>NC_140769.1:216604688-217854688 GCF_044657685.1 Stegodyphus dumicola
ACGCTAATCTAATTTTTTTACCTCATTTTATGTTTATAATCACCTTATTATATTTTATATTTATTATTTTTATGTTTTATAATGGTATGAACCATTTCATAGACTTCAGAAGTTTAGCATTAAATTCATTATGATTTAAATTTATTAATATGTTTAAATTAACATGATGCTTTATTTATTAATACTGTCATTCTTCGAATCTAGCTCCATCATCATTCCCCTTATAAGCATCGTTATAAACGGAGGTATCTTAGAATCGCAGATATTTTTAGAATTATTAATTATTACAAAATAATAAATTTTTATGAATTAAAAATTTGAAATATAAATAGTGTTACTTTTAAAAATATTTTAGTTAATCTGGTAAATATTTTTTATAAATCGATTCATATGAAATGCTTGCTAAGTGTATATTTTATAAAAATGTTCAGATCTTTTACTTTACTAAATCGATTATAAATAAACATTTACTAGATGTATTTTACATATTTTTTTAAAACAGTGTTATTTCTATTTAAATTACTAATTTATATAATTTATTGATTTGAGGTAATTAGTAATTCGGAATAGTTTCGGAACACGCATATCCGATTATCAAAATTATTTGCTGGATGTATAATTATTTGCTGGATGCATTAATTAATTGCTGGATGCGTTTTATTTCTTTCTTCTTGCTCTAGCAGTTGCAAAGTGTGAGGATTCTGTTGGGGATGTGGAAATCCCGATGTGCGTTGTGAATCAACGGCTTCTGAAATCGAAGAAATACAGTATATAGGTTTATCATTTAAAAAATACTTAAGTACATTCTGTTATATTCTGTGTGTTATTCAACTGTACTAATACGTATGACATACAGAACTTGAGTAAAACTGAATATTTGTTTTTAAGGGACATAGATAGGATATGAGGTTAAGGCAAAAAGTATAATTTGGTTACGTTTTAAAGTGTTTGTTATGTGTGAATTTATCCTTTAAACACTATGCCTTTCCTATATCTCTGCGCACATCTATATTATTGGAAATAAAGTACGCTTCTGATTAATCGTAGTAATACTGGGAACGATACTGAAGTTTAGCGCAGAATCACAGTCAATACGAAAGCAATTAAGAGGAAGAACTGATATAATAATTAATAGAATAGTGTGTTTTCGAATAGCTTAAATCTCGAGCGCAAGCTCATTTGGTGAAGCAAATTATATCCATATTCAGATCAAGTAAAATTACAATTAAAAGATTAACAAATATCACTAAAAATGAAGAAAGTAAGTTATAAATGGCCTAGCAATATTTACAAGAAAACTTTGACAATATTATCGAATCGAATTCAAAAAAACGTCAGTTAGATTTTTTTTTTTTTAAATCTACGGTCGTTTGTTTGTTTGTGGGGAGTAGCCCACGCACCTGATCACAGGTGAATCTATGGGTTAATTGGGCTGTCCCAATTATAGATACAAACAAAGCACACAAACTAACGTAGAATGCCTACAGTCGGTCGATTATTATTGATAATATTCATAATTCTTGATAGATTCTCAACTTATCAAAATTTGAAAAATTCTATTACCCGTTAAAAGTTCCATTTCTGATAAAATATTTTCTTACATCTTTTTAAAATGGGCAGGTCTCCACGAAGTATTTAACATCTCAAATTTCGTTGCAGCTGCCACAGAGATGGGAGTTTTACAGATTACACCTTTTAAAGTACGCAGAAAAGCAACCATAACCCGTTGAAATTTCATTTCAATCTATGTCATTGTATGTTTACCAATCTCATATAGTTTTTAATTTTATGTGACATTTCTTAGTTTTCTTTTCGTAATGTGTAGGTATAATTTTTAAAAGTCGCGGCTTTCCTCTTCGGCCTTTGTTTCTTAATGATTTCTATGTCCTTTTGAGCAATAGCCTCTTTGGGACGAATGCATCCGACCTCTCGTTTCCAATAAAACGTGCTTTTACCCAGTTTCACCTCTGCATGTGCTATTACACAATTCAAGTTAATTATATGCTTGGACCAGACGTAATAATAAAATTAAGTTCTTTTATATCTAATATCTGGTCTGGGCATGAGAGTGCCAATAGAAATGATAAACTGTTGGTATATTTATGGGTTGTATTCCCGGTTTTTAGAAATCTTTCTGTCCACTTTAAAGCAAAGTAAATAACAGTGGCTTCTGTCTGAAATACTGAATTAGATTCATTTAACTTATATTTTTTATAACCTGTCTCAGTTTGATAAAATATTACGAAGGCAAAGACGATGTTTTCTCCCCTCACACCGGACCCATCAGTATCTTATGAAGTCCTACCATCGGTGTCTTTATAAGGTATCTTCTCTTTTCTTCCAACGTGCCTTTGTGGTGTAACGGTAGCACATTCGGCGATTATCGAAAAGTACATTTCTTTTTCATTTTGTATTTTTTGTATGCAGATTGTTTTCTTTTACGCTGAAGGTTTGTAATAATTACTTTTTCATTGTTCTTGACTAAACAATCTCAGTTGTAGGAGGGTCCCGGCCAATCCAGAACCATGTTTACCCGCTCCTAGTTAATCAGGAGTATATTAATGTGATATAATATTATATCATATTAATATACTATATATTAATATGATTTTGTCACAACTATTTTCAGTTTTACTAATAGTTAAGTTTAATTCAAACTCTGTTTTATTTTACCTTTTTTGGTTGTTGTTGTCTTGTTCATGCATTTCATGGAAGAATGATTGCCAGAGCCTCAAGCCTTTTATTTGTGTCACACGATATTTGATCAGACCGGAAAGCTATAATAATTAAAGTATGAATAATGCAGGTTAACTGCAGCTCTTGAGTGCAGAGTCATCGCTACCGCTGATCTTGTTTGGGAAAGTTAAGTATTGGTCCCCGGAGGCTACATTATTTCCGATTGTCATTCCAGTACCCTTCCTCGCCCATTTTTCTACAATAGTTTGGCTAATTATAAAACCTGATGTCTTGCTCTAGAGAATTTAATTCTGATCATCGTAAATTTAAAGGCAGATCATTTTTAGTTTAAAGAGTATAATTGAGTGTAATTAATCACCGCTTTATTTTGTAAATTCTCGTTTTAGTTGCAACCGTTAGGAAAATATCAAAGATAGTTATATCATCTTGATTTGTGCTTGTATGAGTTGCCTGTAGGACAATAATTCGGCAGCATTTGTAAGTGACTTTTAGTGAAGTACATTTCCAAAACATTATTTTAAGAACAGTTAAACATATTAGTTCTTGTTTTACCGAAATATAGATTATATAGTGCTGTTTTATGTATTTTCTTTGTGACATGATTAAATACAATAGGAAAAAAGTATTTTGTTCTATAATTCTGCTCTTCAAAATCTGCGATCAATTTAAAAGATCAAGAATTCTATTGACAATGCTTCCAAGCCACAAAGGTCACAGAATCCAATATATATGTACGCATTTCAGCGTAAACCAACACCAAAAATAGACAAATATAGAAGTTGTTCAAGCATCCGTGATCATTCTATTCTAAACATTTATGACGTAACATCAAAAAAATAATTCCGGGAGCTGTATGTATACATTAAGTGGCCACTTGCGACAAATAACTATTTGGAGAGAAATTAGAATCGTTTCCAACTTTTAGAGTTGCAATTTCGACTCAAGTTTCGGCTTTTTTATCACTTTCTCGGACATAACCAAAGGCAAAATCTATGGTCACTACATTGCCATCTGCATCTCTTACGTACTGATAAAATGGAAAGCTAAAGCTGGCAAAAATTCAACAACAGTGCCCTCTAGGGACACTTAATTCGAAGTTACTATCGCAGGAGAGAACATTTTTACTGCGCTATCAGAAGGTGTAGAGAAATATCCTAACTGCAAATTTGTGACTCAGAAATCTTCTTGAAATATAGAGACGGACGCTTGTAAGAGGAATACTTGGCTGATATGATTATCGAATGTGGTAAAAAATTCGAAAACTGCTATATGAATTGAGCACCTTATCAAAGTATATGTTTAGAATACATTGATGTAGGCATAAAGTTCTAAACTTAGTAGCACGGTATCTTTCGTTTTCACATTACAAGATGTTTAGCTAAAAAAACATTCGTTTTCACACTACAAGATACTCAGCTAAAAACGCATAGTCAATTTAAGTAGATATTCATATTTCTTTAGAAGATGTAGGCACAACATCGCACCTCAAACGGTTAAGTATCATCTCGCAATAACACAGATTAAAAAATAAAGGGGAAGACACTGGTAATAATAAACCTGTAAATGGTCCATCTGGGCTTAAGTTTAATGACTTGTATTTCCAAGTTTGTTATCATTCGTGGAATCAGTGCGTCTACGAAGTTCCTTTGAGTAAATTCGGAATTAAAATTTGAAGAAAACACATACTTACTCTCTGCCCCGAATTATATGGAATCGGTCTATACAATGCTAGTCAAGCATGCTTGATTAATTCTTATAATTCATCGTTAGGAGTATTATTTAAGACTCTACGTGTAGTAATTTGAATCTCTTGTGTTTTATCGAAATAACGACCTTTGAATTGAGATTTCGCTTTAGGGAAGAGGAAGAAGTCCGCAGTTGCTAAATCTGGTGAATAAAGAAAGTGGTTGAGAATTGTGACTATTTTTCTTCACTAGAAATTGCTTGACGAGATTACAATTATAATACATACACTTTTATTGCAATTATTACAAATTTAATACATACGAGTAAATTGCGCCGTGCACTGTCGTGAGCAGAAACCAGTTATTCGATTGAAATTTCTAGATTAACTTGTTAAATTCTCTTCATAAGTCAGTCCATTACGTCTTTATAAAATATGGAGTTCACCATCTGTACCTAAGGAACAAATACCTTGTATATTATTCCTTTTCAATCCAAAAAGGCCACCAAGGTTTTTGTAACCAAAATTAATGTTGCCGTGGTGAACCGTCTCTAAGACCAAACGATGAGCGCCATTTTGTCTTAGGATCATAAACAAAGCATTACTTTTATCTCCAATAATAATTTACTTGACAGCAACGGGATTAATGCCTGTCAAATAATCTCTCACTTTTATTCGGCTTACGAAATCCATGACAGCAGATGCACATTGGATCAAAATAAATAATTACCTGCATAGAAAATTTAATGGCAAATAGATGATAGTTTAATAATAGCAAGCGGATATATCAATAAAAATAGATATAACTAATTATCCATTACCTAGGCTAGCTGTAATTTGCTAAAACTAGTCCTAAAATTTCTGGATACTATATAATATATATATATATATATATATATATAGATAATATTTCCTGAAACGGAGGCAAAGCATTGGTAAGGCGTAAACTCTGGCATAAATTCGGTAACGAAATATGTAGAAAAATGTTGATAATTGATGATAATGATAAAAAATTTTTATTATCATTTTAATAACATGAATTTTGTCAGCACTTATGAATGCTGTATCCCACCAGTGGCCGAGCGGTAAAGCTGCTGAACACTAGTAATTCAATTCAGAGCCCGAATTATGGAGAACTGGACTTTTGCATGGATGTTTTCGTGGTTTTCTCAACTTATAACGTGTATACGAGCCAGTTTCTCTTAGAAAATCCTCCACAGAGGCATCCCTTCCGAGGACAGATAGCCATCGAGTGCTTTGCCGTAATTAATCAAACCAAGACAGGAATGCTATGCAATGGATTCCAAATGCCATAATTGTCATTTAGGAGGTGAAAAGATATGAACGTTGGCTAAGTGGCAAAATAATTATTATCTAGAAGTTCAATTGAATAGTAGAAAAGTTAGGAATGATGCCCATAATGATAACAAATACTGGTAAATTTGGTTATCAGTTTAATAATATGATTTTGTAATCAGTTACGGAAGATGTGCAGTGGTCTTCAAAACCCATATTGACCTTTAGAAGGCATAAAGACATTAACATTAAATGTTATTTTGTTAGTATATTCTTGTATAATTCAGCTGTTAAATTGAGACGAAGTTGCAAGAAAAAAGAAAATAATCATAATTAGGATAACAGAACAAAACATAAAGTCCTTCTGCATTTGGTGATAGGTAATAGGATGTATCTCAAATATCATTTCTCTTACATTTGCTAAGGCGGATACCTCGTGACAGGATGATATTTGTTCCTAACAGAAAAGAATAAATTTTTAATAATTAAAAGACTCATAATTATTACCGACTATTATTACCGAGTCAATATATTAGCTAAAAGAATAAGTAAGTGTAAATAATAATCAGACAAAAGTCAAATTTATCTAATTTTGCGAACCTAATTTTAGAGTAAAATTCTGTGCATATAATTTAAGAAGCATACATTCTGCGCCATTTTGTCATAATTATACTAGACAAAAAATAATTAAATAGACAAAACCTTTTGCGGTTACCACTTCTAATGGTTTGTTCAGTACTGAACATTTTATCTTTTATACAACCCTCTTCACATAAGGTAAAAATAACTTGAAACTGTTAGTGTTCATCTTAGAGAAACTTCACTGTATTTATTTACTTTTTATATATGTAACTAGAATACTATACGTCATGTGCACAAACATTCTTACCCGGGCTTTATTATCGCAACCGTTGCTTACTTCCAATTATAAAATGTTTCAAATCATTGAAATATTTATGTTTCGTCCTGTTTAAATGCTATTCTAACATTTAGAACATTAAGAACATCTAACATTAAGAAATATAACATTTTATACTTTTTCGAATTCATATATTTAAAAATATTTATGCTAATTACAAACAAATAAAATACGAAAATTTTAACTGTTGTACGACGAAAATTGACAGATTTCCTTTTAAAATGGAGATCATATACAGAGGCGTACGCAAATTGAAATAAGAATTGTTTGCATTTGTAAATAACTAAAAATAAAATATCAGTTTAGAAAAAGGTTTCCGATATAAATTAAAATGACGAGTATCCCTATGTAGATTGTATAGAAAATGTGTTGATCAATATAAAATTTACTGAGAATTATCTTATTCACAGAATCTTACAGAATTCGTTCCCAAAAAACACCGGAACGCTTCAGGTTTGGTATCTAGACAACCTGTAACATTATGTGCATGCTTAGAAAGTCCTCCACGAAGGCATCCCTCCCTTTAGGCAGATAGCCCTCGTGTGCTTTGCCATAACTGAATAATCCAATTCATTATGTGCATGAAATAAAAATTAATATTTCTAGCTAAATGAATTTTTATGACAATTAGGTAACGATTCTAAAATAATAAAAACTTCATGAGAATATTGATAACACATTTTTAGTATTAGAAAATTTCGAAATTATTTGCGTGGAAATTCCTTCGGGTTGCCATTTGTAATAAAATTATACCTTAAAGAATGATACATACAAGTAAACCACTAAAGATTATCACAGAAATGGCATTTAAGGGAAAAAAATCAACCTTGAATTATTCTAATTTACTTATTAGCTAACTCCTCAACGCAAGTTGGAAAAGATATCAAATATCCCAGATTTTGAAATTAAACATCGCAGTCAATGTTAGGCGAACGGGAGTCAAACACTCTGTAGTTTATATTTTGTACTGAGTACAAAGCTTTTCTAAATATACGTATAAGGGTTGAAGAACCGAATAAAAAGTTAAATTAATTAAAAATACAGTAAAATTCTTTATGACTAATAATAAATGAAAGGTAGTACATATTTTTAAATTGAACCTTTTGTGCGCTATTAAATATTAAAAACTGATCAAGATGAAAAAATGACTTTAATACGTGTTTAAGTTACAGACATTATTCAATCCGAAATCCCACAATCGATTAAAGTTTCAAAATTGTGACAAAATCGCAAATTGAGTTTTCGTGTTCACTGAGAGAAAAGACGAAACCATATATACACTGTCATTCCCTCACGTTATGTGGTGTGATAGCACGCAAAGTTTTAGCTGTAGCAATCAATAATTATACCGTTGTAATTCGGAGGCTAACTTGTATTCGCCTTTTTTTGTGCTACAGACCTAAAAATAGTGTAAGAAGGTAAACACGTAAGTAGTAGTGGCGGAAACTTAAACGACAGCCACAGTTTTATTTTCAGAAACAATTTTTTTCGACGTAATAAAGTAATATCTCAACGTAATGCTGTGGTAAAAAGTGCAGTAATGCGATTAAAATTTCATTTTGAATACTGTCATAAAGCTTTTGAATTTCAATTATTCTTTTCATTATATTTTTATTTCCTTGTACAAGCTAAAGGATATATTACACTGCTCGACATTGAAAATGCAACCCCAAGAAGGAGTGGTCAGAAAAAGATGAAATTTGGAAAAAAGACAGAGTCAGAATACAGAGCGAGAACGGCGTCGGCTCAGTAGGATGTAGGACTACAGCTGACAGCGATGCACGAAGAAACATAGAGTCTAGGCATAGAGTCAATAAGAATGCGGATGGTGTCCTGAGGGATGGCTCTCCATTCCTTTACACCATTTGCCACAGTTCGTCTTCTGAACGAGGCAGGGGCAGAGTCTGCAAACGGCGTCCAATCACATCCCACACATGTTCGATTGGTGACAGGTCAGGAGAGTACGGTGGCCAGGAGAGCATTTTTATACCTTGCAGAACATGTTGGTAGATGCAAGCACTGTGTGGTCGGGCGTTATCCTGCTGAAAAATTGCATTAAACAGCCCCTGAAGGTAGGGGATTGCCACCGGCAGCAGTACATTATCCAAGTATCGTTGAGCCCTCATAGTGCCCTGAATACGAATTAGAGGGGACCTGGAATGGTAGGCAATAGTGCCCCAAACCATTATGCCACGTTTCCACAGTTACTGCCGGATTAGATCTGTCTCCACGTAGACACCACACACGCATACGGCGAATGTCACTGGATAAACAGAAGCGTGACTCATCTGAGAACACCACATTTCGCCAGTCTGTCATCCACATCGCTCCAGTTCGGCACCATTCTAAACGTTGGCGTCTATGCTCTGGGGTCAATGGCAGTCTTCTTAACGGACGCCGTGAGTGCAGACCACGTTCAACCAATCGACGGTAAATGGTTCTGGTCGACACGGGAACATCTAAGGGCAAGGATGTCAAACTCGCGGCCCGCGGGCCGCATGCGGCCCACAACAAATATTTTTGCGGCCCGGCCAATATATCGGCAAATAATAATATATAATAGTAAAATAACATATCGACGAAGAAAAAAATGAAATTTTTACTGCTAAGTAATTAACGATAATTTATTCAGTGTTGTTAGATTACTCACAACGAGCTGACACACACACTACTTAAATTACAAATGCGTGTGAGTAGCTTGCGTTCAGCTACCTTCGGCTTTTGGGGGACACGTGCACTTAGAACTTGTACGCATCCCCCGATAGCCGAATGTGGCCGAACACATGGTCTCAGTTTTCCAATCATTGTTTTGTACGATATATTGGTGCATGCATGTGCATGCACTTTGCTTTATTATTAATTATTACTTAATTCATATTGTTACGGATTTCATAGTTATTTATTTATTTAGTTTTTTTAATTTAGAATTGTAATTAGATTTGCTTCCTGTTGCCTTAGCAACGCAGACGATTTTTGAAAAGACAGCTGCGTTGGAAGGTTAAAAATAGAACAGCGCGTGCATTTAATACCTAATAAATAAATATCTCGTAATTGCTGTTGCCATCCACAAAAATCCAGATATTTATAGATGTTTCCAGTATATTCGAGAAACTAATTATAAAGCTTATAAAAGCCGAGAACAAACAACTCATCTCAGTAGTAGCTGTAGTTCTAGCGAACTGTTTGTTTACTTAATGCTGTGATTGATTTGTAGCGATTTCGCTGTGAGATAGAATTAGTTTCTCGGTTTTGAATTGATTTTTGCTAAACGTCTGACATTTTGTGATATTGTTAGAATATTTTTGAAGAAATATATCAGCATTTTGATTTATCTCTTGTGGAAAGAATAAATTTTTGTTAACTTTTTAACGTTAACTGTGTTTATTCCAGCCCTTTGTATTCAGTATGTCTATATCAAAACCAAGTGGTAGTAAAATTAAACGAACATAGAATATTTCAAGTAAAATGGGAATTAGAATATTTTTGCTGTGAAATAAAAGATAAAATAATCTGCTTGATATGTAATAATACTATTAATGTACCAAAGTTATATAATATTAAACGTCATTACGAACAACACAAATCGAAATTTAACAATTACGAAGGATTAATAAGAGAAGAAAAGTTGAAAGAGCTCAAGTTAGGAGTGAAAAAGCAACAGTCCATGTTTAGTAGAAAGTGAAGCGGTGGTACATGCAAGCTACGTCTTGTCCGAGTTGATAGGTAAACATTCGAAGCCTTTTACTGACGGTGATTTCATCAAGGAATGCCTAATGAAAGTTGGAGAAATTGTTTGTCCTGAAAATGTGAAGGCTTTTCAATCAATTTCATTGTCTCGAAATACAGTTGCGGAAAGAGTTACTGATTTAGCCGCGAATTTAAGTGATCAGATCAAAGCAAAATCATCTAGTTTCGAAAGTTTCTCCATTGCCTGTGACGAGAGCACGGACATTAGTGGCAAAGTTCAATTAGCAGTGTTTCTTCGTTCTTGTGACAAGAATTTTAACATTTTTGAGGAATTACTGAAACTAATACCGATGATTGGTACTACCACAGGAGAGGATATATTTACTTGTGTTTTGGGACTTCTGCAGAAATACAATCTACCTTTGGCAAAATTAAATTCTGTAGCTACAGATGGCACTCTATCAATGACCGGGAAAAACAAGGGCTTCGTAGCATTACTAAGAAAAAAAAACTTAGTGAAATTCACGGTTCAAACATTCATCATATGCATTTTATTATACATCAAGAAGTTCTATGCACGAAAGTAATAAATATGGAGAATGTTTTGTCATATATAAAAAAAGTTATAAATTTTATAAAATCTCGAGGTTTAAATCAGCGTCAATTCACTGCTTTCTTAAGTGAGTTAGATAGTGAATATTCGGGTTTGTCCAACTATACCGAGGTACGTTGGTTATCTTGCTCCAAGATTCTCAAACAATTCTGGGATTTGAAAGAAGAAATATGTCAGTTTTTAAAAACGAAAAATCAAGACGTAAGTTTGTTTTACGATCCAATATGGATACAAGATTTATCTCTCTTGGTTGATATAACCAAACACTTAACCGATTTAAATTTATCGTTACAAGGAAAAGATCATATCATTACGAACATGTTTGACATAATTAAAGCATTCAAATGTCAACTAGTTCTTTGGGAAAAACAACTTAAAAATGAAGATTTGACGCACTTCCCGACGTGCAGCATGAACAAATGAAGTTTAGATGAAACTTGTTCGTATCAAAAATACGCAGAAAAAATTGCAAATTTAACAACTGAATTTGAAACGAGGTTTAATGATTTTAGTTCCCTCGAAGACAAATTTTTTTTGTTTTCTTCGATTTTCTCAATAAGTATTGACTCAGTACACAGCCATATGCAAAGGAGGTGATCGAGATTCAACGCAACTCAAATTTGAAAGCAAAATTCATTGAAGTGGGCGTGCCTGAATTTTACAAATATTTACCAGCCAGGTTTGAAAATACTCGAAAATTCGCATATGAAATTATTTCCATGTTTGGTAGCACTTATCGGTGCGAGCAGTTATTTTCAGTCATGAAAGGTAATAAGTCTCCTATTAGAAACCGTATTAATGATGCTCACCTTGGGTCAGCGTTGAAAGTTATCACTGCAAACAAAATTTCTCCCGAAATAGGAAAGATAATAGCAGAGAAGAGATGTCAAGTATCAGGACGTAAACATTAAATTTTTCTTGTTCTTTTCTATATAAATAAATATATATATATGTTTATTATTGTATTATTCGAAATAAATCTACGTTTCTATGAATATTGATTTTTTTTTCGGCCCGCCTAAAGTTAAACCTTGTTTGTTTGGCCCAAGTGTACCCATGAATTTGACATCCCTGATCTAGGGTATCTTGCACATGCTGCAGAATCGCGGTACAAGTGACTACGGGACCGCCACAGCTTGTCGGCGGATGCGTCGACCACGCGTGCTGACGTCACTCTGGCTGCACCTGCAACCCTTCCTTCTTCCCACATTTCCTTGTTCCAACCATGTTCGCCATAGCCGATGCACCGTGCTCGCATCCATGTGGGTATCAGCTGCGATTTGACGTAAGGACCAACCTGCCCTTCTCTGTCCAATCACTATACCCCTCGTAAAATCGTCTATCTCCTGGAAGTGCCTTCGTTGACGGCGGCCTGGCATTCTCTCCTACTACGCGTATCCTCCGGGAAAAAAACCAACTTTCTTTGCTAATTCGTCTGGCAGAAATAACGACACGAATATTGCCCATTCTGCACGTTCCTTCCCTTATATCTTACTCCACGTGCTTAGGAGAGCTGCGCATTTCACATCATTCGCATAACTCAGTGACGTGCGTCTACTCTAAAATTTGCATAAATTTCTGACCACTCCTTCTTGGTGTTGCATTTTCAATGTCAAGCAGTGTATAATAGCGAAAACTCTTGAGTATCAAATTTCAACGGAAGTATCCATTTTGACTGTTTCCGAAACCATTTTGGCGATTTGGTTTTTCGTGATGTCTGTAAGAATGGGCAAAATGAAGTACTGTGTTTTTCCAAAACGGATTGTAAAATGCATTCAAAGGGAGTTTTTCGTGACGTCTGTACGGACGGACGTATGTATGTACGTATGTATCTCGTATACTCAAAAACGGCTAACCATAGAACGTTGAAATTTTGTATATGAGATTGCTATAACGTATATTTATGCATCTCCTTTTTTATTGCAATAGACATTACCAAACATATATATATACGAGTATATAATTGTTTCATAAGAATAAATTTAATTTAAATACAAATTTAATTAAATTTAAACAAATTTAAATTTAATTGTTTAAATTTAAGTTGTTAAAATTTAAATTTGTTTAAATTTAAATATATGTATATATAAGTGTTTTAAATGACAGAAATATTTACGTTTCGACAATATCAAATTTAAAAAAATTAATTTTTGCCAAATAATGGAAAATCTAACTACATATATATTAACGGTTTATATATGTTGTTAGTCTAACAATAAATATCTAATAACATTTAATAGCAGTTTATTATTCTTGTAAGTATCTATCAATATTTAATATTAGTTTATTGATGTTCTAAAAATAATATTCTTTAAATTTATCATTGTAATGCGGAATTCTCTCGACTTGCTTGGATTGCCCTTTACACACGATATATATCTGGGTAAATTAATAATAATTCAGCTATATACTCATTTTATACGCAGTAAAAGTACTATGTTACAAATATGAATTAAAAATTTAGTAACCTCCCAATGTTTTGTTTTTGTTTTCATATTGTTGATGATTACTTTAGAATAATTTTAAAGGCACAGTATTAGATAGATAAAAGACTTATAGTATAGGCACAGTATTAGAATAATAAAAAAACTTTTACTGTATTCTAATATTTCAGGGTGAGTTAATAATTGTATAAATATTTGGTGTTAAAAAATAATATTTTAGCAAACGTGTGATTGTCCGCTTTGTTAAAGAACTGGAGGATCTTATCTCACCCTCAGATGAAATAAGCTTAAACGAATTGCAGTAAAATACGTGAGTAATTTAATAGGCGTAGAAGGAAGTCATGTGATGTCAACTTCAGATTTTTTATCATTTTTGGTCGTGGTGCTCACAAAAATATAAACAAACTGACAGAATGCAAAAGAATAAATTCAGCGCCATTGAAATAATAGAGTAATAAAAGGAATCGGTAGTGATTCGCTGAAAATACGTTGTGCAAGAAGTTGTTTGCAGAATGTTTTCAGAAGCTGTTAGACTTACATCGATTTCTGGCAATAATCCGTATTTCACTTCTTTTCTTGTTCGCAAATAAACTCGTTTTCAATGGAAAAGGATATTTTGCTTGGCAATTTCCCAAAATATCGAATCTGATTGAGCAAAGAACGTGTATTTATTTTCGTAACAAAATTTCTGCTACAAAAGCTTTTGAAATGTTGCCTCCGAGAACAACACCAGGGCGAAAATCTTTCAAACGTTATAAAATGTTTAAACAACACTGAGAATGGGGACGAAGATAAAACATGCTCTAATAAATCATCCACTACAGCAGATAAGCAATATGTCGATCAAATTATGGATTTAACATTTCACAATCGCCGTTTAACAGTTTAAAATATTATTGAACAAGGGTTTTTACAATCATTTGAATCCTGCCAAACAATTGTAGAAGATCATTTGAGCTTGCGGTGCATGACTTATTAAAGTCCTCCAAAAACGTTGAAGTTTTTATATCATCGTATTTTAGTCACCAGATGATGCTTTCTAAGAACAGTCCATCTTAAAATACATTATTTCCAATCCCAAACTATGGACTGATGCGCGATATAATAAAGTGAATGGGGCTCCGTGTAGGAAAGAAGACCACAACGTTCGCGTAAAAATTTGTCAAAAATTAAAGTAAAGCTGAATGTTTACTCTGATTATCCTGGTCTAGTGCATCACGAATTTCTATTACTTGATCAAATTGATAACCAAGAATATTATTTGAATGTTTTGGAAGGTTAATGGGAAGTAATCCTTGGAAAATAACCGTGGAGAGACAGCTCATAGATTTTTCACTATAAATTGAACCTTCATACAACATCCTGATATTCGTAAATTTTTGACTCAGAATTCAACAAATATTGTTACTGTCGCCAATCTGTCTCAGACAGAGGAGAACGTTTCGGAGTGGCGCATGCGCATTAATAATAAGCTGATCGTCTGTGAAAAGCCATTTCTTTTTTATTTGTTTAATTCCTTTTATACATCGTTTTAGTTTTATTACGGAATTTGCATCGAAGATTTGGCAACGATTTGATAATTCATTAGAAGATCTCCATTACTGAGCATTCTTTTTCTGTAATGAAAATTTTAGTTGTTAACGTTTTTGAGAGGAGCGCTTGAGTGTCGCTAAAATAAACATAGTAAATTCCAAAGAATGATTGCATATATATTCTATAATGTGCTCATGTGTATCCACGGCGTCATTTCAATTCACTTTAATTCACATGTGACTCTCAAAATCGTATTTACCTGATCTGGTTTTTCTAGTTCTATTTTCTTTGTTATGTAATGCTTTGTGTTTTGGAAAAAAGGTTGGCATAGTAACATTGCAGCTAGAAAGGAATACTTTATAAGCGCTGCAAGAACTATTAGCCAATAAACTGATATTTATTTTTTACAGAGTAATTCTCACCTACTTTTTCGCACCAATGTTACCAGCAACATTCTATTACACACTGGGAGAAAAAAGAGACAGTTCTATATCTCTCGTTCTACTGGGCCGATTAACGAAATTCAAATTGCGTTTTCAGTGTCTCGAAAGCGCGACTTAAGATATATGTATTAGAGTTATATATAGCAATGTTCTAACATGGGGTTTTACACAAAATCGGACTTTTTCTGAAATTACATGCCGATATTTTTCCATGTTTCGATTCTACGTCTCAAATTATGCCAAACTGCCAGGTTTTGTAAAAATCGCACGCGTAGTTTTTAAAAAATTAGCTCTCAACATTTTAGCTTCTCCATACTAATTCAATTTGGTATGCATTTATTAATCTCTCTTTTTTACTTCCTTGTACGAAGTAAAAAGGAAGTATTGTAACCGCGAAAAGTTTCAAGCAGCATATTTCAACGAAAATATCCATTTTGACCGCTACCGAATGCAATTTAACGATGTTTTTGCGTGATATCTGTACGTAACGACAGAATAAAAGACTCGTTTCCTCCAAAAAAGTTATAAAACTGCTTTAAAATTAATTCTGAAGAGAATTTTTCGTGGCGTCTGTACGAACGTATGTACGTACGTGCGTACGTATCTCGCATAACTCAAAAACGAGTGGCCTCAGAACGTTCAAATTTTATATATAGGACTGCTATAACATGTAGATGTGCACCTCGTATATTGGTTGCAATCGGACGCACCAAACGTATATAAATACATTTATATATATATATATCCACTCTGTTACCCGGTTCAGCGATCTCAGTATTTTTACTCTTATATAATTGTAAATTGTACATTTTTTGCTTTAAAAATGATTGAATTATGTTGTTTTTATCTTCCGGTTAAGGCTTTTATGCCCTTAGTAAATCTGTATGCAATATTTTTAGAATTATTAACAATTTTAAATTTGTTTAAGTGCCGCTAAGCCTTTTTTATATGGCGGCCATTGATTGCTTACACTTGAAACAGCAGACTAGTGGATTTGTTGCCAATCTAGAGAAATTTAGCTTCGCAACAACAAAGATAACGCCTTCATTTATTATTGCGAATTAAATCATGCTTAATCCTTTCTGGAATTTTTTCGAGGAAATAAGTGTTTAAGATTTACTTCGTAATTTTTAATATAGATATTTTGAGTTTTTATGTATTTTTGCCTTCTCGCGAAGTGAGAACTGAATTAATTGAATGAGAAATACTCAATCGTCTGTGAAAAACTGTTTCTTTTTTCTTTTATTTGCTTAATTTCTTTTACACATCATTCTAGCTTTATTATTTATTATAGTATTTGAATAGAATATGTGGCAACGATTAGATAATTCTATTCTTTAAATGATATAAATTTTGTGCATTATGAGTTATAATATGAACGAAATATAATACTGTTTAGTGAACCTAGCGCCAGAGTGTCGCTATGGTAAACAAACCGAGTGAATTTTAAAGAATGCATTTATCCTATTGTGGTTTATGCGCTGTCGGCGAAGTAGATTTAATTCAATCCAATAAGTTTAAATGAAATGCAAGAAGAAATGCGTATAATTTATTATTCCATACAAGGAAGTCATGTGGTGTACGCATCAGATTTTTTTTTATTAAACTTTGATTCTTCCTTTCATATTTCGAAATTTAGGTTCATTCCAAATAAAATACGCGCATTTTTACTATTTATTTTTAAAATTTGTATTTTAAAATCATTTTTATAAAGTTTTCGAAAAACATTTTGAAATAAACCGATAAAATATTTTCCATCATCTTCAAGTAGATGTATTTCTAATCATATTTGCAAAAAAGTAGGGTTTTTTACTTGGTGCAAAATTATGGAGAAATTTAAAAATTTATCTTGGCCATTTTTTTTTCAGTTTGCGCAAGAATTATTTCACTTGATGAACTTCTTAATTTATAGAAACCTATTTTTCTTTCCACTTTTCATTGTAGACGAGCGGAAAAAAGTCATCGTTCATACTTTGAAATAATTTTAACAAAGTGCGTAAACCACATTTGGCGTTATTATCGCTTATAATAAATATGCCAGATTTCAAAACTCGCCAATATGTAAATTCTCCTATATCTTAGGAAGTGTTGGAAAAAAAAAAAAAAAAAAAAAAAAAAAAAACTCTAATTTTTTGCAGGTATGCTTAAAAAAACACCTACTTTAAGATGATGGTAAAAATTTTAGAAGTTATAGTTCGAAATTGTTTGTGAAAAATCTATAAAAATTATTTAAAAATACAAAATGTAAAAATAAATCTTAAAATATGGGCGAATTTTATTTGGAATGAACCTACATACTTTGAAATTTGAACGTTGAACTTTGAAACTTTGTTATTTGAACGTTCATACTTTGAAATAATTTTAACAAAGTGCGTAAACCACATTTGGCGTTATTATCGCTTATAATAAATATGCCAGATTTCAAAACTCGCCAATATGTAAATTCTCCTATATCTTAGGAAGTGTTGGAAAAAAAAAAAAAAAAAAAACTCTAATTTTTTGCAGGTATGCTTAAAAAAACACCTACTTTAAGATGATGGTAAAAATTTTAGAAGTTATAGTTCGAAATTGTTTGTGAAAAATCTAAAAATTATTTAAAAATACAAAATGTAAAAATAAATCTTAAAATATGGGCGAATTTTATTTGGAATGAACCTAAATTTCGAAATGTAAAAAGAAAAATCAATTGAGTTAAATAAAAAAATATATATTAATAAGTATATACCAAATTCAATTAACATGGGGAAGCTAAAATTTTGAGAGCTAATTCACTCGTGCGATTTTTACAAAACTTGGCAGTTTGGCATAATTAAGAGTCATAGAATCGAAATATGGAAAAAAATGATATGCTATTTCATAAAAAGTCCGATTTTGTGTCAAAATACCTATATTCGAACAATGCTATATACAAGTTTAATACATATCCTAAGTCGCGCATTCGAGATAAGAAAGATGCAAGTTGAATTTCGTCAATCGGTCCAGTAGAACGGGATATATACAACTGCACCCCCTTCTTCTTCTTTTTTTTTTTTTTTTTTTTTTTTTTTTTTTTTTTTTTTTTTTTTTTTGCGCAGTGTACAAGTTCAATCTCTGGGTGCCGCATGAGCTGACTCAAGCAAGCAGATAAGGGCATACGTATTCGGCCTGCACTAATCTGCTCGAATATCAAAGCAAGGACAAAATTCTAGACAAGATCCTCACTTGTGATGAAAGCGAGGATGTCACTTGTCACTTGTGGATTTATTTGAACAACGGAGGCCGCCAAAGGGGTTTGGTCTGCGCCCGGTGTGCCCGTCGCCTGCGTGGCAAACTCAATTAGTCTAACAAAAATTTCGTTCTTTGTATCTGGCAGGATTGCCGTGGTATTATCCACAGAAATTTTCTGGAAAATAAAACACTCGACAGTAAGATGTACAGTTAGTCCATGTTGACGCTGTTATCAAGGAAACACGTCGAACTGAGTTCCGGTGCAAAACATTAATGTTCCATAATGATAATGCAAGACCACATGTGTCTGCATTCACCGGCTGGACTCTGTACGGACTCGAATGTAATCTTTTACCACACCTACCATACATCCCCGACATCGCTCCTTCGGACTTCTACCTTTTTCACACCTGCAGCTACATCTTGCTAGTGCTATCTTCCATTATGAACAGGGCATACGAAATGAGCTCGATCTGTTTTTGGACTCTTGGCCACCAAGTTTCTGGGCCGAAAGCTTTGAAGAACTACCAAAAACGTTGGTAGGAAATCATAGATTTAGGTGGTGATTACTACCCGCACTAAAAATACTGCTTTCATGTTTTTCTTTTAACATTATTAAGGATGTTTTTGGCGGAAAACTTTCGTTTCAGTCAGATAAAGAAACATATATTTTTAACTTTATTTTATGAAGTATGCCGAATGTTTTTTTCCATTAAAAGTATCAGGTTCAATGTTTCTCCTTACTTTCTTTGGGAACTTTCAAGAACCTGACTCGGAACAGGGAGCTTACTAAAGCTATGTTCAATAAATGTGGGAAGTAGACAAGATACACAGGAAGGGTATACGAAACCCTTTATTTTTCACTCTTTACAATGCTTTCCGGACTTCGGAATACAAAGACGAACCACTTGTGGTTTGAACGTAAGAATATAAAAATATTAACTAAACTCTAACTTAACTTTGGAATAATAAACAAGGCCCTACGTGGAAGATTGGCCGTATATTAACAGGAAGCCGTATGTAGTACAGAGAACTGTTAACACTACAATACGTTTAAAATTATTAAGAGGATTAAACCTCTGGCCTGGAAGGCAACAAGCAACCGAGTAAAACTGCTAAGGCAAGCGGCCTGCTTCTACTAACTCCTTCCTCTCTTTTGCTGGGCAAAAAGCCACAACTTAAGTACTTGGCGTTCGCCAACAAATTTGCATAAATAAGTTAAAGCTTTTAATTCTGGCCGGAAGTAGAAAATAAGAAGTGATAGTAAAGATTTAAAATAAAATAAACGTTAGTAAAACTTAAGATCCTTACAAAAAGATCCTTAAAATTTAAATTTATCAAACTGTTAATGAGAGTGATAAAATGAGTGAAACTTCTATAAACTTAATTCTATTGAAATAAGCAGTGAACAGCCTTCTTAATAGTTAAATAATAGCAATGGTATTGCAAGCCTAAAGTGATAATAAGCGGTTTTCGGTTGTGTTTACTGGTGTTCATTTTAGGTAGATATTGCTATCAATCGATGCATAAGATTTTTTGTTTATAAGAAATGTGTTAAAAGTGGATAATGCATTAACAAAAGAAAGTGACTTTTTAAAAAGTCGCTTTATCTAGAATTTTTAGCAGCATTTTGCCTTTCTTACATGTATCAATGTAGATCACGATAGTGACGAATAGGCCGATCTCTGCTTCTTGTGTAACTGTTATCTGCATTCAAAATGAAGTTTAATGGTTAAAGTGAAATCTAGTTCTAAAATAAAATATATTAGCTAGAGGTACGTGAGATTATAAGCCTCTCCTTATATGTTTTTCAAATTTTGTTCAAATGATCGATCAACTTTTTCAATATTTAGATTGTTTTCAGCTTCTACCAAATGTTTAAAAATGGAAATGCAGAATCAAATGCTGGAAATTTTAAAAATTGAAATTCATTAAATTTGAGTTTTAAATTTATTTCATAGTAAAGAATAAGTTTTATAAGTTATTAAGAAAAAGTGTTGTTTTTATTCCAGGTGAAAAGAGTAATATTTAGATGACTTTTTATATTTTAAATTCTTTTTAATGCTTTTTAAACTTTTTAAAAGTAAGCATTTCTTAGAAGGCTTAGCAGTTATCTGAAATTTTCAGGTTACGAAATTACCTTCCGGTTTTTAGTCATATCACTAGCTTACTTCACTGCTTTTCAAACTTGACGTCCCACCGTACTTTTTGAAATACTATTCAAAAATCATGGAATCAGTCCATAAACAATTCCTATTGTTAGCCGTAAACTTATACATGATCCTCAGAACTTCTCAAGGAACTCTAGCGATTTCTCACGTAGTGCTACATGTCCGAATTATCTTATTTTAATTGTGTCTTTAAAAAGTCTTCTATGGAGGCATCCCTCCTTCAGCCGGGTAGCCCTGGCGTGCTTTACGATAATCGTAATAATCCTATCATAATAATCTTCAGTGTTTCTCACTGTTTTCATTCATAGGGATCCCTTCAAAATAATATTCATAGGTCATTTAATCCGCTCGTAAGTATTTTCTACTTGTTAGCTTTAAATTTATATATGATGATCCTTATCATCACAATTTCTCATGTAACTTCAGCGATTTCTGGCAGAACACTAAAGTTCCTAGGAATTTTATTTTAGAAATGCAGCTATGTGCTATATTACATTTTCCATTTCAGAATTCAGTTTTGGCGATTTGTATTTGCATTATGTCCGTTTTAAGCAACGAACACGCGAATGTTATAGAAATGAAAACGATCTCCATCTTACAACACGCGTGCATCTAACCCGTATCCCCTCGATAGAAGAATATTACGCTATCAGCCACACTTCATTCAGTTCAGCATAGCAATTAATATTAATTAGAGAGCATTTTATGGATGAACGCTTCTAATAAGGTAAATTTAGGATTTTGATCAAAGTGAATGTCATCTTTCATGAAGTCATTCTAAAATATTAATTGAGCAATAAATCTTTGTTGCACTCAATATTATTTACCTGATAACGCGGTTTTGATGTTAAAGCATGTCTCCCTTTAAGTAATAGTTAAAATTTGACTTGACTCTTTCTGTGGCTGCCATTCACAGCTATTGTTAATTGCTAACAGTGGATATTTTGCACTTATCTATCCTCAATAATGTTTTGCTTTAACCACCTACAGATGTTTCACTTTAGTTTTAATAGCGTAATGGTTAAACATATTTTGATGTTATCTGATATCGCCTGGTTAATGACTAAGCTGCATACTTTAGGCGATCCCAAAATCCTTCTGAAATTTTTCATAATACTGTTTTGCCTTCATGAATATAGAAAAGGGGGCAATGAAGGCCCTTGAACGAATTTTGTCCTTCTATGTCCTAGCTCCTCTTGATTGGGATACTTGCAGTACTTGGGAAAAATAGCACTACATAGTTAAAAATAAACGAATGAAGTGTTTAATATACAAATGAAACTACTGCTGTTTCTTTGGAGTTCACTTCAACTGTATCAGAAGGCTGCTCTTATGGGGATGAACACAAAAGAAAATGTAGCATTTAACTCGGAAGTGTGAATGTGGGAAAACGTATTCTGAATGCAATTTCCCTTGTTTTTACCAAGCGTTCGATCTCCCAAGACATCTTCCACGTCCACTTTCTATAACACTCACCATCGTAACAGCAAGCCTTTGGGAAAATGAGATTAAACTCCAACAACTGAACTCAGCGGTAAGTTTTCACTTCGACGCTATATTGATAATAATGTCCAACACCTTCACTTATATACCCTACGGAGAGTTTAGAAATCTGTTAGTAAACCGCATGTTTATTTATAATTCTGTCAAACAATATAAAACTATATCAAATAAACGACAGTATAAGCCATAGAACTTCTTATGCCAACAGAGGAAATCACTCATCTCCCTTCTTTTTCTTGGGTGGACAGGGAAGCACTTAAACAGCATAGGTACCTTGATATACCGATTGTATATGAAAATGTGACATTCTGTAAGAAAATGATCAGTCGTTTCTCATTGCGGAGTACAGAAATAATTGTCTGTTTCCATTGTGCAGCAACCATTTCGAGCAGAGTTCCAGAATGCAGCACCTGTTTTTAACAGTTTCAAGAAACAATATGTGAAATTCCGATGTGAAATTTGTTTGTGCGCAGCTTATTGGTAAAGCCGTTTGACTTTTACTAGTGGGATTTTGTCCAAGAGGTTGTCTTCTAATCCCTGCTAAACGCAAAGAGCTTCGCAACCAGTTACTGGTTTTGGTTACTGGTTACCGGGGTCAACTATATCACTGGTTATGGTTAGCCAAGATATGACTGCGCGCATGTGAAATGAAACAGAAATTTGCATCTGTTTCAATAATATGAAAGTTGGTGTTGGATGTGAAGTACATTCGCTATGAATTTTAGTTTTATTTATTTATTATTAAATTAAATGTGAGCAATCTTAGGAATGAGAAGGAATAGTTTATAAACTTAGTTAGAGATAAGCAGTAAATTCTGAATTTTATTTATTTATTATTAAATTAAATGTGAGCAATCTTAGGAATTAGAAGGAATAGTTTATAAATTTAGTTAGAGATAAGCAGTAAATTCTGTGAATCAATCTTTTATTTTGGAAATGAAATGTGCAAAGATCTTGGGCTATAAAATTCTACGTGGGTGTCCTCGCTTTATGTAGTTGGGAGTATCTGTGCTGTGGTACACAAATAACCATACTGCTACTTTTCATGATAGGAAGATAACTGGTTGTAAGGATTTCACAAAAGATATTAGTATCAGTGACAAACCTTGCACCCGCGTTCAACCAAAACGCGTGTGATTGGTTAGGTATATTCAAAGTGATGAACTTGTTTCTCACCGGCAGATCATCAGTGAGCGAGAGACATGGTTGAACCCAAAAGTGCTGGAGTTCATTTAATTCATGCAAACTGAGGTTGCAGGTTTTGTCCTAATGAACATCCATTACTCAATAAAGATCATGAGGAAACTACTAACATGTGGTCACGGTCATTTATCATTTTGCAAAAGATCACTTTCGAGTGAAGAAAAGGTAATCCAATCAGGAGTTACGCTGCATCAGATTACAAGAATGTGAAATTAGAAAGAATTACGCTAATCAAACAGTAGCATCTCGACAGTTAAGCACATAACAGTATGGCCGTAAAATTCTATTAAATCCAAATTTTATAGGATGCTCTGAGACGTAGTCTATGACGTGTCATACTTACCTCTGTTTCTTGTAAGCTCTCTTACAGACGGCTTCTGCTATCTTAAAACACTTTTCTGAGTCGATTCTGAGGTGGGTTGAATCATTTACTAGAGAGAAAAGTAACCTAAGAGGTACTTAGGTGATGACCGTAAGCACTCTAAGTAAACAAATCAATCACTGAGCCGTGATAGTTAAACCTGGTGATATGTCTGGTTGTATCGAAGGTTTTCCTATTTTTCATATGTGTAAGTTGAAGACGAAACAGAAAATTCTCCCCGAAGAATATCACTTTCTATAAATAAGTAGCCTTCGTGCGCTTTGGTTTCTCAACAATTAATAGATAAATTATAAAACCTTTTCGAACGCAATAATTTGTTTAAACTTGTTTCAAAATATATTTCTGATTATCAAACTGTATAAGTAAACGAAACCAGTGGAAGGTAGGCTTAGTTCAAGATACTCGTATTAAATGAGCTAAGTTGCGTACGATAGGCTTTTAACTTCTAGCTAAGAATCATTTTAAGAGACATTATCACAATTGGTTTACAACTGAATCTCTTGTTGCTACGGACCCATACAAAATCAAGACCTTTGCCTGGCCTTAAGGGACCTATACTTAATGGAATTTTCTTACTTTGACTTTCCTAAGGCTCAAAAGCTGTACGTTAACTGAGAGTGCCCATTAATGGTGCTTCTATGGTAGACGGTAATTTAACTCCAGTTGAAATAAAATTTGAGCAAAATATATATTTTTACTAATTCGTATTTAAAGGAAGAGGTTCTTCTTTCCTTGCTAATAGTTTTAAGTCTTGGCAAGGAAAAAGAAAATTGGAGTTTTGTTAACTGTGTAATTGTATACTGTTCTTACCAGTAAATAAAACAATTATAGCAAAAGTGTATAACAAACCTAATAAAAGGTTTTTCTGGTTTTTCTTATGATATGCCGTATCTACCGTGACCAATCAATATTCATGCACTGATGAACTCTCATCACAAATAGACATATTGGATACTTCCTTTACGAAAATGTCTGAAGTAATAAAGAAGGTAATTGCCCTAATATTCTCAATATCAATATAATTCTCAATATTATTCTCTCACCTTATCTGTCTTTTCAAGACCCTTTCTTGAAAAAATTATTAAATAACATGAAGACTTTCAATAAAAATGGTGTTCTTCCTACTGTTAAGTGAAGAAAATATAATTAACTGTTTACAGTCACATATGTGTTCTTCCATTTTCAGTTTATATGTCTCTGACAAACTGTAAGTTGATTTATGCTTATTTTAGATAATATTTGTTATTGTTCGAAAAGCCATTACATTATTTTTCTGAAAATAAAATCCACTTCATATAGATGCCAAGACATGAGAAAGGGTGTCTAGCTTTTTGGTCTTTTAACGTGCTTCTCAGTTACGGTTCTGGTTACCAGTGGGCAAAGATGGCGCTCTAAAATTACCCGCCATACAAATTCACGGCGTTGAATTCCATCAGGGGCCACTCCCTTTTCCTCTTTCTTCCATTTTCGTCGTCTAGAGAAATGAATGAACTGATAGAAAGTTGGTTGCGTGGATGTCTGAGTTTAGTCGACAAAAGTGACCAACCTCTTTTTGCGAAAATTCCTATTGTTTGCCAGGGAAAGATTAAGAGAAAGAAGAGCGGAAACATCATCTGATAAGGGGGATCATTCCCATAATGCTTTTGTAACGTAAGAATTGCTGCACTTCTTCGTTGCTTCACAGACGCGCTGCGGTGGAAAGTTTCGTCTTGGATTGAGTTGCGCAACATTTTAATTTGCTGAAATAGTTGTAAATATGAAACGCTTACTATCGATAATCTTACCTTTGGAACCCTTTCTGTATTTTTCGTATGTAAGATATCTTATGCGTGCAATAGATAACTATACATTCACATTTTTGTGTTGGTATTATATGATATGCACAGAAGCTTGCACACATGCATAAAAGTATGTAAATTTATCTGGAATCTCTGTCTCCCAGTCTTTTAAATCGTTGCCTTTACCAGTGATGATCAAATTTTGTTCAGTCAAAGAATCCACGAAACCTTAATTGCATTTGCGTAACTTCTACATCCTTAGAAAAACGGTTGTTATAAAAGCGATGGAAATGGAATGGTATCATGTGATTTTTATATGGAAAATAAAAAGAAAATAATTATTTGTTCATTGTAATTTTACTCATAAAATCGGATGTAGTTTATATTATTTTAAGTAAGAGTAAAAATAGAAATAAGCGGTATTATTTAACTAATCATATTAAATTTTAATTTTGTTACCCACATGGCACTAAATAAACTGAAATTTACGTGGCCGAAAAAATTTCAAATTTCCTTTTTGATTTGTGGAACACGTAAAGAAGTAGCATGGAACTTCGAGCACAGTTTGGAAACTACTGACCTATACTATTGTTTTATTTATGGATCCACTTGAATAATAATTACGTTTAATGCATAAAAAGAACTATTCACAGCAACAAAAAGTAGAGAAATCATAAAAAAATAATAAAACGTAATTTTATCAATTTTCATTGTGGAATTTCTAGACTGAATAAAAATAGCATTATCTTTCTTTAAAAAACAAAAAAAAATCTTTGTTTTATAAAGCCAAAAACGCTTTATTGTATTGAAAAACTCGTGTTAACAGCGTATTCTAGAAAATCAAATTATTCCATATCAAACATACGGAATACCAGAAACTTCGTTTATTAATTCAAGTAAATCTGCAAACGTTCTTAAAATGATCAGTATATCCTAAACTAATTTATTTTAATTCATAATCCGTTAGATATTTTATTCATAAGCAATATAAGGACTTAATAAGATTGCTTTAAACTGCTAAATTTATTGAGGAAATACAGATTTATTAAACCTGAAAGTAAGTACCTTTGCTTTACTGAATGGCAGCATTCTGAGAACTGGTTATGTTGAGACCACAGAATTGGTAAATTAAATGTTTTAATCAACATTTCCAAGAGGCGTGATCACAAGCGAGTGATAACAGATAACAAACACAGACTCGTTTATATAATTTTAGAAAGCATCTAGTGCCATTATTAGTGTAAATAAAGGATGTCAAACTCGCGGCCCACAACAAATATTTTTGCGGCCCGGCCAATATATCGGCAAATAATAATGTATAATAATAAAATAACATATCGACGAAGAAAAAAATGAAATGTTTACTGCTAAGTAATTAACGATAATTTATTCAGTGTTGTTGATTACTCACAGCGAGCTGACACACACACTACTTAAATTACAAATGCGTGTGAGTAGCTTGCGTTCAGCTACCTTCGGCTTTTGGGGGACACGTGCACTCAGAACTTGTACGCATCCCTCGATAGCCGAATGTGGCCGAACTCATGGTCTCAGTTTTTATGCACTTTGCTTTATTATTAATTATTACTTAATTCATATTGTTACGGATTTCATAGTTATTTATTTATTTAGTTTTTTTATTTAGAATTGTAATTAGATTTGCTTCGTGTTGCCTTAGCAACGCAGACGATTTTTGAAAAGACAGCTGCTTTGGAAGGTTAAAAATAGAACAGCGCGTGCATTTAATACCTAATAAATAAATATCTCGTAATTGCTGTTGCCATCCACAAAAATCCAGATATTTATAGATGTTTCCAGTATATTCTAGAAATTAATTATAAAGCTTATAAAAGCCGAGAAAGCGGCCCGCCTAAAGTTAAACCTTGTTTGTTTGGCCCAAGTGTACCTATGAGTTTGACATCCCTGGTGTAAATTATACGTAATACCTCTTTTTTATTCTTATTTATTTTATTATCATATAATATAAAACATAACGTTCTTTTTCTCGATTTTTTTTTCCTTTTCACTTTGAATTACCAGATGCATAAACCATATGCAAAAAGCGAAACAAAATTATGATGATAATAATAACACAAAATAAAATGAAATGATATTATTATAACCCACCATTTGTTGGAGCATTCAGATTGGAACTGGATTACTGGATTAGGTTTTGAAATAATTTTTACTTTGCATCTATCCGCCTACATAGTACATATATACTATATATATATTAGTATAAGATAAAAAAAATTAGATAAGATAAAATACGAACTTTAAACAGCGATAGACTTTTAATTTGTCTATTTCCGATTCCCGTTCTAAAACTAGCAGCATTCTTATAATAATCTTTCTAAAGCGTCATTTCAAAATTAATTGATGCCATATGATGCTTACTTACATAACGCTAATAACGCGTATAATTACGCAACACTAAAGCCAATAATAATATTAAATTTTTAAAGTGACACATAAAGTTAATCAATTAAGAGGAATCCAAACCACAACTAAAACATTCTAAGTTTCGCAACAAAAATGCGCATTCCTCCTCTCGGTTTTCTCTGCTGTTAATGTCATTAACCATCTGTCTTATGTCTTTATTTATTTATTTATTAGCCCAAAGGGGCGTTAGACCCAAAGAACTATTAGAGTGAAAAACCGCATTTTGCGTCGTTTCACTTTATGCGTTGATTTACTTTTCAAACTGTTATCACCAAGTATTACCGCCATGTATTTAAAGAAACTAAATAATGAGGAATCTACATGAATGCAGGTTCTTCATTATTTATTTTCTTCAAATACATTGCGATAAATGAATCTTTCTCGCAGTGTGAAAAAACAATGATAAGTAGAGCCATTAAATTTTGAATAATGTAGTCCTCCATTCGAATATGAGCATCTGGAAACGCAAATTTGGTATATGGAATTTGTTTTATTACCTATTTTATATTTTGTAAAACATTTATGAGTTTTTGATTAAGAAACTCAACGATTTCAAAGTGAGCAATGGCAACACTGCAAGGAGAAAAAAACACTTTTATCTCCAGCGCGCGAGACTGCGCATCGGAAATTCTAAAGTTATGTTCTTTTAAATATTTTGTGATATTGCTGTTGAATTGAAGTTTATGGTTTAAGTGCGAAGAACATCATATTTAATAAATAAAGTTAACACATAAAACGTTAAAAGAACATTCTTTGGACGTAATATAAAATCAGAAAGGTTTAAGAGTTTCTTTTTTTCATTTTATTTATTGGGTTTGATAAATTCTAGTATCCATTAAATCAGTAATGTCCTTGTTATTCATATGCTGCATCCTATACAAAACTAACCAAACAGTTAAGATTGTTGATTACTGGTAGTTGGATCATGTTTTGAATCGAGGAAAATGGGTAGTTGAATAGAAGTTTTTCTAATTTATCTATTTGTTATCTTCACACAAAGCCAGTTTTCCTTAGACATTCCACCACGACAACCTTCAAGTGGTTTGTCATAATAAGTATTTAACATTTACATTGACCAAAGTTCTGACAGAATATCTGCTATCAATCAGAATATAACAAATGCAGTTAGAAAAGTGGGAAAATGCAGTAAAATATATAATTAACTTTAATTAAAAAAATACTTATTAGACATTTATGCGTCTGTTAAAATGGCTAACTAGATAAACTTGCTTTAAAAAGCTCTTGAACAAAGTAGAACGCGATTCATGTTATAAAAGTATAATTCAGAGTCTCTCCAAACTGCTATCTACTATTTCATCCCACACATATCAGTTCCCTTTTAAAATTAGAACTAAATTTTTTTCCGAAATTAATGCACATAGTATTCTTATTTGTCGCTTATTAAGCAATAGAGAATAAGATTCACCAGTTTGATTTTCTAATAGGGAAAAAAAAGTGTGAACAGATAGGATTCAAATAATACATAAGCTTCTTAAAGTAAGGATAATATAAATATTCTTAAAGAAATATGAGTAATCCTTTTAGGTGTAAGAATTATAATTCTATAAAAAGGACCCTTATCGTTGAGAGATTTCGAAACAATATCTCTGTTTTGCGCCAATAGTATTTGATGAAAAAAACGAGACAAAATATTTTGATCTTATGGGTATAAAGAAATGATCGTGAAAGCGAAATAACATCATACGGAACTTCAGGGTATAAAAAAAAGCAATAACAATATTTGATATCAAAAGTGATGTCTTACAAAATATCGCAGAAGAAATGCAGCAAACAGAACACATCTTAAGGCAAGTAATCTAGAAAAAACAGACATATTTCTAGTTTTGAATATTTCGTAAAACTGTGTTTGTTTATTTGTAATTTTTTATAGTACACTGAGGGGGAGGGTAGAATGCTCATATCTAACATTTTACTTAGTTTTTCGTTATTTACTGATGATTTTTTTTCATAAATCCTTATCAGTTGAAAAATGAAAATATTTTTGTTTCAAATTTTAAATATTCGAAATAAAAGTATTTTGTAACGTCATATACTTTTTATTATTTACTGTTCAGCTAATGTTTAGTCACTCCTACCTGAACAACTGTTAATTTAATAGAAATTAAGCGTTTCATAACTGTAAAAAATAAGCTATTTTTAAATGACAATCTGACAACAAATTTAGGAACATAATTATTGTTGCTGATACCTTTATTAATTTCCATATTAGTGCATGAGTGAATCTAATTACCGTTAATGTAATGTCATTTAAATTTAAAATCATAGGAAATAGTGTTAAATCTTCTTGCGATTTATAAAGTCATTAGGTTTGTCGAAGCAGGAAACATAAATAGTGAGCACGGCTATCGTCAAGATTCGAACTCCGAATATCCCACTGTTAGTTGGACATATTTCCAACTACCCCACTAAGGCACTCGATTAGTTAGTTAGTTAGTGAGTTCTAAGCACTGGCCCTTAGCCCACCTAGCAGGCGAAGCCTGCCATATAGCTATGAAAGACAAAGGCACTCGGTAAGAAGAAAAAAAAAAAAAACTTTACATTCTGTCCCACTTAAAGGGTTTGTCAAAAGAAATGTTTTATAAAATTTATTGATGTCACTTGCTAATAAGAAACTGAGTGATAAAATTTAACATAAGATTTATTAATAAATATTGAAAAATTAGACCAATTTGTTACGTGTAAAAATGCATTACGCTCAATCTGAGAATGTGTACAAACATCTTTAGAATAATATTTTTTAATTATTCTAAAAAATAATTATTTAATGCTTTAAATAATGCTTTTTTTTAATATTTAACATTTTATTCTTAGTCATCTGTACAACCGTAAAATTATTTTAGAAGATACCTCAGACAAGCCTTTCTAATAACAGTTTTAACTTCGATAGCATGTCATGGAAGTGTTAACGAAAACCATCGTATTTAAGCAAAGCTCTGATTACGGTATTTTATTTTAGTGGTACTGCCTTTTCATACTTAAATATAATTTTACTAATCTTGCATTAATACGGACGATGTGCTGTTTGCTGGTCTAATTTTACTAGTGTTGTACAAATACAGACGATGTCTTGTCTTGTTGTACTAATATAGACGATTCTTGATTTCCTTGTCAGTAATATAATTTATAATTATTATTCTGTTATTAGTTCAGTGGCCTCTAATGTATATAAATATTCAATCTTGAGGACAGGGCATTATATGTAAATATTAAGATAGAAGTTACAATTTTATTTTGAAAGTTAGAAAAATTTTTTTTCAGTAAAAATCCTAAAATTATTAGCCCTCCCAAAAAATCGTAAAATTATTACGCTATAGAAGGCGAATCACTTTATAAATTGTTCTCACCAAATATTATCGCCTTGTATTATATTTAAAATAATTTATTATATTTAAAATAATTATAAGTTAAATAATGAAGAATCTGCATGAATATATGTATGTTTCTCGCATTATAGAAAAATGACGGTACCTAGAGCCATTAAATTTTAAATAACGTAATCCTCCACCCGAACATGGGCAACTGGAAGGCCGAATTTCGAATTTGTTTTGTTATTTATTTCAGATTTTGTAAACCTTTAACGAATTTTTGATTAACAAAGTCAAGGATTTCAAAGCGAGCAATGGCAATACTGTACGAAAAACGAAACAGTTTTATCTCTTGCGCGCGAGACTGTGTATCGGAAATTCTAAAGGTATGCTCTTTTAAATATTTTGTGATATTGCTGTTGAATTGAAATGTTTGTGACTTAAGTGAGAAGAACATGATATTTAATAAAAAAGTATCACACAAAATGTTAAAAAAAGTTCCTTTAGGTGTAATATAAAATATGAAATCTTTTAGGTTTTTATACTATTTTATATATATTCTACTTTATATATGTATAGTAATGACTTATATAAATAGTACCTTTAAAGTTAAAATTTTCTAAAGCTAAGGTTAAATTCGTAACAAAGTATAAACGAGAATAATATAATTTGTACTAAAGTATAAACGTATAAATATAATAGCGGCTTCTGACTGGAATTTTCCGCTGGATCAGTTTATTTGGATTCAGTGAATATTTGAGATTCAGTATGACCAAGTCCCTCTTTTGAAAGCTTTTACAGAAGCTGGATTTGTCGAAGATTTCGGATCGCAATAGTATTAAAGAGGAAAGGGAAGTTAATTTTTTTCTTTAATCCATGGTTTAAAGAATTAGCCAACATTTCCCTAACAAATTAAAGAAAATCCTCGTAATTCAACGAAAATCTTTAAACAAAATGTGTTCTTCCGTAAATGAAAGTCGACATGGAAACATCTAAGGTATTTTGAATTTTCTTCGAAATGTTAATGAATTTCCAGGAAATTAGTTGACAGATTACTACTAGGAGGATACAGATTACTCCAGGAGTTCATATCTGGAATGAGATAAAAAGTTACCCATGAAAGGCAGCATTTCTATTTTATGAAAGGCAGCTTCTCCTTCAGTGTAATTCCTTTAGACAACAATGCCATTTATAAATTATTTCCGAATCTTTGAAATTTGATTTAAAATCGTTCTCGTGAAATCCCTTTTGGATTAAAAGTGAAATTTCTTTTATTGCGTTAAAAGACTCAACATGGAATAGCAATTTTTACCCTGGAAACAATAAAGAAAGAATTACATGGCACTATATTGGGTTAATACGGAGCTTACCGAGACATACGTCTTGAATACAGTTTTAGCCAAACATTCACGACTAACAGAATTGTAAGCAGATACCTAATTGTGGTACAAAATCAATGAGTAGTTCGCCATAACGTAGGTCGTTTTTTTACGAATCCCTTCAAGCAATTACCACAAAATACTTAAATAATATATTTTATTAACAATTCGGTTAGTTATAGAAATTTGTGATATGGAGTACCATGACAACAGAAGAAATAGTCAATGTTAGCTTGTTTTTATCACTTATCAGTCTCACATAATCTTTCGAAAACTACTATTTAGTTGATTGTTGAACTCTGTATAAAAAGCATAAACCAATAGATCTTCACCGATAAAGATTCATTCTAAGAAAGTGGTGTGTATTTAATTAATTATGGCAAAACACACTAGGGCTATCTGCCTACATTCTAAGACAGACAGCTTGAGAAATCAACTCCTGATCAAAATGATTATTTGAATTAAAGTAACAAGCTGAATAGGGATTATTGGAGTGCTAAGGTAAAGAAACATCGTAATATCCCTAAATTTGCTGAACTAGTTTCGAAGGTTTAAATAAAGAACCTCCTTAGGTTGCAGATAATGCAAAAGACGAAGAGAAGCTTGAGGCGATAATAATGATAGGAAGGGAATCAAACTACTGGCGCCATCTATTGACGAAAAATGGAGACTACTAACAAAATAATTTCCTTAGAAGCTGAGGGTAAAGATGCACTGGAACTGGGATCGCTAAATAGAACTGAAAGATTTTTATAAATGTGAAACGCCTCTAGAAAATCTAATTCCCCAAGGTAAGATCCTTTTGAATAATGGTTGTTGAAAAACACAGAATGTAATATTCTGACGAACAGTTTTGGGAAACAAAGGATTTATGTGTTTCTTTTTTAATCATATGCATTGTGTTCTTCGCGGGAAATTTTAAGTTGATCAACGTAAACTAAACCACACTGGATGGGAATTCTGTACACACTCCAGGAGTTCATATCTGGAATGAGATCTTTAATTATGGAACTGCAAAATTTATTGATAGAAGGAAAAAACGATCCGAAATTTTAACTTCTGTAAAATGAGTGCAATTTTCCAGCTAATCGATTTAAGGAAAGGAATGACAACATAACTTTTATGATTTCCTAAAACTGATGGCACTTTTTGTAGTATTTTGATGACAATTTTTTAACTGCTTGGTCAATATTGCTGTATTGATAGAGGCGTTTAACCTAATATTATACCAAGCGGTTAGAATAGTCTCATCTCAACACATGAAGGGATGGAGGGAAATTTATGTTTATCATAAAAAGCAATCCCATCCTTCTTATTTCAAAGCAGGAGACATTAAAAATGAGCAATGCCCTCGCCGGGACTCGAACCTCGAATCTTTCGCATACGCGCCGAGCGTGATGACCATTACACCACGAAGGCAGGAAAAATACCTTATATACTCCCCTTTTTAAAGGGCGACTGGGGATTAGAGGACCCAATCGCCAAATCCTGGTGGTGCAGAATCATCATTCACCACCTTTTTAGTTCTGTCGCCACTGTAGAGAAATTAGGTTATTTTAAAGCAGGGGACATGAAAAATGAGCTATGCCCTCGCCACGACTCGAACCTCCGACCTCTCGAATGTGCGCCGAGCATGCTGACCATGACACCACGAAGGCATTCTAAGAAGGCCAGAGAAATACCTTAAACAATGCTAAATGAATAACATTTTTATTATTTGCCTTTTAGATTTATATATAAATAGCTAGAAACAAGTTCTCCCAATTAAAAATTGAAATAAATACAAAATTATAAGTTACCATTATAATTAAACGTCACTCGTACGACACAACAATAAAACCCTTAATTATTTAATAAGATCTGTAAGCAACAAATCATCTCTGTCTGATCTACATGTTGCTCATTAGTTGAAATGGACCATACAAGATCATAGTTCATTTTCGACGCACACTCTTACTTTCTTTATCGACTTAAATGCCGAAAATGCTCTGTTCTTATAAAAATATTACTCTCAGAGGCTGTTTGCAAGATTTGGAAGGTTTTTGTTGCAGAAATTCCAATTCAGAAACATAATTTAATGCATGTCCTTTGATCGATTATATTCATATATTACACCTCATTTCCTAAGCATTGCTTCTAACTTAAAATAGGCAAAAAGCTTATATATCAAGAGCTTTAATTTTGCTTACACCAAATTTAAAATGTAAAAATACGTTAGCTATTGTGAAACTGTTTATATAGACTTAAGAAACATAGCTATCCTTCTTGAGAAGCAGGGGACATGAATTCTGAGGTAATTACGAAATTACCTCAGAATGTTTCAATAAAAATACTAAAACTAATTCTCATCTGAAAGCTTGATTCGAATTTTTTATCTAGTTTTTCTGTAACATTTAATGAATAATTTAAATGAAGACATCGGAATTAATTCCCAGCAGCAATATACATTTAAATGTTTGTTTTGTGCTCCTATAAAATTTAATGAATCGTTTTAATAAAAAAATATTGGAATTAATTGCTATTCACAACTTTGTTTCGAACTTCTTGTGTCTTGCTTTCAAGAAGAAATTTTATTGCAAAATTAAGTACCCTTTAGCAATATTTTTATACAAAGCATCGTAAGATAAATTGCCTAAACCCAAAGGTTTCTTCAGACTGTTATATATTAAACCATAACTTTTTTTCGGCATTCAAAAATATTTTCTTGTCGTTTCTTAGTCATACCTTTAAAATATTTAAGAAGATAGAAAATCGTTTCAAATGCCAAACAAGTTCTATCATTTATATTTTGTGAAGCCAGTGATTTCAAGGCAGATAATCCCATGCACGGTTACATAGGAACGACAGGAAAGATTTTGCGTAGAACAGTTGATAATTGATAGTTGAACACACAGATTTGTCAGCATACAAACTATACCTATCGTTCGAAGTTCTAAATGTGAAACATATCTCTGGCAATGTTAAGATAATAACTTTGTAAATTGGAAATTTGTTTATTAAGTTTGAATAAAAATACACTATCGGGATGATTTATTCCATTTGAAATATAAAAAGACCTTAGATTGGATGTTATCTCGATGGAGAGCTGAACACAAATGAGGACATCATTGCTTTAGTGTGGATAACTTAGATAAACTTGAATTTTTTTGATAAGATTGAATAAAAATACACTATCGAGATGAATGAATCTGTTTGATCTATTTAAAGATCTTAAATTGGATGTCATCTCGATCGAGAGATGAACACAGGCGAGTACATCAGTGCTTTAGTGTGGATTCATTGCTTTAAGTGGGGAGGACATCATTGCTTTTTAGTGATAATGAGTATTGGCCCTAAGCTGCAGCTTTCCATATGTGCAAAGTTTTTTCAGAGAGAGGATACCTCTTCAGAATTAGTATTTCAGCATTTTCGTATGAATGAATAAGCTTGAACATACAAATCTTTAATATTTATTATGTCACGTGCGTTGATTATTACTTGTCTAAGTTGCACGTATAGGAGAAACATATAAAATTAAAAACTGTTGAATCTCCTATATTTTGTGCATGAAAAATTTGAGGAGACGTGGGAAAAATTGTTGGTTGCCAGATAAAACATAACTGAAAAGTGATATAAATCTGAGCGTATGTTTGCTATAATTTTCATTATTTTGACAATATTTTATCTATGCTTTCTGTTAATATGAAAAAACGCTCTGGATTTTGGAATTATTAGCGAGTGACGAAAAAAAAAAGGTCTTTTGCATTGGACATTTGAAGAGGTAGCCGTTTAAAGAGGGAATTTGAAGAGATTTGGGTGATAGTTTAGTAATATGCTATAATATGCGAATTTCTTAAAGAATAGTTGACTTGGAGAAATATATTAAAAATACCCAAAGAATGTTTTCGCTATGAATTTCAAAACAAGAGGCATGGAAGACATACACTTAGGGCATAGAATAGCTTTGCGACATTTCTCAACAATACACAATTGTTTAACCGTAATTATTAATTTATTTACATGATAACAAAAGAATCATATAGCCCCCTGGCGATCAGGGACTTTTACTTTTACCTGTGTATACAGATTCCCCTCTCCGAGCAATGTTTTTTTGTTTTTGTTTGTTTGTTTATTAGATTACGACAAAGCACTCGAGGGTTATCTGCCTTAAAGGAGGGATGCCTTCGTGGAGGACTTTTTAAGGAAAACTGGCTCGTATACACGTTACACATGGGGAAAACCACGAAACTACCCATGCAGCCAGCCCGTTCGCGGGATTCGAACCTCGGACCGAACTACCAGTGTTCAGCGACGTTACCGCTCGGCCGCTGGTGGGCTCTCCGAGCAATGATTCGACCATGAAGAAATGAAAAGCGAAATACGGGTTTTGGTTGAATCGATACGAGGGCCATTCTATGAGAGATGGGTATAAAACTGATCTCACGTTAAGACAAATGCCTCAGAAATGAAGAGGGTTTTATGAAAAAAATTGCACATTAGAGAGCATAATTATTGGCTCATTTATATTAAATTTTCTTTCACAATTAAATATAAACGCGCAATTTTTCACAATAATAAAATATTATGTATTCTTAATGGAGGTAGTAATTTAATTGCACTCACACGCTCTACAGTGAAAACTGAGAACTTCACATTCGTACATAGCGCAAAGAACAGTGATGAATACCAAAAGCATTTAAAGCAATCCAACTCGCAGCTGGTCAAGACAAAAGTCAGATTGATGGCAAGGAGTTCAATAGAATACACTCTAGGTGTTGCCACACATTTTCTTTAAATTAGCAAATAATAATAAAAATAAAATAAACATATGTTTCATCAGACTTCTCGTAGGTGAAATGAATTATAGGAATACTTAACGAAACAATATAAATAATATAAAATTAATTTAATTATCATGAAGTGTTCCGTTTTGAGTTCATTTGCCATGTTTCTAAAATCGACATTTTTATAGACTTACTGAACCAGTTACTTATAGAAATGCTACCTTTTGTTCTACATTTATGGCATTTTAACTACAAGAAATAAATAAGAAAATGGTGTGAAAAGCAAGTTTAAGTGAAGCACCTAAATAGAATATTATGATAAGTTCTTTTCGAGAGTAGTACACAGCCTATTGATTGTCGTCAAAGCGTTCCTTCCCAGAGGCATTTCCTGTTAAAAACGTGACTCGTGTTACTATAAAAGCACGTAATTTATCGTATTTCTCGAGTCACAAATAAACCATTTCATACCCAGCGAGCCACTTTTTTTTCGCTATTCGTCTTAATTTAAGAACACGTTTGGAGAGTATCGTAAGAAATTATGAATGGATTTAAAATTCAAAGGAGGGTATGAAAGGATATAATCTATTTTATTTTGCACGAGACTATAAACTTTTGTTTCGCAGATTTAATTAGATTATACTTGATTAGAAATAAATTATGATTTTATTATTTAGTGGGAGGATTAAACTGAAACACACAAGGACAAATGAATCATAAATTTAATTAAATTAATATAACCCCTGTTTTGTATTTATTAATTATTTAAAAAAAAAGTTTAAATACTTTAATTTTACCTTAATCGGGCAAAACATTATTGCGTTTTATGACCAGAAGAACAATAAGCCAGAAAAATTAGTTTGTTTTAATATACCGTATTTATATGTGCATTTCTCCCCTAGATTTCTAGATCAATGTACAGCAAACTTTTAAAGTATTCATGTAATTTTCTACTTCCTTAACACATTTAGAAAGCGAGATTTCTAAATTTTAAAATGTATCTGTAATTGCTTTCCGTCTTACTAATTGATCTCGTGGAATTTGGGTGCATGGTTCTGATTCATGAAGCAATAATAACGAACAGCTCCAAGGATACTTAGATATTTAAAATATTCTTATTGATGATGGTGCTGATCATTGTACATGAAAAGACAGACTGAACGATGAGGAAGACGATGACGATGGCGATGATTAGTGAGCTACAGCAAGCCGACATAAACAGAACTTCTAGAAGCCTTAAATGATTTGAGGTCTGCGGATTAGCAGGCAACAACAATCGAAGAGAGCGAAGTTCAAGATACAAAAGAAGAAATGAAGATATTTTAATAATAGTGTAATGTTAATATTACTATGTACCATTACTAGAGTGTATACGTTTTCATTTTAAATATTGTGATAGTTACCTGTAGTTTGTTCATGAATACCTTTCATTTGTTTCATTCTTACTGTAATCGCATTCTTCGGAAATAAAATTATTCGATTAGTTTTCCATTTTCGTAGGATAAAATTAGGAAAAAAGGATGTGAATACGCGATTAAGGTAAATTTTAGATTACCGATATAAGATATCAATGATCTAAAATTATCCATTATCGATAATTTAAAACATATTTGAGCCAAGGAAGATTTAAATTTACAAAGATGATTCTCGAAATATGCTTAGTATGAATGTGTACGTTTCCCAAAATGTTTATGTAATTTAAAAACTACCACTAAGATTCGGTAAATTATTTTAGAAATTTCGAAAAATCTTTATATGAAGGGTTACTTTTCGATTTGTTCGATGCTGTGAAGATTAACATTTTGAAATGATTAGATTGACCATTAGATAAAAATATGCGAGGCAAATTTAACTCTAAAATAAAAACAATCTATATAAAATTATGAAAACGGTTTTTTGGAAAATTTTGTAGTCATCGCAAATAAGTGTGTGTGAAAAATTTCAAGTTAGGTTCATTTAATTACCGTGAAGTTCGCTATGGCTACTTGCCTAAAAGGAGGGATGCCTTCGCGGAGGATTTTCAAACGAAAACTGGCTCGTATCTACGTTATATATGGAGAGAACCACGAAAATAGTCATACAGTCAACCCGGGCGATTGAAATCAAACCCAGGTCGAGGTACAAGCGTTCAGCCACATTACCCTTCGGCTGCCGGCGAGCAGAAAATCCTTAAGAAATTCGGTTCTATACAAGGGGTATAAGGGGGTAAAAACTAATGTTAAGGTTAGAGCTAAACAGAGAAACCAAGTTAATAAATAGGGACAAATAAAATCATGTAACAGTAATGAAATATTTAAGCTGTGTGAAAATTACCAAAATATGATACACAGACACGTAAGGACATAATTGTCTGCCAGGCACAAATCAGTAGGTTCCATACAGTATTACCATTAACCTTCGATTTGTGAAAAAAACATCATCCGCAAAACGCAACAAAACAAAACATAATAAAACGAGGTATTACTTTAAGGATCAGAATTAAAGAAAATTTAAAATTTTACTGTTAGGTGTTTCAAAAGAAGTTTGTTGAGTCAAATACGTATATTTCAGTATATAATCCGATCCATGTATATAAACCAAGAAATGATAGTTCTCTGCAAGAAATCAAGTTTTAAAATTCATCTATAAGCCAAATTTAAAATAGCCTTATAAATCCAGCACATATATCGCCAAATGTGAAAATAATTAACCTGGACCGAAAACGAATCGGAGAAGAGCGCCAATTTATCTTCAGGTTCCATTCGAAAATTAAATAAGGAATGTTTAACCCCAATAGTTTCTGGCTTCTCCTAACTTTTGGACATGTAACATCATTTAGCTTTTTGGCAAAAATGTGACGAATTCTGAGTTTGGTTCTCAAGTGGAATAACTGCAAGATTTTGCTTAGTAACCCATTAGTTTTTAGCCCAAAGGGGCAATTTGCCCAGAAGGACTATCAATTTTGTTTTGGCATTTTGCGTCGATTCACTATAAATGTCGGTCCACTTTTCAAATTGTTGCCAACAAATATTATCGCCTTGTATTATATTTAAAAAAAATTAAATAATGAAGAATCTGCATAAATGTATATATGTTTCTCGCATTGTGATAAAACAACGGTACCTAGAGCCATCAAATTTTGAATAGTGTAATCCTGCACCGAATATGGGCATCTGGAAACCCTAATTTGGAATTTGTTTTATTATCTATTTCGTATTTTATAAAGCATTTATAAAATACGAACTTTTAGCATTTATAAAATACAAATTTATAAAATACGATTAAGAAACTCAACTATTTCAAAGTGAGCAATGGCAAGACTGTGCGAAGAAAAAAAAAGCATTTTATCTCCAGCGCGCGAGAGTGTGTATCGGAAATTCTAAAGATCTGCTCTTTTAAAATTATTTTGCGATATTGCTGTTGAATTGAATGTTATGGTTTAAGTGCGAAGAGCATGATATTTAATAATTAAAGGTGACACACAAAACTTTAAAAAAAAAGGCCCCTTTGGGCGTAATGTAAAATCTGAAAACTCTCAGTTTTTTTGAAAAAGAAATGAAGATATTTTAATAATAGTGTAATGTTAATATTACTATGTACCATTACTAGAGTGTATACGTTTTCATTTTAAATATTGTGATAGTTACCTGTAGTTTGTTCATGAATACCTTTCATTTGTTTCATTCTTACTGTAATCGCATTCTTCGGAAAAAACTGAGTTTTCAGATTTTACATTACGCCCAAAGGGGCCTTTTTTTTAAAGTTTTGTGTGTCACCTTTAATTATTAAATATCATGCTCTTCGCACTTAAACCATAACATTCAATTCAACAGCAATATCGCAAAATAATTTTAAAAGAGCAGATCTTTAGAATTTCCGATACACACTCTCGCGCGCTGGAGATAAAATGCTTTTTTTTTCTTCGCACAGTCTTGCCATTGCTCACTTTGAAATAGTTGAGTTTCTTAATCGTATTTTATAAATTTGTATTTTATAAATTTGTATTTTATAAATGCTAAAAGTTCGTATTTTATAAATGCTTTATAAAATACGAAATAGATAATAAAACAAATTCCAAATTAGGGTTTCCAGATGCCCATATTCGGTGCAGGATTACACTATTCAAAATTTGATGGCTCTAGGTACCGTTGTTTTATCACAATGCGAGAAACATATATACATTTATGCAGATTCTTCATTATTTAATTTTTTTAAATATAATACAAGGCGATAATATTTGTTGGCAACAATTTAAAAAGTGAACCGACATTTATAGTGAATCGACGCAAAATGCCAAAACAAAATTGATAGTCCTTCTGGGCAAATTGCCCCTTTGGGCTAAAAACTAATGGGTTACTAAGCAAAATCTTGCAGTTATTCCACTTGAGAACCAAACTCAGAATTCGTCACATTTTTGCCAAAAAGCTAAATGATGTTACATGTCCAAAAGTTAGGAGAAGCCAGAAACTATTGGGGTTAAACATTCCTTATTTAATTTTCGAATGGAACCTGAAGATAAATTGGCGCTCTTCTCCGATTCGTTTTCGGTCCAGGTTAATTATTTTCACATTTGGCGATATATGTGCTGGATTTATAAGGCTATTTTAAATTTGGCTTATAGATGAATTTTAAAACTTGATTTCTTGCAGAGAACTATCATTTCTTGGTTTATATACATGGATCGGATTATATACTGAAATATACGTATTTGACTCAACAAACTTCTTTTGAAACACCTAACAGTAAAATTTTAAATTTTCTTTAATTCTGATCCTTAAAGTAATACCTCGTTTTATTATGTTTTGTTTTGTTGCGTTTTGCGGATGATGTTTTTTTCACAAATCGAAGGTTAATGGTAATACTGTATGGAACCTACTGATTTGTGCCTGGCAGACAATTATGTCCTTACGTGTCTGTGTATCATATTTTGGTAATTTTCACACAGCTTAAATATTTCATTACTGTTACATGATTTTATTTGTCCCTATTTATTAACTTGGTTTCTCTGTTTAGCTCTAACCTTAACATTAGTTTTTACCCCCTTATACCCCTTGTATAGAACCGAATTTCTTAAGGATTTTCTGCTCGCCGGCAGCCGAAGGGTAATGTGGCTGAACGCTTGTACCTCGACCTGGGTTTGATTTCAATCGCCCGGGTTGACTGTATGACTATTTTCGTGGTTCTCTCCATATATAACGTAGATACGAGCCAGTTTTCGTTTGAAAATCCTCCGCGAAGGCATCCCTCCTTTTAGGCAAGTAGCCATAGCGAACTTCACGGTAATTAAATGAACCTAACTTGAAATTTTTCACACACACTTATTTGCGATGACTACAAAATTTTCCAAAAAACCGTTTTCATAATTTTATATAGATTGTTTTTATTTTAGAGTTAAATTTGCCTCGCATATTTTTATCTAATGGTCAATCTAATCATTTCAAAATGTTAATCTTCACAGCATCGAACAAATCGAAAAGTAACCCTTCATATAAAGATTTTTCGAAATTTCTAAAATAATTTACCGAATCTTAGTGGTAGTTTTTAAATTACATAAACATTTTGGGAAACGTACACATTCATACTAAGCACATTTCGAGAAACATCTTTGTAAATTATAATCTTCCTTGGCTCAAATATGTTTTAAATTATCGATAATGGATAATTTTAGATCATTGATATCTTATATCGGTAATCTAAAATTTACCTTAATCGCGTATTCACATCCTTTTTTCCTAATTTTATCCTACGAAAATGGAAAACTAATCGAATAATTTTATTTCCGAAGAATGCGATTACAGTAAGAATGAAACAAATGAAAGGTATTCATGAACAAACTACAGGTAACTATCACAATATTTAAAATGAAAACGTATACACTCTAGTAATGGTACATAGTAATATTAACATTACACTATTATTAAAATATCTTCATTTCTTCTTTTTTGTTTGTTTGTTTTGTTATTATTATTTATATCTTTGCTGTAACTTCTGCTTCTGTTGACTGCCACCAGAATGCAAATTAGTTAACGGCATATAGGAATAGAGTTGTTGAAGTTAAGAGAGAGCTTTTGGTAGCTATCACTGACCTCCTTACTATTTACGCAGCTTATGACGGTACTTTGTTTTGTTATTACGTAAGTTTTGCATTAAAGTTTTATATTAGTTTAAATCCCATAAGCAGTGTTGACTTATGTTATAATACACGACCTATGTTAGATGTTTGCTTTAAAATTCCACTAAAAAGTTTATTTTAAACTTCTTTCTGAGTTTCAATAGAAGTCTAGACAGGACGATAAATATCTTGAATATCTACACATAGCCAGGAATGTTTGAAATATTTATGTTCCGTTTAAGCGTTGTTAGGCAACTGCAAGTCTTCTCTTTTCCTTTGTTACGCTTTCAGTTTTACGAGTAAAATACAATTTTTTATTCCCATTATATGACAAAAGGTACCCAGGCAAAAAAGGGTAACTGTACGTTCTACTACTTTTTAACTAGAAGTTCTCACTTTTGCTGAACAATGCTATGCCCTGCATTGAAAGTTATGTTATCTGCAATGTGGATGACAATACTGTTGACAGAGAAATGGAGGACGACGACAGCCGCCATATTGTATCTGTAGCACAGAGACAGACTTCCATTAGAATTTGGATTATTTATATTATAATGAAGAACTGAAAAGTTCTCACTGAAGAAAGAACTGGAACTCCTAAGGGAAGGGATGCCTTCTTGAAGGACGTTCTGAGGTAATTGGAACTGATTCACGGAGAAAACCACAAAACCTCCTCTGCAGGTAGTTCATTCGCCGACATTTGAGACCGAGTTGAACTACCAGTTTTTTATCTGTTTTACCCTTCTGCCATTGGTGGATTGAGAAGGAGAGAGACTTCCGAGAATTTCTAAATATTTTCGATTTGGAATAATATTTCTAATAATTTTCGATTTGGCAGCAGGAAACGTGAAAAATGTGTAATGCCCTCGCCGGGATCCCTCGCTGGAATACGCTTTGAGTGTGCTACGGTTACACCACGGAGGCATGCTGGAAGAAGGGAGAAAATACGTTATATTCTCCGCCCTTTTAAAGGACGACTCGGGAGGAGTTGCGAAGAATCATCCACCACCACCTTTTAGTTCGGGCGCCACTATAGAGTCATTAGGATGTTTTAATGCTGGAGGAGTGAAAAATGAGCAATGCCCCCTCCGGGACTGGAACCTGGACCTCTCGAATATACGCCGAGTATGCTATCGTTACACCACAAAGGCATGCAGGAAGGAGGGAGAAAATACCCTATGATACAAATATTAAAAAAAAATATTAATATATTTTAAGATGATATAAAATGAAAACAGTATTTTTTCAATTCTTTAACTTGTGTCACTTTTGTCACAAGATTATTTGCAAATCAGTTTGAACTCTATATAAGCCAACCACCCAAACTTTATAAGGGAAACACCGTTAAAATTATTGGCTTGTACAGGAAACGCGATAATCATCAGATATAGATAAACTCTGAGCTAAACACCCCTGGCATCAGGAATGAAGGAAAAAAGAAGAAAGAACGATTTTATATTTGTGCTCGTTTTAATGTCTTTTGCATCAATAGCTTTGTCGATAGCTTTCGACACATTACTTCTAGCTGAACTGAAAAATGAGGAAACGCAAACTCGACTGACAACTCGTCTATTCCAATTTCCCTAAGTGACATCGTCAGCGCCTTACACTGGCAAAATGATGAACGATGGATCGGAACCGTTCGATAGACTTTTGAACGCTTTTAAAAACTTGAGGATTGATTTTTGTTTCTTTCTACCAGCAGTAATTGCTAAACTCACAATTTGTAATATTTCTCTCAGTATCAGAATATTTTCCCTCTCTTCTAACATGTTTTCAGTAACTGTTGTTTGCGAGACATTGTTCTGTAAATGTTTTCAATTTTGTAATGGACTTTAAACCTTCGATTCTACAATACGGCTGCCGATGATTGTGATATAGCTCTTGAAATAGAAATTGAGTATGGAAAAAGGAGGTCATTTCATAACTCATTCATAGAAAAAGGGACCGTTGACATATTTACTTCTCCAAAGAGAAATTGCTTTCTTTCTATTAAATAATGCAGTTTTTCCTGTCTACTCTAGTCTTGTTCTAGTTTTTCGTTTCTACTCTAGTCTTGTGTACTAGTTTTTCTTTTCTACTCTAGACTTATTCTAGTTTTTCTTGTCTACTCTAGTCTTTCTCTAGTTTTTCTTTTCTACTCTAGTCTTGTTCTAGTTTTTCTTGTCTATACTTAAATATTTAACAATATTTTGTAATCAAATATTGAAGACATGCGCTGATGTATATATAGTATACGTATAGAGAGAGATAGATATGTAGGTAGAGGAGACGACATCATATCTTTTCAAATCTATATCCAAAACTTTTCTTTATCCGAGAACAAAGATTTCCATTCGAATTCTTGATTCTCCAGGTTCGAATCCTTTGAATCTCGAATGATACGTAGAAGAATAATAGAAAAGAAAAGGTGGAAAATTTTCAAAATTATCATAATATTCATTATTATGTGAAATATTTTTTATTTTTCAAAATTTCCAATCAAAGCAAAATTTAAATTCTGCATTAAAAAAAAGAAAAAATTATAAAATACGGTTTTTAAAGACTTAATCTACTTTTATTAAAATATATAGCATTTATGATATTAAACTAAACTGGAATGTTTGTCCTTACACGTGACTCCTGATCATAAAGGAGAGTACAGAAACTATCAAGTTATCACTTAGTACTCCATAGCTACTGCAGAAGTATACATTTTTAGAAAGATTTCGGGGCTGTTTAATTAATGTTTAAACGTAATTTTAAATATTCTCTGATAGACGTTTTCCTGGATCATACGTATGCATCGTAATTTCTATGATAGAAGGCCTTTTTGTAAAATTTCGAGTGTTAGCAATTTTCATTTCTCTTTCACTACTTTTCACTGTCCATCAATCGTGGTGGGCTTGCCCTTAGAAAGAGCTCTTTTCAAGAAACCAGCGGCGCAATACTCCATTATTGAAACATCGAGGGAGTTTGTAGGAATGCGTTGAAAATGTATATCTGCAATACCTGCGTTCATCTTTTCCAATTAATTCCTTTTTCCAAGGAATGCAATGGCACTTTTTGAAGTACGACTTGTTGCTTTGTTTTGAAGAAATTGCACTATTTTAAAGTCATTGTGATTAAGAGAGGGAATTTCTCCTGTACGTATCGGACGTAAAATGTTATCTTGATAGTACATTGAGTTGGAATTTAGCATTTTGTCCACTCTTCCTACGTTTAATTTCCCATTATAAGAGAATCCTACAGCAACCAAATCCCTTATTGAAACGTTTCTTTGCATTCACGGTGCCATGATTTAAAGAGTGTTTTCCTCTTCGTTTCGATATTAAACAAACGCTATTTTGTTGCAGTTATTTAGGTTGTAGAGTTCCTCACTTTGTAAATTCTAAGTTACAGTTGAACGTGAAGAATCTTAAGAAGAACTGATAAGCGAAAAATCGCTTGAGTTCGTGTGACAAGAAACAACAAGATGGAAGGGTAAATAATCCTTTATTATTCAAATAAGATTTAACAGAACTCCGTCTTGGAGTGTACAATCAAAGCCGACACTTGGGCTTGAACTTAAAAGGCTAAGAAGTGAACTAAAACTAATCTAAACTAAAGAGATATAGCCGAAGCTATTAAGATTCTAACCGAGTTGGCCTCTTAACGCTGATTGACTGCGAAGCCATCAAGAGCCTAAGTACGGCCGAGCGTAATAATAGCTTACGAGAGAGTAGCCTAAAAAGACGGACGCGTGCCAACATAATACCTGGTCACTCTCTCGCTACGACCGAAGAACTTCGCGGTTTAAATACAGATCCTCCTCATTATGTATTCAGCCGTGATTCTAAAACTACGTTCTGGCCTGAAGTAGTAAGTTAATAGTCGACAGGAAAGGAACTTAAAATTTAACTGTTAATAAAATTAACATAATCCTTACAAGGTTAACCCATGCTTCATCGAAGATCATAATGTATTTCCATTTATCTCATGCTAAATAATTTTCATGTAGGGTTCTGCAATTTTTTCTACGTTGAGCCACATGCCTCGGTAAAGCTGGTGAACATGAACATTATGTTTTCTGTCTTTTTCGACGTGTAAATATCGGCTTCTTATTTTATTTATTGTCGCTATGGCTGTAGTTATAAAGACTTTGCAATTGGTTTCTGCATCGGCGATTTTCTCCTGTTGCCAACGATGTAATATTAAAAAAATTAGAAACAGTAGCTACCTTTTTAGGAAATCTTCTAAAGGCTTCTTTCAATGCAGAAATAATGATTGACGGTTTTTTTCTTTCCGATTAATAATATTGTCTATTTTTCACTTAAAAATTTTAATACCATTCATTTCACAGCGTTTTTGATTTCTAACAAAAATAAGATTGTTTCCCTTCGGAAAGTATAGAAACATATACTTCAATGCACAGATTGTCTATATGCGACATTTTAAAAGAAGAATAAGTTTAAAAACTGCGGACGGTATTTCTCATTTTAAGGAATAAGCTTTCACCAGAAAATTTTATTCCAAAGCATATGCTTTTCTTAAAATCTTTATCGAAACCGTTCTAGAAATGTGTAACCACCCTCTGTATTACATAATAAAACACTCAAAATATAATATCAAACTTCTGGCCACGATTTGTGAGAAGTACAGTTCAAATGGAAACAAATTAAACTTTATGACTTCTTATTAACTTAAAATATCAGGTGGTTTTCGATGCACCAAAACTGACACGTGATTAGAATGAGTCCCACACAGATGTGGCCCACCAGCGGCCGAGCTGTATAGTCACTGAACACTAGTAGTTCGGTCATGGGTTTGAATCTCAGCGAACGGGTTGGCTGCATGAGCGTTTTCGTTATTTTCCCTATGCATAACGTGGATACGAGCCAGTTTCTTTTAGAAAGTCCTCCACGAAAGCATCCTTCCCCTTAGGCAGGAAGCCGTCGAGTGCTTTGCCATAATTAAATAAAACAAGCAAACAAACAAAACCTACTTAGATCTATAAAACACTCTGATTCGGATGGGGAACCAGTCAGCTTCTTAAGACTTACTGAGCTTGTTAAATCTCCGGCAGTTCTATTTACTGCTCTGCAAAAGGCGTAACAACACATCAGTATTCCAGAACAAAATGTCTATTGATCTCATGGTTAGGTTTCTATAGAATTCTTTTGGTATTCTATAGAATACCTAGGCATTTTATAGAATGCCTGGTATTTGAAGGCAAAGTATGAAATATAAGAATTATTATGCCCATTACCTAGGCATTGTACATAATCCCTAGGCAACCTATAGAATAAAAAATGTTCTTTAGGCAAATGAGGGACAGGCCACGATAAGACCACGATTTAAAGGTCACGATTTAGACTTCCGTTCCTCAAAAATGCAAATGTCATTTTGAAAAAAATAATGAAAGAGTGCGATTAAAATTTTTTCATTCCGAATGCGTGAAGAAAAATGAAATTTGTTCCAAACAAAGCTCATACCTTTCAATTAAAGAAAACAAAATTTTCATATAAAAAATAAGGCGTTAAAATTAACCTATTCTTTGCAACATGGCAGGTTTGAATGATATTTTGATTTCACTTCATTACTTTTTTTTACACAAACACATTTTATATTTCGATACTTCGTTTTTTACACATACACTTGACGAATCCTTGGCCACTTCCATTAGACCATGCATATAACCAGACAGGAATTTCGCGGTCAACAAAATCTTCAATTCTAAGCAATATCTTAGTTGTTTAAAACTTCTTTCAGAAGTTCCAAGACGGTAGAATCTATCCTGTGTCACACTCATTACAGCTGCCAATATATTTCACAAATTATTATGTACTTTCACTAAGCATAATATATAATATTTCCGTATGCATTGTGTATATGGAGATGTATTTCATACTTTGCCGGTTTGTCTTTCGGCATTTTATACAATGCCTAGGTAATGTGTGAACTGTTTAATCGTTTCATACTTTGCCGGCCAGTTTTCAGCATGCTATAAAATGTCTAGGTATTCTACAGAATGCCGGATTTCATACTTTGCCGGCTATCTTTCAGCATTCTATAAAATGTCTAGGTATTCTACAGCATAAATAGGTATTCTATAGGATAAAATGTCTAGGTATTCTACAGTGCCGGATTTCATACTTTGCCGGCCAGTTTTCAGCATTCTATAAAATGCCTAGGTATTTTGTAGAATGACGGACTTCATACTTTGCCGGTAACGTCTACATATGTATTAATAAACAATCGTCTTTGTTTTTTATATACTAAACTTGCGATACTTTAAAATTCATATAATGCTCAAACATTTGTTAAAAGTACTTGAAAGTTCTATTAAGTTCATTCTTAAAACTATCAAAATTTGAAATGGGACGATTCTTCGTGACTTATGTTGTCCTACAAATGCAAAAATTTTTTAAGTTAATTTACATTTTTCAAAACGTGAGTCTAAATATTTAGGTTGTTCAGTAAATATAAAACTTAACAGTTTATATCTGTATATATATGTATTTGTGATATCTCACACAAAGGGTTACAAGACGATTCGGAATCGCATAGTAAAACGCTTATAAAACGTGGTAGATGAGGCATTGGTCCAAATACATGTTCTAGTACGAAAGCTACATTTGGTAAACAGGGACACTTAGACGTTACATTTGTGATGACAGGATTCATTAGATTGCTTGATCGCCAGTCATATCGTGCGCTGATTACTGCTTCAGGGGCCACTTCTGTATTCTGGCTTCTAAACGCTGATGTATAATATCGCTGTTGAACGGACCGAGGATGAGTTGCACGCATCGTGTCAGCTTTCGGGGATATAAGCTGTCTGAGAATATGTATAGCAAGCTTCTAATTTTATTTGGAAACAGAGCCTTTTAGTTTCCATTTTAATGAGTACTTCCCCTTTCTGACCTAAAAATAGTAACTAATTATAAATCTTAAATCTGCAGTAGTGTGGAAGCCTTATGGTAATGCCAATAGTATGGAAAAGCGCCAAAAAATTAAATTCCTTCTTTGAACTGAAGTAGTAGCGTTTTTTGAATGAAAAAATAATTTAATTTTTAAGAATGATTTTTCTTAAAAGTGGTGTGTTATGTACATTTAATGCTTTAGGAAAAACTGAGTTAATAATAATGCTTAAGAAAAATTGAGTAAGAAATAAATAAGTTTAGTGCTATATATAAAAAAATAAGTTAAATATAAGTAATTCATACAAACATTAAAAAATAAGCAAGAAATAAAAGCAAGCGGAATAAAAAGCAAAAGTATGAAATAAGATGTAATTTGTTACAGAATATGGATTTCATTCAAGCGGGCTGTCTTGAGGCTGAGCAGTTGAACTGGATCCATTTTGTTAATACGATAGCATTAAGCACATTTGTTAATAATATGCTTGTATTAAACAAAGATTATTAAAAACACCTAATTAAAATTAAAACTATCGTAATAATTCTGATAAAATGTCCAATTCATCTGTGTTACTACTAAATTTAGTTTCAAATTTCATAAAATCATTAGTCCCTCATTTTCAATAATATTTAGGTGACCCTTACATTTGACATAACCCTCGTTTCTTTATTTAGAACAATTTGTAAGGGATACATTTGGATCCATTCTAATATGTTTATTATTTTATGTGTTATTTATCTTTGGTTTCAGAATTAGTTTGCTCAACATTTTTTGTATTCAAATGAATGAAACGTTTTGCGCTATGTGGACGCTAACGGATTTCGGATTTTTGGGAAATTGTGAAAAAAATCGTCTTATAGCAGCCTGGAAGATTTGAAATAATAAAGACATAAATTGTTCTACAATTTATTATCCAAAAGGGGCAATTTGCTTAGGTGGGCTATTAATTTCGCTTTGGAATTTTGCGTTGGTTCACTATAAAAGCCTAAATCACGTTTCAAATTATTGCCACTAAATATTAAAGCCCTGCATTATATTTAAAGAAATTAAATAATGAAGAATCTAAATGAATGTATGTATGTTTCTCGCACTGTGAAAAAACAACGTTAACTAGATATATCAAATTTTGAATAACGTAGTCCTCCACTCGAATAAGGGCATCTGGAAGACCAAATTTCGAATTTGAAATTTGTTTTATTATCTTCATATTTTCTAAAACTTTAACGAATTTTTGATAAACAAACTCAATGATTTCAAAGCGAGCAACGGCAACGCTGTACGGAAAAAAATATTTTTATCTCCAGCGCAAAAGTGTGTATCGGAAATTGCAAACATATGCTGTTTTTTAATTATTTTGTGATATTGCTGTTGAATTTAATTTTATGGTTTAAATGCGAAAAACATAGGTAACACACAAAACTTTAAAAAACGTCCCCTTGCACGTAATATAAAATCTGAAAGGTTTCCGATTTTTTTTTAAAAATTATTTGTAGTTTATAAAAGTGTTTTAAATTTAGAAACTTTGCGTCAGAAACAAGCAGTTTCATTTGCTTCTCTCGGTACATCAACTCCCTGACGATGTGCCGAGAGATGTAAATTCTTTATATATATATATGCAAGTATATATATCATATACTGTACTACCTTTTTGCTTGTACCCGTTATTGCACTATTGAACTCATTCCTGGACTAGCATATTTATGCACAGTGGTTTATTGCTTAAGCAACCTATTTTATTTTTTATTTTTATATTAGAAGGTGTCAGATTGAATGTGTTTTGGGTTGAATTTTTTAATATTTCAACTACATATATACGATATGTATTAAATATCTAATGTATACGTAAAAAGGTAACTTTTGCAATTTACCATCCATGAACACTGCCACATTTTTGCAAATACTAGCAAAATAATTACGTAGATATGTCAAGCTTTAAATTATGAAAACATGCACAGCAAATACACAAAAAGTTACACAAAATTCAAACACATTAAACATTCGAAAATGGTTCGGATGAGCAATATTTCTCTTTTTCTCCCCCAGACCTGAATCAGCATGATAGGAAAAAAAAAACTGATGCTATTTTTTATGTAGAAATATGACAATGAATAACGAAGAGGTGATTTAAATGTGCTGTTAAAATCGCTTTCTTTCTTTTGTTATTTATCTTTCTTCCTCTTCTGTTTGATAAAAAATGTGTGCCAGTTACTTTTCCTTCGTTCCTAAAACAGCTTTGTTAGCACGCGATTGAAAGTTTGATATTTTATTAAAAGAGTACAGAAAAAGAAATGCTATATTGGTATTTCTCTTCTCCGGGACATGAAATATGCATCACTGCTTTAAAAGCCATTTTGACCAGCAATCGGCGAGACTTCAGAATCAAAACTTGCGAAGTGCTTCCTTAGTCTGCACGGTATGAAGAAATTAGTGATGGAATGGTTGCTGTTTAACTAAGAAGTGTGTTTAACATTTTTAGAGTATCTAATTTCATGTGAAACAATATGCGTTAAGGTTCTGTGTTTGTAGTACGGCCTAAGAGCGGATGAATTAATCGGACCCTGTCTAATAAATATTCAGTTTATTTATTGTGAAATGATAGAAAAATTACTACTGTATACTATCAGCGTAAAACGTAACTTTTTACGAAAGATATGAAAAATAAAATTGTTAAATTATACACATTTTTGCTCCATTTAATTTAAACTTATTTCCTGGAATTTCATTAGAAATATATTTCTCATTCAATTAATTTTCGCTTCGCGACAAAGCAAGAATACATATAAACTCAAAACATCTTGATTAATTCAAAAATTTTAAAATACTGAAAACATAAAATACGAAATGCAGTTTAAAGAGATAAAAAGTAGTTTTTACAATTAAAATTAGAGCTTACACAAAAACAAGCTATTCAGCCAAGGGGCAAAAAGGCAGGCTTTTCGGTGCAAAAAACTGTGAATTTACTTTTGGTCCCACTCGGCAAAAAGACACTGAAGATGCAGAAACTGACTTAATTCACTATTCTGCTGAATTTCAAATGTAAACAAATGACGGTTCCTTAGGCTTAACTCGCCACTTTCAAATTGTCGAATATTCTTCGCCTATTACATGCAGATTAATTAAAGGCATAAAAACCTTAACTGGAAGATAAGAACGACATAATTCAATCATTTTTAAAGCAAAAAATGCACAATTTGCAAATATATAAATATAAAGAACTGAGCTCACCGAGCCGAGTAACAGAGTGGATATATACATAGATATATTTATATACTTTAGGAGCGACCGATTGCAACCGAAACGGTAGTTGCTTTATGAGGTTCAATGTTCCGCCTTACTTGCTTTGGGAACATTAAATGTCCTGACTCGGAACAGGGAGCTTACTAAAGCTATGTTCAATAAATTTGGGATGTAGACAATACACACAGGAAGGGTATACGAAACCCTTTATTTTTCTCTCTTTACAATGATTTCCGGACTTCGGAATACAGAGACCAACCACTTGTGGTCTGAACGTAAGAATATAAAAATATTAACTAAACTCTAACTTAACTTTGGAATAATAAACAAGGGCCTCCTAGAAGATTGGCCGTATATTAACAGGAAGCCGTATGTAGTACAGAGAACTGTTAACACTACGATACGTTTAAAATTATCAAGAGGATTAAACCTCTGGCCTGAAAGGCAACCAGCAACCGAGTAAAACTGCTAAGGCAAGCGGCCTGCTTCTACTAACTCCTTCCTCTCTCTTGCTTGGCAAAAAGCCACAACTTAAGTACTTGGCGTTCGCCAGACAAATTTGCATAAATAAGTTAAAGCTTTTAATTCTGGCCGGAAGTAGAAAATAAGAAGTGATAGTAAAGATTTAAAATAAAATAAACGTTAGTAAAACTTAAGATCCTTACAGCTTATCTACATATTAAAGCAGTCCCATGTACAAAATTTTAACGTTCTGAGGCTACTCGGTTTTGAGTTATGCGAGATACATGCATACTTACGTACGTGCAAGAAGTCACGAAAAAATCTCTTCTGAATCCATTTAATCCATTTTATAACCCTTTTTGGCAAAACGTTTATGTATTCTATCGATACGTTCAGATAGTGCGCAAAAACATCTCATTCAAATGGTTTCAAGAGCGGTTCAAATGGATATTTTCGTTGAAATGAGATATCCAAAATTTTTCACGATTATGATACTACTTCCTTTCCGTACAAGGAAGTAAAAAGGGACAAAGATCAAAATGAATCCACCTTAGGCTGATAAGAGAATAAAATTCGTCTATCAGTCTCAGCGATATTAAATTCGAAAGAATGTATAGAGTTTGACTTTCTTTGGGAACATAGACTAGATCCAAACTTTCAACAGACGTATAGGGAATCATCGCTAAGTCTGAAATTTACTACAGTCCTTCTGATTTCATTATTAACACATATCCACTGTTTAAGAAATCATTTTAGTGAATTGCATTAGTTTAAGCACTAAAACGCGTAGAATTGAGGCAACGCAAAATATCTTGCTTGAAGCTGGAATTTTGAGTAAAAAGCCTGTTCAATCTTTGTACGAGTCGCAGGAGATAGCATCTTCATAAAAAGGAATAAAAAATTCTGTGTATACCTTTTAATTCCTAAATATTGAATAATCTAAAATTCACCGAGTTCGAAAATAAGTGTTTCTAATACTTGCGCAATAGCTGCAAAGTAAGATAATAATTATTTATTTACTAAAGAAATATTGAATATTATCTCCTAATATAAATTCAGTAGAATGTATCAAAAAAGAATGAACCGATATGTGGGAAGTTTAATTCCGAAAATTGTGTTTTAAAGTAACTTGAATGTAAATCGTGAAAAAAAGAAACTTTTTAAGGGGACTAGTATTTAAATCATGAATAACAAAATTTCAAACTTTGAAAACGAATTAAAAATTAAAAAAACAATCAACTATCGCTATTGATCGCAAATTATTTGACTTTTCAAGGGGGAACAAACCAACTCCCGTTCAATGAACAATAATTAATGAATGCGAAGGTGTTTCGTCTTTTACCTCAGGTGAGAATGATGATGCCAAACTGGCAAATTAAGTTAGGCCAAAATTATAGTTCCGCGAAGTGACGGGATTTATAGACAAAGTAGAGTACAAAGAACTCATTCTGAATGAAGCATTTTCGCTAATAAAGATTCTTTAGAAATTTTGAGTAAAAAGCCAATTTATGTAGTAAAATTTACAAAATACTTGAGTAAATGTTCCCAGACACCTTCGCTTTTATGTATGTTAATTCAAGACGATTTTTAAAAATATAAACATAATAAACAATAGTAATCTTAATTGGAATTATGAAATAGTACTCAAAATAATTGAAATAAACATGAGAAAAATAAGAAACATAACAATGCTATCTTTGCAAAAACAAATCAAATAAAAGTTGAAAAATTTAAATATATATAATAAGAACGTAAAATGTGAAATGAACATGAAAATATAAAAGGCCAGAAAATGCATTAATTAACTTATATTTAATTATTTGATTATAACTATTTTTTGTAGTTAATTTTAATTCCTAAATATATATTCATTCAAATGAAATTCTTAGTTGCAATGGGTTATTAATTTGTGAGAAGGCAAATTAATTCTGTCTTTCGAATCTTAGGTAAGTCTTCGTAAACGAATTTCTAATGGCTTGTATTTACATTATACATGGTTTAGTTTTGTTTATATAATTACGGCAAAGCCTCAAGAGGGGATTAGAGAGGGATACCTTCATGGAGGACTTTCTAAGGGAAATTGCCTAGTATACAGGTTACAGATGGGGAAAACTACGAAAACGCCCATGCAGCGAGCCCGTTCGTGGAATTCGAACCTCGGACCTAACTACCAGTGTTCAGCGACTTTACTACTCGGACGCTGGTCGGCCCATTATATATGGAGAAAACTATTTAAGAAAACAGAGTGTGACATGTTAGTAATAACTGGTATTTTCAATTTAGCGCGTGTTGAAAAACTTCGATTCAACAAGTCTGCAGATCAAAAATAAAGAAATCCCAAATTCTACGCAATGAAACGTTGCTTTATGGTCAGCTTACGTTTAGCTGCATTCGGGCGTTAAATTTAACGTCGACAAAAAAGCTAATCCTTATCTGATAATGAAGCACTCAATTTTAATTGGCGAAGAACGTAAAATGTGAAATATGTTTTGAAAATATGTGCTAGACATGATGGAGTAAAAGAAATAAAATTAGAATATAAGAATATAAATTAAATAACAGTTAAATAATTAAAGTTCTAAACAATAATTCGAATAAGCTTTGAAAACTATTCACCTCTATTCCTGTTTGAATTAGTTCTAATCTCTTTTCCCTCAGCGTCTGAATAAATTTTAGCTTTGATTATTTGACCTTTAACACCAAGAAACATGAGAGCGTGAATCGCAAGTATTTCCATCTCATAACAAACCGGCTTCCAAAAATAGCATTGCTGAATGGCTAGTAAGGAAAAGACGGATAAATTAGTTTTAATCAATGCGATTGGGAAGTCACTTTGATGGCACGGGATATCCTGGCAAGGAAAACAAGACACAAAATAAACCTTCTGTCTTCCCTTATTAGATTACCTCTGCCACATCCAGATGAAGCGGAAATATATCAAGATAGGCTATTTACGGAAGTACGTAGCTCTCTGCGGTTTCAGGCTTCAAGAAAAGGAATCGCGCTTTCTAGAATTTCGAATCACTAATCATCTTGTAATTACTCAGGTTCACAAAGACATGTAACTTTGCACTAAACGTAAGAATCATGTTTGTATTTGGATCACGTTTCTTTGAAGTTAGGGTTTCGATAACAAAACTGTGAACGATATCATGAGTGCAGGAAGTCAAAGTGTGGTAGGTTTGCTGTCGTGACTTGTAAGACGGAGCATAAGTGGAGATTGATTGATTCAGGGCTAAGCGGAAGTGATGGGGAAAGAAGGATGGGAGAAGATGGCTAGACTGCTCGTTCAGGGTTACGTAATTCAAAGCAAACTTTAGCTAATGCAGGAGAGATGTACTATAGAATGTACTGTTTCGCACTATAAAAAGCGGTGAGGAATTTAGAGTAGCCTTTGGAAAAAAATATTGAGATTTTGTAGCGCTCGGAGAAATTTTGAAAATTAAAAAATAATTTTGTGGAAGTGAACGAATAACTTTTTCATACAATAGGACGATATGATAGGAATGAATTTCATAGGAATGAATCACACTATCTTATGAGCAACTGAGCGAAAAAATTCTTTTGTAAATAAAGACCGTTTTAAATGAATCGCTAAACAATAGAAAGACCTGTAAAATCTCTATTTTGAGGGTCTGCCCTTATAAGGATTTTGCAACGATTCGACGGATTAACATGACGATAGCCATCAAAACCGAAGAATTCCCACGTTTTGATTTGTTGATGTGTTCCTCATGGCTGTTAACATGGCAATTCATTGTTATTCAGTTCTGCCTTATAACGGTAGTGCATCAAAATAGAATGTTTATAATTTTTTATTTATTTTATCAATTATTTAAACATTTTAAAGCTTACAAACTATTAACAATAAAAATACTAAATTATTTGGGCATGCAGCCATTTACACAATGACAGCACGCACGGGGAAACGCGATGATTCCTTACATTTTCCTCCACTTAGAAGTTGAAAGAGGACAGGCACGAGACACTGTCAACCAAATGCAAATGGTGATAAATTTCTGAGAATCACGGAAGGATCACATTTTAGTTCCTTCCCTATGTAGACACTATACGTTTCTTCCATCTTCCCTATGTAGAGACTGTGTAGGTTTCTTGAAGCAGGAAACATGTCAAATCTGCTGTGCTATTTCCAAGATTCGAATAACATATCTTTCAAGTACTAGTTGAACGTGCTAAATTAAATACAATACGATAGTACGTAATGAGAAATGAGATATTTTCTTGGTATAGATAGAAATTTTCGTGTTTTATTAGCCAAGTCTCTGCGTGTGTTTTGAAGGCAGTAGCTCAACAAGATAGACAGCTTTCCTATATATTGATTTACTTAATTAATTTCTTATTTTAAGTAATTGATTAAATTTATCACTTACTTTATTGACGAAATAACCTTCTTTTATTAAGTTAGACTAATAACTAAATTAATTACTTCTATATAAATTAATTTTTAGTAATTGATTAAATGGCGTTCTTTAAATAACTACCTGTATTTACAAAAGCCATTTTATTTGGTTTTATTAGAAGCCATTGCCTAGATTCTAGAGATAAAAAAAGGCTCAGAATAGCATGAATAAATTGCATCACGATAACTTTCAAAATCAAACAATATCTTTAGTTTCAGTAATGAATGTGAAGATAATAAAAACGAAATATATGCCTATATACAACAGACCTTTATACCCAGCGAAGCAAACAACCTTCTGGTGTTTTACTTTTATTAATCTATTTTGCCATATAGAATATGAAAAGACAGAGTGTAAAATTCATTATTTAATTAGACAGAATTTATTTAAAAGACAGAGTGTAACATTCATTCTAAGGTTTAGTTTCAGTACTATTTACTTTTCTATCTTCTTTTATGATGCGAATTCGTTTGCAATAAGGAAATCCCTTTTTCTCCTAACAAATTACATACCTACTTATTAACCGTTACTGGGAACTTTAGTTTCCACCTATATTCGAATGTTTAAGCAAAAGAATTTAAACTTGGTTTTGTGAAAGAAATTTTTAGAAATTTTAAATTGTTACAAAATATCTTGCTTATCATTCTAAAATCAAGACTATAAATTTGACGCTAACAACAAACGAAATCAACCGCTACCGTTATACGGGAATGAAATTTTGTAATTTTAATTTACCTTATCTCAAAGAGAAAGCCATATTGCGGACTCTCCACAAAAATAGCAAATTTGTGCATTGTTTGCTCTTTTAATTTATATCAGATTTCTCTGCAAATTTTTATATTGTACATTACATTAATAGAATATGAGATGAGTGGCACCGGAACTAAAAGGGGGTTGAAATATGATTCTCATCTCCCAGTATTTGGCGACTGGTTCCCCTAAAAACCCCAGTCTCCCTTTAAAAGGAAGAGTATATAAGGTATTTCTTCTGCCTTCGTGGTGTGGTGGTCTGCGGGCTGTATTGGGCGTGTATTCTAGAGGTTAACGGTTCAATTCTCGGCGAAGGCGTTGCTAATTTTTCATCTTGCCTGCTTCCAAAAATATCTAATGTCCCTAATGTCTCTACAAAATAAAATGGTTATTATAATCATTTTAAGACTTTGTCGCTAATCACAGATGTAGCGATAACTGTCTTCACGTCTGTTATGGATTATAGGACTAAACTAACATTACCAAATCAAGTGTAACTCTATAACATATACGTATAAACACCTTTTTTACAAATAATTCGGACTTTATGCCACTCTAAGAAGTTTCCCTGCTGCGTATTTCTGCAAACTGATATTCTATGATTTAATACTTCACGAAAATATCAAAGCAATCACATAAATTAACGTGTTTTATACATAAATACATTGTATTAATTTGAATTAACGATTACCGTTATATTCTACATATTTTCTTCGTCTTCTTTTGGAGAAAGGAGTAGCAGAATAATGTTTTACAAAATAACTCAAAACTAATTCTCTATAGTCGCATTTTATTTAACATATGCAGATTGATAGTAAAATGAGGCTACAGACTTGCATGTAGTACTTTCATCCACGTTCGAGTACTGTCGAGGGCATTGCTCATTTTTTACGTCTCCCGCATAAAAAAAAAACCCAATGACTCTACAAAGTAAAGAGATATATTTCTAACTTACAGAAAACTTTTACCGCAGTCGAAATGAGGTAACGACAGTGTGCGTTCTTGCTAGAAGAAACAAGGTGATGCATCCAGCTTTGTCGAAAAATTTATTTGGTTCGTGATGTTTTATAATTGGAAAGATCTCCTTTAACTTTTTATACGGTGCGTACAGAACAACAGCCTCACTTAGAGAATATTCACCAGTCCTTCGTAAGTAACAAATTCCGTATCCTTACGAACAAAATTCAGAGAGGTATGAGCAGATATTAACATCTGTATGCGAGTTATAAAATTAAGAACTAGTTCTATTCTAATCAGTATGGTCTCAGTAATTGTCATTTATTCAACAGCTGCTTCCTGAGATTCAGGAAAAATTAAAGTTTAAAACGTATTGCAGAATTTCAGTTGAAAAATGTCAATAGAAAGTGATTTAAATCATAAAATTTATTTTCTAACGTTTTCGAAAGATTTGTATTAAAGACACTATATGCCTTGCATTTTATTTATTACAGCAAAACGAATATCATTCTAATTCTATCTAAATTGTTTTCAGTGAGAATAATATACAAATTCGTTTGTATTTTCAAACCATTCTACCTTCAGTTTTGAAACTATTCCCCAACAATCTTGCACCTTATTTTACACTTATTTCTTGAACACATTGTTTAATGAATTTAATGCATTATCAAAATAATGGAAACATGTCAGATTTATTTTGTAATGAGTCAAATATTTTATTCTTCCATCCTTTAATACAGTAAGGAACATCAAAACTTAAAACTTGTATTTAAGATTTGAAAATCGCGTATTTTTTAATGTCGTCTTTTTATATACGAAGAGTTAATGACAATAAGTAGCATACATTCATATCTTCCACAATAAAAATCTTAAGTGACTGACGTGGGAAACAGTGACGTAGCTATGATAAGTGTCGGACTGCAGCAATAAAAATAATTCAACAGCTTGACGTCACATATGACGTTAATTCATTGAAGCCGCTGATGAGCAACAGCTTTTACGTCAGGCGGGGTAACGTATTGCCTGTTACGTACGTGACTATTAATAATTTGATAGAATCTTTTCAGAGAAACGAAAAGGAAATGCAATTTATGCTTGCATATTTTAACCATTTTATTTACGGCAACGAGGTGAAAAATCTGAACGTTATGTATTACGTTATATAATATGTACCCATGTTCTGTGTCTGGTTTTGGTTATTTATTTCTATCCCAACCATTATAAATTTAAAACTAGTCTTCGTCTAAGTAGAATTTTTAATTTTAGGAGTCATATAAAGTTCCATATTTAGGTATGCTTTGGGCATGCAGTAAACCTATAGAGGTCGCATTAAGAGATTTATTCGGGACAAGGTAAGCATCATTTGAATTTTTAAATAACAAATTATTAAGGAATTAATAAATTAATTCATGAATACATTTCCATAAAACATGTCTTACCTCTTTAAATGTAATGATATTTAAAGAAACTAATAATAAGCAAGAGGATTTCGCGTTATGTTAATAAACATGCAAGACTGTAAGTTGAAGATTAAATATAATTTTCCTGCTCAATTCGGGAGAACTGAAGAGGATATTCGATATCAAGAGATAACAGTACGCCCCCGTATGCACTCCCCGTGTGAACTCCTTCAGTTATCCGAACTTGAAAACGTCAAAAGAGCAAAATATTTGTAAACAAAATAAGTTTCGAAATGCAAGCCATTAACTAATAGTTCCTAACCTAACCAAACCTAGCAACTCAAACACGTCCAATACTATCTTCTCGCCCCTGCACATGTTAGTTTCAGAGTAAATGGTTTTGTTCAATTTTATGCATATTTTTAGGTGACTAAAAAACCTCGAATTAACAGCATAATACGCTAAATAGCAATCTAACCTATCGGTGGTCAAAACATATTTGGCTTCATTTTGTTCTGTACTTCTGTTTAAATTACTTCCCCTTTTGCTTCTAATATTGACCGTTTTCTAAATAGAAACGTGTTATCACAGCTCTTTTAAAGTTCTTATTTACGCTGAATCAGATCTTAGCTCTTATTGCTGTTAAAACTGAGCGATGCGAACTCGACAGCGATGATGGCAGAAGTGCTGAGAAACTAGCTCGCTGTAAGTGATTGAGAAATGAGTAGTCATCATTTCTACCATCTTTAAAACACAATATGTTGCTGTAATGAGTTAATTTAAGTTTATTCTATGTTTTCTTTTCGGATTATATTAAAATTCCATGTAGAACAACAGAGAGACAGCAATAATTTACGAAAGGATGGGTGGGTATATTTCATCCTTTAATTATCCAGATCTGAGGAAAAATCTGGTTCATAACGTGCTTCGACGACTCGGGCTGCTGCTCGAACGTAAACTACCAGAATCTTTGGGATAATTCTGATTGTGGCAAAACCCGAATGGACTATCTGTCTAAAGCTAACTGTCTATCTATCGGAAGCAAAGCAAAACGTGCGGCCTCAAGTCGAAGATGCAAAACATTCTTTATAAAACCGTGATCGATAAAATAATCCTCTACTGGACATCAGCATGGGCTCACCCTATGACAGTGAAAACGAAAAGACTCTTAGATTCGATCCAACGCCCCTTCCTTTTACAAATAGCAAAAGCATACAGAACTACATCAACGGAAGCACTCTGTGTATTAACAGGAATCTCACCCCTCCATCTGAAAGCAAAAGAAGATGCAGACTTAGCCACGTTATTCCACCTCAAGAAAAACATAGAGGTAGAAGATCAAGACTTGTGACCCTTTGATTTGGAACAGCCTCGAAATCCTTACCTAAGACACCCTGCAATACACCCGAAACTCAGAATATCTACAAAAGAAGAAACCCTCAGTGTACCTACATTTCCAGTAGTGTACACAGATGGGTCAAAGATAAACGAAGAAGTAGGATGCGCGTTCTTAGCACTCTTCTCAGAAGAAGAAATAACAGAATGGAAAGAACACCTAAGAAACAACAACAGCGTTTTTCAAGCTGAGCTTTCAGCCATAAAACACGCTATTCTATGGTCTCATCAAAGGCATCTAATATACGTTACCATCTACAGTGATAGCCAAGCGGCAGTTAAAGCTGTTGGTAAAAGAATATGCAGGACAAGCCCAACATGAAAGGGCAGATGCGCTTGCTAAGAATTCAGCTCAAGACCCATTTCTACCTTCAATCAATGTCCCATTCCCAAAATCGTATGCGAAACATATGTTGAAAAAAATTACATTAAAGAAATAACAAGCTGAGTGGAAAATGCAGAAGTAGGTGGATGGCTTTTTAACTTCTACAAAAAAAAAAAAAAAAAAAAAAAAAAAAAAAAAAAAAAAGAAGATCCAATCTCAAATAACTTTTTCATCAACATCTTTTTATCTAGACATGGTCCTTTCCTCACGTGCTACTTTGCACGAAATTTGAGCGATTCAGAGAAGTGCGTATGCGGGGAAAAGGGAGACCCAGAGCACTATATTTTCAAGTACCAGCTCACAAAGAGCTACACTGCAAAGAAAGGTCACAAATTACGCCTGAATATATTAAATACTTACTAACGATCTGTCAATTACAACAAAAGGTTTCCTTGATTGTGAAGAAATTTTTCTCTTATAAAAGAGAAGAAATATGTCAAGATGATATCACGTCTGTATAAATACCTCTTATTCCATAACTTACAAAAATAATGCAAGATTTAAGAAATGTTGCAAATGTCTGAAACAGGCCAAATATAGTACGAATTGTTTTTACAAAATAATTACATTGAGAATTTGTACTGTATTAAGAGATGAGGGGGGAATCTTGTAATAATTAAATCATCAATTAAAACAATAAAGTAATATACGACTTAATTAGATATATTAATGTAAATGTAAGTATTATATGATTTTCTAGTGTATATTTTCTATACTTATGATAAATTGATTTACAAAAATAATGTAAGACTTCAGTGTTGGTGCAATTGTGTGTAACATGTTAAAAAAATAAAAGGAAATGCAGCCTTAGGAATACGAAAAAATACTAGGAGATGCACAATAAATTTTTCACTAATTAGTTTCTTAAAAAGATGTTTAAGGTAATTCGATGTAATTAGATATACTAATGTAAATATATTGTTTGTATGAAGTACAATTTACAATGTCTGATGCACAATGAATGTTTGTATGATGTATGTATATTAATCTGCCATAATCCAACTTTTGTTAATCGGTTAATTTCTTTGTAATAATTGTATACTGTGTCTTTGTAATTGTATATTCAATACGTAAGTCTAGAATTAATGTAAAGTTTCTATGTAAATGTCTTGCTAGGCTGGCATCCGATGCGATAGGGCCAACCGAACGTTCAGCTGGTACAGTAGTGCGACGTAGCAATACCTGTAAAAGTCACTGACGAAGTTCTGGTACTCTGTCCACTTTTCCCTGCCCTGTTTATGTGTCTAGGACTATCTGTTCCCTGATTTACAATGCCCATCAGCCCTTCTTACAGCAAAAACCTGACCATGAAACCCAAGTGATAACTCAATATAAGTGCATAACAAAAAAATTACAAATTTAACTTTGATAATTTGAACGGTCAATGATGACGTAAAAATATAAATAAAATATTTTGATATTTAAAATAACATTTATTGAAATTATAACTTTTGTTTTAAAATACAAAAATACGCTATTTTTTTCTTAATATGGATAGGTGAACCTGACGGGAGGATATGTTCGGCTCTATGTTTGTAATTAACACTCATAAGTCTCCATTTCGTGATGAGGCTCGTAAACTGAGCTAAATGCACGTTCAGCTAAAGAGGAATGTACGGGAAAAAATCAACAACTTCTCTACAGTGACCCATAATGTAGGATATAAAATCCGTATCTGGCTTTGTAACCCGAACTTGTTCAAACGTTAGTTTCAGCTGCTCATTTGTGAAGAACTCAGTAAATTTCTCCTTAGTATGGATTCATCTGAGTTTGTGAGTATATTTGTAAAAGGGTCCAACACCCAATCGGAAATAACAAAGTGACGAATGTTTTCAAATATTTGGCTGAGATCCGAAAGAAGAGCCGGTTAAATGTTGTTAATAAGCAAGCAAATGTTCAACTCGTTTTTTGCAGTTTTGAGGAATTTAGAAACTGAGAGTGTTCTGTTCTCTCCATTTTTCGTTTGTACACGAAAAATTTTGAATAAAACGCAGATAGTGTTATTTAGTTTGGTTAGCTTTAACGGATCTCCTTATAGCAGCACATTTTGATTCAGTGTTGCAATTCCAGGATATATACGGTTTCACTAAATTTGGCAAATTAATTAATCATATTGTAGAGTCATTAGGAAATTTTGGAAGCAAGTGATGTGAAAATTGATCGAATCGGGTCTCGAACCATAGACCTCTCGAATACGTGCCGAGCGTGCTGACCATTACACCACGAAGGCATGCTAAGAAGGTGGAAGAAATACCTTATAATATAAACTATGTCATTTTTTGAATTACTTAAAATGAGCAGCAAATCGTCATCTTTCATTTCCAGGAGTTTCAGCATTGAATCAAAGAGTCCGTAAAATCAATCCAAACGTAAAATCAATTTAGATACCTAATGAACCTTCGAGTTAAGTAGTAAATCTGTAAACTAATCTTCATCATTTCCAATTAAAGCTGAATACATAATTTTTCATTTAATCTTTTGATTTTATTAATGACATAAACTAGTGACCCATGTAAACGTTCACTAAGACTTTTTGGCGGCTAAATGTTTCTGATTGAATGTACAGGTAATATATTTGGTATAGTTTGTGTTAAGTATGTTAGAAAACCTGTCATATCTGGTGCACTGTCAAAAACAATGGAGATGATAAATTACTCAAGACAATGGCTTTTACATCGAATTTACCTTTTAATTCATTGTTTCACCTTTCATATATATCAGTTTTCAAACATTTTATGAATAACAATTCTTGAGAATTTTTTTTCTTCATCTACAAATATTACATGCTTCGTTTCCTGGCAAAGTTGGCTTGTCAAGCTGTACTGAGAATTTAGATGTATTTTAAGTATTCATATAAAGAAATTTTTACGCATTGAGCTATTTCTTCAGTCCTTCTTTGTATTATTATTACTGAGTGGAATTCTTACAAAATCAAAATTGATTTATTCAGCACGGTGAGCTTTACTTCATTAAGAGCTGGCAGAGTAAGTTCATTAATGGTATACGGCTTTCCAATTTTGCAATTAGTTAAGAAACGCTGCAAAAAGCACGCAGTACTTCGTCAGATGTTGTCGCAATGAGGGTGTTTTCAAATACTTTCTTTGTTTGTTTTAAAAGAGTTAAATGTATCTTTATTTTCGTTATTGAATTTTTTCAAAAGTTTCGTAAGCTTCTTTAATTCATTTGATAAATTTTATTGCACAGAAGCCACACAGGTAAAATATTGTAACCTGGCGGCTTAAATATTAAACAGTATGCTTTCTGTATATTTTTTCGGACTGTTAGCTGGAGGAAAAGGACATAAATTCTTTTATTTTACAAAAAAATTGCTTCTAGTTTATTTGCTGCTATTTTTTGTTTTATTCTATTAATGATGTAAAATTTGCTTTTCATTTATTTATTGCTATCTATTTTAACTTCCATAGTAATGAAAATGATTCACAATTATTTTTATTTCACATTAAACCATTTGTGGACTTCTGATATTGTCCGCGCAGCCCCAAATTAATTTTAAATCGCCACAGATCCCCTCAGCGGTCATAAGGAACCCTTAGGGTCCCTAGGAATTGCTGGCCTAGTGGAAGAGATGCCTTCGTGGAGGGCATCTTAAGAGAAACTGAATCGCACGTACGTTGCTCATTGGGGAACTACTAAACCTGTAATGCAGTCACTCGTGCGCTGGAATTTGAATCCGAATCGAATTACCAGCCTTTAGTGATTCTACTCTCAACCGCTGGATGAGCTTTAATTTTTTTTTTACATAATACCGTAAGAAACCTTATTGTTCCACTTGGGACAGTTTTACATTTATATGAAGATACTTTGGTTAATATTATTATAGATTACAGTATAAATGACACTACGTAATAATGACATTGCTTGTTACACTTGCATTAGATTATTTTGCGTATCATTGTGCTACAATACAGCTTTTTGCGTTTGTTACAATACGGCTTACGTTACATATTATCAGTTTTACTTGTTATTATGCTATAATTCTTTTCACATAATTATTATACACTGCAATCAATACAATTTATGTTAGAATACCTTACTCTCGTAGCTACGGAAAAGCGTTCTACTATGTTTAACACTAGAAATATCGCATTTTTGTGACACATAGACTTACTAGTGGAAAGCTGTAACTGAATTTTAGACTTCAATGATTTTTTATTCTTATACAGTACGTGAAATAAAAACATTATGAACTCTTTTCCGATAACGAAAATTTATTTTCTGGGAGTATGAAAGGTTCATTTTACAATAATAAATGTAAATTTTATTTTATTGACTGTAGCTAAAAATGCACTACATACACAAAATTATTACCAATTTGTGCATATAAAAACAATCATTTAATATTTAGCATAATTTATTTTGGAATAATTTGGAAAAGCAATATGATTTTATGATAATTTGGAAAAGCAATATGATTTTATGATAATTGAAAAACTTCAGTCATCCACACAAACCGCTGTGATTTTCGCAGGGTCTTATTTACATAATTTATAAATGAAATTTAAATCTAATTGAAATATTACACGAATATTTTTATAGAGTTTTTTTAATTATCCATGGTAAGTCTAGAAACGGATTACCTTTGAATATGGATATTTTGCGGACATTTTTGCATCTGAAGTCTGCAGTTCATTTGCGCAATTTGACGGGGAAAAACAGTTTTCATATTTTAGAAATTATAATTTATTATATGAGAAAGAAAAAATGCTTTTAGTACTAAATCTTCAGTTTTCTAAGAATTATTCTGAAGTATAAGAAATCCAAAATATAAAGAATAAAGTTTTCAAGAATCGGAAATATTAATGCCACATTTACGTAAATTAAGAATTCTCGAAATGATATCCTAAGGAATAATCGTTAATAGTACTGAAGGAGTAAGCTTTTTATGCTTTGTAAATGAATATTTTGTGAAATAAACAGGGTAAAAATCATATTTCTATAAAGCATCTTTTTAAAATATTGTTTCAATTGAAGTATCTAAAGCCCATGTTTTATAAAAATAATATATATATCTCGTGTTTTTCGTACCTAAATATTAAAAATGAATTAGGTTTCTGAGATCAAATGGAAAGGAAGTAATCAAGGAAAGGAAGAGAAGTGGAAAAAATTAAGGAAATATTAACTGTAGTTTGGGGAAGCTTTTTCTTGACAAGATGTTGTCTTATATTTCAATAAATAATTAAAACAGAGTTTTATAACTTTGTAGAAAAACATTTTAATACGCATTTGACATTTTTTCTGTTTCGATGAGTCTGAAAAGTTTTCATTTTCCTTGGCAACTGATTCAAGTTATTTTAAAACTTGCCTTTGATTTGAGTAAATTAAATTACAGAATTCAAAAACATGCAATCATTATTTACTTACTGCTGTGAATATCACATGCAAAGTACAGGTGTCTTGTCTATAAAATGCTGTCAACCCACAGCATTTTATACATGAAGCATAATACATTCCATACAGAGGAACATTCATAATTGCTTTTCTCAATATCTTTCATCACGTTGATTCTACATCATTTGTCATGCACTATACATTTCATAACATGCACGTTAACACACTGCTATATATAAATCACTCAATACACTAAAATTTACAGAATGCAATAATATTTATGTACATGCAACTCCTATAATATTTACATTCTGTGCTCCTGAATACATAAGTTGTAGTACTGCAGTTATAGTTACTATGCTTCCTGCGGCTCAAAGCATAGCTCTGCATGCTACGAGCACTTACACATTTACACAATGTGTTATACAATACAATATTCACAGTACGCTGTACAATATTCTATTTATAAAATGCACATGCTTACATTATTGCACCCGTGCATTAATGTGCTCATTACAAATATACAAAATTTAACTATTTACATTTGGATAATATTATATCATATTTACATTTTTTTTTCGTGTTTCCAGCCTAATGTTACTCTGCCCACTGACTCAAGATGGGCTTCTTGCAGAGGAACTTCTTGCACTGGAAACCAGTGTACATTGATGCTCTGAATCTCTGCGAGATTGAAGTCTATTATTGTGGATTGCATAAATCTAGTCCTAGTGCTCCAAGTTTGTTCATAATGCTTTTGAGCATCTTAAGAAAGGCCGGCTGCTTGGAGAAGCGTTTATACGCTATATCAGTATCAGGAAGCCTCATGTGCCATTCTTCCGTGAGAGAGCAAGACGTAACGTAATGAGCAGGTGTACCTACTTCATTGCAGACACAATGATCAGTTGTAATGCCAAGGTGCCCTCGCAAAGGGCGTTAGGGTTCCCAGAGTTTGCGCGAAATCGCCCATTCGACGACATTAGGCGACAAAATTGGTGACATGCCATAGACCGAGTAAGAACATTCTAGAACGAATTCTTACCGATTGTTCTGCTGTAAGCAGTACACGCAAGAGATGCAATCAAAATTGTGCAGGGTTATGTTTCTGATAGTTAACTTTTTTTGTTTTTAAATAGGTGTAAACATTTTTGTATAGCGCTAATTTATGATATAAGAATATCATAGCGAATTTTTATCTAGAGTTTAGCATTGCTATTTTTGATAACATCATTTTAAAGATACGAACTGATATTTAATACCTTAAATTTTTGGGGATTAAATCTTAAATTGGTAATTTTACGTTAACTATATAACTGAGCTGTAATTTGAATCTTTAAACTGTAATTTGAATACTAAAATCAGACTGCAATGTTTTAAAATTTTATGTATGTTAGTTTTAATAAATTCTTATGTTTTAGGAGTTTTTAGCGGTAAATTCTTATCTGAGTTGAAAGTTTGCAGTGGGAATTTTTCAGAAAGCACTTTTTAAAGTCCCTTAATTTCTTCTTAAGTTTTCGTTTTCGGGGCACATTCCTAGACAATTATTGGCATCATAACGGCGGATCTAATTCTGTTAATTACGATTTTTGTTTAATAATGCTCTTGATCTGATATGATTTACAGTATTTGTTTTAAATGTCTGTGATGACGAATGTTTCCATTGTTTTACAGATCGTCGTTTTCTGCTGGCCAATGCACAGGTAGAACAATTTCCTATCATCTACTGCAACGATGGGTTCTGCGAAATGGTAGGGTACTCTAGAGCGGAACTCATGCAGAGGCCTGCCACCTGCGACTTCCTGCACGGGCCCCTCACAAGTTCCCAGGCGACGGCCCAGATCAGGGAGTCTCTCTCCACCTGCCTCGAGAAACAGCTCGAAATTATCTACTATCGGAAAGATGGTAAGAAATTAAACTTTTTTAATTGTCTATTTGGAGTACACAGCCGCCCAGTCGGTATGGTGGTTAGGGAAGCTGACTGCGATGCCGAAGGGCCTAGGTGCGAATCTCGGAGAAGGCATGGTTGTAATTGTCCGTCCCTTCATAGGAAAGCCGATAGTGGCCCACCTATTAGGTGCCTCCATAACAAAGAAACCATCACATCCGGCCTTGTATAGATTAATAGACTGGGTTACATTTGTAATTGTTCACAATCTGCCATTGAAAAAAAAATTGGAATAAACAGAATGTCTGAAATATTCCTTTTACAATCAATATAGCAATTATGGTAATGCTAATACAATAATACAGGTATTTCTTGATATCCCTGGCACTTCAGCCTGCATACTCGTATGATTTGACAACATCCGATATTTTTCCGTGAAAGGTACTGTAGGACATGGAGTGCATAGATAATCAGCATACACCTCAGATTTCGCAACCTGTATTTCCAATTAGTATCTAGCGAATCGCAACACATTTCATGAGAAAAGCATTTTAGTGTTTAAAAGAAAGAATGTGCGAAGCTGGATCTCGGTGGAAACAAAGCCAGTTTCTACGTCTACTGCAGGCACGAGTTTTGCAAAGTTAAATGATAGTTTCATTGACTTTTCAGACACTCTGGGCTAAACTAAAATACCTCTCCAAACCTGTTACAAAAACAAACGGAAGTCTCCTAAACAGCTTGTATTTGGGACTTTTATTATCTCCAAAGTGTTGTTTGCCAGAGAAAATGATGTAAATTAAGTCGTACATAATAAAAAAGCTGGAATAAAATATTTTCAATATGAAATAGAATTAATAAATCCTTCAGGCGTATTATGGTATATGCTTTTTAATTAACAGCAATGCAGTATTCTCTTCATTGATATCAAGGCAGAGTCTTTATAGTAATTCCTTTGATGCTTGATGATGTCAGCAGTGAAGACAAACGAGCTTCTAAGCAACTTCTGAATGAACTCTTTCCGAAAATTTTTCTGTAACCGATATTTGATCTGTGATACTCGTGGATGGAAGACTCTGTCTGCAATTTCTTCCTCTGGTGACGGAAGCCTGTCTTCATACGCAAACTGAATTTATGTGTGCAATCTATAAGTAAACTGCAGCAGTAAGAATACTGCATTTCTATCACGTAACAATATTCTACACATATACATTATCACTTGTACATAACGATACATATAGAAAAAAATATGCATTTACGAACAAAATGTGTACACTGTGCTCTTTAAATTCTTGCAACAACAAAAAAAAAATACTATTGCCATTTTTCTCACCATATCATACTAAATATGTTATTAAAGCTAATTTATTGAACGTTCTATAATATATTTTCAGCATAAGAATTCTTCCGTAGTTACGTGGTAGAAGTGTAAGATTTATCCTAAGTTTTTAACAGTTAATGTTTAGTTTAAGCCACTTTCTTATCGCTTCTTAATTTCAGCTTACAATTTCCGGCCAGAATGTGTTTTTAGAAGCGCAGTTAATGCAAATAAAGGAAGAACAACTGTTTAAAGTTGAAGTTCTACTGACTTCGTTAGAGAGCCAGATATTCTGAGCAGCGCGCGTTCGCTTTTTAGGCTACTCTCTCTTAAGCTATTATTATGTTCGGCCGTACTTTAGGCCATTGAGAGCTTCGCCGTTAGTTAGCCTTAAGGGGCCAACTCTGTTACAATTTTGATAGCTTCGGCTATACCTTTTTAGTTAAGTTTTACTTCTTAGTATTCCTGAGTTCAATCCCAAGTGGGGGCTTTGTTTTAAACTTCAAAAAGGATTCATCTGTTAAATTTATTTTGAATAATAAAGGGTAATTAACACTTCTTACGATTACTTTTCTACCTCTCTGAACTAAGCGATTATTTCTTACCAATTCTTAAGTTCCACACAATTAGCAGTAACTCAAAGGTTGGAATCTTACAGATGAAATAATAAAATGGAATAGCTTAAGTTTCATCGTTCTATAAAGATACAGGTCTAACTTTTAACACCTTTTAGTTTTCTCCGACAAAATCTTTTAATACACTGGACTCCTTAATTAACCCTTTACGGACGAAGTCTCTGCACATTCGGCGGATGATAAATCCGCCGAATGTGCAGAGACTACTCTAGAAGCTCATTGTCACTCTAGAAGCCGGATGCCTTATACGAGCGGTGAAAGACGTCTTAGATTAGAAGATGACTGCCGCTTATGCGCGTTCCCGTGCAGAAAACTTGTGTGCAAATAATAACTGGCATTCTTCACTGACTGAACTGGATATAATATAGTTTGTTCATTTCTTACTTTTCAAACTATGTTTTTCTTTTTTTTTTACTTTTAAACTTATTAGCCCAGAAGAGCTATTAATTTCGTTTTGGCATTTTGCATTGATTCACTATAAACGTCGGTTTACTTTTGAAATTGTCGCCACCAAATATTACAGCCCTGTGTTATATATAAAGAAATTAAATAATGAAGAATCTGAATAAATGTACGCATGTTTCTCGCATTGCGATAAAACAATAATACCTAGAGTCATCCAGTTTTCAATAACTTAATCTTGTACCGACTTTGGGCATCTGGAAGCCCTAATTTGGAATGTGAAATTTATTTTATTATCTCTTTCATATTTTGTCAGACATTAAAGAATTTTTGATTAGGAAACTCAGCGAATTCAAAGCGAGCAGTTGCAACACTAAACCGGGAAAAAAAAAAAAATTATCTCCAAGTACGCGAGACAGTGTATCGAAAAATCCAAAGATATTCTCATTTAAAAATTATTTTGCTACATTGCTGTTGCACTGAATTTTATGCTTTAAGTGCGAATAACATAGTATTTAATAAATAAAGCTAACACACAAAAGGTCAAAATAAGTCCTTTTGGCCGCAATGTAAAATCTGGAAGCTTTCAGAGTTTTCATTTTATTTTACTGATTTTTCATTATTTTATCCCTTTTTATTACCTTCTAATGATATCTAAGAGCATGTGTTTCTGAAATGTAAAGAAAATTTTGTTTTTTCTTCCACTGTGCTGTAGTACCTCGCATCTCGGACAGGGGTTACTTATCTAGGTTTACGTTTATATGTTATGCTTATATATATCATTATTTTCTTTGAAATATCCTTGTATTAGACAGTGTTTAATAAAAATAGAAATATATACATGAGAATAAAACTAGGAATGAAAAAAACAAATTATGTCGTCTCTTGCAAAACTAAATTTAGCTAACTCTAATGCTAAGAAAATAATGAATGTGCTATAGGGAGTGAAGATCTTTGAATTAAATAACAAACTAAATTAAGACGACGTTGCTCAGAAACAGCTTTAATAGATGAGAGATGCATTTATTTATGAAAACTAGTCGTTCATTATAAAGAATATCTTTTTTCATATCATTTTGGAGAGGATTAAATTCCTAAGCCATATCACCAGTGTTAGGTTTTGCGGACAATACAGATAGTAAAATTAATGGAATATACTTTGTTTCTTATAAGCAGTATGCATTTTCAATTTTATCGAGGAGCCTAAGTAAAAATAATTGATTACATCAATAAATAAAGATTTTTATTTCGGTTTCCTTTAAATTAGGTTTAGCGACAAAATTTCTTCGTTCTTTACAGTGAAATCGTTTGCGCCAATCTCCACCTTCATAGTTACATAAGAGAAACTAATTTTTCGCTTGCGCTTCAAAACATTAATACTCATGTAGCAATATAATAATAATAATATGTTTTTAAAGTGGAACACAGTAAATAAATAAATAAATACCGCTCAAATATTCTTTTTCTAAGCAGGAGATATAATTTTTTGAAGTGCTGAATTCTTTATAATGAATGTGGTGAATGCCATTAAAATTTATTAAAATTGGTTATATTAATCACATAGTATGTAACCGAACGAAATGTTATTAACACCTCCAGACTATTAAGTGATGTTAGGAAGCATAAATAGTAAGAAAATATATTAAATTCTTAACAAATAAAAAATTTATTAAAAAAAAGCACTTTTTTGAAAAATATTAAAAGTTGAATATATTAAATATAGTGTAAGAAAATACAAAATATATTTGGCAGTCATTGATATTAACAGTTAATTTTTCATTAACAGATATATTAGTCAGATTTCTAACAACTTAAGTAGCAGATTAAATTCTTTAGAAACAGAATATGTTAGAAAACAAAACTATTTTGATAAGATTAATGTTTGAGCAACTCAACTCAAACCTCATCATTTGTGTACTTTTTACATTTAAAACTAAGAATAAATTAGGATAGAACTTTTAACCTTTAAAATTTACTCGTCTTTTTTTTTTAATATAAAGTTTAAAAAAGTTATTTAAAGATTTAGAAGTTGGATGATTAGATTACATCTAGTTGAATCTTAATTTTACGTGATAATTTCTTATGCGGTTGCATAATTATCATAATCTTTTTTAAAGCTAGGATATAAACTATCTAACGGATAATTAGGGAAAGATTAAAAAATGGTTAAACCATTTAGTTCATGTTATTTTTGCTTTAATTTTTGCTTCATATGATCAGAGCTAATTATAGAACTTTTTGTCAAACTGAGAACACTTAATACTAATTTTTATTTCTTCCATTCTTAACGAATATATGTCTATTTCAACATATTTTTTACTATTATAACGATAACAAATTTGTAAATGAATTTTTCTTTATAAATATTTTCTTAAATTGTCGTTAGAACGTTTACAAAAAGACTTTGCTATTCTGGATTTCCATTGTGAGCAGTATAATTATATGTAATATTCTATGCAGTCACAGTTAAGGAAATTCATGAAGTCACGGCTATGGAAGGTCAACAAACTTATTTTGCTGACATTCGTATTTTAAAAATGTTAAGACCATTTTGTTTTAAGATAACGATTTCAATTTTTTGCATGCATTTATGTTTTTCTTAAAACCGTGCATGGACTTAACATTTGTAATTATTTTTTGAGAAAGTATTTATACAAAAAACTATTTAAATTCTCTTTTTTTTTATCTAAACATGACATGAAATTTTACTAAATAATAGAAGCATCTAAAATTCCATACAGATTTTTGTGCAAAATATCTCGAGGAATGCAGAAAAGAATATAAAGAAAAATTACTATTGTTTAAAACTATGAAAGCAAATTTATAGATATTAAATTTTTTAATTAATTCTTTTTTTATATATTAGTAGTTTAACAATATATGCTTCAGAAAATTCTGTTTGTAATTCATTGATAAAATATACTACATACATATACTATCAAGAAGACATGTTTTACACAAAGGAAAATTGTAATTCAAGTTTTACTTTTTATGCATTTTTTTAAATTAAACTTTTAAAAATCATGATAGATTTCTTTAGAAGCAAGAGATGTTTGATATTGTTGCGTGCGTGCGGGTTCGTAATAGATTGAAAGCTGAACAAAAAAACTGAAAGAAATTCAAGTAAATTTTAAAAGATAATTCTAAGAAATTTAAAACTTTAGCTTACAATATATTATTAATTACTGTTACTGATACCTAGATGATAGGTTCAAAAGATTTATTTAATCAAATGAAACATTTCAGAGATCTAGAACTTTCCACAAAGAGAGTCGTATAGTTACACTTCAAACTACTGTGAACGTTGAACAATTAGTATTTAACAATCTTCAAATGCTAGGCAACTTTTGAGGCTCCAGTTAAATCTCCAATTTAATATTTTATTCGTAAATATTTAAAATATTGTAGTATTCTTAGACAAAAAAAGCAGAATTTAAATTTTGTTAACTCGTTAGTAAACTACCAAGCCATAGTGCAAATGAATATTCAATTTCTTTTGCAGTAATTGTATTCACGTAATATTCTTGGAATATGAGCTAAAGAAAAAAATGTTATCGGAAGGTTAAAGAAGTGTTTAAATCCAGTGACATTAGGTTTGTCTTACAGGCTGAGGATCAAAACGACTCTGCAATTGCCCGAGTAGTGTACTTGTAAATGGCTGTGAATTAAGCAGATGACTTTTAATCTTACGTTATTCAGTCAGAAAACGTATTCCAAGTGTTTTGTATTGCATGACAATGCATCTTTTCATTATTCAACAACCAATCGGAGAACCGCTTGTGTTCCAAAAATAAGTATGTGTACTCAATCGTCCTGCATGTTCTTCAAATTTGTCTTCTTGTGATTTTTTTTCTTTCCCAAAAACTAAAGTTGCCTCTCAAAGGAACGTTTTTCGACATTGAAGAGACGAAAGGAGTATGACATTTACTTTTAGAGGCATGTCAAAAACACATCTCTAAAAGCCTTCTCTTCCATTACATGTTGTGCATTCAGACAAAACGTTGCATAAGCGTAAATTCTATAATCTATTTTTATTACACTCTGATTACTTTATTAACATACAGTGAATATATACTAAACCTTTAACTTCAGCTTCAGTAATTCGGAATTTTTGACAGAATTGTTGTCGGAACTAGGACTTAGAAGATAAGTCAAATTGAATATTTCGATCATCCAATAAATTCAAGGTCGAATTTTCAATATTTTATTTTCTGAGGGAGGGGAAATTTTTTTCAGTTTTGGTCCATTATCCTAAGTATATTTGCTTCGATTCTTTATTTTTTCCATAAAAGCGAAAATCTTACGCATGGTATACATATACCGCATAGCTTCAAATTAAAATTTAATAATATACAGGGTGGTTATAATTAAAATTTCACTTTGAAACGGTCATAAAAGGAAAACTACTGGATCAAATGTTATCAAACTTTGTAACCGTGTAAAGGATGTCATGGGAATTTATTTTCCGCGAAAAAAAGAAAGTTGGAAACCTCACCACCAGGGAAAAATGGCGCTGTATGCAATATTGTTAAACTAAATATGGGTCGGAATCTAACTTAACCTTTTGTTACACGGGTTTAATATGTTGTATACCCTTAAGAAACTTTGAAGTGGGCAAATTACCATTTAAAGGCGTTAAATTCGATAAAAGTCGAGTGCGCCATCCGTGTAAGTGAGAAATTCGTCCGTGAAAACCACGAATTAGCGATTAGAAAATGTTAGATCGCAAATCACTCGCACAAGCGCGTACAATCTGGAAATCGTTTTCTCACAGATCGCTAATTTGTAATTTTTGAAGCCTGAATTCGGCTCTAAAACATGAAGATACTGATTCAAAATGCTTTTAATCGACTTGGGCCAAAGAAATACCTCATGTTATCTACCTAGTTCCATTGCATTCTCCTAATGCATTCAATTGCATAGCAGTCATTCCACACCGTTTGGTGTGGAATGACAGCTAGTTTCATAGCTGAACCATTTTTCTCTGAAGAGCAGTCGATAGCTGGACCACTGTGATTGCAGCTCGCTCGGAGTCAATGCTAAAATATTTCGTGATACATGAACTGCAGTAACGTGGCATTTTAGATACTACGATTTTTACGCAGGGCTGGGCCCCACCTCACATGTGTCGTACAGTTAGTTAGGCAGCCTTTAACGAATGAACGTCTTATAGGCCGACACTTTCCCTCTTCCCACCAGACCTCAACTTCTGTGACTTTTGGCTATAAGGTTATCTCAAAAGTACTGTTTATGGTGATAATCTAAACAACTTGGCAGAAATTAAAAATGTGATACACCGACATGTCCGTAACATTCCTCCTGATATGCTAAGAGCTGCTGTTGAGAATGCAGTAACAGGATTTAACTTGCTTTCGGAAAATGCTGGACGCTACATTGAACATGCTTTGTAACACGTTTCGGAAACGATTAAACACATTTTAAACCGATGTTTTCATGTCTTATTTCATTTAACAATATTGCATACAGCGCCATTTTTACCCTGGTGGTGAGTTTTTGAACTCTTTTTTTTCCCGCCGAAAATAAATTCACATAACCTCCTTTACACGATTTCCAAGTGTGATAACATTTGGTCCGGTAGTTTTCCTTTTATGACCATTTCAAAGTGGAACTTTAACAACCATGTAAATTAAACTTTAAAAGTTTGACAGTTTGGTTCAAGTCCCAGCTTTAAAAATATATGTATAAATACAATTTTTCACATTAATCTTCATAGAAAGAATGTTTTAAGAAGCTAATTTTTCTCTCGAGTTATTGATTGTATAAAAAAACACGATCTTTAATATGATTTAGATTGTTTCAACTGATATAAGAATCGGGTTATTCAGTGGTACAGAATAAACACTGCTGAACTGTTTTATTTGTTTGTCATTTAGCAAAAAATCTTTTAATTAAAATATTTATCCTTTGGACTTCGCTTTAAACTTTATTTATAGTGAAAATGACTATAAAATGAAAAGCTGTCTTCAACTGAAACGCAATTCATGTAATTGATATTTTTAAAAAACTGACAAGAATGCAAAATTTATGGAAGTCTAGCAATCGAAAAATCTTAATTTTCTTGTGTGAGCACTGAAAATAACTGTAGAAGGAAAGAAGAAAATTAGGGAGAAAAGTAAGCAAAAATTTGCAGGGAAATTTGGCTGTCAGACATACCAAGATGTTTCAAAAAGTTGGACGCTTTTGAATATACTTTCAGGATACTTCAAAGAATTTAGGTGTTCAAAGAGAAAACACTTGGACATGTACACCAGCAAATACCATCAATTGAGCTTGTGTTAACAGAAAAGACAAAAACGATATCATTGCAGATTAAAGTGAAGAGCGACTGGTTTTAGACTATATGGTTGTATAAATTTAAATTACGTTATAGAACATCATATCGTATCATAAATGGAGAATCCCATGATTTCTCAGTCGAATTATTTGAAGATTCAGGAGTTTATTCTGTGATGTATGTGGATGTCACCTAAAAACATTTTTTCCCCTCCTGATGAAACAGCGGTCGAGCGGTAAAGTCGCTCAACATTGGTAGTTCGGTCCGAGGTTCGAATCCCGCTAACGGGCTGGCTGCATGGGCGTTTTCGCGGTTTTACCCATGTGTAACGTGTATATGATCCAGTTTCCCTTAGAAAGTCCTCTACGAAGGCATCCCTTCCCTTAAGCAGATAGCTCTAGTTTGCTTTGTCATAATTAAATAAACCAAAACCCCTTGATGAAACCAGTTTTTCCTTTCATCTCATACCTTCAAAATGCTTAGCCTCTACAGACTGATAAAGGCTCTAACCAAATACTGATGAAATGGATTGAATTGGATTATTAAGTTACGGCAAAGCAGGACTATCTGCCTAAAAGGAAGGATGCCTTCGTGAAGAACTTTCTAAGGGAAACCAGCTGGCATTCACGTTACGCATGAGAAAATCTACGAAAACGCCCATGCAATCAGCCCGTTTACCGGGATTCGAACCCGGAGTTAACTCCCAGTGTCCAGCAACTTTACTGCTCGGCCGTTTGTGGGCCTTTATAAAATGAAAGGCGATAACTTTATTTAAAGTGAATGTCAGAAATACCAAAATACCAAGATATTTCGAAAAGTTGGATGCTTTTTGATATACTTGCAGAATGCCTAAAGAAAAAAAGCAAGAATGAAGCAGAATGCCAGAAGAAAAAGAGAAGAAAAAATACATTTTTGCGTAAAGTTTAGTATTTGTATTTTTTTTTTAATTTAAAACTTTTTAATCTTTTGATATTTGATTCTTGCGATTTCAAAAATAAAATATTTGACTAAAATATGAATAACATTTTAAGAAACCAAACGTAGGATAAAATTGTGTAAAGCAATGGTCATAATGATAAAACTGTTTAAAGCAGTGTATGCAAGTCATCCTAAATTAAAATGTCTGTTACATATCTCTCTTATATATCTTTTCTGAGCGGAATATTGAAAGGCGTGTTAACTGTGCTTTACTGTATTTTCTCTTTTAATATATGCAGTTTTCAAATGCATCGTAGTCTGAGTTACACAATATTCTTCCGAAAGAAACGCAATTCAAATAAATAAAATCAAATTCTGGAAAATTTATATTAATAAATATATTTAAAATGCTCAATATATTCAAATTGCATACTTGCATTAATTCAAACTTCATTAAATTGCAAATATATTCAAGTTGTTTAAACATAAAAAAAAATTATGTTTTAAGCAATTTGAATATATTAAGTGCGAAGAACATGATATTTAATAAATAAAGGTAACACACGAAATGTTCGAATGAATAAATAGAAAATTTTAAAATAATTATCTGAAGAGACAATGCAACACTAACAATTAAAATAAAAGTCTAAAAATTTAAAAATTACCTAAAATAGTAACTATGACTAAAAATATAGTATAAAGAAAACTATTTGAAAAAGAAAAAAATAAACGATGCACCTTTGATTTAAACCACGTAGTTCGAATGAGTAAATAGAAATTTTTAAAACAATTATTCGAAAGAAATCATGCAACTTAAAAAATTAAAATGAAATTCGAAAAAGAAAAAATACTTAAAATAATAACAATTATAATTAAAAATATAATATAAAAACTATTATTTGAAAAAAGGAGCGATCGTGACTTTTTCCCTCTCACGCACGAAGTAGAAAGGGAAAGGAAAATAGGTTGTCATATATTAAGAAGCAGGCGCAACTGAAAAAAATGCGCCAACCTAAACTGTTGAATTTCTCCGTAAATTTCACACCAAATTTTGCAAAATTTAGTATCTAGGCATAATTTGAGTCTTAGAATCGAAATATGTAAAAAAGAAATGGTATGTTATTTCAGAAAAAGTCCGATTTTGTGTCAAAATATCTGTTAGAATAGTGTTATATATAAATCTAATATATATCCTAAGTTGCGCTTTCGAGACACTTTATGTCTCGAAATTTGAATTTGAATTTCGTTAATCGGCACAGTAAGAACGGGAGAACCGTCTTTTTTGTTGTTTTTCCTTTTTTTCTGAGCAGAGTACATCCGAATTTTCTTTCCTGGAAAATATTTTAGAAAAGGTGGCAAAAATTAAGTCATCAAATGAACTACATTTTATAATATATTAAAAACGGAATCATTTCCTTGGTTTAATTGTATCTGAAATTATGAAAGATTGTATCTTTAAAAACGAAGAAACTTCCGTCTCTTTAAAAAGAAATAAACTGAAAAGAATAAAATAATTGCTGATTTTGAAACATTTTGATATAAATATAAAAATCGTTAATCATTTGAAAAATTAATTTTAGAATGAATATTATTTCTTAAATTACAGTTTTGAATAATTTCTTGCATATATGTGGTAAAAATAATTTTACACACGATAACCTACAACAAGGATTAAAGGCAATACTTTTTATATTAATTATTAGCTAGGATTTTATATTGCAGAGACAAAAGTAAAAGCTTTTACTTCCAAATCAGTTTTTGAATGCAATATAATGTTTAAATTTTAAATTGAATTGCTATTGCCTTTTTGGATTAATTCATTAAAAAATATTCCTTACTTGACAATGACTCGTTCGCGTAATTCTAACCATCTCAAAGGAATTGCAAAATTAAACTGTAAACAGCAGAACGATTCCATTTATTAAAATGATGAAACATTTTTATAAGTATTGATTTAATTCGAATAAGAACTGCACGTTAGAAAAAACGTATTTCTTTTAATTTGCTGAAACTGAATTACAAAAGCAATACATCAGTTTTTTCACTGGCGTTATTTCAATTTGATAAATGTAAAAAGCACAGGAAAAATTTATCAAAAACAATTCTGAAAGGTTTCAGATTTTAAATTACGTCCAAAGGGGAGTTTTTTTTTAACATTTCGTGTGTTACCTTTATTTATTAAATATCATGTTCTTCGCACTTAAAACATAAAATTCAGTTCAAGAGCAATATAGCATAATAATTTTAAATTGAGCACATCTTTAGAATTTCCGATTCACAGTCTCACGTGCTGGAGATAAAAATGTTTTTTCTGTACAACGTTTCCATGGCTCGCTTTGAAATCTTCGAGTTTGTTATTCAAAAATTCGTTAAAGTTTTACAATATATGAAATCGATAATAAAACAAATTCCAAATCTCAAATTTGGGCTTTCAGATGCCCATATTCGCAGTAGGATTACGTCATTCAAAATTGGATGGCTCTAGGTACTGTTGTTTTATCACAATGCGTGAAACATACATACATTATGCAGATTCTTCATTATTTAATTTCTTCAAATATAATACAGGGCCATACTATTTGGTGGAAACAGTTTGGAAAGTGAATCAGACATTTAGAGTGTTTCGACGCAAAATCGCAAAATGAAAACAATAGTTCCTCAGGAACAGAGCCCCTTTGGACTAATAAGCTGTAAAAAAAGTGCAGACATTAAAATTTATATTTCATTAAAGAATTTTATAATCATTTATAGGGCATTTCTCCCGCCTTTCTAGCGTGCCTTCGTGGTGTAGTGGTTCAGCACGCTGGGCCGGTATTCCAGAGTTCCGTGGTTCGGTTCCCGGCGAAGGCAGTTGCTTATTTTTCATCTTGCCCGCTTCCAAAAAAAAAAAAAAATACCTAATGTCTCTGCAATGGCGCCCGAACTAAAAAGGCTGTTGGATGATGATTCTTCCCACCCAGATTTCGCGATTGGGCTCCTAAAAACCCCAGTCGCCCTTTAAAAGGGGGAGTATATAAGGTTTTCCTTTTTGCCACTCTCCTAGCGTGCCTTCGTGGTGTACTGGTTCTGCAGGCTGGGCCGGTATTCCAGAGGTCCGTGGTTCGATTTCCGGCTAAGGCGTTGCTAATTTTTCATCTTGCCTGCTTTCAAAAATAATGTCTCTACACATTCTTTGTTCTTGTTTGAAACGATAATGTACAGGCAGCAGAGTAAGAGTGAACTTCCGCAATGGAAGTACTTAGCATTATAGTTCTAAAATCCTTTTAATAACCGTATTCATTTTATTAATGTTATAAACTTTCATAGCATTTAATGAAAAAATATAATTAAAAATTGGAAATATTTTTCAAATGATTCACTTTGTTAATAACAAGCTAGAAGGTAACTAAAACATATATCTTGTATTTATTGGATTACGTTGCATTTATTGGCATTTATTTTTACTTCCTTGTACGAAGAAAAGGAAACATTATAATGGAAAAAATTTCGGGTATCTTCTTTCAACGAAAATATCCATTTTGACCGCTCTCGAATCCATTCGAACGATGTTTTCGCGTGACTTCCGTACATATGGATAGAATAATATGCTCTTTTTTTTTTCAAAACGGATTGTAAAATGGATTCGAAAGAGATTTTTTCGCGACGTCTGAATGTACGCACGAATGTATGTATCTCACATAACTAAGAACGAGTAACCTCAGAATGTTGAAATTTTGTATATGGGACTACTGTAATAGTTATGCACCTCTCGTTTTGGTTGCGATTCGCCGCACCAAGCATACATAAATACATACATACACACACTTATATATGTAAACAATATATGTAACTACATATATATATATATATATGTATAAATGCATATATACACACACCCGCTCTGTTATCCGGCTCGGTGAGCTCAGTTTTTCTATACTTATATGTTGGTAAATTTTGTATTTATTGTTTTAAAAGTGATTGAATAATGTTGTTTATATGTTCCGATTAAAAGTTTTATGCCTTTATTTAATCTGCATGCACTACTTTTAGAACTATCATGGATTTAAAAGTTTTTTAACTGCTAATAAGCCTAACTAAGCCGGCATTTGTTTACATTTGAAACTCTTAATAAAATAATGAATTAAGTCAGTTTCTGCACCAGCTTCAGTGTCGTTTTCCCCAATAGGAGCAAAAGAAAAGTTTAGAATTTGTGCACGGAAAAATCTGCCTTCCTGCCCGCTAGCCGAATTGCTTGTTATTGCGTAGAAACTCTAATTTTAATTTGAAAAATATAATTTTTTACAATTAAAACTGTTTAACTGTTTTTAGATGTAACTATATTTTATGCTTTCCTATGCATTTTTGCCTTGTCTCGAAGTGAGAACTGAATTAATTGCAAGAGAAATGTAGCTCTAATAAAATTTGAGGAAATAAATTTAAATGAAACGCAGCAAAAAATGTGTATAATTTAATAGGTCCTACAACGAAGTCATGTGGTGTCCACATCAAATTTTTTATTTTTGGATTTGATTGTCATCTGAGCAAAACGAAGCAATTACACCTGTAAAACTTTTCATAGGTAACTCAAAAAGAGTATTTTTATTTAGGTTTTATTCTTTTAACATATTTTATGAAAGAGTAATTCGTTGCAATATATTAATTTAATTATAGAATTTTTCTTATGTATAACTTGGGTTAAAAATATGGCCTTTTCTTAGGTTCTACTGTTAATTAAACGAAGGTTTAATTAACTCCCAAGACGTAGTGCGTTTTCACCCCATATTCGATTAGACAGCGCAGAAAAAAAATTCATTTCGTCATAATTCTGCTAGGTGAATTTGCAATTTTTTCGATTAGAATTTCGATGACATAAGTTTCTCGGTGTCCGCCGATAACATCGCGGACGAAAACGTCGCGGAGAAAACTACGCAAGGCGAAAACGTCGTGCTACAAAACATCGCGGGAGAAAACATCGCAAAGAGAAAACACCGCAGTTCTAAAACATCGCGGTACAAAATATCGTCGTCGAAAATAAAGCAGTTCAAAAACTTCGCAGTTTAAAAACATCGTCGTCGAAAACATCGTGGTAAAAAATAAAGTATCTACAAATTATCGCATGACGATAACATCGCAAACATGCTTTTTTCAGGCTTTAATAACTATACATGGATATTCCCGTAATGATTTGTGAGCACAAGATGGAAAGAAGGGTAATTTTTACTTTCATATTTTTTATTAATCAATAAATTTTTGCTGAGAAAATAAAAAGGAAACTAAAGCATAGAAAATTAATGCAACTTATAGCACTTAATAGAATTTTAAACCAACATAGTTAACTAACAAAGGCCATTAATAAATCATTTTTTGTAAATGGAACTGGTAATTTTTCATGAAAAGTATAATCTATAAGTTGCATTTAGTTTTCTATGCTTAAGTTTCCTTCTTACTTTTTCAGCAAAAATTTATTAGTTAATAAAAAAATGTGAAAGTAAAACTTATCCTTCTTTACATCTTGCGCTCACAAATCATTATGGTAATATCCATTTACAATTATTAAAACCTGAGAAAAGCATATCTGCGATGTTATCGTCATGCGATGATTTGTAGATACTTTATTTTTTACCACGATGTTTTCGACGACGATGTTTTTAAACTGCGAAGTTTTTGAACTGCTTTATTTTCGACGACGATATTTTGTACCGCGATGGTTTCTCTTTGCGATGTTTTCTCCCACGATGTTTTGTAGCACGAAGTTTCCGCCTTGCGTTGTTTTTTCCGCGACGTTTTCATCTGCGATGTTTTTGCGATGTTTTCGGCTGTAACCAAGTTTCTCTCAATGATGTTTCCCCAGTCTAATCCTACAAATTAATTTAATTAAATTTTATATTAGTTTTCTACATTTTATTTAAAAGAGTTCAAACTTTTATTTAATATAATTTATGTATCAATATATTTTTCTCTAAATTTCCAATGAAAAGGAAAAGTAATAAAACAATAAAAGAAAGGTTTCTAAAAACCAGTATTTTGGGTACAAATGTTAAAAAATAATCTTGAGTTTTAATCTGTTTATCATTTTATAAATACTTTGTTGGCAATAATCCAATGAGTCAGAAAGATGAGGTTTTTAAAATAAATGCAACATTTTCTCTAGATATTTTCTTCTTTTTGCTTTCAGAATAAAAAAAATGTGTCACTTTATTACATTCTGCTATTAGCGTTATTAAAACTATCTTACCTATATTTAAATTTATTACTGAATGTAATAAATATTTTAAAGAATCGCTCACTTATTTAGAAAAATATACAAAATAATTGTGTATATCTAAATTATTCACTGAAATGCAAAAATATATTTTAGCGAGTTGCAGCGACTAGAAGAAAAGCTGGAGTCTTTCTAAAGAATAATAAGTTAGACTTGTTCTGTGACTGTCCATAATACAGTTTTTATGTTGGATGACACTGCAAAGTACTATTGTATTTAATAACGTCTGGAACCTCAGAAGGAACCAATAATTTTAATTTAGTGAGTGCAGTTCTAGAATGTCAGTAAAAAGTTTACCGAGAAACATTCTGAAAATGTTCTGCAGCTCCAAATTCTCACGCAACATCTTTGCCAAATTTAGTAAATACGTGCCTCTAAAATATTATGACGTTTTCTCTACAAAAACTTAATTTAATTATACAGAAACAATTTCAGCGACTGATGTCGATATCAGAAAAGGGCATGATAGTAGAAGTATAATATCAGATTAAGGAAGGCGTTTTTTATTGTAACCCAAATTAATAGCTAAGTATAAAAAATTTTCAGATAAGTTTTTCCTTTATTAAATTATTTTTTGCTTAAAAAGTAAAAGTGAAAATGTGAGTAAACACGGTCTGAAAACAAATACATTAGATAACGTAAGTAAATGAGATTCATAAGTGTGCTCATACACGAAAATTAAGTATCAGCATCGTTTATTATTCTAGTTTTTTTCGTGTGGGGGGGAGGAGATTCAGAAAATTCATTCCTTGACTCCGCCATTAAACAGGTTTTTAAATTTTAAAAATCACAAAATTGTGCTATATCGCTAAATATGGTTGGTTACATTAGCTATATGTCTATTATCATTCATAATAATTTTGAAATTTCTTTACGTCATTATGTATTTTTAGGTGAGAAAACATATTATTTTCAGAAATATAAGAGTTTAAAGTAAAAAAAACTGTCTTGTAAATTGTAATTTATCAGATCTGCTCGGCGATGTAAGTCGAAAAGTGAAATGTGAGTCAGTACATTCGTTCTCGAACATCTATGAGAAAGTTTCACTTAAATATATATAATGTCTTGTATTTTGCTTCTGAAAAATAAGGAACATTTTACTAGTTAGCAGTTTTGCTGCATAAAGATTTCATGAAAGTTAAAATTCTGTTTTGATAAACCCATTCAAACTTTAATGCTTCCATCGCTCTTATTAAGTTCTCCAACTCTTTTTATAATTTTAGAGAATATGTAAACAGTATCAATACTTATGGGCCCAGAAAGCTGTTTATGCCAATTTTTCCCCGAATAATATGAATAAGGCGGCTTCGTAAACGTTCTTTCCGATTTAAACACTTTTCTATCAAATTGCTCACAGCAAGCGTGATTTAATGACTTACTTATTTACTTGGCAACCCTAACCACATAACTAAATGGGCTATAGACTGGAACGCTAGCCTTTTGAGGTAACAGTTTTTAATGGCGAGATACGAAAGTATAGTTTATGTAATCGTGTGGTTATCTAATAAATCATCTACTTTTTTCTTTTTGGATCACTAGGTAAATTTTTTCTTAAGGAATTCATTACTCCAGAATTGTATATTCAATATCTGCCCAACCTGGAACAATCTGTTTAAAGCAATACTTTATTTAATTAATTATGAACTAAGAGTTATCTAAATAATTCATATTAGTTCCGCAAATATCAGAAACAGTGTTTCTAAAGTGTTCTAACCGGGTCTAGAGCTTTGAGCACCCTGAGAAAAACAAACTTTATCGCTCTTTTATTCATTTTGTAAATTAAGAAAAAAAGATATAACTTAAAAAAAATTGCCAAAAATTTCTTTTTTTCTTTTTGCTTTGTAGAGCTGGTAACACTAAGAAGGGTATTGGTTTGTAATTTTCGTTATTATAATCAAATTTTCATTGTTGCAATTAAAATTATCTAAACGAAAACAACATATATATAATTACAAAACAACTTTTAACTAACGTAATATAAACATGCTTAGTATTTTCGCGCATTAAGCTGCTGAAAAATCATTAGTAAAGGCATAATGTAAGAAATTTAGAACCCATTTTATACAAAGACCAAAAATTGAAATTCATAAGTAATAAATTTAAAAAATTCTATAAATGTAAAAAAGAATTTAATAAATGTTAAAACTAAAATACTTCAAACAAGCAAAACCCTAATTCAAAAAATAAATGAAACTTTAAGAATGTAAAGACTATAAATGAAGAGGAATTAAATCAACTTGAATGCCGCTTCGTCAGGAGGAGGAACATTGAAATCAATCAAAATCTTTCTTCTATAGAAAAATACTTGCTTTACTGTATCCAGAATTAGCTGATGAACCATTCCAATGCATTTTAATTATAATAGTTCACTCGAAAATTCTGGTCCCTCACTAAAGCAAGGAAAGAACAAAGTAAATTCATATCGAAATTTTTTACCTTGATACATAAAGAACGCTATCCAAAGAATTGAAAACAAATGTAACTGAAATTAAAAGATACTTAAGTGAAAAGACTTAATCCAAACGGAACTGAAAAATAAACTCACGAGAATAATTAAAAACTTCGATTGCTTTCAGTTAGAACACAACCGAAACTATGAAAAAGATCGTTACCAGTAGTGACGCCTAGGTTTGCAAGTTTGGCGTCATTGAATTTTAGTTTCGCCAATGACGTTTTTCTACAGATATTTGCATTTAGTCTTCTAGTTTGCTATTTCTCGGTTTTGGCGTAGTGTTTTGAATTTTTAGTAGTATATTAAATTTTTGGTTTTTGTGGTAACAGGTTAGGTAATTTCTACTTCCTAGCGTTAATTCTTAAAATAATTTTTATTATATTGGGAAAGCAAAGCTAATCATCGAAAACAAACGGAAAAAAATTATCTTGCTTCACCAGTCGTAAATGAAAGGAACAGAAAGAAGCGAGGCAAAAGGCTTTTCTGAAAAATATGCCAACATTAGCAAATTTCTTTAAAAAGAGTGAAACATTTTCAATGAAAATTACGCAGCATCAGCAACGCAAACAGGAAAAAAAGAAAATCTGCAATAATGTAATAACAATGCCCAACTATGAAATGAGAAAGAAAAGGAAGATACACAGACACAACATCAGGAGGAGGAGAAGCAACAAGACATGCAACAGCTGCGGCCAGAAGAACATCAGAAAAGAGAACATTGAGATGAAGTTAGTAATATGTTAAGTGCTAATTATTATGGGAAAATTAGGCGAAGAAAAAATCGTAGGTATTATTAAGAACATATCTAAAGTAAATGTAAATATTCAAACCTGGACTTTATGGCATCTAAAGAGGCCTACAAATAAAGAAGCAGAAGTGCTCAGCAAACAGTATTCATATACATTTACTAAACCGAAAACAGCGAAAACGGAAGTAGTTTTTATACTCAAATTCTCCAAGGAACGTTTATTGTGCTGCATACAAATTGTTTGATATTGCGAGTAATCCATTTAGTGCAGAGCTCAGTGATTGGAAACACAGTGAAAAAATTTCGGAGTCGTAAGATTTCACCCACCATGAAGAAATTATCCATATGCTTATTAACAAATTTACATAAAAGTATAATTTTTCAAAAATCGTTCAATTATAACCATGAAAAAAATAATAATTAGCGGAAAAATATTTTAGAACGAATTGTTGAAGAAATCAAATTTTTAACTTCCAAGGGCTTGGCTTTTAGGGGAGTTACTGTTGATAAACGCGATGGAAATTATTTAGAATTCATAGATCATTTAGCAGAATTTACAATAACATATATTTAATTTTGCAAATAAAGGTACTGGGCACGTCTCTTATTTCGCAGAAAATATTTGCCATGAGTTCGTCAAAATATTCGGTAGCAAAATTAGAAGTGCTATTCTCTCGAAAGTAAAAGAAGCAAACTATTACTCCACTTAGACTCAACGCTTGGTATTTTCCACACAGTTAAATTGCCTATAAATAAAAATGGAGTCTCCGTCCAAAGACTTTTAAATTGTTTTTAGAATACTGGTCATAAGAGAGCAGAAATGAAAGATTGCACATTAAACTTATCATTTGATTCAGATATTAATTTGCAATCTTGCACCTGACAATCTTGTGATAAAGCCTTTAAAATATCGAGTAAGTACAATGGCCTTCAGGTACACAGATAATCTGAAAACAATCTTGCCGTTTATGGGCCCTGTGTAGCACAATCTTTAAATTCAATTCGAGAATCGATGGCTGAATGCCTACGAGCAAACATGTTATTTTTATTTCTACAAAACCTGTATTGCCGCGCCATCATCAAGAATGAAAAACTGCTCTTATGGTAGCCTTTTGGAGTGAAATATTAGAAATGAAAGATAAAAGTAATATATCACTTAAGAATTAATAAAGCAAATATAATAATTGAAAGCATTATTAGAAACTATAAACTTCTTTCTTTGGGAAGAAGTTTGCAGTCGAAACGAAATATAGAATCATTTAACATTTACAAATCTGAAGTTATAAAATTGCCCGGGCAATTTGTATGAGATTCATCAGATTTTCGAACGATGCATTGATCTTTCAAACGATTATGGAAAAAAATGTCTGATGTGGTCACCACGTGATTTCCGTGTACGGCCTGTTAAATTATACACATTTTTTCCTGCATTTTATTTAAAGTTATTTCCTTGAATTTCATTAGAGATATATTTCTCATTCAATTAATTCAGTTCTCCACTTCGCGACAAAGTAAAATACATAAAAACTCAAAATATCTTCATTAAAAATCTGTAAAATACAGAAAAATAAAACACCAAATGCAATTTAAAAACTTTTGACAGTTAAAATTAGAGTTTCTGCGCAAAAACAAACGATTCGGCAGCGGGTAGACGGCAGATTTTTCCGTGCACAAAACTAAAAGTTTACTTTTGGTCCCACTCGGCAAAACGTTATTGAAGGGGCAGAAACTGAATTCACTATTCTGCTGAGTTTCAAATGCAAACAAATGGTGGTTCGTTAGGCTTAACTCGACATTTAAACTTTTAAATTGCATACAGATTAACTACAATTCTACAAATATTGCACACAGATTACCTAATGGCATAAAAACATTAACCGGAAAGTAAAAGTCATATAATTCCATCCTTTATTAAAGCAAAAAATGCACAATTTATCAATATATAAGAATAAGAAAATTAAGCTCACCGAAACAGCTAACAGAGGGGGAATATAAGTGGACGTATTTATATGCGATAGGTGCAGCCGATTGCAACTAAAACGGGAGGTGCACAACTGCATGTTATAGTAGTCCCATATATAAAATTTTTTAAAATCAATTTTGGCAAAAGCAGTCCTTTATTCAGTCCGTACGTACAGATGTCACGCAAAACTATGGTTCAAATGTTTTCGAGAGTATTCGAAATGCATATTTTCGTTGAAATATGACACCCGAATTTTTTTTGCGATTATAATACTTGCTTTACTTTGTAAAAGGAAATAAGAAACATAACGAAAATACATCGAGCATAACGTAATTTGATGTCAATAACGAAATCCCCATAAATGCATATAATTCTATTATTGATAAACTTCCAGCAGAAGTATTCTTATGTGGCATTTACTCAAAATTTGGGTTTTTGGTCAATCTAAAAAATTCAAATGAAGACACAATTAAAACAAATACTGCTAAATTGTGACAAACGTATATGAAAAATTAAGAAAGTAATTTTTTTGAAGAATACCTTCATTTCGAAAGTGTATATTTACTTGAAAATATATAATATCGAACTTAGTTTAAAAACAATAAATGACTCGAAAATTGAGTCTACATTTCCTAATGTGGCCACAGCAATGCGCATTTGTTTAAGTAATGCCACTACAAATTGCAGCCGTGAATGATATTTTTAGCACTGAAAAGGAAACAAAACTGTTTATGGTCTTCTTTAGAATACCGAGAATTAAATAATCACTAACCACGGTAACCGCTGGTACGCAGAGTGAGTTATTTAATAACTTAAATAGGTGTGATATTATTAACCAATTTGCCAAAGAAAAAGCTAGGAAAATAAATATATGAGTTACTTTGTTTGTTTATTTATATAATTCGTTTCTGTTCTTATAGGTTTCTTAAAATGTTTCTATGATATTTTACTTTTTTATTTTGTATAAAGGTAAAAACTGACTTTTTATAGTTCTGGAACTTTTAAAAAACTTTATCGGTTACCCTGTTACCACTACCCCTTCTGTGAATTTTACTATGAAGAGGTGCATGTTATTATTAGTAGCCCAGGAGCGCCAAATAACATAGGATGGCCCTGCTTATCTAAGAGAATCCTTTTACACCTCTGCCAAAACTCTCGCTGCATTCTGACAGTGGATTTAGCCTACAGAACTGTTATCAAACAAAAACTCTTAAGCAATTCAATAGACATTTTCCACTACTACCAGCTGCGGTCCATCTATAAGCAACATATGGAACTATAGGAAGGATAGAAAATCACGCATGATGCATTTAAGTATTTTCCTTTTACTTGATTTGTGTTTTAAGAGAAGTTATTTAGACCGTCAGCTAATAATTACGTATATACCGTATATACCCGCGTATAAGTCGAGATATTTTGGACAAAAAAAAGACTTCAAAGTGGGGGTGTCGACTTATACGCGGGGCCATAAAAAATTAAAAGAATCGGAAGTTCAAAAATTTCTTTATATAATGCAGTTGTTTACTTCCCGCACTCAAATTGGACGACTTATCAAATAAGTCACTTACTTGAAGTAATTTCATGACTTAAATTATGTGACGAACTAATCACAGAGTTTCATACTTTAACTAGAGTAAGTTTCGATTAAACCAAAGAATTTTCGGCCTCCGAACAACCGATCAATATCGAGCAATAAAAAAGTTTCGCGAACACGCCAAGAAAAGAGAAATACAGATAGTTTTTACGTACGTCTAAGTCTTTATAATAGTTATTGTTTATTCATGAAATACTTTTGTTAACAGGCGTACACGTCAAAATTTAAAAAAATAGCCCACGCAATAACTGAAGAGTTTTGAATATTTCTTTTAACTTTTAAACGACTGTGGCCGTAATTCCGGAAGGATTGACATCCGTCTATTCAACCCCTAGATGTCTGCCTCAATAAGCCCTTCAAAGTAAATGTTAAAAAATATTGGGCAGAGTGGATTAGTTCCGCTCGACCAACATTTACAAAGGGAGGCAACATTAAAAAGCCCGATATTGCATTAATTGCTCAGTGGGTTAAAGATGCTTGGAACGAAATACCCTCTGAAATGATTATAAAATCATTTAAAAAATGTTGTAGTAGCAACGAACTAGACGGCACGGAAGATGATACTGTTTTTGAAAGTGAAAATGACGACGAAGGCTCTAGTAGTGATTGTAAAAATACAGAGTTCGAGACTGAAAATATGTATGACGAGCCAATGACGACAGAAGAGTTCTATGAAATGTTTGGCGAATCTGACGTTGAAGGATTTTGATTTTGTTTATTTGTAGAGTCATTAGTCATTATTAGTTATATTTTTTGGAGGCCGGAGAGATGAAAAATTAACAATCCGCCCTCGCCGGGAATCGAACCACGGACCTCTGGGATACCGACCCAGCGTGCAGAACCACTACACCATGAAGGACTCTAGGAAAAGTGGGAGAAATACCTTATATATTTACCAAGGTATTTGTTATCGTATATTTACTTTTTTTTCTCAGTAAAAAAATTTTTCGAAGTTTCTCGATCGATTTCGGAAGGGGGGGGTCGACTTATACGCGGGTTTCTTAGTTTCTACGAATTTTTTATGTCGAAGTGGGGGGGGTCGACTTATACGCGGGTATATACGGTAATTGCGAAATAAAATATTTGCGAAAAATGAAGCATTTTCCTTGTATCATATACATAAATTGCTTATACAAATGCATTTCTTTTAAGCAGCAATGAAAGAATAAAAAGTAGGAAAATACTTGCATGCATTTACTATATTTTGCTACAGAAAGTAGAAGTTTTGTTTATTTCGAGACCTGAGCTCGAAATACGCTTATGATTGCTCTCTCGGGAATAAAGAATCTTCAAAGATTCAGGCAAAATGAATGTCTAAAGCAACGTTTTGCGCAAAAAAATTCTCCAATTCCATTAACATATGCATTTTTGAAGAAAGCCACTGCCAAAGAAAGCTTGAGTACTCCTTTTTACGATTGGATTATTTTTGTTTGATTAAGAATTTGCTGCAAACTGTTAATTTTCTTTATACATTTCAGTTACGTAAAACTTAGCTATTTTATGTTACCCACCTTGTTAGCAGATGTATTATTTATTAGCTGGTTTCACAAGAAAAATATGTCTTCCATGCATCAAAGTAGGCTTCACGATAAGTTCTTTTAAAGCAATAAATCAGAATCTCACTGGATACAAATGTTTAAAAACAAAGTTTGATACAAGCAAAATAGACGCTAGCTTTGACGCTAGAATACTGAAACCATCTTACGATCTTACGTTTCAGACACAGCTAATCCGTATTGAATTAGAAGCTTCTATTTTTTTGTGTTACTTGCGAATAAGCTATCTCGGAATCTACTACATTGAAAATTATGTTAGTTGGCCACTTGATAAAAGCATATGAAAAATTTAGTGTTCATCTATCTTTAGAAACATAGTTATTCATGATCATTTGTATTTTAAACCACTTTGCGAAATTTGTGATGAAGGATTTTATCTGAGCATACCTGCATTCTCATTCAATACTTCAAGAATATTTCAGACCGTATATGATGGGTGATCATCACCGCTACATTTCCAAAGATAATCTGATACATCTACAAGTGCCGAAATAAAAGATGGTTGAAATGGTTTTATAAACTTTAAAAAAAAACTTATGAATGATTTTTAAAATCAACTTCTGCTGAATATTAAAAGACATTTGTTTATTAAAAACGTATGCTTCAAAATGGGGTAAAAATATTTAGTATGATTTATATGTTTCAGCAAATTAGGTCTGATTTCATAATTCAAAATTTGAAAGCGACAGAAAAAATTGTTACAGGAACCTCAGAATCGCCATTACTTTTTACTGGAATATTAAATGTTTGTGATACCACACAGCCTGTGTTTAATTGCGTAGTAGACCTGTCCATATGTGAAAATTTGGCTGATATTACATAACTTTAGATAACGTTGATTATTTCTAATTTGTGTCTATCATTTCTTTCGCATATACAAAAGAGTACACTTCACACCATCGATTATCTTGATTCAAACCAAAATCTATGTCTGGTCTGAATCAACATACCTTTGACCTCTGCAAGCAGCTATCAAAGCTCTTCGTAATAAATGCAGGTAATAACGAATCATTACTCGTACTTTATAGATTCAACATTTGGGGATCGAAAGCCATTTACCTGAACACAGCTTGTTGAGCTTTTACGGGAGCGGAGAATTCCTCCCTCTTCGTTACGGATTTCCCTTAAATTAACCATAGCAGCAATTTAACAAAGTTGCTTATTATAATAGCCAATAGGTGCTATTAACGGTCTTATAATGGTGCTTATGACGATATCCAAATAATGGGAATTTGGAGACTGCTGAGCTATTATTCGGAAGACTAATCATCGTCCAGATGCGGATGCTAATACGAATCTAAAAATTATTTGCGTATCATCGATTTATATTATAATCTATGTGCAAAAATCACATCCGCATGAGGAAAAGGAAAACAGTTTGCTATTGGCTATTTATCGATTTTGTTTTTATTGCTCATATTAAACATAAAAACCTTTAAATAATGCCAGTTTTAATTGTTTTGCAATTAAAATAGCATACCAGGTATTCCAGTAAACATGACATCCCCTTTTCCAGAGATTCCTGCATATTCCTTTCACTTTTTATATTTATGAGAGTTAAAGTAATTGACTGGCAACTTCTAAGAATACTACTAATGTGCCTGTAATCTATTACGATAATTTGCATTTGCGTGAACATACTTTAATCTTAAAAAAACACTCTTCGTGAGATTCCAGCATATTTGGATTCCTAGCATTTTTCTTGCAGTGGCCTCTTTTCAAGAAATCACCTCCTTACTTTTATATGTAAATATAAAGCCTCAAAGGGTTCTCAACCTCTCCTACCTCAAGCGGTATTTTCACCCATTGCTAGACAATCAGTCTCACATTTTTCCTTTGAAAAATTCGAAACATACGTACAAATTTATTTAAATTTAGGTTATCTTTAATGTGTTTTGTAAATTAAACATATAAGTTATTTTCTACCTTCTTTCCACATGCCGTCGGGGTGAAACTGCAGCACATTCGGCACTTATTCGAAAGTTCCAAGATTTCTAGCCTCGGTGAGTGCACTGCATACTTTTCCCGTCTCCTGCATCAAAAGAAAAACCTAATGACTCTACAAATACGACAACATATAGAAAATATTTACAAATACAGAAACTCAATTAAATTTTTTTTTTATATTCACAAAAGACAACGAAATGTTTAACAGGTAAATAAAAAGGCTGACAGTATTCCCCCCAGAAACTATGAAACTTCTTGAGGACTCCTGACATGCAGCATACGATATACTCATAATACAAATAATTGCACATAAATAACTTAAGCACAATAATTATACTAAAAGTCTGAAAAAATGTTTCATTAGATCCGTGTTTTATTAATTTTTGTATTATTATTATTAATAATTTTACAAATAAGAACAAATATTTAGGAATAAAATCGCAGATTCTGATTGCACAGAATTTCGATTTCAATTAATATGACGTTTGCTGCATTACCGCAATTTTTAATATGTGGCATAAATTTGCTTAAGTTAGTTCTTTAATTACCTCTCTCAAAAACATTTAGTCTGTTTGTTGTTTTTCGTAGTAAATTATTGATTTGACTTAAGCCTGCTTTCACTTGGTAAGAAGAGGGAAAATTCAATAAATGCTGATTAGTTTAGCAGCTTTTATTTTGCTCATATTTCTCTCAGTGACCTTCAAATTCTAAAAAATAACCTGCTTACGTATTCTGAAAAACACTGCTGGTTGAACATCTTTCTTTAATGCTATCACGTCTTCGTATTATATCAAGATTAGATGTATCGTAGTTCAGGGATTTTATAATCCATGCTGGAGCATTCAAATTTTTAATGTCTTGGAAGTGAAAATTAAAATTTTGCTTTAAATATTGCAAGTGGCACGTCTATACTAATACACTGCTGGCCATTAAAATTGCAACACCATGAAGGAAAGCAAATACAAAAGAAAAATATTTATTGCACATAAAGAGAATGGCATAAAGACAAAAGGATTAAATTTATAAGCATTTTAGAGGTTTACAGGGGTGCAAAATCAGTAGAAACATCTGCCTTTCTTGGCAGCTAAAACCTAACCTCATTAGACCTCATTAGGCATGGTCAAACTGAATTTGGATGACAGAAATGGACAACTCATTCCATGCTGCTTCAAGCTTATGCCACACTTCATCAACCGTAGTAGCTAGAGTGGGGTGTCTGGCCAGTCTCTCAGCAAACCATGACCAGACGTTTTAAATGAGTGATAGATCTGGAGACCATGCAGGCCAGGGGCAGCAATCGAATACCCTGTGTATCGAGGAAGGTCGGAACACGGAGTGCAACATTATCTTGTTGGAACATGGCATTTCGCCGAGTAACGCCAAAACATTTGTGCACCGAAAAATCTGTATCTCTGCCTAATTTTAATTAATTTAAACTCGAATTTTAATTGTAAAAATTGTTTTTTAACTCTATTTGATGTTTTAAATTTTTCTGTATTTTACAAATTTTAATAAAGATGTTTTGAGGTTTTAGGTATTTTTTCCTTGTCGCGAAGTGAGAACTGAATTGATTATATGAGAAATATATCTCTAATAAAATTCGGGCAAATACGTTTAAATGAAATGCAGCAAAAATGTACATAATTTAATAGGCCGTACAAGTAAGTCATATGGTGGCCATGTCGGATTTTTGATTAATGTGAAACATTTTCTTTTCATTTGTTAATTATAAGTAAACGATTAAAAAAAATCTAAAAGCTTTCAGATTTTATATTAGCCAAAAGATTCTTTTTTTAACGTTTTAACGTTCAAAAACTTTATTTATTAAATATCATGTTCTTCGCATTTAAACCAAAAAGCTCAATTTAACAGCAATATCACAAAAAAAAAGAAACCTCGCCGATAAAATATCCGTGCTTGAAGCCGCACGTGGTGTTAATGTTAACGGAGTGCTTAGAATTCGTTGAGTTTGTTAATCAAAAATTCGTTAAAGTTTTGGAGAATATGAAATAGATAATAAAGCAGATTCCAAATGCCCATATTTGAATGAAGGACTACGCTGTTCAAAATTTAATGTCTATAGGTACCTTGTTTTATCACAATGCGAGAAACATATATACATTTATTCAGATTATTCATTGTTTAATTTCTTTAAATATAATGCAGGGTGATAATATTTGGTGACAACAATTTGAAATCCTTTTTATAGTGAACCAACGCAAAATTCCAAAACAAAATTAATATAATTTAAGCTAACGCTCCTTTGGGCTAATAATTGAAATAAAAATGAATTGTCTAAACTGGCAAAACATCTCTTATTTATTTGTTCTACCGTGCTTTGATTTTTATCAATATGTACCGATTGGCAAAGGTTCATCTATAAATTACTTAGAGCGCTTGATTGTGGTGACCCACAGTACTGTACCTATAAAAGCGCTATAAAGCGTAATAAACAGTTTATAAATGTTTGCATAAGCATTAAAAGTAAAATGTTTGCCTTCTGCTGCTATATAAAATGTGTTTGACCGCGAAAAAATTTTAACTTTTTTAATTAATCAAAATTATTGAATATATAATAAATTATTTCGGAAGTCTTAAACATTGTTCCCTGAAATATTTACATTTTTGTTTTCATTATTTATATATTCATCGTTAGAGAGCTTCTAAGTTCAGAAAAAGTTTATTTTTGACTGTTGTATTTTTTTATATGCTCCTGGAAACATGACTTTTTGCTCACGCAGAAAAACAGCTTTACTTTCCGAATTAACAAGCATTGTCCGCTACATTTAAGATCATGAATTAAATATAAACAAACACTGGAGCAGTTGTTGTTATGTTACACGTTTGACAAAAAGAACTACATAAATAACTGAAACTCCAACACTCTCTAGTCTAGACCAAACTTGCTCAATTGGAAACTTCATGACAGCTCTGGATTAAAATATGATGTAGTGTCATGACTAATTTATAGGAAAATAACTAGAGTTTAACAATATTTTTTATTTATTTGCTGAGAATAGAACATGCATCGGAACTTTCTTGGTTATACCATCTTTTATTCAAAATTTTATATCGTATACTTTTAATTTTCGCAATGTAATGATTGTCTTCGTTCGTTTGCAAATCATACACACTGGCATATTGCCAGTTTCGTTAACAGCTGTCATTTTACATTGCATAAATGCTTTAATTTACCTTATAAATTGCTTGTAGCAAACTGCGTGATGTAAAATCAATATGTGTACTTCCTAACAATACTATTAGCATTTATATCAATGGTTTGTACACACGAGGTGAGACGGCACGGGGTCAGACTACGATAAAGAGCGTTTTCTGATCTTAAATGGCGAGTCATTGTTATTATTATTAACACCATTGACATATGTCATAACAGTGACGAGTAGTACTGTTATTATTATTATTAATGCCATTAACGTATAGATGTCCCATTTGACGCTTTTAGCTCAGTGTTTGCAAATACTAACTGTTAGGTCATTAGACACTTAAATTAGAAAGGCTAAGTATAAAAAAATGGACGTGCAAAAGATTAGAAAGATATCAAAGCGCATGTAAGGAATGTTAATGAAATTTAAAAAAGGTATATCTATTAAAATCATACGGAAATTAGATCAGCATGACAATATTTTATATTACAACTATAATTCAGTATGTCAGTTTCACATTATGAATGAAAATAATTATACAAGCCACCAAGATTAAACAATTATTGATAGCACATTTACGTTTTATGTAAAAATACCACGTGGCCCTAGCTCCCACTACATAAAGTGTGGCTCTTCAAAATAGCTGAGCACCAAGTACGATGGAAACTTGCCTTTGGTATATGCAACCGAAACGTTCTGTGAGAGTGCAGTCAAAAGAATAATGATTTAAAATTTCCAATTTCTTTCTACAGTTCTCCGATCTATAGTTTCTGAAATCAATCCTTACCAAGTAGGCAGGAGTCATGTACTGTCAGAAAGAAAATACAATATTAGGCATCATTAATAAGGGCGTCAGAAACTTCGAGAATATTGGATTCCAAATTGAAACAAGGGTTCTAAAACGCATCATAGCAAATTTTATTTATCATAAACGTTTTTTAGGAATCTTTGATGAAGTATAATTGGAATGACTGATTTATTATCATTCTGAGTAATGTTTTCTTTTTTTAAGAGTAATTTCAGTTGAAACGAGTCCACAATTTAATACGAACAATCTTTCACTTGCGCCGCCCAGACTAAAAAGTAGTTAGTGACTCTGACTTTCGTACCGAAGGTCCGGGTTCGAATCCCAGAGAAGACACGGATGTAATTTCTTTACATTTTGCACTTTGACGTTTTATTGGAAAATGAAAGAAATAATCAACAACGGATTTCTTAGACCATTGTTTTTCCCACTTTTTCACACAATGGAATCTAAAATTAAAACCACTTATTTAAAATTTTACAATTTAAAAGACAGTTTTTGTCGGCAACAGAAATGCATACAAAGACTTGTTTTTCTTGTGACTTACCTAACGTTTTTAGTCATAACATCAGATCACGTCCATCTAATTTAATCACAGCGAAAAGCGCAGGATTTCATTGCCACGAACCTTATAACGTATTTCTCCCACTTCTCTAGCGTGGCTTCGTGGTGTAATGGTAGAACGCTGGGCCGGTATTCCAGAGGTCCGTGGTTCGATTCAAGGCGAAGGCGGTTACTAATTTTTCATCTCTCCGGCCTCCAACAAAATCCTAATGTGTCTACAACCTTGGCCACTTTATACGAGATAATATGACTTTTGTAAAGCTCAGTCCCAAGTTTGAAGGAGTGTCCCCAGGTGGACGGATCCAGAGGTCTCCCATGCTTCTTTTTCTACCACCGAATTATTCAAGGGGACGCTTGCCACGTATTTTAAGTGCCTCTTGCCGCTATATACCAAAATATAGATAATGACATTCAAATTTCGGTAACCATCCTGCATGTTTATTCCCCATCAAAATATAAATTCACAGCAAGTATAAAAAACACAGACACATTTCTTGGTTGCAGCAATAAGGAAAGAGGTATATCAAAAGGCAAATCATCTTTCTGCTTCTCGAAATTACTGTAAGGTATATGAGGGCCGGATACTTTTACAGCTAATATTGAAATAATATCAATTACAATTATTCAACTAGAATATTCATTACCGGACCGGGTTATTATACGGGAACCGGACCAAAATCCCACGAAATGGTCACCAAGTTTCGTGACTTTGGGCCAAATTCGGCGACAAAAATTAACCCCCAAACCGTAGCCTGCTTGGCGATATGTCGTCAAATTAGCCAGTTAGCCATTTGCTTAATGTTAAATAGAATTGCCCTTGTATTCTTATTTTTCCGGTAGAACATTCTTTTTCTCAGGCTGTTAATGTTACATTACACATAAAAATACAACAATTTCACTAAAATTTTCTATCTATGTACAAAATTCGTAACAATATTAAAAGATTATTCTTGAACCTACGATTAATGTCATAACTACCTAGTTTACTTAAATGTTGCTTGTAAAAGCAAACAGCTAACAACAATAAAAAGAAAAGGTTAAATACAAAACACCTGCCCTTTCTATAAGTTTCTTAAATAAAAACGAATAGAAAACTGAATTCGGTTGTATTTACTTTTTGGTTTCAAGATAATAATGATCAGAACTCCAAACGATTCTGTACTGGGTACATAATATAGGGCGTAGAAATATATTTTAGTAATTACAATTAATTCTTCAGACTGTCATAAAAATTATCAATTGGGTATATTATAAATTAAATGCATTTCAATTTGCATGAATTAGGTATATAATTAAACAGTAAAAAAACTTATAAGGTATTTCTTCCGCTTTCTTAGCATGCCTTCGTGGTATAGTGTTCAGCACTCTCGACGCGTATTCGAGAGGTCCTTGGTTCGAGTCTCGGCGAGGCATGCACGATTTCCTCTTTCCTGCTTCGAAATAACCTAACGAATCTACAAACTAATTATTAAGAAATGCGTTTATTTATTGCTTTGTCTCGTTTACAATGCGCTTAATTATAAAGCTATAATTACGACTACTTTAATAATTCTTTGCACTGATGTTGGAGATAAATTTTGAAGCAATACATTTTCGTAATCTGGCATCTATTTCGATGATCTTGGAGTAGAAATAAAATACTAAAAATTTCTTCAGATTTAATAGTTTAAATGCATTAAAAATCAAAATATAATTTAAATTATGATTAATTTTTGGTCTTACATTACTGAAAGTTAAAACGAAGGATTGGTAACAATAGCGTATTTTAAAATCAAAATTTTTAAAGAGAAACTTAAAGGAATATAATGTAATAAGTTTTGTATATGCCATTTTTGTACTGTTACGTCTATTGTCCTTTGAAATGCCTTCAAATTCTTAAATAATCCGACTCAGCAAGGGCTAAGCGGTAAAATCACTGAACGTTGGTAAATGGACTAGGGCTCAAATCCTGGCAAACGGGTCAGTTGCACGGGTATTTTCGTACTTTTTCTCATGTGTAACATAAATACGAATCAGTTTCCCTCAGAAAGTCCTCCATGAAAACATCTCTTCCCATATGCAGATAACTTTCCAGTTGCTTCGCCTAATCGATTAAACTAAACTAATTTATTCCATTTATCAGCGCCTATCAGTCTTATCTTTAGTAAAAAATGATCAAACATATTTTCATAATAAAAACATCATGCTTTATTTTTAATGCATTTAATTAAAACTCCGTAATTAAATAGATTTTTTTTTCGGTTTCATTCATTAAATACGGGAAAGTAATAAAAAATCGCCTCCTATAAATACAGAAAAATTATTACTTTTGATATACGTAACAATGAAGTGTATATGCCATCATGATTATTCAGGTATTTCGATTCATCCGGCCGTGTAAATTTATATTCATTTCATTTTAATTTCGATCTGCTTTAGAATTATTTCGATGCTATGATCAGTTAATCTTTTGATGGTCATCAACGAGCTCAGCTGGTATTCCAGTTAAGTACCTCGGAGGGCTCAAATAAACGCAGCTCACATTACAAATTTACGACTGGCAGGTATCGCGCGTATTTGGAAAGAAAAAAATTGCTTAATCTCGCAACCAACAAAGAATTAAAATCATCGAAAGATAAATATTTTGATTAAGATAAATATTTTTATTTGAAAAATAATCTATTAGCCACAGGTGGTAAGAAACATCGAAAACGTTTTGAAAAATAGGAAAAATTTACTATTTTATGCTAAAACATTTAAAAATTTTCATTTAATAAATTAACGTTCGGTCCAGCTTATGATTTACAGGCCAAAACTTCGGCTGTGATTAGCTCCATTATTAAGTAAGGATACGTGCAAAACAAATCTGACACTAAATTTATTTAAAAAACGTTTTTATCGAATTTAGGAGAATTTCCTTCAGAATATTATATTTTCATCATAAATTAATTGTAAATATGTTAAAAGTTTCAACAAATTAGGATTCAGAATAAGGGAAAGATTTTATTCACACAGATAAAAAAAAGTAGATTAACCCAGTTAAATAACACCATGCAGCAATGTACTAAAATGTGAGGATCCCATTTCAAGCGATAATAATGTAAATTAGATTCGTGAAATGAAATTTCTTCTCGACAAACAACTGTACAACCTAATCCCTTACTCAACAGTTGTTACAGTTCAGACAGATTGTGACAAAAAATGCAACGCAGCCGGTTCTGATGGCGCTGCCGCTAAAGAATTAAGCTTTCAGAAATACCCACAGGCAAAGGAAATGTTTAGGGAATCAATAACCGTAAAGCGCCTTGATGGCGAGGCTGTAAGTTTTAGAACTTTTCAAAAGCCTTGTCAGCGATGGAAGAATGATGCTCAAAATGCCATCCTGATCGCGTGCCGCAAAAGCGATTCTTCTGTTCTAACAATTGTAAAAAAAAATCTTATCTCTTTCTTCATTTATTTCCAAAGGCAAAACACTTTTAGATGCATGTTTTAAATTTAATGAGCTCTGAAAATCATGAAAATTTAAATACGTGCATTTCATTAACAAAGAATGAAGTTTCTTTTAAATAGATAGTCTTAACGTGTTTTGTGACATTCACATAAACTTAAAACAGACAAAACCAAACTGCGGTAAAAAGAAGCTCTTTTGTTTTGGATTGAAAATAATAAAAACTGAAACATTGAAGATAATAAAAACTAATTTTATGTGACATATCTGATACTTTTTCTGATATTATTTTTGTAAATATCTGACATCTGATATTTTTAAAGCACGACAAAAAGAGGGCGAAAATACCTTATAGTGTATAAAGCCAGATACTCTTAAATGTTCTTTACTCGGTGTGTTTTGGTGCTAGAAACGCATTTAGCAAAGTCATTTCAAATTTTTGGGTTTTCGGTCTTATCTGTTGTCAATATACTAACATGCATTATGTAGATAGATTGCCATAATTTTGTGGATGCTTAAGTGAATTTCTATAATTATTTGTTACATTATGGAGATAAGATTATAATCGTATCAAAATGATCTGGCAACTGCTGTCATTTCTACAGATATAAATCTTTAATTTGTCGTCTACGTAACCTGCCAAGTTGTTAGTTCCCCAGAATGCTATCATTCGACGTATTATAGAACTTTTAATTCAGCTTTCAGTTATTCGTAATATGCATGACAAATATGATGAACACCTTTCAGCTGTAATACACATAAATAATATTTTTTGCATATCTGTAATATTACTTTTGGTAAAAAAAGATATTTATAACTATATGTATTACGTACATGCTACAGTATGGTTTTTCTAAGACATCTCGCCACATGTAAATTCGTTTTATTCCGTAATTGGAATAGTTTTTCTTTTCTTATTATGTTTGCCGTTTAGTGCTAAATTTATGTTAGAGAGCTCCAACTCCCACTCCGCTCCTCTCCTACTACTCTACTTATTTCTGGGTTTTGACATGTTAATACTTGTCACACCCCAGAAACTATATGTATGTCTTCTTGTGTCTACGTTTAGAAATATAAAAAATCTGATGTGTACACCACATGACTTCCTTGTACGGAATATTAAATTATATGCATTTTTTCTTGCATTTCATTTAAACTTATTGGATTGAATTAAATCTACTTCGCCGACAGCGCATAAATCACAATAGAATAATAAATGCATTCTTGAAAACTCACTCTAGTATTTGCTTACCATAGCGACACTCTGGCGTTAGATTCACTTAACACTATTATATTTCATTCATATTATAACTCAGAATGCACAAAATTTATATCCTTTAAAGACTTGTCTAATCGTTGCCACATGTTCTATTCAAATGCTATAATAAAGCTAGAACGATGTATAAAAGAAATTAAGAAAACAAAACAAAAAAGAAACAGATTTTCACAGACGATTGAGTATTTCTCATTCAATTAATTCAGTTCTCACTTCGCGACAAGGCAAAAATACATAAAAGCTCAAAATATCTGTATTAAAAATTACGAAGTAAATTTTAACACTTATTTCCTCGAAAAAATTCCAGAAAGGATTAAGCACGATTTAAATTCGCAATAACAAATGAAGGTGTTATCTTTCTTGTTGCGAAGCTAAGTTTCTCTAGATTGGCAACAAATCCATTAGTCTGCTGTTTCAAATGTAAACAATCAATGGCCGCCATCAAAAAAAAAAAGGCTTAGCGGCATTTAAACAACTTTAAAATTGTTGATAATTCTAAAAATATTGCATACAGATTTATTAAAGGCATAAAAACCTTAACCGGAAGATAAAAACAACATAATTCAATTATTTTTAAAGCAAAAAATGTACAATTTACAAACATATACGAGTAAAGAAACTGACATCACTGAGCCTGGTAACAGAGTGGATATATATATAAATATATTTATATACGTTTGGTGCGGCCGACAGCAACCAAAATACGAGGTGCACATCTACATGTTATAGCAGTCGTATATACAAAATTTCAACGTTCTGAGGCAACTCGTTTTTGAGTTATGCGAGATACGTACGTACGTACATACGTTCGTACAGACGCCACGAAAAATTCTCTTCAGAATTAATTTTAAAGCAATTTTATAATTTTTTTGGAGGAAACTAGTCTTTGATTCTGTCCTTACGTACAGATATCACGCAAAAACATCGTTAAATTGCATTCGATAGCGGTCAAAATGGATATTTTCGTTGAAATATGCTGCCTGAAACCTTTCGCGATTACAATACTTCCTGTAAAAGGAAGTAAAAATAGCTCAGTGGACTGCTACAGAGAATCGTTGGCGATGCCACATACCATTGTCTATTGCAAATCATTACGTAGTGAATTTTCCATGAAAGAAACCATATTAATATCAAAATACTATAGCATTTAAAACTCACGTTTCAAATTAAAAATAAGTCAGTGCTAGACACAAACTGCATTGCCATTGAAATATTACGCTTTTAGGAAACCTTAAATAGCTATATATTAGTGTAGCCAGATACTTAATTCTTAGTTAAACTAAATAATTATACATCAAAAATAATTAATATATCAAAAAAGATAAAAATATCTTATTGCTTGAAAATTCCTTGAATTGCAAATTTCGAATAGGAATAGTTTTTCTTTTCGCAGAGTAGACAATAATCAGAAAAAGCTTTTAGCTGAGAGATTAGGCTTCTGATAAAAGAAAATGTTTTGAAATACTATTTACGAAAGCGATTTTTCATAACATAGAGATGTTTTTATTAGCAGAAAACAGTAATTTTCTTTGGAGGGAAGAAATTCATCCATTTGATAATAGCTATTTAAAAGTGTACATGGTAGCACAGCCTAACACTTGCATTTGCGGAAGCTTGAAAAATGTTATGTGAATCCAGGAAAGTTTTTCTCTGATGTATTGTAGAAGAGAACCTTATGATATATATAGAAATTTAACAGAGCAAAATAAATTTAAGATCAGTTTGATAAGGTAGGTTTTATGAGCATTTATGTTTTCTAAAACTTCTTAATAATCATGGAAAAATGTCAATTAAATATAGCTTAGCACCCCCCCCCCTCCAAAAAAAAACTCTGATGTGGCCAATACATACTTTCAATTCACCAATTCTATTTTAAATCATGGAATTGGAAGAAAAGCAATGAGCTTTCAGTGCACTATCAATACATACTTTCAATTCACCAATTCTATTTTAAATCATGGAATTGGAAGAAAAGCAATGAGCTTTCAGTGCACTATCAATACATACTTTCAATTCACCAATTCTATTTTAAATCATGGAATTGGAAGAAAAGCAATGAGCTTTCAGTGCACTATCAATACATACTTTCAATTCACCAATTCTATTTTAAATCATGGAATTGGAAGAAAAGCAATGAGCTTTCAGTGCACTATCAATACATACTTTCAATTCACCAATTCTATTTTAAATCATGGAATTGGAAGAAAAGCAATGAGCTTTCAGTGCACTATCAATACATACTTTCAATTCACCAATTCTATTTTAAATCATGGAATTGGAAGAAAAGCAATGAGCTTTCAGTGCACTATCAATACATACTTTCAATTCACCAATTCTATTTTAAATCATGGAATTGGAAGAAAAGCAATGAGCTTTCAGTGCACTATCAATACATACTTTCAATTCACCAATTCTATTTTAAATCATGGAATTGGAAGAAAAGCAATGAGCTTTCAGTGCACTATCAATACATACTTTCAATTCACCAATTCTATTTTAAATCATGGAATTGGAAGAAAAGCAATGAGCTTTCAGTGCACTATCAATACATACTTTCAATTCACCAATTCTATTTTAAATCATGGAATTGGAAGAAAAGCAATGAGCTTTCAGTGCACTATCAATACATACTTTCAATTCACCAATTCTATTTTAAATCATGGAATTGGAAGAAAAGCAATGAGCTTTCAGTGCACTATCAATACATACTTTCAATTCACCAATTCTATTTTAAATCATGGAATTGGAAGAAAAGCAATGAGCTTTCAGTGCACTATCAATACATACTTTCAATTCACCAATTCTATTTTAAATCATGGAATTGGAAGAAAAGCAATGAGCTTTCAGTGCACTATCAATACATACTTTCAATTCACCAATTCTATTTTAAATCATGGAATTGGAAGAAAAGCAATGAGCTTTCAGTGCACTATCAATACATACTTTCAATTCACCAATTCTATTTTAAATCATGGAATTGGAAGAAAAGCAATGAGCTTTCAGTGCACTATCAATACATACTTTCAATTCACCAATTCTATTTTAAATCATGGAATTGGAAGAAAAGCAATGAGCTTTCAGTGCACTATCAATACATACTTTCAATTCACCAATTCTATTTTAAATCATGGAATTGGAAGAAAAGCAATGAGCTTTCAGTGCACTATCAATACATACTTTCAATTCACCAATTCTATTTTAAATCATGGAATTGGAAGAAAAGCAATGAGCTTTCAGTGCACTATCAATCTTCCGGCTGATAGTTTGTAAATAAAGTCTAATTCGTTTATAAACATTATGGCTCAATGTTAACTATAAAGACTACTCATTTTTTTTTCTTTTTTGTTATTCTGTTCTGCCATACATTGGCCAATAGTAACTATTCGTGTTCATATATATATACATTTTCATGCTTTGATTTGAAAATATCACATCGATCGTTGTATATCCGCCCACCAGCGGCCAAGCAGTAAAGTGGCTGAACACTGGTAGTTCGGTCCAAGGTTCAAATCCGTCAAAATGTCTGGCTGCACGGACTTTTTTGTGTTTTTCCCATGTGTAGCGTGTATAGAAGCCAGTTTTCCTTAGAAAATCCTCCACGAAGACATCTGTCCCCTTAGCCTCGGAGGCAGATAGCCTCCGAGGCTTTGCCGTAATCACGTAAACAACAAACCTTGTATATCCTCTAGTCGTATAGTGTTTCGGATCCACAAATCAATGACTTAACAATCACAAAATGTTTAAAAGCAGCATATCTTTAGAATACCTGATAGAGAGTTCATAAAGTATTTCTCCCGCCTTCTTAGCGAGCCATCGGTGTATAGTGGTCTGCACGCTCAGCACGTAATTGAGAGATCCGCGGTTCGATTCCCGGCGAAGGCGTTGCATATTTTTCATCTTGCCTGCTTCCAAATGATCCTAATGTCTGTACAAGTTAAGTGTTGCCACACATTTCTTTTTGTATTCATTATATTATTTATATTTGCTATATTATTTCTTTAAAAGTTATACATATCGATAATATATAGTAGCAGCATCATTTTATTTGAATGTTATTTGACATAAAAGTGAAACGAAAAGAAAATTGAAGCTAATACGTTTAATTGCTTCATAACCATAACTCGTCTTAATAATGAGATTATTCTCCTCGCATTCAATATAATTCTAATACATTTAATGCTTATAAATGTAATATGTTGTTGTTTATCACATGCCTATTTTAAATATCAAATCTGAGAAGTTTTGAATTATCTCATAATAAATGTTTTTTATGAAAATCTGTGCAGAGCTTCAATAAAGTACCATTTCTGATTTATTAGTTTTATCTACAATCTGATATATTATTCTTGTTGATATAAAAGTCTTACAGACAAAAATTGTTTAGGGTGTATTTTAATTAGTGTTTTCGTTAAATGTTGTTATTAGCTGCGAGTAAAGTATCCTTTCCGGCTGTCCATTTTAGATTGCTATGAACTTTCTGTAAAAGATAATTTTCGGTAGTACAGTTTCACCCAAAATCGAATAAACTCTTTAAATGACTGTAAAAATCTTAATTACGGAAAATAGAAATTTTTGGAAATTTATATAAGAGTTATCGTGAACGAAAAACTCATTTACATATATATAGACAGACAGATTATAAGGTATTTCTCCCGCCTTCTTAGCATGCCTTCGTGATGTGGTGGTCTGCATGCTGGGCGCGTATTCCAGAGGTCCGCGGTTCGATTCCCGGCGAAGACGTTGCTAATTTTTCATCTCTTTTGCTTCCAAAAATTACCTAATTTCCGCAAATTAATTTCGAATTTACAGAATGGTATCAAAATTCACTTCAAACTCCTTTACTCAAGAGCATTACACTACTATTACAAGAGCATTGCTATATTCTTTCGTGACTTTCGTTAAGTTATAAATTACTTCACTTACTCATGCAAGTAAAATTTTAAAGTGTCCTTCAATAAACAGTTTTGTTGCTGAGAAGGAATTTTAAATCTTAAAGGTACGGATCTTGATCGGGCAAAACTAAATTATATCAAAAGAATTAATGGACTTGTTTTTAGGTACAGAAGAGAGGTGTGGGGAAAGTACACACCAGAGAAATTTAGATGCTTATTGTCATTAAAATATTTACTTCCCTCCCCTCCCAAAAAAGAAGGCTAGAGCTTTAGTTTAGTTTATAGGCAATGGTGGAACTAATAACAGAAAATTTAGCTTAAACCTGTTGTATATTTGGTAGAGTAAACTGTAATTCGAAATACGAGTATTTAGAACTGTAACTATTCAGATCGCGAGACCTTTGAAAGTCAAATAAATGTATTGGTGTTAATTGTATTTCACTATTAATCAATTTACGTAGTTTTTAATGAATTTCTATATTTTATCATTTCAAATGTTTTCTGATTTTTAATTATTGTATTTTTTTCTGTTAAAAAAGTCAGAGAAAGAAAGAAGGGAAAAAAAAAACGGAAAAGAAACAAAATTGAGAAGGTTCAAATTTTAACGTTCGCCCGAAAAGGCTGTTTTATCCTTTAATATAGTTTATCAGTACACATTATCCATAGACATGGCACAGGCAAAATAGCGATGTATTTTATATGATACTAGATAACTATACATTTAGACAAACGTGAGAACGTTATATATCTTCCCTACGTTTGCAAAGAGAGAAAAGTATATAGCGTAATTTTATAAAAAAATATTTAATATTTTTAATTAGATATATCATGACGCATTTTTGGGCAAAGGGGCTATTAGACTTCAAACAGGATTTTGCGTTGTTTCATTTCTCATCCGAGTCTGTTGCCATTTGGAAAAAGGTATGCTATTATTCTTTCTTATTTGATCTATCTATTTATAATTAATAAACTAACCCTTAAGTACAGACGTTCATTTTCTGTTGCGGAAACACAGAGGAGTGGTCTCTCAGATCGAGCTCTATTTTATGCATTTTAAAAAATTAAAACCTTAAAATAATGTACTATTGTTATTATATAAGCATTAATATACTTTGCTTATTATATTGAGGTAATTAATTCTTTTTAAAACACTAAAATGAATACATTAAATATTAATTTTTAAATCACGTATTAAAAAGTATGCAACACATAATCAAATAAATAAAAAACACTGCTTGCTTGCAAACGAAGTACGAAATAAACTATTTAATTGTTTTCCGTCTACAAAATCTGGTTTATATAATATAATGAAAAAAAGATAATATTTAAAGAAAATTAAAAAAAACTGCAACACATTATTTTATGCATTTTCAACACAGTTTTTGCAAATTCTCTTGGCACATTCACTACATATTGAATTCTTGCAGCTGAAACATAGATAGGCAGTTTTTCTTCTATGTCTAGGGAGACAAAGAGAGCATGTTTTACGCCTTTTAAGGGTATCAGTTACATCTGAGCTAGAATTGATTCCTCTGGAAATTCCTAGCACTCTCTGAATGCACATTTTTATTTCTCGTTTCACAGTGGGCTTTTGAAGAATCATTCTATATGGGGTTTCACTAATTCTGATGACAACTCCATCAGGCATTATTTCTTAATGACTGAGGTATTACATGCGCATTAATTCCACTTACATCAAGTAACGTAAAGAATATGGCCATTGGGCCATCGTCCTGTTCTTCGGCTTGTAGAATGTTTAGAGAATTTTTCATCCAATGCATCTACACCTCATTTAGTCAAATTGTGAAATGTTATTATTTCTGGTTTCCCAGTTTCAAGGTCTTCTGATTTCGAATGATGCATTGAAGAAATGAGAATAACACTTTTTAATTTTTGAGGCACATATGAAACGAGAGTCATTCTATCTGTGAATGCATAAAGAGAAGATCCTTCACTTTCCATTTTATTTAGAAACAATTTACCTGGTATTTCTCTCTTATTTTTTTCATAGTACCGACATTATGTCAAACCTCTAGAGTTAATTTCTTGTACAAGTTCGACACTCAAGTAGTAATAAAGCCATCTTCCCCTCATGGGAGAAAAAAATAACATAAACGCAGAGATGAGGTCCATATGACCGCGGCCCAATTTTTAAAATTATTTTTAAAATATTAATGGATACAGTTTAATAAAAATTTAGGAATAGTTATATTTTATGTTAACTTGAAAGTACTGAAAAGGAGAAGAATAACTATACAACTTATAAACAGTTTCGCAGTTCTAAAATATTGGCGCGGTCATATAGAACCCCCCTCTGTGTTTAGGGGCTATTTAAAGGCAACAGATGCAGTTCTTAAGAACTTTTTTCTTTTGAATATGACTGATTTAAGTTAAATAAAAATGCTTGTAATTCATAATATATCTAATTTAAAATATTAAATATTACATATTTTTTTGCTTTTTAAATGTATAGAAGATATAGCAACAACTTATGAGCTTTCAGGTATTTTGTAAGTGTAATGTGAATACGAAATAGTTTTCTTTCAGAAGTCCTCCACGAAGGTATCCCTGTCCTAGGGCAGACTGTCTTAATATTTTTTACAGTAAGCATATAACCTTATTTAAAACAAAACTCGACTCAAAAAGAATTTAAATTTTTATGTGTTTTGTTTCTCTTGTGTTAATTTTAAATAGTATCAAACGAAAATTGTCAAAATATCAAAAGATTATTTACAATTTGAATAAAATTTAAAAATAGAGGAATCATAGACAGATAAAAATAAAGGAATCATAGACATTCTGCAATATTTTATCATTAATTTTATTTTAGATGCGACTGAGGTAAAAATTAAGAATTTTTTAGTCGACTTTATAATAGATTATAAGAATCCATTTTGCCTTATAAAGTATTTCTCCCCCCCCCTTCTTAGCGTCCTTTGTGGCGTAGTGGTTCTGCACGCTGGACCGGTATTCCAGAAGTCCGTGGTTCGATTCCCGGCGAAGGCGTTTGCTATTTTTCATCTTGTCTGCTTCCAAAAATCCTAATGACTCTACAGTCTATAATGATCATGGTATTGCAAAATATTGTTAGAATAGTAGTGCATAGAACATGATTTTTGAAATGCTTATATTGAGCAAAGCATTTTATAACATTTAAAGACAAATATATATGTATAATCTACAAAGCAATTTCTATTTATCTTACACGCGATTTGATCGATACTAAAAGCAATAACAGCTCGTAAATAACTTTCAATTAAACTTTAAAATAAAAATATGAATCTTAGATTCGCAGTTTTAATTTCTGTACTTAGATTTCATAAAATTTTCACAGTTTAAAAAAATATTTTCAGATATTATATTCTTCCATTTGAAAGTGTGAAGGCTTAATTTTTTTAATTAATATCTAATTAAGTGACACAAATGCTAGTGCGGTGAAAATATTGCTCGATGCCGAAAATAACTTGCGTATTTGTTTTGCTGTCGATACATTGTTATTGCCAAAATGCGCGTTTTACAGGCTTGTTATTCCCCCCCCCCCAGCTGTCGGTAAGACACATTTTCGTTTGCTGAGGATTTTCGAGTACTGTTATCAAATATGTATTTATCAATGTAGACGATTCAGACGTCGAATGAACTAAAAAGCATAAATCTAAATATATATTTAAATTTATGATTTACATCTTTTTCTTTCCATTAGCATCCCAAATTATTTTATATGAATTTTAGCAAATTATTTATATGAATTTATATGAATTTTAGCTTTACAGTGTTATTGAGAGATTCTTTATGCAAAGCGTAAAGTACTTATGTAGTACGTGTTTGGAGAGAAAGATTCTATAGCTGCCATTTTTATTACTCATTGTCTGGGTGCTCCTGAATGTAAAATCTTTAGCAAGTAATTTTTAGACTTTCAAAACTTTTAAGTGCTATAAAATGATGTAGTGCATTTCTTTGTAAAATTCTTTCATTGTTATCAGCGAAAACTATGAAATACTAAACAGTGCGTCATTGTTTGCAAAGTCTTCACATGTTTCTTAGTGCATTTATTCGCGCATGACCAAATTTGGTACATCCAAAACTTGATTGAAGATACATATATGTTTTGGCAACACAGTATTATCAGCACATGTTTGGAAATACTTCCTGGACATATAAACAAGGGTTATTTAAAGATTTTGATCACAATTGTTTAAAATTATCTTTGCCTCACTTACAAAGAAAACAACACCGGGATAATATTCTGACTGTACTTCTCAGTAAACTATTTATGTTTTAAAATTTTAAGGTTTAATTCTTAACTGCTATCTTAATGAGAACATTGTGAGTTTTTAAGCAAAGTAATAAGTTCAGCAGAGTAATTTTTGCTGAAATTGTTCATATTTTTTTAGTCCTGAAAGTGTCCCTAAGGGAGAATAAAGTATGAAAATATATACGTATGAGGATGGCGGTTGGTAGTACAGAAATAAATTGTGTTAAAACCTTTATGGTAAGCAATCCCCTTTATTATTTCAGACGTAGATATTAAAATATCCAAACAATAATCATATATTTTTTGTTATCGGATTATACTTCAGATATTGCTAAAACGTATTTATTAAAAAAAATAAAACGCATAATAAAATAAACGGATTTACAGTTAACATTTTTACATTATTAGGGAATTACTGGGGTTCCAATCTCTGTTCCCGCTGGTTCAATAACTAAAACATGCATTAAAGCATTTAGCTTCGAATAGAGGAACTCATTTAATATTTCCAAATGACGAAATTTAGTTATTTGTCAAGTTCATAAAATTTACACATTCTAAATAGAACAGCGTTTCACTTTTTTATTGTCTTTCTGCCAACAGGGACCAAATTTCTGTGCAGCCAGGTGACGGCGCCTATAAGGAATGAAGAGGGGGAGATCAGCATGTTCATCATGAATTTCGAAGACATAACAGACGCCCCGTACCGAGATGATGTCCTCACGCCCTGTACCAGCCCCATGATGTGTAAGTTATGACCTGTGACAATTCATTTACTGCACTCATTTATTTTGATCAAAACTCAGCAAATCTTCGAATTCTCTACTCTAAAGTCGATTCCTAGCCAATTTAGAAATTCGTTTTTATGTAGGGATTTCGTATAATGTATTTGCATAATAAAAATATGTATGTGAACAATTGTATTCTCTTTTGTTTCATTAATTGCTTTTAAAAACTTCATCGTTTTACCTATAATATAATATTCGATTTTGCAAAAGCATTCTGTTATGTATACATACAAATAAATTTTAAATATTCTTTACATTTTTTAAAAAAACTTTCTTGGTATCAGCAGAATGATCAAGTGTAAATCTTTGGCAGAATTATATAACGTTCTCCAAAAAGAAGTAAGTTTTGAAATTTTATTTAATGTGAATTATTTATATAACAATATTTTTTATTGTAACACGAAAATGCTTTATACAGGATTTTCATGTATGTATTATAAAAAGGATTATAATTGGAGGATGTTACTTGTCAGGTTACAGGAAAATCAATTGAAATTAATAACAATCGATTTCAAATAAATTCAAGCATACGCATATTTTCTTAAATGAAATCAAGAAACTAAATGATTGCTAGGAGTCACAAAAATCTTATTACGAACTTATTTCAAATTTTAAACGCGAAAGAAAATATTACCTGCCTATTATTACATATTTATTTACTTTCCTCGAATAAAATATGATTACTTATTCACAACTTTGTCAAAATAACAAAATTAGTTGCATAAAAATTATTTAAGTGCATGAACCATATTCATAGATATCACTAAGGAAGTATAATATTAAAATTGCTGCATAGAAATTTATAAATTAATCTGACATGTCCTAAAATGATCTTAAAATTATATCCTTTAAAAATATGACATTAAAATAATGTACGCGAATTTAAATTAATATGCATTAATTTATATGTATTTTTTTCTTTTTATGTAGGTAGTTTTTGCGTACATCTGCGCACTGGTATTTTATATGTTATTAAAAGAAAACTTACATTTGTTATTCAGATCCATTCATTATAAATTACCGGAATGTCAACATTCAGAGAAATTTTATGCTATAGTAAAATTTAGCTTTAATGCGATTTATTTCTTAGTGGTACTGAGGTGAATAAATTAATTGTCATCATGAATCTGCAGTTAAATTAATACATCATTAAAATTATTCATATAAAAAGTACAAATTAATGTCAATAGATGGAGCCACCAAGTTAAGCAATCGTGTTATCGATCACAATGTTCAACTTACTGCATTACGTCATAATATTAATTCGAAGAGGAAAAAAGAAATGCTTGCGGAAAAATTTAAACTAATACATATCCTGATGAAGAAATTTTATTGAACTGACATTACAAGGGTTGCATTCTATTCTGCTCTTTAAACTCGGAAATTATTTAATGGCAATATGACAACTTAAAATAGTTAATAAAATTTACTCTTTAAATATGCTAGAAGCCGAGAATATTTTCAGTATTTAAACTGGACTATACTAAAAATTCCCGTAAATAATTGTTTAAGATAGGAAGGAAAGAAAATTTTTGTTTTCAGACTAAATAATATATTTAATTAAAAAATGTTGCCTAAATGACTATTGATTAAGCTCATTCACAAAACAGTATTTCCAATTATTAAATATAAAGTTGTTTAGTAATTATATTTTATACAGTCCATGTTTTATAGATGTTTTATTTTAAATTACGCGCTCTAAATTTACAAGTAATTCTTGAAAATCATATTACTTGCAAATTATTAGAAATATTATTTATTGGCATCTAGACGAAATGCTTCATTATTTCATGATTAAATTCCGAAGTAGAATATTTCAAGCATGAATTTATTTAATGCAAATAATTAAAATATGATTTATTTCATCAAAATAAATTAGTGAAACTTATTTTGTTAAAATAAACTGAAAAGTAACTTGCAGTTCAAACTGAAAGTATTAGACATTTTGACTAGTATATTTTGTACTATTTATTGTGGAAGTTTTTTTTAAAAATTATTTTATTGTTCTCATGCAGAAAAATAGCAGTATAATTCATGCCCCAAAACATATGCAAACTTCAATATTAAATTAATATTTAGTTCGTTATTTAAAATTAGAAGTTGTAGTATATAGAAATATTAGTTTTCGAATCGTTCGTCTCGCTTAGTGATGTAATTCGTATAGTTTAGAATAAATATTTAATTTAAGAATATGATAGATTCTTATTAAGTGAAATAAAGTATTGGATACTAAAGCATGAGAATAAAAACAAATTTTATCTAGCATTTAATTCAGAATAGCACACAATTCTGAAGACTTAATTTGAATCATACCATCAAACTCACTTATATCGTTGACAATAGAGGTATTACATATTTCTGATTAATCTTTAATATTTAATAGTTTATATGAAATATTTGTATGATAGATTAATTAGATGATGACGTAATTGAATATATTACATTGATTACTAGTAAAATTCTACTTCAGCTAACACTGAATCGAATTTTATCAAAACGAAATGAAGACCTCACAAGAAAGTGCACATTCTCAAAAAATATTTTCGTTCCTAAAAAATTAGAGAACTGTTAAGATCAAACCCAACGCTGACAGATTTTTTTACACCTTCAAATCATATTAATATTTGCAAAAATAGAAAATAAAAAAGTAAAAACCCGTTAAATTCTAAAGCTTTCGCTGACATTTTTATGTAAATTAAAATTCGACTATTTTAATCAATCAATTAATAGCTGAGAAAGTGTTATGAGTAATTAATAGTTGAGAAGGTGTTAGTTATGTTGTTTTATGTTTAATTGTCATGAAATTAAATTCTTGAGTACATGCTTAAAAGATTAATTAATATGAGGTGTTTCACTATGATTTTTGTATGAATTGAATAACGTTAAAAATGAGATGGATATGAAAAAAAAAAAAAAAACTATGAGTAACTTTTAAAAACGATTTTGTAGGGGTAGTCTGGCCTGCTATTTTAAATTAAATTATTTGGAATATTTAATAAATGTGTTTATTGATTTAATTATTGTATGTTTCTTTTGAGATTTAATTGTGGTCTACTGTAGGTCACCGATGTGATCCTTACGGAATATGGTTATTCAATCGAACCTGGGTAACCATATTGCGGTAGTAGAAAAAAATCAATTTTAACTGTTGTGACTATACGATCAGCTTATTTAATTTATTTTGATTTTGTGTTTAGACTTCTTTGGTGTGAGATTTATTTTTCTCTGGTGTTTTGAAGAGTTCTGCGTGTATTTTAAAGGCATTGGGTTTATGGCTATCTCTAGATTTGTAATGAAATTTATGTGTTTTTAGGTTGGAGATCTGAATCAGCTTTATTTTAGTGAGAGATAGCGTGTTAATGATTTTGTTGTGGAAATGCCTTTTCGTATTTTGGTTTTGATAAATAATATTTGTTTCTAACAAAACATTAGGGATGAATCTTTCACTTTATTTGATATATAGGGTTAAGATTTTTATTATTATGAGAGAAGTAAATGCTTATTTTAGTTTGAGTTTGAGTGGTTTCTTGTCGCGACACCAAAGAGAAAGTTAAGTAAGAAGTCAGTTTAAAAGTTAAAGTAATTTTAATTTTAACGTTTTTGTTTTCTACGAAACAAACCTATATATGCAAAAGTCAGAAACATGTTATTTTAAATGCGGATTTTAAAATCAAGTGATATGTTTGGCTTCTTTGTTGATGAATTTTAACATACATTCACCAAGAAATATTCTGTCATTATATTTTAGAAGATAATATATCATATTTAAAATTAAATAAATTATTTTTCAAGTCACGAAACTTCTTTTAATTTGACTCTTTAAATGCAGTTTGTAATGAGGCTTTCAGAGAAAAACTGTGCACTTTCTGATGCTATAGCCAGATGAAAACATCCAGGATTAAATACATTTAATACATAGAACGTCTATTCAGTTGTTTCTAAAGAAGAACTTGAAATTAATTTTATTATATTATCGTACATAAAGTAATCCCTGAAACTCATTCTTTTGCAAATATGTATAAATTAATAATTTCTGTAGAAACAAATTATTCTGAAAACAAACAGATAAATTATATTGTTTTAAAAATTGTTTCTAAGTAGATCGAAGTGTTAGAGTAAGTTACTTAATACACGTTATTATAAAATGTCTATTAGCAATAATTTTATATATACAATACAAGAATACATAAACATCGCTACAAATTTGAATTTGCATTATTGTTTAAAATGTGACTATTTTACATATATTAATTTACACTCATGTTTGCACAAGACTAACTCTTGTGCAAACACAGAACTGTGTAGACTTCCATTTTTATAAAAAAGTTCTTAAATTTAAAATAATTTAAGTCAAAATGTTGAAAAATAACTGTATTTTTACCAAATTAATTTCTGTAAATATTTTATGTGTCTGTATCACTTTTTATCTGTCTTAATTATATTTAACTGTCACATATAGCAACAGTTTTCTGTTTGCTTAAATATAACTTTATTTCTGTAAGAAATCTGCAGAAGCGTAGTCACATTGGTTAACATATGAAAATATTTTTAATCTTTGAAGCTTTTAATACTTTTAATAAATTTGAAATCAAAACTTTTATATAAATATTATTTATTTCTACAATCCATGTCAAGTTTGAAAATACTTCTTTGAAAATTCAAACGGGCATATTTTACATAGCTAAGGAATATAAATATTAAAAAAAGTATTTAGACATCAAGGAAATAATATCCTATTACAGGCAGAATATTAAAATAAAATACTGAAGAAAAAGATACATATTTCTGTACATTACTTACTAAAAAATAAAAGAAAACTTTCTTATTACTGAATATGAAATTATTTCTATTATATGTAACGTAATATGAAATAATTTCGATTTCAATAATTAAATACTTCTTTAAAAACATAATAAATAACATTAAACATAATAGATAATTAAACAGTAAAATAAAATAGAAAGAAATTTATTTTGATAATTCTTTCATCAATAAAATGCAGAAACTATAAATTATTTAATACTGATTGATTTAAAAATATAAAATTAGTTTGGTTGCGCATCTAAGAGAAAACGTCTGCAGGACGAAGTATTTTGGCCTTTTTTTCATTAAGTATTGTATATTAGAGATTAAAACATTTTTAAAATAGGTAGAATAATTGTTTTAAAAAGTGACAATAATCGTCATTTGTTGCAATCTAATTTAATATTAATTCTAGGGCAAAGAAAAAAAGAAAATCTTTCAAAATATGTTACTCTAAACATACTTTTTTATGTTAAAAGTTATGCAAAAACGCAAAAATAAAGTTATTAAAGTACTTAAAAGGTTATTATTTAATATTTTCTGTCGAAAAGGTTATTCCACTTGGCTTAAAAAAAAGACCATTATGCTAATTTATACATATTGGTTTCGAAACGTTTAACATTTTTTAGCTTTTTCTCATTTAGCTCATACCATGCGAATATTGTTAGATAGTAAATATTATTACGAAAAAAAATTTTTTTTCTAATCATTTTAATGATTCATTGAATTCAAATGTAATTTTTCACTAAACTGAAAGAAAAAGAAAAAGAGACTTCCACCAAAAGACTGAAATAAATAATTTATCATAGCGATTACTTCTAATTACTTTTGCTGAAAATGTTTTATTTGATCAAAAACAACCACGTTCCATATGTTTTACTTCTGTAACTACGCTACTGTTGTCAAGAATATTTTTAGCAGATATGTAGAGATGTGTGTGAATTTTACGATATAGATATCCTTACATGGATTTGTTATTTGCATTCTTATATGTGGTTCACAGTACAAATACTTTTAAATGCATATCATTTTAAATTTATTTCTTCAGCTAATAAAACAAGAACAGAATACGAGAATAAAAATAAGATTTTGGCAAGAATTGTTTTGTCAACATAAAACAAGGACGAATTTATGCAGTATGAAATACTGAATTTGAAAAATTACTAATTTTTATATGATGCACACCTTTGTAATAAAGCACCATAATTGGTAGATATTTTCATGAATGTTTTATAAACCATGGTGAGTATTTTGTTTCAGTTCTGAAGAGATTTCCCCAAATTTCCCGCCACATCCAGCGCTTGCGCCCGAGGCAACAAAACAACAGCACACGATCTACGGAGGATCGCCAACTATCAGAAGCCAGTCCAAGAGGTGCCGCCCAATTTATTGCTGCACCTTTTTTAGATTATGCAGCGAATTCACGCTTATTTTTATATCCATAACTCACGCTTAGAAAATTATTACACTGCTTAACATGTCACATCTTTTCAAACTGGCAAATTTTGTATTCTGAAACTACTTTTCGTTAATCAATTCTTACATGAAGTGACTGCTTATGAAAATATTTAAGAACTATTTCTATTTACATCATGTTATTGATTTTAAAACTCCTCATGTAAAACAGCATCTGGAGGTTTTCGAATATTAGGTTAAATGTGATGTTAGTTTTATGCATTGTCTAAATTCTATAATTAAACACTTATTCATCAAATTCAACTGCAATAAAAATTTTACTAAATTACAGTGAAAGCTCGGTTCACGAATATGATTTACCATGGAGAATGTTCGTCATCCGCAATATTCATTACCCGTAAGAATTTTTCTCGCAGAAATTAATGCAAAATAAGCTAGTCCATTTCTAAACCACAGATAATTTCTCATTTAAACTTATAAAACTATTTATTACACATGTTCATAACACAAAATTAACGAAAACATTAGTCAAGCTAAACATAGCATTCAGCAGATAAAATAAGACGAACTTTAATTTTACTACAGCACTGCGCGAGCACGAAGGAGAATGGACAATGTGAGCAGAAAGTGATAAGAAAGAAAAGTTTTGTTTACATGAAAAATTCACTTCTGTAAAAATGTCAGGAACTGTCTTTATGGAGCATTTTCTATAACATGCTGCTTGTCTCTTAGCGGTAATCAATTCTGTTTGAGTTTCCGTTTAATTCAAGATTTGTCCAAAGGTTTTTGTTACTGTCTGGGTTTAAAAATACTTCTAATGAGATATGGCATTGTCATTTGAAAGGCTTCTGGTTTAGCTTGCTACTTCTTTTTCAGGGTGATATTTGTAAATTAAAACTTTAAACCTTGCCTTATTTTGTATAAATTCTGTAAATAAAAACTAGGATCATCGTTACTTCCTTTCTCTTCTTCTGAAGGAATTTCTTCTACAGTCATCTTTTGTTACAGCTTCTGAAATTGCTCCTGCTCTTTTTGAGCTCATTGCTTACCTAATAGTTCTTCTATGTCTTCACTGTTAATTTACAAGCCCATGGTTTTACAAAGACGCCTAGCATCCTAGATAACAACAACGTCAAAAGAAAAAAATCCATTATGTCAAAGCCTTCCGAGTCCCTGCCAGCAATATATTCTAGTCATAATTTTACCCAGTTCAAACTCTTGGTCTTGTGAATTCGTTAATGAGAATTAGGTGAATAAAATATTAAAATGGTGTTTCCAGAAGTCTGCGTGTTAGGTCTTGTCAGATATGATTTGAAAATCGTTTGTTGCCAAGTGCTCGTAATTCTAAACGCCATTCATCGCCCGAGACTTTTTATGTTTAGATAATTTGTTCGTGGCGAGAGGTGTTTGTGATTCGAAGTTCTACTCCAGTGACGTTTCAGTTTAACTCCAATTGAGGTAGAGGAAAAATATAACTACTCTTAGAGAAACTATTTCACAGTTTTTCGAAACGTTTCTCTTCCAAAACACCCACACCTGATATTTATTCTTATATTTCAGATATCATCAATTTAAAATAGAAATTAACTAAACTGAAAATAATTAAGTAATCAGCAGTAATAATCATTAAGTAATTATTTTAATACTAACAGTTAATCACGGAAATTAAAACAATTATTAAAGCACTATTTTAAGTCTAGTAGAAATTCACCACACTCAAAATATTTAACATTAATGCCGGATAAAATCAATAACTGCAAAAAATAAACGAAGTAATGTTTTAACGCAAACAAAGTCATTACATTTAATAATTACAAATTAATTACTTTAATGCTAATATAAAATACTAAATTCAGAATACTTACTGAAGAATTATTTAATTTCAACAGAAATTTAGTAAACTGAAAAAATTATTAAAGCGTATTTTGAATTTAATACTTTATTGTCTCATGTTAAAAAAATGAAATGAATCCGATGTTTTTAAGAAACGAACGCTTCCAAGAAATTAATAAGAAATATATTGACTTTCTGGCGGAAAGGAAAAGATTTTAAGAACCAACTGTACTGAAATAATTTAAAAAAAATTGTTTTTATATGTACAACATGAATAAAAATTAAAATTTTTTAAGTAGTCTTAATTGAAAATGCTAGCTAAAAACACTTAAATTCATAAAATTTGTCATGGTGTTTTAGATTTACATATTGGAATATGAAATCGAATATGTATATACTCGTATATGAAACAAAAGAAAAATTTCATAAACTATAAATTTTCAATAGCATATTTTAAAAACAAAATTGATATTATGAATCCTTAAAAAGTATTGCTGTTTTAAATCGAATCTTTTTTTTTTAATTCAAATTTTAAAAAAATGTAACTTTGTAGCCAAGGAATTCAGCAATTAAAATGAATTGAATTCCTTTTAGTTCTAATTTTGAGCATATAAGTGGCCTGCTATTATTCTTTTTGCATCATTTGCAAAGACCTGTTCTTTTGAAAATATAAAATTATGCTTATTTGTTAAATTAGTTTTTTCAATTTATTTCAATTGTTCGTATGTTTGCATTTCATCAGAAAAATATCTCAATAATTTAAAATCATATTTTTATCCTATAAATTTATAATTAGGAATCAAAAAAATGTAAGCTCATACCTTTAAATCAGAATGAAAAGCTTACTATTCAAATAATAGCAATTTTTTTAAAAAAATAGTATAAACACTTTTAGCAAAACCAATAAATTTTGAATTAATTCAACATGAATTTGAATAAAATTTTGAGAATTTTGATATTCTATATAGTGAATAAATCTTTATAAATATTTTCCATAATACATTTCTTCTGTTTCTTTGTTAAGAAAAAAAATAAAATAATACCTTAAAGTATATTATAAAGTATCCATCTTATTAAGTTCGTTTTTAATTTTATTCCAAGCAAATCAGGAAGACGTTTAAGAATTCTTTTATTGTAATACAAGTACATAAGATATTGTTCTACTTCACTTTCTTCATATGATGCGGAATTTATTAAAAAAATTGGTTATTTTTAATCATTTCAGTAGCTATTTTAAGATAATGCCATTGGGTTTATATCGTTTTTTCAAATGCAAGTAATCATAGCTTAATTTTTGTTGTTAACCTTTAAATTAACATGTTTAAATATTTGTTCTTAACATAATTTAAATTATTAACTTGCGAAGTAATACAGAGACTAATTTTTGTTCGCTAAATTTTTAGACGATTATCATTGCAGTTACAGAAATATTTTACCTATAATTTTTGTGTTTTAAATGTTCGGTTTGACAACCCTTATTCTTTACTATCTTTATAAGCCTTCTGTAGTACCGGAAGATGTATTTTATCCTATTACTCTCGAAGAGCGTTTTGAAGTCTAAGGAGGTTGTAGTTGACGTTTGGATAACACGGTTTTTTAAAGTTCAAACATGAAAAAATACATTGGTGATAGATCAGGGTATTTAGTAAGGATATGAGTGAAGGGTATAGAAAAAATTGGAATAAGAAACGGGTATCAACCCGTTTCTTATTCCAATTTTTCCAGGAAATTAACAGTAGAGTTTTGACGTGTCGCTGTTTGCTTTGTCATGATGCAGTTCTACTGATTGATCACACTGTGTGTAAAGAGAAAATATTTCATATTTGCAAATTGAACTAAAATATGTTTTTGATAATATGTGGAGTTGATCTTAGCATTTTCCTCCACTATTTTATTTTTAATTTGCTTTCATATGAAAAACTAGCAACAATCATATTTTTAATTTGCTTTCATATGAAAAACTAGGAACAATCATCAATCCCTTACTAAAATATTTATTTAGACTCTTTGAACCATGTTTTAAGGGTTTTTTTAGCTTTGATTGTATTAAATGATCTCGTTTTATTACAGTCATTCAAATACTTTCGAGATTCGTCTGTTGTGAGAATATATTTTTCCATTTTTATCCGGATTAATGTTTCTCATAAACAGTTCTTTAGCGTGTTCTGCGTTCGACAATATGTCGTGGAGAAAGACGATGATGCACATTATGTTTTTTTCGCCTTTTTAAAGTTCAAATTAGCATTAATCACTTTGTTTACAGTTGTAATTGAGCATTTTAATGATTTTGCAGCTGTTCTTTGCTTCCAGTATTTATCTTTTAACATTAAAGACTTTACTCTTGCAACATTCGAAACATTCTGTTTTGCCTTGGATAAGTATTTGGAACAATTTTTCCAATTGAATCTAAATTTTGACGTTTCGTTTCTTTGATGGTGACAACATTGCCTATCCAGTTTTAGATATCCTAAAACCATGCTTCCACGTCGTTTTTTAATATGCAGATAGAAATAATTTTCTTCGCAATGAACACAAACATAGCTTTCCATCCATTGCTTCTTCAAAAGCGACATTTTACATGAAAACAAAACTGTCAAGTAGCAAACGATAATTTATACTTTCAAACATTTCTTTGCGGTTAACCACAAAATCCAAGCAGATTTTTTTTACAGCAAAGCAAAATCCTCTAATAAATGTGCGAAAATCCTTTGTATTTTTCTATTCTTATTCTACAAGATTTCTTTTGCATTATTAATAAATCTTTGCTAATCACAGATTCAACGTTTAAATGAAGTAAACGATACTGCTTAGATTTTTTTTAAATCATTGATTTTTCCATTAATTCTTTGACCAAGACCGAGTGCATGAAATAATTGATCAGTAAATAGTGGCTCTTTCCGTTTTTGAATTCCAACTAACAAAGTAATGTGTGTCTTCATTGGGTAACGTAATGTATCCCTAAAAAAGACAAGCCTCATCCACTTTGCGATATTCAATAAGATAAAAATTCCTTCCAATAAAATAAATTAATATCTTTATATAATTAATTAAATTAGTAGACATATAAATGTGCTTTCCGTAATTTCAATTTATATTTTTAAAAATCTATTCTTTACCAGCCTGCATGATATATATAACTTTCTAATTTACCATCCAAACTCCGAATAAACATCTCGCACAAACGTTTGCTTAGAGCTATTTTAAACAAATTGAGTTATATCAAACTTAAATTTGAATTTTTGAAATTAATTTGTAAATATACATATGCTAACATAATTATGCTGCTATTTAAGCTAACTTTTAACAAACGTCACACTTAAAAAATTTCGCGCTGCTGTACGAAATTTTGTAATTCGAAATAAAAATGTTTGAAATTAAGCCGTAATCAATACACTTGTAGTAATGTTCAGCTGTCTTTCTAAAAATTCTTGTTTTAAGTAAACATTTTTAAAAGTTAAACGAGATTTAATACTCCTCAAAACGTAGCAGAATGCCATTAAGTTTGGTTATATTATTAGGAGCTAAATGACATTGGATTTGATAGCTTCCAAAAGGCATTTTAAGGTCAGGTTACATTCAAGACGAGAAGAAATGTCAAAGGTAGTCAGAACCCGTAAGCTTCACAAAAGAGCGATAATTCTGAAACATTGTTTACTAGGTGAAAAACGAAAACCTGCTCCTTTTTCATAAGAACTGTATGTTACGGAGCAGCTACATTTTAAAAATTGAATAATGTTGAGAGATTATAAATCAAGTGAATGCACAAACTTCCATATAAAAATCTTTTCACTAATTTTAATTATTAAAAAACTAAAATAATTTTAAAAACCAAATCTGCTTTTGTGTTTTTTCGCAGAAATAGTTATGGTCTACATTCGTTTGAACTATAAGGCACAGGAAAGTTTTAGGTATTAAGTTTTAACGATGTTAATTCTTTAGAAATTCGTCTTCCTTTCTTTTAGAAAACTTTAACTACTGACTTCGAAACGAAGGGGTAACATGATATTTTAGTTTTTTTATTACATCAATTAACTTTATTGATGTAATAAAAAATTGATGTAATTGATTTTACAGACGTCAACAGTCACGCTCTGGATGCACATAATGTGATGCATAGGAAAATATTGCTTTAAATTGATTTATTCAGAAGCCTTACATTCCACTGATATGCAGAATAGATAAAGACAATTATAAATTATTCTGCTTTAAAAATTATAAGAAAAACTATAAGTCATTCTGTTTTAAACGAAGAACAATATTTGCCAGTTTTGAAGATGTTTTAATTGTGGTGATAATGCTGAAACTCTAGCGCTATTATGAATGTTCATGAAATCTTTCTTGGTAAATTTACGAAACAAAACAAAACAAAAAAAGATAAACCAAAAAAAATCTGAAAGTTTTCAGACTTTACATTACACCTAAAGGGGCATTTTTAACGTTTTGTGTGTCACCTTTATTTATTAAATATCACGTTCTTCGCACTTAAAAAGTCAATTCAACGGCAATATAGCAAAATAATTTTAAAATGAGTCTATCTTTAGCATTTCCGATACACAGTTTCGCGCATTGGAGATAAAATATTTTTTTTCGTAGAGTGTTGCTATTACTCGCTTTGAAATCATTGAGTTTGTTAAATAAAAATTCGTTAAAGTGTTCCAAAGTATGAAATTGCTAATAAACCAAATTACAAATTAGGGCTTCCAGATAGCCATATTCGGTGGAAGATTACGTTATTCAAAATTGGATGGCTCTAGGTACCGTTGTTTTATCACAATGTGAGAAACATACATACATTTATGCAGATTCTTCATTATTTAATTTCTTCAAATATAATACAGGGAGATAATATTTGGTGGCAACAATTTGAAAAGTGAACTGACATTTATAGTGAACCAACGCAAAACGCCAAAACGAAATTAATGGCCCTTCTGAATTTAATTGCATTGTAATTTTTAGCCCTTTGGGCTAAATATTTCCTAATACGAATATTTCCAATTATGCAAAATATAGATATTATTTAATGACAATGATTACAAAAAAAATTCAAACTTAAGGATTACATGCTTTCAAAAAAATTAGAAATTTTCATTTAAAAGCTTCTGAATCAGAATAGTTAGAATCAAAAGAGAATTAGTTGTATTTAATTTTATTATTATTCTACATAAGGACGTTAAAGAATAGAATTTTTTTTTAATTGGACAAGTATTTCATTCACTTTATAGTACCTTGATCTTTTGGTCACAAATTACAATGTTACAAATATGTTACATAATTAATATATTAATAAATCATTAATTACATGAAAATTACCTGCCTTTAATCGCTACTTCCACATATGTAGCTCTAATAAATTACTAATTTCAAGATGCTTAAAAATCCTTCAAAACTCATGAACCTCAAAGTCTTTTTTTTTTTTTTTTTTTTTTTTTTTGTTTTTGTTTCTTGAAAAACTTCATACTTATTTTACTCATCGGTGCAATCGCGATTTACTCATTCGTACATGAACTATTTTTGTTATACTATTTTGAACGTGTTCTGCGACTATATTTTTCTTTCCGACTATTCTTACTATATTTTTCTGGGTATTACATACACAGTAAAACTCAAGTGAAATTCCTTGAACACTATCTTTCAGAATTACTCCCTTAATATTAGTCTATTCTATTCTTTTGCTGTTACAATTTTTGAGGATACGTTTGTCTTAACTGCTCTTTTTCAGGTTTTTGTTTATTAACCCTCCGAGCGTTACGGGTTTAGACCTCAAATTTCAAAGTTCCTTAAAATGTCATGAATAACTTGTACTTTCTTGATTATAATTAAAAAACGATTCTTTCATTTTCTACCTTGATTCCTGTCATTCCAATATACAGACAACCTGAAATCAGACACATTAAATGCTGGAAGATATTTTCTAATGTAATGTATACGAAAGCCAGCTTTCGGGACGGAATTTTCCGTCCGTAATTCGTATGACTTGGTGGTAGTTGTAATTATTTCATTCTTAAAGATTACATTTCAGAATTTTTTTATTCTTTCTGAAGTAATCACTTATTTTCCCGAAAGGGATAATTATATACTTCTGTCATATAATATCTTTGAATTCTTTCTGTTATATTTTGAGTCAATACTGGTCTCATCTGGACCACTCTTTGACTGTAGACTTGTGCAAGTCCTGAGTTATTTGACTCTTATTTATTTTTCAAACTGAATTATTCAAACTGTTTCTGATTTCTGCTAAGTTTTTTTCGCTTCCTTAAAAATCAGATAATCAGTTTGCTTTTCTTAGAAAGGATAATCAAATTGTGTGTTTTGTTACTTGTCTTCACAAAAAGGGGGAAAATAAAGTGAAAGTTTTACTTTTATTTTCTTCAATATCAAAATTCATTTCCTTTTCATTTTTTTACAATACAGAACGTAGCATGCCTTTTCTTAAAATAGAAAAACTTCGAACGTCACTTTTTTTCTCTTAATAAATAATCAAGTTAAGAAAGAAAATCAATTTCTCTCCAAGTAGATGAAAACTGCTGAATATTCTCAACATTTTCCTTTCCTTCATATTTTAGATACGTAGAATTTCCTTTTAATTTAATTACTTTACCGTTGTTATTTTCTCAAGCCATAATACATTTACTGCGTTACGAGGAACATCGTAGTGATAATTTCACGCTTTGTTTTAAGCAGAAAGCGCTGTATTTGCTGAAAACTCTCTATATAGCCGGTTTTGTCTCTTTCTTGCATTTTTCCTTCATTGTTTTTATTTAAACAAACATTACCCTATTAAAAATTTAAATTAACTTCCCTTCCACGAAAAAAGTAAATGTTTTGGATAAATTAAACGATGACATTATTTGCCTGAACCTACCCATTTCTATTTCAAATACTACTGCTACTAATAATAATAACAATAGTAATAGTAATGAAATTAACTTTTGTCATTATAGCTCGTAAAAATAAGCAAATAATCTCGTTCTATTTTTAGTACACCAAAATTAAATAAGTTTTTTTTTATTCGGGGAAAGAAAAAGTATAACAATTCCTATATCAATAAATTAAACGCAATTATTTTATATCATTTAAATAAATGGAAGAAATGAAAATACGCACATAACAAAGTTAATAACAGTTTTAAAGCTAAATACGTTAACGGCCCTTGTTAAAAAGATTGTTTAAAAAATGAATTTTCTTCCTTACTGATTGTTTTGGTAGTATAATTGGAAGCACTTCCGCGCTGACAGTCACAGCGGTTCGAAGTCTGAATCCCGGCCAAGATTTCTGATTTTTCATACAAAAGTCTAACGCAATTCATTATAGTTCGAACATTTTTGTGTACTTTAAAGAAATCCTTCTCCCCATGATTTTCTTGCACGACGAACTAAATTCTACATACTTTTGGTACTCTTGATTTGAACTTATTTCCTCTAATCATTAATTTAATTAATCGATTCCTCAAAGTAAGTTGAAAATGACATCCAAAATGGCAAATTTGTAAAATAAATGTCCTGGGCAACATTTTTCGTACTGGAGTTAAATTTCTTATAATTTTATTTATCCATAACGAGTATAAAACTTTACAAGTATAGTAATTGGGAGACGGCGTTAAAAGTTAGATTTCGTTATTTGTTCAAAATTTAATTTAAGTTTGGCATTGCCAAAACATGAATATTTCCATCATTTAAAACACCTCTATAATCTGAAATATTTGACCACAGGCAACGCTGAAGAAAAATAAAGGGAAGGGGAGTGAGTGGGTATATATATATAATTAATTTTGGTACCGCCGATTGCAATGGAAAAGAGAGGTGCAAAACTAGAGGTTATAGCAGTCTCATATGCAAAATTTCGACGTTCTACGGCTAATCGTTTTTGAGCTATGCGATGCCTGTACATACCATACTACGTATATACGTACAGACGTCACGAAAAAAATCCTTTTTGAATCTATTTGAAATCCCTTTTACAATCCGTTTTGGAAAACAAAAAGAGTAATTTATTTTGACCACGCGTACAGATGTCACGCAAAAATATTCAAAATGGTTTTAGGAGCGGTCAAGGTGGAAATGTCCATTGAAATATGATACCCAAATTTTTCGCGATTATAATACTTAATTTACTTCACACAATGAATTAAAAGAACACAGAAGAGATTTTTCATATACATCCGAATAATATTAAACGTATAAAAGTTATAATTACGAGACTTTCCACGATTAAAGTTCACCTGTATAAACAAACATTTAAAGAAATTTGTGAAACTCAGCTGTTTATATATTTGAAAAATTACGTGGACACCACATTACTCCTTTTCACGGAATATTAATTTACACATATTTTTGCTGCATTTCATTTAAACTTATTTCCTCGAATTTCATTAGAGATATATTTCTCATTCAATCAATTCAGTTCTCACTTCGAATCAAGGCAAAAATGCATAAAAACTCAAAACATCTCCATTAAAAATTGTAAAATACAGAAAAACCTTGAACTTTAAATGCAGTTAAAAAAAGTTAAAAAAACAACGTTTGCAATTAAAATTGGAGTTTGTGCGACATAGCAAGTAATTGGTATTTGAAATTCTAAAGATATGCTTTTTATATTCCGTACAATGAAATCATATTATTTTAAATATATGAAATGCCTTATTATAAGATTATTTTAAATATATGAAACGCCTGATTATCAGATTATTTTAAATATATGAAATGCCTGATTATCAGATTGTTTTAAATATACGAAATGCCTGATATTTTTATTTTAACACTATTCTTAAATTTTCTTCTGCATTAAGAAGGAAACGCTAAGTATTTTAGAGTTTTTTATTTTTTTATTTAATTTAATTTTACTTTTTCTGTCTCTCTCTCTTTCTTTTTTGTACAGTGTGGGTCTAGTGAACTACAGTTTAAATAATGAAATGCGAAAAAATATTTAAAATTTTGCTTTAAATGTGTATTTCTTGTATTTTTATGATATTTATAATTATTTAAAAATATATAGACATAAAATATGAAATATACATAGTAAACTAACAAAATTAAACCGAATTTTGGTTATTTTTACGAGATTTAAATGAGCTGTACAAGATCGGATAAAGATGAAAAAAGACAGATTTTTTTAACACATTCAAGTGTGGTATTAACGCTTTCAAATAATTAAAAGTTCAGACGTTTAGAATTCTACTGTATTTTTTCAGATTTATGAGTTTCAGCATTGTCGCCTCACCATATGCACTATGATCGCTCTCTAGCGGTAAACTAAAGCATTTTATGAGAAAAAAAAAACTAGAACGCACCGCCCACAGAAAGTAGTCAAAAATAGAACATCATTATCGCACCTATGCTATCACGCACTTACTTCTTAGTGTCAAAATAGATAATTTCCACGAATAGTTTCGCTTTCTGCGTTCCTAACATCACGATGCAATGCTCTGGCTTATTAATTTCTGCTTTGCTGTGGAATCTCGTGCATATTTCAGCGCGCGATTTTGAATTGAATGTTACCTTTTTTTTCCTTCCAGCTGCTGCGAACTAATCTTCTTTCCAGCATGAAGCTATATAAAGCCACTTTAAATCATTCCTTCACGTAGTCAAATTCACTTCAACGATTTACACAACTTCTTTGGATTCTCCTTTTCTTTTTAGATATTGCCTATTTTATCCGACATTTTATAAGTTTTGTTAATACAATTTTTTATACGCCTTACGAATAAAATAATTTTGATGTAAATACTAATAGTTAAGTGTGCTAACTGCAAATTTACCGATTTTAGAAAAAAAATAATGTTATGATACTATGAATTTTTGTTACTAATACGTACTATTAATAATACTTACTAGTTACTGATTGCTAATTTCAAGGGCTAAAAGTGCCATTTTTGCTGAAAGAAATATTTTGATAATGAATGGATTTTATTTGCAGATTTAATGCAAATGCAAATTTAATAATGGATATTATTTCACCTAAAATGAAATTAATAATCATCAAGTAAATTAATTTCATTTTTTAGTTCTCTCTGAAATATCTTAATAGATAAAAGCCCCTAGAAAATTATTGAAATCAGAAAATATATTCTCGAATATCGTAGCGAAATTTACATGTATGGTAAATGAACGAAATTTTTGCATACACACAGTGCAATAGCTATTCCGCTAATGATAATGCTCTATTACTTGAAGTCCATATAAAAATTTAGATTTTATATCTAGAAAAATCTAAAACTTTTGCTGTTAAATTCGATTTCATAAAATTATCTATCTTATTTTAAAACATTTTGCACCGAAATACAGTATATCCAAGATCAATACTGAAGAAATTAAACCAGCACCTTTTGAGTAATAAAAGCGTAATAATGTCATGAACCAGCAGTTTTGCCCAGTCGTCAAATTAGTCGCCGAAACGAGCAATTTCTGTTTTGCAGCTTCTCCCGTCTGTCCAAATTTCTCAGTAATGATCTAAATCAACAAATTTGTTCTCTCGTGTACTGTGAATTTCATTGTTAGAATTATGAAATGTTTCATATTTAAGGGAATTCTATTAACTGGATTTCGGTTTCTATTAGTAACATAAATAATTATATAATTTTATATTTATAAAATATTTACCTCCTGTGCCGAATTTGTTTTCATAAAGCTCTCTATCTACTTTTTAAAGACTTTGCAACTAGTAGTACATATCTAGCATGAATATTACAGAAAACAAAGCCTTCAATCACTTGTTTTGATACCTTTTACTGGGCCTTTATGCAACCAGGGAAACTGGGTGAATTCTGTTTTAAATACCAGTTGTAAGCAGCAGCAAAAGGAAATTTCATCATTGATGATAGCAAAACTCTATGTGATTAAAAAGATAAAATTTCAGTTTCCGCAAAGCTTTAAAAATGGGTTCAAATCGTTTTGAAAACAAGCGCTGAAATAAGAAATAATCTTAGCTAAAGCATGATCTGGAAGTTTAACACATCATCCCTCAAACTATTCTTAGTATTTGTATTCAAGTAATGTAACTCGAATGATATCTAATGTTTCACAAACCAATGATTTGTCATATTTTGTTTCGGTTATTGAAGGTCACTTTACTTACTTTGTGCTCAGACGGAAAATAAAGGTGCACATTTAATTGAAAAAAATACACGTTAAGTTACTTAGCATTCAGTGCCCTTATTGCTATCGTATTTAATATTTTAACATTTCTAATAAAATTATGGTTTCAATTGTACAATCTATTGAGGATGGTAGTATTGAATGAGTCTCGTATTTTGCCTTTTAAATGATTTTCCATAGAGGCCAAGAAAATTCTTGATTTATTGCAAATTTTGTAAAACATCTAAGACATCTAATTACATTTTCTCCGCTTTCAAACAGCTCACATAATTTTCTCGGGGCACTAAAAAAACCCTTCTTCGCAAGTAATTAGTTGACAGTTTTTTCTTTGACCCTTCCACAAAAGCTTCCGTTACAGCTCTTCACCTCACTAAACACATTAAAAATGCTATTAACGTGTGTTTCGCTAATATCTCCTTCCCGGGAAGGAAAGGCTAACAAAGTTCTTCCAACTTTTGTGCGCACTTGCTTATTCCCACTCTTGAAAAGACACTAAACGAATTTTTGGAAGAAAGTTTCTATTTAGGGATTTGCTCAAGGAAAAATAGTTCTTCCATCGATTCTTGATATTAATGAAATTCTGGATGGAGGGGGGAAATATTAAAATATAATCTGGAATAAAAAGGTTTAAGTTTAGATTAAATTTAAGTTGGGGAAACATTTGAGATATAAATAATATTTAACACGTCAGTTGTATTTTATATCATACACGTAACTGTCACGATTACATTATGCATATAAGTCTATGTTAAATGTACAAGTTAAGCTGAAATAAAAATTTTGAATACTTGTTTTAAGAATTTGCTTTAATGTCTGGGAAAGGAAATATTTAAAATTTTCAGATATTATTGAAATGCTTAATGAAATTTCCTTTACAATAAGAAGAACCCTTTTTGGCATTGCTGACTATTGAAAGTGTAACATTATAAAAAGCTGATTGATGAAAAATTTGTTTAATAGACAGAGCACTGTAGGGCATGAGAATGATTAACGATGCAGTGCATGAGCAAATAATAGACGCATTTAATTCTCCTGAAATTAATGTAGAAGAGAAGTCGGATTTTCTATACAGAAACCGTGTTTCCTCTTTGTTTGTTTGATTAGACGTATACAATATTCCTGAAGTAAGAAGGCAGAGTATACAGAAGAATGCATTTGAATATTATCTCAGGAAAATAATAGCGCACGCGACTACAGATTATCGTACCTCAATATAGCTCCTTCACTTTATCGAAATTAAATTACTGTCGATGACCAGTGTCTGAGGACAGAAAAATCTTACTTCTGCATGCAATGTAAAGCTGGACATGCGAGTATATTATACCCTCGCATTGAGTCACACTGGCGCAACATTGAGAATTATAGCATTAGGGAAGACTGGATACAATTTTGCTGTCTCTTTACACACACTCTGACCAGCGTATTTACTACATTACACACGTTTTAACTATCTTGTAGTTTCAAAGCCACTTTCGAACAGAATAATGCGCAAGCACACATTGCATTCAACATCCGATTTTTCTTAAGTACACCGCAATTTACATTTATATCCCGTCCAACTCGTTCGCCAGGTACTTTCCTTATCGAACATGTTTGGTGTATTGTCTCACACCCTGAGAAGACAAAGCCTACTATCGTATAAAAGCACAAGAAACTGGGAAGAAATAGCATCTGTGCGGAACCACAGTATCCAGAAGTACTTCCAGAGTTTCTTCGATTATGTGCCTCGCCCATATGTCAGTGGTTACTATCGCACATAGTGGACACAAGGGGTACTGATGCCAGCACATATTATTTGCGAAATGAGAAATTTATAAGAAATCTGTAAAACAAATGCAGCTGAGTTTTGTCCTTATTGGCGTTGAAATTCTAAGAGCTAGCTGGGTATAATTTGCAATTTAAATAATTATATAATATAATTTAAAATGCAATAAAAAGGAGACTTGATTAGGTACGTTAACGTAATAGCTTTCTTTGAACGTTCCCAATAGTAATTCAGAAGTCAAAGAACAAAAATCAGCGTTATATTTTCAAACTTTTCACAGAACTAGTTTCGATGGTTTTACCGAACCACCATCCTCAGCTGCAAAACCGCAAATGAACAAGATAGGACATTCCCAATAGTAGTTAACATATCTACCCTGAAATCCTTCCAATTTCGGTTGGGAGCATTCTGTTTAGAGGTTAGCAACTTAGAAATACTTTATGGATTGATTACAAATGAGTAGATTTCGTGCTTACATTAAGCAATATAAATTATGGATATTGATAAATAATTAAGTTTGTTTTCAAAGGCAATTCTCATATAAGTAGACTGCTATTGCTAATTCGACTACTACATACGAATAAAACCTTGCTGATTCTAGTACACTGAATATTTTCAAATGTACATTTTTACTGTAGAAGTAATAAGCAGTATTATTCTCATACAAGGTATTCAAAACAGGTGACTGCAAGCTTTATTTACCTGAATAATAATCCAAGGTGTATACTTGTATAGAGTTTTTTAGAATAAAATATAGGCTTTTATGAAAACAATTTTAAACCTTACTGTGGAAGAAAGTAATAAATTGTTCATTATGAGTTAATGGGTTAAAAAGTAATAGTTACTCACCTTTATATGTAAAATGTACAGCAATTAATATTTTATTGTTCCAAAGTTTACTAACCACAAAGTTTAATATAACGACAGACGTTTTACTGAGAACTGAGTATTAATCGTTGAAATAAGCAACATTTGCTTTCTCCTAACGGTTTTCAAACGTCTTGAATTTTAAACATGTAACTGTAGCGTAAACATAATCTAAATTGGTAGATTCGTTTTAGCATGCAAATCTCATTTCATTTTGAGACTTCTAACCAGTGTTTGGTGCAAAATAACCATACTTAGTTTTGCGTCATTGAAACCACCAACCATGTAAATTTCATGTATACTCATTTCATGTACACTCATAAAAACTTAAAGATTTTCAAATTATTTTCTTTCTAAATATCAGAATGATATATGGAGTCATACAGGGTTTTTTTAAACTAATTAAAGCTAAATGAATATTTTATTAATTGGAGTTCCTAATCCCTGAGATCTATATAATCAGCTAGATTTTGTATTTACTTAACTCTCTAATCCACCGCATTGAAATTCGTTTTACAAATTTTCCCTCTCATTCTGAGAAACATTTTAAAAGGAAACACATCGTTAGGATACATATGTAAAGAAACAAATCCTTCGTCATAATATTCCAAAATTATCTCATCTTTTATTAAAGCACTTTGACTCACTTAAGTTATTTTTTGTTTAATTTCTATGTCGAAAGATTTCCACTAATTGTTATATATATCGACGTGACTTTCTTGCGTTCACATTCTTTGTTGTCTTTTCCATGAAAAGCAGCCCGGGCTAAGCAGCCCCTACGACTCTGGCTGCCCACCTTGCTCCGGAAAGCATCTGAGGCGAAGGATCAGGAGGACATGATGCTCACCCCAGAAGCTGAGACCGTAGCGCTGGACACTTTCGACACCCCTTTCGCCTTCCTGCAACGGCAGAGCCCCGCCGAATTAGATCATGTACCGCTTGCCCTGCCTTCCACCAACAAAGAAGTGGATTTATATCGGGGTCAAAAAGGTGGACCACCGGACACTTTGTGGAGGACGTCCTCTTCCTTCAAGGAAAAAGGAACCTTGTCAGCGGGTAAGAATCTGTTTTTTCTTTTCTAATGTGGTTGGTTCAAAAGCAAGTTACAGATTTGTCATAGTTGTTGAAACCTTCTGTTAATAAATTATCAGAAAATTATCCTAAAACTAAAAAATAAAGCATTTTCTTGCCTTGGCCGGCAGTCAGCTAGGTAAAGTGGAAGATTTAACTACCAATTTTGATTCCGTATTTAAGCAACAAATGTTTTTATTCCCTATGGAGTTAAAAGGCAATTACTTTTTTAATTCTTCATAGTCCTGAAGTCAACTTTCAACTATTTCTTCCCTTTCATAAGGGGTGTTAAAAGACAATTATAAGTAAACATTCTCTTCAGTCATTGGATTAAGCTTCTACCATACTGGAGAATTAAAAGTCAAGCAACGGAGCTTAGTAGTTTCTATGTATATTTTATCATAATTTCAGCCTCCGGGAGCACATTATAGAAGTATATCGCAGTGGAGTGTCATTCAATTAGCAAAATTATTCAACCAATTGCTTTGGAAATCAATGAGGTTATTGAAAGTGCTTTTAATTTATCATATAAATTCATACGGCTGAACTCCAAATAAGGAGATAACGTACAATAATCTGGAAGTGAACTGAATTTCTGCGGCTTGAGAAAATAAGAATTCATGCATTTTTTCCCTTTTGAGATTTTGTGAAGTAACTAAAGATTTCTTTCCTTCTTCTAAAACTATGTTGAACTCAGAAAGAAATTTAACATATCAAACACAAATCAAGACTCATTTCAAATATCTCTTCTGTATTAAGCAAATTTCAGTGGTTCTTGAAATGGCTTCATTATTTCCTTTTATAAGTAGAATATTTCCTTTTATAAGTAGAAGTTTTCGGAATTATATAGTAATCAAATTACAGAATCGCAATAACGAACGTAATTTATTTTTATGTAGCATTTTAAGCATAAAATTTAAGAAAAAGTGCGGAATATTAGAAATAGGTTTTCGAAACATTTTGTGATTTTTAGATTTATTTGCAAGAATAATAGTTGTATAATGCAGTCTTATAATTGTCTGATAGTATTTAATTGCCTTCTTCAGTCGCATTCGTAAATTAGCTTTAATATTTTGAAACAAAAGAACATTACATTTGGTTAACATCCTCTAATTTGTGCAATAATAATAACATTACAAAAAATATAAATGATTTTTCGAACAGCAATAATATAATCATTAACTTGCTTAGCTGATTCATTACGTCCTTTGTCTTTTATATGATTGAATATTATTTATTATTCTCGACATACAATTTATACTTTGTTGATTATAATGACTGTATAAAATTATAGATGTCATTTAATTTCATTATATAATTCGATGATGCAAATATTTATTCAGCTTATCTTTTTACATTTTATTTATTGTTCTGCAGCAGATACATAAAATTATTCATGATATTTTTAATTCTCCTGAATTATCTTAAAATTATATAAACGATTATATTTTATTTCATAATCTTTATTTGATATCTAGTTTCACATGATTGTATATGGTGTAAATGTGTCTGATAAATATCAGTAATCATTATCTGTATTGGATGTAATTATTTTAAGATTAAATCATTACCTTTTCCTAAATCGTAAATGAGACTAGTACGTTTTTTTATTATTTTTGATGTTATTTCTTTAAATTATGTATGCAATGAGAGAAACTGTTAAAATGAGTGCATTTATAAATATTTAGTTCATTAACTGCAACTTTTCAAAAGTACAGACTTTTAAAATCTCTAAACTCCCTTCATCTGCATTAAATAAATTTTAAAATTGCACGTAATTTTAAAATAGTATGTAAAGTCATTCACTCTATTGCATGTGCACTCTCCTTCACATAATCTACCCTTATTTTACGAAAAAATTTTCTTCTTGAGAATTTTACAACATTTACATGTAAATGTTCATAAGTTTAGAGAAGATGGCTGAGAACAAAATATTTTATTTATTTTAATAGTCTCCCTCAAGCCCCTCCTCTTTCAACCAGTCCTTACACCAAAGTAAATATAATTTGTTTTAATGTATTTAAAATACTCTGCTTCAATGGATTTTAGTGTATACGAGTAAGTTTCCCTTAGAAAGTCCTCCACGAAGGCATCCCTCCCCTTGGACAGATAGCCCTAGTGTGCTTTGCCATATTTTCAATACACACATACACATACATTGAATGGATTTTATTCCATTCACTAATATTCATTATTCTTCATTAAAACAGTTCCTAATTCGTACGATAACCTTCTCTCCATCTGCGTTCAAGCATTATAAGATTATATCTTTCACCTATTTTATTGTCATATATTGATAAAACATTTTAAAAGCTTTGTATATATTTAGCTTTACATAAACATGGATTTACATTATTAAATATTTTAGATTATATTTTTATTGTTGATTTTTATTGTTCTGCGTTTATTTTCATCTTCATATCTATAGTTTTATATATCGTTATGTATTTATATTTTCATGTTTAATGAAATTTTGTTTGAGAGTTATGGCAACACATATAATTTTGCATTTTCAGAATATATTCGCTCACGTATCTATTTATTACATTACATTCACTCATTCGTTTAGTTTTTTATCACACCTGTAACAAGTAACATTAATAGGATAACCTGGATTTGAATGCAAATTATTTCCAATGTGTGTAATTGTTCTTATTTTAGTCGAGTTTAAAGGTTTGTTTTCATTAGATGCATTTATTCAAGCTTTAATAGATGAAATTACTCTTAAAAAGTTTCTTTTTATTTTGTAGAAAATATATTACTTCAGGTTATTTAAATGACATTCGAACCGCAAAAGTTATGAAAGCACCAGTAATAAACTACATCTCGAGTTCCTATATCAATAAAAATAGAGTAATTAAAACGTGTGCAGAACGAAAATTAGTAAAGAATTTACCTAAAAATTTCTTTAGCAAATTTCAAAAGTTTTACTTTTTAAAATTTAAGGAAGAATGTGTTAAACAGAAAAAGCGTGTTAAGTGGCAAAATACTATTACAACTCATACTGTTTCATCATTACTTATGACAAATAAAAACAACTACCGATTATTTATTTAATGTTTGCGGTATGTCTTATAATTATGCAATAATATGTCACTTGAGATTCTTCACAAATTCCTCATTTTCTTTACAAGTTAATCGTTATTCTTTCGATTAGTATTATATTTAGTACTCTTTGTTGCGAATTTTTTAATCGATATCTTTTACAGTCTATTATAAGTTCGAATATATATTATTTAAAAATTTTTTGTTAATAATTTTACTGCATTAAAAAGTGACATTTTCCTGATTATCGCAGTTTAACACGATAAACGCCTTGAAATCTATAAGCTTATAAAAAGAATTTAAACATTACATGAGAAGAATTATTAATATTAACCTAAAAGAAAGTAAATAATGCTGACAATTAAAATGAAGACGTTACTCACATTTTAAGATTATTTTATCTTAAGATTTATTATAGCTTTCTTTTAAATAATTAAGTTCGGTACTTTTCCGTTTTGCCGGCGCAAGCGATAAAGTCGCCAATAATGGTACAACCCATGCCAAACGAAATATTCTCGCTGGTAACCTTTTACGCCTCATTTTCAAAACAAGTCGCAGCTTTTTCTTATCAGATTGATTGTTTCTTTCAATACTGGCATATCATTACATATAATTTTTATCAGATAGTTCATTTTTATGTTTAAGGCAATTTTTGGTAATTAAGTTAATTAGGATGCAATCACAGCACTTACCCGAAGCCGAAAAATATAGAAAAGGTAAAGTCAAGGGTTAAATTCATCAATTCTAATGAGAATGCATTAGCGAAGTAAAGCACTGCAGTTTTACATCATTTCTGAGTAAGCTATTCGTACGAATTGAAATATTTCTTGCATTTAAACTTGTGTTCCAAATTAAGATTTAACTTGAAATTAATGTGGATAATTACTAAGAGCATTAGATTTTTGTAGAGTAGTTTACGTGAGATGAGATCGCTTGGGGTCACGTGATATGAACCGGCGAATCAGGATGTTGAACCATGAAAGCATAGTAAATTCTTAATGTCTTTTTACAAATTTGTTGTCTTTATTTATTGGCTTTTTATAAAATTTTAAGCGATATTAAAATGTTTATGCCTTCTTTTTTAAAAAGAATTCTTAGAACTAACATTTTTTAATATTTTTTACGTGTATACTGTATGTTGTCGCCAATAAAGTCTGCTTGGCGAGATTTGCGCCGGCGAAACAGAAAAGTACCTTAAGTTCTTTCTTTAATAAAGTGCACAAAGAAAACATAAAACGAATTCAAAGTTACAAAATATATCAAAATCCTCTTTTGTAAATGATATAAAATGTCATGGAGAAATTAAATGCTATAATTAATAATGGAGCTATATTATCATATATATATTTCATGTGGACTTCTAAAATTCAGCACATTTTGTAATAACAATTTCTTAAACTTTAAAAGTACACAGTCTGCACTTTATGTTTAAAATTCTATATTTTAGATAAATGTTTTGTGCTCATAATGCAGAATTTTGATATATGTATCGATTTTAGTAAACGTTAAGATGGTTTGATATTTTGTGTTGAAGAATAAATCAGTTTCTTTGGGAAATGTTACGTTCTTAAACTGGATTTTGACAAACGCTGTAATTTATGAGAATGTCAAAATTGCAAAATTTGTGCTATTTCTAAGTATCATTAATGTCATTGTTGTTATTAAATATAACCTTAGCATGACAATTTTGATGTTTATTGTAGGATCAAGCATGCTTAAGTAGTGTATTATTTTCAAAGTTCTTTAGTTTTGACTTGATGCTTGCGTTAACATATGTCGTAGGAAATGTTGTCACCAAAGTACTTCTTACAAACTATTCATTTTAGTTTCATATATTTATCATATATAATCAATATCACATATAACATATATTATATTTGATATATGATAAAGAAATGAAAAATCTGATGTTTTAATTAAACTCTTTATGTTTGCTAGTAATGAAAATATCATAGAATTTTCTGTTCGAAATGAGTCAGAATAATTTCTGAACAACGCATTAAAAATTTACTAAATTATTAAATTCTAATTTACTAAATTCTACAGATTCGTAAACATTTTAAGAAAGCAATATTGGACGCCTCTATGCTTTTAAGACTTATCAAATGTATGATAAAAATGCACTCCACATAATTATTAATTTATCAAATCATTTTACGTACTTTGGTCGAGAGATAAATTTATAATTTACTAATTTAAGTTAATGGAATGAAAGATTTTTCCGCATACTATAGTAAATTTATTTCTTTTGGTTCTTTTCTTAATTGATGACTAAATCCTTACCATCTGGAATAAGCGGAAAAAGGTTTATAAGCTTTATTGAAAACGGGCTAACAACATTTCAGTGAATGCATATGCGCATTTTGCAATTTATTTCACATTTTATTTCTTTAAAATATTTACGATTTTTATATTTATCAAGAGTTGAAAACCTGAATAAATATAAACGTTTATTAAGATTTTTCGGTTACGGTAGTTGAATGAAATTAAAGAACCTAAATAGTTAAAATAATCATTCCAAATATTTTTTATTAATTTCCCGAAACAAAGATACTGCCTTCTAAGAATTTCCGACAAAGAATTATTATTTCATTTTATATTTGGCAACATTTCCTGTCGCTGTGTTGCTCGTTTCTAGCTGTATTTTCCTGCTTGTATTTTGGTGTTACATTACAATTTAAGTTGGATTAATGTATTTGTATTTGGTGTTCAATATTTATTATTTTAATGTCGCGATATTCTGCATGATTGTCTCGTGTCCTTATTATGTTTTGTGTACCATACATAATCCCGAATCTACCGTGAAAGAAAGAATGAATTGGCTTGGTGTAATAAAAAATATTCAAATTTTAGTTCGAGTACATCTGTACGTTTTTCCTCTTAAAAAAAGACAAATATCAGAAAACTCAGTTAGAGATATCATAATTACACTTTATTATAAATACAGTTTAAATTTTTTATGATATAAAAAAATTATTCGTGGCGTCATTATTATAGAATACTTTTTATGATATTTCATAATTTTTTGCATTTTTACTACCTTTGTTTTCATTTAAATAACACTTAAAAATAGTTTAATTTCAAAGTTAGAGTCACAGTAAATTTTAGAACTCTTAACAAATTTACGATATATTTTTAATTGGAGTTCTATTTAAAATATATTTCTCTTTGTTCTATACCGCAAAGCTTACGTTAATTACTATCATTCAGATATTTAGATATACACTAGGAAAACAAGGATAAACCAATACATACTGCCGTGTTTGAAAGGCAAAAGAACAAATAATAGACATTTATTGTCCTAAGCATTTATAAAACACATTGCTTAATCTGAAGATAAAACAAATATGAAAATGTGCCTTAAAATATAATATTTATACTAGTAAATATTTAAATAATCATGAAAGAATTCAGAGAAACTTCGACGTCATTATAAATAATGAATTAGAAAGAAAATGAGAAGAAGAATTTAGCATATTAAAGTTTTAAAATAATTACTAAATAATTCTTTTATATAGTGAAACAAAGATATTTTAAAAGAACTAAGGAAAATTATCGTTAAATTTCTTACAGTTTCAAACAAGATATTATTTAACTTTTAAATACTCGTTACCCGGCTTCTTTATATTTTAAGCATGTGCACATATCAAAACAATTACTCGTAAAAACTTGCTCTATGCTCCACTCTACAGTTTCCAGCAGAGTTGTATTATCAACAATGCCAAACAATAAATTCTCTCGGAAATCAGAATTCGACATATTAAACATTATAAATAATTATGAGGTAAAAATTAATTTTTGATTTAACGAAAAGTACAGTACAGTACGTTTTCTACCGTCATGCACAGATAATTCGAGCTGAAAGAGAATTTTGTGTTGGAAATTCGAGATTTTGAATTTTTAAATACGTGTTTGTAAGAAGTTTGCCGCCCACTCTCGTCAATGTTTAAAGTGGGGATATGTAGAGCAATAGGCGATTCGACAATTCCGTGCTTCTATTCTGTTCTGTCTGAATAAAATGAGATAAATCTTTTGCTGATGTAAAAGCCACAATAAACAAACGAAAAACAAACTGTAAAACAATAGGAATTTTATAACGATTTGAAAACTGCAGAACTGCTTATGGTTTTAGAAAATATTAGTTTTTATAATACATCATTAAATAGTGTAAATAAAGCTTAGATAATAATACAAAAGCTTCGTTAAATAGTGTAAAAAATTGGAGATAATTATACAAAAAAAATCGTTAAATAGTATAAATAAATTGGAGATAATTATGCAAAATTTTCGAGTCGGTTTAATAAATAGTTTTGAAGGTACTTAATGATATGTAAATATTTTTTAAGACTAACAAATTTAATAAGATAAAACATTAGCATAATTAAAATTCTAGCTTTAAAATAGTTCATGTTCTTTAAAAATCAAACCTGGTACCAAAAAGTCAATTTTAATATCAAGCAATAATCTTCAAAGCCAATTAAATAAATGATCATTAAAGGAAATTATTCTGGTAAAGCAAATAACTGTTAATGTTATAAAATAAATTAACAGGGATCTAACTATTTCTTACGTAAAAAGGTAAAAACGCGAGTTACTTTCAAACAAAATTAAGAGAATATGAGGAAGTTTCCAACTTTTTGTTTCTGTAAATATTTATCCCTTCATGTATTAAAAGAAAAAGCTGTTGACATTGCAACGTCTTTGCATTGCTCCCAAACTAAGTACCAAGCGAGAAATGTAATAGTCCTCGCGCTTAAAAAGATGCTTCCATGAAAATGTGTTGAAGATCCTCGTGTTGGAAATGTTTTAGCTTTATACATGCATAAATATTTATTCATGCATGTATTCAAATGTACTGATGTTCGACCAAAATGATGAATTTTTTAAATACTTCATTACAGATTAAAATGTGTCTGGTGGTAGCCGCTAAGATCGAAAATTGAAACCAGTCACAAAAGGAATGCAGGCTGCTTGAGTACTAATCTTTGTATGAATACAGTGCCAGTTTCTATGAAAATGTTTCATTTTACTTCCGAATTCAACTACTAGTATGATATTCTAAATTTGAGCTAGACAACATTTTAATTTGCAATGAAGGGTTTTTAAAGAACATTCAAGATTTCTGTCGACACATCAAATTATTTATTTTTTAAACTTATAAAAATATAGAACATTTCCAGAGCGAGGATCTTACATCTTCAATACATCAATACATCTTCAGGTGAGCATCTTTTTAAGACTGAGGACTTTTTCATTTGTCACTCGATATTTAGTTTGGTAGCGTAGCAACGAAATACATTACAGTATTAACTAATAACAAATATATGATAGACATTCAAATCCAGTTTCTAACGCGACGTGCCTGGTAATGCAAAAATTACACAAGCTACTCTAGCAAAATATAAGGTGATGCTTTTTTAAGCATGCCTCATTTTTTAAATATCATTAATGATGAGTGATTGATACATAATTTTAACTTCGACTAATTTTCTTCTTTATTTAAAATACTAAGATCTATTCACCACAAGTAGAGTAGGAAAAATAAACAAATTTGGTAAAATAATAGTATACGGTACGGCCTTGGCGAGATTTTAAAAATTGTCGCCAACACTAAAATGACTCATTTACTGTTCATCATAAATACAGCTTTTACTGCTCATCTTAATATCGCCAAAAGTTGCCACATTTAACTATAAACTTTATTCGATGGTTCATACAGAATCTGAAATTTAATATTATTGCTGTTGAGCGCAACTAATGCAGATCTAAATGACTTAAAAATGAACTTTGCGGTACAAATTTTGTCTAATATAAAATTAATAAATTATACGATTTCTGTCACATTTACAAGCATGCGAAAGGCATCCGATAAACTTTAATCAGAAAAAATTTATCACATTAATATCGTTAAAAATATAGCTATCTCATCAACTTTTATTTAATTAAATGCGAATTGATTGTGTGCTAATATAAAAACTACTGTGAGATATAAATAAAAAATGTAGTAGAGAAGCCAATATAAAATTCAATAACAGCGTTAGTTGTAAATATAATATTCCGTCTTCTTACAAAAATAAATCTGCTTTGTGTTCCATTTCATTCTCTACATTAGATTCAAATTTTGTTTTATCTTGCATTAAATTTTACTGGCCACACGTAAAGAAATCTGCTAGCATTTGGAAAACAATTCCTTTAAAATATTTTTCTCCTCTACGTATGTGATATTGTAAGAAAACAAACATTAAATCAGAAATATCTGAAGTGGTCTTAACTCTTCCGAGGAATTTGCAGGATGTTCTCACCTTAACTCACTATTTATATTTATTATAAAAAGCATCATAGTATTAAAATTTAGAAATATTAATCATGGGATTTTTTATGCCCATTCTATTAAAAATGACCTTTTGCTGACAGAAATGGAATGTATAGCATTTTATATTTTTATCTAGTTCACTTTTTTTTTTTTTTTTTCAAAATTACAATAACGAAGATTTAAATAAGCATATTATAATTTTATCTGAAAAGTGCTTCCGAAAAAAACATTTGTCTTTATATATTCCTGTCAGAGTATTTTTTGTGAGTGTGTTCTGTGTGTTTCAAAAAAATATCCACATAATTCCGAAATTTATTACGTTTTTAATACTAGCCTACTTTTGCTAAATATTTATGAAATTAATGTACAGTAATACACTAAGGAATTATTAAAAGTTTTCTAATATAAGAAATAACATCATATATGTACACAGGTAAGCAAAGAAAATTATCTTAAATCGTTGTAAACTATCAACTTGAAGTAAAGTCATACGTCTCAAAAACGCTTTAATTAGTATGATAATATCGTGCACATTTTTCGCATGTAATTCTAATCAGCAATGATAAGGTGTTATTAATGATAAAGATATCTTTATTATAATGCAAAAGAATATCCTTATTGTCAACAAACAAATAAAAAAACATACCATTTTGCGTTACTACTCAGAGAGGTTAGCCTCCTAAATCGTTGATTTTCTTTCTTTAATTTTGTGTGAAAGCAGTTAATGAATATAAATAACTACAACATTGATATTTACACGCAATAGTGAAGCTGTAATATGAAATCCGGAATTTAAAGCTACAGATATGTATTAAAAATCTTGTTGTTGAGAAATATTAAGATGTTTATAATATTTTCAAATAACACACTATTACGGTTTGAAAGATGATAAAAGATGTTCCTTCGCTTGTAATTCATCTCTTCCCGTTGCCTATCTTTTTACCCTACACGATAAAAAATTTTCTTTGCCATTTAAAGCCAAGCAGTACATGTTACACAAGACATACATGAATAAATGCATACAATTATTTCTTCATTGAATAAATGGCACTATTAAATTACAGACGGTGTGATGAATTCTTAAAACCAGTTGGACAATTATTAACTAAATTAAGCACACTGTTAATTTTCAAAAAGGATTATTACAGCACCACATGAAACTATAATCAACAGTTCGCTCAAATATATCTTAATCTCATTGATTTCTACTTATCTTCGAATTGTTACGGCATGCTTCGGGATATTATGTTATGGTATGCTCCTGTGAGTAGTACGTGTTCATGCATGACCTGTTGTATCCATCCCTCTGCAGCGGTAAGCCACCCTGACCTCTATTGGTGTCGGAGCGAACCCTCTAGAAGAAGGGCCTTAACCTTTGACCTCGGTGACGGTAAGTGCTGTCCACACCCAAGCACCTACCACCAATGTGCACCTATTTGCACCTAACCTTAGGCACCGCCCTGCTTCGCATTATCGCTGCACTGTTGTAGAGTAGAATGTAGCATATCGGCACTACGAAATACTTTTAAGAGTATTTAGGTAGTCTAGAATCTCTCTTTGGGTATTTAAATAATCTGCAGCGCATTTGGGAAAGGTGTTACCTCAATAAAATAAAGTTTTACCTTTTTCAGACAGCTGATGTATATCTGCGACCAATACAAATGTTTGTCTCCCAACATACATTCGTACTGTGTACGTCAGCCATCTTTAAAGGGTTAAATATAGGTGATAAGTAACAATTCATAATCTACATAAGGCCAAAAAAACTGCAAGGAAATCGTTATTAATGCGTAATGTTAAAATGACTTTAAACCGCAATTGCATCTAAATAATAGTGAAATTCTTCTTAGTATTTAAAGAACTTTTACAATTTAACATTTACGCTAAATGTTTATGTAAGCATTAAAAGAAATGCTGTTATTGTGTAAGATAGAGTTAAAAGCACAGCTTATACTGCGCTATAGCACGCAATCAATGCTACAAAACTTAAGCTATAATTGAAATTAAAGTTATAATTATTCCTTTATGCTGTTGTATTGATTGTATAAAATTTATTGCTCTAAATGTAATGCTGAACTCAACCTGACTCATTGATTTACCTTAACTAGTTAAAATTACAATAATAATTTAATATTGATTTATTTATTAGCCTCATAAGGCTTCAGTACTTTACATAGATTTCTAACCAAGCTCTAACTTTCATTTTTGCCAATTAATTGCTTACGTAAACCGAATTTACTTAAGTAAACTGGTAAGATTTAATTATAACATCTCATTCGTTAAATTGTATTCCTTAAAAATGAGAGTCAAACAATCATAAGTAGATAAGTAGATAAATCAAAGTAGTCAAACAATCATAAGCTTAAAGTAGATATTCTACCTAAAGGCAGAGTAATCAATTAACTCATGACGTCTAAAATATATTTGCATACTTTCTTTTAAATCAATTCGTTTATTTTGGAAAGAACAAGATGTGCCTAAAAAGTAAAAGTAAACAAAATAAATGAAATAACACTACATTTTAGTCAAAACTTCTAATAAAAGTTTAGTTATTGTACTGGAGGAAATCCATTGCATAATTTTAAATGCAATCTATTTTCTCTTCCCTTTCAATTTCAGTTGTTAATGGTTACTGTACGACTGATCGTATTTAAGCTCTTTATAGCATGTATAGAATATACTGGACACGAACACAAAGAAAACAATTATATTTCTTCTTCAAAAGCGCAACTGAAAGTAACTTTGGTGGTAAAAACCGGAACTTTTTACACAGAAATATTAGTTGAATCTGTACTAATACGCATGAAAAGTATGATTTTAGATAAAGGGTACCCAATTAAATATTACAGACGCGGAAAAACTTAGTAGGCTGAAAGAAAATATAAAAATTATTAAATTTATTTATGAAAAATAAATGTTTCAATTGAATGGCAACAATTTAATACTTTGTATAGAAATATTTTGCTTTTCTAAGAACTTTGATACGATTAAGAATCCATTGAGTATTTACAGTTTCTTAATATTCTTGTATCTTGTTTGAATAAACTTTCGAATGATTATTCTGTTATTTTTCGATATTTTTCAGGAAATGAACTGCTAACACAAAGCAACACAATACTTCAACGTTATATTACTTAGAAAGAGGAAGCATTTTTCTCTTTATGATACGGTGCTTTTTATATATGAAACGATAATATGTTTCAGAAAACAAATCTCACATTTAAGGCAAAAAAGTATTTAATATTTCTCCATTGAATTCCAAACCATTACTGAGATTGTATGCATTATAGTTTTGTCAATGCGCTCCAACTTAAAGACGTGTCCTGATCATCTACAATAATATGACGTGTTTTTCTTTATTGATAAAGATTAACTACTCATTAAAACTTATCTAAGGGTAATTAGTTACACTTCTCTGATTTTGTAATCATGAAAACATAAATATATTAATAAGTAAGAGTAAATAAAATGAAAAATGAAAGGTATAAAAAAGGCCTCAATTATCATTCGTAATATAATATAAATGACCGTTTTACTTACCTTATTCTATGCTATTACATTTTAAGCATTTCAACCGAAATGTATCTCCTTTTAACAAACACAGAATTCTTTTTTTCTACGCTTGCAAACTTTTCTTTTTTGTTATTAAATAATGCTCTTCTTCCAATCCTAGCCGACATATCCAAATTTAGACTAGTTGATTGATACACTCTGTAACCTAAAACGCGACGCACCATAAAGGAACTTACCCGATTGGGACAAAGGTCAGTAGATGTGATGTAGACTACGCCAAAAAAAAAGGGGGAGGCAGTTCTATGTCTCCCGTTCTACTGAGCCGATTGACAAAATTCAACTTCCGTTTTTAATGTCTCGAAAGAGGGACTTAGGATATGTACTATTAGATTAAATATAGCATCGTTCTAATATAGGTATTTTGACACAAAATCTGACTTTTTCTGAAAAGACATGCCAATGTTTTCCATATTTCGATTATACGACTCAAATTAAGCCAGCGTGCCAAGTTTTCTAAAACTCGCACGAGTAACTTTCAAAAAATTAGCTCTCAAAAGTTAAGCTCCTCAATGTTAACTGAATTTGATACATATTTATTAATATCTCTTTTTTTATTAAACTTATTCTTACTTTCATATTTCGAAAGTTAGGGGTTCATTCCAAATAAAATTCGACCAATTTTTTATGATTTATTTAAAAAATAATTTTAATAAATTTTTCGAAAAAGATTTTGAATTACAACCTATAACATTTTTGGTATCATTTTAAAGTAGATGTATTTGCATTTCTAAGCATACCTGCAAAAAATTAGAGCGCGTTTTGAAAGCTGGCGTATTTATTATAAGCGATAATAACTAAAATGTGTTTACGCACTTTGTTAAAATTATTTGAAAATATGAATTGTTAAAATTATTTGAAAATATGAACGAAGACTTTTTTCGTACAATGATAAAAGGAAAAGGAAAATAGGTTTCTATAAATTAAGAAGTTCGCCAAGTGAATTATTGAAAAAAAAGCGCCAAGATAAATTTTTTAATTTCTCCGTAAATTTCGCACCACATTTTACAAATTTAATATTTCGGCATAATTTGAGTCGTAGAATTGAAATATGGAAAAAATGGGCATGCCATTTCAGAACATGTCCGATTTTGTGTCAAAATACCCATATAAGGGCAATGCTATATATAAATCTAATGTATATAAGTCGCGCTTTCGAGGCATGAAAAACGCAATTTGAATTTCGTCAATTGGCGTAGTAAAACGGGAGATATAGAAATGTCTCATTTGTTTTGCTGAGTGTACATGTACTGAAAATAAATTTCTGACAGCATCATAGGAATTGAATGTTTTATTCAGAAATTGGAGCTAAAGAGCCAAAAAAATCAATAATGCGTTGGCCCACCTCAGGTCTTGATGAAAGCTGTTATCCGCCTGGGCACTGGGGTCGTAGAGTTGTCCTCCTGCAAGACTGCTTGCCATACAGATTCCAGCTGGCAGATCTAGCGACGATCGGAGACGACTGTTGATAAAAGTCTGATACTGGGGAGAAATATGGTGATCATGCCGGCCAGCGAAGTGTAGGAGAAGCACGAAGACACGCAGTAGAAATGTATGCCGTGTGCGGTTGGACATTATCCTGTTGTGATTTAAGCCCAAGGGTCTGTGAAAGCAAGGACAACACTACGATACGTAGAATCATATCGACATGCCGCCATGCTGTAAGGATGTCGCGGATGACAACCAAAGAAGTCTCGCTATCAAAGGAAATGGCACCCATACCATTACTTCGGGCAGCTGGGCTGTGTGCGCACGACAGTCAGGTGGGTAGGCCACTGCTATCCTGGACGTCTGTAGAACATCCTCGCTGGTCATCAGGGCCCCGGGTCTGACGTCACTACAGACATACCTAACGGTGTGCAGCGTTGAGGGGCAGTCGGCGCAATGGCCTCCTGACCTCAGCCCTTTCACTGATTCGCCTATCATTGCAATCTGTTGATCATTGTTACTACTGGTGTCTTAGCTAAACGTAGGTTCGTTGGTAAAAACGCATATGACTATGAGCATCGATAGGATGATCACTCCGCCCTCGCGTTCCGGCGTCAATCCTGCTTGAACGATATCTTCTTGTTGCTTTGTACGAACATAGCTCAAACATTCCTGTCAAAACTGTCGAATAGTAGAACCGCTCTGATGCAAAAGTCCAGCGATCTTGCGATTTAATAACTCTGCTTCCTTTAGTCCAATTGCATGTCCTCTCTCAAATGATGATTTCTGTCCTTAGTGTTCGCGAACTCGTCTGAGAGATATTGGTACAGTCCACTTTGATTGACAAAATCATATCCGTATTGAAGGTATGCATTATATTGGAATGTCATTTGTTTTATATACCATCGGAATAAATAGACGCTAATCCACCACTCATAAAGTGGGAAGGGCATCCACTGCGACGCCAGGATACCATTAAATACCTCGGATTCACGCTTGATAAGAAGCTCACGTGGGTATCACATCTTACGGAAGTCCGAGATAAGACGCATCGAATCGTCAATAAACTAAACAGGATAATCACAGACAAGTGGAGCCAAAAGGGGCGCCTGTTAAAACATCTATACTTTAATGCAATTGAACGCATGATCCTCTACGGCTGCCCAGTCTGTATGAATGGCACAGCAAGAATATGTCAAAAACTACATCAAATACAGCGAGTAATCCTGTTAAAAATCACCAGTGCGTATAGCACCACATCAACCGCAGCACTTCAGGTTTTAGCTGGCACGCTCCCACTCGACCTAAAAGCAGAATTAGAAAGATCAATCTATCGACTTCTACATTACAAAGAGAACCTTCACACTAAAAAAGATTTACATCTATCCTATGCCAGCATAAAAAGCTTCCAAGATCCCCCTGACTTACACCCAAGAGATCTACCCATCCTTTCCTGGTGCAAATCGCCACCCTCAGGACAAAGAGAGATTTTTTCTGACGGTTCAAAAATTTCAGGACGAGTAGGGGCAGCGTTCACGGTCTTTTCGAACAATGAAGAAATTTATCAAGCACAATTCTGTCTAAGCAATCACGCTTCAGTCTTCCAGGCCGAGCACTCAAAGAAGCAGCACTATGGTTAGGTACGCAACCAGCAGCTCACACTTCAACCTTCACAGATAGCATGAGCGTTCTGAATGCGCTGAATTCCTTTTGTCACATTCTTGCCACTAGGTGGCGGGCATCTCTTCCTTTACTTTTTGCTGTAATTAAGTTCCGAGAAGCAGTCGAGATTGGAACCGCTTTGAGGAGCGTAAAGACTCAGAGTTAAAAATGTACTGTCTTAAAATAATTATCACTTACCTTGTAAATAGTGTATATTAGCGTTTTCTTTGAATAAATAATTAAAAGACAAGATGGCCTGCTAATTGTAATAGAAACTCTTACTGGAAAACGTGATTATTAGAAGCCTGGCGTCGAGAACACTGAAGATGCAGCAGGTAAGGAATTTTACATTAATTTTATTGTAAATAGAAGAACCTGATGCAACATTTTTATGGCGCCCGAAAAGGGACGCCAGGTTTTTTGAAAAGTTCTAATAAAGTGAATTCAAAAGATGAATATTAAAATTGAAGATTTTAATACTTGTTCTTGAAGTATTCAGCAAAAGAATAATTTTGTTTTCTAAGTAAGAGTTAAATATTTGTTTTTCATGAGACGTATATTTTTTGTGTAAGTGTTTGAATCTAAGAAAGATAATGGCTGAAGTAGATAAATTAAAAAAGAAAAGAAGTATCTTAAGAACTGCCGTTACAAAACTATTTAAGAAAATCGAAAGTGAATTAAATAAATCTGAAGGTAGTATTAATGAGCTCGAAGAATTGTTAGAACAGTTTAATGCTAAAACCGAAACGCTATCTAACGCCGATGTGGAAGTTGAACCAATTCTGAGTGTAGATGAATTCGAAAATGAATTCGAAATTACAGAACAATATCGCGAGAAGATAACGTTATGGAAATTCAGGCTTAAGAAACGGATTAAGGAACTTAATCATGACTTAAATGCACCGAACACACAGCAAAATATAAAAGATACACCTAATGTTAAATTACCAAAACTTTCGATTCCCGTATTTTATGGGAACAGTAGTCAATGGCTTACTTTTTGGAATAGTTTTGAGTCCTCAATACATAATAACGAATCATTGAACAAAGTAGACAAATTTAATTACCTGAAAGCATATTTAGGAGGAACAGCTGCTAGCTGCGTTCAAGGATTTCCGTTATCGCCAAAACATTATGATTCAGCAATTCAAATCTTACACGACCGTTTTGGAAGGAGAGACATTCTTATTAATGCGCACATGAATAATTTGCTGAATATTGAATCATTAAAAAATGCGAATGACATAAAAACATTTCGTAACTTGTATGATAAAGTACAAACGCAGATTAGATGTCTCGAAGCGTTAGATGTTGTATCGGAATCTTACAGCGCTTTGCTGTGTCCGATGATTTTGAAGTTATTGCCTTCAGAATTAACGCTTGAATTTCATAGAACGCAAAATGTTGGCACCGATTATAACATAAAAGATTTAATGTCATTTTTACACGCAGAACTTTCATCCCGTGAACGCACAAGGTCAACGGTTTTGCAACAGCAAAAAGTATCCGATCGGCGACAGTCTTCTTCCCCCCCTGCAACGAAAAGCGCATATGGTCTCTCAAATAGACATAATAAACCAAAGATACCGACCGCTACAGATTTGTTTACAAAATCCGAATGCAGAGAGGAAAATATGAACTGCGTCTTCTGTAATCAATTTCACAAGACTTATGACTGTAGTTTCGTTTCCGGCTTATCATTACAAGAAAAAAGGGACATTTTAAAAAGAAAATGTGCTTGCTATAAATGCCTAAAATTACACCATTTGGCTCAAAACTGCAGAACAAAAATAACTTGTTCTATTTGTAAAAAACAACATGCAACTATTATGTGTAATAAACAAAATCCTTCTGTCGAGGTTTCGGAAATTAAAAAAGACGAACAGATAGAAAATAAAGTACTTTCAAATCAAGCAGGATGTTCAGAAGTATATTTGCAAACTTTAATTGTTCGCATATATGGAAGAGGGAATAACCAATTTGTTCGAGCGATAATTGACACCGGAAGTCAAAACTCATACATAAGCAGGTATGCAGCAGAAAGGTTACAATTAAGAAGCTTAGGTGAACAAAGTGTAACCCACGGACTTTTCGGTGGCATAGAAGTTTCGGAAAAACATAAACGTTATAGAATAAAATTGGGTAGCGTAGATAAACGGTATAATTGCGAAATCAATGTATTGGATGAAAGGAAAATATGTTCTTCGGTCCCTAAAATCAAAAATATACACTGGATTGGGGAACTTAGAAGAAGAGGAATTTACGTCAGTGATGTTTTTGAAAATGGAAATTGCAGATCCAGGAGAACCCCCAAGAGATTCATTTGTTGTTAGGGGCAGATGTTGCTGCAAATTTATTTACAGGTAAAATCGAAGTTCTTCCTTGGGGAAGATTAGTTGCTGTAAGTACAAGACTTGGGTGGACAGTCATGGGGAAAGCGAACACTGACAATTATGAAATAGAAAATTCCTTTTCCACGCTTTCGTTATCTTTACATATTTCTGATGCCACGCTGTCAGAACTGTGGAGGCTTGATGTTATCGGAATAACAGATCCAGTTACAAAAAGGGCTAGAGACGAAAGGGATTTGCAAGCAAAATTGCAATTCGAAAATTCTGTATCTCTAAACGAAGAAGGGCGTTATGAAGTCGCACTTCCGTGGGCGGAGAATCATGTACCACTCTCCACCCACAAGGATTTAGCGTTGAAACGTCTACAATCTACCACCCAGAAACTTTTATCTCAAAATTTATTTTCTCCATACAATGCAATTTTTAATGACTGGTGTAACTTAGGAGTGATCGAAGAAGTTAAAGAAAATATTGCGGTTGACTATGGGCATTATTTACCGCATAGACCGGTGATCAAAGAAAATAGCTCAACACCAATTCGACCGGTGTTTGATGCGTCTGCGAGGAAACAATCGTCTCCTTCTCTAAATCAGTGTTTGGAGTGTGGACCAAATTTGATAGAACTAATTCCATCTCTTTTGTTGAGATTTCGGGAAGGCAAGTTTGCTGCTATAGCAGACATTGAAAAGGCTTTCTTACAGATCAGTGTAAGGCCTCAAGATAGAGACTGGCTTCGGTTTTTCTGGTGGAATGATGTGGAAGAAAGGAAAACGAAAATATTTCGTCATACTAGGGTAGTATTTGGGGTTAAGAGTAGTCCTTTCCTTTTGGCAGCTGTTATAGAATTCCATCTACAAAAGTACATGAAAAATTCTTCATATGATACGGAGATAATAGCTAAACTCTTGCGTAGCTTCTACGTAGATAACGTTGTTGCCAGTTTTGACAAAGAATCCGAGATGATCCAGTTTATAGAAAAATCTCGAGAAATAATGTATGAAGGAAAGTTTAATCTTCGAGGTTGGTTACATAACGGAGATAACTTGAAACATGAAACTATTTCACCCGTATTGGGTGTGTTATGGAACTCTCAGAAAGATAATTTAACTTTGAATCTGAATTGGCTAGAATATTTTGAAATGGGCATAATAACGAAGAGAACAATTCTCGCTGTAACACACAAAATATTTGATACTATTGGTATTGTGAGTCCTGTTCTCTTGTATCCTAAAATATTGTTGCAGAACCTATGGAAAACAGGAATTTCTTGGGATACTGAAGTTGACGACAGTACAAAACAAAATTTTGTGAATTGGTATAAAAGCCTTTTTCTCTTAAAAGAAATATCCCTCCTACGTTGGATACATTCCAGCAAGGACAATAGGAAGTTCTGCAGCATTCACACATTCTGTGATGCCAGTAGTAATGCGTATGCTGCTGCAGTTTTCTTGAGAACTGTGACGAATTCTGGAGTTGAAGTTCATCTGTTGGCATCGAAGTCTAGAGTAGCTCCCGTAAAATCTATTACGATCCCTCGTCTGGAATTGATAGCTGCCACGATAGGTGCCAGACTATGCTCTTCTGTTTTAAATGGTTTACAATGGCAAAATGTGGAAACGCATTTTTGGACGGATTCTACAACAGTTTTGACATGGATTCAAAGGGAAGAGATTGTCTGGGCTGTCTTTGTGGAAAACAGAGTCAGGGAGATTAGGAAACTGACGGATCCAAAAACGTGGAAACATATTGCTGGAACAAAAAATCCAGCTGACCTTCCATCAAGAAGTTGCACCGCCAAACAACTTTTAGCAGTTAGATGGTGGGAGGGCCCCGACTGGCTGAAGATAAATCAGGAAGAATGGCCTATACAAAGGGAAATACCGGACATGGAAATAGTGAATTCAGAAAAAAGGAAATCAGTCATTTCTGCACTAAATACGCAAAGGGTAGAACATTTTTTTGAGAAATATTCATCTTACCATAAAATGTTAAGAATAACTGCTTGGATATGCAGATTTATCAACAACTGCAGAAGACCAGATTCTAAACAATCAGGAGAACTCACAGTCCCTGAAATAGAAACTGTAGAAAAGAAAATATGCAAGATAATACAAATAGAAGCATTTGGCAAAGAACTTAAAGTTAGCAACCTTTGTACCTTTTTTGACTCAGATGGCCTTATTCGGTTAAAGACCAAGATTACTAGAAGAGAGGAAGAAGAAAATTTTCTCTGTCCAATTGTATTGCCCTCAAATCATGACTTAGTTCATAGGTTAATTTTAGATTACCATTTGCGACTATCCCACGCTGGTGTGCAATTCGTACTAGCCAATATTCGACAGAAATTCTGGGTCCTGAGAGGAAGAAAAACAGTACGTAAAGTTCTTATGAAGTGTGTTCGCTGTAGAAGATATAGCGCAAAGAATATAGAGACTGTTCCAGCACCTCTTCCTGAAGATCGAGTTAGAGATGCTCTGGTGTTTGAAGTGACCGGAGTCGATGTAGCCGGTTTTCTTTATTTACGAAAAGGAAAAAAGGCATGGATCTTGCTCTTTACTTGCGCGGTCTATCGCGCGATACATCTTGAACTGATAGAAAGTTTATCAACAAATGCGTTCATCTTGGGATTAAGGAGATTTATTGCCAGAAGAGGTCGTCCAGGTATTATTTACAGCGACAATGGCACTAATTTCGTTGGAACTGAAAATCTGTTAAGATCGATAGATTGGAAAGAAATAGAATGTCATTCAACTAGTATGAGAATACAGTGGAAGTTTAATCCCCCAACTGCTTCATGGTGGGGCGGTTGGTGGGAGAGGTTGGTACAAACAGTCAAGAAGATGTTGAGAAATGTTCTCGGAAAGTCCTGTGTCTCTTACGAGGAAATGTTGACTATACTTTGTGATATCGAATCAGTGATTAACTCAAGACCCCTTACGTACCTTTCAGAAGATCCAAATGATCTTACGGCACTAACTCCTTCAATGTTTCTACAAGATGTGCACGACATCGGAGTACCAGACTTAGACTACCTGGATACCATCAATCTGACAAAAAGATACAAGTTCTTGCAGAACGTAAGAGAACATTTTCGCAAAAGATTTCGTGATAAATATTTAGCTATCCTAGTGCAAAAACCATCTAAACGATCTACTCGGACTATCAACAAAAATGACTTGGTGTTTGTCGGCAGCGACAACAAGAAGAGAATAGATTGGCCAATAGGTCGTGTTGTAGAACTATATCCTGGGAAAGACAACGAAGTACGTGTTGTCAAAGTGAAAACTGCAACGGGTGAACTCCTAAGACCTGTGAAACGTATTTATCCTCTCGAACTTGATAGACTTAACTTGTTTAGTGACTTCACCATGAACATAAAAAACTCTGCGGATAAGTGTTACAGTGATATGAACTATCAAACTAGATATGGACGTAAAACTGTAAAACCTCTTACATATTTTTAAATTGCTATATTAATTTTTGTTTCTTTTCAGTATTTTAGAAATTTAATTGTCCTAACAGTTGTCAATTGGAACATGTTATCTGGATATGGTATGAATGTAATGCAGAAAATGTTTAGATGTGTAATCCTTCTTTGTAAGTATTAATTTTAGAGCATTAGTTACTTTTCATATTTGTGAAAGTTGTACTTGAATTTTTGTTTGATTATTGATAAATTTTGTTTTGATTTTCCCATCTTATCGAGGTAAAATCAAAAGGTGGAAGGATGTCACATTCTTGCCACTAGGTGGCGGGCATCTCTTCCTTTACTTTTTGCTGTAATTAAGTTCCGAGAAGCAGTCGAGATTGGAACCGCTTTGAGGAGCGTAAAGACTCAGAGTTAAAAATGTACTGTCTTAAAATAATTATCACTTACCTTGTAAATAGTGTATATTAGCGTTTTCTTTGAATAAATAATTAAAAGACAAGATGGCCTGCTAATTGTAATAGAAACTCTTACTGGAAAACGTGATTATTAGAAGCCTGGCGTCGAGAACACTGAAGATGCAGCAGGTAAGGAATTTTACATTAATTTTATTGTAAATAGAAGAACCTGATGCAACACCTTTCCTCCAAAACATCTGCACACAGCAGCACTTAGAGAGATCTTCTTGACGTTAGGCTCTTCCATACCTTTAAAGATCAACTGGATAAAAGGACATACCGAGCAGAAAGGCAACGAACGAGCGGATGAACTAGCTAAGACTGCAGCTCTCAAACCAGAAATTGACAAGGAAGTTCCGGTTTCCACAGAAGTTGCAAAAAGGCTCCTCAAGACAGCATTTCAAGAGACAAGGTCATCACGATGGCAGGAAGAAGAGACAGGAAGATTTACTTACAACATCTTCCCAATACCTTCTCTCAAGAGACTGAAATGCAACCGACTCTTCCTCCAAGCCCGTACCAACCACGGGAAATTCCCAGCGTATTACAGACGTTTCCTCAGACGGCACGTCAACTGTTCTTGCGGTTTTTGCAGGGAAGACGCGGACGCACTTCATTACCTGCTCTCCTGCCCTCTGACAGAGCACCTTCGACAGCAGTTCTTTCCTTCCGACTACATCACATATCCTGTGAATAGACTGTTCACGAACTATTACTGCAACAAGGGCATCTTAGAGATAATGAAGCAAGTGAATGAAAATAATTATATCCAAGAAACTACAGATTAAAGTAAAATGTAGAAAGGCGGCCTAACCGTCAGATTGCTAGCAATGACTAGGATGACTTCCTAACCCTGTAGTGCCATTAACTCAGTTTGGCGGAACAGGTTAAGTAAAGTGACCATATATACCATCGGGATACTCCATTGTAATGTGATGGAGTTTCAGCTGATCAGTCACTGGTACCCAAAAGTTAATCATTTCTATATTCTGTCATAAGGTTATGAGCATACACAGTTTCGTCCCATATGGATAACTCCTTCTTGGTGCTTCATTTTTTATATTATTCAGTGTATTTCAGTAAAAACTTTTCCGACAATTTCCTTTCTACTTTTACGGTAAATTTCAGCTTTCTACCATATTTTCATTTCCGAAATTGAGCTCTATGAATTTTTGAATTCTATTACTCTATGAATAAATCTAATAGAATTTTAAATAACTTTGAATTTTTCAAAAATTTCACTCTGATTATAATTATTTTCATTAATGAGAGTTTGAACAAGAATAATTCATAAAAGTTGAAGTCTTTTTCAAGATCCTTTGAAAATATATCAGTAAGAAAACTTAATCAGAAGACTTTTACTTGTCATTTGCAGAAGCAGAATAATCAAATTTTGACTTGAAGACATGATATATTTCTTCTGAAGAACCTGATGTTGTACATAGATATGCATATAATTTCATTTTATAAAGCAATCAATATTCAAGAAATATATTTACAACAAAAACTCGCTATACAAAGGAATAATTGCATCGAACCCGAATCTTTTGGATATGATAAAGTATTATATGGAACCGGTTAAGAGATAATGAAAGTTAATAATATGTTTATGTAACGTTTGGGCATGCTTTTGTTCTTTCATTTGCAAAACTATTATGTATAAAAAAAAACTAATCAAAATATGCAAAACAAAAACTATTTAAAACCTCAAGCCGATTTCTCGAGAAAATATATTTTATATATACAAAACCAGAATAAAAGTGTAGAATATCGAACAACTCAGTTTTGCTTTATTCTAAATTAACGAAGTTACAAATTAAGTTATTATTTTTATAGTAAATTATTTTGGCTTTTATTTATAAAAATAATTACTACGATTTTTCTTTAAAATACGTTCCTAAATACTCACAACAGCAAGCATCCATTAGTTAGTGTCTAAGGACTCATGAAATAGTGGAAGTTCGGATTATTACGCAGTTAAGGATTCTGGGAAGGAAGTTTTAGTAAAAAAAATAGGTATAATGTATTACCTTTACCTTATCTAAAGAGAAAATACTTTTATCTGAATATTTTGAGTTTAAGAAGTTCGTTTTTTGAAAATTTAACCGCATGCATACGAGAAGCATCTTGTCTGAGGAAAGAAAACATTCTCATGCATGTGAGACATTTGGTTTTCACTTGCAGATCATTACGAGTTTAATTCTAAACTTTGCAAAAATTAATTTTTATAAAAAGATTTGTAATTCTAAATTTTTTTAATGAAATATACTCTTGTGTTTCTATGAGAAGGATCGTTCTGTTTCTTTGCCACCAGATGTGGAATATATATTTCAGCGTCTTATTAAAAACAAAAGCATATTCAATAACGACTGGGATAAATTCGCTATGTTCGTTTAGCATTGAACTAATCATTACCTACTAAGTGATATACCGTACTTTCGTTAGATTTTGTAATCTGAGCACTACATAGCAAACTGAAGCTGATAATATTGTCTAATAAGCTGATAATATTGTCTATATAAAATTGTCTAATAAGCTCATTAATGAGGCTCGGGATCTGACTTTGTCTGTTATGATTACACGAGTTTGCAAGAATAAAAATATTTAGCAACTAACCGTAATGAAATTTTAATCGTTGTTGTTGTTGCTTTGACTTATCTCACTTGTCTTGTAGAGACATTAGGTAATTTTTGGAAGCAGAAGAGATGAAAAATTAGCAACGCCTTCGCCGGAAATCGAACCGCGGACCTCTCAATTGCGCGCTGAGCGTGCACACCACTACACCACGAAGGCTCGCTAAGAAGGCGGGATAAATACCTTATATACTCCCCCTTTTAAAGGACGACTGGGGTTTTTAGGGGACCCAATCGCCAAATCATAGGTGAGGAAAAATATCATCGAACACCTATTTAGTTTGGGTACTACTGTAGAGACATTAGGTAATTTTTGGAAGCGGAAGAGATAAAAAATTAGCAACGCCTTCTCCTGGAATCGAACCGCGGATCTCTGAATTACACGCTAAGCGTTCAGACCACTACACCACACAGGCTCGTTAAGAAAGCGAAAGAAATACCTTGTAGTCTGACAGCAACATCAGAACAAACCCACGAAATTCATGGTGGCAAGGAATGCAAGATTGCGTCTTTCGTTGGCAACAGCCTTGAGCACTATACCGGTGTTGCTCAGTTCCGCCCTCAGTTTTGATGGGGAGCACCCCGGGGGGAACGGGTCCGAAGGCCTCGCTCCCCTCTTCCCTCATCAAACTTCCGGCTTCGAATATTTAGAGTGTCTCTATGTTACACAGACACTATACATTTACAAACATCCATAGCTTCTCCGAGATTCTAACCCAGGCCCTTCCGTACGGCAGTTAGAGTCACTAACCACTGTTCCGGTTGCGCAGCAAAAATTAATAGTGAATTCTTTCATTTATATTTACTTATTTATTTATTTGTAATAAATAGCGCATCTATAAATTTTTAGGACTAAGTTTGTACAAAATCAAGAGGTGAAGAATATCACAGTTTTACTTATAACTTTCAATATACAAGCCTTATAAGTTTATACAACACTTGGTACTTTCTTAGCTGCTCGATTCCTTCACAGAACTCACCTTTTGTGATGCTGTTTAAGTCTGTGGTTACAGTTTACTGAATCTCTTTAGAGCTATGAACATAATGACTTTTGACGTAAGACCACACTTTAGGGAAGAGAAAGTAGTCTTCATATACTATACTTGGTGAATAAAGGTATAGTAGAGAATTGTGACACCTATGTTTGCTATAAACTATAATGTATTTTCTAACTCCTTTCTGCATACCTTCGTGGTGTAACGGTAGCACATTCGACGTGTATTCGAGAGGTCATTTCGCAAGTCACGGCAAGGCCTTTGCTCATTTTTTATGCCTCTTGCTTCGAAATAATCTAATGACTCTACAGTGGCGACCGAACTATAAGGTGATGAATGATGATTCTTCACATCTAGGATTTCCTGATTGGGTCCCTTAATCCCCAGTCTCCCTTTAAATGAGGGAGTATGTAAGGTATTTTCTCCCTGTATTCTACATACCTTGTGGTATAACGGTAGCTCATTCGACGCATATTCGAGAGGTGCGGGTTTAAGACCCGGAAAGGACACTGCTAATTTTTCATGTCTCTTGCTTCAAAATAACCTAATTGCTCTACAAAACGACTAAACAAGAAACAAAGTTGTGTGACGGCAAGAAAAACATAATAGAAAGATGACTGAAAAAAATCAGAGCTGAAACAGTTCAATCGAATAATTGGAGTTTCCTCTTCTGTCCCTCAATAACAAAATCATTGCAATATCATACTTCTTCTCATCGTTCAATGATGCAAATTTCTGGTTACACCTGGGTTCATGTGAAATCTTCATGTCCATGAAAAAATTGCCTGCAACAACAAAATATTTCCAATCGTGCTTATATGACATTTCAAATATCTTCGTTACTGTTTTCCCACCTAACAGCAAAGTTATTGCTATTCTTCTGTCACCTTTCGAATCCGTGATTGCAGATATTTAGTGGATCAAATTAAGCGATTAATTGCATAAAGCCACTGAACAATATTTTAAAGAAATCTAGTTAAAATATAATAGAAATAAGCGTTGTAAATTATCATTTAGCAGGTTTGTTGGAGTTTGCTAAAAATATTAGCTGTGAAACGTTATTAAATTCATGGAGTAAGCTAAAATAATCAGCGAAAAGTCCTCAAGAGACTCTTGATTTTAAACTCTCGAATTTCGAAGAATTTGTCTTCCATTTTCATGCCATAAGTACTCCGTCTACAACTAAAAACGCATTTTTTACTTATAAAAAAATATGTAAATCTACGCGCAATAGGAATCTATCATGCTGGTTTATTACTGACATTTCAAGCTCCCTTAAAATATAACGCAATTTTGTAGAATCTGGATAATCCTATGTATAGTAAAAATACCCAATAAAGGATAAAAGCAAAACCTTGTTTCTTGACATAATAACTGATTGCACGATGGGAATCGCTTCAAAATGTATTTATGCATAAAATATGTTAGAGCCAAAGCATTGATTTAAACGATGAATTGTTAGTTATGTTTATATTATCAACAAGGAAATCGTTTAAATAAAAAAGTTTATTTAATTTTATCCATTTTTCAGATGGATAAAATGAATGAAAATTTGAGAATGCAAAGAAAGTTATTCTTTCGATAAAAAATGGCTTCTAGAGAGAATTTTAAGATTCTGTTTTCTGCTTGTTTTTTAATCCTGGATCAAATCCAGATACTGATGAGTTGCCATTCACTATTTAAGTTCGAATGCCATTGAAGAGACTTGTAAGCGTCTTTCATCGCGGAACATGAAAACTAATTCACTCCCGTTACAAAATCCGAATTAGAAATGTCTTTCTAGCTGGATTCTAGCTAGACCTACTGACTACTACGCGACATGAACATGAACATAGAAGATGCCTTATGCTAGTTATAAGAAACAAACTATTAATAAGAAATTTTACGGACACATTTAAAGCAGTACATATTGAAACATTCCTGATTAATTTTGGCTTAATTTAATGTCCCTCTACACTTTCTCTGTTTTTTTTTCCAAGGAATAGTCAAGTACCCGAATAACGTTCTGCTTATTTAACGTTACATATCCTTATGCATAGAAGATGCCTTATGCTAATTATAAGAAACAAACTATTAATAAGAAATTTTACGAACGCATTTAAAGCAGTACATATTTAACATTCCCGATTAATTTTGGCTTAATTTAATGCCCCTCTACACTTTCTCTGTTTTTTTTTTTTTTTTTCAAGGAATACTCAAGTACCCGAATAACGTTCTGTTTATTTAACGTTACATATCCTTATATTTTTCTTCTTTTCAAGAAGTACTTTAACTTTGTAATTCCCGACTTAAGTTATCTCTAGCATAATCCAGCACTTAAGTTGTCTTTTCCTAAAATACTCAAAATAAAGAAAATATCCTGAGTTGCATTGTCTTGACTTAATGTCATTATGCATTTACGCTGCTTCTCCGAAAGGATACTCAAATATAGTAGTCACGATTTATCATCGTACTTTTATATCGCTTTTCCCAAGCAGTATTCAAACACAGTAATATACGATATGTCGAGACATTAAATTTCTGTCACGAATTAACGTCAACTGTTCCCTTCAGAGTCGAAGAACCTGAAGAATCGGACCAGAAGAAAATATGGCGGTTTCGAAATTATGAGGAATCTTAAATCTAATAGTTAAAATGAATGCTTTGGATGACACTCATTTGGACAAACTGCGATGAACAATAACTGGAAAAGAACGAAAAGCATCCAAAAACACCAGGGAAATAGCATGCTTAACTTCTGGCATGAACTATTGAAATGCACTTTGAATGTATTTTCAGAGGGAAAATAGAAAGTTCAAACTTTGCTGTAGAATGTTTTCCAGTCTTCAACAACTCTCTAATCCTTGTGCGATCATTTTATTCTATAACTGTGCTATAAATTATGCACATTTTGAGTGCTACTGTGATAAAAAAATATTGAGATTGATTCAGTTAAAATATTCAAGAGAAAAAAAAACATTTTTTCAAAATTGTTACTACTTTCATTGGCACTGGCAACCCTCCGTATTTTATCTGATTTTAAATAATTTTTATCGTATTTTTTTTTAACTAAATAAAGTATTTTTACCTTAAGCGATTTTCCAAAATGGAAAATGAAATTGAGCCAAACAGACTGAACAATTAAACAAATTTAATGTTTGCAATGTAACTTCTGCTACAGAAACGTTTGAAATACTGAAAAAAGACTTATGGTGGTATAATATGTTTAAGGAGAGAAAGCGTCGAAGAAACACCGCGCTCTAGTAGGCCATTCACTTCAAATAACCAGCAACAAATCCGTAAGTCTAAGATCGAGTGCTTAGCGATCGTCATTTAGCAATTAGAGATATTATTAAACAAGTACCTATATCATTCAGATCCTGTCAATCAATTCCAAAAGTTTGCAAATAGTCATTTCTCAAGATACTCAACAAACATTCAATTGTATTCAAATATCGTGCTCTCCAAGAGGTCCTTTTTCAAAGGAAATCCTTCGTAAATGCGTTATTGGTAAAGAAAAATTGATCTATTCTACAGAACAGAACTGAAAGGAGTAGGAACCGCCCTAGGAGGAGAAGGAAAGAAGTAGAACAGAAGAGTAGGTACTTGCCCTAGAATTAACAGTAGAAGGATAGTTGCCAACCCGGTAGATATATTCTGTATCTTTTCCAAGTTACACTAGAACATTAAAATAACATTTTATGTATATAGAGAATGCCGCCAGTACACACATAATATGTATGTGTACTTTAAATATAAAGTTAGATTCGTAAGTAAACATGAATAACTACTTATGATGCAGTCTAGTTATGCACAAAGAAAGAGCTTTTGCAGTTTTGAATAACAATACGTGGTGCATACTTTAAGAACAAAATATATGAGATGATATATAGTTAAGTACATTTTTTTCGCATTAGTCTGTCTTCTGATCTATACCAAAGAAACAACTCAACAGTCAAAGTTAATGGTGTTCGAAAGGGTAAGCATCATCGGAAAAGAGACGGCAAAAGCGGTAAAAAATCAAGGCAATGTTGACAATTTGTTGTAATAAGTCGTAGAGTTATGTGTCATGAATTTTTGCCAACTAACCAACTTGTTAATAAAAAATAATATTTTAATATTTTATGGCACTTTCATCATTAGATGGCATAAATTAATAACAATTTTTATGGATAGAATAAGATTACTAATTAAATTACTGTTAGAAATGAATACAAAAATTTTGGTGCATGCTAACTCAAATGTTGCATAGATGGCAAACTTGCCATCAATGTCAAATGTCCCATTTTCTGGATGTTAACCCGTGTATGGATTTCACAAATGATTACTTAATGAACATCTTGTAATAGCGTCTCTAATTAAAGATGAGGAGAGACTTAATGGGAGACTTTTGGATTTGTTCCAGATGGTTGGTTGGCATTATTCCTAAATTCATATATTCGCATATTTTAAATTTATTTCAAATAGAAACATTTTACTTCAACATTTAGCAAAACACTTATAACATAGTAGAAGATACAGTATTTTTTTCTTTTCAGAAAACTTGGAAGTGACAGACAGCTATGTAACCTATATATCATATTACTAAAAATATTAATCTGTATGTATCTTCGTCACATAATGGAAAGACGGTGGCACCTACATCCAAAACATCTTGAATACATGTAGTTATCCCCCCCCCCGATTAGTTATGCCTTTAAGCCCGAATTTTGAATTTGTTATTCTTTAACAAATATTATATATAAACTTAATAAATTTTTGGTCTATAAAATCAGCAGTTTAGAAGTAGTGTGTTGCCATTGCCCGAAATAAAATGAATAAAATAAGTTATTTTGTGTCTAGTTGAGAGAACCTCATAGACATATTCCCTTGCTTTCCGCATATTTTTATTATAAAACGATTGCCTTGTATATTTCTTGTTATTATAATCTTTAAATATCCATATTACGCAGTGAAAATGCTTCCATAATATTTAAGTAAGGTTACACAGTTTCATAATACTTCTAGCCATTTTGTGTCATCAGAGAGGTCGCATTCCACTGTTTGCATGATGTTTAGATAGATAATAGGAGCATAAGCAAATGATTAACAGGTAGCACACGTGTTCTAGTACCCCCTCTCGCTGGAAAGAGAACAAAAAAGAACAAAAAGTCTCCGTCAAGTATTCGAATTGTATTTGCTCGCTATTTTGGGGGTCTCAATGGCTTAATGCGCACTTCCAAACGTTTTCTACTTCAATCGTAAAGGAGTATTAGGTCATATCGGAGATTGGGTATTATCCTTTGAAATTAGTACTAGTTTGGGCGAAGCTAATGCTGCTAATATAGAATAAGTTAGTCGAGGATGCAATAGATTACTAAAGTAAAGAAACTCAAAAGCAAGTCACATAATAAAATAAGAAAACAAACATTATGTGCAGGTGGTTTTGTTATGAATCGCACGGAAACGCTAAAGCACGCAAGAATTATGATGCCCTGCAAAGCAACCATTCTCTCGTGTATGGTTCAACGTGGTCTGAAGATTTGGGGAATTTTCACACTCGCTATTTTCAGATTCTCGTTGCTTTACGTAAATACAATGACATCCTTGTCACAGGTGTTTGCCTCTGTAACGATGCGTAAAATGCCATAGATGAATTTATAGAGTCATTAAGTTATTTTGAAGCAAGAGACATGAAAAATGAGAAATGATCTCGCCGGGGCTCGAACCTGGACGTCTCGAATACGCGCCGAGTGTGCTAACGTTACACCAAGTACGCATACAGAAACGAGGGAAAAAATACCTTATGTACTCACCCTTTTTTAAGGGTGATTGGGGATTAGGGACCCACTAGCCAAATCCTGGTGGTGAAGAATCATCATCCAGCAGTTTTTAGTTCGGGCGTCACTGTAGAGTCATTTGGTTATTTTTAAGCACGAGACGTAAAAAATAAGCAAAGCCTTCGTCGGGACTCGAACCTGGAATTCACGAATATGCTACCGTTACAACACGAAGGCATGCAGAAAGGAGGAGAAAACACATTATGAAGGAATAAATGACATGGCATTTTTCTTCAAACAAATCGCGACTTTTTCTGAAAAAGCACAATAGACACATTCATATCCAGCGGCACTGCGGTTATAGAGTAATTACTGTATTATGCATCGCCATACTAGTTCGAAATCTGGCTTTTTGATGTGGCCTAGAATTAACATTTTTTTTCCTAGGTTATCTCTAGTATGCAATAATAGGTATTGAGCAACTACTATAAGCTGTTGTTTTCCTTTGTAGGCAAAGTCCTTCTGGGGGTAGTTACCAATAGCACAAACTTTCACATTTAACGGTCAGTAATTCATATATGACTATTCTGTTTCTTTTTTTGACTGGTACGTTTAGAGGATTTTTTGCATATTATCACGTCTGATTCCTGATCTTATAATGATTAGCAGACTATAGACCATGTGTACCTACAATAGATATCAAAGTGTTGACATATGAGGAATCACATGGCAACATACAGGACTGATATACGGGCAGATGCACCCCTTACATACGTCCAGTGTCTTATTTGGATGTGTTTTAAAAGTCACCGAGGATTTATACACATTGCAAAACAACGTTATTTTCTATTCCGGATAATATCTCCTTTTGTTTTGTTTTCAAAGACTGTCTTACAACTATCACGTTCCTATTCTAACTCAAATCCATCAGATGGCAAATTAAATATTGCAACTACGTATTAAAATTTTAAGCATTTTTACAAATAGGAATTCTCAGCACTTTGTACTGTTTGTAGTGAGTTACATGACAGCCCATAATTTGTCTCTACGGTGCAAAAATAAAAATGAATGCTTCCATCACGGTATTTTGAACACAAAGAAACATTCCTTTAAGCAACACAGACTTGGCATTTTTCAATTTCAGTACTGATTTCTGGAGAACTTAAGAAAGATTATTAATCAGGAAAAACTAGTATACACTGTAATCAGACTTTAACTTTCTGAATGCATAACTGATTTCTTAAAGTTTTCTCTTCTATTTCAACAGCGATCGCGGCCAACAATCTGAGCAAGTCCCTTCCAAACGCATCCTCGGACTCTGATCTGTCTAGAATGAGGCACCAGAGGAAATCTCCCTCCCTTAGCAATGTCATCTCCGAATCCCACTCCAGACAGAAAGAGAACAACTCAGCCAAGTTGCTTCTAAAAGAAATGCATTCGCACAAGCTCTATATGGGGGAGAAGGTCGCACAGGTAAGTCTCTATCTTTAATATTCCCTTTTATACAGGTACCCTAGAAGCCAATAATCTTATCTTGCTGAATCACTCTTTATGACAAGAAATTGCTAAAGCATGCACACCCTTCTGAAGTACATCAAGACCGATATCTGGACATCGTGGCTGAGTACATGACACTTTGTAGATCTAAGGAATTAAAAAATAATAAGTGAGAAAAGAAGATGTGAGAATCTATTACATCAGCATCTTCGTACATTTGCATCAGTGGAACTATCACAATAAGTGTGGTGCAATCACACTTTGCAGAATAATACATTTTCCATTGATTCTTTTAGATTTAATTCATTACAAGGGCGAACACGGGATCGTTAAGATGGATTTGATGTGCCTACAAATGAAACAACACTTGGTGTAGTCATTTTTTACAGTATAATAGATGATAAAAATCTTTCGTTTATTCATAAATGTGTTCTGATAAGTAAGAATTTTACATAATAATATTATAAATTAATATCACTGGTGAATGGAAAACTTACAGTGTCTCTTAATGTGATCTTAGAGGTTTAGAAACTTATAAATTCATTATGCCCAAAGTATATGTTGCTTTTTAATGAGCATATTGAGCAAATTTCACCTGAAGAATGGATACTTATAGTGATCATGTATGATATCATTATCTAAAGTATTAAGTGTTTATTTTCAGAATAATAAACAAGAATGCTATAAAATATGTGGAATTAATAAAAGAAATTAAATAGTTATTGCCATGATCAGTATACCTCTTGATGTTTATCTTAAGCGATCATGTGCTTGCTTTAACTAAAAAGACTATTTTTTGCTAACATGATAAGCAAATATATAAAAACTTATAATGCTAAATATGAGCAATGTTTGTATCAGATACTTTATGAGTAAATTATTCACAAACTCACATCAAGATCAAATGGAGGTTCGTTGCTCGATGGCTATAACTACCAGTTTTATGTCTCGGATTGTTCTAAACCCAAAACTAAATTGAAAAGAAATTGCGTTAGGTGTGAGTAATATAGGTGATTACTTCCTATACGCAAATTATCAGTGTTTACTTATGATTAATGTGCTGTTCTGTGTATCTCTCGCAATTACAAGGATTACTGAAATTGTGTACACGAAATATATGCGTTAAGAAATCATTAGTCTATCGGGTAATAACTCCATTTTTACACAGAAAGACATTTTAGTTTCGGTTAAGTAATTTGTTGCTCGACAATTTGCATTAAGGCCGATAGTGTTAATTTGCAAAGAAAGTGTTTTTTCTTCAACTAATTTTCCTATATTTTCCCCCTACATTTTTTGAATTAAAAAAAATACATTTAACCGTTATAAATTTATAATAGCTTTAATATGGAATTATCACTCTGAAATATAGTTTTTGAATAGGTTTTCCATTTCTAAAACCAACATGATATTTTTATTAATAAATGAAAACGTTTGTCATTTTAGGTTTTTATGTATCTTTTTGACATGTATTTTAGTGAAATATAAACCACATGAACAAAAATGTTAAATACAAAAATTTACAGCAATATCATAAATCGTCGTATTAGTTTTTGAGTAAATGAGATTTTCTCGTTTCTTATACAATGAAATATTTCTTAGAAATACTTTATTCTCCATAATGTATTTCCGTGTATTTAGCCTCTGCTATTCTTTTATCACAGTTTCATTCTTTATTTATTAAAAGAAACAGATTTGAATGAAACTCGGGAAAATACTTTTGTGCAGAATAAGAAAATCATTTAGATATAATTATAAGAGAGGAAAAGTTAATATTGAAAGCAAAGATTCTGCTTTCGTTCACAAGCATCCTTCAGTTGAGCTTTCTTATCAAAAGATATGAGCTTTCGATAGCTCTCATCTTTATCAAAGTGTCGTTGAGAAACAACGATTTGTTGAAAATCTTCACTCGGAAGCCTGTAAAGAACAGAATAATAGAAAAGTTTGCTTAAAAGAAAGAAATTTTCATATCCAATTCACGATAAATATCCTTTACCCAGAACTGGCAAAATAAAGCAAGGCTAATATCAGGCTGTTTCTTTTTATTTATTTTATTTTATTTTTATTTATTTTTCTATCTTTAACAGCGAAACTTCCATCAATATCGTACCCGCTCATACTGTTTAGTAAATATTTCAAAACTAATATCATGAATCTAATTTTCTTTTCTCGCAGATACAATTACAATTTTATGACATGCTATTCATTAGATTATTCTAAGGCTATAATGTTATATCTTATTGGATACAGCGAATTTTAGGTGAACAACGTTATTATAATCTGCACTAAAATATAGAACATGAAAGCTATATCATTGATTAACTGCAAATCATTTTTAGATGTTACTTATAAGTAATGTCTAACACTGTAGATCTTGTATCTAATAGAATGTCGCATGAAATTTAATGTATATTTACTTTTGTTATGTTTTGCATATTTGATGCATTTTTTACATAATCTTCAGTTATTGTCAAGGTATTTTTTTAAATAATTATAACTCATTTTATTTCTTTAATTCTATAGTCACTGGGTTTTGGAGTTTGAACTGTAAAAGACAAATAATTTTCAAATCAGGAGATACCTATGTTTTTTCCCTAAATAGAAAAACAAAAATTCTAAATATGATTTCTTAAAGCTCTTTTACCAAACGATTTTTATACACTGTAAAAAGTACAGTCGACGAAATATCATATATTATGATCTTCAGGTGGAAAGGTAATTAATATACCTTTCTTTTTCTGTGTAAAAGCTCGAGTTATACCTAAAGCTGAGATACATGCGTATGTGGACGATGCTGATAAATCAGTTCCCTATAGATACTAAAATACAAGCGTTGCCATAGCATTTTCTTGTATCCTTTGTAAATTCCTATGTAATAAGCATGAAGAAAACTGTGTCTGCCTTAGAGTAGAAATATCGAGTCAGTTATGATTTATTAAATAAATTCAAAGCAGAGTGTCATAAGCAGAAAATGTATACCACAACTTACATGAAGAAAATTTCGTGTTTTCAAAAAATGTTTTTAATGTTTCTAATGACATTTATTTCAAAACAGAGTAAGTTACTATTCGAAGTTAACATTAATCGAAATTTTTATAAGCTTTGCCATAAAAAAGAATTGAAATTTAAATTCTTATTCAGAATTTACCTTCAGTAATATATTCGTTTTACATAAATGCAAAAAACATCTTTTTCTAATGGCATCAATCTTAAAAACGCAATTTTTTTCACTCTATTTTGAAAGTTATCATGAAAAAATTATTCAGTTATTTAGATGTTTCCAGTACTTTCTAAATCGGAATATTTTTGGAAAAGTAAAATTCTAACAATTATTTAAAATATCTCTATAATTAAAGACATAAAAAATACTCTTGGAAAGAGAAAATGTGTTGAGTAATTATCCTTTAATAACAATGAAATCCATTAATTAATAGTATAAGAGATAATGAATACAAAGGAGAACAAAATTGTAAACTTGGTATCTAAATCATCTAATATCGATAGACTATAATGTATCTATCCATAAGCATTGAAATAAAACACTTATGGCTTTACCAGATTGAAAATATAGAATCAGTAAAAAATGCAATTATATGCTTTCGCAATAATATGTTATCACAAATATTAAATTATGCGTACACAAAGAATTAATTTTTAAACGAGATACAGTAATTAAACTAATTTCTTTTACTTTGCTAATTTATTACAACTAAATCATTCGTGCGTAATTAAACTTGAATATGATATTTTTGATAACTATACTGAGGTTTTATTTCTGTGAAAGTTTTTTGGAATCTAGCCCACTTTAGTGACGTTTAAATCATATGTTCTTAGTTCCCAAGGTAAACTGCATCTTACGAGAATCTGATGTTTAATAATAATTAAGAGCATTTACAGAATCTACGTATACTTAATTATGATATCTATGCACACTATTTACGTAAAGTTTTCATAACTTCAGCAGAAATGTTACTGGTAGCAAATTTTTATTTTTACTTTTCCTGCGAATATTTGTAAGAGTCTGGTTATTTTTAACTGCGTGAACGCATTATATCCATTGCAATAAAACTCGAATCATCCGAACTCAAGTATCGCGATTCCAGTTACCGAAACTCCGGTTATCAACTAAGCTTTTTAAACGAAGATAATTAAAGCTGTGAATTAATTAATTTATTTTTTGTTGACTTAAATAATATTAACTAATTTTTATTACTGAATGTCCTAACGCATATTAACTAATTTTTATTACCGAATGTCCTAACCCATTAAGAACATAATATTATACTTGAGCGCGTTTATTGTTACTACGATATAACTCCAATTATCCTAAATTTAATTATCAAGGCTGAAATTATCCGGATCATTCTTTAAGCGAATTGAATTAAAAATTTATTTATTTACTATTGTTATGTCGCGAATTTTAATTTTTAGTCCAAAGGGGCTTTGTCCATGAAGGACTACAGTTTTCGTTTTTCGATTTTGCGTTGAATCACTATCGTTTCACTTTTCAAACTACTGCCATCAAATATTAGAGTTCTGGATTATATTTGAAGAAATTAAATAATGAATCTCGCATTGTGATGAAACAAGGGTACATAAAGCCATCGGATTTTGAATGACGTAATCCTCCTACGAATATGGGCATGTGGAAGACCAAATTTGAAATTTGGAATTTGTTTTATGATCGATTTCATATTCTGTAAAACTTTAACGAATTTTTGAGTAACCAGCTCAACGATTTAAAAGCGAGCAATGACAACACTCTAAGGGGGGGGAAACCTTTTTATCTCCAGCGCGCAGAATTGTGTATCGGAAATTCTAAAGATAGGCTCATTTTAAAATTATTTTGCGACATTGCTATTGAACTGAATTTTATGGTTTAAGTGCAAAGAGCATGATATTTAAGAAAAAAAGGTAACACACAAAACGTTTAAAAAAACGCCCCTTTGGACGTATTTTAAATCTTAAATCTTTCAGATTTTTTTATTTTTTATTTTTATTTATTTTTTTTTTTTTTTAGTCCAAAGGGGCTTTGTCCCTAAAGGACTATTGTTTTCGTCTTGCGATCTGAAACCTTTCAGATTTTAACGTTTTGTGTGTTACCTTTATTTATTAAATATCATGTTTGCACTTAAACCGTAAAATTCAGTTAAATAGCAATGTCGCAAACAAAGTCAGGAAACGTTGCGAGAAAACACCTGGTTTATGGCCTTTTACTAACAGTGGAAGTTTTGTTATATTTGCAATGTTTACTTCAAGAAAGTGGGGGTTTATTGTAAGTTTATATAATTGGATTTTTTATGGCTTAGTTTCCGCTTGTTAGCTGGAGGAGTCTAGTTCCCACGTTTTTCCCGAAGTACAGATGGTCAGGACTGCATTGTCCGGATTGCCTTGTTTTGATTCGTTGTGGGGGTGTAATTTTCTCAGTTAAAGATAAAGTAAAATTTGGGGATTGGTGAGATTTAATTTTGTGATATTTTTGTAAGCCTGTGAAATTTGCGGGAGCGGAGAGACCGAGTTTACTTCGGAGACTGCACGTTGTAAGAAGTGAGTCTTGAGTCTTGATTCTGATTTTTGAGAAAAAAGAAAAAGAGAAAAGAGTGTGCGGCTTGACCCCTTGCGGGTCTTGCTCTCGCGCGTCGGAACGAAGTCTGAGATTGGAAGTGAATCTTCACCAGACGAGATGTTAAGAAAAAAAAGGGAAAGAGTGGCGGGGCTTGTCCTCTTGGTGCGACGCCCGCGGGTTGGTGCGACGTTTCTCTCCATTTGCTGCTGAGGAGAATTTCAGATCGAAAGGAGAAAATACTTTACGTTATTCTGCGGGAAAATCCAACTGGAGTCGTTTTTAGTTGAGTGCCAGCTAGTAAACCGGCCTAAAGAAGTGTGATGCGGTAAATTCTACTTGACTCAGCAATAAGGGACTTATTCTAGAAGTTATCGTAAATTCTGGTACGAGTGACGAAAGATTTTCCTGACTACTAACTGTGAGTTCCTTATTTTTTTTTATATTATTTGCAGGAATCATAGATTATTTGTCCGGAAAAAGTTAACTAATCTTGCATTTTAGTGGAAAGGGAAAATTAAGTTAATAATGGGAAAATTAATTTAATAATAAGAAAACTGCTTTGAACCTTAAAGAGAATTTGAAATTGTTGCCCTTAAAATGTGTAATTCTGTAAATTGTAAAATTCTTCATTAGTTTAGGTGAGATCTTTAAATATATAGTTTAATGTTAGCGGATAATCATGAGAATCTTTTATTATGTTAATTTGGAAATTTGATCTTCATAAATGAACCTTTGAATTGATACATAATGTGGAAGATTAATAACTGTTGTATGTAAGGGTAGTTTGGCCAGGTATCTGAAATTGGATATTGGAGAAATTAATAAATGTGTTTGACGTATATTTTATGTTTTATTTATTTATTTTTTTGTGTAATTTACTGTTGTCTGTCATGTAACTTCATTTGTTTGAGCCGGGAGGATTTTAGAGACATGGGTGTTTTATTGAATTTGGAGTTATTGTTATTGATTTAAATTTTTGAATAGGTTACTCACAGCGCTTTATTGTACTACCACTATACGACTGTTCTTATGATGAATTTGATTTTTTTTGTTAGTTTGTTCGGCAACTAGCGAGTTTAAAGTGTAAAGTTTAAGAATTTAAAAAACCGAAATTTTCATCCGCAACAATGGTGCCTTGATCAGGATTTAAAATAAGGTGTACAGTTTTAAAGGTTAACCCCCCCCCTAAATTTTCAGTATCGCAACACTATTTTTTAATTACATCACAGATTGTCTAACTATAGTGCATGTACCATTAATGTCAAATTACATTATTTTGGAGATAAAACTCTGAAAAATAAATGTAATTTAAATAAATGTAAAGTGGCTCTCCTTATGGTACATGTACTGGTATACGTTTGCACACGTAGTTTTTATTCTTATTTATATTATGCAAAATGAAGAAACTTGAGAACCTCTGATTTGAATAAAATCAACAAATGATGCAGCAATGTGAATATTTTAGGAAACATTTACAGTCCCTTATTAATTTAGATGAAAAGGTATTGCATGAAACGTAGCTTATAATGTTCGTCAAGAAACTAACCTGTAAACATTAGTGAAAAAGCAATGATGTGCGCTTTTATTTTGATTAAAACAGATATATTTAAACAAACAATTTTTTTTTTGTTAAACTAAAATATAAGTTGCGTGTTCAGGCAAATAAAGAATAATTGTGTCAATCACTTTTGCTGAAAAAGTGTGTTTAGTAAATTTTTAATTGAGTGATCTTTGAAATATAATATAAACAAAGCTATTGAATAAAAGCAGTTAATTGTTTAGTTTTGAAATAATCTCTACATATAATAAAAGAAAAGGTTTATCTGTGTGTGTCTGTGTCTTTCGTTAGTGCTGTGCGTAAGCTAATAGACCCAGGACTACGACATTTGCTACATAGGTGCACCTAGATAAGAGCCAGTGCACCTCGAAGTGATTTTTTCAAAATTCGAATCAGAATTTTTTTATTTTATCTTTTTCGATGAAATTACATCATTTTATATAGTTTTATTCTTTTAGAAATGTAGTTTTGGCAACAGTTTTTCATTCAATGCTTTGTATACTGGACTGCTAGCTGTTGAAAATATGAGATAAAATATTATTAATTATACACGCAATGCGCACATCGCAGTCTTCTTATTCTGACGCGGCTGTGTCTCGCGAGACACAACAGAAATAATTTCCTTTTTCTCTCTTTCTCTTTATTAACTAATGGCAGAAAGGTTTGTGTATTTTGAATTATGTCATTCACAAAGCACAATTTTGAGTGGTTATTGCTTTCTAATGATACTTTCCTTCATTTAGAAATGTGGCTTTGGCAACGGTTTTTCATTCAATGCTTTATATACTGGACTGCTGACTGTTGAAAATATGAGATAAAATATTATTAATTATACACGCAACAAGCACAGTGCAATCTTCTTATTCTGACGCGCATGTGTCTCGCGAGGCACAACAGAAAGAATTTCCTTTTTTTTCCCTCTCTCTCTCTTTATTAGCTAATGGCAAAGAGGTTTGTATATTTTGAATTATGTCATCCACAAAGCAAAATTTTGATTGGTTATTGCTTTATGATGATAGTTTCATTCTTTCAGAGATGTGGTTTTGGCAACAGTTTTTCATTCATTGCTTTGGATACAGGACTGCTGACTGTTTTCTCTTGAAAATATGAAATTTATTGTTTATTTCATGATGATTTTTTATATTATGTTATATTTATATGTAGTTTTAATTATATAAAAGTGGTTAATCTTCCATAATCGGGGTGAGCGCCAAACATGGCGAGAGTTTTTAATTTGGCACGATTTTGATTTGGTTATGGTGCTGTATGTTTCCCTGTGGCAAACCTGGAACTTTATTTCGGTGCTTGTAATGAGTGCGAGTTTAGTTTAGGCAGAAGATTCTTAATTTTAATTTAATTTTGAAATACTGTGTTTGTTTTTAAAAGTTTTACTGTTTAATATTTGCAGGAGGTTAAGCTGTTGTTGGTGGGAGAATGTTGGATTTCAGATGACGTGAAGTTTATAATTATGAATGTTTTCATTTAATTTAGTTAATGTTTTCTTGGTCAGTTAATTATTTTTTTAGTTTTTTTTTCTTGCATGTGACAATCGAAAGATGTGGAATGTTTAAATTTTTGAATGACAGTTGCTTCCATGACGTTAATAACTTGTATTAACAAATAAATTCAAATTTAGTGAGTTTATGATTCATCCGTTGTTAGTGAATTTGAATGTATTTACTCCGTTTACAATTTTAGCCCACCAGCGGCCGAGCGGTAAAGTCGCTGAATACTGGTAGTTCGGTCCGAGGTTCGAATCCCGCGAACGGGCTGGCTGCATGGGCGTTTTCGTGGTTTTCCCCATGTGTAACGTGTATACGAGGCAGTTTCCCATAAAAAGTCCTCCACGAAAGGCATCCCTCCCCTTAGGCAGATAGCTCTCGTGTGCTTTGCCATAATTAAATACACCAACACCAACACCACCGTTTACAATTTTAGAAACAACAAGGAAAGTGTTAGACAATTTATTATTTTATTATTCATTATACTATTTTATCATGAATTACGTAGATAGGACTATGTTTTTATTTGCAAAGCTGGTGGACTTTGTTTTACTTATCTAGTATTTTATCATCTCATTTTATTATTCTGTTTACATAAAATAACGGCGTTTCACTACTTCAAAACTTAAAATTTACTATTCTGTTTACGTTTAAAAATCACATCTTAGTGCTGTCATTGCCGCCAAAAAAATTCGCCAAATTTTGAAGGCCAAAATAGTTTGGCGGAAACTTACCCCGGTTATGAAAGATTAACCTAAAAAGTTTGCATGATTTTTTTTAGGAAACAAAGTTCTTAACTTCCATTATACCTTTTGAATTCTTAAGATTTTGCAACGGGAAGTTGAATTTATTTGTTAAGATAATTAATATTTATGTTAAGGGATATTGCATATTTCATTGTAATTTTTTTATATGTAATACATTTTCATTGAAATTTCTGTTTTCCCTTTTATTGTTATTTTTTTTTTTTGATAAAGTTGTTCTACAGAATAAAATTCTGTGCAGTTTTTAAATTTAATGTTTGGTGTTCCCTTTAGGCACTTTCTGGTACATTTGAAAGCCAGACGAAGGCTGGTCGCGTAGCGGCTAGTGTACAATAAAGGAATAAATAAAATTTGCTCACTTGCATTATATGATAATATGGGAACCCGTCCGAATTTTCAGACTATTTACACAGGTTGACAGGAATAGATATTTATTCATCAGAGTTCCATTATATTTTCTAACGAAATAAAGATTCTCTTAATAGAGCTTAAATGTATCGATTAACCTGCTTATCAAGTTCTATCATTCATTCTTGGTCTATCGACCTGTATTCGCAGTTCCATTTTTAGTACACACATTCATTTCATACTTCACGTTAGCCATTTGCATCGACAAATTCAGGTAAAAAATATTGATTTCATTAACGGGTTCTGGGATAAAGGCTTAGGAACGTTTTGAAACATCTCAGTAGACCATTTGAAAGAAGAACACTTACCTATTCAATAATAGCTACTTGGCCTTATTTCGAAAGTCATTGGTGACGAAATTCTATCTGTCTGAAACGCTTGCTGGAGAAAAGTTCTTAAGAAATTTAATTGTGTATATTTTTATACCATATTCAAGATATGTTTTGGAATTAAGAATTTTAAAAATACTTTTACTGGCTGATATTTCACACTCTTCGACTGTCTTGATTATTATCTTCAAAGTACGTAAAGGAAAGGGTGGTCATAAAATACTTTTGACTGGTACATAAAATACCATTGACTGGTACAAGGAAAAGGAGAGAAAAAATACTTTTATTGGAATTACAAGTTTTCAACATGCCTACCTTTGTAGACAATAATGCATTGAATGCGGAAGCTCGTTGCAACCACGACGAACGTAAAATAACAGGAAGAACAACTTCACGTTTTATGGCATCTTTCGATTGTGACAAATCTCGTGTACTTGATGTGTACACCTTAGATTTCGAATAACACCAGAAACAGTTTTGGTTTGTTTTATTAGATTGCGGCAAAGCACTCGAGGACTATCTGCCTTAAGGGAGGGATGCCTTCGTGGAGGACCTTTTAAGTTAAACTGGCTCGGATACCCGTTGCACATGGCGAAAACCACGAAAACACCCATGCAGCCAGCCCGTTCGCGGACCGAACTACCAGTGTTCAGCGACGTTACCGCTCGGCCGCTGGTGGGGCCCCCAGAAACAGAAATTCATCGGAGTGAGGTCGAAAGATCACGAAACTGCAAAGTTACGGGATTACCTTATCATGCAACGTTATACACGCTGAAAACTTGTAATTCTGGATAAAAGTAATTTTTACCTCTCCTCTTTTGTATTGTCATTGGTTCTTCATAATGCTCTTCTTTACGCAATTTTCATCGTATCGTTTCAACACCGTTTATGGTTTTTCCAATGTTCTGATCAATTTGCGCAGGAAAAAGTATATGTTGTCATTTCAAAACTTCTAAATTGGTTCGCTATAGCCGTAACTGTGAGAGATATCTTGTTTTAAATAATCACAATATCGAGCTACTACCATCAAATGACAATATCTGAAATTTCGTTTCGACTGGTTGAGCGAATAGGCCGCTAAGGGTTCATATAACGGAGAGATGTTCTTTTGGAAACTGCAGAAACTGCTATAGTGTTGGCTTTAAAATATACTTAGTGAATGATAAGAAAGTAATAATTATAAAATGTAATAATTATAAAGTATTTTCTTTACTCATTATATGGTATTTATTATAGATTCTTTAACGCAGGCAAAGCACGTAAGGACTACCATCCTACATTTTCATTTTGATTAGAAGTAGGATAAAATTTAAGAGTCTCGCACGTGTTTTCCACCACCATAATGCTCTCGACAGGCCTTTGTGATCAACCGATTTTCTGTATCTCTTCTCAAAGACACGTGATAGACACTAATATCCATGCCTTGTTTTGCAGCCAGTTTCCTTTAGAAAATATTGGAGGAAAGCATTCCTGTCTTTTAGTATCATTGTCATTATAAGGGCACAGCCCCTATCCTCCTAGCCGGCAGAAGCCGGCAGTATGATTAAAATAGTGTATAAGTATATATTTTTATATATAAAAACTATATACGTATATAATTTTAGTATATAAGTTTTCTTACCTTTATTTAAATCAATTAAAAATCAAATTGCTTTAATCGATTTAAAAAAATGCAAAGTCCGATTCCGGACACAACGGTAGTGCAGTCACTCTCCATTAACCAATGAATTTTCCTGCGGATTTCAAATCTTAAATGTGTAATCATTTCACTCCATCTAAGTCGGCAGTGAAGAAAATATAACATAGAATGTAGTCAAATATACAGGTATATTTACTTTTTTCAACAACGGTTTATTTTTTATTAGATAACCGTCTGGCTTTAGATGTCAGAGCTTGTCTTTTCAAACAAAAATAATTATTATTTTTAATTAAAACGAAGAGCGAAATAACCAAATTTAATGTGATTTTCTGCCAATTTTGTACTTTAACCCAGTGCATAGATATCAGTACCTGTAAAATTCCTGCTAATTTACACATCATGTATTCCTATAAGTGAACAATTCTCGTAATAAAAGAAATTAAGATATTTTTAACGAATTCTCGCATTATTCATCATAGGGCACTGATCTGAAAGTGAAGAATCATACAGCCACCTTATATATATATATATATATATATATATTTCAAGTTAAAAATTCAAATTTAGACCAAAATCTGTATCAAATTTTGAAAAACCACCAGTAAATTATGGTTGTATAAAAATATTTCAAGAAATTAGGGAAAGCCTAGGTGAAGTCAACATTTTACTTCAAAACTCGACACAAAAAGAAACCAAGTTAGACAAAAGCGAGCAATAAATGGTAACTTTCGTATTTAATTCTTGCCTTGAAGCTGAATGAATAAATTATTAAGTATTTTGTTTATCATACTGTTTGCAGCAGAGATGGTTAGCTGTAGCTGAACTTTCGCGTGTATTCTATTTATGAAGCGATTCCTCTTAGAATATTCCCATGTAGACAAATTTTCAAAACAGGTAGCTTTCGCGTGCTTTGCCATAATTTTATTCCTTCAAAAAATTCGCACGTCAACGAAAGAATCACATTGCATGCGTAAATTTTAGTCATGCAGCCAAAAACTCGTCCGAAAACGCATGTATCCGGAAGATAGAATTGCATCGCGTTATTTCAATATTTAAATTGCAAAAGTTACTTTGTTAGTTAAATAACTCAGGTGAGCAGGTCACATGACATAGGCGTCAGGATATAGTTTGACCCTGTGTATAATGCTGTGGTAAACTGATAGCGCTCAATCATAAGAAACTGATTAAACTTATTCTGTTGTAAGTCGTTAAGTTTTCATTAGCCTTCTTCTTAAAAAATTAGAAGTAATGACTTTCATTAGCCATAACTTCTAGTTTTTTAATGTAGTCTACGTTTTTCATTAATACAATTGATATGATTTTCTTTCGTTTGATGGTCTTCAAGTTTCACGAAGCTAATACATTAATTTCTCAAAGAAGAAAAAGTGAAGTATAAGAGAAAATGGAATAAACCTTTTTGCCGATCTTAGGATGAAATAGAAATTAATAAATTTAATTATTTGTACATTAAATAGATTACGTTTTAATTTAATTTTAAAAGCCAATATTTAAAATAACCTTGACATTTGCTAGTGCATAATAGTATTTCATATTTCGTTTCAAAATTTGAAATTATTTTGAAAAGAAATCTTGTATTAAAAATTAAACAATGATCATTCAGAAGTTGCCGATGTAAACTGAATTCGAACTTCCGAACCTTTCAAAAGCCTTGATCAGAGACTTCAAGAGTCTTTCGAAAGATGAGTTTTACGAAGGATTCAGAGAGGTGCATGACAGTTGGCAATTGTTTTAATAGATTTAAAGTGGTTATATATTGTATTTAAAAAGTAACAATATTGTTTCTACAGCTTTCAGTTTTGTACAAACATTATCTTAAAACTTTATAATCCAACTCAGTATACTAACAACAGTAAAAAGGTATAATATTTAAAATTTATCTGAAGAAAAATAACAATTCGTTTTTCATGTAAAATTAATAAATTTTAATAAGAATTTATAATGCTAGGAAGATGTTCAAAGTTTTTGAAAATGATAACCTTTTGTTAGTGTAGTAAAAATTAAAAGAAAAACTGAAAATCTCTTGCGATAAGCATAGAATTTAATTCAATTTTACAAATTATTATAATAAGATTACATTATGGAATTACAGAAAATATTTAAACCGTTAATTATTAGAATCCTTTAATATGGTTGTAAAACATGGAAATAAATTACGTATATATAAACTCTTCAAGGGAAAGTGATAGATTTATTCATCGGATTTCATACTATCTTCCCTAAATATAATTGGTTTAGTAAGTTCCAAATTCCGTGAATTTTGGATGATCTAGGATTTTTTGCGAATGGTAGATTTTTCAACAACTGCCGAATAAATCAAAGAATTTCTGATTTTTTTCCTGCTATTACTTTTTTGTTATAACTGTTAGATTATGTATATTTAAAATATTTGAATACTGCTTTCCATTAGAATTTCCTTAGAAATACTCTTTAATGTACGCCTGTTCCGAAATGTAAACTGGAATATTAAGTTTTGGTTTAACCTAAATTTTCCTGGATTTCTGAAACGCGGTAAAAATTTCTTTTCCGAATCTACCTTTAACCGCACTTCGTTGCCTGTCAATACCTACAAAGAATTTCGAGGCTGAACTATAATTTATATGAAAATGTGTTATTTCATGGCGAATATCTTTATGTGTACAGTGATATGCATAAAAACACCATTCAGTTAAATGGTAATCTTGGTCTATAATGAAAGTGTTCAATACATTTCCATAATTTGACTAGTTTATAAATATGAATTTCAATCAAGAAATGGGGGCCCACCAGCGGCCGAGCGGTAAAGTCGCTGAACACTGGTAGTTCGGTGCGAGGTTCGAATCCCGCGAACGGGCTGGCTGCATGGGCGTTTTCGTGGTTTTCCCCATGCGTAACGTGTATACGAGCCAGTTTCCCTTGGAAAGTCCTCCACGAAAGCATCCCTTCCCTTAGGCAGATAGCCCTCGAGGCTTTGCCATAATCACACACACAATCAAGAAATGTATAATATAATTTTGATTTAGCTGCATACTAGTTATTTGTGTTATTGTTTCGTTTCTAGCATTCTCCAACCAAATGCTTTTATATAAAATTACTCCCATATTGATACATAATAATTTTAAGTTGTGTGTGACTAATAATATGATTAGTTTTTCTATTTTCTTGAATTTACAAACTAACTCGAAAATTAAAATGTTCGAAACTAAAAAGGTGGTATGAAAAGAAATGCTCTTTTATTAGCGGTTAAAAATTAAATTAATCGATACTAATTTGAAAGCTATTTTGCTTTAAAAGAACAATTTTTATCTTTCCCACACCTCTTCTACCTAACACGCCAGTTAATAGAACATTTCATTCTTAATTTATATGAAATCGGGATTGAAAATATTAATCTTTTAGATTAATATTTTACAAAAATTAATTTACTTTATCTGAAGAAACGATATAGAAAAAGATAAATCACCTTTATTACTGCTGGAGACATTTGTTTAATATTCATATTTAGTGCTATTATAAATCCTATGCTTATGAATACGAAACTGAAATATGAAGAATTTATATTTAAAACCCGGAAATATAAACTGCGTGAGTGATTTTATGTTTGCAATATAAATAAAGAAGAATGCTAAGAGAAAAAGAGCTAGCTTGGCATTTTGTTTTAATGTCACGTTTCAGAAGCTTTTTATGAAAAAAGAAAAAACGAAAAACACGGAAGGATAAGTAGGAAACTCCAAAGAAAAGGTTTATTCGCTTCTTCCCGAACCTTTCAGAGAATTTTTATATCAGACGCTATTTTAGCTTTTCGTTCTCGTAGATGTGTTTCGACAAGACAATATCCGAACAACCAGTCTATTTTCAATACCCCTTTTTCAATAAGCAATGCTTTGGTTAAGAGTCTATCGACACTCTTTATGAATTAAGGAGGGTCATTCGATGTCCAAGACACACTGGTCGCCAAGAGCAACGAGAAAAAGGGCGTGCTACTATCACGTGACCGGGTGGGTGGAGAATCATATCACCATGGAGACTCAGAGAAGCCGTTGTCACGTGATGAACGGTATTTTTGCAGTTCTTTCTTCGTTTTGTTATTTCTCCACTTCCATTTTCTCCTTTTGAGCTTGTTTCTTATTCCGTACCTGCGGCCCAGGTGCGGAAGATGCACTTGACGGATAAAAGCGCGCGCTGGCGGAATGATGTAAACAGAAACGGAACGGAAATTTGATCGTGTACAAAATTCCTTGACTCGGAGAAAGTGGGCCCCCCCAGGGGGACATGGGAGAACCCGAAGTGAACAGTCAGATCATGGGGCAGATGCGGGACTACGAAGACGACAACCAAAATGGCTCCAATAAAGGACATAATCACGAATCTCAAGACTCGGACTACACAGAAGTTCAACCTACACTTCGCAAGAACCACTCAGAAGTGTTACTGTCTATTCAAGGAGTCTCAGATGACTTGACTAATGGTAATCGGCCAAAAAGTGAGGCCCTCTTTAAAAGGAATCCTCGGTTGGCTTGTGTTTCTATTGAAATTGATCCAGCAACAGATGATGATGAAGGAAATAAAAACAACAACAACGAAATCCTAGATCCTAACGCTAATATTGGCCTACCGGAAAATGTTTCAAAAGGAACACTCAAACGCCAAAACAATGTGAAAGAGGACATAATGGAGCGAAATGGTAGTCTCTCTTACAATACCCCGGATAGGAAGAAGAAACTTCAGAAACAACCAAATGTAGAAATTGGCTCTCCTGTTGATAAACAGGACAATCAAAATCTATCAACGAATACGATGAAAGGTAAACTAGCTGGCTTCTTATCAGCAGGACGGAGGAAGCCACTCAAAAGTTACTCGTGTCCTCAAGACGATGAAGAGCTCGCAAAACGTTTAACACGACAAAGTAAATCTTTGGATGTAGGTTCCAAAAGTCCGTCCGTTGCCGATCCGACTGAACATCAACCGACTATCAGACATCGGCCACTTTGTCTGAAATCGAGCTTAAAAGGGGAAGGTGGAGAATCAACGTCCCGGAACCACATCCAGCAACCTCAGCAAAGTCCTTTGCCCAGTCCTCGAAAACCCGGGGTGAAAGTGGTTATCGATGATGCTGATTGTGTCTCTAACTTAGGCAGAGAAAGAAGATCCGTAGTTTACAGCCGAAAGAACAGTCTTATGCCACAGGTAAATTTTAAATTCCAAAAGTAAATTTTTGTTTAGTTCAAGCAGTTTATCTTAGCAGTATAAAATAGATTTATAAGTTTTAATTCATAAGAATTTTGTTATGATATGTCAAGTGGAAAGCTAAAGAATCAAATACATCAGCGGAGTTCTGAACCAGAAATTATGAAAAATATTAATAGAGTGTATACAAAATATCACAGATAATTTATCTAAATTTATCATAGATAAACTAATCAACGTGAGCATTTTTGGAATGTATACAAAGCAGGATAATATTTATCATAAGGGGGCGATCTAATATTTAATCTAATAGGTAAACTAGAATCATAAATGAAGCTAAGTGCCTTCTAAACTTTACAAAAGTTCCAAGAGGAAATCTCAGTACATACATACGTACGTATAAACCGTTTCTGCCTCTGCTTATGTGTAAAATGAACTAAAGTTACAATAATTTAACACACATGGAGAATAAAAACCGAAGCAGTTAAAAACGTAAGAAAGCTAATAAAGCTGTAGTAGACTAAATTTAAGGAAAAGAAGCAAAGATTCCAAAGAGCAGAAAAGAAAAGCATTACAAATTGACAAACATGTCTGCAAAGTAAAAGTAAATTAATCTCTTAAAATGAAAGAAAAATCGATAAGCAGCAAAGAAAACAAAAGAAAAATCAAAATATCCATTATTAAAAAAAGACATAAATAATGCATTAATTGCATTAAAATAGATAAGTAAATAAAGAAGCATAGTTCAAGGAAAACGCATTGCTGAGAAATAGTTTAGTTATTGATGAAATTTACTGAAGTGATGGGAGCTCAAGAGGCAAAATATATACTAAAATGGCTTACTAACATTTTTTTATTCTAGCGCGGTTTATATATTTTTTATGTTTTTCCTTTAGCTTCCCGGTAGCTTTTTACTTAGAGTTTACTCTTAATGCTATTGGGTATTGTTGGTTCCTTTGGAATTTATTTATTTTTTGGGACTTAATATATATACATATTTATTCAGCTCTATGTAAAAACTGCAGATCTATTTTTTTTTTTTTTCACTTAACGCATTTTTGTAAGTTGTGTTGTTGTATTTTATAGAATGTTTTAAAAAGTCACAGCCATTCAACTGAGTACATCAGAACTCCATTTTCTTAAAACAAAGGTTTGAGACTAACCTTTACAAGCGTTAATTGTTTCCAGATTCGTGTTTTGGGGATGGTGACGACAGTAGACATTTTACTTTATTTAACTGGTTATTAAGGATTAATTACCGTAAACTTTATTAATTCACACTAATAGTTCATGATAAGTAAAAGCTTTTAGATAAATTAGATAACTTATTATTAATTATATAAATTAATATATTCATTATATAAATATTTTATATTAGTATTAAATGCCTACGAAAACAAATTATGTAAAACGTAAGGAAAACCAATCTTTTAAATACACTGAAACCTTATATTTAAATAAAGGCGAAAATGTAGCTTAACAAACAAAATATTTTTGTTGATTTAATAATTGCGTGCGTAACATTTGTCGTTATTGCATAAAAGAAAAATTCTAATAAATAATTACAAGTAATATTAGTAACGGTAATATCCTTTTTCGAAAATAAGTTCAACTACTGAAATAAAATTATAAAATTTAAAAGGACACAAAAATAACTGTATACAGAAAGAGGAAAAGAAATAAATATTTTTTAAGGTTACAATGTAGGCTTCTTCCTTGAAATGCTACGTTAAGTACCTAGAGAAGTGTGATATGAGATTATGCATCACAACAATGAATTATGGCTTAATAATTAAATACAGTGCGAATTAAATAATAATTAATGAAAGAAGTCTTTTTATCCTGATATTTCCAGTTACAGACAATTAAACTGAAACTGCTCCTGGGAATATACAACTTATTATATTATTTTAATGCCAACTTAAAGATTTTAACTTGAATATTTGATCTCTTTGGACTAGTTAGATTGGTGTTTAAAAATCAAACTTATTCTTTCGAAATAGTTTTCATTTCGATTCTTGAAAAGTTAAAATTTTGGAAATTTAACTTATTCGTACGAAATAAGTTTGGTTTTTCAAAACAGTCAAACAGTCAAACTGATATGATACGTGTACTGGAAACTTCATTGCACTTTAAGTTAATTACTTTAAACTCTATTATACTAAAAATTACTATTTACAGTTTGCAGTCTTTGCTAACCGTTTATAAGGGTAAGATTGAGAAGCATTCAGAATTATAATTTATTTCAAGACGGTGCATCAGTTCGCTCAATTACTAGTAACAATAAATACTTACAGTTTTTGACCATACACTATATACAGATTATTTTAGAGTTAATTAATTTACATTTTCTTCTTTAGGGAACTCTTGTTCAGATAAAATCAAAACAGAGTGGAAAAACCTAAAATTCAAAATACCTGGCCTGTAAATTTTAATTAATACTATCATATTTTTGCTATCAGCTGCCTCCAGCTATGCTTGAATGAAAGTTTCGAAATGCTGATAGAAAAAGTAAACTTTTGGATGATTTTTCAATACCCTTTTTTTTATTTACGCTTCTTTTATGTCTTGTACAAGTAAAGATTTCGTGGTGTCAAACTGAAAAGATTGAAACTGAAATCAAAATGTGTATACTTTCTCGCTATTACATTTTACTTCAATCGTATATCATTTCTAATTTAATATCAGATTAAAAAAAGTACTTTCTCTAGTATTATCAGAATTTTTTAAATATTATATGTTGTTATAATACTCACAATGTTCAATTAAAAATGATCATATCCATGTTCAGATAATAAACAATCTTAAACTTCAACAAGTGTTATTTATTGAAATATATGTGCTAGTATATGTGATTATTTTTATTTGAGATTTATTAGTTTAAATGTTAAGTTGCTGAAAGATTTCTTCTGAATATTCTTTTATGCATTTCATAATTCAAGCTTTTCAAAGATATAAATCAGCATTTTGATTGTTATGCTCATTTGTTCCTTTAGAAATTACATAGTAAATTAATATTATGGACACTGTAGTGGGTCTGCAGGAAATTTTCATATTCAGAGCACTGTTAGCACACCTTTTGTGCTGCTTTATAAGCATTTCTTTCATGCATTTGTTCAGCATTACTTACAAATTATTTCCTTTAACAGCATTCTCATTATTCAAATCTAATTATTTGTATCAGTAGAATATATAGTGGTTTTATAAAATTATGCGAAAATCAACTTTATGTTGAATATGATTTTAAGTATTTTTTTATCTCTGAAAAACAGGGATCCGATGATATATTTTAAGGGGACTCATACACCTTAAAACCCATAAGATGTTCGAATAGGTGACTGTTGTAAGAACTGGGATAACTTATTTATTTTAAAAGCAATTACTACCAACTTTTTACAAATGACTACATAATATAGCTGCTTTCTGAAATAGTAATCAGAAAGTTTGTGTTGCCACAAATATTTTTATAATTTAATCACCTTTGTGACAACATTTTTCGTCATATTTCCAACTTGCGCGCACAGTTTAAAACATTCTGTTTCATAATTTAATTCTATATTTAATATATAGCTTTTATAACATCTGGAAACTACTGTGAACCTAAAATTCTAAAAATTTCATGTTAAATTTTTATTTTATTTTGAGTTGAGTTTATAAAATGTATTTTATTAAAAAAATGTGTAATGTTTTCGTCCATAAAATGTTTTAGTACTAAAATATTCATCAGATTGTTGGTTCAGTTAGAAAATAGGGCCCATATAAAGAATTCTATCATATTTCAAGTATGTACCATTAGCTATTTTTAAAATATCATGCGCGCAAGGTGGAAATATGGCGAAATATTTTGTCACAAAGAGGATTAAATTAGAAAAATATTTGTGGCAACACAAATTTTCTGGTTACTAGTTTCCAAAGCAGCTATATCATGAAGTCAGCTGTAAAATGTTGGAAGTAATTGCTTTTAAAACAAATCAAATATCACAATTCTTGCAATAGTCACACATTCGAAGATCATGAAGGGTTTAAGGTGTATGAGTCCCCTTAAGATTGTTTTTTTTTAAACCAATGCCGAACAAAGGCTAACTAGCTATATTTTTTGTGTACTATAAAAATAATTTAGCATTGTGTTTTAAAATTACCTTCAATAAATTAATACTTATAAACAAATTTTATTAGGAAATAAAAACATTTTATACCTCCAATAAACTTATTCAAATATTCTCAAATATTCATGTTTAATGATTTCTCTCCAAAAATGTAGTCGCAATCAAAGTTTCAACAAAAAGACTATTTTTTTCAAAATTATAATGTAACTGATTCCTTTCATTTGTTGTTTAATAAACTAATAACGAATAATTCTTAACTTAATTGCAACATTTATAAAAAGAATGAACTTTGTTTCATTAGTAGAACAATAATGTTTTTAAATGTTTTCATAATTTAATCTTCCATACATTCATGCCACTATTCTTTTAAAATAAAAACTGTTTTTATATAAATAATGCTTTTCTTGCTACCGATTCTTTTACTGAAGGAATAAGAAGCTTTAAAGAATTAAAACTTTCTGAGCTTTCGGGACATTTTTTTCCGTCAATTTTGTCTAAAATCAAATATAAATTTTCTTTAATTTATTTCTCACATCACATATGAGAGAAATCTCTGTATGTACTGCTGTTTAACAATGAAGAAAATTTTAAGATTTCCGGTCTTCTGTCATAGATCAGTTCGTAAGTTTTTTGGCATTCACATTAATAAATTCTAACGTTAAAAATCCAACTTTTTATCATCTTCAAACTTTTATAAGCATGTGATTTCTTTCTTCCGCGTAGCTACCCTTTCTTTATAAATTTTAAATAAGATGCTATTTTTGTTCATGCTAATATTTACTCATTTTAATATTAACTCAGTTAACGAGTAAATTTTAAGGATGATATATCATTAAAATTGAGTTAGAGTTAATCTAAGCAATGGCTCCTGACGATTATCTTCCACTTCTCAACTTTGCTCTTTGGTACCCATAGCAGTCGACAGGTAATCAAATTTTCCCTCCTGCAGATGCTTTATTCACTGATAAGGCTACCTTTACGCAGTTGGGTAGGTTTAACATTCATCATTCTCACCTGTGCTCTCATGATAACCAACATGGCACAATAACACACGCCTACCAAGAAAGGTTTTCCATTAATGTTTGAGCAAGCATTGCGCACGATAACTTAATATGACCGTACATTCTACCCAATCATTTAACTGACCACATGTACAGCATCTTCCTACAGGAGTCTTACCTGAACTTTTCGTCGATGTTCCTCGAGCTGTTCGCGGATGAACTCTATTCTTTCTTCCAGCACGATGGAGTCCCAACTTACTTCAAACGGAACATCAAGAATCACCTGGACGTGTCTACGACCAGAACTGGATAGAACGGGGCGGACTAGTTCCCTGGCCACCGAGTTCTCCGTTTTTAAAAACCTTGTGTACGAGAGTCCAGTCACATCTGCAGAAAATCTTGTTGGTCGCTTGTCTGTTGCTGCTGGACATGTGCTCTACACGCCTGACGTCTTTACTAATGTATGCCGATCAGTGCGCCGCCGCTGTGAATCTTGTACCGCTGTTGGTGGTACCATTTTAGAGTTGTTGAGGCAAGTAATAATGAGAGATAATTTAAAATAGAATAATACTCTTATCAACACCAATAATGCTGTTACTGAGTGCATTGTACGGTTTCATATAGCCTAAAACGTCAACCCCCAAAATCGTAAAGATGGACTCTCTCCAGAGTAATATCGAATTCAGAAATTCCTACAGCTTATCGATCATATAGAGCAAGGGCTCTGAACCGGTGATACGCAAGAGAAAAATAGGTGGTACGCAAAGAAACAAAGTATCTTTAGCTATTAAATTCAAAAACTAAAACCTCAACATCCTATTTGACTTTTTTTCTCTAACTCTCTTCAATTTATGCGATCTGAGCTTTGTTCAAGAGTGGTGGTCATAGTAATACGTTGTAGTGGCGGTACTAAAGGTTTTAAATTTTTGTTTAGACGATAGTCAAAAAGTTGAGAACCGCTGATATAGAGTATTTCTTAAATATAAGAGCGAAATTAAAAATCTTATAGATGAATTATTACATGCAGTTACTATAAAACCATCATTTAGCCCTTGTGCTGCCTCTGTATCTTAAGCGTATAAAAAAGATGAAAATGCAAAATCTAGATTATATATTGAGTTTATAAAATTTAACCAAATTACTAAAACAGATTTTGAATCAATGCTGAGAATAAACGCAGTACTAGATCAATTAACGAATGCAAAAGTACTTTCTACATGAAACCTAGCATCTGGTTATTGGCATATAAAGTTAAATGGAAATGATACTGAAAATTGGCATTGGCAGCCAATTTTGGTCTTTATGAATTTAATGCATTACCTTTTAATTGTTAAAATTCCTCAGTTGTGTTTTAAAGAGCCCTTGGACAATTTTTTAAACAAATATTAAATTTCGTTTGCCTTAAATTATTTTGATGGCACTATAGTATTTTCCCTAAATTTTGAGGAATATCTTAAAATAATATTTTTATGAAAAAGAAAATATAAAATTAAAAAAGTCAGAATGCACTCTTCTAAAGAAAAAATACATTTTCTAGAATAATTAAATAAACTTTCTAGAATAAAATATACTTTCTTGGAACTAGAAATATAACTTTTTTAGTTCAAGCAGGAAAGTATCAACTCTCTAATGCAAATATTGAAGTTTTTAAAAATTTACAGCTCCTTAAAATGTATTAATGTGTATCATAAATTATGCATGCATTGGAGTCCGTTTAACAAAATTTCTAAAACCTACTCTATATAAATGAGCAACTGAATGCCAAACAGACTTTCAAAATTTAAAAGACATTTTAATTTAAAGACATATTTTAACTTTATATAATCCAAAATATTCCTTTCATGTATTTAAAGGTAAATACATCTAAAGAAGCTGTTAGTACAGTTTTAAACAAGAACAACCATATGGTAATTCCCATCGCATAGATTTCCATTCTCGGAAATTAGGGACTTATGAGAAACATTATACAATTATGAATTAGAATGTTTAGCCGTTGTAGACGCTATCGATAAATTTTATTACTGTTTGCATGGTAATCATTCCATTGTGCATACTGAGCATGCTGTCCCAGTCTGGATTAAAAATATAAAACATCCTACAGGTAAACTATTTCGATGCTTTTTAAAATGATCTATGTATGCTTTTGACATAAAATATGAAAAAGTTTCTTCTTATATTGAAGGTGATATGTTAACTAAAAATCCTATTTGTCAACATTTGCGCGCTCAAACTAATTTATTAGTTTAAAAATTAGTTAGTTAAGAAATCGAAAACTATCAAAATTTGGATGCTTGTAACCCGATTACGATTTTTTCTTCTAGTAAAGATATTAAATCCTAATTATGATACTTTTAGCTGCGAATTTGTTTTCCTCTTACTCTGGCTCCTTTCCTGTCTCACCCTGTCCTTCTGCCCAGAGTCTTCCGGTTCAAAATTTGAGCCCGAATACGTTTCTCCCGGGCTTTGGATCCCGGATAGGAGCTTCAAAGCCCGAATACGTTTTCCAGTCTGGATACTAAACCATATTATACGTATTATAGCAGGGCCGTATTATAGCAGAAATAATTCTGCTATAATACATTTTTACCCAAAGTTTTTACCCAAGTTTTTACACTATGTGTACGCCCGTTGTCCTGCTAGGAATACTCATATCAAATTTTAATTTAATTTTTTTGTTAAGAGAGTCAGCTGTGGTCATAAACTGACTGAGTATAATATTTTTCACCAATCAAATTCTTCTGCCCACAGTTTCAATACAAAGGGCTACAACATATACACACTACACACAATTAAAGAAATTATTATTATTATTATTATTATTATTATTATTATTATTATTATTAATGTTATTGTTGTAAGTTAATGTAAAATTCTGTTTTTCTAAATTTATAAGGTCTACCTTGATTAAATAAGTTATTCGTCTTTACTTGAATTTCAATTTTGTATACTTATTCTTTTTTATTATAAGTGAGTTCTATAAAGAATTTTGTAATCATTAAATTTGAATACAAACTTTTATACCTTTATACAATGCTAAAAGCCAGTTACCCTGTATAAGGAATAAGTTTTTTATGTTAATTGTATTTAAACACTCCACAGCCATCCGTAAGTAGTTGAGCTGAATTATTTGTAGAAGACATGCCCAGTTTTTCATCAAAGTATATTATTATATTGTAGTGCATTTTGTTCGTTTCTGCGAATTAATTATTACATTCCTCTACAGTAAGAACATATGATTTTGTTTCATAATGTATAAAAAGTTTTAATTTTAATAGAATAGAGACATTTTCATTTTAGACAATACTCAGTTTTTACGAAAGACTTTCAGAAGGATTTTCAAATTATCATGTAATATTAAAACTACATTTCAAGAAATCTGAACGTTTTTTACTGTTTTGCAAAGCACATAGACTCCGAATTCAGGATAATGTTTATACTATGTGCAGAAAATGTTTCAAGAGCTTTACAAAACTTACATTTTAGAAACTTTAAATTGGATTGAAATTCATTTTACAGATTGTAACATAATTTAATTTTTCTAAATCGCATTTTATGTGTTTTCATATATTCAGGTATGCGATAGTTCACGAAACAACGGCGGGCCATTTTCTAAACGCAAATTCCTCAATTACTGGGGGCCCACCAGCGGCCGAGCGGTAAAGTCGCTAAACACTGGTAGTTCGGTCCGAAGTTCGAATCCCGCGAACGGGCTGGCCGCATGGGTGTTTTCGTGGTTTTCCCCATGTGTAACGTGTATACGAGCCAGTTTTCCTTAGAAAGTTCTCCACGAAGGCATCCCTCCCCTTAGGCAGATAGCCCTAGTGTGCTTTGCCATAATTAAATACACCACCATCTCAGTTACTGGGGTCTGTTTGTTTAATGATTTCATATGTAGATTATGTCAAGTACAATTTCCAGTATATTTTTATTAACCCGATCGTTTTACTAATGATGATTAGGATTTATGCAAGCCAATGTTTTGAATATAACATAGTTTGAAAATCACGCAAAATGCACCTAAAGTACCAAATCCCAAGACCTAGCTTCCAAATTCTACACAGCTATATTTTTCGGTAGATCAAAAATATCTTTCTTATATTAGCAGACGGTTTTACTAACACTTTTACTTAGTAATGTACTTTTTACTTTAGTAAGAGATTGAAATAAGTTTTAATAAAATTTTCTGATTAATACCGTGTAAGGAGCAATTATATTAGTAAATAAGTGCCTTCATTTAAAAAAGCAGTCCTGCTCCCTCATTTTTTACTATAAAAATTATGAAACTTCATCTAGAATTGCATGGAAAAGAAACAAACGAATGCAAAATCTAAAGTAGGCAAAATTTTCACCTTAATTTCTGAATAAAATTGTATCAGTTTTGTGGGCTATCAGACATAGGTTCCTCTTCTTCAGAAGGAAAACAATTTTTGAGAATATCGCTCAAGCTTTATTCAGAATCTACATCGAAATAAATTTGATTTTTTTTTTCATCTTTATCTCAAAGATTTAAAAGTTCCAGTACTATCATATGGCTGTATTTAATATTTTCTCTTTAGTAAATTCTTTTTTAAATTATCTTTTTGTAAAGAATCATTTGTAAACAATATTCTTCTCCTTGATAGGCATAATTTCCCGTATAAAAGTAAACTTCTTAGGAATTTAATGCTTGAGACAAAAAGCAACACATGTAACATAACGTTTGCAGTGCCATAGTAGCAAGGTTAAAGCCCCTAATTACGAAGTAAAGAAATCGCAAACGAACTCCAAAGACACGCAAAACTTTAGGGATAAACCTCCGCTCTGTCTGGCTGAAACCTTGCGTGTGAATTCATGTGGGATTGAATTTGCTTCGAGAGCGGAAATAGTGAACATTAAGAGAGGAATGCGAATAGACAGCGAGAAATGAACACTACACTCCTCCCCTACGCACCTATATTCCCATTTCTTGGAGCCAGCATTAAATGATAGGAAAACAGTCACGATCTGGAAGGATTGATAATCATCATGTAAACATTTTTACGTAATTTTTCGGGCTGAATTTCTAAGCGTATTTGACTTTAGAAGTTATTAAGATCCTGCACGTAAATTCTTTATTTATTAATATTTTTCAAACAACCATTCGTAAATGTTTCTAATTTTCAAATTAATGAAATAAATTGTAACCTTCTCTTGTTGATTAAACTCCGCTGGCTGAAGAAAACGTAAACTTAATTATTAAAGGTGCAAATAGGCCTTCAAAATTTTCAAAACTTTCACTTGTTAGATATAGGATCTCCAAGAAAGAGGAAAGGAACTTCATGAAGTATATATTATGTGGAATGCAAATGTTTCTATTTAATTCACTCAAAGAGTTCGGGGACAAAATGAACGAGTTTCAATATGTGAACCTATAACAGGACGATCGATATCACAGCGATATTTAGTTCTGCTCACTGTGACAAGAACTTTTTATGTAACATTTGCAACAACTTATTTATATCTCTAAGGTACTCAAGATTATCATATATCTCATTTTGGCCACATCCATAGAAGAAGAAATGCATTGTGATAAAACAAAGGCTTCTTGTTGGCAATAGGATAGGTCCATTTCTTGCAATCCACCAACCACCCATTGAATCGACAACTTAATTTGTCTCGCACATATCTCAAGTAGAACGTTCCATCTCTCTGGATGACGCCCAGCACTTAAAGGACAAGTTGTAAACATAACATCCTCAGAAAAGCCACTCCGACTGTATATACGGATGGCTGACGTATGGAAGACAAAATTGGTAGCACCTTTGGATGTTCTGCAATATACGTTTGTAAATTTGTGTTGTCTATAAAGTGTATTTGTAATGTGTACTATTGTAAGTTTATATTCAGCTGTAAAGTAATTTGAGTATATGAAATAATTCAATAATTAAGTAAATTATATAATTATATCCTTAGCCATAACAGCAACAATATCTTACAATGTTACCTGATGTATCTCCTAATGCTAGATATGCGGGGATGCGAGACAGTACCACCTAACCCCTTGATAGAATGATGGTGTATCCGTCTCCCGTCAACTGTCAACTGAAAGATGATTTTCAGCTTAGTGTCTTTCAATTCCATATGCTTGATTTGAAAGAACCCACAACATTTTGATACATACAGAAGTGGATATTAGTTTCCACAACGAAATCAAGCATCGAAAATTTTGTTGCCCAATGGACCACAACAAGCATTAAACGTAGAACACTTTCGAATGCGTTTACGTACCACGCGCGAGTGCGCATATCGCAAAAACATGCTATCATTTTGAATGATGGAATAAAACAGAAGTCTTTTAGTCCATTTCATATAACAAATAATTTGCAAAGGTTTCGTAAATCTCACCGTTCATTATCTGAGAGTCGGTACAGTTCTATGAACATAGAATTATTTGCACAGACACTATCAGGCAGAGAACCAATCATATAAATAGAAACAGCAAAATCAGTTAAATAAATCAAGTAATACAAAATTAGTCGTAGCAGAATATAAAGTATATTCATACACTGAATAGCCATATGTGTACCATATGTGGCTTATTGGTTTTAATAACGTGATATGCAACTCGGTGATTTGAAAGATGATGCTTTTTCATGCGTGGTGGTAGCTGATATCAAAGAGGTTAGCTCCCTGTGAAGGGAGTTTAGATTTCTTTCAAGAAATTCCACAGGTTTCTCTCTTTCTCTGGATGTTTACTATTTAAACGTTGAAGTAACTTTGATGGCTTCATACTTTTTTTTAGAAGACTTCTCGACTAACAGCACATTGCGATGTTACCAAGTAACGGTAAAAACATATTAAAAAAAAATATTTAACCACATTTATTCACCGCTATAAAAATGTTTTTCTTTTTATTACTGTCAATCTCAGATATAGATGGTTCTGTACTTTATTTTAAAACTTTGGATCGCTAGATAGCTTTACAAATTCTTTTTACACTTTATATAACGGGTAGTTAATCTCATTAGTACCAATTAACGAGACATCATTAATTAATTAATACCAATCCCATTAATTAATACCAATTAACGAGACATCATTAATTAATTTATACCAATCCCATTAATTAGTACCAATTAATGGGACGGCATAATCTTTATAAGTCTTGTGAATGCAGTTTCATTAAATTCCCTATGGAATTGAATTTTCGTGACCCCAAAATTTCGATTTGCGACCCCATTTAAGGTCACGACCCATAGTTTAAGAAACACTGAAATAAAGCATGTAATCCAAAAGATAAAGCGATAAGCGACGGAGGACGTGGGCATTGTTCCTTTGCCATTCGGTTAATCAGTACAGCACCCCGTCCGCCCTCATCTAAAGTTGGTCATTTGGTGTTCCCACACGAGATCCTCGCACAAGACTCCGAGATCCAGCGCCTAGAGCATCCGGTGGGCAGTCAAAAAGACCAATATGCCCCCGGGAATTCCCTCTTATCCAATCGCCCGGCCCAGCATTTATTGAAACGATATCAAGCAATATATGGCCATACAAGGGCTTTGTCAACGTGGTATGGCAGACTGTTGTTATTGCTACATGAGGATGACCTCCTACACATTCTTGGTTATTATCTAAATAAACATGCATAGATATAAACATTACAATATATACATTTGTATATTGTACATTAAGCCATACTTGCGCTATACTGTACCTTATATTACGTCACACATTATATATGATATCTTACTTTTGTACATTTCACTATATTACAATGTGCGTTTTACCATACGCTGACTACTAGTCATAATTTGATAAAAGTGGTTAAAGTTGTGCCCAAACGTTAGTTGCTAAAATATCTGGTTTTGTGATAAGGGTTTTAGCCTAATGTCAAGTTTCTTTTTAATTTTGCAGTAAATTAGCATATGTTCTGAAAGTTGGGCTTTAGAAAATGAAATTTGAAAGGAAAAAGAAGTTCAGAAATTTAATTGGTTGATTAAAATTCAAAATGGAACCTTTACTACATATTTGCAAAATTTCATTTGTAGAAAAACTGGTGCCTAGACTCCTAGCTATTGTTCAATGAAACGTTTCTTGCTGAAAACCAAAAGAATTAAAATTTATGAAACAGGAATTTTTGTCAGTACCGGTCTTCGTTGGTTTGATATAAAGATTTTCGCCACACTGTAGTTGCAGATCAGTTTAAGCGAAATGAGATTTTAAGTTTAAATAGATACTTATTTTTGCTATTATACTGCATAGTAATGTTAGAAAGAAAACATTTTCTCTTCAATAAATGTTAAACTGCGTATCCCAATTTAAACAAATGAGTAATCTCAAATAACTATTTTTCTGGTACAGTGGCATTTGAATAAAACTCCTTTCAACAAATTGATCATTTAAAGTTTTTAAAGAGATGTACCTCTTTAATGATCGTTGACATCAAACGCGCGATATCCTCTGTTCAATCGAAACCAGATTTGGAAGCTAAACTGCCATTTATCCAAGCGCTGACTCGAATAACGCGCTCTTACCAAAATACCTTCATTAGAATCTAAACCACTCGCAATAACTCCAGCGAAATTCTCTTCCTAATTAACTGGGAAGGCAAGGGTGTGCTCGTTAATTGCAAACCTCTCACGTGACTCCTTTAATGACGCATTTTCTTCTTGAAAGAGGAGAAATCGAGAAACGAATGCCATGTTCCCATGCCTGAGCACTCATCCAGCTTTCGACAGAAACCTCGTCTCTCAGGCGTGTTGATTAATGGCATCTACAAGATAAACAGTCGTTCCTGCTACTGAGTGATGCAGAACGCCTTTTGGGGAAAAACAACGCCTTCAGGGGAAATGCCTGCCTTTAGGGACAAAGAAATCTGATTCTGTTTTACGCAATTTGAGTAATCACTGTTCTTTATTGTAACCACACAATGGAAAGTTAAATTTGCAGATACCAAAACTCGATTTAAATGGATTTCATAAAGGCTACTTAAATTTATTATGCCGCAGATGCATATTTGAGTCTTTGCAGCTTATGGTACGCAAAGAAACACAATTAAATTATTAAGTAGTACCAAAAGATACCTTTTGAAAATTTAACAAATTGCAAATGTGCAGGCAATAATTTTTTATTAACCTTCCTATAGATTATACTTTTACTCTTTCAAGTAAGCTTCGAAGTAGAGCTATTTGCTTCGTTATTCTTTCTCATTTAAAGCACTAGAAGAAAGCCTTGTAGCATTAATTTAGCCATTTGTCTAGATTAAAATACGGTATGAGTTCACTTTCGTTGCTTTTTTTACGGTATCTCATTCTCTGAATTTCAAGTTTGCCATTTTGTTTTAATTTTTTCCGCGTAATCCAAAACCACAATTTTCTTTCGTAAAGTTCGTTCTTTCGATTGATTTCTATACCATATAGTATTTTAAATAGATGAATGTTGCAGGGACTTTATATAAAAACTCTAAAGAAAATGATCATTTCCATACAATTTTGTTCATAAAAATAAGTTTACTTCATATATTTTTAGGCAACAATAAAAGAGGAATAAAGATATTATTTCGAAACAGTTTTAGAATCCACGGATTATACAAAAGTTCCTTCCGATTTTGACTTTGACTTATTTTAGTTTAGATGAATGGTTAACTGCAACTCTAGAGGAACATCAAAATTGTGCCGAACGCAGTTAACCATTCATCTAAACTAAAATAATAGATTTTTCTGAAGCTAAATTGGGACAAGTTGAAATGTCAGTTTTAGCGTAACCTTTGTTATTTCCAAGAATAAACATATATTTAGTTAGTTGGGGTTTCTTAGAGGTGTTCGCATATTAAATGAAACCCTTGGTTTCAAATCATTTCCTCACGTAAATACTGACAATTGTAGAGATCATTCAATCATAAGGTGTCGCCAGGACAAAGTTCGCTGTATTTTTTATCAAAACATACATTCCATTCTTACATCGACTTTCTTTCATGTATTCTCGTTTTTCAATAATTTCCAAATGTGATGCATTTATAATTTCTTACGGGATTTAATTTCATTGTCTATTATTCGTGTACGAAACGCAGTGTACGCGAATAATAGACATGTGTGAATTATTCGTGTACGAAACGAATTGTATTGCCCCTGATAATTTTATTTAATACTCTGAAAAAAGACAGTATGAGAAAGGTGAGAGAGGTGATAGGAAAGTCGCTCGCCTGTCGTCTGTGGTTTATTTCTCTTCTTGCCCTGTAATGTAGAACACATAAGAATAATGCACACAACTACCGGATAACTACCAATAGATTTAATTACATAAACAATACCTATTTCTACATATTGAAGAAGGATACATGTTACAGAAGTATGATGAGAATAAATACTTTTCTAATAATTACTTATAATTTGAAAAAAGTCAGAAGTTCTGATATTTGTAGATATTTGTATGAGGCTTTTTAACTTAACTCTTTATCGCCTTCTGTTATCATTAAACCATCCCTTAACAACAGACACAAAATTTCTTTAACAAACTATCCTATCATTCCAAAGAGCTATTGGAAGTCCTTTCATTGTAAGAAGCTTTTAACTAAGTGGAATGAGGAATGTATCTTTCCTCTCTATAAATTTTCCGAGTCTTTCCTCTCTATAAATTTTAAAGTTTGTCAGTTTTTATCTGGTCACGGTAAATTTGCAAGTTACCTGTTTTGTTTTAATCTAAGATCAAACAATTTATGTGAATGTTCAAAAAGAGTACCTCAGGATGTGGAACATTTGATTTTCTCATGTCCTACACTTGATGGCCCTAGATTACGCTTGAAGAACGATTTGAAAATGTTCGGAGTAACTTGGTTAGTGAACTTATCTGTTATCTGAACTTATTTTCTGTTCGTTTTATTTATGCATGTAACGTTTAATGTTTTAGTTAACTTACTTCTGTAAAACCCGTGTTGTACATATGTGGAGCACGGGGAGTTTGTATGTTTTCAAAAAAAAACTATCCTTTTGTGAACTTCGAACAGTGTCTAAAACTTATACCTAGAACGCTTGTTATTTAATTATTGAACGTATTTCTGATCCCATAGATTCCAACCTAGAGATGAACTAACGAAGTTTGTGCCAATAATTTACAAAATCGAGGAATATTTGCAGAATTCGTGAAGTTTTATGGAACGCATCTCGAAGCGGAACACGGTATTAAAATATCCCGCATATTCTGGAAAACCTTTCATTTTAAACTAAGATCTTGCTTTTCAATTTTTTACTATACGATGAATCTTCTCATGACGACCACTTTCTTAAGACGTTAACGTCTGAAATTGATTAGTATTTCTGAAAATATAAATGAACATCGTGATTAAACCTCACCAGTGCTGATCATATCCAAACACGGCAAATAGTATTTGGAACCAACCGTAAATGATCGTCTTAGAAAGGGTTCATTGTGTTTACTTAGTTTGCTTTGCATAACATTATTTTTCTTAGATCATTTTGGTTTTGTTTACAATATTGTGATATTAAATTCCGTCTTAAATGTACAAAACTTTTAAATCATCTCCGGCTGATCAAGTTTCTTCATTTAAAGAAAGAAACCTATGCTAACTCAATTTCAGGTGCGCAGAGCTTTCAGAAAATGCAAACTTCGATCTAAATTTTGTATTTTTTACTTTAAAATTAATTTTCTTTACTTATATCCATTTACTATTCCCCTATATACGTGGGTGGATCCAAATATTTTCGGGCTCACATAATAAATCCCTCATGTAGAGATATAGTGTCAATGCTAAATGAAAGATATGAAAGTTTCTCTAGAGAAATTGTGTATACCTTTTGCTGACTGTTTACTGAATGAATTTATGTGCTATTTGTTTTGAAATATTTTAAACAGAGTATGGTTCTGTGACTAATATTTTGTACTAAACAAGAGCTCAGTCCCAAAGAAATACGACAGAACTGTATAACAACCGTTGAAATAAAACAACGTGCATGCTAAATTGTTGATTCCTCCCCTTCCTATTTTACAGTGAAAAAATAGGTAAAACAACTTCACATGACCCAAAATTCCATAGAAGATCATTCTCGTAAAGGTAGTATATTGGAGATATTAAAATAAATATTGCTCAAAGCCAGAAAGAAGTACTGAGTGACAGAAGATTAAATGTTAAAGAGACGGCACCAAGAAAGGATCTATCTAAAACAACGTTTTTGCACATTCTACATTAACAGAGTCTCTGCAAGAGAAATACCCAAACTTCTTTCAGTATTTTAAAGACAGCAACATGTCAGTGCAATTCAGAAATAGCAATGGGAACTTGGCACAGAAGGTAAGGCACAGAAAGGTTAGTAAAACGTTTTAGCTTTACTAACCCTTCTGTGCCTTACCTCACTTGCCTGATAGTTACATCAGAACAAGCCCACGAAGTTCATTGTGGCAAAGAAGAGCAAGATTGCGCCTGTCTTTGGCTAGAGCCTTAAGCACCATACGGGTGATAATAAGACTTCGCTCAGTTCCACCTAAATTTTGATGGAGAGCACCCTGTGGGGACGGGTCCAAAGGTCTTCCACCCCTCTTTCCCTGCCAACAACCTTTCGAGAGGAATTTTGGCTTTTTTCGGTATTTAGAGTGCCTTCATGCCGCAAAAGACACTATACATTTACAAACATCAGTGCCTTCTCCAGGATTCCAACCCAGGCCCTTGGATATCGCAGTAGGCTTTCCTAACCACTCTACCGTCTGGGCAGCGTCCAACCCTTTTTACAGCCCATATTAACTTCAAGTTATTGTTATCCATTTTATAAACTGGAATCTGACCTTCGTGGAAAGAGAATAATGATGATGGTGTAAAAACAGAAATTATGGAGTATTATAGGGACAAACCTTCACATTACACTTGCAGAGTTTCCCCTTGTTTGTTAACATCCACTGACTAAATGACTTCTCACTATGTCTTGCAAATTACGACAGAGACTTGGAAAGGATGTAAAAGACTCTTTTATTAATTCAGATAAATTAAAAGGCACAGCTTCTGCTTACAGAACCAGCCAGCATTTATAGCTTAAACCAAACGTAATGTAGTGGACTTGATTAAATAAACTGTACGTGAGCTCAACGGCTATACACAGAGAATGCACGAAAATTTTCTCAATATCGGCATGACAAGCCTAATGGCGAGAATAACGCCTTCAGTAGGCAGAACACACTTTTATTTTACCATCTAAAATCTTCCTTTAAATACTATTTCTTTGTACTTCATTTTAATACGCGCTAACTATATATTGACCTGATAGGAAAATGGAAAGCAAGAAAGACAGCATCGCTAATTAAAATAAAATAACTGGTTAGTAGAAAAATAAATGAATACTCTCCAAGCGTCATAAAATCGCTCATTAAGCGATGTGAAAAGTACATCGAGATAGAAAGAGATCCCGCTGAAAAAAAAAGATATTAAAATTTTCATCTGGAAGTATCAGGAGGAAAATTCTGGAGCAACTTACGTTGGACTCCTTAATAATATTTTGTATTAATTTATGCCAAAAGTTCGTAAATAAAATAGGTTTCTAATATCTTATCATTAATCGATTTAAATTTTCTAACTCTACTTTCGGCGTATGGTATCATCTGCATCCAGAATAAAATCATAATCATGATGGAATTTTATATAACATCCAAATTGCAAAACTCTCTATATGCTTTTAGTATTATTCAAAGTGTAATATAATTTTATAATAATTTTATCTTTCTTTGTTTATATCACTTTACATTTAAAAACAGCTAAACTAAGCTTTTAAAATCTGAAGTTCTGTTTGAGTAGAGTTTTAATTTTGTTTTGCTGCTAGACTATCATACAAAGTTTTTAAATTGCAAGATGCTTTTTTACCCTTCTGTTATGCAACTCAGCATTTTTAGATCAGAAAAGTGTATTTTAAGTAAGGACTGAAGCATGTCGATAGTAGGCATTTAAAATAATCAATCTTAACTTTTTTGTACAACATACATATGCATATTTCTTCAATGCATTCTTTTCCTGGGCTGCAAAGGTAGCTCTTTATTTATAAATATTTTCTCAACGCAATATAGACGTGGTTTTCTTTAAAAAATAAGTACTTCAACCTCTCTGAAAAGCCATATGAAAAATTAAAATCATTCTATTTTTTAAACTGAAAGTTTCTTCTTCTTACTATATTTGACTATGGCACTATTTTAGTCCCATTGCAGTGAGTTTTGACTCTTGGTATGGGGATTCGATTCTTCTTATCTTTTCTCTTTCCACATATTAAACTCGGATTTACTGCGTCAGTACATTTTACTTCGAATTCTATCACATATAAGAGCATTTTAATGAATACGAGCTAAAATATAGTACTAAATATGAAATTGCGTTCACGTTTAAGAATTGCGAGAAAATTAGAGTCTCTTACGACTTACCGCCTGCAGTTAGCACAAAGGTAAAGCGGCTAAGGGAGCAGGTGATAATACGATTTGTGCGAAACTATGACTACGTTCTAAAGGCGCGCACCGTCAGGTGAAGTAAACTGATGTGCCTTTTAATGCTTTTGAATTTTAAGTAAAAATTGCTTGTAAATGTTATTATCTAAAAACGTAGGAAACTAGTCTAATGCATCTAATCCATTATCGGCACGCCAGTGATTATCATCATAATACTAATATATTGTCCCCTTTCCGTTCCACCAAATATTTGGCACTCCAGACATCCCATATAAGGCATGGATCTTTGAGAGTTCATGGAAGGCTTCAGACCTACAAAGGGTAAGGCCGACCTGATGCCCGCCCGCCTTAACTTATTACCTCTACCTACCCTTACGCTATGTCTACATACATCGCAGAATGTGGAGAAATTCGGACATGGAAATATTAGTCGGCCGCGTAACCCGCCTGAGAAGATGACTATAAAGAACCCAGTTCGTATTTAATCCACCCCCCCCACACACACACAAAAAGCGGAGAATGTCAACGTACTGATCTCAGTCATTACAGTTTATTTTACTTCCTGGATCGCTGGCAGATTGTTTTCTTGCCATAATAAATAGATAACCATCTGCTTTTAAAAAAAAGAGCAAACTGAAATCTATAATTTTAAATATTTCAAATGCACAGTATGCCAAAATGAACTGTAAATATTCTCAAGTCCCCTAATTTTGTTATCCATAAAACCAACTGGGCTTTAAAAGTAACATCTTTCAACAATAATATCAAATAAAATGCCATTTCTAGTCCACCTTGACCATTTTATCGAGTTAAGGTCCTAATCCTTTATAGCTGGATGCGAGCGCTCTCCGAAGAAGTAGGCAAGTACCAAGGGGGAACGCGAAGAAACAACTACAGTAAACGGAATCACGTATCTATTAAAAGAAACAAAGTAATGAAAACCTCAGAAATTAAGATTGCTCGCGCCCGCAGTTTTGTTTCCCCCATGGCCCTTAGCCTCTCCCCTCCCCAAACTTCTCCTTCAGTTTACGGAGCAGGTTAAGATCTTTACTGCTTCTGGCGACTAGAAAAGTCTTGCCTTTGGGTCAAGCGAAATCGATCCTCTTCGCAATACAATGATTTATTCAAGTCCGGAAGTCAGATAATGGTAGGCGAAATGCCCGTGGAAAAGTAATAAAAACACTTTAGCAATTGCGCTCTCTGCCGGCAGGGGGAGCTGAATATAATAATCAAAGAAAAGGGGGAGGGGTACTAGCATTTGTTTTGTTGGGCTTCAGAAATGAAGCCCCGCTTTCTTTATTTTCTTTTTACTTTTTTAAGAGCACACCTTCAGGTATAAATCTCAAATGCAATTGCCTGGAACGATGCTAGTGCGTGACTATATTGGAGCGAGAATTTAAAGTCTGGTTGTTGCCATTCCGCGCTGTCGTATTTTGCTCGCCCCTTATCTTTTCATATTTTATAAATGTTTATTTTATTTCCTTCTATAAATGTTACTTCTCCCGACTTTGCTCCGAGCGCCGCTTTCAAAGGTTACGTAAAATAAATGGTAAAAAGTGTGTGTTTCATTACAACTGTTTTTATATCATTTGGAGCTATGCAGTAAGGACCTTCAGCTAAAGGCTTGGGGGAGTCTGTTTTTGTTGCCATTCTGTAAAGGGCATAAATTTGAAATGTAGGTATACTCACCACCTCCTGAAGGAAGACAAAGTTTATGGAACTCCACTAAACAGAACTCTCGAAGCCTTTGGAAGCAGCCCACTAGATCAACAAAAAGGCCGTGGATTCCTGTTCATCCAAAAAGAAAAGTTTCGTTCGTAAATCGTACTGATTGACAGTATTTTCATGATGAAAGGAGATATATAAGTCATGTTCCATTATTGCATTCGCAATGAAGTCTGGGAGATAACATTAGCATTAAACGCATAAAACATTTTAATGGGAGTTTTCCCCTTTTATTCCAATGATTTTATATATATATATATATATATACATATATATATATTTTATAAATAATTTATTTTCAATATAGTCATACACATATGACGTATTTGGTAGTATAATGTAAAATAAAGGCTATTCTATGTTAGGAAAAGAATGCAATTATATGAATGAATGCGAATGCGGATGCTTCTATATGAATGCATAATTATTGTAAAGACTACTCTATAAATACATTTGTATGATATGATAGTTATCTTATTCAAAAACTTGATATAAATGTAAGATAATCCAATATTGATGTGATGCAGCTCGGAAAGTTAAAGAAATACAGCAGACAGTTAAAATGTTTTTTCGTTATTTATTTACTAGCAGCTACGCAATCAGCCTTCGTCTGGCTTTTAAATGTACCGTAAAAATGCCTAAAGGGAACACCAAACGTTAAATTTAAACTCTGCACAAAATTTTACTCTGCAGAACACTTTTATCAAAAAGAATTCAATAAAAATGTATCACATATTAAAAAAATTACAATGAAATAATCAATATCCCTTAATACAAATTTTAATTATCCTAATAAATAAATTAACCAACTTCCCTTTGCAAAATCTTATTCAAATGGGATAAAGGAAGTTAAGAGTTTTGTTTCCTAAGAAAAATCATGCAAAATTTTTAATAAAATTAAAATTATATATAATTAAAACAAAATATAAAAAATTACAATGAAATATGGTCATACAATCAATAAGCAATAAATCTGATATTTTCAAGAGAAAACAGTCAGCAGTCCAGTATCCAAAGAAATGAATGAAAAACTGTTGCCAAAACCACATTTTTAAATGAATGAAACTATCATTAGAAAGCAATAGCCATTCAAAATTGTGCTTTGTGGATGACATAATTCAAAATACACAAACCTTTCTGCCATTAGTTAATAAAGAGAGAGAGAAAAAAAAGGAAATTATTTTTCTTGTGTCTCGCGAGACACAGGCGCGTCAGAATAAGAAGACTGCGATGTGCATGTTGCGTGTATAATTAATAATATTTTATCTCATATTTTCAACAGCTAGCAATCCAGTATACAAAGCATTGAATGAAAAACTGTTGCCAAAACTACATTTCTAAAAGAATAAAACTATATAAAATGATGCAATTTCATCAGAAAAGATAAAATAAAAAAAATCTGATTCGAATTTTGAAAAATATCGCTTCGAGGTGCACTGGCTCTTCTCTTGTCTAGATGCACCTACGTACTAAATTTCGTAGCCCTGAGTCTATTAGCTTACGCTCAACACGAACGAAAGACGCACACAGACAGACTCTTTCTTTTATTATATGTAGACATTGGTAATTTTCTTTTATTATATGTAGAGATTGGTAATTTTCTTTTATTATATGTAGAGATTGTTAAGATGCTTAAATAAGCAATATGCTATCAAAGGGATGAAATTCTTTGAAATCATTGTATTTATGATTTAATTTAACTTTTTTATTAAGAAATGTCAGATATTATATTTGTTTTCCCGTTTCCTTCCTAACGTTTGTGAGGGAAAAAAGGAAAATTCTATTAATGTGATAACACAGCCTTCAAAAGCATAGCATAATCCAATAAAGAACAAAAATAATTACAAAGTGACTATAGCAGCGTGAACAAATTTAATAGAAGTAACACAAAAGAAAACAGGGAAGGAAATATAAAAAATCCATTAAACTACATTACTACCCTGCTTTCAGGCATGGATGACTGATTTTTCAATGGAATGTGATGATCAAAGGTTACAAATGGAGTTCTAATCACGAATAGAGATCACAATATCGTTTTTTTTAACATTTAATACCCCTCACATTTTCCTGCGGTCTTTTTAAGTCTTCATCGTTAGGTTTTTGTCTAATATATCAACAGCTTTAATATGTTCTTGGAACCCTAAAATGTTTCATGAAGCGGAACATGGATTTAATATGAACATATATTGAGGATTTTCTCCTCCTTAATTATTACTGAATCCTTCTGTTGTACACAACGTAACTTTCTCGTTTCTTTCCCTTTTTTCTCTTTTTTTAAAGATTAATTATGTAACATGTAGCTTAAAAAGAAATTATTTTTAAGGATAAAAAGGGGATTTTAAATTGGATAAGCATTCTTAGTCTATTTTATATTCAAAATTTTGAAACAAATATGTCATTAGTGCATTAAACCTTTTGAATTTTTTATGATCAAGTGACTTTTTATGTATTGAAACAGCAAATGAAGAAATTTTTATTACATTATTCACGAATTCATGCCTATTACTCAAATTATTGCTGCGGTTATCGTTATAACTTTTGTCTTTACGTATGAAAATAATTTTGGAAATAATTCATTAAAGCGGAGAATTATACACTACTTCAGTTATGGTTTTTCTTTCAGAATTGAATAATCTTGTACGTTTGGCATATCATGAGTTTTTTATGTATATTTTACAACAAGAGAAAAATTTTATCTTTAAATAATGACAAAAATGTTTCGTAATATTACCAAATTTCACACTTCTTAAAGTATTGAAAATGCAAGGGATTTATCAATTATCTTTAGCCAATTCCTTGGCAATTTCCTTTTCCATCTGCAGCAATAAGTTGATATATCCATTTCATAACAGAAAATTTTCAAAATTTTATAAAATTTCACTTCCATAGAAGCAAAATTCCAACTCCAGTATTCAAATGTGAAATATGAAACCAATGAAAATTATCGCCAGCGCGACTTAGGATATGGATTAGATTTATATATAGCATTGTTCTAATATAGGTATTTTGACACAAATTCGGCCTTTTTCTGAAATGACGTGCCGGTTTTTTCCATATTCGATTCTACGACTCAAATTATACCAAAGTGCCAAGTTTTGTAAAAATTGAACGAATAGCTTTTAAAAAATTACCTCCTCAGTGTTAATTGAATTTGATTATATCTATGTATCTATCTATGAATCTATGTATTTATTAACATTTTTTATTAAACTTATTTCATTTCACATTTCAAACTTATTGACTTTCACATTTCAAAATTTAGGTTCATTGCAATTCGTCCATTTTTATGGAATATTTTTAAAATTTGTATTTCTAAGTAATTTTTATAAATTTTTCAAAAAAGATTTTGAATTATAACCTATAAAATATTTACCTTCATCTTAAAGCACATGTTGTGCAAAGCAAACCTACAAAAAATTAGAGTTTTATTCAAAATTTCCTAAGATATACGTGAATTTACATATTGGCACGTTTTGAAATTTGGCATATTTGTTATAAGCGATAATAACGTCAAATGTGGTTTACGCACTGTGTTAAAATTATTTAAAAGTATGAACGATGATTTTTCCACTCGCGTTCAATGACAAAAGGAGAGGAAAATAGGTTGCTATAAATTAAGAATTTCGCCAAGTGAATAATCCTTGGCGCAAACTGAAAAAAAAATGTGCCAAGATAAATTTTTAAATTTCTGCATAAATTTGCCATCAAAAATTGCAAAATTTAATATTTAGGCATAATTATGAGTTGTAGAATCGATATATGAAAAAAGGTGCATGGTTCTAGACTTATTTGCATTAGTCCCAGGAAAAAAAAATGCTGCCGTTCAGTATTCGATCACGATGGCTAGTTTTATCGCTGAAAATCTTGAAACAATTGGTAAAGTGTCGGAGCATTAGGCATATTCCGAACATGAAAAAAATCGTGGTATATTCGGGCTGTCAAAATAACAGGATTTTGATTTTACAGTTGAACAATTTTTGTGCTTTGTTTGGTGGTAAGCATTCTCATTATAAAAAAATCTCATACATAAGTCCTTAGAATGAAAACGTACAACTCCAAAATAGTTTCTTAATACTAAAATCATAATGCTAAATATTCCATGTAAGTAAGTGAAAATTAATAACTCATGCTTCTTTCCAACGGTGCATAATGCTAACAATATTTTTCCTGATTTTATCCGAGAGAGATATTCATAACTTACTGAGGCATAACCAATAAACTATCTCGAGGGACAGACATGTACTAAAGATACATTTTACGTTATTTCATTTAGGTAAATAAGTGTCACCGTGTATCATAACACGGGGATAATTTACGTGCACAATGCAAACCTATAATTACATAAAGAGCCTTGTGACAGGTAAAGCGAACTCACTTTCCATGAATGTTTATCTTGTTATAGGTCACATCTATGTTTAGCTCAAAAGTGCTGCCAATTTAGGGCTAGAATCTAATCGCTGATAATGGTCGTGACATTATGATAACTCGGAAATCGTTTTTCTGAGGTAAAAGGTGTTCATCTTCGTGCATACTTTGTCTTTATTACATATTGATTGGTAACGAATTATTTTATGGTTGAAAAACATGTTGATACAAAATATTAAAAATGAGTGACATGGTCGTTAGGAAAAAGTTCAATTTGCCACTTTTCCTTCTCGTATTAAACTGGTTATTAGAACTTTGGATGGCTTGTCTTGGTGGTTTTTGTAGACTTATGTTGCATTAACCTACACGCATTTTGTTTATAAACACCATTTAACAAGATAGGAAAAGTTAAATATGTTTTCCTACTAAATTACCTTCTTTACACTATAAGGTATTTCTTCCGCTTTATCATAATGAAATAACCTAAAGTCACTACAGTGGCGCCCGAACTAAAAAGGGTGGTGGATGATGATTCTCCATCACTAGGATTTGGCGATTGGGTCCCGTAATCCCCATTCGTCCTTTAAAAGGGTTAGTATATAAGTTATTTCTCCCGCTTTTTTAGCATCCCTTCGTTGTGTAGTGGTCAGCACGCTCAGCGCGTATTCGAGAGGTCTGTGGTTCGATTCCCGGCGAGGGCATTGCTCATTTTTCACGTCTCCTACTTCGAAATAACTTGCAAAACCTCCTATGCTGTGCACGATTTATCATTTTCAAACTTAATATTTAAAATTCCAAGAGTCACAGAAAAGATGTGAAATGAAACTAAAAGATTTATTTACTCGAGTACTTGTACGTACAACTAAAACCTAACAAAATTTATCTTTCGCTCCTTGCGGAACTTTGAGAATACAAAAGGCTTAAACATTTACAATTCAATCAGTAAGTTTAAATGCACCCGTATCCAATTATTCGTGGTCTGTATGATTAAAAGCTAGCAAATATCAAAAACTATTCATCAAAGCATAATCGGAAAATATGAGAAAGGCTCGGCACAGAAATTGCTTTCTGGAGGAGTTTCCAATACTCTCTTCAATTATTCATTCGCTTTTTATTTAAATCCATATTTAATTTCTGGTAAAGGTAATGGAGAAAACGGAAATCGCAGGAAAAATTAACATAAGAATAAGGCATAAATATAAAACATAAATGTCACAGTTATTTTATTGTCTTAATCGGACTAATAATTTTTACTGTAGGCTACAAATTCATGATTGCAATGACTTAAAATTAGAAATTTTTAAGCAAGGAGAAAAAAAAATATTGCCTAATCAAGCAGCTTTAGAGGCATAACTAGGCTAGCACAGAAACAAAAACTCATTCTACAGCCCTTCGATTTTCGCTTTTTATTGAATACTAACATTACAGCCGAAATATCGTTTCGAAGAGAAATATACTTATTATTAAATATATTCGAGAGAAATAACTTATATACTATTAGACTTGAACTTTATTAAATACTGGAAAGAGAAAAATATGTAAGAGAGAAAATGTGTTCATGTAAAAATATTGAACTAGTATAGTTATCGAAACTTAAAGTAGAATTTAAATAAGCCGCTTCAGAAGCATAGCTACCTTAAATTGAAATTAAATAAGAAACCTAGGCGGTTTTCTAACACTACTGAACTTAAGATAATTGTTAAATTATTGCCTTAAACAGACAAGACAAAACGAGGACATTCGTGGTCTGTATGATTAAAAATACAGAATACATAATTCGTGGTCTGTATGTCTTCTGTGCCTACTCAGCATTTACTAAATGCAATTTACTTAAAGCCATTAATTGATAACGATAAAAGTCTATACTAATGAAGGTAAAAAAATTAATATTATATTATGTTTAAAAAAATCAGAAAATGGGATTCGTGATATTTTATACAAGTATAGTTTATATTTGAACATTTTATAACTTAAAATTTATTATTTAAGCATTAACCTTAGATGAACTAAAACACTGAGTAACTTTAAATTCGTAATGTAATTGGGAAATACAGCCTTTAAAAATGAATTTTTTTAACAAAGCTTAAGTATAATCGGCTTTGAAAATACACTGAATTAAGTTAAATATGAAATGAGTGTATTGTACAAAAATGGCGATAAAACATAGGAAACGTATGATAAAATGTAACTATAAACGAAGGGCGTATGCATATCCTCACACGACATAATTTGCTCCGGGTTACACAAATATCTATACACGAATAGTTTAGTAAGAAGTGAAATAAGAATAACCAACGTCGCAATCAATAATAAGTCACCTGGTGTGTAACTTAAATTAAAGTTGTCAAACTTGTATAACTTTCAGAAACTTAAGTTACTGGCGAGCGTCTGACATAGACATTTATTATTAGAGGAATAGAATTCGTGGGTGTGGCAAGAAGAATATTATCTCAAACAAATGTCACCTGTGAGAAATAAAATGTTGCTTTCAAATGTGAATATTATACATGAAAGAGCAGACCGATCACGTTTCCTTTTTCATCTGTAGTTTTCGCATCGTGAAAATTCACGGATGCCTCGCATTCTGTGCTACACAAATACCAAAATATTCGTATAATACCCTCAACATTTTTCGATAAATTGGATAACATTACTCCCACGCTAACGTTTTCAGAAAGAACAAGTGAAATCAATACATACGTATTTATGCAGCTTTATGATGTTTTTCCGAAACAGTCTCATCCATTCAACAAGAGTTCTTCAGCAATTATTTTTAAACACATTATCGTAACAGATTTCACTCTTAACGCCATCACAGAGGTACATCACACATGTATTCCAATTAACGTAACATAAGAACATTTTTTCTGATCACACATTATTCGGTAAACTTTTGATATCACTGTCTTTTACGCTACGGTGATAAAGATGCTACCGTCTTTTCCTTTCCGCAAATAGTTTTCATCAACTGTATCTAAGATGTCCATTACTTCGAAATATTTTTAAAAGATACCGTGGATGAGATTTCCCACATTTTATCCAACCTACGCAAGATCGCGATGCGTTCACTCTTTTTCTTCCAGTTACATGATGGTATGCTGCTATTGTATATCATTTGGTTTTCTGCCTTGTTAGAAGGGAAATAAATTATGACTCGTCAAACAAAATGATAAGTTTTAAGAGATGGTCCGTAATTCTGACACTATTAGAATTATCATATATTAAATCCTTGCGGCAATGTTTCCTCCATATAAATGATAGTATGGAAATTATATAAAATTAGGCTGCGAACATTACGCAAAAATAGATCATAACAGTTGAAATATATAGACCAGTGAAGCAATGTCTCATTGAAGTGTAATAATTCATGAAAAGCATTTAAAGCTAGATATTCAAGGGCTTCTACAAAATGCAATATTATGCAATAAAAGTACCAATAATAGCTCTAATGCAATTAGAATTAAAACCTTAATATCTGGAGACCTGCTATTTGATTTGGCCAATCATATTTTATTTCACTTCTTACAAGGTAAAAACTTACGCATGAAATATCCAATAGAAATATCTAAATAACGAGTCAGCTATTATTATAGTATTGCTTTCTAGATCGTGGTTTCCTATGAAATTTCCCAGGTTCGAATCCCGGAAAAGGCATGAATGTAAAAATTGTCTGTCCCTTCATTAGGAGGTAACGGTGGCTGCCTGTTATGTGCCTCCACAATAAAATGGCCACTACGTCTGGTCTTAGTAGTGGCCAATGCCGTTATAGGCAAGTGTCCGCCATTGGGAAAAAAATTCCTTCCGAAGTATATAAAGGCAAGATTGCTTAACGCATGTTCTTGATTTCTAGCAGATTTCTTGATTTCTAGCAGTTCTTGGTGCCGTCTGTATGGAAGAGAGAATTTCAAACTCGTTTGATTCTTTTGTTTTGCCATGAGCTCGACAAAGCAGAATAACTTCCAGTTTTGTGAGTGATGAAAGAAGGCAAAAGCATGTTCTGGTAGTCCCAGAGTCTTTCAATAATATTAAGAGTTAGCCAACTATTACATTTAGCTCTAATGAATAAGAAACTCTTTGTCAGGCATAAAGTGGTTATACATTGTCATATGCTATATCTGTAATTTTAATTAACTCTTTTTACGTACTGGAATTAAAACATTTCAAAAAATCAGAAAATAATCATTCTGGAAAGTTCCAGCACATATGATCATTGCTTGTTTCTTTGTAATTCCAATAGGGTTCTCTTTCGATTTAAGACCTACGTGCAATGTTCCCAGGGTAAGAAATCTTAATAATTTTTCGAAACTAAAATTATTCCTTAGTCGCTTGTATATAATTATGACGAACTGGTCTTACTTCCAGTGGTGTTAATGACACCAGAGTGCTGACTTTCATGGTTATCAGGTAAGCTAGATAATTAGCTTGGTTATCATGTAATCTAACAATTCATTCGCCATAATTAAATGGCTACGTTTTGAACACATTTTTGAACGGCGGGCTCTAGCCTTTTTAAGCCTTTGTCTACTATTAAGGCAAGATGTGGTGGTCATTTTATTATGGAGGCACCTAATAAGCGGCCACAGCTACCTCCTATGAAGGGGACAAACAGTTTACATCCATGCCTTCTCTGGGATTCGAACACTGGCCCTTCGATATGGAAGTCAGAATCACTAACCATTTTCCCGTCTGGGAGGCATACGTTTTGAAATGTATAACCTTTATTATAAAGTATAGAATTGTTTCTTTTTAATCTATTCCAACTGTGCATTTTCAGAAGATTCAAAGAAAAACAATACAACACTGAAAAATGATATCAGCATAGTTAGTTTTGTATTTTCAGTTTTTTATTTGCCTCTATAAATATTTAATAAGTTGCAATATCATAACCTTAAAATTTGTGACATTTTCCAAAAATAAAATTGTAATTTTTTTTTCGATCGTTAAGTATATGATGAAGATATATTGATAACTCAGTTTGATTCCTCATTTTTCCTACTTGAAATGTAATGATCTCATTAACAAAACTTCATTCTGGTTTAGGTTTTTGTTATAAATGAAAGGCAATATATCGTTATCTGTGAATGTGCAATGACTGAAGGCCCACATGGAATTGTAATCAACCGTTGCTTAATTGGAGTTATCTTCAAAATAACATTTCATAAAATACTTGTACATGAAACCAGCGTACCAGTGTTACCTGATACATGAAACATAACTTCGATTTCCTAAACATTTCAAACATTTTTCTTTTTAATTTACATAAGAAAGAATTTTTAAATAGAGCAGCTGCGTTAAACTGAGATCTTAATTTTGTTAAATTAATAAAGAAATTTAATTTCTTCAGGATGAAAGGCTGAAAACTTTCAAATTTCTCAGACCATTATTTTCAGCCTACATCCGTCAAGATTTCTGGAATTCTAAACACTGAACTTCAATTTCTATCTGGGAGCAATTATGATGAGTTTCAAAACTAGTACTATAAATTATATAGTTTAGAACACTGTAGAATATAATTAGGAAACTTCCGGAAGGACATAAATTTTCTGATACCATAATGGCTAATGACAAGCATAGATGTCGTTAGCCATCAGAATCTCCCAAGTTTCGTCCTTTTCAGCGTCTGAACCGGAACCTTTACTCCTTAAGCTGAATCTTCTAATGTAATATAGTACTGATATGACTGATCTATAACTTGATGGGAAATTATTTTAAATCTAATGATGTAGTTATGACTTAAACCTTCTGCGATATTTATTAAATTAGTAGTAGTATAGAGCAGTCTGTTTAAAATTAGATCCCCCCCCCCGAAAAAAAGAAAGCAATTTTGGCTAGAAAAGTTTTTTGAAAAATTTGTTTGCTCTGAAAATGAGTTTGTATGCCTTCAAAGTCGATGCATTTTTTTTAGTGGCAGGTACTAGCCATTATAAGCATTGACCAGCACTACGGAAGTAAGGGGTGGTGAATATAGAGGCACCTAAGCATTTAGATCCTTCTCATTTACTATCGTAACGCATGTAGTCACCCGCACAATATGCATGGTCCTTATTTTCTCCATCTCACTTGAAAATGTAGCCTTCATTCGTGCGGTATTCACAAAGCGAAATACGCTAAACAAAATTTAAAAGGATAAAAACTGAAATTTGGAAATTCAAATCGATCATCTTCCTCAACTGTTGTTACTATATTTACGAGGCAAGAAGGAAGAAAAAGTGACCTTAAAGAGCCTTTTCTTTCTCCTTCTATCATGTCTGTCACTTTTCTTAAGTGACAGACTGTTATAATATTGCTTGATCTGGAGCTGGGTTATTAGTCTGTAATCTACTATTTTATTTGTACACATTTAAAGTACTGCTGTATTCTCAGACTACAAAAAGCTGCTCTTAAAAGTGCCATTAATATTATAATTTTGTATACTGTTACTACTATATTTAATTTTACTATTTTCATACTCAGTTTCTTTTCATCCTCCCAACCGGTATAGTGGTTAACGTCGCTGACTGCCTTTTCGAAGGGTTTAAATTCCGAAGAAAGCGTGGATGTTTGTAATTGTATGGTGTCCAAGCAGCATGGAGGTACTCTAAATATGCAGCGAGTCGAAAATCCTCTCGAGATGTTTGGTGGTAGGGGAAGAGTGGTTGGGGTAGCCTCGGACCCGTCCCCCTGGGATGCTCTCCATAAAATTGGGGGCGGAACTCAGCCAAATCTCACCGTCACCTGTAAGGAGCTAAAGGCTGTTGGCAACGTCAACGTATCTTGCGCTGCTTGGTCACGACGAATTTCGTGTACTTGGGCTCAATATAGGTCAGATAAGTGAGCATTTATCAACAATAACAACATTTTCCTTTCTTGAATTCTAAAATAAATTCGTCTGCACTGTCAGGAGGTCAAACAGGAAACTTATGGAAACTAGATTTAATCTTCACAGTATGCTGAAAATTTCTTCAGTACGATAATATTCATTTTTAAAAGGTTATCGCGTTTTGAAAGTTCTTCACTAAGAAACACATTGCATTTTTCACGCTCTGCTTACACGTTAGAACTAGCTCTGTGGAATTACATTTTTATGTCTTAAATCAAAATGTTATTTAATGGTGCTATTTTGATGGCGTACTCGTCATCTAGGAGAAAGAAAAAAAACTGTTAGAACAGTTTAAACAATTTTCTTTTAATTACTATACCAATCAGTTTATTCATTCTTTTAAAATGCAAAGAAGTACATAGATTCCAAAGAATTTGTTTTATGATTGGTAATTTACTACAGTAATTTATTATCATTATTTAATATCGACTCTTGTTTTCTGATTGTTCATCTGTGTAATACCGAAACAGGCAATTTACAAGAGCGTTAAAGAAACGACCTAAAGATTTATTTATACGACATCATATACATAAATAATATCTTTTCTCAGAAAGGTTTCTAAGGAAAGAACGCACTGCCATCGTTATCAGCAGTAGCAATTTATGCTGCCATTTATAAAATGATACATTTCAGCAGCATTTATTGTCTTGATTTATAAAATAATTTATTATTCTATCTTTATCTCCCAGATTCTATTCTCTCTTTTTTTTTTTCAAGGAACTTGCTCATTTGTAAAAACAAGAACAGAAGAAACAATGGTATGATAACTCTTAACTTCACAAAATAATCTGTAAGGCGTAATAAGTAGAGTAGTAATTTTATCACAGAGAGGGAAACAAAATTCCCAGGACCGTCGAGGAGTTAAGTAGAGAAATTCACGAAACTTTCATCTCCTGTGATTAATATTATCGTGAAATGCTTCGTTGTCGATGATTTACATTACCATTTCGGGTGGGGAGGATATGTACCAAAAACAAAACGATAACACAAATAACTAACTGGTGTGCAACTAACTTAAAAATTATATTACTTTTTTTTTTTAATCAGAGTGGATTATTAGATTAAGGTAAAGATCTACGATTGTATGCTTAAGGAGAGAGATGTTTTCACGAAGGACTTTCTAAAGGAAACTGTTCTGCATTACATAAGAAGAAACCACGAAAAGGCCCATGCAGCCAGTCCGTTCGCTGCGATATGAACTTGGGCCGAACTTTCAGTCTTTAGCGATTTTACCGCTAGTGAGACCCTATTTAACTGAAATTGAGACTTATCAATCAGGTTATAGGAATGCATTCAGCATTATTATTTTGCATTAATATTACCATTTAATTGAACGGTAGTGTTTCTGGTGGTGTGTTATGACTTGTCTCACTTGTCTGACAGTAACATCAGAACAAGTCCACAAAATTCATTGTGGCAAGAAGAGCAAGATTGCGCCTTTCGTTGGCAAGAGCCTTGAGCACCATACAGATGACAGTACGACTTCACTCAGTTCCCCCCCCCCAATTTTGATAGAGAGCACTCCAGGGGGGATGGTCCGAGAGTCTCCCACCCTCTTCCCCTATTACCAACCTCTCTAGAGGACTTTTCGGCTCCACGTATATTTAGAATGCCCCCATGCCGCAGAGACACTGTATTTACAAACATCCATGCCTTCTCCAGGATTCGAACCCGGACCCTTGGTCTCCCCTAACCACTATAGCATCTGCGCGGCTTATACATTGCACCTACATACGCGCATTTCCTTCATAAGGTAGACGTTTTTACACAGAGGATCGTTCGGCATCGAAATTGTCTGTCGTCACTGATAGGAAACGAAGCGCAACTATATATCTTCGGTAACCATATTCCAAGAAGCCGGCAATACTTAGGGTAATTGAAAATTTACTCCTCTTGTTTGGGTTTCGGAGCAGGATTACTTTGTACTGCATTTTCACGAAAATATTAAAATAGTATCATGAAAAATTTTATATTTGTTCATTGTATGTTTATTTTATTTATTTAAATATATAAATAGTTTTACAATGTAGAGTTCCTCACTTTGTAATTCTATGTTGGAAGTGATGAATCTTAAGAACTGATAAGCGAATAATCGCTTAAGTTCGGGTGACAAGAAACAACAAGATAGAAGGGTAACTAACCCTTTATTATTCCAATAAGATTTAACAAAACTCCGCCTGGGAGTGTACAAACAAAGCCGACACTTGGGCTTGAACTTAAGAGACTAAGAATTAAACTAAAACTAAGATTCACTAAAGAAATATAGCCGAACCTATCAAGATTCAAATCGAGTTGGCCCCTTAACGTATTTGACTACGAAGCTTAGCAAGGGCCTGAGTACGGCCGAGCGTAATAACAGCTTTGAGAGAGAGTGGCCAAAAAGGCAGACGCGCGTAAATCAGAAACTCTGATTCTCTCTCACTCTGTAAGTAACTTTGTGGTTTAAATACCGCTCCCCCTCATTAAATATTCAGCAAGATTCCGAAACTACGTTCTAGCCCGAAGTAGTAAGTTGAAGTTAAGAATTTGAAAGGAAAGGAACTTTATTTAAAATTTAACTGTTAATTTGGTGTATTTAATTATGGCAAAGCACACTAGGGCTATCTACCTAAGAGGAGGGATGTCTTCGTGGAGGACTTTCTAAGGGAAACTGGCTCGTATACACGTTACGCATGGGAAAACCACAAAAACGCCCATGCAGCCAGCCCGTTCGCGGGATTCGAACCTCGGACCAAACTACCAGCGTTCAGCGACTTTATCGCTCGGCCGCTGGTGGGCCTTTAACTGTTAATAAAATTAACATAATCCTTACAACAATATTAATAAAATTTAAAGGATAGTAACGAGAAACTTGAAATTCATGAATAAATCGACATTCGTGGGAAATCTGATGTATGTGAAATATTAGAAAATACCCTAAACTTCGGAAAATTGCTTAAATTCGAGCCACGATAAAATTATTGCTACGGTTATAAATTACCAAAAATATTTTAATTCAGTGGTCGCAAACTTAAATTGCAGTCGGGCTGAATGCACGATCTAAAAGCAGTCGGTCGGCCACAACTCTGTTTAACAAAATCAAATTTTTTTTTTTTTTTTTTTTAATTAACTTTCAAATTTTATTTACTAAGTGTTGATAAAAACATACGCAAACAGTAATTGTCTGAAATCTAAAGATTGGCATCTGCAAGACATTTTTGCTGATTTCCTTTTGTAATTCAAGCCTACTGACAGTTAAATATTAAATTTCAGATTGGCATTTATTTCAGATAATTCTAATGTGTTGAATTAACCGTTAATAACTTTAATTTCAACTTAAACTAAAATAAGAAAATACAAAACTTTCCAAGACAAAACTTGAGAATAAATAAGGACAACCGATTAAATTTCTTTTACTTATTAAATTTTTTTGTCGCATACAGAAAAAAATTCATATATTTGTATGTAAATAATTATAAACTTCTTTACTTCCTGCTAAAACATCTCACGGCGATGCCCAACGGAGATAGTGTTTAGCGACGCCTACTGCCGTACTGAAGGCCGGGGTTCGAATCCCGGATAGGACATGGATGTTTGTAAATGCATAGTGTCTGTGTGGCATGGGGGCACTCTAAATATGCGGCGAGCCGAAAGTCCTCTCAATAGGTTGTAGGTAGGGGAAGAAGGATAAAAAAGCCTCGGATCCGTCACCGGGGAGGCTCTCAATCAAAATTCGGAGCGGAACTGAGCAAAGTCAGCTGCATACTGTCACCTGCATAGTGCTCAAGTCTCTTGAGCAATCTTGCATGGCTTGCCACTATTAACTTCGCGGGCTTGTGCTGATGTTACTGTCCAAGTGAGATAAGTCACAAAAACAGCAACACCATCTCATGGCATTGCATACTAATAAAGTTCGTAACCTTGGAGAAAACTTACCAATAACTGCCTTCATCACAAATACAAATGTTCATTAATTAATCTAGTTCCGTTCTTTGATTTTGCTAATTTTCAATCGCGAAATAGAATCCGTTCACGTGTAAATGTACTCCCAAACAAAGTGATTATAATTATTGCAAAAATTCGTAACCAAGAATAGTTAATTATCTTATGCCAAGTGCGAATAAAAATTAATCAAATCTGTATCTGTAAATCTTTGAATAAGATTTATATCACGATGTAAATTATTTAACTCCATTTGTAGATTTTTCTAGAGCGTTAGTCAAGTTCATTTTTAATAATGAAAAATAATTTAAATTTAACTTTAAATGGTTAAATTCCTAAACGTTTTCTTCAAATTCTTGTCATAGAAGTTAATGTTATAATAATGCTAATTAATTTGCGGAAATATATTCGCGGGCCCTGCAGAACTGCTTGGGAGCCACATACGGTCCGTAGTCCGTCAGTTTGAGACAACTACTTAGACAAAATAACGAATACAAATGTTATTAAAGCTATCGATGGATAATGCTGTCTATGATACTTAAAGAATTAATTGGCCATCAATTAACAAAATGTACAAGCGAACAATGGACTACATGTATTTAAAGATCGCAATCGCACAACAATTAAATAATTTATAGAATTGAGAATTGAATTAAAACTGAGTATCCGAACGCATAAATAGATGAACTTCGACCAAAACTATCTTGATTTTGGTTCACATCCCCCCTAATATGAAATAAATCGAAACATTCTCAGTCTTTGATTAGATTTATTCGTTTAACATGCACAGAATAATGTTTCAGGGTGTCAGACAGAATGATTACTAAACATTTACGGTTGGATTTCGAAGTCTGAAGTGTTATGTTTGCAATAGCGCCATTCCGTTTTAATGAGGTTGAATATTTATGGACCGTCGTTGCTGATTTGGTCTCTCTATCTAGAACTGCTTTTATCGACTAACGCTGTATGTGTGGCTGAATAAAATAACTGCCGTACTTTCGAAACTGGTTGTAGGAAAGAGGATTTTGTAGATGAGTGATAAATAGGAAGTATTTAAATTTGTCTTTCTAAAAGGTTTAAATTTACTTTAAATTAATCAAATTTACTTTAATTTAATTTGCATAAAATATTCCAGTGATCCTCCAGGTTTTACCAAATATAGATTTGTGTTATATTTACTATTTGCACGTTTATTTTCATATACCTAGATTTTAATAAATATGAAAAAGTTATTTGCATCCTTGTGATTTTTCTATATACTAAGCAGAAAATCTTTTATGTTAAGTATTAAAATTATAAAGGGAGACTTATAAACGTTCAGTGATGAATGTCTAACATGCAAACAACGCCGTTTACAATGCAAACAAAGTCCGCTTATGGCAGCGGCCATGATAAGTGGTCATACCGTGACTTTTCATGGTTTCATTTTCATTGCACGGGACATAACAGAGAAGGCTTACTTCATCTACTCTAACCTTCATGATCATACAGACGTTAAAGGAAGTCAGTATGTTTAATTAATTAATCAGTATTTTTATCTGACGATTAAGATAGTGATGTTATCGTGGAAGAAAATCAAAGCAAAATTTCCCCTGGAGCTGCGGGTTAGTGGAGAAAACTCTCGAAACACTTATGGTTTGAGAGTTTTTCTAACAGTTTCGCAAAACATTTTGCGCTCTAGGTTTGGTCTGGTATTTATTACCTATTTTCAAAGTATGATAACATATTTATTATTCATAGCAATAAATACAACTGAACGAGGTTAAGTAATTCGGTGTTTTGAAACCACTAAACACTTGGCAGTTAGACCAGGATTTGAAACCCGGTGACCGAGCTGGTTGCGTGCATGTTTTTGTGGTTTTGCCTATTTTTAATGTAAATACTAGATTATTTCCCTTTCGAAGTCCTCAACGGAAACATCCTTCCCTTAAACAGATAGCTCTCGTATGCTTTGCCTTATCAAAATAAGCATAAACAAACAGTGCCTTACTCACAAAATGGGCTTCATTTCAACCAATTTCTCCGAAATCTCTTCATGACAGTCAAGACATTATTGCCATAATACAAGTATACTTGCCAAGATGCGATGTAGTGCGTACTGCATAACATTCACAGTCTCATGAAAAATCGCCTATTTAAGGCTGCTTAATACCAATTAGAGTTAAATTAAAATTTGAGCTTTCAAAATATTCCCCCCAAAATTGCCTCCTGCGGTAAACAGGAGAACAGCATGACAGCCACTGGTTGTGACCAAACTTAAGAGAGGGAATTTATTCAGAAATGAAAGAGACTTTTCTTATGAGAATATTTGAAAGGCGTAGTTTATACTAACACCCTATCTGTCATTAACAGAATAACGCTTAGAATATAAATCCAGTGCAATCAGTACTTTTATGAAAATAGCTTGAATATACTCAAACTCTGAAAAGCCAAAATTGAAAGGATTAGAAAAAAATTTCGATTAATAGCAAAATTCGAGTTAAATAAAACCCGGTGTCAAATTTCACTTAAAAATCATCTTAAACTTTAGTTAGACAAGCATATATATTGTGTGCACATTACGATAATCATTTTGATAACAAAAATAAATATTGAGAAATCATTAAAATCAGGAAATCCGATTTTTTATTTTTATCCTAATGCTGTGTATGATGACATCAGATCATAATATTCTGATGCATAATTAGACGGGATAAGTTTTTTTTTAAAGTTACGAACATAAATAGAATATTTCCCTTGCATAAATTAATATTAAATAAATATGTAATATACTCAACTTCCAACAAACCGAGGGCAGCTTAACAGGGCTTCGGATCGACCGGACCTTGCCTAAAGAAAATGTTAAGTTTGTTTATTGCGAAACGACGGAAAAATTACTATCCCAAACCATCAAAGTAGAACAAAATTATCTATGGAAAATACAAAAATGCCCTACACTCTTATGTGTAAAAATGAATCCATTAAACGCTATTTCATTTACCGCTTTGTTTCCTAAGAAAGTATTCCCAGAGTTAATCGAAGTATTAATACACTTATACACACATATGATTTCATTTATTGCAAATATAAAGAATTACCGTTACTGATTGCATAATGAGTATGATTCAGGTCTCCATACGTAAAGACAAGCAAAGATACAAGACAATGTAAAATTCATGTTTTGTAACGCTTAATAATAAATTGAATTATAATTTATGTAAATAAGTTTGATTAATTTTTTTCCAAATTCTGATATTATAAACCTATGGCATTTTAACAAGAGTGAACTTTATGGTATAATCGTAGTTTTAAAATACAAAGTAATTTCACAGCCAACGTTTAAAACGCTTGAATAAATTTTTTACTGTTTGTGTGTGTGTGTGATTATGGCAAAGCCTCGAGGCCTATCTGCCGAAGGGGAAGAATACTTTTGTGGAGGGCTTTCTAAGGAAAACTGGCTCGTATACACGTTACACATGGGAATGCAGCCAGCCCGTTCGCAGGATTTGGACCTCGGACCGAGCTACCAGCGTTCAGCGACTTTACCGCTCGGCCGCTGGTGGGCTTTTTACTGTTCTTATTTTTAGTTCTAGTTCATATGCTTCTAATGAAAGGGATCATTCAAGGCTTCCCAGCGAAAAAAATGATACTCAGCTGTGAATTGTGCATACATTTAATGTTGTTAAACTGTGCATATATAATGTTATAATAATTCTAAAAATAATTTTCAGCACTGATATTCTTATAAACTGAAAAGAAAAGCTAAGACTAACGATCGCCAACAATATGAGACGTAAATCTTTTTTTAACTCTAGAAATTCAAAAAATTTTCCGTATTGTAATATCATTATTCGCTTACTTAAAACACCTTAATTAAATTTAGATTTTATTTTATTTTAACCAAAGAAAAAAAGAGAGAGATTCTGATAACGAATGACTGCTATTATTTCTTATCGTCAATCAAAACTACATTATGAGGTTAGGTTCGATGAATAGTAACAAAAGATTCAACTGTAAAATAATACGTCTGCAAAGCCAAGGTACCTTATTTTCATCAGAAGTGTTTCCAACGCAAATATAGTATTAAAATGTTAAAAGGTATTATTTAAGTTTTATAATTTCGCTTTAACGTATTTATGCGACAGCTGATATAAATTTAAAAGCATATAAATTGAAGAATAGGCAAAATTAAATTAATGAACGTGATTTTTAAATATATAAACGTTACATTTAAATCTTTTAACATTCATGGTATTTCGATCTATATTTTTAAAATATCAGAAAAATATCTTCATTTGACCCTATAACTAAAATTGTACAAAACATGCTTCTGTAGTAAACAAACCTTTTAGAAGTTTTTTAAAGCTCAGAGTCATCTATCTAGTAAGACGGAAGAACAATTTCGTTTTCAAAATAGCTGAAATTCTTCAAAATTAGATATCTACTGACAATTCAAAATAAAATAATTTATAAACTGACACATTAATATGCATTTATTCTTAATTGTTATTTTATTTAGATTAATGAAAGCTAGACAGCAGAATTGAATTTTTAATTAAGCTAACAGCTTGTGTGGTAGCCACCTAAAATATTCATTATAAAAGAGAAAAATTATAGAATGATTTTTGTGAACCCAATTAGTAATTAATGTCAACAGAGGTGAAAAACTGGTTTATTGCTTTTAAATTGCTTATTTTATTGATAGATACCAGACACATTAAATTTGAAAGAAATATTAAATAGCTTGTGCTTTGCCAAAGTGCAGCATCCTGCCCGTGGAAGATTAATATACTTTATTTCGGACAGTGGCAACACTTTTTTTTAAATCACTGAGTTTGTAAATTAAATTTAAAACACAAATATCTCACATTCCACCGAGTGTCAATACATTGCTTTTAAACCGCTGAGTTTAGTCAAACATTCATTAAACTTACACAAAATATAAAATGAATAAAAAAACAAATTCAAAATTCAAGCTTCGAAGTGTACATACTGAGGTAAAGGACTATGTGTTTAAACTTTGACAGCTGTAAATATTACGTATTTCCATTGTGAAAAGAACATTTAATTATTATTTAATATATTTTTATAATAATTATTTAATAGTAGAGATACAAGATTATTTATGATGTGAAACATTTTAACAATTCACTACAAATAAACTATGCAACGATGTAAAATTTTAATATACTGAAATATAAGTAAACACACCTAGCGCTTTTATACATGCTATGTGATCTTTCAAAACTCGATCCATATGATATGGGAAATTTTTCATCCTAATTGTTAAACGACGGCTGCTAAGCAGCAAATCTCTGGTATGATGAACTTATTGTTAATCAGTTCAAGTCAGTGCCCTACCAGAAGTTGATCTTTAAAGTACGAGTATTTTCTACCTTCCTTACAGATATTATATACTTAACTCTGTTCTTTTTGATAAAGTGTTATTCTCAAAGACTTTTTGCAGTATTTCAAACTTAGCTACTAGAAATTCTACTGTGGAAATAAAGTTTAATATTCTTTTCCAATTGAATTTGCCATTTTGAGAAATCGCTAGAACCAAAATTCTTTATTCATTAAAAACAAATACATTTGTAAACGATAAGAGGAAATGAAATAATTATTACCAAGTGTTGGTAGAAGTCGTAAAAACTTTTGATAAATTTCTGGGAGTGATTTCTTGAAATGTCTTCAGCATGTGTAGCTTGAATATAAGTCAACTTTTCTGGAAAAGTCCTCCACGATGACATTTCTAGCTTAGACAGATAGTTTTTGGATATTTTGCAGTAATCGACTAAAATTTACAAGCAAACAATCAGATAGCCTGCTCTCAAAGAGTTATCATGCAATGCAGTATAAATCTTTCAGTTTAAAAATGTCAGTTCATTAAAAGCAATAAACGTATATTTTCATAATTCATAATTTAAAAAAGAATTGTAACTGTTATAATATATGATAATTTTAGTACTGTTCTGTTATCGGGACCAATTAGATTTTGCCAAAGATCTAGCTAAAAATGTGGTTAAAGATCTGACGAAAAATTTGAAGCGTAAAAATAATTGCCGAAATATTTACGATACGGTTAAGCTAAAAAAAAACAAAGGAAAAAATAACATAACAGATATTGTAAAATTTGAAAGTGGCTGCTACGTCTTTGGAATTTGTATTCTCTTTGCCAATTTTGAAAAGGCATTCTTTTCCTTTTTTTTTAAAAAAGTAAATATTGTAGCGATATTAAAATTAAACATTGGCCACTTCTTATGAATCAGTCTTTTGACGAGTTTAGCAACAGCTGGTGATCACTCCGGTACCGATAGCAAAATAATTTACAAGAAATGCGAATGATAATTTTTACGAATAATTGCAACTTTCATGTAATTAATTAAAATATTTTTATTGTAATATTTTGTGTCCCTCGATATATCCATTTGGATCCATTTTATATATTAATTAAAAAGAGGGAAATATTTGATTCTTTGGACCGTTTCCCTAGTTTAAGCAAAAATTTATGAAGCTTCAGAATATCCAGTTATCTTTCTCTTTTTTATTTCGTTGTGTGCTTTTCTTGAAACGCGAAGTCAGAATTCTTAGCTATTTATTGATCATAAAATAGTAACAGAAGCATGAAAATTGTTTGTAACGCAACAAAAAGTGCCCCCTGTTTGCTATTAACCCTACCTTTTTCATGAGCTGACATTACAAAACAAGATCGATGAAAACTATAAATTGAAAAATGCTAAAAGAGCCAATACTTTAGTTCTTTTCTTTATTCTTTCCTTCGTACCACTTTGAGAGATTTCAGGAGAATGCTTTTCTGGCTGTGTAACGCTTTTTTAGCCCATTACTTTAAGAAGTAATCAATAATATTTTTATGAAGGTTTGCGTAAAAATCTTAATGCGACAACAAAAATTCATTTTATTCTTTTTCACTCGTCTGCGCTGAATTATTGGCAGTTAGCCAAAATTTTGCTTGCTAAAAAATATGAAACATACTGAAGAAAATGGTACAATCTATATTTTATTATTGTTATTATAAATTATACTTAGACCATTGGCCTTTGACCGTCACTCCAGCTTAAATAACTATATTAGCACTAATGATAAAACGAATCTAAATCCTAAAAGAATGCCGAATGTACTGAATATTTCCTCAGGTCTTTCGAATCTTTCAAATCAGAATGATGAAAAAAATGTAAAAAAACAACTTTGTCTAATTCAGGAGATTACATCTCCGGCTAACTCAAAATTACGGTTATTCTAGGACAGTAAAAAAAAAACAGGAAAATTAATCACCCATATTATAATTAACATAAAAATATTATTAAAATTTACTTGTGTTTTCAGGCAGTTTAGTTCGGAGCATAAATTCATTTTCAATTAGTGCCTCTCGTAAGTTCAGATTGGTTAGGTAAATTAAATCACTATTTAAAAGAAAAAGAACACATCGGAAATAATGAAAGAACGAAAAAAAATGTTGGTAGCCACCGTGCAAGTTGTTAGCGGTAACGATTGTTAGTGGCATTTTTCTGCAATAAAAAGATTAAATTTTTTTAGACAAACTTGATTAGTCTGCAGTCCGGTTAAGTCACCGCCGGTAAATAAGGACTTTGCTTGACATTAAACGGTTTTAATTAATCATCATTTAAGATCTGCGATTAAAGAAAAATGAATTTAAAAATAAAATTTTACGAAATATACCTAAAACTGCAAGATTAAATGTAAGTAACTATCTAAATGCACTATTTGGTCTCCCTTGATCGGAAAATCATCACCTTCACAATTAAAGAGGATTCTAATCTCAATAGCACATGCAAAAAATAAGTCTTAACTGAAAGGTTTATTAAAACTGTGTCTTCAAATAAAACAAAAATTTAACAAATACTGTGCACCGCTACTTACGAGTTTAGAAATGCAGACAAATTTCTTCTGGCCTACAGATGAATAATTTGATTTAGGAGAGGTTTATCAATAACTCTTCAGCTGATTAGAACTGTTGAATTGTTGAATATATAGGATCAATAATGCGTAGCAAACATAGTATCTCGTCCTGCTCATGATAGACTTAACCCAATGCTTTTGACTCCATTTACTATATAGAACTTAACCTATAGTCTAATAAAAAAATCAAACTTGTATTGCTAAACAAATTTCCATGTCTCTTCAACTGGAGCAAATAGACCAAGCATCTGTCAAGGGTTTATTTTTTGGTCAGGGTTATATATTCATGATTTTTCAAAACTCACAACTTTCGGATGATCCTAACGGTTTAATAGCTTGCTAGGCGGATGATATCTTTATCGTGTCGAATTCACAGTCTAATTGTGGCATCACAAAACTTTAAAGTGAAATCTCCGACACTGAAACCTAATAGTCACTATGGAAAACTAATATAGACATCGAAACTCGTAACTTTTAGATATCATCAAGTACAGAATTTTACAAGCAGTTATTGATAACATCATTTATTTAACAAAAACGTTTCTCTTGTTGATAGTTCTAAACAGCAACTTTACGAGGACTATAGACGCGTAATAAATAATAAATATTAAACCTATGCTATAACTACCAAACTGAATCTTCTCTTGGATAAAAAAAATCAATGTTAAACCTCACTAGGAAAAGACATCAACCATCCGTCCATTAATATCTTGCTCTTCTTCTGCTTGGGCCCGTAATATCTTGCGCTTCTTCTAACGGCTGGATAATTTCCCTTTAAGCATTCGTGAAAAATTACGCCCTAAACCAGTGTTGGCGAACCTATGACGCTGACACACGAAGGCTTTTTAAATGACCCGCGTTTTGATTTTTGTAAATTTTTATCATAAAAATTTGGACAGATAATTGAAAATATTAAAAAATTAAAGTATAAATATCTAATGTCGAATATAAAAAAAAATTTCGAACTGGACTTTGGCTAGCTGCTTTTCTATCATGTATCTCTCAACATTACACTCAAGCTTCGCATTTCTCGTCTCCTTCGATGATGCGTTTCAGATCACGTGCCTGCAATTTTAAACGCACAGGCGGCTGAAAAGTTATCTGACGCGGTGCACCTAACGTTCGCATGAATGAAATGCTACAAATGCACAGATTATAACGATAATGGTAGGAAGGTTTTGAGGAGGTAACATTAATTATTTTCTGATTTCTTATTCTTGTATAAACTGTTCCTAAATTATTCCAGTAACCTTTTCTCCCGAATTAAAACTGTAATATTTTACAGAATCTTTCACTGGACTGGCGGTTTCTTTATCAAAAATCATGATACTCCTTAGCCCAAAATGAATCAAATATACCGACACTAAATCATGAATTTTGTGTTCAGTGTTAGCTAAGTTAATAATTATTACGCGTCTGATAAAATTCTAATGACGTCGATTTTCCTTTTAATCATGTTAGCAGTTTTATATCTTTGCGACGTGAATTGAATAAAAATCGTTACATGTTGTTTAAACCTTTACTCAAAGTTAGAAATATGTAACAAGATCATACGTAAAACATGCTATGATCCGATTCCCAGCCGAATAAAAGCTATATTACATGCCAAAGGCCTATGCCATATTAGCAAGAGATTCCTTATATATCTAGGGCGTTTCCCATTTTTTGATAACCACTTGTATCTGCAGCTATGCTTATTAATGAAGAATATTCAAATAATGTATACGTTTCTTTATTCCTACATATGTGTTTCTTATTCAGATACTCAGTGCAGGGGCGACGCTGGTATGTTTTCCCATGGTGCGTTAATTCAAAGTATCACACCATTGTCATAAATGTTTTGATAATGACCTTTATTTTTTGCTCCTCACTTGGAAGAGGAAATATTGTAGAGACAAAAAGAAAAAATCTGATGTGTACACCGCATGACTTCCTTGTACGGAATATTAAATTATACGCATTTTTTCTTCCACTTCATTTAAACTTATTGGATTGAATTAAATCTACTTCGCCGACAGCGCATAAACCACAATAGAATAAATGCATTCTTTAAAATTCACTCTAGTATTTGTTTACCATAGCGACACTCTGGCGCTAGATTCACTTAACAGTATTAATAATTATATAACATTTAACTTATATAATAATTATATAACGGAAACTAAGTTAACTGTTATATAATCCAAGAATTATATAACAGTTAACTTATATATTTCGTTCATATTATAACTCATAATGCACAAAATTTATATCATTTAAAGAATACAATTATCTAATCGTTGCCATATGTTCTATTCAAATACTATAATAAAGCTAGAATGATGTATAAAAGAAATTAAGCAAACAAAACAAAAAAGAAACAGTTTTTCACAGACGATTTAGTATTTCTCATTTAATTAATTCAGTTCTCACTTCGCGAGAAGGCAAAAATACATAAAAACTCAAAATATCTATATTGAAAATTACGAAGTAAATCTTAAACATTTATTTCCTCGAAAAATTTCCAGAAAGAATTAAGCATGATTTAATTGGCAATAATAAATGAATGCGTTATCTTTGTTGTTGCGAAGCTAAGTTTCTCTAGATTGGCAACAAATCCACTAGTCTCCTGTTTCAAATGTAAACATTAATGGCTGCCATAAAAAAAAGGCTTAGCGGCACTTAGACAACTTTAAAATTGTTGATAATTCTAAAAATATTGCATATAGATTTACTAAAGGCATAAAAACCTTAATCGGATTATAAAAACAGCATAATTCAATCATTTTTAAGGCAAAAAATGTACAATTTACAAACATATAAAAGTAAAGAAACGGAGATCACTGAGCCGGGTAACAGTTGGATATATATATATAAATATATTTATATACGTTTGGTGCGGCCGATTGCAACCAAAATACGAGGTGCACATCTACATGTTATAGCAGTCCTATATACAAGATTTCAACGTTCTGAGGCTACTCGTTTTTGAGTTATGCGAGGTACGTACGTACGTACATACGTTCGTACAGACGCCACGAAAAATTCTCTTCAGAATTAATTTTAAAGCAGTTTTCTAATTTTTTTGACGGAAAAGAGTATTTTATTCTGTCCTTACGTACAGATATCACGCAAAAACATCGTTAAATTGCATTCGATATCGGTCAAAATGGATATTTTCTTTGAAATATGCTGCCTGAAACTTTTCGCGATTTCAATACTTCCTTTTTACTTCGTACAAGGAAGTAAAAATGAACAAATTTTGACCCACTTCTTAAAAAGGTTCGCCACTCTGCCCTAAACCATCGTTTCTTTTAACTATCTCGTCACTGAAGACGCTGCGCAGTGTGCAGCACCACAGAAGGTTATCATTTTACACCTACAAGAAAGAAGGAGCTTCCCAGTTTTGAAAGTCGAACAGCGAAGGAGGGGGGAAGAAGGTTCGAAAATCTCCCTACCTTTTTTCCCAACCAATCAACTTATCGAGTAGAATTTCAGCTCAGCAGCGTTTTAAATTCACTTATGCTGGAAAGATGCAGTTACAAATATCCATACTTTCTCCGGGATTCGAATCCGGGTCTAAGGCTGTGTCAGTTGTCTTCTCTTCCACCATGCCACCATTGCGGTGAAAATTCTAGATCACCAGACGTTATCTTTTTTACCTTATTTACTTTGAAAGCTTTCTTTCAAACGCACATAAACTACCTCAAAGCCCTTTTTCTTAGTTTGGGACAGATGACTTCTTAAGTGCCGGGTGATGTAAATCGAGACAGTCGTCAGTCAGAATATTACCGCCTTAATAATTAGAGAAAACGAAATGTGTTAGAAAATAACGCAACCTGAATCTGACATAATGTATTTATTCTACCATGGCATAATTACATGCTTAATTTTATTTTAAATTTTGAAGATTCAGTTTCTGCGTCATTAAGACTTCGGCTGCCATTGAGAAAAAGGCGCCAGGCTTTTCAAACTTTCGCCAAGTTTCTTTTTTCAGGTTGTTTGCCAGACGAAAACTGCTAATCTTTAGTTACTATTTCAGAATTTCTGAAAGCATTTCTGTTCTGTTCACATGCGTAACATTTGACTCAGAAGAATGTTTCTGAAGTTTGTCTGAGAATATTAGAAAGCATGTCAGTTCTTAGAATTTACACGTTTCTAGAAAAGCACTCGAATTATGAAACTTTAGAAAAGCTGTTTGTGATGAAATATATAAGGAAATCATTTTCTGCTGTTGAAACTACTAAGCCTTTTTAGATAACTTTATGAGAGCAAGCGTATTATTACAGTTGCGTAAACATAATGAAACATGAGTTTTTCGTTACCAGTCGATGATGCAGAAAATCTACCTGTTATCTCCGATACATTAGTAGGTACGTTGTTTATCAGGTAAGGAATTTTGTCGTTTAAAAGGCTATTTTTTGTCATTTAAACGATAGAATGTGTGCTTCTTAATAATATTTTGAAATATGTATTATTTATATCATAAATTAGTCAAGTCAAATAAGTTTCTTATACATATCAATTTATTTTTAATTTACTTCTGTATCCTTCCATTTTCGTCCAATATGAAAATCGAATAAATACGATGAACTTGTCTATTAATGCACAGCTGGATTTCATTTATATGTATTTACTTTCTTAAATTTTATTCAAATAGTAACATACGATTTGAATATTTTGCTGTTTCATATTTATATCAATTTATATTCAAAAATGAAATTCAGAAACAAGCATCGGAGGTTAAAAAATTTTTATTCTTTTGGAGTTCAGTTTTAATTTTATCTAATAGTAAAATTTAGGTTTATAGGTCGGCAATAATATCTATTATTTTTATTTAAAAAAGGCAAACGAAATACGGTCGAAATTCTGTTATCGGCTACTCATTAAACTGTCAGCCGTAGAGATAGTCCGAAGAAAAGAATTAATCCATCAAATATAAATTAAGTGCAGAAACTTTGCACAATTTTAAATAAACTGTACAAAATATTAATCTATTATTATTGGATTTAAATGAAAAGTTGAAATACTGTTTAAAAATATTACGCTCTTAAATAAAAGTATATAAACATCTTCCCATTAAAATTACCATGCGAATTCGCTAACCATAGTTATCATGTTCTATATGAATAACTTACCATGCTTTTTGTAAACCTAAGTACAAACATTTATTCCTTATATAATAATAATAATAATAATAATAATTTATTTACTAAAGATTAATAGTTAATCCAATGCTAATTAACTTACTAAAACTTAATTACTTTGTTTTCGAACTAAGTGAAATTTAGAACATTCAACATACACACCTTTTGACAAGCACAACCGATTAAAAAAATTAGAAAACATTTTATGTGAAGTTAAAATGAAAATTAAACTTCTCTTGCATAGTTTCATAAATTTAGCAAATTTTAAAGTATTCCTGTCAGGAAATATGGATAGTGCAGTTCTAAACTCCATTTCTCTTCTTCCGACCAAGCAATCTCAGCTTACGCTCTACAACTTCTATTGTAAAGGTAATACCAATGCTTTCCCAAAAGCTTGACTGACCTCCAACGAAACTTCAGTCAGCGATAAACGTTCACCTAATTTGGGCAAATACTTCTTAATTTTTTTAATGTGCTTTATTATGTTTGGATAGAAACAGTTATAATAATAGCAGTTAAAAGACATAAATTTTTAACTTTTTCAGTTAATAAACAAGTGACAAATGTTACTTTCTCTCTCTTTTTTTTCTGTTTCTTTTAATTTTAGTCCAAAGGGGCAATTTGCCCTGAAAGACTATTATTTTCGTTTTGGCAATATTGCGTTGGTTCACTATAAATGTCCGATTCACTTTTCAAATTGTTGCCACCAAATATTATTGCCCTGTCCTATATTTAAAGAAATTAAATAATGAAGATTCTGAATAAATGTATGTATGTTTCTCACATTGTGATAAAACAACGGTACCTAGAGCCATCAAAATTTGAATAACGTAATCTTCCATAGAATATGGGCATGTGGAAGCAGTAATTTGAAATTGAAATTTGTTTTACTATAATTTCAAATTTTGTAACACTGGAACGAAATTTTGATTAAAAAACTAAAGGATTTCAAAGCGAGCAATGGCAACACTGTACGAGAAAAAACATTATCTCCAGGGCGCGAGACTGTATCGGAAATTCTAAAGATATGCCCATTTTAAAATTAATTTGCGATATTCTGTTGAACTGAATTTTATAGTTTGAGTATCAAGGTAACACACAAAACGTTCAAAAAACGCCCATTTGGATGTAATTTAAAGTCTGATTTTTTTTTTTTTTTTTTTTTTTTTTTTTAAACGTAAGACACGTATGATTTCCTCGCCCATGTTTTTCATTTTAATGTTCTTTCTTTTTCATTTTTAAAATAAAAGAGACAAATTTGTATATTTTTTAATTTATTGTTGTAAGGTATTGATGTTTACGTTTGCATTCATACATTTATAATTTTATTGAAAATATTTGATTTTTTCTTATATTTTATGTATAAACGTTTTCCATTTTGCTATTATTTTATTTTTTATTCACATGCTTTTTTTATTTTTTAAAAGTTTATTGTTTTGAGTTTACACATTTTATAGCTGTCAAAGGGTCTCTAGGTGACTCATATAATTAACTAATTCCTGCTTACGTTCTCTATTTTCTCCGTAGCTTTTTAGCGCTAAAATTCTTAAAGTATTTGCATAATTTTCTTTTTCCTTTTTTTCACATAATTTTACCATCTGATGGCCAGTTTATAGGTAAATGTTATTCCCTCCATTATTTTTATTTTTATTCGATGTATTTAGTTTGTACTTGCAGTTTTGTATTAGCTTCCAGTTTATTTTCGCTAGCATTTATTATTTGAAACGTGTTGTTCTTTAAGCTACTGTATAGATTATTCGTTAAGCTATCCGGGCATGGAAAGTGCTCTCGCTCTGAAGAAACTTCGGAAACATGTGACCTTACTTCTACACTGGAATGTAAACAATGGAATCTTACTTCTATTGTTTACATTCCAGTGTAGTCATATCTACTGCAGGTTCGTTCGATCTTTTGAAATCCGAGTTTTTGCTCGCGCCCCGCCTCCTCGTTCCTCCAATTTCCGTCTTGAAAACTGTGATAGTAATTCATGCGAGGTGTCCCTGGGGCTTTATAAGGTAATTAAGCCAACTCAGTTACCCTCAGATATCGTGAGCAATATCCATCATATATTATATTGTTAATATTACTATGTATTCTCACTGAAATATAGATTTCGTTTTAAAAAATGATATTGTGAGAGCTTCCAGTAGTTAATTTACGACTACTTTCCATTTGTTGTGTTATTGCTGTAACTTGTTCATCGCAATTTAAATTACTCGCATAATTTTCATTCTCGATTATCATACGATGCAATTAGTTAAAAAAATAAAATTAAATTAAAAAAAAGGAGGAGGGGGAAAATACGCGAAGAAATACGGTAAAAAATATTCACATCTTTACATTGTATGTATCATGTATATCGTTTAAAACCTATTATCTATCTATGAGATTTTACGTTCCGTTTAACACTTAGCATTAATTTTTTAAATAAATTTAGATGAGGTACTGAAATATTATCACACACATCCGCTCTTCCGAAGACGCTTCCTTTTAAACAAAGCGACTGAATGGGATTTTGTTTTTCCTAATTATTATGTTTCTTTTACCTCTTGTTGATCTTTGTGTTTTATCTGTGTCTGCGGTATAAAGATAATTGATCAAGGCGTCGAAAATGTCGCATCGTGAATTGCTGCCAACTCTGCGCAATGGTAACGAAATCGCAAAATCTCCTCAAGCGTTACATAAAAAACCAAAACATCTTGGCTTGCATCCATCGAAGGATCTCGGAAAGAGAGAGAGATAACGAAATTTTTTCGCGTGACATAATACTAAAACAATCTCATTGTCAGTATCACCGAGTCTTATTTTGAATAAAATGTAAATCGTGGCATTTTACGTGAAGAAAATAAAAGGTAATGCAAATATTCATAAGCAAATGATGATTTTTTTGTTAAACTCAATTTGTGATTTATAGTCTATTCGTGATACTTGATTTTACATCGCATGATTTGGAATTTTTCAAAATCTGCTTATTGCGTATGAAACCTAATGGCTTTGCTAGGAAACTTTAACGAATCTGCAATTGTGTTGTGATTTTAGATCTTTTTTACTATGGAGGACGAAATATATTATAAATTAAGGAATTCATTCGTATATTTGTCACTGTCGTGGTGACACAGAAAAAGAACAGCTTTCCCTCCGGCCTTGAAAGGAATGATAGAAATTTCTACAAGTCATTTATGATGGAGTTTCTTTATGCGGATTTAAATACGTTCAAGTAGTTGGAGTTTGTAGAATACGTTAGCGATCTGAATCTGAAGGCGCTGTCTTTGTCTTTTCGTCCCTAAAATGCGTTTAATCTGCTGTAAGTATGATATCTGTGACATTATGAACAATGAAATCATAATATGATAGTTTTATTCAGATACAAATTTCCAGCACTTCGGCAGGTGTCTTAAGCTTTAGAATTCATTCTGTTCATCGAGGATTTTGTTTCAGCTTAGAAAGTATTCTGAACTAAAATACATTTGGCAAATTGCAAAGATCATTATTGCGGTTAATTATGTTTTTTTAATAATTTTTACTCCATTTCCAATGCTTTTGTATATTTGTTTATTTATTTTGTTAGTGTTATAACTTAACTTCTGTAAGCTTCGTGGTAAACTTTGTGTAACACGAGGAGTTAAAAAAAAGAAATGAAAGAAAGAAAATCTCAGAGACCCACCATAATCCTTTAAACATACCCACAAGAGATAGTTACAATGCTCGGGAAGCTTTGTTTGGAGTGGTATAATTTGAAGTTTTGCGAACTTTTGTGTTTTCGACAGCCGTATTTTAACAATTGAATTTCATAAGAGTGTCATCTTTCATTAGTGTTTGAAGCTTTACAGTAGCGCATTTTGTCAGAGGGTCCATTTAATAAATCATAATACACGTCCTCATAGGTCTACTCAGGTCAGGGATACCTAGAATATAAAAACACAATATGCCTGGACAGGCTATCCCGTTCGTCAAAATACGAAAAGCATTTAAATCAATCAGTATTTCACGTGAGGATTTTCCAAAATTGATATCCTTTTCTTCAGGACGTGCTGAACCATCAGTATCTTTCAACAGTGGTCGTGATGATACAGGGTCTTAAAGAAAGGAACATTGCATTCTGATTGCAAAGAAATGCTAAATTTTCTGCAAAACTGCTCTAAACATGTTGAGGCTTTTTTTCTCTTGATATTTTTAGAACAATTTGTGCAGAAAATTTTGCAATTCTTTGCAATGTTTTTACCTGCGCGCTCTCAGTAATAAGTATTTTACTTATAAGGCATAAAAGCACAAATAATGGGTTTTATAAAAGAGCGTTTTAAGATTTAAAGAAAAAAACACCTGACCAAACACCGAGATTTCTATTTATTCAACTATTTATTGCAAATTTTGTGAGTTTTATATCTAAGGGGAGGAATGCTTTCATGGAGGATTTTCTAGGGGATTTTTCGTTATACATGGGGAAAATCAGAAAATACCTGTGCAACCAGAGCTTTCCTTAAGTTTGGATTTTTCTAAGGGAAACTGGTTCTAAACACGTGAAAAAGCACGAAAGTATCCCTAACGCCACACCATTCTCTAGAATTAGAAACTGGATTTCAACGTAGAAATAGAACCTGGACAACAACTGGTGTGTAGCTATGTTATTCATTCCACCTCTAGTACACAAAACATTCATTCATAAATATAAAATTCATAAAATGAAAACATTAAGGTTAGTTTGAAAACTAAATAAAAATCTGTTTTTCTTCACAATTAACATCATTAATAGAGGGCGTGAAGTTTCCTTAGACAGCATAGGAATATATGAGAGAATTTTTGTATAATTCATATTTTATTGTTGTTTATGGAAATTTTATTTAGGTATTTGCTGTGAAAGTTGTGTTTTATAAGATATTCTAAGACATGCATTTCTTCTAAATTATGGCACTAATTCATATCTTCTTATAATCCTGTTATCCTGTTTAATATCAGAGGTTCAGAGTCACGGTCGGTATTTGTAATGTCAGTCATGAATTTAGCGTGCAAAACATATTACGAATAATAGATTGGATATTTAAACTAATTAATTTATATCATAAAAATAATATAAACAAGATCAGAACCCTCTAGTTAGTGAAAAACGTAAAGTTTTACCGACAGAAGGATAAATCATTGCAATACTATTGGCATAACCGGTGAGTTGACAGAAGAAAACAAAGGTTTGGATTGTACTGTTTCGATTACGGCAAAGCACAGAAAGGCTGTTTGACTGTGGGAAAAGACTTTTATGGGAAACTGGCTCGTGTAGTCAGTCCATTCGTTGCGATTTGAACACACACCCATGTCCATAAATTATTGATAATACCAGCCCCAGCAAATAAAGGTTCAGAAACAAAACAAAAAAAACTGACTTATTCATAAAGCCCATTTATTAAACAAAAGATAAAGAAGAAACAAAATGGTATATGTATGATACCATTCGTAAAAACTAAAATGTTTGCTCCCGGGAGCAATTACAAAAAACATCTCCGTTACAAAAACTTAATATTACATGGTTGGTATGATGGTTAATACATTGTATGCCTCCCAGACGATGAAATACAGTCCGTACAACGTCTAGGCATGCTAAATATCAAATTATCTCGCTGATCTTGGGGAACATTACTTCACTCAGCAAACAGTGCTCTCCGAAGTTCCGACAAACAGGTTCCGGCTCTCTGAAGTTCCGGTATACATATAGGAGGGACTTTCAGAGCTGCAATTCGTCGGCCAAGTATGTCCCACACATGCTCTATCGTATTCAAATCAGGTGAGAATGCTGGCCACGGAGGGTATCCTCAGATTTTAGAATGTTTTCACGGTGAGGACGGGCATTGTCATCCATAAATGCAAATTTTGCTCCCATAAACGTGCATGTTGTTCCAGAATGATGTCAGATAAATTTGACCTGTCATGGTTCCGAACTGAACATGCAGATCTGTTCTGGAGCTCGGTAATTCTGCTCCACAGTAAAAGTGTCGTTCAGTGATGTTGTCTTCGTGGTAGCGGGTACCTGGAGTTCTCCATATGAAAGTCCCACTTGAATCAGACTGTAAGTTAAACCTGGTCCCGTCGGAAAACATCACACAAGCCCAATGTAACGATATCAAAAGCCCAATGTGACGATGTTTGATATTGAAACATTGCATGTTCTCTACTCCAGGCTAAACTCAGGCAACAGTGAGTTGCCGTGAGCGGAACGCATTTGACAGGCTACGAGCATATAGCCCAATCTGCACTGTAACGTCTAGTGACATTTCCATTATTTTGGAATCGTTGGCAAAGCCTAGAGATGACACTTTGGGCTATTCCAACTTCCTCGGATACTTCCATCTGAGTACGCCCAAATTCCAGGCAGCCGATAATTCTACCACTTAAAAATCATCCACATTCCTCTTCCATTTCATAACTATTCGGTGGTGGCACTGAGCGGCTTACAGAATGCTTGTGAACAATTTTGCTTCTTTGCTACCATTCTTTATATGCACATCTCTTACACTTTCGTCATTGTAACGTATTATTATCGGCATCATCTGATGGCTTCCTGTAATTTGCAAAATATTGTTGAAAATGTGTGCGATAATTCTACAGGTGACATTTTTACATGAGTTCGATATCCGTGTGATTCTGAATTATGTTTAATTTATGGAAATGAGGGACAGATCGAATTACCAAGATTGCATTGTCTTATGTGCTTGGCCGTTGCTGGGGAGCCAAGGAAACAAGATTGAGACAGTTGTCTGCTCAAACTGACGAACAATAGTTTTAACTTTTTTTCATGGCAAACCATAAAAGGGTTATCAGCCAGAGGAATGAACCGATTTCGTGGAGGATTTTCTGAGGAAAACTGGCTTATATGCTTGTATACATGGGAACACGAAAACATTAATGACACCGCCTTTGGCCAGAATTCGAACCCTGATCGGACTACTAATGTCAGTAGTCTTATACACTCTGCCAATTATGCCCTTAAGAAGAAGGTATAGTTGGTTTAAAGTATAAGTTTCAAATGGCAGGCGTATCATAAAAAAATAATTATATAACGAATAAAATAGATTTTGTTGTTTCCTACTTCAAAATCATGATTCATTTAACCTTTAAAATGCATTAATTCACAATAATCTCAACATATTAAATTCTCAAAAATGTTTATACATATGAAATGGTTAAATAAGAAAATAATCGTTTAACCAATATTCAATATTTGAAACGCAAATTAGAACTATCGTTTCATCGTGGATGTTCTACTGCTTAATTTTGCCATCAAAATGTTTGAAAGCCATTTAAATCAATTGAAAATATGGGGAGGAAAAGTAGTTTTACAACTTGCTTTATGAAGGGAAAGTCAATGTACCTTTAGAAATAAAAAACTCTCCCATATAGTCGGAAAATTCAACTAATGATGCAAGTCTGTCTTATTTTCTTTTTCCCTAACTTAATATCCAAATATTTCTTCAGCATCACAAAATGTTATTGCGTGACAAGACATAATGAAAAGAATAGCATTTTCCTTCTTGAATAGACATTTTCTAGATTTGTCGAGTTAGGACTCCCAACCATTTCACTAATGCTGATTTGTTTCCTAGACTGCTGTACACCTTTGTATTCTTTTATATTGTATTGACGTACTGTTTGTTATCTTTCAATATGTCTTTCCCAGTCATACCAGTTGAACTTTCATTTTCAGAAAGATGTTCATTGAAAAGATGCATTTGTTATAAACATTTGTTTTGGAAGCCATATTGTAAATTTAGAAAATAGGATTTTCATTTGATTTTCATTCTTTTATAAATTAAATGCCATATGTACTCGCGTTTATGTTGATCTATAAACTCGGAAAAGCGAACATAAAATGAGATTTCTATTTATACGCGTGAACAAAAATAATGGAACGTAAGTGTTTCTGTATGATTTTAGAAATAGGTAAATAAATAGACTATGCGAGTACCGATTACTCTTGTAACAACTATTAATGGAATTTCGAAAAAATAAAATGTTAAGTTAAAAATTTATATATTTACCAAAAATAAATTTTATTTCATAGAACAAACGGAAAATAATTGTTTTTATCACCAAACAAACAAAAAATAAACTTTATTTGAATTTTTATCATACTCAGTCATCTTCTTTTGATATTGAAACATCATTCTCGTTATTTCTCATTTCATCATAAGCACTTCGTTGCAGAGGGTGCAGAGTTTTTCGCATTTGAATGTATACATCCGACTGTATAAAATTCCTTTAAGATATGCATTGAAATCAAGCTTTAACTTTACTTTTTTAACAAGCAGGCGATCTTACACCCTAATATATACGGTTAATTTTTTATGACAAAAATAATTTAGGATATGCTTAACTTTATCTTCCAGTATTTGACATATATAATTAAAAAAGTCCAATGTGTACACCACATGACTTTCTTGTAAGGCCTATTAAATATAATAATTTTTGTTACACTCAGGTAAACATATTTCCTCGAATAGATATACTCATTCAGTCAATTCAGTTCTCACTTCGCAGCAAGGCAAAAATACATAAAAACTCAAACTTCATGAAAAAACTGTAAAATACAGTAAAACCTAAGACATCAAATACAGTTAAAAACAGTTTTCCCCCTATTACGAAATAGTTTCTACGTCAAAACAAGGAACTTCTACTGACGACCGGAAAGACAAAAGTTTTCGTAGCACAAAAAATTAAAGTTGATTTTTGGTTCTCCTACTGACGTCGATGCGCCAGTTGATTTTATTAACTATACTACAAAGAATTTGAAATGTAAACAAGTAGCCGCCATGTTAGGTCTACCGCCAATTTTAAATTCTTCATGATTCTACAACTATTGCATGCAGATTAACTAAAGACATAAAAATCTTTACCACGATATAAGAACAACGTAATTCAATCAGTTTTAAAGCAAACAATGCACAATTTACCAATATATAAGAATAAAAAAGAGCTAATCAAACCGGGTAAGAGGGTGTGTATGTATATACATATATACTTTTGGTACGGCCAATTGCAACGAAAAAAGAAGGTGTACAACTAGATGTTATACCAGTCCCATACACAAAATTTCAACGTTATACGGCTAATCGTTTTTCAGTCACGCGAGCGAGACACATGCATACGCGCATACGAGGAGACATCCGAAAAAATTCCCTTTGAATCCATTTTAAATCCAATTTAAAATTCGTTTTGGAAAAAAGTATTCCTTCCGTACAGATGTCACGCAATAAAATTGTTCAAATGGATTCGAGAGCGGTCAGAATGGATATTTGATATTTTCTTTTGAAATACGATACCTCAAATATTTCGTAATAGCAATACTTTCTTTACTTCGTACAAGGAAGTAAAAATTTGGAGAGAGTATTTTTACACATGGTATTTACAATAATATCTTTACTTATATAAATATTTCTTTTATAACTAAAATAATCTGAAAAGGTTGTTTTTTATATTTAGGTTTTATAATGGTTGTAAGATTTGAAAAATTTTCCTTTATGATTAAGATAGTTCTAGGGTTTCTAAAACGTTATTTTTCTGTTTATTATTAAAAAAAGTTTCTTTTATAATTAAAATATTCTTGGAGTAATTTGACATTTAATAATTACAATGTTTCTAAGTTTTCCAAAACTTTACCTCTGTTTTGTAATTAAAGTATTTCTTTTATAATTAAAATATTCTGTAGATCACAAGTGAGATCATATTTCTCCAGCTCATCTAGTTTATAAAGCAATAATTTAGCTATACAGTTTACTAGCGATTTCTAAGCATACCTGCCATTGTGAAATTTAAAGCAACTAAATTTTGCTGTTGTTAATAAGGGAAACATAAAATAGGAATTCCATTTCTCTGAAAGTTATTTGTAAACTAAATGTTCTGCATGTAGTGCTTAAGAGAATTGCCTTTAATGGGAATTCAAACCTTAGGCCTGCGAACTAAGGCCTCCTTTCTCTGCGGTCAATTACTGTCATTGCCAATAACTGACTGACTTTTGATAATCTTCAGGATGTAATTTTTAAAATTAGAAGGTACAAAGGTCTATAGAAAAAATATATTAATGAATCTATAAAGTAGTAATTAAGGAACAGTTTAAATTGTTTGTAAAGTAATCATTCTATATATGTAAAGAAAAAAGGCTGTATGTTTGTTTGTTCGTTAATAACTCAAACCCTATTATAGCTATCGTAACCAAAGTTTCTACAATTCTTTTCTGGGTCCTGGAAAAGGTTGAAGTCCACTTTTTTTCAAAATAAAAATAGCTAAAATCAGAGATATTAATTAAAAATGTTTAAAACGCTAATTTTCGCTCTCATTTTTCCGAGTGGCAACATTGCTGATATCAACAACAATGGCTGCCTGCCATTGTTGCTGTTGCTGATATAATGATATAGAATTAGTTTTATATATTAGTTAGCTGATGTAATAAGAGAGAATTTTGCTATCGAAATTTTTATGTTGGGTTTCATATCGTTCAAAAGAATTCATTTTGCTCAAAATAATGATGTAACATTTTTGTCACTCGCATTATTTCAACCTGAAATATCTTCTTTTTTACCTACGTAGAAAAATTATCCTTTTATTTACCGAATTACCTTTACTTATATTAGCGTTGCGATGGAGAATCTGGAAATATTCTGCTTCTCTTGATTATTAAACCTTCTGTTTTGGATACGATATATCGCACTAAAATATTGAACCATGGAAATGTCAACAGACACAGATATGGCAGTAACCCAAGCTAGTAAAAAGAAATATATTGTCTACAAAATGCTGCCAATAAGAAATTACAGCCTGAAGAGAACTTTGAGTCACAAATGGTTCTCTAGCAATTCCTATGTCAGGGAATGGTACTTCTGGTTGCCAGCTGTTTGCTATCGATCAAACGGGTAGAGAGTAAAATGAGTTATTAAATGAAAAACTGGCCAGCTAACATTCATCTGTGATCAGTACACTTCCTTTGTAGAGGTCCCTAAGATAAAACTAAGCAATGTCATGACCACAACTTTAAAAGTACCTTTAAAAATATCTTATTCATCTTACAAAATTTCCTTCGAAGAAAAATTTAATTCGAATTTTTATATCTAATTTAATTTGAATTTTTATATCTATTTTAATTTGAATTTTTATATCTGATTTAATTTGAATTTTTATATCTAAATTTGATGTTCCTTTTTGTATTAATTTTCTCATAAATATTGATTAAAACTGACCTAAATAATCCCCTTGGCATAAATTTAGAATACCACTGTACTGATTTTGAGGGGGGTTAAATATAGTTTCCTCTTCTTCAGAAACAAAAGAGTTATTTTTTTTTTAAATCGAGATTTAAATTTTCAGACAATAAAAAAGGTTAGGTTTTTGCATTAATTCCATCATAGATATTGACAAATTAGGCAAAAGAAAATTTTGCTTCTGAAGAAGAAGGAAACTAGCCTTCGAAATCGATGCAAATTTATTTAGTATTGACGGCAGGTTAAAGCTCCATTTTTGCCTACTTTTAAATTTTACGTTGGATTTTTTTCAACTAAAACGTGACTAGTTTGTAGGTATTTATATTTATTTTAACTAACAATTTAAAGATCAAATTCAAACTTTCCTATAAGCCTTCATTACCCTAATTGTCAATGCCAAAATAGTTAAATGTTGTACCGTGCGCGAAGGAATGCAAATTTCTACTTTGCAGGAAGTATTTAAAAGTCGAATTTCGGTAGGAGAAAGAGAGAAATAAGCTTTAACCGCCACATCTGCCGTAAATGCGTTTTGCTTATTGCTGTTCAAGTGGCTTAAATTGCATTTATCTGCTGCCACTAGCTTCGAAGGGGGTTTAAGTTACGGGATCTCGCTGAGCCCTGTTAGTTAGTTCTATCTCTTGTTAATATCTCAATTTTTAGTTTCAATTATCTGACTTTCATTTACCGCCCAAGCAGAGGCGAAGTTTGTTAGCGTCGAGTTGACCATTGTAAGTTTTCAAAGTTAAAGGGCACTTTAACTCTTCTCTTGTGTAGTTTCTTGCTACTCCAGTTTCAGACAGAAGTTCGTGAATTGCTTTGAAGTTTCAAACATCTGACCTTTATTCTTTTTTTTAAATTCTCTGGAACGAAATGGTAAAAAAAGTAAATCTTAAAATAATGAATAAAATTAATATACAGAAAACCTGTAAGGAATTTTCGCATTTCTCTGTGCATATTCTTGTGATTTAATTGACATCTACAGTGGGAGTGCATTCTTTTCTTCAATATAAGTGTGGTATACCCACATCCAGTTGACAGCTGGAAAGTACTTGGTTCAAATCCAGGTAAGAAGGTAGTTCATTTTTCAGGCTTTCCAACTCCGAAGTGTCTAATTTGTTTACAGTGGCATCTGAATTAAAAATGTGATGGAGGATGACTATATTATCGCACCTGTATAACATCGACTGGGTCTTATACCTTTCTCCAGTTCCAGTTAAGTTGGGAAGAATATAAGAAATTATCTTATTGCCTCGTGTGCTGTTGTAATGCACACGAGTAATGATCAGAACCTTCAGTCAGAAAACTTAAAATGATTAAACTTAGTTTGGCTTAAACTAAAACCTAGTCTAACTAGTCTAAATTGCCAGATGAATTCTCATTCTTCTTTACCTCTCAGTACTTGTGCACTAAGTAAACACAATGTAAAAAATAATGTTTGGTGTACCTGTACCTCAGTGCTAAATTTCTGGCTCCGTGTAGATAGGAAATTTTTTGTCCGTATTTTTTTTCCAGTGAAAATAATTCGAAACTCAAACGAAGGTTTCAAATAAAAAAACTTTTTAAAGCTTCAACTTAGCAACTTACACTCCTCGTGAAATTAACAGAGCAAGTCACCGTTATCTGCGGCATTTAGCAAAGCATAAAAATCAAAGTAAAATTTAAACAATTGAAATATTAATTCAGACGGCAATGTCTTACTGTAAAATCTGGCTCGGCGACTGAGGAGTCTTACTAGGTTGACTATGCATATCTGCTAATGATGTTCGTGAGATAAGAACTGTAAATACTATGAAATAAATAGTTAAATACTGAAACAAATAAATACTGAATTTCAGATCTTAATTACTATACGTTATAAATAAATAAAAGTATTTTTAAAAAGTAAAAAAAATCTAAAAGGTTTCAGATTTTAAATTACGTCTAAAGGGACTTTTTTTTTTTTTTTTTTTTTTTTTTTTTTTTTAACGTTTTGTATGTTACCTTTATTTATTAAATTGACTGTTCCATAAAATTCAGTTCAACAGCAAGCAATATTATTAATCAATTTTAAAATGAGTATATCTTTAGAATTTCGATACACAGTCTCGTGCGCTGGAGATAATTTTTTTTTGTACAGTGTTGCCATTGCTCGCTTTCAAATCCTTTAGTTTTTTAATCAAAATTTCGTTGAAGTGTTACAAAATCTGATATCGACAGTAAAACAAATTTCAAATTTAAATTAGAGCTTCCACGTGCCCATATTTTATGGAAGATTACCTTATTTTGGTGGCTCTAGGTACCGTTGTTTTGTCACAATGAGAGAAACATACGTACATTCATGCAGATTCTTCATTATTTAATTTCTTTAAATATAATACAGGGCTCTAATATTTGGAATATCTGGTGGCAACAATTTGAAAAATGATTCGCCGTTTATAGTTTTCAACGCAAAATACCAAAACGAAATTAATAGTCCTTCAGGGCAAATTGCCTCTTTGGACTAAAAATTATTTTACTATACTATACAATGCTTTCATTATCGTCTTTGAGGTACGTGCAGATGGAGTGAGAATGCGACTGGTAAAGTCAACTTCCGAATGGCCCTGTGAAGTCTAATCAACAAGTAAAGGAGACACTTGCGATGAGAAAGCTGTATAAAAGGTGGAAAGAACTGACATGTTAAGATAGGACAGCGCACGGCAATTTCTGAAAAATTAAAGAAATGAGTTCTTAAACTTGTGGGAATAGGTTTTCGTTTTGACTTCCTTGTACGAAGTAAAAAGGAAGTATTGTAATCGCGAAAAGTTTCAGGCAGCATATTTTAACGAAAATATCCATTTTGAGCGCTATCGAATGCAATTTAACGATGTTTTTGCGTGACATCTGTACGTAAGGACAGAATAAAAGACTCTTTTCCTCCAAAAAAATTGTAAAATTTCTGTAAAATGAATTCTAAAGAGAATTCTTCGCGGTGTTTGTACGTACGTACGTACGTATCTCGCATTACTCAAAAACGAGTAGCCTCAGAGCATTGAAATTTTGTATATAAGACTGCTATAACATGTAGATGTGCACGTCGTATTTTGGTTGCAATCGGCCTCACCAAACGTATATAAATATATATTTATATATCAACTCTGTTACCCGGCTCAGTGATCTCAGTTTCTTTATTCTTATACTATGTATGTAAATCGTACATTTTTTGCTTTAAAAATGATTGAATTATGTTCTTATCTTCCGGTTAAGGATTTTATACCTTTAGGAAATCTGCAAGCAATATTTGTAGAATTATCAACAATTTAAAAGCTGTTTATGTACGGTTAAGCCTAATTTTTAAATAACATGGCGGATATGTTTGTTTACATTTGAAACAGCAGAATAGTAGATTTGATGCCAATCCAGAGAGACTAAGCTTCGCAACAACAAAGGTAACGCCTTCATTTATTATTACGAATTAAATCGTGCTTAATCCCTTCTGGAATGTCGAGAAAATAAGTGTTTACGATTTACTTCATAATTTTTAATGTAGATATTTTGACTTTTTATGTATTTTTTCCTTGTCGCGAAGTGAGAACTGAATTAATTGAATGAGAAAAACTAAGTCGTCTGTGAAAAACTGTTTCTTTTTTGTTTTGTTTGCTTAATTTCGTTTATACATCGTTCTAGATTTATAATAATAATTGAATAGAACATGTAGCAACGATTAGATAATTAAATGATATAAATTTTGTGCATAATATGAACGAAATATAACGCTGTTAAGTGAACCTAGGGCCAGAGTGTCGCTATGGCCTTAGGTATAATCATACGTAGGCCATAGCGACACTCTGGCCTATTAACGAAATGTTGTTTATGCCTAGGCCCTAGGTATAAACAAAAATAGTGCATTTTAAAGAATGCATTTATTCTATTGTGGTGTATGCGCTATCGACGAAATAGATTTAATTCAATCCAATAAGTTTAAATGAAATGCAAGAAAAAATGCGTATAATTTAATATTCCGTACAAGGAAGTCATGTGGTGTATACATCAGATTTTTTTCGCTGTGAAAAAGACGATAGCTGTGTATTGCATCTCTCGCAGCAGAATTTACCAAATTTCGGATTTGGGGTCTTGACTTTTCAAAAATTGAGGCTCCGAACTCTTTTCAACTCCAAACAAATTTCATCTTTAGAAAAACAGTTTTGTTTTATGAAATTTCGTAAAGTGGGAGGAGCCTATAGTTCGGAGAAGATAAGCGGTCGCAGCTAAAAGCTCTCTCTCGTAACTTTAGGAGCATCGTTATATGTTAACTAATTTTCATCCTGCTCGACGAAAGTAGAAGTAACAGTAAAGGTAAAAAGATAATAAAATAATATTTTAATAAACATTAAACGCTACAAAGGATTTGTTTGAATTTCAACTCGAAATTAAAAATCTAAAAATAAAATGAACAATGTTAATTTCTGGTTTTTGAACAAACTACTATGTTTCAAATTATTTGCTAATTAAAAATTGAAAACCCTAACAACCTGGTTACATTATTCAATGGCTCTTAACTTCATTTTCAATCAGAAAACGAACTAACACTATGGAACAGAGGAGTTTCATCACGGAATGCTAAAATTTCCAATTCTTTCTCCTAAACTTAGAATCTCACACCTGTTCATTCAGATGTTTTCACGAAATAACTGAAGTGTAGGAAAGACTGAAGATAAGAAATAATGTGTTTATCAAAATAAACTTTACTACGTGAAGATCCCTACTTCGAATGTCAGAAAAAGCACAGTTGATTTTTCATGTTTCTTGCTGTAGAGTGTCTTATAGTGTTTGCTAAATAAATAAGTGTAATTAATAAGTTAAAATATGTTGGTTTACACATAAAATATTTCTTTGGCATGTCATAGACTGATACATAATTATCAAAAAGCATTTAAAAAATTTATGTGGGGAGGGGGAGGAATAGAAAACAGACTTTTCCCATGCTTTTGAAATTCGCTTTTAAATGTTATAGGGGTTTAAAATGTCACACTTTCTTAATGTAGTTGAAAAAAAATTAATATTCAGAAGATATAGAAACTTCACAGATACTTTACTGCTAAATACCCATTAGATTTTACCCACAATTAAAGAATACCCATTAGAATTTACCCACAATTATTTTTTTCCTTGTTGCTTAATGAAGAGTTAAGATACAAAGACAAGTTTTAAAGCTATAGGACCTGTTAAAATACCCTTGAAAACTTATAAAAAAATATCAAAAAACATTTTACGCTATAATAATTTATATATATTTTATTCAAATAATTCTAGAGTCATAAAATTTTGTCAGTCATAAAATGCATATTCCCCTGCTATATTTTCAATGAAAATGAATTCATAATTGATTAAGTACTGAACATCTTAAAGCACAATTACTTTTATTTATTCTTTGGTAATACTATCAAACTGAATTTTGATTTCCCAATTCAGATCCTTACTCACCTTATCATATTATCGGGCTAATGAGGTTTTTCGATAAATTTTACATTAAATTTTAAATAAGCAATAATTTTCGATATTCTTTCAAAATAAATCTTGAGTTAGATGATTAAGTATTATTAAATATTTCGGAATTAATCTCAGTGCGGTGATTATTATTAACATTAAGCAGATTTATGGTCGTAGCCAAATTAAAGGTATTGTCATCTGACGGAAATATTTGTTGCAAGCCTAGTGAACAAGTGATACATGAAATAAATGAATAGGGATATTTGAAGTAATCAAGTCTATTTTATTGTTATTGTTTTAAATAAGCGCTTAAAACCCCACATCGAAAATTTACAATAAAATAATTTACTATTACAGCAACTGTTTTCTTCTATCATTTAGCGCTTTAGGTTTTAAGACATTTATTTGAAATGTGTAATTTATGTTCTACTTCCTGACTTTCTGTTGAACTATTCTTGAATTAATAGGCGAATCGTAATTGCTTATATATTTTTAAATCTTTTTTTTAACTTTTAAAAACTTTAATCGTAAACTTTTTAAGATTTTAGCCTGTAATCTGAAGTTTACACATAGCAATTTAATTTTTACTTGCTTTTCTATCATTTGATTTTAGAAATGTGATTTTCAGTGATAACACTATTCTGAAAACTAAAAAATCTAAATCTAAATCTGCTAAATCGTGTAGGTATCATTTTATTGTAAAAGTTAAGTCTTCCTTGCTGAAATTTATTATTCAATCAGTGTACGTCTGTTCCATTAATCTTCGGCATTTCATTATGATTTCAAACTTTTGCTCACCCTAAGCTGTTCGTCTTGCAAAAAGAAAAAAAAAAAAGAGTTTAGACTTCCTCGTTATTACATACCACCCGCAGAAGATATCTATCACCTTTTATCAAAAGAGATGAGATAGAGAAAAAGAGGAAAGAAAAAAGCCGAGTAAAGCCAAGACCACAATTCGAAATGGCTCAATTTAGAATTTCCACCTGCCCCGTCACTTCTCGCCAAGCGTGATCGTAATCGTAATCGTAAAACAGCTTTCTATATGAATTCCGACTTAAACGAAGTAGATCGAGCGGGAAGAGTAAAAGAAAATAGCGATCAGAATCATGATAATAAAAAAAGAAGATAAGGCGCGAGGGGACAAGGAACGGTCATGTGACCGACTAGCTGTCTTTCGCTCAGTGTCTTCCGCGCGTCCCGAAGTGCCAAGCTGGCTGAACGTGTGCCAGATTGCTATGACAACGTCTCTATCAACAACGTGAACGATCGGATTTCGCATGTGGCTTGTTCTGTCTTCCTATGCATGGTGGATCATTTTTATGGCACGAAAGACAAGAAATCGGTGGATTTTTACGACTGGGAAGTTTTGATGGAGGAAGAAACGCTTTTCATAGAACCCACCTTAAGAAGCAGCGAAGTAGTTCCCATCGCTGCTCTTGATCGCCGATTCGTCGAAGAGGATGATAAAGCGTGTGACTATTTTGCTTGCCGTAAGATTTCAAAAAGCATTTTGGAATAACTTGCGTTTCTAATAGCAGTGGTGGAAATATTAAAATGGCCAAATCACTAGATTTATGGGATTAGTATTATTTATATATTAATTATAATATATGCTTATTATGGAATAAGATATCTTAACGATAAAAATGATGATGGCTTGTGTCGACGTTCGTTATCGCAGCGGAAAATTTCTTTGCACGATATCACGTAAGCTCTGTAGCAGCTCTTTCGTGTTCAACAGTTATCTTTCAGTGCTTCTCCTCTGTTTAAAGAACTCTTCTATTTCTAACTGAATCTTAATAATGTTTTCAGGAATTAAACACAATAAGAAGGTATGTCACGGCAGCTACATTTAGATACTTTATGGCTAATTCATTTGCTCACACCTGTTGCTCGATTTTCGAACTTTGAAGAATTATTTATATTTTCTACGTTTGTTAAAGTTCTTTGATATGTGGAATTGATGGAAAATCAAATTTTAAAAACAAATCCATCTTCTTATGCGTTTTAAGAAATAATCCTTCTTTGAAATATTTTATATTTTTGACAATCTTATTCTTAAAAATTATTTTCTAACTACAGCTTTTTCCGCTTTTCATATTCAATTTATCTAGTTTTGAACTTTCTACTTCAGTTTTTTTTTTTTATTATTATTTTGAAATAAATTTCTGATAATCTGCTATCAAGGATTACCGAAAAAAATCTGTGATGATAAATGTTAAAAAACTGAAATTAGACAAGTTATTTGGCTTTTTGACACACAATGCTATTAGATTATTAGGTATAAGAGTTACGTTTTTCGGACGTACTTTGAGTACATTTCTTGTACGATGATATATTACCTTTTTATGAAACAAAACTTTCCGAATAATAATCATAATTTTCCTAAAATTAAAATCCATCTTTTTTGTAGCAGTTAAGATAGAACTGGAGCTAAATTGACTTTGAATTTCTAAAATGCCCTCAAAATTGAAGAGGAATAAAAAATACGTACCTATTAATCAGCTTAGATTTAATTTTTAGAAATAAATTTTAATATTGCTCAAATGCTAAAAATGCACCATGCCTTTTCTGTATACATTCCTTAAAAGTTGATTTAGTCTACTAAAAGAAATAGTCACATTTTTTTTTTTTTTTTTTTTTTTTTTTTTTGTGTGTGTGTGTGTGTGTGTGTGTGTGTGTTTTTAGTTTCAGAGATATTCATAGAAAGTTTACTTGTCCATCTTAATTCTTAGATATATCATCATTTTCATGGAAGAGAATATTTTAATAGCATTTCAACTATTTAGATTCCGTGCTTTTCTTCGCAGATGATTTGAAATTTTGCTTATATATAGTCTGTATATCGGCATTTACAGCTTTAAATATTTTTTAAAGAATCCATTATTCGATGTTCGCGTTCTGAGCTTAAATAAATTGATGAACAATGCAGAACTTACCGAATTTTATACATGAATGAATCAATGGCTGTGGATTTTATAATCTGAAATATAAGTGCACTAAGACTGTTTTTCAACAGCAATTGTCAATGAATGTATAATGAGGCAGGTTTTGAAATCTGAATGAAACGAAGGCAGGAAAAAAATCTTAGCTGCCTGAGCCAGAAAACATGTCTTATCTGCTTTCTTTCTTACATATCAAGAGAGAAAATTTAGAACTTTTATATTATTATTGCATCACTGGACTGACGAAATTCTAAATTGAAAAAAAAAAAAAACATATTTTAGAAATAACTAAAATTTCTCTTCTTTTACGTGATATATGTTTCGAAAAACAGTCAACTTACGTTATATTTAATTAATTATAAAACCATTCAACAACAGTATTTTTCTCAAATGGCTTACTCAGCAAAAATTACTTGTTCAAGAAGTTCTTCTATCAAAAATAAACTAACAAACAGATGCTGAAACCTATCGAGATGTACGTTTTACTCCAAGAATAAAAAAACTAGCTGTTACAAACTGCTTTCACGTTGGCTTTTGTAGAATGAGCACTTCTTCCCTCTTTATCAAGCGAGTTATATTATTCAGAGGATATGGTCAAATTCAGAAGAGTTACCACAACCATGAGCTTGCAGTTCTTCTTCATCAAGTCTTGGTGATAAAAGTCGTCATAAAAATGAGCTTGTGAAATTCTTCGTGATCATAATGATACAGGTCGACAAAAAAGTTCCAAATGCCATTAATGTGCTGACGCCTCTGGAATTAATAACACCCCTAGTGACCAGAAAGAAAGGTATTAACCAGGTGAGTTTCATGATCTGTGTCCACTGAAAGCTTTTTATGATGCAACTATTCTGATGTAGTCTGCTATTACGCGCGTAAGCATAGTCGATACCTTAATTCTTTTTTACTGAGAACTATCAAACTGTTGATTACATGTCGTGAAAAATTGTAGTAAATTAAAATATCACATAAAATAAGTAAAAACTGTGGTAGATGGAGAATTTTTTTTTTATTTTTCGGTTACAGTTAATATTTAGAGTAAATGAAAAAAAAATCATCCTATTAAAAATAGTTGTAACAAATAATGTAACTGTCATGTATTTAAGTGTGATAAATTAAATTAAACTCTGATTATGCACATTTCACATTTCTTGTCATAGAGTACACATGATCTTGGTAATATGTTTCCATCACGCGGCACAAATCTAGTCTATAATTTAAAACCGCAAACGGCATGACGTTCATTACCTGATCTCCAAATCGACCAGCCCTTAATCTTCGCACTAACAGACTTTTAAGGCGAAGGATGCTAAAGATAATACCAGACCATCTGTAATGCATGACAAGAAATTTGAATGGTTAGTTTTTAATGTAACACATCACAAGTAAATATGTTGCAATTAAATATTTTGCTCTGATCGCTTAAAACAGGACTCTTTTAACTTAACTTGTACAGTGAACCCTGACTTAGATCTTTCATACTTGATGATTTGGTCTTTTTCCGAGGTATCTTCTTCGACAGATGATGTTTATTTATGCTGTCAGAAATAAAGGTCTCTTTCAACAGTGGTCGTCTATAGGAGACGGGGACTACGGAAGAGTTCGCTGCATATGCTGAATTCATAGAAATACAAAGTTTGAAGGAAGCACTTTTTATTGCAATTTCATCTTCTATATGCAGTCATTCTGATGGTACACTTCTGTTGCTATTTTCTCAGAGCTTCTGCATGTTTTTGTGGATATCACCTGTTAGAATATTCTCTTAGCTTCCAATTTGCATTTTCCTGAATGTAAAAAATGTACTAAACATTTTGAGCTTATACACAATTAACATTATAGCATATTATTTTAAGAATGCCTCGAATTCTTGCATTTGTTATGAGAATTACATATGATGCTTATGAAATAGTACGTTCTGAGAATGCAATTAAAGTTAGAAGTAATTCGAAATCGGCATTATTTATCAGCTGCCTATGTTTCAAACAGTTTATAGAGAAAACGTACGTAATAATGAGCTTAGACGAATACTAAAACAATCCTAATACAATACTAAATTAAACGACATGAGGCCGCCCAGACGGTATAGTGGTTAGGGAAGCCTGACTGCGATACCGAAGGGCCTGGGTTCGAATCCCGGAAATAGGCATGGTTGTAACTGTCCGTCCCTTCATAGGAGGCGATGGTGGCCCACCTATTAGGTGCTTTCATAATAAAGAGACCACCACATCTGGCCTTGTATATATTAATGGACTGGGTTACACGGTAACTGTTCACAATCTGCCATTGGAAAAAAAAATAAACGACATAAATTGAGTATTTGGATTTCTGATGAAAACATCGCGTAGAAAGTAATGCTGCGGTTGAGAACATCGTCTAATAAACATACACATACACATTGACAAATTAAACCAATGCATCATAAAAATAGGAAGGTTTTCAAATTTTAACGATCCCCCAAAAGAGTTTGTTAAGGTTTCTTACGCTCTTGCTGAGCTCGCAGTTTACCAGTCTGCTGTTACATTCACTCCTACCGACCCATTTGTTTTTGTCTTTTTACCTTTATTATTAAGCATAATGCTTTTGCACTTATGCCGTACATAATGCAACAGTAAAATTAAAAAAAAAAAAATTAAAAGCAGCTTAGCAGCATACGTTTAGATTTCCAGATGCAACGTTGAGTGTTGTCACACATTTTTCTATTGTTTTCTATCTTTTCTTAGTTCATAATAACAGCGCTCAGTTTTCTCACTAAGATTGCTGTAGAAAACACTTTTTGTCATTTTATTATTAATATTTTGTGTGCTTACTTATATTAAAAAACATCATATCTTTAGAATTTTTGATAGGTAGTCTCGCGCGCTGGAGATAAAAAGGTTTTTTTCCTTGCAGTGTTGTCACAGCTGGCTTTGAAATCGTTGAGTTTTCTAATCAAAAATTCGTTAAAGTTTTACAAAATATGAAATAGATAATAAAACAAATTCTAAATTCGGCTTCCAGGTCTGATGGAGAGGATTACGTTATTCAGAATTTGATGGTTTTAGGTAAGGTTGTTTTTTCACAATGCGAGAAATATGCATAAGTTCATGCAGATTCTTCAGGATAAAATTTTGCAATATTGAATCATGACATGAAACATCGTGAGAGAGAATAAAACGGCGAAACAACTTCTCAGTTTCAGAGCATCATGGTAAAAAATAAGACAGCTATAGAACATCATAGATAAATTCAGTTTGCATGTCTAATAAGCCTAAAAAGTATGTTTCGTTAGTTGCTTTATAAAAGTATGTTTCATTAGTTGCTTTATCTTCTACTACAATTTTGTGAAAACTGTGATTTTATTTCAAAATGGTAAAGTTTGAATTCCAATTTATTTATTTTTTCTTCATTGTGTTCTGTACAGCATAGTTTTAAAATTGCATAGTTTTATCCTGTTTTATTTTTAGTCTTCTATGGTGCTTTTGTAGCGATGTTTAGGCCTAGAAATGTTTTATTGTGTTAATTTTGACTCACGATATTTTCACTACAATAATATTGCCCCATACGGAGCTTCTCATTTTCCTCATTTGGTCGTTAGTGTTTGCACATTGTTCGATGATCACTTACTTTCTAATTGGATTAAAAAAAGAACTAGTTCATATCGCATTGCCTTTCAGATCATAAGACCTAATCCCCGCACTGTTCATTTGCTTTGGCAATCCGAGTAAAAATAGAACTATATTTGCATAGCAGTACTGCTACTTAAACATTTCTGCATATTTATATGGGAATTTCTAAAGGTTGTTTTTTGAAAGTTAGGAACTGATCATCAAATGTGCCTCTTTATATGTGATTGTGTGATTTATGTGTGATTCTCACCTTTGTGATTTGTTTGTTCTTTTTATTAAGAGTAGACAGATTGCATAAAAGTGTGCCTTTACGAAAACAGACCGTTATGAACTGCTTCCACTCCAAAGACTAGTGAATTCTTCAGAAGTTGCTACATTCCAAATTCTTCTTAAAGTTTTTCAACAACATTTAGATTTACCCATTGTAGTTAATTGCGAAAAAGCACGTAAAATTTGTAAGGTCGACAAGGACTTCTTCTGCGCAAGAAATAGGCTTGTATTTGTATTACAAATGAAAACCATGCAAATTCGTAAGAAATCATTTCGGAAGTAAAACTCAGATTTCAGATTTATATCATGAATTTAATGACATTTGATTGCTTAGAGTTTTCTGAAAACAAAAGAAGATACTTTCCTTGTATTTCATAGCAAAAGTGTAGACTTTTATGTTCTAAAACTACTTACATTTTGGAATAGTACTTTTCTAATTCGAGCAGTAAAACTCTTATAAAACATAAAGATGGTGTAAAATACTTTGCAGGTACCATTAATCAAAAAATAAAATAATTAAAGGCAAGCACCGCTAAATCGTTCTTCAGCCAGTGAGTCTACCTGTAAACGGAGGAATTTTCTAAATGTCTGTGTCCTAAACACGTACTGATCCAACTTCAGAGCAAAATATCTATCGAGAAATAAAACAAAATTGGTTAAGTAACTTTTTTTATCCAATAGTGTAACTTTATTTTATATGTACGTGCTTTTATACAGTTTTAATCGTAAAGAAATGGTGAAATGGAGCATAATTAAAATAACTGGCACAAAAATTACTATGGAATTGGGATTATGCTTCATACAAACATCTTAGCTTTTATTTTTATTGTTACCTAATTTATGGTACAAATTGGCATTTTTGTTTAATTATAAACAAAAGTTTTCATTCCTTAAGAAATAAAATATTTTGAATTATAAAAATTTAACATTTGTGCTGAAGATGATATATTATAGAAATTTCGGTGATTTGATAAACAATTAAAAAACTGTGCTGTCGTCCAGAATTAAAAACAAAACTCTCAGCAACTAGCTCGCTATGCTGACGAGTACAACTTATGAGAGGAATACCTCCAGTCCTGTCCAAAGTAAGCAATACAATTAATGAATGTCATATTTTTAGTGACGTTATTTGCAGAAATATGGATTCTTTACAACGCTATCAGAATTATTTTTCAAATTGGCATTCAAGTACACAAACCAACAGTAATGAGATTACAGTGAGATAATGCAGTACAAACTATTACTTGACGCGCTTGTGTAAAGGCAGTAGACCTGAAAGATCAGCGCATTCAAGGTTTTGCTGAATGTGGAACTCTGAAAATCCAAGAATAACTAACTGCAATAGATAGCAAAGATTGTAGCTGACATCAATATTGCAGCGTTGTAACTGATCACCTTGTTTTAACTGATCAGTGTACGCACTCAGTTTCATAAGCAATGTAATTTCAGTTTCATAATTTTAGCAATGTAATGGTTGTCTACCAGCTATTGACGAGCAGGTCTTTATTTCCTTTCTACCTTAACCGCGTATCGACGTTTGAATTAGTCGAATAATACTCGTCAGAAAGGACAAAGAATGGTACCTTAATATTAATTAGCACCTAACCAGTAGGCCATCTGTTCTGTCGACGGCGGAAAGAAAAGAAAGTCGCTTTAACATGAACAGACACTCCATGTTATTCTTGAATGAAGGTAAATAAATTCTTAGATCTAAGACGAAAGAAATACTCTCCTTAGAAATTCTGCGTGTAATTGCTCTTGCTTAAATAATGTAAATGTGAAGATTTATGTTTAAAAAATGATGTAAGCCTATTAATAGTGGAATGGATAGACAGATAACTCTCATAGTTCGACCCGGGTTCGAATCCCGTTAAACTGAATGCATGGGAATTTTCATAGCTTTTCCTACGTGTAACGTGATTACGCTGCAGTTCCTTTTAGAAGACCGTCGACGGAGGTATGCTTTCCTTTACGAATATTTTACTTTTACGAAACTCGTGCTTTGTCATAATCCAATAAACAGCATTAAGATGGGGCATCAACAACAAAACCGATAAGGACGCGCACACAGCATGGACTGCTTGTTTTTTTGTAAGACAGCACAAAAGTGTATGTGGATATGGTGGACCCCCAGAACTTATTAAAGGAGCACTGGAAGTTTTGCCTTTAACATAGTCAATCGTTTATTCTTAACAGTTTCTGCCATGTTTTCGGATGTTTCGGATGTTCTCTATGGAGAACAGGCTTTTCCTCAGCGTCGTTAAAGTGAATGCATGACTGATAAAGTTCCTCAGTTTTAAACCATCTTAACTTTACACGGACAAGATCAAAAACTTTCAGAAACCTTCGATGAGGAAGTAACTATTTTTCCATAATCATTAGCATTATAGCATTTATGGAGCGTTTTTTAAGGTTACTAGATCTTTGACAACAGTCTAATAGTTAGCGCTGAATCCATTTCTTCAAATAAACGAGCAGCCGATTGTTCTGACGATGTCTGGCAATCTTCGTGGATTCATTTTAAATGTCAACCAATTTCAATTGAGCTTTGATTAAATGACATTCATTTAAACTAATAATTATTTTTTATTCCTGAATGGTTTTTCAAGGGCATTTCTCGATTTATTTTCACAACAACATCGAACATAAAAACGAGATTACAAGTTTAAAGCAAACTGTCTTTAGATAAAAATAAATTTATGAGCATAAGTTAAAAAAATTACCCATTACATTACATTAGACATAAAATCACCGGCATGGTATCAAAAATAATGTTGGTCAATATTATCCGTTTGACCTACTTCCTTTGTTTTACTGCATTAAACATTCGCTAGAGGATCCTTTTTTCCTCATCTTAATGGACGGAAGGCATTAATGGTCCTGCTTGGTGCAATTCCAAAATTCACTTACACTAAATCTCCACTTAATGCATTAGAAACGATAACTTCGCAGTTCAAAAAGTAAGGCTGACGTGATGCGGTGAATCCTTGAAAGCCGTTTTTAACTGCCCACTTTATCTAACGTCTTGTTCAGTAAATAGCTTGGGAAATTTTCATACGTTTTAAAAGCGTTATTTATAGTTTTAAATGCGTTAGCATAATCTAATATATCAGTTATAAAATGATGAAAATTTAATCCCAAAAGAAAATATGCATTAAAAATTCTTAGCATTTCAATGAACTAAAATTTCATTCGTAAATGAATTTGTATTTCATTTAAAAATATATTCTTCAGCTATGTGTGTTGAATTTTATTAGGTGTGCATACAGAATTACGTCGTGAATTTGCAATAATGGCAGTTTTCAGAGGGTGTTAAAAACTAGTAAATTGTGTAAAAATAATGTGTTTGGTACTTATAGTGCGCACTATGTTAAGTGTTTTTGCTATTTATCTTCAGCTTTAAGCAGTCTTTTAATTAAATTTTTGCTGAATAAAGGTTCAATGGTAAATAAAATGTGTCAAAATTAAGATAATTTTCATGTTATGTCGAATTCCTAAAAACTTAATGGACAGATTTTAATGAAATTTGGTATAAATATACAATTAACATAGAAAGAGAGGTACCATTCAAAAATTATTTTATGTACGTATAATAGTTATAAAACTTTGTCATCAGTAAAGCTCACATATCTAATTGAAAATGAGTCTAGTATAAAGTGTGGTCCACTCTCACACCCAGACAGTTTACTCAACGTGACGGCATACTAAAAAGGAGCCAGTTCAATAGTCCCTGTGAAGTAAATCCCCCTCCATCAACAAGGCAGTTTCGAGATCCAGAATGGTTTTCGAAGGGAGATGACAGGATGAAATTGTCATCAAAGAGCATCCCAGACATGCTGTATAGTGTTAAGGTCAGGAGATCCGACAGTGAATGCCCTCACTTTCTGGTAATCGTCGACTAGCTAAACCCTATGTGGGCGAGGTTTGTCGTCTATTAGCAAGAACTAACGGCGCCCCTGAAATGTCGAATATAGGGCTCTAAGATCTCCTCTCTGTACCTCATAGCAGTCAGGAGCCTTTGTCATACACATGCAGGAGTGTGCGGCCGTCCAACATAACGCCTGCTCAAAATCATTACACTTCCACCACCGTAATGATCTTTTTCCCTGATGAGGGAGGGTTAGTATCGTGTTACATTCTCTGTCCAGATACAGGTACATCAAGAATCAGTGTCCCAGGATGAATCTCAACCTATCTGTAAAAAGCACGGTGCTGCAGTGGAGCGCGTGTTGTTATGCTAACCGCACTCTGTTGTGTGCTGTAGCGAGCAGCATGCAAACAGCGGGTCTTCTGGCATACAGCCCCATCTCGTGAAGCCTTCGGGCAATTGTAGACCGTTAAACTCTGGTTTTAGTTGCTGCATACAGCACTCGTGAGAGCTATGAAACTGCAGGAGTACTTTGTCACCACGCTGTAAGGGCCAAATAACGATCCCTCATTCGTCATTGTAGATCTCGGTCGATCTAATCCAGACCTTTTCGATATGGTTCCACTGCCCTGAAACTGTTTCCATAAACTGCAGACAACACTGGGCGTTACACTAGGCTTTGTAACCACCTGCGCTTGTGATTGGCTTGCCATCAATCTATCAACAGTTCTCCATCTCATTACATCATCCATACGTTCGTGGCTTTTTACCTGATACCTTCTTTAATTTACCCAAAGCTTGCGAAAAACACAGCAAATGTCGTGAAGAAGTACGACCACAAATTACCGAAAACGCTTCGTGCAGTTATATTCCCTCCACAATCACAGCTTTGCTGATATGAACAAATACACGTTTATGTATTCGACGCTGAATATTTGCATAATTCTTGTAAAGCAGAATTAGTACCTTTGGTTCGATATGTTTCGTAAAATTAACAAACATACTTGGCAAATTCTCTTAATTTTACACACGAGTGTCTAACCCCCTTTAGGTTGAACTAATGACGTATAAAACATTAGAATTATTTACGAGAATTAAAAGTAGAATTAAATACGTATAATACTCCTTTTTAAGATAAAAATATATTCTTTATATATGTATCGAGTATGTATTATATTTTGAGAGCTAATGTTATTCGCATGCTTTAGGACTTCAGATGACTATAATAAAAGAAAATATCTGACTTCTACTTCCGGGAATTCATTGGGGGTCGAAGTGCATTCTTACCCCAAATTATTTAAATGTTACATTTACATACAGCGTTTTAAAAATGAATAATTTCCTCTATTTATTTTATTTATTTATTTTTTTTTTTTTGCACACTTTATAAATTGCAGTTAAAAAAAGGGAAACTAAAACTAAATATATAAATAACTTCAGTAAGGTTTCAATATAAAAAAAAACAAGCAAGGAAACAGTGCTAGATATGGTTATCTATTAAAAGGAAAATTCTACTCAATATTAAACAATATTTAGCAAGTATGACACTGCAAACTCCGTATTCATCTGTTATACCATCATGATCTGGTATACCATAATGATATCTGTAACGCGATTTCCAGTTTCTTTCGGAATTAAATGACTTTGCATTTGAAACCAGCACTGTGTTTGTTTCGTTTGGCAGAAGCCATACTTATTACTAAAAGGAACTCTAGATCAACTGTACTTCAACTAAACACTGCGATTAAAGGAACACTAGATCAACTGTATTTCAACTAAAAACTGCGATTTAGTAAAGCCTTCGACGTTCTCTTCATAATCATGGCTTCAGATGACTATTGTATGAGAAAAAAATCTGACTCCTAATTTTCGCAAATTCATTTCGGTCGGAAGTGCATTCTTACATCAAATTATGTCCCCCTTTTCTCGATACCATAGAATAACATTTTTGTGCACAGCTGCATTGAATACAACCCATCCTCTCTGCAGAATTATTTACGCTTTAAGCATTTCCACGACACATATTGTTCTCCTTATCGCTTCCCAACTCAGAATACCACTATTCAAAGTCCTGGGGAAAATCTTTGAACGAATGACTTCAAAAGATAAAGAGTATCGCACATTTATCTTTCAGGTTTGTTTGTAAAGAAAAGGGTTGCGCGAACGTACCTAACAATTTTTAAAAATGTAGTTTTAAATTATACGTGTGCGTTATACACCGGTGCGTGTTATACAGCGGAATATATGGTAGCTCTGTGTGACATTTTCCATAGTTAAAGTGTTGCTTCGGAGTTACCGTTTTGAATGTATTGTTGCCATAAAAGAAAAATTCGCTGCGAATCGTGGAGGGTATCTCGAAAAAGACTTAAAAATAAGTCTTTATTGGTTGGAGGAAAACTCTTTAGCATAAATTTGCATTCTGGTCGAAAAGCGTTACAATTCTAGAAGCTACACTCTGGAATCTCAAATAATATTTCAAATTTGCTGGACAGTATTCATATTGTACAAGAGCTTTTTCAATAATATCCTCAAATGTTTTAAACTATGATCGTTAAGCATTATATACATATTTTTTATATTATCTGTTGCTCATTAGTTGAAGTAGATAACGTCTTTTTTTAATCGAATGGCGAGCGCTTGCCAACACTGGCCACTTCTAAGGCCAGATGTGGTGGACAATTTTTTTTTTTTTTTTTTTTTTTTGGTAGAGGCACTTAATAGGCGGCCAGCGTTATCTCCTATGAGGGAATAGATAATTTACATCCATGCCCTCTCCGGGATTCGAATCCGGAAGTTTCGGTATCACAGTCGGCTGTCCTAACCACTATACCATCTGGGCGGCGAAGTGAACAACGATCCAGAATAATTTTTTTTTATACATTTAATGTAATCTCTGCTTTTTCTTCAGCTTTTCATACAGACCTACTAGCGGCCGAGGGTAAAATTGCTGAACACTATTATTTCAATCCGGATTAAAAACTGTTTGAAAGGGCTGGTTACATAGCAGCTTCCGTGGTTTTTCCCATGTGTAATGTGAACAGATGACAGTTTTCCTTAACACGTTCTCCACGAACAGTCCTTCAAGCAAATTGTCCTCAAGTGTTTTAATGTAAATAATCTAATCACTATTTTATACTCCTCAAAAATTCTCGACTTTTTGAAACATTTCAAATGCCTGAAATTTCCATATGGAACGAAATTTAATACAATTTATTTCTTGCTCAATTACTTTTATAATTTTCCGAAATCGTCAAGCATCATCGCTTCTCATTTATATCAGAAATAAAATGAAATGAAATATAGGTTATAGCCATATAGCCGAGAAAATCTCGAAAAAATACTAAAAATTTTTGTATTTGTCAGCAATGTCTTGCATATCCATATTTTAAATGACTCATTTCCAGTATTTTTTTACCACAGTTTCAAAACTCATTTGTAAGACTGTTTTTGTGATTGATTCGAAGAGATCGAATTTCTGTGATATTTAGTTTGATCATTGACACGTATATGACGTAACAATTCAGCAGTTAATTCAAAATATGTCGAATTTTGAAAAAATAACTGTAGAATATTTTATTTGTCATTACAAATACCTGCATATTCAAAATTTTAAGAAAATCAGTTCCATAGATTGACATTAAATATTAATTTCATGACGTCGCACAATAAACAGATAGTGAAACGGAGCTAAATAACCCCGTGCTTTAAAAATTGATGTAAGCATGATACTCATATCTTAAATATCAGCTGCGGGTGAGATTTAAGTTTTGTGTAATTTCACCACTTGTTCTTGTCTACATATTTACCTCGCTTTCAATTCAAATGATTTCCTCGAAAAACATTTTGTCTGGGTCAACTTATAAGACTACCTCATAATCTTACTTTCTTTTTATGAGTCAGAGATAATTTAAAGTTCAGTTTTAATTTTGAAGTGTACCAATATATATATATAAGAATGATTGTTGTCTGATTGTATAAATAATTAAATTAATTTTATCTCTTACTTTCCTGAAAAGGAAATACGAAATGAGATTTAGTTCACGAGGAGTAGTATTTTTGTAAATTTCAATCTTTCCCAAAAAATATAGAAAAAAGAAGTTTATAACTTAGAAATGAATCCTAATTTCGGAAATTAAGTAATCATTAGACAGGTTAGAAAGAAATATTTCGAATATACTTTCTGGGACTGCGGTTATCATATTTTACATTTCATTAATAATACAGTCACATATTATACACACATTCTACATATTATGACATTGAGATATGCCTGGCAAACACACTTGTTCATACATCACAACATACTGCAATTACAGATTAAGTTGTCAGTATTACATTAGGATACTAATCATCGGATTAACAATTCTCGGTGTATCAGATTTTCATCACTTTAGATCACACTCTGATCCTCATCACTTTAGGCAATTGCATTCGTTGATAAACTTTGTTAATGACCTACATATAAATTACATATTTTATATTAATCCTAATGAAATATAATGTATATACATGTATATGCCTTTTATTATTTTATCACGCTTAGGATTATATCAAAATATATAAGTAATAATTTCTTTTATCAAATTCATCTTATACGTTTATGACCACTGATCAGTTTTTAGTCGTACTGAAAATTAAACTTCGAGTAATGATGTAGACAGCTAACAGAAATATTTTGTCCAGAAGTAATTCAAAAATTTAACTCAGGGACTTTCTATTTCGTATTTGATGCCAATAAAGTAATCTCATTTTAATGACCCTGTAGAGTCATTAGGTTATTTTAAAGTAGGAGACCATGAAAAATGAGTAAAGCCCTCGCCGGGACTCGAACCTGGACCTCTGGAATACGCGCCGAGTGTGCTACCGTTACACCACGAAGGCATAGAAAATGCCTTATAACTCAAATTTTAAATTTTGAAAATTAGTTCAGTTATGAATATGAAAACGGTTTCTACAAAGATTTGAATTACAAAAACATATGTGTGCTTATACATAGCATTCTAAATCAAATTATAGAGGGCATTGTAGAGGAAAATGAAAAATCTCTATTGTTCCAGAATGCGCATTCCTCTTTTTGGTAACCTTCATACGCACCTAATTTCTGTCTCCATATAATTATTTATATATTAATCCTACACATATAAATATTGATTCTGATTTATGATGCATATTGTTACAAATTTGCATAATATAACATGAAAAGTCTGAAGAGACGAACTGAGATAAATAGCTGTCTCGCTAAATTTTCAAGAAATGGATAAAAGTCGCCAAATTTGGCAACCATTTGGCGACATTTTAGTCATGGCCCTGGATTACTATAATTGGCATTGTAATTGAATAACTGCAATTGATCCCTATGTGTAACGGTACCATATCTGGCCCTTGTATGTAACTTTAACCGTATATACCCTCCAGTAATTTCGAGAAATACGAGTAGAAAGTACTAGCGATTTCTCAGCGGCCGGGGGGGGGAAACTATATAACCCCGGAGGATCTCAGAGTATTCATCAGTATTGGAAAATAAATCAAAGCTATCGGGGTATTGAGGTAGTTAAGAATTTTGGGACTAGTTGAGAGACTAGTTCAGAGTACTGAGATATCTCTGCGTGACTTTGTATTGGATTGTTTTTAACAGTTTGAAGTGTAACTGCTGAATGCACTCTGTGAAGAGTTGTACGAGTATTTTTGTGAAAAGTGTTTCTTTTAGTAAAATAAATTTTATCAAGCTATCATCATCCATGTGGCTTGGAAAATTTCCCATTCAGAAATCTATTAGCAATCCCGCTGCATGATAGCTTTCATTTGTCTTCCAAATTCTGATAACAGATTGCTTAGCAAAGTGCAAACTTAGAGATTTATAAAAATAGTGACTATTACCAAGGTTTACTTCATTTACATAAGAGATAAAAGGTTTCTGAAACTATATATTATGTTATTCTGTTAACGGAATGTTTTAAATATGTTAACGATATTTAAGCTTTTTATAGTGAGTTAATAGTATTCAAGCTTTTCCAGTATTATTAATATTAAATTTTCATATTTTTCATATAAATGAATATAAGGAATAGCAGTTTGAATTAAAAAATATTTACATTTTATTTCATCGTAATAAAAGCATATATCAGATTTCCGTGTAGTATTCGATACATCATTAATATTTAAATAAAATAAGAAGTTTGACAACACAAATAAATGAAATTTTACCCCGGACTACAATTTCGTTGGAGCTTAATCTAGCATTGTTGTTATGGTGATTAATGAGGTAAAGTTGTAGTGTTTGACACGAAATCTCAAATATATGCTCACCTGCGAGTCGATCAGCAGTCTACATCTTCAGTCTACGCTGTCTCATCTAACTTGTTTCCCTCAAAATTTAATACTTAAATTAGAAATTACGTATAATTAATAATCAATAATAATCATTGTTTCGATTGCTTATTTTGCACCGTATTACCTGAACTGTTGCTAGCTCTCGTCATTATCTTAGATTCTTCTTCTCTCATATTTTTATCATAATAATAAATTTATGAGTTATTTATAAGAGAATTATAGACAAGTTTTTATTTTACTACAATCATGATAGGCATTATTAGGGCCAGGAACTACATAAAAGGGTATATTTTTAAGACTGTTACTAAATGTAACAGAAATTTTCATAAACTTCGTATAACATTGTGTTTTCATATTATTTATTAATGATCACAAAAATGAAATTGCTTTAAAGATTAAAGTATGGTTTTTTTAAAAACTATTATTTAAAACTCTTGTCAAATGTAACATAGAAATTTTATAAAACATTTGTGTAGTATTTAGTTCTATTTATTAATGATCGCAAAGAATTTTGTTGTTCTAAAGATTAATAAACGAAACAATTATAAATATTCTTCGATAAACAGAACATCAAGTTTATTGTACTGTAATTAATTGTTTGTTTAGTCGAATATGACTAATGACTTGAGGGATATCTGCCCTTCGAAGAGTGCATGTACTAAAATGAATTACGAAAATAATAACTTTTTAACTCTCTGAGCGTTATGATTAGCTTTATCCGGTCATCAGAAGTTTTGCTACTTGGCATATATTAGCTTATAATTTAAGATATTTTGCTTTCTTACTTTCTTTAATAATCTAAATATCATCTTAATGAATGTAAGTTTATGAAAATATGAACTAAAATAAGTTAGTATACAAACTCAATTAATAAATGCTGTTTAAATACCGGTTTTCATGACGGATCTAAAATCCTGTGTTGCTCAGAGGGTTTTAAAAATGTATTCCCGGATTACTTGGACACGGCTTTTATTGCTCTTGTGCTTTTTTAAAAAACGCTTTAACGAAATAAAATATCAAAAATCGGTGATCCATGTCATCAGCATGATAAACGTTTCACAAGACTCGTTCAAAAACGAAAAGGGATTATTTATGCCTTTCTTCAAAAGCATATAACCTTCACTGATCAAACAAACTGCAAAAACTAAACAACATTAAAAAAGGGAAAAACCAAAAAGCTAGCACTTAACGGATAACAGGGGTGTGGCTAAGAATTGATCTTGGACACAGGGATAGAGAGATGTAAAATTGTTCTTTCCTCTCTTACTTGATTAAAGTCGTTAAACATGAATGCGCTCCGAGAAAAGTTGTATAAGCCTTTTTTTCATTTGCTAGCCAATAGGTCTTTGCTGGCTATTTATTAATGAAATGCTTGGAACACCCCATCTTTATAACCGAGTATAAAGCTCATAAACACTATTACTAGGAACAGATAACTTAACGGTGGCCTTCAAAGATTTCCCAGTGTCATTGTGAATATCAGGGAGCTTGTGTCATCGGTGTCTTCCCAGAAAAATAAATTAATGCATTTATTGACCCGTTATTTGCAACGGCGTGTATACCGGTTCCGCAGTCTAAGTGAAACACGTTAACTGAATATAATGAAACATTTCTTTTTCTTTTGGCACAAAAACTCAGGTTTGACCATAGACTTCCTTAGAATACTCTTCCATTCCATTCTCTGCTTCGACTGAGTTTTTTTTCAGTTGGTTCAGTTGGTAAAGTCGGTAAAAATACAGTCAAACCATCAAAATTTGAGCCTTCTCCTGACTTATTTTGCCATTGGTTTGCTACTAACAAATATTCAGTGTTAGAAAAGAATACGTTGAGTAAATGTGAAACTTTCATGCCGTTTGCTTTAATGAAATACAAAATGTTCCGTTCTTTATATAATTTATATAATTCGTTGATATATTTATGTAACCACAGTCCCTCAATATTTGCAGCACCCAAGGTGGTCTTTAAAATTTTCCTTTGAAAAATATTTAGATGAGTAGTTTCTTGCCTCAATGAAATTAAATTTTTTAACATAAAACTGCAGAAAAACTCGATAGACTACAGACTTCGAACTCGTAGCTTTCCTAGAATAACTAATTAATGGGTCAAACTTAATTGGTAAAACAAAAGCCAACTAAATTGATTCTAAGCAAAATTTGACTGAATTTATGATATTTTTATGTGAAGAATATCTTTGTGCTTCTCGTGAGAATTCCACTCTGCTCACTTATCTACCACAGTACAGGTTTGTACTGTGAAGAATATCTTTGTGCTTCTCGTGAGATTTCAACACTCACTTATCTACAACAGTACAGGTTTGTACTGTGAAGAATATCTTTGTGCTTCTAGTGAGAATTCAACACTGCTCACTTATCTACCACAGTACAAGTTTATACTGTGAAGAATATCTTTGTGCTTCTCGTGAGAATTCAACACTGCTCACTTATCTACCACAGGCTGTAGTTAGTTCATGAATTTCATCGTTTAAGTGAATTAATTAGAGATAAATAAAAGGAAGAATATATTGCAGTTCTTTCTATTCAACTTGTGGCAACTTCAACCGTGGTTTCTTCATTCATTCTTACCCTTATTCCTCTTGTTTAAATCTCTGGCAAAACAATGCAAGATAATTTTGTTCTCTGAAGAATGAGTAACTATGTAAGAGTGACTGAAAATGCCTAAAGCATTTCTGCTAAATATTGTTTCGACTTTTGTATATATGTAAATAATTTATTAAAATTATATTAAATTTTATTATCTCTTGTGTAATGAAAAGCCTCGGAATGCGAAGCATCGCCGGAAAAATAAGGTTGTAGGGGTGAGTTCCATTTAACATTGATGTAAATGGCGATCGTGCCAAATTGGCTAGATGGCCCCAAGCTGGCGATGTTTTTGGAGACAAATTTTTGAAGCCAAATTTGGCGAGAAATTTCTGAAAGTTTTGCGATCATTAGGTGACATTTTTTTCTGATCCCTGTATAGCTGTAACTGTATCCTTGCCTATGTAACTGTGTAGAGATAATAGGTATTTTTGGAAGCAGACAAGATGAAAAATTAGCAACGTCCTAATCGAACATCGGATCTCTGTAATACGCCCCCAGCGTGCAGACCACCACACCTCGAAGGCATGCCAAGAAGGCCGGAGAAATACGTTATAACTGTATGTTGTTTTCCAGCAACTTCAAGAAATCGAAGGTACAGGAAATTTCTCGGCGGGCGGGGAAAGACTATATAAGACAGGAGAGAGTATCAGTTTTCAGTTGGTGAGTCCAGAGTATTGACAGATCTTCGTGCGAGCTTCTCTTTTAGATACGCACTGCATTACGTTGTGTTCAACGTTCTTAACATTTTGAAGTGATAACTAGTAATTGTGCTTTGTTATACTGAGAAGAGCTGCACGAGTACTTTCGTGGGAAAAGTTCCAGAACTGTAAAGCGTTTTTATTTTTTTCGAAAAACAAATTTCATCAAGCTATCTTCGGTTACGAACCCGTGCGCACGTAACAATACGTATCATCCTAATTTAATTAATAATTTAATTTAAATTTTATCCAGTTTTCGAAACCTTATTTTAAGAGTTAATTTTGTAATGTTCCATTTAATCATGTTCGAATCCAATTTCACTTGCGACTAAAATAAATAGAAAAGATCACTTTTTTATAATTGCGCCTTAAATATTATCAAATTTCAAGAGAAGGCATTTCTCGTATGTAACATTTTACCAAACTATATTTCTTCTTGTAGTCGTGTAGGAGTGCTAATGTTCTTCCGATTTCGTGGCGATCCACTCACTGAAGCCAATAACTAGAATTATGGAGCTACGCACGTTCCATACTACTGCCTCATATTATAAGATTGGATTTATAGATTGTCACTTTCATGGTAGAGTGGAAAATTACGACAATACTACCTCTAAATAATATATTGCCTTAGTTTTAAAAATTCATCTGACTGGTTCCGATTTACGGTTGTGGAGTCATGCGTGTAAAAAGAACAAATAAGCAAATTGGTTCGGAGGTATTCGAAGAGAGAAACAACTCCATGGCTTAGTTCCGTGGATAATTTTTCTGCAGTTGTATAGCGTGTGGAACTCCTTCGTTGACATATCGCAACGCAGATGTTTTGCTGTTTGATTTTTAGAAACTGGGTCATGCAAGACGTATTTGTTGGGTGAGATAATTAAAGTAGCCTGTTGCCATGTTTTTGAATTGAAAAGGTTATGCTTTGGAAACACGCTTAGTTTGATAAAAGATTATGTTTTACAACCAGTAGGGCGATATAGTTGATTTAAAATGTACTTTATTTGTTGTTTTCATTGAAATAATTCTGATTAGGATTGGCTTTATTCATGACTTTATTTCTGTTTCCAAAGAATGTTATTTCTATAGATTTGAAACAGTCAGTTTTGGAGTTCATTTACGTATTCAGAAAAACATACAGATTATTTCTAGGCAACGTAGATTATATATGCATATACAAAGAGGAATAGATATAGTGTTATAAAAATTGTTATTAACAATAGTTGGTGCACAAGACATAATTTCTACAACACTTGCATCCTCTTATTTTTCTCAACAGTCACTTTGAAATAGTGCTGCTATTTTATGAAATAGTGCTGATATTTTAATTTTGAAAAATGTTTTATCTGAATGTTGTAACTATGTAAAATGTTCGAATTTTTTTATATTCTTGCTAATTCTCGGGCACTGCATTTCCCTCTTATTTTAATAACATTTCCCTCTTATTTTCTCCTTATTATTACTATATTTTTCCGTTATTTATTTCTTAATTTTTAATTTTTTTCCAATAGTTTATTTGTAATCACATTAAAGCGGAAAGAAACCAAATAATCATTCAACATCTACTTATTGCCTTCTAATTTCATGTATAATTGGTAATCAGAGAACCAACTACTTGGCACGTTTATTTAAAGTAACTTATGTTCTCTATACCTTAATAAACGCTAACTTTGGGGTTAGTTTCTTAACTCATGTTTTATCATGAATATGTAGCCCGATAGCTATTTGTGAACACAACAAACTCTGTTGTTGTCGTTGCTTATTCATCCTGATCTGCAGCATGTAATGTGTTACCAGCCAGTTTTCTTCAGAGGCTCCTTCCCTAGGTAGATAGCACAAAAGTGCTTTGTCATAATAAACTAAACCAAACCTAATTTGATCTGCAGTAAGTATACAGGGTTCAAGAGGTTGCTTAGCTCCCCAAAATTCAGTTACAAATAAAGTGGGCTTATATCTTAGGATAAGCTAACCACTAGCAAAAGGGCAACTGCCGAAAAGGGCAATAGAATAGCTTCTGTTCTGTCGGTATTTTGCACTTCTTTTCTACACTAGCATACAATGGCAGAAGTCTGACTGTGCTTGGTGCCTGTATTGGCTTTAACTGGACATTAAGGAATGTCCTTGGCTCCAGAAACTGGTCCTGCCAAGAACTTAACGTTTACGACGTACAAACCCGTTCTACCCAATGACACTACAATGACGTAGTGACACCACACAAGAGGCCCAATGGCATTATATAAGGTCCAGTGACACCACATAAGAGGACTTCAGAGAGTGGGCGAATCCTAATACGATTGTATGCAGTAATAATGATCACTTATTTAAAATTTCTTCCTTTACAATATGATACAAAGAAAGAAGGATTTCTTTGACCTTGCTATTTATGGCCTTAGTATCTATTTAGTCGGTCTGATAACTTCGAAATTTTTCTAATTGATTTCAAGGTAGATTTCTAAAGAACAGAACAATTGTTTCCACGTTTACATAATTTTTCCTTTAAACCATAGCGATTTAAATAAAATTCAGCTGCAATAAAAACGTTACGCATGAAGGTTCACAGTTTAAACTGTACAAATTTTAAAACTGCCCGAAATATAATAAATTATTCGTTATATGTTAATAAAAACAGTTTTATTCTTATAGTGAAAATTATGAAACACTGCATTAAGAACAAAATGATGACCAACTAATGCACAGTACTAATAAAAAATGTAAAGAATTATGTTATTCCTCCTGTGCGAGCTGTTGTAGTATAAGCAAGTCCATTTAACAAGTAGAAGATAACCTTGTTCAAATTTCAGAGAAGGCTAAACTGATTTATTCAGATGTCTCCTGGCTCCAAAATATAAAAAAGACTCTCATCGGCGTCCGAGCTGAAAATGTGATGAAAGATAAATCCCCTCTCCGTGTATTTGGACGGCTGGATTTTGGGTCTGTCTGTTTTACCTTGTAAGTGGAGAAGAGTAAGCAAAATTATCGCTCTTCCCCGTGCGTGTTCTTATGGTGAAAATCATTAGCATATACAGCTGTCAAGTAGAAACGTCTGAGCTCAAACCCTGTGCAATTAATGTTTTATATTTCCTGATTTCAGAAAACGTAACAAACTGTAAAATCTTATAATGAAACACGGTAGACGATAACTCCTTGTAACTTGGATCTGGGCAACTTAATTTCGTGGCTTTTCCCAGCTACCCTGTAAGTGTAGAATAATGTAATGAATTACCGTATTCCCCTGTCTGTGCTTTCATAGTGTTAGCACATCTACCTGATAACTGTAAGCTACACGGTTCGAATACCGGCAACAGAACTATTAGTTTTCCGTTTTTTCTGCTAATGATCTCTAAAGTTACCCCTGAAATAAAATGCGGAAGGCTACCTGTCGTACCTTTCTCCAGTAGCTCTTTGTGTGAAGGAGAGTTTAAGGAATTTTCGTATTACTCTACGTGGTCTCGTAGTGTAAGTGGTCAACACATCCATCTAACGAGTGGAAAAAACAGTGTTAGATTATCAGCGAGGGCGGATTTTTCAGTTTCTACATCGAAACTTCAAAGATTCTCTGCACAGCTAAGCTGTGCTATTATCTGCATTCTCTGTTCATCAAAACATATTTCAGTTTCCGCATCGAAAATTCAGAGATTCTCTGCACAACTAATCCTAATGGGGAATCTTACGTAAATAATTAGTGAAATAAGTTTTTCCTATATAACAAATACTGCAAATTAACTTAAAACAATCTTTAGAACTCTAGATCGTCAGCAGAATTCAAGAGAATATGTAATATTGTTATATTGTTATATTGTAAACATTGTTAGATTATTCATTAAAATGAACTACTCAATCTTAAAAATAAATCAAGCAGACGACCATTAATCTTATTTTTTACATTGACTTCTAACGAAATGAAAAAGCAATGAAAGCAGAATTGATAATGAGATGTGCACGGTGAGTGTGGAAGAAATATAGACAGAGACAGGAAGAAACAGGCTCAATAGTGTCCAAATGATAAAACCCCTAAACACCGGCATTTTGAATCGAATTCATATGCCCGCGAATAAGTTGGCTGCATAGTTGTTTTCGTGGTTTTTACAAAGGTTTAGCATAAAATACGAGACAGTTATCATTAAAAATGTCTCCATGAAAACATCTGTCCTGTTAGGCAGATATCTTTTACGTGCTTTGCCGTAATTTAAATAATCCAATCCAGTCCAAATCAGGAAGAAACAGAGGAGAGTAAACTTTCAATATTGATATTATTTACGTAACCGAATGAATTTAATCTTCAGATTAAACTGATTAAAAGTCTAATTATTAAGCTGATTAAAGTCTAATTATATCAGATTCAGTATAATCTGATCTTCAATAGTTATACTGTTAGTTGTATTGTATACAATAGTTATACAATAGTATAGGATTATACTGTTAGATTTAAATAAATTTTAACAATATTTTTCAATTAATTATAGTGTGGATTAAACCTTTTTCCTGCAATTTTGTTTTAACCGGTTTCGGATTAGTCATGATTTTGATTTAACTGACATAACCCCAGTTAATGGAAAGTTCACTGTAATACTTACTTTTTACTAAAAGCAGTAAAACACCATACATCAGAAAATTGAAAAATCAAGCAAGTTTAGGTGAAAAAAGCCGTTAAAATATACGTAGAAAATAACAGAGAGAAAAGGTTTAAGGAAAAAAAAGTAATTTCTGACATTTCTACTGTGGATAGCCCTCGGAAATATGTCACGTACCATCGCATGCCTATAAATTTTCACACTTTTTGGTGTCAGCTATGTATCATTAGGCAAAACTTGTCTGTCATATTCCTGAAATATTAATGCAGAAACTCTGACAGCTGTTGAAAACTTTCGGAATTCCCGGCATGAACCAAAATAAACAGAAATCATTTTAAAATATTTAAGTTAACATTTAGTGACATTTTGTGCTTTTCACGTAAGTTTGGTATGGCATAACTTAAGTTAAAGCTCTGATTTAAAGTTTCATTATGGATAACGAAATATGACTAAATATTGATTTATTATATCATTACGTTTATTTTAAATATTGTGGATCATAAATAATTATTTTGAACTCTGTGGGCGTGATTTGTAGATAAATCATAAAGCTTTCCTATTTTAATCTAATTTAATAAATTTTATTAACATATGTAACTCTTGTATCAATTATCTTAAAGCTTCATTTCGTTGCTTTATTTTCATAAATACTGTTGCAATGCATAAATTGTATGTACCGGGTGGCCATAATTAAACTGACAGTGCTCACAGTGTTCTGTAGAGTGATCTATTCGCGAGAATGACGCCACATTTTGTAGGAAGATTAAACAAGACGGGGAACGAAGGATTCCGCGAAAAAAAAAATTAGTTCCAAAAGTCACTGCTAGGGAAATATTTGGCGCTGTGTAATAGAAAATAGAGTGTTAACAAATGCAAATTAATGCGGAATAAAATTTATCGTAGATCCATTCTTCTATGAGAACATTACCCCGACAGGACCGGAAACCTGTTCTGTTACCGGAGAGAAATATCGCCACATGTTGAACAGCTTTGTCATTCCGGCACTTCAGCAAAGACAATGCCTGGGGGAAATCATTTTCATGCAAGATGGAGCCCCTCCATACGTTGCTGTACGGGTGCAACAGATGCTACGACAGAAATTCACAACAGAAAGAGTCATTAGCCGCTACTTTCCAACTGCATGGCCACCTCGGTCGCCTGATCTTACCCCATGCGACTTCTGGCTATGGGGTTACCTTAAGTCCAAGGTCTATCAAGGAGTGGTCCAGGATCTGGCTACGTTGAAGGATAACATATCACGGACTGTACGGAAGATTCCCGCAGACATGTTACTTTCTGCTGTTGTGCATACTGTGCACAGAATGCAATATGTGGTCCACAACAACGGCAGCCACATTGAACCTCATTTGAAAGCAAAGTAAAAGGTAATTTCCGTATTGATTTGCATTTGTTAACACTCTGTTTTCTATTACACAGCGCCAAATATTCCCCTAACGGTGACTTTTGGAACTATTTTTTTTTTTTCGCGGAACCCTTCGTCCCCCGTCTTGTTTAATCTTCCTACAAAATGTGGCGTCATTCTCGCAAATAGATCGCGCTACAGAACACTGTGAGCACTGTCAGTTTAATTATGGCCACCCGTTATATTTGGTTTTTCAAGAAGAAATTAAAAATTTCATATTTATTTTTAGTACTTTAACCAAAGATAAACCATTAAATTAATATGGTTTCAATTTAATTACCATTATATGTATTTCATGCTAATTTAAACTGTATGAATAGTATTTAACATTCATAACATATTCTTAGTATAATAAATCTTAGTTCTTAATTAACATGCCACACCTTTCGATGAGTGGTTAGCTTATGTTTTAGTATAGTAACTCTTATTATCTTGACGATGTTTATTAGCTGTTTATTAACAAATTAACAGCTAGTTAAAGCAACAGCTATATAAGTTAAACTCTTTGTACAGACAGACCTTAATTTCTAACATTGAAAATGTCAGAGCCCTGTGTAAATCCATCAGGAACGACAAATAAAAATAAATCAATAAAATAATAAATAAATAATAATTAAAATTAAAATCAAATTAATTTATAAGGAAATAAGATTCATATACAAAACTAATTCTTGTGAGGATGTTCACGCAGTATACACTAAATAGCTGTTTTGAAGTAACTCAGTCAGGCTGCTTACTCCTTACATTTTAACCTATTATCTCTCAATATTCCTTGACGCAGGTAGTAATGTTTTGATCTCAACGTTTTCAATGGCCGATGTTGAAAAGCATCATCTCCAATGGATTCTCATCCCATTCATATCAAATTGTTTTACTCATTTGTTTCACTGCAGAATATGAAAGAGGAGAATTACTATTAGCATCATTCCAACGTCGCTTTAATTTTATTAGGATTTAGACCTTCTTTAGGGAAAAAGCTCATGATTGCAACTCAATTTTAAATACAGGGTGGACGAGAATTAATTCCCTATTGAAAATTATTTAATACTTTTTAATAATTAACAAAAAAAAAAAAAAAAAACGCTAATAAGAAAGCAAAAAAGTGTTTGTTTCTTAGGTTGGTAGTATGTATGATATTTCATTTATGTAATTGCAGGTATCAGTAGTGGACCGTGATGCAACCTGTAACCTCGCGTGAACGGGCTCAGCTGACATCCGGAGCGATCCGGTTCAGGCTGAGTGTCGGGTTAAACCACTTTCGCGAGACGCTGGTCATTGTGATTTCTGAGGACCGAGTGAACTTTCCTGAACCGCTTGCACAATTTTCTCCATCCTGGATGTCGAAGAGTGACCACGCCTCCTATCATATGATAAAGAACAGTAACAACATATGATAAGGAACCGTAGCAGGATTTCTCCTAATATATGATAAGGAATCTGTGTCCATTAGCTTCAAGCGGCAATTCTGTATGGTCTTTGCATTCTACCAAGCCAAGAGGTCCTTTCACACTTCGCTACCATCTCTGTACTTGTACCACGGACAGCCATACTTCGTAGCGGGATGCAGTTGAGCTTGCTCACGCGAAGTTAAACTTTGCGCCATGGTCCACCACTAATACCAGCAATAATATAAATGAGATATCAAATGAACAATTCTCCATCATAGGGAACAAACTGTTTTTTGTTTCATGAAAATTCATTAAAAAGTTACAGACAATTTTCAGTAGGGAGTTATTTCTCGCCCTCCCTGTATTTTGTGAAAACCTTGAAAAGTCTTTTACTGATTTTTCTCCCTGTATATTAGTATTCTTTTGGATATTGGTACCTCGCAGCATAGGGCTGCTCATCTGAACTAAATCTGAAAGACCATAAACATGAGGTTTCGCACCTGTACCTTTTGTGCACTTTGAACTGTTGTAACCCAAAACATCTTCTAATGCTGCAAATTTTTACTGTGACAGTTTCTTCGGAAAGCTTTTTCTGAATCAACTGTTAAATTATTATAGACATAAGTTACGTCCTACTTGAAAGTATTTCGAATTTTCAATAACTTCTAATATTTTATTCAAATATTCTCAGTGTGAATCTTGACGATCCTTCCACTGCAGATGCTTTCCGAATGTAATGAGACTTCCCTAGGACGATTATTCACAGTTCCATACAGCTTTGATGTCACCGCATTGGAGAACATGACTGTCTCTTATGTTCGGTATCACTGATCATTTTCAGAGATATCATCTTAAGAAGATAGTTGCTGTATCAGACTTCAAAGTAGCTACAAAAAAGGCGTAGAGATAATTTCTGCCGAGCAAATGAGGAAACATGATTGTTAGTTGAAATCAAAACTATAAACAGGCTATTCATGTGATCCTAACATCATGCGCTAAATTACAGGAACTTAATACATCAGATAATTTAATATTATCCAATTTAAAACGTTATGATAATTTATAAAATGTATTTCCTGTATAACAAGAAAGCAGATGTAGTAAAGAATTAAGAAGTTTCTAAATTTCGAATTTCATAGATGAATAATTATATAGTATATGATAAGTTATATACATTCATTCACAAACATATGAATTTATTTACATATTCACTACTACTCAACTTATATTTTTTAAACTCAGTTGCTAATGGTTAAGCTTACCCCGCCGTCCCAATGTCAGATTTCTTTCTTTTGAAAAATATCGATTTCTCTAATATGAAAGCCTTAAAAATATAACTGTTTATTCTTAGAAGTTATTAATTGAGGAATATGCCATATTAAAAATAGAAACACTTCTTTAATATAACACACTTTTTATTTAATAACACTATCTCAATAACTACATGAATAACGCTTTTACTCCAGTATAAAAATAATAAAAAAGGACAAAGTATAATAAAATATAAATAATAAATTTCATTACACTTCTTTTTATATGAAAAAGATAATTCAAAAATTTAAATTTTGAGCAATGTTTCGGCAAAAAGTTCTCTGTTCCATAAATTTGTTTATCACTTTAAAATACCGTTTTTAAAGTCTTTCTAACTTTCAATCAACTATCTAATTAAAATTGTTCTTAGTTAATAAAATTCAAAAATCATTATAAGTTCATAAGCAAAATAGGTGCAAAAAAAGCACCTCAATCTGGGATTAAAATGAAAGAAAATTTATTCTTCGATTACTATCGGTATCGCCAAAAAAGGGGGAAAAGTATGTTTATGAATTTCGAAGGCATTTTGCATGAGTTTTTATTTTTTAAAAGGGATAGAAGTATTTTAAACTAGTTCTATTGGTTTCATCGTCTCTTTCTGAAAAAGCAATGGCTTTCCTTTCTTCCTTTTTCCTTTTTTTAAACTCATTCTTTTTTCTTTCTTTCTTTGCTTCTTTTTCTTTTGATTTAGCACTTTTTACATCATTAATTATGTTATATTTGCCTTACTATTTATATGAATTTTTACGTGTAGTCTTGTAATATTATCAAAGTGGTGGTATGCATGTAGAGATGTTAGGTTTCTTTGGAAGCGTGAAATGCAATATTCGAATATTATATTATTACGCAATATTCGAATCAGGGATCTTCGAACTGACTATTGAACGAGCTCCCTCTTACATCAGAACAGCAATGCACGTGGGAATGCGACAATTCCAAATGTAGTATATTTGGCCAGTTTAAATTAGATTTGTAATGATAAAATTTACTTAGCTATACTTTTAAAGAAATATATGCCTTCGGGGATTATTTTCTAAGGGAAAATGACGCGTATTTACTTTTGGAGGAGAAAGTCACAAAATGCCATACAAACAATCCATTTCAGTGTTCAGAAAAAAATTCCGAGCGAAGTGCCAATGTTCTGCGACTAATTTATGATGTTTTCTCACACAGCGACAGGAGATTCTAATATACTGACTGCACTACAAAACCACGAATTTACAAAATCTTTGTTGTGAGAAAAATGTATGGCACGTTCAGAAAAGTCTGGCATTTCATAAAATGTGCTCCTTTCTGTTTTAGCACTAGCATAACCTAAAACATGAGAAACAATCTAAAAAATGCATTCAGATTCTAACAAGGAATTAGATGCAGATTCATGATTCTGACGTTTTATTACAATAATCGCTTCCAGACTGTGGGGGAGTGGAAGATTTTGGAAAAATCAGAAATCTTTCAACACTTTGAATTGAATATATAACTAAGATCTTAAATAATATTTGCAAAAAATGAACAAATGAATTGGCAAGCGAGCAAAAAATCACGCAGATTGTTTGCTGCCCTATAGAATTATCAAGAAATGTTCAAATGACATTATTCTGGTGATTCCTGATTGATGGAACCTAAATTGTCTCTATGTTAAAACTCCTGGAGAGTTGTTCGGGATACGTCTTATTTCTTTCTCTTTTCTTTCCGGCAACGAAACTGATCTTTCCGTTATCAAGTCCGAGGAAAAAAAGATATCCACACTTCTTCAGGAACTAACACCCTCTCGCGGTCATATCGCGATCACCCCTTTACCTTCGAGTGCTTGCTTTACCCGCCCCTTGAACCCTTCTTGACGGGACAGGGTCGGAGATGTCACCTCTGCACCTTCTAGTGTGCCATCGATCTGAGGGGAGTAGACGAGAGTCACGTGATTCGGCTGGGGGCAGGGTGGTAAGAGGGGATGGGGGTTAGGCACTGAGGGATCGATTGGTGGGGCCGCATTGCAGTCGCCCCGAGAACTATTTCCACTAACTTGGCACAGGGCCCATTGGACAGCCTCCATTTGAATGCAATTCTATACCTGGCCACCTACGAATGTTATGATTTTTATGTTTGATTTTGATTAGACACGATTAAAGAAAATAATTTGGTTTAGAAATCAAGTAATAGATAGCTTAGAAAAGAACTGTCTCGCTGGGACGGTTAGTGGAATAAGATACCGGTAGTCGGCCTCCTTATCAAAAAATACCAGACTATAGAGGAAGTGTTGAAGTACGTGGCGTTTCAGAACAGAAAATTTGTTTAACCTATAAAATTTCGTATTTATAAAAAAAATATAGAAGAAATGAGATATGCATAAAATGTATATAGTCTTTTACGATTTTCAAAACTAAAGGCGCCACACACAGTCAATCTTTTTAATTAAAAATACTTTTGGTGATTTTTTTTTAAATAAACGATAGTCACATTAATTTCACAGCGAAATTTCACCAGCCTAATTCACATTACATTTGTCTTATTGTTTTGCTTTTCATTTACTGTGACCAAACGGATAAGATTATTTAACGCTGGCATATCAATTCGAATTCGTTTTGTGACCATTGAACGAGCATGAGATTTTCATCGTTCGGTATTCGTGAATGCAAAACAGTTTCTCATGAAAGGCACACTCATTAATAATGATACATGGCGATATTTTCATTAAGCCAGTAAGTGGCCAGGCAGCATATTTCCAAATATTTTTGGATACGTATGCTTTCGGTTATATAAACGCATGACACGTTTATATTCCCAAATATGTGCATATATTTTGAGAGCCACAAGATGCTCAGAGTAATTTTCGTGTTCTTTGCCGTAGCTAATACCAGTTTGGTGTTTGATAAACCTTCTCCGTATCTCAGCCCTTTTCCTTCGAATAAGCACTTCATCTTCCACGTCCAACGTTAAAAAATTTATTCCATTCACCATCGCAACAGCAACGCTTTTATAAAATCGGACTAAGCTCTAGCGAAACTACAATCAGTGATAAATTTTCTTGAGATTAAACGTATACAAAATTATTCCCGCGATACAACTAACCATTATTTAGGTCTCTTTATTCAAACCTGAAGTGAGAAACTGAAATTCGCCTATAGAAAGAGAAGTATACAAACAGGCATGATAGCAAAATAATTTGCTATGTATTTTAAGTTAAATTACCTTTGTTATTGAAGAAAGCATCTAAAATCTTATTTTTAGCTTTAAATAAGAAAACCTACACATATATTTTACTCTCTGTAACCCATTTGACAATTGATATGAATACTGTAACAGTAATTTACGAGTATTATTAATCTTTTACATGTTTTATGTAAGCAAAAAATGAAAAATAAAGAACTTTCAGAAAGTAGAAATTTCCTCTGTCTATATTCCTGAAGTTTATTAATATATACTTCATTTGTAACTACAAATTTCAATGATTTGTAACTACAAATGAAGTTCATTTGTAACTACAATGTACATCAATTGATATGAATACTGTAACAGTAATTTACGAGTATTATTAATCTTTTACATGTTTTATGTAAGCAAAAAATGAAAAATAAAGAACTTTCAGAAAGTAGAAATTTCCTCTGTCTATATTCCTGAAGTTTATTAATATATACTTCATTTGTAACTACAAATGAAGTTCATTTGTAACTACAATGTACATCTCTAGTAACAATGTAGTAACAATGTAGTAATCTACAATGTAGTAACAAATTCATTTGTAACTACAATGAACTATCTCTAATATTTTCTCAGAAACTTAAATGATATGGTTGAATGAAGTTTTCGTAGGTTTCTTTTATCACGATGAGCTTTTTGTGTATATTGGAAAAGATGTAACGAGACTTGCATAGTGAGACATATAAGAAACGTATTTATTATTGCCACTACTGAAGGGCAGACCAAAATTATCTTTTAGAAAAGTAGGAAATTACCAGACATCTCTAGAAAATTATTCCGTTTTTAATATATAATGCTTGCACAGCTAGATAAGCCAAAATGTTTTTACAGCTTGTCCATTTTGTCCCTGTATCTTCCGCACCGGATTACTTGTTCCTCTGCGCTTCCCTCAAAATCTGGTTGCTCTCAATGACGGAATTCTCAATACTGGACAAATGATTGATGGCCAGATATTAATTTCTGTGCAGCAAGAAATCAAAAACCTTATCAAGCATGTGGCAATAATTTTCAAGAATCATAAATAAAAACTGTTTTTAGTGTCTCTGTTAAATAATACGAATTCCATAATACGAATTTCAATGATTTGCATTTAAAATCGTTATTATTTTTTCCCTGTAACTTTCCTGGATACTTCTGGTAAACTTCACATTGCAGAATGCTAATATGACATTTATTGTTTCATCACTACTCACAAATTTTAAAGGGACCAAAGAAAGAGTTTTTAAAGCACGAAAAATCAACAGTACCTTTCCGTGGATTCAAATTATGGATATTCCAAGTGCTACCTAGATCAGCTCGCTATTTACGCCACGAGAATACTATGGAGAAATATATTTCCTTACGAGCTAAACTCACATTTTCAAAAAATGTCTCTCAAAGTATGCATCCGTAATTTAAGACCTACCAGCGGCCACGTGGTAAAGTTTCTGAACACTTTGAATTTCGACTTCACCAGGCGAGACTGTTGCATGGGCGTGGTTTTCCTTATGTGTAACATAAATATCAGCCAGTTTCTTTTACAAAGTCATCCACGAAGCCATATGTCTCCTTAGGCAGATAACCTTAGCCTGATTTGTCATAGTCAAATAAACCAAACCAAATTACTTATAATTTATTACATTCGATCATATTTACAGCTTCAACGAGTAATTTAATGACCGAATTTTAGCTAAAACGTATAGGGCATTTCTCCTTCCTCTCCGCATGCCTTCGTGGTGTAATTAGAAGCATACTCGATATGCATTCGAAAGGTCCAGAGTCCCGGCGAGGGCACTGCACACTTTTCATGTCTCCTGCTCTAAACTAACCTAATGACTTTACAAACTGAAATAAGTCTTTTTCACTTCAAATGTTTTAAAGTGTGACTCTATTCTAATACAAAAAATGTCAATGCGATACTGAAATATTCCAATAGTAATTTTTTTTTAAATTCAGAATTTGAATGTTTTACTTTATCGTCGTGTTATCGTAAGTTTATCACTTTTTAAATTATTTCTTTTAAATTTAAGTTTTTAGGAAAACAAATTCATCGTAAATAGAAAGCAAATCTTAAATTATAAAGATTTAATTCTAACCTTAGATGGGAATTTTGAGATTAAAATAGAAAATTTGGAAATGACTTGGCTTATTTGATTAAGGCAAAGCATGCGAAGATTATCTGCCCGAAGGGAAAATAGTCTTCGTGGAGGACTTTCTAAGCGAAAAACACTCACATGCTCGTTACATAAGGGAAAACAACGAAAGCACTCATGTAGCCAGCCTGTTCGCAGGGAATTGAGCCGAGTCTCAATCCCAGTGATCAGCAACTTCACCGCTCTTCCGGTGATGAGCCGAAATATTTGCGAAAACAATTCCTAACATTTGCACCATATAGCATGTAAGCGGGGTGCGTTAACATTATCTTCTTTTTAGCTGCTTTAAATAATTTTCAGACATTGACTTTGTACATGCTTAACTGCCAAATTTTACAATTTTTTCTATAACTTTGCGAAAACTTGTCTAGTTTTACAATCTTACGCGTAAAATTCTTTTCTCGTGAATTTTGAAATTTTTTGTATAGGTGCCTGAATTTGTGCAATTTTCCTTACTTGTCACCGAATCTGTGTATCAAGCTCATATTATTTGTAGGTTGCGTCTGAATTCATCCTCGTTATGAAAATTAGTAGCATTATTAATGTCATATAGCGACATTGAGCTTTACGACATCCAAAGTAAGTTCTTTCCTTCTTGGGATATGAATTCGTTTATTCTGCTCTCAATAGAAGCCAACTGATGAAGATGCGGAAACCTGGTAGTTTGACCCGGGTTTAAATATCTATGAGCGGACTGACTGCATGGTGTTTTGGTGGTTTTTCCTAAGATTAGTAGACGTGTAGAATCGTTAGGTTATTTCGAAGCAGAAGAGATGAAAAATGAGCAATGCCCTCGCCGGGACTCGAACCACGGACTTTTCGAATGCGAGGCGAACTTGCTGACCATTACACCACGAAGGCATGCTAGAAGGCGGGAGAAATACCTTACAAGCTAACGAGCTTATACTCTTCCTATGCTCGAGTTTAGTGACGTCACTTATAGAAATGGGAAAAATGAAGACACAATCACATTTACTTTCCTAAAAGAGCAATTGTTTTGGATCTGACTGTGAGTTAATGACGTCATACAATAAAAACTTTATGTTTGGGAAGAGTAAACCTTGTAGCAGAGTAATCTTGGTTTTGTAACATGTATAACGTGGATCGAGCCAGTTTTTCTTGGAAAACCCTCCACGAAGGCATATCTTCCCTGTGTCAGATAGATCTTGCGTGTTTTGCCATAACCAAATAAACCAAACCTATGCAATTTCCAAGCTGTTAAATTAGTTGGGTAAAATAGGAAATACACAAGTCATTGCCGCGCATTAAGAATCAAAATCTCTTTCAGGTAGTTGTGTTAATAATTATAAAACTTAGTTTGATTGTTCAAAAATATTAACCAAAAAAATGGAGGGTTAAAAGAATACCATTATACAAAACAAATGCATACTGAAACATTTATCAAATGAAAGTACAGCTAGTTTGCCCGAATAAAAATTAAGTATGATTCATCGAAATATGTCTCACGCCTCTTAAGCTAATTCACATCTTTCACATATTATTTAAGCTCCTTTATGCATATTAATTGCACTGCCTATTCTCGAAGGACTTCATTCACAAACAGACGCTTTACACAGCTTTCTTCATACACAGATAAGGCTTGTACTGTGATTAGAGGGCGCTGGTTCACCATGATTTATGTTCACTGAGCTGACAGACTAGACCATTTCCTTTATTTGTTGGGAGCGCAACTATTTAAGCTTTTATTCTCGCCTACCGAGAGTCTCATTTTGACACTCTAAAGTCTGGGATTAAATATAAGTGTACTTTTATTAATTTAAGTGTACTATTTTGACAAAGAATAATAGTACTTAACATACGTTTCAGAGACACACACACTAACAAAAATAAAATCTCAAACTTTTTTGTCACCGTTCGAAAAAAAAAATTTTTAAATAAATTATTCGGAACACTAAAACTTGTTAATACCTGAAGGAAAAAAATAATTATAAATTTTCAGACGTTGTAAAGGCAGTGATAATATACAGTGCATTAAGGCCAGGGCCAATAAATTGAGATTTGCTGGACACAGTGCAAGAATGAACAAATGAAAATCTGTAAGTGCTGAAATTTTTAACCATAAACGATTAAACATGAAGCAGATTACGTGGAAGGCCCAAAGACTGAAAAGGATTTTAGTCCCATAATATTCAAATTGGAAGACCCTAAGCAAAGGAAGAACGTATAGAAAGAACCAATTTAAGGCCCTAGTCTATGAATTGTCGTGTACCTGAGGATTTTTAACAAAGCTTAATAAAATATAATATTATGGGAATATTTACAAAATATCATACGAGTGGCACCGCAGTCGTTATATGAGTCTAAAAGGGGATGATCATTGAAAAACATGAGAACTAAAGGATTGGAATGTAAAACTTTTGTAGAGTAATTAGGTTATTTTAAAGCAGGAGATGTGAAAAATATGCAGTACCCTTCCCGGGTCTCGAATCTAGACCTATCGAATATGCGCCGAGAGTGCTACCGTTACACCACGAAGGCACGCCGAAGGGAAGGAGAAAATACCTTGTATACTTCCTCTTTTAAAGGGCGACTGAGGATTAGGGGACCCAATCGTTAAACCCTGGTGATGACGAATTATCATCCACCATTTTTTAGTTCAGGCACTACTATAGAGCCATTTGATTATTTTGAAGCAGAAGACATGGAAAATGAACAATGCTCTCGCCGGGACTCGAACTTTGACCTTTCGTAAAGGCGCTCAGTGTGCTTCGTTGCCTTACGAAGGCATGCGGAAAGGAGGGAGAAAATACCTTATTGCCTAATGATGATTTTATGGTTTAATGATTTTCCTTATTGCCTTCAAGGAGAAATCCGCGATCTTCGAAATAATTCTGATGATAAATAGGAGTCTTTGAATGTAATTTGTTGAAAGCTTGTACAAGAAAATATTTGAGCTTTAATCCGTAATAGCCCTTAAAATCTTCATTTTAATTTGAGGATCTCTCTGCTATGACTTAAAATTAATAACATGATTATAATTAATTTTTTGGATTGGAATTATCCCTTTATATATAGTTTCATAGAATATCACTTATAAAAAAATTGTCGAAGAGCATACACACATAAAGTGGAAAGTTATATTCGTTATCCAGTAGTATTATTCCCAAGCTTTTAACAAGTAACGATAAAGGGATTATATCCTTCTGTCGAGAAAGAGAATAGCTTCGCCTGTTTAAATTTCGATTTCTCTCATAATTCTTCTTTCTTTTCCTTTTTTCCGGTTCTACTGACTGCTAGAAAGATTTTGGAGGTCTAACTTTTTAACGGAGACTATCGTTTGACTCCCTTACTATTTATTTAGTGCCCTGTCACGAATTGCTCTGATTTTATTAAATTTTCTCACTAGTTGAATATGCTATGCTAAAATAAAGATAAAAATTTAAACGCAAAAAATTTTTTGGATTAGATTGTACTATTTAGATTGTGATAAAATACTCGAGAACTATTTCCCTTAATGAAAAACTTTGTCTCGTATTTACGTTACACATAGTCAACACGAAGAAATTCTCAAGGAACCAAATCGAAACTATCCTTGGAATTTGTTAGTTACTATATATATAAGGGTGATTCTAAAATACCTTAAAAAATGTAAAGGCAAGTCGAGTGGACTGAAATAAGAAGATACTGTAATGGGATGTGTGTGCGAAAGTAGCGGGTTGATGTGGTAGAAGGCGCTATTGAGATCGATATGTGAAAGCAGTCCGCTGTCGTAAATCATAGCTCCTTGCATGGGTTTCAAGTGGTGTGCATTGCTATACGAAAGCGGAGTTCATATGCATATTATTTATGGGGCTTTAAATTGAAACGGAGGAACTGCTCAAAGGATGTATATAGAACAATTCCCGAGCAGAACCGAATTGATAGCTTTCGAATGTATGAAAGTATCTGTGAATCTTGGTGATCACTCTTTCGAGCACTTGCTGTAAAAGGATGAATCACTGAAATGCTTATTTCATTTGACTTTATTTGTCCTTCCTATCTGTTATTCATATCTTCCTTATGCCATTACTTAAATGCACCATTTTTGCACTCAAAATACAATTTCAAAATCTACATACATAATAAAATCTGCTTATTTCGCTCATTTGTACCTGCTTTTACATATTTGGTACATATTTTAGAATCATTCTGCATATGTATTTCATAAATTCTATCATTCGAAACTGACTGCGTGTTTATGTACTTTGAAGATGTTAATGCACGTTTCAAGTGTTTGTTGACCTGTTCCAACTACTCACTCAAATCATCAAAAGTAAAACTGTACGACTGTCGACCATACTGGAAAATCAAAATCACTTTTACAGACTTTTTCTCTCAAGCTGGAAATAAAATTTAGCGAGCTTGCTAATGATGGTAACGAAACCTTAACTAATTGTAAAGGAAACTTCGTATGGTAATCGATCCTGTATAAATACATACATTTCATCCTGCACATAATACTTTCATTCATCGTCTTCCTTTATTTACATATGCCTAAAGTGGCCTACAGAATTGTTTAAATTGAAAATATTCAAATGTGTTTTTTAACTTAACGTTTCCTGTGATGTTATGTCACTGAATCTTGAAAAAGTTATAATTTCAAAGCCTGCATCCAATCGGACTTGAAGCTCATTTATTCAATCTGAGCCGAAAATAAAGAATTTTTTAAAGAACAGAGATATTCTGATAGACGCATTTAAGGGAATATGCGGGTCTGTCGAAATCCCCTACTCATTCACTCATTAGACTCATATTTGGTTATTAATAGGTTCAGTGAACGTAAGGGTGTATTTCATCACGGTAAAGAATTTAATTGATTAATAATTCAACGCTTAATAAAAACTACTATATACACCCGTCCGTGAGTCATCAAAGTCCAAATCAAATAAAATTATTTAGAATTAGTTGAAATGGATATTCAGTAATTCTGACTCTTGTTTATTCAAAATATTTTCAATTTTTCTGCTTTAAACAAAAAGGCCCAGTAAAAAATTTCACAGCTTCCAGATACATTTTAATCACCATTGTTACAGTTCTATTAAAATATCTTCTTTGCTTTGTAATAATTAAGTCCACCAGTGGTCGAACAGTGGTAATGGGACTCAGGTTCAAATTCCAACGAACTGGAGTGCCTTGCATGGGCGTTTTTCGTAGTTTTCTTCAAGATTTATTGCACTACAAGTGGAAGGTGATGTATGACGTCATTGACTTCTAGTCTGCTCAAAAGCAACTTCTTCCTTCCTCCCTTTCCGTCTTCATTTCACCCAATTTCGTAAGTGACGCCAGCGTTGGGGAGAGCCTAACTTTGTTTGTCTACTGACCTTGATTTTCCCTGTAGTAGGAACAATAAAATATTTCACTTTAGAAAATACTTACATGGATACAACATTTCCTTTAGGCAGATATTTCTCGCATGCATTAAAGTTATCGAAAGAACCGAATCTAGAGAAAATTAAAGCTTTAATAATAATTACTCAACTAATTCAATAACTAGAAATTTATTTACTGAATGTATTTCTCTAAAATTTCCGCCTTTAAAAACAGAATTCTTTTCAATTGAAAGTGGTTATTAATGTCTCATTTTTGAATCCTTATATATAATAGATGTTCCAAATTTTAGATAAAGTTCCATGATATACCAAATTTATTATTTATTATATATAATATACCATGTTTCAGAAACGAAATAAATATTTATATTTTAAAGCACGTAACGACGTGACATAATATACGCAATCTTCTAAAGTACAGAAAAAATCATTTACTTCCAGTGATTCAAATTATTTTATTTGAAAATAATTATTATTTTTATATCTCAACCTTCTGTTTTTTGCCACTCTGAAAACAGAAACTTGTTACACCAAAATATTAATAGTGTAGAAAAATAGAAATCTTTTGCCTTTTAATATAAAAACTAGAATTTTTAGAAGTCAACAACAATTTTTTTTTTCCTTGTGCATGTTCAGTTAGCATCAGAAATAGAAAATCGCAGTTATTTTCTTGTTACATTTATTCAGTTATTGCATGCAGTTCCAAATGATCACTTAAGACTTTTAGAAACGTTCATCCGAATACATCTAATGAGGCAGTAAATGAAGCTTACCAGTTTGTATTATAAAAAAAAAAACCTGCAGCATTATTATTATTAATTATACTTTTAGGCGGGAATTTCTCGAACCGCAAGTTTTAATTCGTAAGACAGTTTATTCGCGGTCTTGGATTCGATATTTTATTATTAAGTTCACCTTCTAGAGATCTTTGAGGAACCTCATTTTGTTAGAATAAAAGCTCATTTAATATCGCAGTTTCGACCTACTTTAGAATCCTGTTTATTTGTTCCTTCTGTAACTTGAAAACATTTAAGTCATTTTTAGACTATCTTGGGCTGTTTAGCTTTTTATTAAGAAGTTGGATGAGGGATATTGTATTTATAATGTAAACCTCCAGTTCTGCTTACCAATGCGTATCTCAGTTTTATTGAGTTATCTTCAGAAATATGCGCCTTGAATATTCACCAGAAATCAAACTGCAAGGAAACTTGCAATTTGATTTTCACATTTGTTTGAAAACTAAATACTCGATTTAATTTTCTCACATTTAACACATTTGATGTTTTCATGATAGAAAGTTTGATCTTGGCACTAGTGGTAACATGTAAGGAAGACACTGGGCCAGAGAGTTTTGAATAATGTAGTACGAACAGGAAATTCTTTTTCATTTTTTTTAGTAGTGTCTTACATTAAGTTCCAAATTTTAGATACAAAAAAAAAGGATATGTTAATTTACATTTTGTTTCGTATCTTCAGAGATGTTAAGTTTTAAAAAGACAACTCTAGTTCCAGGTGAAGCATTAAAACTTTTTCAGCTGATCCTTTCTCATATCTGATATTTATTTATTCCTTACTCATGCATTTGCCCTCGAATTGCAAAATATGTCTGCCTTTTATGTGTAATATTTTCTTCTTTTCTTTCATTTAATAATGGTTCACTAAGAGCTGAGTGGGTACGAACACTGAATTCAAATACACAACTGGCCATTAAAATTGCAACACCAAGAAGGAATGATCTGATGAACGTTAAAATCACATGAAATGGAAGAAGAGGTTGGGATATGCAAATGATATTAGTATTTCAGTCCATTTAGATGACGCAGGAGGAAGAAATGACATCTGAAGATCTGCTTAAAAGAAAAGTTGTGTATAATAGTGGATTCTCATTCGAAAAGCGCTTTGTAAGGTTAGAATTTGCTCAGAGTATCGTGTTATGTCTCGAATAATAAGAAGAAATGCTTACCAGCATGTGTCCGAATGCGATAGAGGCAGGATCGTTCCCTAGTGAGAGTGTGGATTATCGTTCCGTGATATCGCCCGTCGCACTGGCCAACATGCAACCACTGTCATGCGAATATAGAATGAATGGCTTACTGAGGGTCATATCGAAAGGTATGCAGGATCTCAACGCCCTCCTACGACTAACGCCCGAAAAGACAGACATATTATGAGGTTAGCCCTGCAGAACAGTACAACCACATCACGGTCCCTTAGTCAGGAAATGGGCATGTTTACAACACGCCTAGTAACCGCTCGTACGGTGCATCGACGTTTGCAGCCGCGTGAACTATCAGCACGACGACCATTACTTCTGCTTCCCTTGGCAATGCAAGCATAGAGAGAGACGCCGACTTTGGCGCGCCGAACGACAAAGCTGGATTCAGGAGTGGCACAACGTCGTGTTTTCAAACGAGTCCCCGTTCTTCGTGCAGTATTCTGATGGCGTATACGTGTTTGGAGGCTCCAAGAAGACCGCACGTCGCCTGCTTGCATTCGATATCGGCACAGGGGCCCTACACCTGATGTAATGGTTTGGGCAGCCATTGAGTGCACGACATGCACATCTCTAGTTCGGATCGATGGTAATTTGAACGCAAAGCGTTACATTTCTGACACCTTACGTCCAGTGGTTGTGTCCTATCTTCGAGGCCTGCCAAACGCCATTTTCTTGTGGTGTTGCGTGGCCTCAACTTGCCCGCAACCGTAGTAGTGACTGCTATGAACTGAAAATTACACAAACTCTTAAGAAGGGTTTAAATTCCTTTTTATTCCACTTTAGAAGTTACAGATGCGTTCACTTGACGCTCACAAACTACGCCGACCCGGCGGTTGACTAAAAATCGAAAAGTACAACTAAAAATAAATAATCAGGATGAATAAATAACAAGGTCACTACCTACGAGGCTCTATAAACGTGACTAACTTAACCGCGTTCTAAGATACAGCTGAGATTTCAGCAAACTTTCTGAATAAGAAGTTGAAAGATTCAACTTACTGCCGACGTAGGCTCACAGGCCGAAACGCGCGGTTCTTAAATTTCTACCTAGCAACCTTCACGCTCGTGAATCAAGAAAGCACACCTACAAACTCGTTTCCCTTCTATTTAACTCAAAAATACTTCCGCTGAAAATTTGAATACTTTGCGCGTTCTACTAAAATTTACATACTCTGGCATTGGCAATTCCAGGGGAATGTAAAGGCTTGACAGGAAAGATAGCTTAAAATGAATGTTAGTTAAAATAAATATAAACCCTACATTCTAACAAGATAATGCAAGACTACGTGTCGCACGTCGTATTCTGACCTTCCTCGATACACAGGGTATTTGACTGCTTCCCTGGCCTGCACAGTCTTCAGATCTGTCACCCGTTGAAAACATCTGGTATTGATTTGCTGAAAGACTGGCCCGTCAGACTTCTCCAGCTAATACGGTTGATGAAGTGTGGCATAGACTTTAAGCAACAGGGAATGAGTAGCCCGTTTCTGTGATCCAAGCCCAGTTCTACCCCATGCCTCATCAGGTAAGGGCCATTTTAGATGTCAAGGGTGGTAGCTCTTTCTACTAATTTCGCAGCCCTGTAAACCCCAAACTTACAAATTTAATCATTTTATCTTCATGTCATACTGTTTTAAGTACATTAAATATCTTTTTTGTATTTGCTTTCCTACGTGGTGTTGCAATTTTAATGCCCAGCAGTGTACTTCGAGTTGGAATCAAGGCAAAATAGTTGACTGTTTGCCATTTTTGCGTTTCCCTTCATATATCACGCAAATACGCGCCATCTTTCCTGAGAAAGTCCTCTGAAAAGGCATTCTTCCAGTTAGGCACATAAGGCCATATGTGTTTTGCCGTATTTGATTAAACAAACAAGCTATTGATTCACAAAAATCAAGAGTAAAGTTTGAAAATTATGAAAAATAAGAGTAAAGAAACTTATTATAGAAAACTACGTAATATGTACTATGTAAATGAATTTAAGGGATGTTTTCAAGGAATTTTTGTAAAATTCATAGGTGATGAGGATAATGGAGTTGTTTTTCTACCTCTTCCAGAATTTGCCTCAGATGGTAAATATTTTACGACTATCCCCATGACTAATCTTTTGAGCTTATGAGAATGAAATAATAAGTCATGTTTTGGAAGTTTATGTTAATTTAGGTTTATTTTATTGCAATAGAATAAACTTTAAATGTTTTACTGAAGCCATTAATTTCTAGTTGCAGGAATTTTTAATTGTGGCAATCATAAAACTCTATTGCTAATTGATTCCAATCACGATATGCATAAAATCGATTTCCTCTCTGCCAACACGTGAGAGACAAAATGAAAACAATTTTTTCCAAGATCTTTCACGACACTTTTTAGTAGTATCTTTAGTGATGATAAGCTCATCATCTATCATTCGAAGAGACAGTGGCTATAGCTATCAAACCTTTGCTTTGTACTGACCCTTCGAGAATGGGAAGAGGAGATTAATCCTATCTTCGTCTCTAATATCTTCACATCTATCACGAAGTCATAACTATGAACGAAAAAGCAAAGGAGCGTGTTAATGTTTGATCTCTGTGTGCTTTACATACACTTTCAAATGTGTCCGACGCGCAAGCTATTGAGTGATAAAAATCTCTGAAAATTATTATTTCAACTCGAGCGCAAATCTCGGCAAACATGTTGGCTGCATGCACCTTTTAATGATTTTCGCCTTGTGTAACGTGGGTACGAACACATTTCCCTCAAAACGTCCTCCAAGAAATCATTCGTCCCTTTAAGCAGATAGTCCTCGCATGCTTTGTCGTAATCAAGCCAACCAAACCCAAACCAATCAAATGCCTCGATCACTATTTCTCTCATTTTGTAGCGGAATGTTATTGCTATTTTTGCTGAGCTTTCGCTCCAGACAGAAAATGCTCACTAGATAAAACGAAATAATTAACGGCTTAAAAACCTGAGTACGTAAGAAGATTATGTTTCAGTAAAAGCATAGCAATAAATTGTATCCATTATAATTTGGCAGGTTTGCTCAATTTATTAATAACAATTAGTCTTAAAATATTGTTGATGCACTCTGTATAAAAGAAGAAATTTATCAGGCGTAGATCTTACACATTTTGTGTGTGAGCTATGTCTGATTTAAAAATAGGTCAATAGCTGTCTAAAAATTGAAATGAATTATCATAGCAATTCTGAAACATAATGTACGGGAAGTAAGAAAGCTTGAACTGAATTTAGCTGGATTTTGTTCTACTTATTAAATTCATATCTTGAAATGAAATATTTTCTATTTACTTACCAGGAAATCCACATTAGGCGATGTAGTAGCAATGCGCTGTTCGTAATACGTGAGCAGCAGAATTCTAATAAAAAATCTTTCGCCCGTTTCCTTTGGAGATATGTTTGCTGCACTAATAATCTCGTCATGACTCGAAATTGATTCTCAGTATCTTTTGATATTAAGCTGAAAATCGATGAGATTTGAGGTGCAGAATACCTATCTAAAGTCTTATAGAAAGGTGATTTAGTGCAAAAAAGGGAGCAAAAACGATGGGGAGAGAGGGAGGTAGGCAAAGCGTGCCATAAATCTTTAGCACGTGTGGAACGATTTCGTTTTCGACGGGAGCTTCAAGTGATTTTGTCCCAATTGATGATTCTGCCGATTAAGTCCGCCGGACAAGAAGTTGCGAGCCTTTAAATTAATCACAGATTTCTGACGTGATGATTTATAATCTCTGGAATAATTCGTTTTCCTTACTTCTGTGAATTCATTTTCCTTACTTCTGTGGGGAATAATTATTCGAAACGTTGCACATATAAGTAGTTTGGGCTTCTCTTCTGGTTTCTCCTCTTCGCTGCTTGGAATTATAAACGTTCTTGCATTCGTGCAGCGCGAATTCCTGACTTTTAATCCAATTTCCTTTGTTAATTACAAATGGCAGCCGACTTATAATTTAATGAATGGCAAAATTTATGCAAAAATGAAAGTTTAATTTTAATCTAATAGTTTAGAATTATGTTTTTAGTTCTTTCCAAATTTTAATTATTAAAAGTCGGCCGACATAACAAAGGGGATACTACTTTAAATGACTGGTCACAGTCAAAATACTTTTATTTGAACCTGAAAATTTACATAAAGGATCCGCTGTGTTATAGAAGTCAACATGCCAAAAAATTTTGTGCTGGAATGCATCAACGTTTTCAGTCGGCCATGTTCAGTTAAATGCTCTGTTATACCGATGGTCTTGTTTTAAAAGTAAACACTGTGACTGAAAAGTTTTTTTAAATGTGTAATTCTATTTCTTTCTTGTTTACTGGATATGACTAAGTAAAGCGATACATTCTTCCGCTTGGAAACCTCAGTAGAAATGAGCTGATGACGACAGTATGCTTCCTCGCTAGACGTATCACATTGGAGCATATATTTTGCCATAGGAAATTGTTTGGCACATTGTTCTATAACGGAAAGGATTACATCCGCCTTCTTCGACATGTTTTTAATTTTTAAATAATTGAGAATATCTAATTAATTCCTTAAAATTATGTTGCTTCAACTTACAGTATAAAAGAAAAATTTATTTTTGACAAAATAAATGACATATTGGGTGTACAATTAAGTTTTAAGGGATTTATATAAGATATTAAATATTAATATCTATATTAACTTTCATACAAGATCGTCCGACAGGATCTATATTAAATCCTGTCGGACAATCATGTAACTATATTCATGTTAAAGCGCCAGCATTTCGTTCTAAAAATCAGTCTGTTTCATTTCGCTGAAGTGTAAACAACCAACTTTCTTTGTGCTCAACCTATGTCAATCTTTGTACCAACAAAACAAAATTTGCGGGAAGCGCATTTCTTTTAGTTGGAAGAAAGGTGCAGCTGATGGACATCGATTGCTGTTTGAAGCATATGGGAAATGTGCTCCATCAATAAAAACATGTGATCAGTAAAGTTTGAAGACGCTGAGTTGGATCAAGAAGAAATGCTGTGCATCAACTCGGAGTAATTTATTATGAGATACTCCAGCCTTACGAACCATCACTGGGGAACAACTGAGCGGAGCCCCCAATATGCCAACGACATGACAAAGTGATCTTTCAGCACGACAACGTTCGCCCACATGCTGCAAAAGTCATCAAGACGCGTTTTAGTTGGATGTCCTACCCCACACGCCGTATTCACCAGACGTTGCTTCTTCCGACTTTCACTTGTTCCGGTCTATGACTCCCACTTATTTGTACGCTGAGCAACACTTCACTTCATATGAAGAAGCCAAAAATGGATCGGTTCTTGGATCGTCTCAAAAGATGAGGAATTTTTTTAAACGGGGAATCCGTATGCTACCTGAAAGATGGGGAAACGTCGTAGCTAAGGATGTTCAATACTTTGAATAAAATACATTCCACCAATTTCTCTGAATATAGCTTCAAAGTTACGAAAACAAAAACGCTAAAAACTTATTTGTACACCAATATTTGCATTTAAATATAATTCTACTTGTCACCGGTTCGTTTGAATCTTGCTAAAATTGCGAAGAAAAACATTCCAGTGAAATATTGACCCACGAAATTTTGAATGGATGAGACCACTGAACATTGATAGTTCGTTCCGTGTTTGATTAACGATGAATGTGCTGCCTGAATGCAGATTTTTGTCAATTTTTGCCCGCATAATTTGAAAAATGAGCCTGTTTCCTTTAGAAAGGCTTATGCAAAAGCATCGGTTCTAGCCTTAGATTACTTACAAAAAAATATCAATTTTCCAGGAGTTAGAGTTTAAAACGATTCCGATTTATTATATTTTTCCTGAGTTCAGTATTTATTTAATATGAATCACGCAGATTTAGGTTTACAATATGTGTGCATTATGCATCATATAATATTATAAGCATTTTCTGGATCTTTTCCATTATAAGACAATAAGCGGTAAATAATGTTTTCTAGAAAGATATATGCACAAACTTTATAGTTTCAGCGAGTCAGCTAGCTGATTCTGACTGAGGTAAACTTCTTCTAAACATAAAAAATATGCCTTAATTATTTCAATTAAAAAAGAAAAAAATAGAATGACACATTTCTAAACATTTTTATTGACAATACTCACTTTTAAAATATGAACATTGTCGTAAGAGATAAGAATAATGCATATAATTTAACAATAGCAACATTCGCTAATATATATTTCTGCAGAAAATTCTTTGGATCGTGTTGTCTCATAACAGATAAAAAATCACTTCCCCTTTTCCCCCTTTTTTTAGCCCAAAGGAGCAATTTGCCCAGAAGGGCTAATTATTTCATTTTGGCATTTTGCATCGGTTCACTTTTCATATTGTTGCCAACAAACACTAGAGCCCTGCCTCATATATAAAGAAATTAAATAATGAAGAATCTGCATAAATGTATGGCGTTTCTCGCAATGTGAAAAAACAATGGTACTTAGAGACACCAAAATTTGAATAACGCAGTCATCCATTCGAATATGGACATCTGGAAGCCCAAATTTGGAATTTGTTTTATTATCTATTTCGTATTTTATCAAACATTAAAGAATTTTTGATTAACAAGCTCAACGATTTCAAAGCGAGAAATAGCAACACTGTACGGAGAAAAAACGCTTTTATCTCCAACGCGCGAGACTGTGTATCGGAAATTCTAAACATACGCTCTTTTAAATACTTTGTGATATTGTTATTGAATTGAAACTCGTGGTTTAAGTGCAAAGAACATGATATTTACTAAGTAAAGGTAACACACAAAAAAGGTTAAAAAACGCCCTTTTTGGCGCAATATAAAATCTGAAAGCTTTCAGATTTATGTGTGTGTGTGTTTGGTTTTGTTTTTGTTACACAAGAAGCTTAAGCTACAGTATTCTAAAACATAAAAGGGGGGGGGAGAAATTTTAGATTAATTTCAAATGTAGTATGATAATTTCTAACACAATTATTTAAAAGTGAGAAGTCTTACGCGGTTAACGTTCGTATAGCCATAATGTAACAAATATTTTTATTCTCTAGATTTAACTTGAATGACGTACCTAAAAACACCCAAATATAACATCTTCAAAAGTATGCAAATATTATTATGTTTTATTTGCAATGAAGATCAAAATAAGAAACCAAGCACATCAATGACTCAATGGATAAGACAGTTGAAAACTGATGTTTCGACATGAGTTCATATAGGGCTGAACGGACTGGTTGCTTGGGGTTTCACGTATTTTTATTTGTAATATAAACAAGAGATAGTCTCCGTTAAGGTATTCGAATACGTTCGGACACTTTAATCACATTTATAACTTTAGCTTTCATAAAAATTAAAGACAGTTTATGAATATTTGAAATAAATCATCATAATTTTATACAAATGTTAATGAAATATAGATAAGTAGGGAAATTGTTTTTAATTTCAAAAATACTACGTGGGAAGCAGAGAAAATTGCCTGGAAAACAATCGCGCTAAAGTAAACTATATTCTACCTGCTACTGCTGGTACTATTATTTAAATTGTATTCTAATAAACAAAGAAATTATAGAAATGATGGAAGAATATTTACAATGTTTCAAGACATATTTATCGTGCCTATAATTAGAAATAGAAAGCATTACTAGGAAAAATACTCATGCAATCGAATTTCCTTTTCCAAAAGGTAATTTTTCCTAATACAGCTAGAAAACGGTATAATGAGAAAAGCACGCAGAGTTCCATAAAAATGGGATAGTAATATTTTGATCTGTAACCTTGTCGTGTTTTGATCATTTGTAAGAAATCATCGCCTATTCCCATGCATGCTGTTATGTTGTAAATAGTTAGAGTGGTCAGATATATCTTCCGATGACCCGTGGTTTGGATTTGGAAAACAAGACCGTTGATTTCATGTTTCGCAGCTGGAGGGAAAATACTCAACACTAGGGCCGTAATAAAAATTCGGTGGATGATAATTCGTCACTACTTATATTAAGTCAACTAGGTGCTTTTTGTCAGTCGTCTTTTATGTGAGAGATAAGACAATTAATTATTGCAGGTACATAAATCTATCTGTAATTGAAAAGTATAAGCTTCTTGTGCATGCGATCATCGTATAAGTGGTCAGCAAGTCCACTTAGCAGCTGAAAAATCCGTGGTTTGAATTCTGAGGAGACACAGTGGCATTTTCGTGTTTCATATTATAAGGTATTTCTCCCACTTCCCTAGCGTGCCTTCGTGGTGTAACGGTAGCACGCTGGGCCGGTATTCCAGAGGTCCGTGGTTCGATTCCCGGCGAAGGCAGTTGCATATTTTCCCTCTTTTCCGCTTCCAGTTAACCTAATGACTCTACAATATATCATAATTTGTAGCAGTGTATCCTAACATTTGTTTTCCTTTTTATCGTATCCCTCAATTAAAATTCAGCTCTGTGGCGCAGCGGCACCACAGGTCCGGGGTTCGATCTTCGGGTTGGGCAAGGTTCACTGAGCCTTTCGTCCCTTGAGTGGGTCGACAAGATGAGTACCAAGTTTGCCTGGGAACTAAACATCGGGAGTCCTGCGATTATGTGACCATTTGTCCAGGGCATATGCTCATGCACCCCGAGGCCTACGCTCAGGAAAGCAGATATCGGGGTACTACATGCCATGGCCCACTAGGGCTGTTGCGCCACTGAATTTAATTAATTAGGCTTTGTAATTATAGAGTACCCCTAACCTTCCCATCAGAACCTGTTACTTCCTTACATCTTCTCAAATGTATCTGCCTAGTGTATGTATCAATCTAGCGTGTATCTGTCTAGCGTATTATTATAACACCAAAAAATTAAAAAAACTACAATGTTTGTTGTTAATTAGTTAGGAAAATATAACAAATAATTTGAGAATTGTTCTCAGAGAATGGTAATTTTATACTCTTTAAAAGAGCTTAAAATTCAGTCGTCCTTCTCACTTTGTTAGGAAATTGATGTCTGAACTCTTAAGATTATTCTCTTTGATTTCATTTATGAGTTGGAGCTCTATATAGACTTAAAGATTCTGAAGTTAAAAGTAAATTGGAATATATCTAATGTTGTATGATCTTAAATTCACTTAGTGCAAAAACAAGTTATTCTACTACTTGCGCAATAGCTGCAAAGTAAGTTAATAATAATTTATTTACTAAAGAAATATTGATTATATTATCTCCTAAGATTAATTTTAGTAGAATTATATAAGAAGTACACTGATTTAGTATATATAAGAATTAAAGATTCTAAAGTTAAAAGTAAATAGGAAAATATATATATATAATTTTTTTTTCAGTATATGATACCTAAATATTTAATTTTTTTTATCATGCAATCCATTTTGGCCTATAGTTTGAAAAATGTTCTCTAATCCTAAAATGAGTTTCTTTGCTTTTGAAGAAATATCTGATAGTTGTGCAGTTCCTGAAGCCATTTATTGTTACAAAATTTCAAATTTAAATGCAGCGGATTGTCTTCAAAGAATTAAATGCGAAGTCAGACGCTAAACAGAACTTATTGTTTCTTAGAATTTCAGTTCCGTGAAAATATTTATTTTCTAAGGATTTCTTATTGTTATGGAAACAACAACGTTCGACTTGCGACAACATTAAAGAAACATAAATTAGTTTAAAACAAAATTCCACGCTTAAACTGATTTAAATATCATACTTGCAAAGAAAGAGAACTATGTATCTACTTGATAATTCAATCAATACTGAAAATATAGTTGGATGCCGATCGTTTTTATACGCATTGACAGAACGAACTAGGGAGTGACTATCTGCGATGCCGAAGGAATTGGGTATTATGACACGTGGGCGAGGCTTCTTAATGATCACACGCAAAATCTTCGTTGATTTCTTATAAATTCAATGTCAAGTTTAATCTTCATGAATATTTTGCATTTTGTTATTTTCTGCCATTAATGATAATTTTTTGTGAACCCCTAAGTCATTGCCTACTGGTCTGGAATCAAGAATCTATATAATGACGCCGAAATAAAAAAAGGGTTGTGCAATAATTAGTCACCCGCTTGATTTGGCCAACTGCGGTTTTGCTTCTTCCTAGTCACTTTTTATGGGAGGGAGCATATAAGGACTAATCGCAGCCGGCCGTGCATGCTCACTTGGTGCAATCAGATAGCACATCTGTAATTTAATTAACAGGGTTTCTATACTCAAAATTGGTTCAAAACGTAAAATTTAAAGTATTATTTATATTTCAGTAGTGTTACCAAATTGCCGACTTGATTTTTTATCAGTATGATAATCGCGAAGTGATAATTTTGACCATCTTAAGGAGAATTATCCAAAAATGGTAAGCTTTACACCAGACGTTTTTGACGGTGTTTGAATCGAAATTGAATATTGCTATGATGTCTGTCCTGTTTTTAGTGATGTACGGAGTAAAATTTATTAATTTTGTTCGTTTCATTTTGATTTTTGAGTGAATGAATTCATTAAAAGCTCTTTCAATGTATTTCGTATAATATATACTTCCTAGTGACTTCATGAAATCCCACCATTCGATCTCGGAGACCCTGCATTTAATTATTTGCTAATAGATTAATTTAGTTATTTGCTATCTGTTAGAAATTCATTTATATCCAGTTTATATTTTCTCCGCATTCGTTTATTTATTTTTTCTTTCCTTGTACTTACGGCGTCCATGTCTAAATTGTGGTTATTTTGTTTATTCTATTCTCGTGTTTTGCCACAGTTGTGTTCTTTTACATCGTTACTATCGACTGAAGTCAAATTCAAACCTTATTATCATTCACTAATCAAATTTGTGACGGCTTTTCATGCTAACGCAGTTCTCAAAACATTCCTTACATCGATTCTGTCTAAGAAAAGAAATATTGATATTAGAAAGTCTCCTTCGAAAATATTTGCTTTACATTTTTGTGTTGGTAAAAAAGTGCTATGTTATTGAAAAATTAAGCGAAAGATTTCAACAAAGGAAATCTTGTTGAAAGTACACACATCAAAACTCAAATTATGTACATTTGTTTTGGAGAGCTTTATTTTGTTGATTTATTTCTAAGAGAAATAAATTATGACATCATTCATTAGTGAGTATACCATGATTTTTGATGCATGAAATCATATAAACGAAAAAAAATAGGGAAATATAATGTAAAAGTAAATAAAAATGAAATAAATTCAGTAATTGTAAGAGGCATCCCAAAGTCAGGATCTCCGATTTGTTTTCTCTGTCTGTCAATATTTGTGATACATGGACATGGTGAAAACTGGTCAGTCCAAGTAAAACTAAGCGTTAGAAAAATAATCTTATTTTACGAAAATTTTGTTTAGTAGATGTGCTTCTAACGACTGGACAGTATCCTTTTCATCAGCTATAACTAATGAATGACAAGTCTCACAAGCAGAAAAATAAACAAATTTTCGAGAGCTTACAATAGCTGACAACGACTACCTTTAGAATGAAAGGGAGAATAACCCAGATTCACTTCTCACTGACAAGGTAATCTTGTTCATTCTCAAAGCGATTTTTGGTTTGGTTTATTAAATTATGGCAAAGCACTCAAGGGCTATCTGCCTTGAGGGAGGGATGCCTTCGTGGAGGACTTTTTAAGGGGAACTGGCTCGTATACACGTTACACATGGGGAAAACCACGAAAAACCCATGCAGCCAGCCCGTTCGCCATTCTCAAAGCGGAAGGTTGCAGTAGAGTATCATTAAGGGTGCATCCGGAGCTGTAGAAAGTGCATCCCTCCAGATTTCTTCTTTAATTTTTGTTACGGGCCTGGATTGTAAGCAGTCTTCAAAAATGTTATTTTCATTTTTCTCCGATTACTGCCATTCAGCAAAGCATAAAAAAGTTCCATTTATTTTTAAAATGCAATCGTTCTATAAATGCTAAATAAATTAAGCGATTTAAAACAATACAATAAATGCATTTCTTAAAAATTTACATCTTTATATCGTTTTTAGCCCAAACAGGCTATTAGTCTCAACGCATGATTTTACATTGTTTCATTTTCATTCGAGTCTGTTGTCATTCGACAAAATTTAAGATATTTAGCTTTCAAATTTAATTTGCCTGTTTTTGATTAACAGACTAAGCTATTTAAAAACAATGGATGCAGTTCTTAATACTTTTTTTTTACTATTTAATCTGAATGATTAAAATAAAGATGCATTTAATTCATGATATATTTAATTAAAAGCATTTAATACATTTAAGTATTTCGTTGCATATTCTTCGCTTTTCAATTAAACAGAAGTTCCCATGTTTGCCTTCATTTATTAGCCTATAAAATGTTTCGCTATTCCACCCGGCCCATCCACAGATGATAATTTTTACTGATAAAAACCGTATTAAACTTTAAAACAGCCTTATTGGGCAACCGTTAAAATCAAAAACCCTTTCAGATTTATTTATTTTTAATTTTTATTAATCTATTTAAATCATATCACTTAAAATGCATTTAATTTATGATATATTAGTTGATATTTAATGGTCATTGCAGCATTACTTTAATTGATATATTTTTTGTTAAGACCATAAATTACGTACTTCAATATAGCATTGATATCTTTTTCTTTCTTTTTTAAATTACGTTTTAAAATGTGCCTTTGTTTACATTAAAAAATTTCATGACAAACTTTTAAAGATAATAAACTGATAGCATTTTAGCAAAGGCTTAGTGAAATTTCACTACACTGATAACAAAACCTGGAACCTGGAATATCCTAATCGGCAACAAAGAGATAATGAACACTGCCAGTTCCAACTGTTTGATATCATTGGTTTATATTCTTTACTGGCGTCACAATTAGTGTGTCAGGATGGCCGAGCGGTCTAAGGCGCCAGACTCAAGGATAACCTTCCCTGCGTGACTGGGTTGAGTGTTCTGGTCCACGAATGTGGGCGTGGGTTCGAATCCCACTTCTGACAATGTAATTTTTTTTCTCAAATAAAAAAATTGTCAGATAAGAAAATGATCAAAAATTTGTCATCGTTGGAGCATGATTTAAATTTTTTTTCCCTTAACATTTTTATTCGATTAAATAAGAACAGTTGTGCTGTAACTGCGTAATTTAAAATCAGTGATTCAAAGTAAATAAGCATAATTGCGTTTTGCTAAATATTTTTACGAAATGCGTTTACTTTTGTTTCCACTTAATCTCATAAAAAATACCCTATTTTAAAAATTAATTTATATTAAAGAAGAGGGAAAAGAAAAAATTTCATTTCATTTTAGCAATCAGTAATCACTTATGTACATAAAAGTTATACGTATTTAACAATTTAACTTTAAACAGTGTTTTAAGTTCAAACTTGCTGAATAAATAAATTTCTTGATACATATTAGTTACACCGGCTGCAGTTTCTTGGCTATTTTTGCCAAGAAAGCAACAAAGCATCAAAGGGGAAAATATTCAACAAGTATTTCAGAAAAGATCGAATTTCCTTTAAACTAATTACGCGGTTGTACGAAGAGGGGATTTAAGAAACATGGCATGTTGTTATACGAAACAAAAAAGCACTGCTCGATATTTTACTTCCGAACAATGAATTGCCAGTGGCATTTGTCGTAAAAGGAGGGAGTATTTTTTGGGGGGGGGTAATGGTTGAAAGTAGAACTGCATAAACTTTTATGGAAGTAATTATAAACAACATGGCCGAGAGCTCAATAATATTTACCGATATTGAAAAGGGCATTCGACGCATCACTAGAACAAAAATTACTAAAATGTCATTGGTGACGTCTTTTAATCGAAAACAATTATCGCCAAGAAAATGTGAACCCGCATAATCGATATTTCTTTTTTAAATTTTCAACCGGATGAACAACAATAGCATATTTTCAGCAAAATTAGTTACAGTGTTCAAAGAACGAACAGGCAGTTTTATTTTTCAATCTGACATCGAGTAAAGATTTATAAAGTTTCATTATTTCCTTTAGAAAACGAAGAATGTCATTTATATTAATTTGTAATTTCATTTAAAAATATTCTTTGGAGATATGCAAATGAACTTATCATCTTAAGAAATAAATAAGAATCTTAAGAAATAAATGTAGACGCAAGATTAAACAGGGCAAAAATCTAAACTGGTTCTAAACGCTATCCTTAAAATCTGACACTATAATGTCTGCTGACATGTATTAATAGTTCATCTTCTACACCTTGTTTGTGATACAACACAACATCTTCTCGATTATCTGCTTAACCTTCAGGGATTTTAAATTCATTGTCATAGTCTGAATTTGCTTAGAATTTCCGAAATTTCCTCTTGTATGAGGCCTCGAACCTTTGCGTCATAGTTAAGTTATAGTTGTAGAGACATCAGATATTTTTGGAAGCAGGCAAGATGAAACAATATGCAACGCCTTCGCCGGGAATCGAACCGCGGACCTCTCAACTACGCGCTGAGCGTGCAGACCACTACACCACGAAGGCTCGTTAAAAAGGCGGGGAGAAATACCTATATACTCCCCTTTTTAAAAGGCGACTGGCGTTTTTAGGGAACCCAATCGCCAAATCCTGGGTGAGGAGAATCATCATCCAACACCTTTTTAGTTCGGGCGCCACTGTAGAGACATTAGGTATTTTTGGAAGCATGCAAGATGAAAAATTAACAAAGCCTTCGCCGGGAATCGAACAGTGGACCTCTGGAATACCGGCCCAGTGTGCAGACCACTACATCACGAAGGCACGCCAAGAAGGTAAGAAGGTGGGAGAAACATCTTATATAGTAATAATCTGTAAAAAAATTCCAAATACACTCATGCAAATAATAATAATAATAATAATAAAATGTTAATGCTATTCTAATTGAAAATTCACCTAGCATCCTGAATCGGAACTAAATCAAGCAACAACTTATTAGAACATTAGCAGAAACGTGATTAAAAAATAATTCCTAACATTCTTTAATAACGTAGAGAAAAGATCAACTTCATTAACACTGCAGTAAGTGAACCTAAACCATTTATGTCAAAATCAGTAGTGTTGAAAAACAAGAAAACGCTAAAAACGATTTTGTAAATGCAGATACAACTTGAGGCGCAACAAGTAATATAAAAATAAAGTCAATTCCTACTTAGGTCAACAACGAAAACTTTTTAAAATACTACAAAAAATTTAAAATACAGAAAACATGTAAAGTAAATTTAAAAAGTAAATTTTTTAATTTTTAATATGTGATAAAATATCAAGGGATTAATATCAAGTGTCATCCACTACAAGTTTAAAAAAGTATAAAATATCAAGTGATTAATATGAAGTGTCATCCACTATAAGTTTAAAGAAATATATTTGAACTTTAGTGGATGAATAAAAAATATTTTATTAACGATTGAAAATTTGAATAAGATATATGGAGAGTGTGAGCTAATAGTAAGAATTTTAAAAAAAAAGGGGGAAGCTGCGAAAAGTCATCTGTAATATGCGGATATGTCGGCAGCACATACTCTCTGCTAGAATTCTTCTATCTAGGATCTTCACCCGCTACTCTGCACAAACCGAATTTCGGAATAGCTGAGGACTGTTGTGTTTGGTATTGCTTTCTGAAACTTCTGTTATGGATTTCTCTTAGCAGTGCATGAGGAATGAAAACTTGTGAATAAATTGGTTACAAATAAAGCAACAAAAATCCTTCAGTTGTAAAACCATTATAAAAAATAACTTACTTTATGAAAAGATTAAAATTAATTCACTATTATACTTTAAAATATTAAATTGTGTTCCAAACGTAAAGTTATTTTGAAGAAAACTGAACTAAATTAAATTGATTCAATATTATTTTTAATTTCATGATGGCAAGAAATAAAACTATGGCACTATTCTTGTTCTTATTCATTGCAAATTTTCGTAAGACAACGTAGCTTAGAACTTAACTTTGATTGTGGTAAGGATGTTTTTGTTAGTTCGTTTCAAATTACCTGCGTAACCTGTCTGTTTTAACAACCAGATATTTTGTCATTCAACGATTCAATATTGTTACAAAATGAATGGAAAACATTTTATGACTTCGCTATACTAAAACTCGTTCTATACGATAAGTAAAGTATTTCTTTCTTCCTCCTGTTGATTCAGTACTTTTGTAAAATGCTGTATGTCTTTTAATTCCATCATTACAGACTCTCATAAACAGTAATCGATAATATTCATTCATAAATTTTGTATGTCCTGTCGATAAACTTAAAATAGAATTATCTTAACAACGGATTACTGCGCCATCTATTGTCATAATTCTGAACAAAAGAATGAAATGGAAGAAATAAGTTTTTATACAGTTTGAGTGGGTATAGCAGTCAGTCAATACCAAGCAAAGGCATATCGCACTGCAAGTTTAATACATGAAACAGAAAAATTCTAAATAAGCTAGAATCAATGACGACATTTCCTCCTGTGTGTGGAGAGACCCCCCGCCTCCACACACACACACAAAAGAGAATTGCAAGTATTTCAGAATCAACAAAATATTGCTAAGAATTTCTTAAATACCTCGTAGAAATTATTTAATATAAAATTATGTCCGTTATATGTACATGGCAATGCATAATTTCTTTCATTTGTTGTTATTATATAAGTGTGTTGTTCATCATAGTGATGAAGAGAATTCTTTTAAAAATCTAATTCTTAAAATCGTAAATGGACAACGCAAAGCATAAAGATCATAAATAAATTAGACTTCTAATACACTATAATTTCCAAGTCTTCATATAATACTTAATTCCTGCATTCAAAATAAAATGAAGAAATTAAAAAAAAATACTGAATTTTGAAGAAATTTAATCATGAAGAAATTAACTAAGGCGTCCATATCGCAAGCTTCAATTTTTTTACTTCCTTGTACGATGTAAATTTCGCGAAAAATTTTGGAAATCATATTTCAATGAAAATATCCATTTTAACCGCTCTCGAATCCATTCGAACCATGTTTTTGCTTGACATCTATACGTACGGAGAGAATAAATGACCCTTTTTTCCAAAATCTATTTTAAAATGGATTCAGAAGAGATTTTTCCGTGGCGTCTGTACATACGTACGTAATGTATCTCGCATAACTCAAAACGAGTAGCCTCAAAACGTTAAAATTTTATACATGGGTAACATGTAATTGTGCACCTCCCTTTCTGGTTGCAATCGGCCTCACTAAATGTATACAAATATATATAAATGCATTCTGCTAGAGTCGATGAGCTCAGTTTTTTTTATTCTTATATGTTTGTAAAATCGTGAACTTTTTTTGCTCTGAAAGTCATTGAATTATGGTATTCTTATTTTCCGGTTAAGTTTTTTAGGCTTTTAGTTTACCTGCATTTAATGATTGTAGAAGTATTAACAACTGAAAAGTTGTTTAAGTGGTACTAAGCCTAACGAGGCCAGCATTTGTTTACATTTGAACCTCTTAGTATAATAGTGAATTAAGTCAGTTTGTGCATCAATTTCAATGCTTTTTTGGTGAGTGGGACCAAAAATAAACTTTAAATTTTGTGCACCGAAAAACTGTTTTTCTGCCTGCTGGTTAAATTGCCTTTTTTTTTTTTTTTTTTTTTTTTTTTTCCGTAGAAACTCTGAAGTTTAATAGCAATTTTTTTAATTGTTTTTAATTATATTTGGTGTTTAAAGTTTTTCTGTATTTTACAATTTTTAGTGAAGTTGTTTTGAGATTTTATGGATTTTTCATTTGTCATGAAGTGAAAACTGAATGAATTAAATGAGAAATATATCTCTAATAAAATTCGAGGAAATAAGTGTAAATGAAATGCAGCAAAAAAATGTGTATAATTTAATAAGCCGTACAAGGAACTCATGTGGTGTTCACTTCAGATATTTTCCTTTTAATTTTATTCAAATTCAACGCTTTTTCCTAATATTTTAATATTTTTCTGTTCATACTATTTTGCGTACGTAGAAGAAATGTACACCGAAGCTTTTAAAGCTGAATTTCTTTTTGAGCTGAGTTTTAATTTTATTTAATAGTAAAGATTTGTTTTAATGAGTTGGCCACAATAAATATTGTTATACTCCTGGACAGATGTACAATTTTCGGTTATTATGTTAAATCACATCGGAGCAAAATAAAATCCGCATCACCTTCACGCTTAGCCCCATACTTAGAATATTGCCTTTCGGCAAAGCATAAGACCTTTAAGTTATCTTTCAAATTTAATTAATATGTTAATAATTAACAAACTGAGTGATTTAAAAGAAATAAACTCACTTCATAACATTTAAATCTTTGTTTTCCTTTTTCAGCAACATATCTAATTGTAAAATGTATATAATTTATGATATATTCAAGCAATAACTTTTCCAAATATTTGCAACTTTAATTAATAAAATATATTTCTAACACTATATGTGACACAATTACTATATAATCTTTTGTTTTTTTAATAATTATGATGATTTATAATTTTTATTTTTTTTTTTAATTTGTAAGGTATATTTTAATTTTATAACAGTTTTTTAAGTTTATGACACTTTCTTATCTCTTTTAGCTTCAGCTTACAATTCCTTACCAGAATGAGTTTTTAGAATCGCGTTAAATGCAAAGTGGAGGCTTTGTTGTACGCGCTGAGAAAGGGGCCGACCGTTAAATCTTTGTTTTGATCAAATAAAAGGTAATTAACCTTTCTTGAGTTTACGTTTCTGTTTCTGGATTTGAGCGATTATTCGCTTAGTAGTTCACTAGGTTCCTCAACACTTAGTTTAATAGAATACGAGTGAAGAACACTACAATTTATTTTTTAAAAATTTAATGAAGAACTCTTTTTTTAAATCTCTTACTATTTGAAACTTACAGATTAAAATTTCAAATTTCAAATAACAATTTTCTTGCGTTTGTTTAAGACAGTCAAAATTATTTTTATGATCTCTTAGATTTATTAACTAATCCTTTAGTTACTTGTATGTAAATTTTTAAACACATATTTCTTGTTTCAATTGTAAAAAATAATCTGAGGATTCCAGATTGTAATTTTTTATTTTATTTTATTTTATTTTTTTAAATTTCTGAGATACTTAGAAAAATAACTTAAAATGGTAGTACATGTGGTATCTGATGTAGTCAACACATGACTTCCTTGTGCGGCCTATTAAATTATACACATTTTTTGCTGCACTCCATTTTAACATATTTCCTCGAATTTCTTTAAAGATATTATTTTTAATTCAATCTTAAAATTAGAGTTTGACGCAAAACCAAACTGTCCAGCGGGCAGGAAGAGAGATATTTCGATGCGCAAAACTGAAAGTTAACTTTCGGTCTCACTAGACAAAACGACACTAAAGTTGGTGCATAGACTGGCTTAATTCACCTACTTAAGTACAATATTATTCAATCACTTTTAAAGCAAAAACTGCTGCACAATTTATCTACATATAAGAATAAAAAAAACTTAGCTAACTAAGCTGGGTAACAGAGTGGTATATATTGTTGCGAAATGCCCTGCTGCGGTAAGATAGCTTCTCCGCAAAGCGAGTTTAGTGTTGCCATAAAGTGGGAGGGAAAGGCAGGGTTTCCAGATTTAGCGCCCATTTGGCGACAAAATTGGTGATATGCCATAGACGGAGTTTTCTATAGAACATTTCTAGAACGTATTTTTGGCAGTAGGATAAAGCTATGTATACCCGGCCTGTACGCGGAGAGAGGAGTATGTTGAGTTCAATAGTAGTGTTTTGAGCTCAGAGATTAGGTTAAGAGCGACCGAACTGAGTCGGAAGCTGTATTTTAGTGCTTTGTAGTTATAGGCTGAAGGTTGTGTTGCTAATTCTTTCCTGTCGTTTATCATAGTTTTTCGACGATTGTAACGAGTTTTTCGACGACTAAAGCATAGGTTTTCGACGACTGTTCTACGTCTTTGGAACTCTCCTGTGTAATACTGGCGAATAAATTGTGTTATAATTTTTCATCAAGCGTTGTCCAAATTCATGAACCCGTAGAACGCAACAATATACACTGCCATCCAAAAGTTAAAGAAAAACATGTTTTTCAAAGCTCACCATTATAAAAATATCAGTAACGTTTAAATTCACAGTTCATATGCATGACAGTAACAAAGTTTAAGAAAACATATGCAAAAACAATAGCTATCACTTTTATTTTAGAGAAATGAATACTTATATAGGAGTTGGAGAAAAAATGCAAAAATTGTAATTTTTGTTCACGAGGGTTGGTCTTCAGTTGCTGTTACAGTTTCGTGGACAATATCTAGAAGAGTTCATCAATGTTCAGGAGATGTCGTTTGCCTGATTCGTTCAGGTGGTGGGCTATCGGATGGATGGAAATGGAAATGTCACAAGCTGATGCTGCTAGATGTCTCAATGTCTCTCGTAGTGTGGTCCACCTACTATAGAATTAGTTTGAATTCGAAGATTCTGTGTCTAGAAGACATGTTCCAGGCACACCTAGAGTTATAACTCCTGCGGGAGACCGCGGCCCGAAGGAAGAGTAACATTACTGTGCCTCAGCTCATGGCAAATCATTTAGTGGTAACAGGAACAAGAATTTTAGTTACTACAGTGCGCAGACGCCTGCACAGTACAGATCTGTATGCAAGATGACCGGTTGTTTGTGTCCCCTTTACTCGAGGACATAGAGGTGCCCGTTTATGTTGGGCAACAGAACAAATCTCCTGGACCAGTCAACAATGGCGTCTGATCTCTTCACAGGCGAGTCCAGATTCACATTCAAGAGTGATTCAGGTAGTCAGCTGATCTCGAGGGAACATCGCACCAGATACAACCAATCCCACATTGTATAAAAACACAGTTACAGAGGTGGTGGAATAATGGTTTGGGTTGGGATCTCTCTCGGTGGTCCCACTGATCTGCATGTGTTCCATGCAGGAACTTTGACCAGCGTGTGATATCTAGACGGGATCTTTTATCAATAAGCTCACCTATATGACGCTGCTATTGGTCCTGGATTTCTTCTGATGGCCGACAATGCGCGACCGCATAGAGCTCGAGTTGTTAAAGATTATCTTGAGGGTCACGGTATGGAGCGGAGGGAATGGCCAGCTCAATCCCCAGACCTGAATCCCATAGAGTATCTCTGGGACTACCTTGGGAGACAGGTGGCTGCTTTAAGTTCTCCAAGGTCATTAGATGAGCTCGAACAAGGATTACTCCGTGTCTGGTCGTTGCTTCCCATTTCACTGACCGGCAACTTAATTGACAACACGGAACGTTGCTGCCGCCAATATATTGCAGCTAGTGATGTACACATTCCTTATTAGAACCCATTTTCGTAATGCTACCACCCCATTTTTCCTCAGAAAACTGTGATATACTGTTTCTCTGAGATAGGATTTTTCTGCCAAGAGTGAAATGTTTTGTTGTAATTCATGTTTGTATTGAACTTTAGAAACATTTCATGTCGCAATCATAAAAGAACTATTTAATGAACTTGTCCTGTAAATTTCTTGTTTCTATGTTTCTTTATTCTTAAATTAGTCACAAAAAAACATGTTGTTCCTTAACTTTTGGAGGGAAGTGGTGTGTTTGTATATATATATAGAGAGAGATAGATAATAATTTATTTACTAAAGAAATATTGATTATATTATCTCCTAAGATTAATTTTAGTAGAATTATCTTAAAAGAGTGAATCCATAGTTAGTAAGTTCAATTTCGAAAATTGTTTTAAAGTAACTTGAATGTAAATTGTTAAAAATGTTTAACGGGGACTTGAATTAAATCATGAATAACACAATTTCAATTGTAAAAAGAAATAAATTAAAAGCAAGTAATCATTTCCATTGATCGGAAATTAGTTGACTTTTCAAAGGGAACAAACCAACTCCCGTTCAATGAACAATAATTAAGAAATAAATACGAAGGTATTTCGTCCTTTACTCAAGTAATAAGGCGATGCCAAACCGGCAGTTCAAGCTAGACCAAAGATTTCCGTGAATAGAAGGGATCAAGAACCAATGCAGAGCACCAAAGAACTCATTCCGATTAAGCATTTTCGCTAATTCAATTTTGAATGAAAAGCAATTTCTGCAGTAAAATTGATAAATTACTCGAGTAATTGTCCCCGACACCCTCGTGTTTATGCATTTTAATTAAATGCTTAATCGAATGAGTTCTTTGGTGCTGTGCATTGGTTCTTGATCCCTTCTATTAACGGAAATCTTTGGCCTAGCTTGAATTGCCGGTTTGGCATCGCCTTATTACTTGAGTAAAGGACGAAATACCTTCGTATTTATTTCTTAATTATTGTTCATTGAACGGGAGTTCGTTTGTTCCCTTTGAAAAGTCAACTAATTTCCGATCAGTGGAAATGATTACTTGCTTTTAATTTATTTCTTTTTACAATTGAAATTTTGTTATTCATGATTTAATTCAAGTCCCCGTTAAACATTTTTAACAATTTACATTCAAGTTACTTTAAAACAATTTTCGAAATTGAACTTACTAACTATGGATTCACTCTTTTAAGATAATTCTACTAAAATTAATCTTAGGAGATAATATAATCAATATTTCTTTAGTAAATAAATTATTATTAACTTACTTTGCAGCAAATGCGCAAGTAGTAGAATAACTCGATTTCGCACTAAGCGAATTTAAGATCATACAACATATATATATATATATATATATATATATATATATATCTGTGTGTGTAATTTTATGACTTAGAGAAAGCTGCAACGGATTGATGATGGTCCTCTGCGTTGTAACTTAAAGGGGAATATAGATATCCCATAGTATAATGCTAAATCATTGTTGTTGACTATATTGTGTTCTCCGATTCTGAGAAGCCATCGATTGCATGTGGATCGTTTAATGCCATCAGGAATGAAAAACTGATTTTAAAAGGTAAATAAAATTAATCTCCAAAATATAAATATCAAATATTTTTAACTGATTTTAATTTATTAATAGCACTGGTGATCCTTATTTAAATTAAATTAGAAATTTTATTTTTTGAATCAGAATAACATGTAATTCCAAAACATTCGTAATTCTAAGGCAATCTCTATAGCAACATTTCTGATAGAGAAAATTCTCAATACAGTAGTTATGGCCGCGATTCAAACGTAATATTAGGAGGAATTTCATTCATTCAAACATTATCAAAAGTTATTTTCAATCTACTAATTTGTAATGACGAGAACTTTCGTTGCGTATCCTATGGGCAGGCACGCTTGCCTGACAGACTTTAAAATGAATGTCACTTTCTCTTTATGAATATTATAATTCCCGTTAATATTGCGTTGGAATTTTAAACTGATAGCTCTTTGCGACAGCTGTATATTTTCTGGAATTATACAGTTATTTTCCTACTAACGGAATGTCATTTCGCTAAGCTCTCTGAAAGTTTCTTTAAATCTGTTTGTTGTCTTTAGTCTCTTTCATCTGTATTCTCTTTCATCTTGACGTAGCATTCCATAAGCTATTTCCAAAGACTCTTTGCTCTGTACTTTGGTAGCTGAGCTTGCGCAGAATATCTTTTGATCTACATGTCTTTTGCATTTAGTTTAAGATATAGACCTTAATGTCTCTGTAGAACATTCTAAGCCTGAGTAGCATATTTTTTCAGAAAATCTTTGTTAAAGTATCCTTTTTTAAATTTACCTTTCTATTGTATCTGTACACATTTATATAGTATATATATATGTCATATTTTTAATGCGTAGAAGAAGACACTGGAACGCTTAAAAGCTTTCGGTATCTATCCGTCATGGCTGATAGTTAAGGCTTACAGATAAAGATAAAAAAACTGAATGTTGACAAATCACCAATCTTTATTCTCACACATATCCAATTAATTCAGTAGGCACTTATCCAATCATAATTAAATATCATAAATTTCTATGTACATTGGTTTTTAAAAATAAGACCTAGGCATTTTAGAAGGGAAAGCAAAGCAGCGTGGATGTTGGTGTGGCGAAAGCTAAGGAAAGGAATGGAAGAATGACGCAGTTGATTGTGCCAAGAGTATTGATACAAAGTCTGATGTAACTGTAGAGACAAGCTATGGTTGGTTAATTTGAGGGTGCTATGCAATCGTGGAAGGATCCCGAATTTGGAGTGCCAACACGTAACACTGCATCGGGAATTGCAAAATTGAAGCATATGCTGCTATATTGCTGATAAATGTTTGTGATTTTGTTGTTGATTTATATATGGCGTAAGTGCGAAGATAACAATGCTTAATAATAAAGCTGAAAAAAAAAAAAAAAAAAGTTAGCAGCAGTGGGTATAACAGCAGAGTGATAGCCTGCGAGCTCAGCGAGAGTGTAAACTAGTATATTGTTACGAAATGTAAAGGCGCAGTAAGATGGCATCCCCGCAAAGCAGTTTTAGGGTTGCCATAAAATAGGAAAGGAGGGCAGGGTTACCATATTTGGCGACGTTTGGCGACAAAATTGGTGATATTACATGGACGGTTGGAGAACCTTCTGGAACGAATTCTTACCGGTTTAGCCCAGAATGTTCCCGAACACAAGCCGAAAGCTATGTAAACCCTGCTGGTCCGCAGTCAGTTAGTGTGTGTGCCTTGTCTAGCGAGCTGATAGTCATTGAGCGAGTGTCTCGAAGTCTAGCGCCGAGTTGGTCGTCGAGTGCATCGAGAGAGTTATTTAGTGCATGGCAAATTACGGCATCGTCGAGTTTTGTCTTGAACTGTGCTGAGTAGAGAGCTATACTCTTGTGTATCGTCGAGTGCATCGTGTAGAGAGTCTCGAGAGTACGTGGAGTTCCGAGAACAACCAAGCAGAGTTGGGAGCTGTACTCGGGTGCTTTGCAGTGAAGCTGTCTCCACCGTGATAGCCTGATAACCTGAAGGCCGTGTAGCTGATTGTGTCAGCGTGTTTATAGTAGATCTTCGACGACTGTAAAAAGTGTTTTGGAGCTGTCCTGATTAATATTGTCTAAATAAAGTGTGTTTCGATACTTCATCAAGTGTCGTCGTTATTCACTCCAAATCTACGAACCCCGTACGAACGTGAAGGAAGAAAAACGTAACAGCTGGTATCAGAAGAATAGGAAAAACGTAACAATATTAAGAAATCCTTTTGGGCCACTGTTAAAATCTGAAACCTTTCAGTTTATATATATATATATATATACTGCTCCCGCAGACTTGGTATACATAATTTTTTTTTTTTTTTTTTTTTTTTTTTTTTTTTAGTCCAAAGGGATTTGAATCCCGAAGGACTATTAGTTTCGTTTTGGCATTTTGCGTTGGACGGATAAATGTCGGTTCACTTTTCAAACTGTTTCCATAAAATGTTAGAGTCCTGCATTATATTTGAAGAAATTAAATAATGAAAATCTGCGTAAATATATGTATATTTCTCACATTGTCATAAAATAACGGTACATAGAGTCATCGAATTTTGAATAACGTAATCCTCCAACGAATATGAGCATGTGGAAGACCAAATTTGAAATTTGAAATTTGTTTTATGATCGATTTCCTATTTTTTAAAACTTTGACGAATTTTTGATTAATAAACTCAAGGATTTCAAAGCGAGCAATGGCAACGTTGTTCAGAAAAAACATTTTTATCTCCAGCGCGTGAGTCTCTGTATCGGAAATTCTAAAGATATGCTCGTTTTAAAACTATTTTGCGATATTGCTGTTGCACTGGATCTTATGGTTTAAGTGCGAGGAACATGATATTTAATAATGAAAGGTAACACACAAAATGTTAAAAAACGCCCCTTTGGACGTAATTTAAAATCTGAAACATTTCAGTTTTTTTTTTTTTTTCTTTCGCTCGGTTTTCAAATGGTAAATTAGTAAAATAAAGGTAAGGAGAGTACGGGTAAATGAAGTTTTTAATTTGATACCAAAATTAGATATTTCGTTATTCGACTTGATATGTATCTGATCATCACCATAGGAATATTTAAAAAATTAAGACAAGCTTGTAAATTGAGATAATTTACCACTTTAAAAGAAACCGTATTTATTTTATTGTGCTGCTTCGTGGGATTTATTCAGATTATTTAATCGTCTTTTTGTATAGCATTTTCAACATATTAAACTCAATACTTGCGAGACCATCTTACCTTTCAGTGCTTCCCGGTTTATTAAACATCTTCAAAAACATGGAGTGGTATCATATGGGAAACTCACATATTTGTGAAAATATTTTAATATTTTAATTTTTTTTTATTTTTTATTTTTTTTTTTTTTTTTTTTTTTTTAGTCCAAAGGGATTTGAATCCCGAAGGACTATTAGTTTCGTTTTGGCATTTTGCGTTGGACGGATAAATGTCGGTTCACTTTTCAAACTGTTTCCATAAAATGTTAGAGTCCTGCATTATATTTGAAGAAATTAAATAATATATTAATATTTTAATATTTTAATATTTTAATTTTTTTTTATTTATTTATTTTTTTTTTTTTTTTTTTTTTTTTTAGTCCAAAGGGATTTGAATCCCGAAGGACTATTAGTTTCGTTTTGGCATTTTGCGTTGGACGGATAAATGTCGGTTCACTTTTCAATTGTGTAAGAATAGATTTAAACATATTATACATGTTTTTCGTCTTTGTGTTCTTTAAATTTGACTAAATTCTTGTAAATTAAATAATATTATGGTCAGATATCACATTTGTCACACAGTATAATGAGAACTGGAAATCTTTCCTTTTTGATCACTTTCCCTATATAAAAACTATAACCTAATATACCGAGGCCTGGCGTCTGTAAAGATTTCATAGAGTTTGTGGGTCTAGAGAATAACATTTGTTCACCTCTGGTTTTAATATGGAATAATTGTATGAATCTTACCGTATTTCTGTTTCTCGCGCTTTGACTGTCCTGAACTGAATGATACGTTATTAAAAGCATTGTGTATGTTATTCAATAAGGTAAACTCTGAAGCTTCCTTGTTTTAAAAAAAGTTAATAAAAAGACAAATGCTTAAAATAATTACATTTTCACATTAAAATAATTACATTTTCACATAATTACATTTTCACAATATTTTGAAATATTAGAAGTTTTGGAGTGGTATTTTTTGAAAGATTAATTTTAGCTGCTCCGAGAATCGAAACCAGGATCTTCAGGACTAATATCTTTTCCGCTGCAACACAGGAGCCCATAGACGACATTGCTTATTTTATTATAATTTTAACTAAGATGAATGAAATATTGCAGCTATGTAGCGTATCTAGTACATAAACATTTACTCTAGTTTATTGCGTTCATTCAATCTTTGCTTGATAGCTACAGTGTCTCACAAAAGTGATGGGACACTTGGGCTTTACAAAAGGAAACTGTAATAAAATAAATTAAAAAAACATGTAAAAATTTTTTGTGGGTGTGTTTCATACTTAAATTTAGTAACAATTATTACATAACATACATTTTCTCAAAATATTAAAATAATAATTTAATAAAAATACAATTGTTTAGAACGGAGCAAAAAATGGCTCACATAAGTGATTGGACACCATTAGATACTACTATGTACTACAATAAAAATATTTTTTTGGGTTTTTATTTTTACTCAGAAGCAATTAGCAATAATTTATAAAATCGTCTGCAGTCTTTCTCTCCAGTTTGTTTTGGAATTTTTGTGTTTTTTAGCTCTGTGCAGTCATGAATGCTAAACAAAAAGAAACTTTGCTTGAAATTCGAAAATTAGTTATTAATTTGCATATTGAACGTGAAAAATCTATTAGAGAAACTGCTGAAACAGTTAACATGAGTCGTTCAACAGTTTTCAATATCATTAAAGGATATAAAAAGAATCATATGATTCAGGATAAAAGAAGACCTGGCCGACCATCAAAGCTATCCAATGGAATAAAGCGAATTATTGTTCAAAATATTAAAAAAAATCGAAGAATGAGTGCTCCTAAATTTGCTGCTGGTTTACAAGCATTATATGGAGTAATTGTTAATCCTGAGAGACTATTAGAAGAGTAATTCGATCTGCTGGATATCACGGTAGAGCAGCCAGGAAAAAATTCTTCGTAAGTGAAAAGAATAGAAAACTCAGACTGGCTTTCGCAAAATCCAACATCAATAAGAACTCTGATTACTGGAATGAAGTTATATTTGCTGATGAGAGTAAATTTAATATATTTGGTTCTGACGGTAGAATCTTGGTGTAGAGAAGACCCAGGAAAGAATTTCGCAAACAGAACTTGGTGCCAACAGTAAAACATGGTGGAGGAGGAGTTATGGTATGGGGGTGTATGTCGTCCGCTGGAGTTGGTAATCTTGTTTTTATTGACAGTATAATGGATCAGTACAAGCATATTGACATTTTAAATCAAAATTTGAAATCTTCAGCATGAAAATTGACCCCTCATAACGATTTTAAATTCTACCAGGACAATTACCCCAAGCACACTGCTTTGAACGTTAGACTCTGGCTGCTGTATAACTGTCCTGAAATAATAAAAACACCACCACAATCTCCAGACTTAAATCCCACAGAGAATATTTGGCAAGAATTGGAATCAAGAATTCGCAAACACCATTTCTTCAAAACAGCAATTAAAATCATTGCTTCAAGAAGAATGGGGTAAAATTACTCCAGATATCAAAAAAAAAAAAAAATTAGTCGAATCCATCCCAAGAAGATTAAATCACGTTTTCAAAGTAAAAGGAAATTCAACAAAATGTTAAAACATTTTAAGAAGTAAAATTTTTCAATAAATATTTGATGGAAAAGAAAGTGTCCCATCACTTATGTGAGCTATTTTTTGCTCCGTTCTAAACAATTGTATTTTTATTAAATTAATATGTTAATATTTTGAGAAAATGTATGTTGTGTAATAATTGTTACTAAATTTAAGTATGAAACACACCCACAAAAAATTTTTACATGTTTTTTTAATTTACTTTGCTACAGTTTCCTTTCGTAAAGCACAAGTGTCCCATCACTTTTGTGAGACACTGTATATAAAATAAATCTATTTTTATTCCTTTTTCTATATGAAATAGTAAAAGAAATAAAATAGTAGAACAATATCGTTTGAGAATTGGTTTATCTGACAAAAAATATCTGAATGATAGTGCAGTGAATTTTATGTTAGAACCTTTATAAATAAAAGCAGGTATCTATCGAAGTATACTTTTAAAGTAATAAATACATTTAGTATACTGTTTAAAACTGATAACGCGCTAAATTTGTGAAAAATACAGCTGTGGAAAAAACTTGCTATCAGAGAATAAGCGCATGCAAGTAAATATATAGTTGAGTAATTTCTTGCTTTAAATTACCTCAGATTTATTCCTTTAGAAAAGTATATATTCGTGGAGCACTTTTTAAAATATGCTGATTATATTTGCGTTACGCGTGGGTAATATATGAAAATTCTAATTCAGCCAACCAACTCCTTTCATCAGAAATCGAATCTTAAACAAAATTATCGCAAGTTAAGACATTTGTCAATATGGATTATATATGTAATGGATAATTTAATAACTTATTTAGTAAGCGATTACAGCGATTACAAAATTATGATGTAGGAATACATGCAAAGGTAACAAGAGTAAAAAATTTAAAAAACTGTAATAAGAAACTTGCATTCTAAAACCTTCAGTTTACTTTCTAATATCTCAGAAGAAATTATACCGCTAAATAATTAAGTACGATACCTACTTTGCTCAATTAAACTCGAAAAAACAATTCATTTCTGTCTTTATTTTTAAAACGTAAAATAGTGAAAATAGAAAGTTATTAAAATGAACATGATCATTTGAATAAAAAATATCTAAAGGATTGCAGTCTATATGCCATTGCAAAATTTCATCATTTTCATTAGATTTTACCTTTGACGCAGACGATCTACAAGAACTAGTGTTAAAAATTTTGCAAGCGACATATATATACTATACATTATTTTGTGCTAGAAATATGATTTATTTTTACAGTAATGGCACAAAACAGAACTTATAGAAAGATATTATCAAGTACAGGTAAAATTACTTTTTTTAAATGAGTCCTTTTGTGTGTCTCTAAAAGCAACATTCCTTTAGTCATTTAACATATGCAAAGTACATGAATGATTTTAAGTCTTGCTGGGCGGAAACTTCTGATTTTTATTTATAGTGAATAAAAAATTAAACGTACGTAAGTTATTTTATAAGTAAAGGCCGTCTACTAAATTCTAAGTATAGTCTATACTTTTTTACTTACTATTATGAAGTAATGAAGAATCTGCATGGATGGATGGAAGGATGTTCCTCTCAAAGTGAAAAAACGGCGGCATCTTGAGCCATCAAATTTCGAATACACATTGGTGCTTTAGTGGAATATGTGCACTTGGAAGCCGAATTTTTAACTGCGAATATTTTTTTAAATTTATTTATTTCACGCTTTGTAACTGATGAATAAAAACTGATGAAATTCATAAAACTGATGAAATTTTGATTAACGAAATCAGCGATTTAAGAGAAAGGTGATGTGTTGCCATTCGGCAAAGCTAAAGATATTTATGCTTTTAATCAGCAAACTCTGCGATTTAAAAGAAAAGCGTTACCACTTAGCAAAGCGCAAGATATTTATTTGTCTTTGAAATTTAATTAATAAACCCAATGATTTAATAGAAATGCATTGCCACTGATCGAAATAAAATATTTTTATCTTCCACTTGCCTATTCTGTTATTTGGCAAAGTGTGAGATATATTTAATTTTGTTTCAAATTAATCTGTCTGTTATTAAAAAACTCAGCTATTTAAAAGGAAAAAAAACGTAGTTCTTAGTCCCTATTATTATCTCTGATCTGTGACCTATGCACTAGCTGGTCTCATTAAAATCATTATTTTTTTTTCTATTTATGATAACTATTTTAGGCGGCTGGCCACATAAGCGGCTAGTGCAGAAAATGTATGAATAATTTTAGGCCAATTATCTGATAATTTTTATTTTTATTTATAGATAATGAAAAAGGTAAGTACTCCTAATAACACTCTTTCAAAATGCCAATGAAATCAAAATTATTACTATTATTAATAAATAAAAATAGTATGCATAAACAAATAAACGTCTTAAAAAGTAAAATAAAACGTTGGGCGTATTAATAAGAGATCTGCAGATATATGCCATAGATTATCACAGAAATCAGAGAAAAACATGATATGCGACAAGCCCATTAAATTAGGAGTTTAAATGAAGCAATCGCGTCTGAAGTTTTGTGATCCTCTTGAATTCTGATGGATCGAGGTACAACTTCAAAAATCGTTTCAAATTACAATAATAAGCATCTATCTATTTACATAATAGTAGGCCATGACCACATATTCTTATGTTTGATAAAGTGATCATTTCAAGCGTAATGCACGCTCATTTTTACTAAACATATTTGAAGCTCCGTAAGAGTTTTTCTTTATACTTACTGTGTAGTTTTGCTGCTTTTGAATATCTGGAAGGCTATAAGGTACTTTCTTCTTCCTTTCCGCATGCCTTGGAGTTATAATTGGAATCACTCTCGACACGGTCCAGGATTCGAGTCCTAGCGAGGGCACTGCACACTTTTTAAGTTTCCTGCTTCAAAATAACCTAATGACTCTACAGAAGTTAGTGGGCGATAATTCGTCAACATCAGAATCTGGCTTTTGGCTTCCCTCATCCCCAGTTGCCCTTTAAAAAGGGGGAGTATATAATTTCTGATTTCTCCCTCCTTTCAGCACGCCTTCGTGGTGTAACTGGAAGCACATTCGACGTGTATTCGGGAGGTCCGGAGTATGAATCCCGATGAGGGCACTGCACTGCACATCAAAAATCCTAATGACTCTACAAGATCTAGAGCTGCAGTTGGAAAATTATTTCCCTTAAAATGTACGATACGTTACGTATCAATTGAGATAAATATTCTATGGATGAAAATATCTGTCCTTTCAAGGGAAATCATATTCCGGTCTACCTAATGATGATTAGAGACATCAAATATTGTGACTGTCTGTTGCAGATTTTCCGAATGTGATATCGGGCCTGATGCACGATAGGCCCATTAATTGCTGAGTGAAAAGGACTCCTGAATATTGGTAATTTGGCTCATGTGCAAATTCAGTGAATGAGCTGGTTGCATGAGCGCTTTTGTAGTTTTCATTATGAGTAACGTGAATACGAAACAGTTTTCACTAGAAAATTCTCTGCGAAGATATACTTACCATTAAGAATATAGTTGTAACGTGCTTTGTCTTAATCAAAGAACCCAATTCAGTCGTTGACGGAACATTATACCAGTTGATGTAAGGCATATAAGGGAAAAAATGCCTGTCTCTTCATCGAAAAGCGTATTATGGTGTATTGAGTGATTATCAGTATCTCAAACATTATAAATGCCTCTGCTTCATATGATCTTAATCTGATGCTATAAGATTAATCATTTCTCTCTACATTACCCAAGATTTCTGCACTAGCCATTTAAACACTCCTCGTTGTTAAATAAATCTTCTATAATCTTCTTCATATTAGAAAAGAAACGAAAAGAAACGTTGCGATTGCGTCATTTGCTCCATTGCATTTACCACAAAATGCCATCCGTTTAAAATAGCCCTTTAGTAGCTGTACAAGAAATGTTTCTGGATATTGGCATTTCTTGCAAAGCGCAGCGAGATGTGTATTAAACAAAAGATTGTTATTGAAATGTCTTGAGCAAGTAGATCCAGAATGGGTGAGATCATAGACTCAACATTCAAAAGTTTCGTTTTAGGAAGGAGTCGAAAAGGAAAAAAATGGGTCTTTCAATAATATCCTCAGAGAAACGATTACAATACCGCGCCCGCAATTAAAAGTAGCTCGGTCTTTCGCCAATTGATCGCGAGCAGAGAGAAGAGAAATGCTCACACGCTAAAACAAAAACATGAAAAACCACTGTTGACGGCGTCGCCATGACTACGATCCCGTCACCCTCTGCGCGCCGCCCCCACTTCCTCCTCTGCCACCCTCTTCTACTGCGGCGCCGCTCCAGAATTCGTGGGGGGTTCGGATAGCGGCAAAAGGGGTTATCCTTCCAAGATGACGTCACCGGCCCTGTTGCGGAGGATCAGGCGGCAGCAGTAGCAGAGATGTGCCAGGTCCAGCAAGGGCCTGAGGAGTATCGTCCGTCCAGCCCCGACGAGGCCCGGGGTGACCTAGGTGCCATGTTTCGTGCCGTCCACCAGCGGATCAAGGACTGGCATCTTAAGGTCCGCAGGGCCAGCAGCAGGTCATCCACTGTCATCAACGCAGATCATGTGACCGCGGATGGGGCGGCTTTCTACCTGTCTGGCTCACAGCACCAGACGCCGATTTTACCAGCACCAGCTGAAGCGGTAGGCCTTCTTCATAATAACCCCCCCCCAAATGATCTTGAAACGGATTCCAACATCACGCATGTGCTTAATGCTTGAGCATGCAAAGCCTATTTATTTTACTTGCATAAGCTCTGCTAATTCTTCATCCTGGATACGCCTTCCAGAAAGCATTCCAAAAGATAGCATCATCGGCGATGTAGCGAGAAGGAAGCATGCCATTTCATCTTTTCAACGGCTTACTTGAAGGAATCATGTTTCATTCTATTAATGAATCGTGTTTAAATATTTTGCAATTTTTTTGAATTTATTTTCTAAACAGTCAAACAAAATAAATTTTGCTCTATTCGTTTAGAGAAATTCCAAAGCTCTTATTTATTAAAGTTTGATTTTTGTCCCTTTTTAGGAATTTTCTTTTACTGCTAACTTATTTGCTGAAATATTTCAATATTCAAAGACATGTAATAAACGGATTCAAAAGTACAGACAGAATTATTTCTGGAAAGATTGTAATATAAAACATATCGCTGCAGGAGAATGAAACTTCTTAGTTTGGAACTGGATGCAATATTATTTCATTAAATTTGTTATTTGGAAAAGATCTTCTTAGAGATTTTTAGTGACATTTCAGATTTGATTATTCTGTGTAGAGATACACATTCTGCAATTTTATTATCTTGTTCAACTGTACTATCTTAAATCACTCGTGCGCTGTACTGAACTCTATATTCCATTCTTAAATCAAATCATTTTGCCTTCTTTGGAAGCATGCTATATGATCACATTTCAGTACAAGGCTTTCGCATTTTTCTTTTAAAAATTGACCCTTTTCATTCGGAAAAAAGAAGATACCGAAACAAACATTAGCTCGGTGCCTTTGTTGAAGATATCTATAATTGTCTCTGTGTTTATTTTAACATTAGAATTTCACTACTGTCTTCTTAGTTGGACTCCTTCAAAGAGAGGCGAGCATTTATTTCTAAAGATAGCTTCATCAACAACGCAATGAATAGAAATAACCATTGCTGCTTCACGTCAACGCTTGACAGAAAAAAGACATCGTTTATTCCAAACTAGTGCGATTTAATCACTTGAACTATTGTTTAATATTTTGCTCATTCTGTTGCTTCCTTTTTTTAATTAATATTAGTGCAATAGGATTTAGGTTTAAAATATCATTATATAAAGCAAAATATCTAAGTATTATTGAAAACTGTTTGTGATTTTATAATAGTTTTTTCTAGAAAATTGCTTCATTTTATGGGCATGGCCTTTGCATTGGTTAAATGAAGTCAAGTTTAATTAAGCATCTTGATATCATTTTTTTAAAGCTTTTTGGCTCACATTTAGACCTGGTATGATCATCCTTATAGTGGGTATTTTCCTCTAGAATACTGTAGTCTGCAGCGAAACGAAATTGTTGTCATAGTATAATGCAGATTTAAATCTTTCTCATATCAAAATAATAACATTTAAAAATATAAACTTTTGGAACATTTTGGAAACTCTGTAAGACGCTAATCGAAGCACAGATGCAATCCATATTTAAAATAACATAGAAATTCATCAAATTCTTTATTAAACTGCTTAAAAGTAAATAAGAATGTACAAAGCAAATTCCCAAAATTCTGTTTTTATTTACACTTACTTCATCTAAGCAGTGTTCCAAAACCATGAAAATTAAATTTTTGATAATTTAATGGTAACTGTCGTTCATAGATTTTTATCATTTGTTGTTCAGGCGTGTGATTATTTCTGTAATATTTTAATATAAGATAAAATAATAACAAATTTTTTAATTTACAGTATGGTGGTTGCCATTACTTTACGTAAATTAAACTTATCATATATAAAGTATGGCAAACATACCAAACATAAAGTGTGACTTCTTTTGATAATTTGTAATTTAAGTATGCAGATATTTATATAATATTTTAAAATAAAGTAAAATGATAAAATGGCTTGAATTCATAGAAAAGCCGTTACCATTAACTCATATTAATTAAATTTACTGTAAAATAAAGATAATTATCATTTATACATTTTTTAACTGTTATAAAACTTTAAAATAACATAAGATTTTGAAACGCCAGGATGAGGATGTTTCGGAAATGTGCAGATTTAACTGAATATTTCATTAAATTTTCGAGAGGGTATAAGAATTTTTCATAGGTCAAAAATTGTGCTCAAATTCTTCTAATAATTATTAACTTATTTATTTATGCGTTATAATAAATAATTAGACATTCATAAGAATTCTTAGACAATGTCATTGTCATCAGTGTTACAAAAAGAATTATGTGTAGAACGTTGAAGATCTAAAGTATTTAGTTTTAGTTATTTGAGAATTCTTATAGACGATTTTTTGCAACTGTCACTTGTTTATCATTTTCCATTCCTTTATTTTATCAAACTATATACACATTATCGCTTGTTCTATCCTTAATCAAACCTTCCTTGATTTATATACATAACAGCAATTTTTTTCATATTACGTTTTAAAGCTTCTTTTCTAATATTTGTTAAAAGCTTTATAAACATATGTAAAAATGCTATGTATTTTGATTGTGACATATTTACACAATTCAGAATCATATAGCAATGGTAATGATTATCAATGGTAGCCAATTAGTAATCATGCATCAATGAGAAGGTTTTTAAGTCTTCTGTAACATAACTCTTTTGCTATCAAATTAACGCCATTGTATAATACCTTCTAATTAATCTGATATTAATATCGACACTTAACAGTCGACTAATATCGACTATTCACAGTGTTTAGTATACTAGTCAAGGATCTCATAAATATGAATATAAATTAAAATGTCTGATGAGTTTAATTTCATAAGCTTAAGTATTTGTACTACACTTTATTAAAAAGTGTACAGAATGAAATTTTGACCAATAAATTTTGATCCAGTTTACATCGACAGATGGCACCAGTTCTTTCTCTCGTAACAGGAAAATAAATTTCATTCAAATCTACTTTTATTTTATTCTTCTTGAAGCGTATCGGCTTTATTGCTTAATAAACTCAGTGGCGTAACAATCCTAATAGGCAAAGGCCTGCAGTACCCGAAATCTGCTTTCTTGACCGTGGGCCCGGGGTGCGTAAGCATATGCCCTGAACAAGTTGTCAGCTTGTCTTATTGCTTAATAGTTAAGGCGAAATATTTTCTATTACACTTCCAAGTACTACTTTTCGTCATTTTAGTAAACGAAAGAACAAAATTAATTTGCTGTCTGAAAATTTAAAAAATTCAGCTTACTATCCCAAAGTTTCCAAAAGTAAAAAAAAAATATGAAAAATATAAAACTAATAAGCGTTTAAAAATTTTGCAATCTAATCTTCATATATTTATTTGTAATTTAACGCTTGAGATAATAACTTTAAGCTAAAAAGCTACAAATAGGTAGTTTGTACGCAAGGCTTGAGGCAAATAATTTTCTCAAGTAGAAAAATTCAAAGAAAAAGAAATATTACAATTCTTTCTGCTAGCTAATATTTTATCCATTTCTTGAAAACATCTGACATATTCTTTGAGGTAAAACTTCTAAAATAACAATTTTCCTATAAATTTAAATTAAATGTAACTTTGAAGCTGCAATTTAATTTCTTTATTAGGATAACTGGAATCCATGTACCCATACATTATTTATTATGAATTCAAAAATTATTGTACGTAAATCCATGTGACTTCAGTTAATTCTATTCAATTTTTAAATGTAAAAACTGAATCCCCATTCAAAAGCGAGAAAACATATTTGACTCTAGAGGATTAATATTTTAAAGAGTCTTTAATAATTTTTCCAGTTAAAAATCTAAACTCAGTGTACATTATATTTAGATGAGTCTTAGCTTTGAAACACATTAACAAGCTAATTTCGAATCAGTTTTAATTCACAGGTATGATTTTAAAAGTAGACAATTACAATAAACATATAATGTACACTTCTGGAAGCAGATCATAAAACATGCAGGTATTGATTTATAAAATTCAGGCCGCTTTTGGTTTGACATAAAAAAAAAATTTAAATGTCTGCCATGAAGTAATGAAGGCTTAAAACAGGTATAAGGATTTGAGTAAAGCAAATGTACACAAATAAATTTTGAAGAAGTAGAGGGTTCTTTAAGCACAAGGACAGGGGTTCTCAACTGGGGGGGGGATTTCATAATTTCAAGGGTGAATACGGTCAGCCTTTTATTTAGCTGTTAGGTATTTAGTTTTAGTTTATGAATATAAAAGAAACCTACTTTTATTCAAGTTTTGATATTTCCCAACATTTTCTGTACTTTTTGTTATTTAGTTTATAAAACATGTTAAAAATAATATAAATCTAAATAAGTGTATACAAATAATTTTTAAGTTTTGAAAAGGAGGGGCGCATGATCTTCTAACAGTACTAAAAGACGATGTACTGAAACGATTTCCATGCATGCAAATATTTTATTGCAAAATCGTCTAAAAAATGTGTGAACAGCGTCTGTACAGATGCTGTGCTTTTTTATGCGTTAGTTTGAAAATAAACTTCAATGTATTTAAAAAGTCTATTGAAAGGTCATGATTTTTTACGTGTTTTCCGATTTAAATCGCTATGTTTGTACAGGCATAATTAAGCGTGATTACATTTCAACTATATTTAGTTGCATACATGATTACGTTACATTTATACTTTCAGAATGATATTTATATTTTTTAGAGTATTTTACTTAGCATTGTTGCGATAGCGAAATGCAATACCATTGCTGATTAAACGAAATATTATTATTATGGTTGCTACGTAGCTGTTCCAAATAAAACAATAATTATTATTGCTAGTAGTTATTGCTTTATTTGGAGTTATTTGGAAATAATTTGCAGATTTATTTAATAATGTATTTAATAATGTAATATTTAATAATGTCCTAATAAATTCGGGAAAAGACATTTAAACTTTAGGAATGTTTAATACAATTCCTAATATGCATTGAAAACAATTACCAAAATTTTGATTATCGTGTTTTCTTTGATTTATTTCAAAAATTTAATTGAAGAGTAACTCTTCCATTCTAAAGACTTTCAGCAGTTTTCTATCCTTGTTCATAAAATGCTTTTAAAATTTCTTCATATTGGTTATGTTATCAATAAAACTGCAGTGCTTCTCTTTTAAGAACCTCCCATCAAATTTCAGTACACCTTTTCTAAATAAATAAAAAAATCTGCAGGTTTCAGATTTTAAATTACGTCCAAAGGGGAGTTTTTTAAACGTTTTCTTTTTTGTGTAACCTTTATTTATTAAATATCAAGTTCTTTGCACTTAAACCATAAAATTCAGTTCAATAGCAATGTCGCAAAATAATTTTAAAATGAGCACATCTTTAGAATTTCCGATACACAGTTCCGCGCGCTGGAGATAAAAAGGTTTTTTCCCCCGTAGAGTGTTGCCATGGCTCGCTTTGAGTTTGTTAATCAAAAATTCATTAAAGTTTTACACAATATGAAATCGATAATAAAACAAATTCCAAATTTCAAATTTGGTCTTCCACATGCCCATATTCGGGGGAGGATTACGTCATTCAAAATTCGATGGCTCTATGTACCGTTGTTTCATCATAATGCGAGAAATATACATACATTTATTCAGATTTTGCATTATTTAATTTCTTCAAATATAATGCAGAACTCTAAAGTCGGTGGCAACAGTTTGAAAAGGGAAACGGACATTTATAGTGAGTGATTCAACGCAACATCGCGAAACGAAAACAATATCCTTCAGAGACAAAGTCCCTTTAGACTAATAAACAAACAAAATTCAAAATAAAACAATATTTAAAAATAAAAAACACATTCGATAAAAATTTGTTTAAACTTAACATAGACTAATTCTACAGAATTTTATAAAAACAATTTCTTTCGCCATTTTTATAGCATTTGTTTTGTATTTATGAATACAAATAATTATAAATAAAAATTTATCAATAATAAAGAATTGAAATGTAAATAAAAATAAAATCACACTATTTTCTGAAACAGAAGATTTTACTACTTTTTTTATGTTCATTTCTATCAGTTTTCAAGTCTCTCGATTTATTCCTTTCACGTAACATAATTTACGGTTTCAGGATGATAAAATAACGAAGAAAAGTTTAACGAAGTTATCAAATACATGCTTCAATAGTTTCAAACCTGCAGAGTTGTGAACTTTCGATACTTAAAAATTAATGGTGAAATGAATAAATATAGCAGTCTTAATTCAGTTTACAAGGTTTCACAAAATTAATAATTAACATTCTTCAGGTTTGATAAGCATATATGATTCAAAGAAAGATCGCCAAAAGTCTTTTTGCTAGCAACATTTAAAATGAGAGTTAGCACTTCCTTTCTACCAAACTATTAAATGTACTCGTATATTATCAAACGTTTTAAATTATGTAGTTTCAGTAAAATATATTAAAATGTAAAACTGACGTGAAATGTGGCAATTACAATATCCTTGATCATGTGAAAATCATGGAATTGATACGAATGACAAATTTTTAAATCAAAACTCTCAACAAAAAACTTAAAAAACTGAGCACATCGCTCTTATTTCTGTTTTATCTTTTCTGTCGTTTCTTAAAATGCTGTTAATATTCCAAGGGAATCTTGAGGTTTTACGCTTAGCCACTCATCTCGCTACATATTAGAAATGAAGTAACTGAGAAAATTAACCCATTTTCCTAAAAATCCATAAATTGCTTTAGAGCTTCAGAACAAACTTTGAAGGATTATTTGACAATTTATCAATAGTAGAAAAATCAAAATTGAGATATTATAGCAAATTCGTATGAGGACAAAATTGCAAGAAAGTCGGTTCTTTCTGACCACGATAAATGTGCATCAGAAAAAAAATTCAAGATTTTATGCAAACAATTAGATAAGCAAACGTAAATAAAACCGAATAAAATATTTTCTTAAGAGAATTTGTAAAAGAGATTTGCCATTCTCTTGAGAGGTGATTAGATTTAATTTTTCTTTTAGATGGCTTCCTAAGGGTGTTCAGCCTAAACCTAAAAGTAGTAATCAAAAGCAAAATATAAGACAAAATACAAAATAAAAATAGATTGTAATAAGCCGGAAAAAATAAATGTTATTAGTCGTGAGGAATAGCTGGTGCATTGATAATTCTGTCATTCACATTTGTAGGCATATATTAGAATTTAGGAATTTCAATTTAAGAGATACAACAGGACTTCTAAGAATCGTGGGTATTAAAACGGAAGTGAAACACGCCAAAATAAAATATAAAATTAGGCAAAACAACAATCTTGTTTTGGCGTAGATAATCGTTTGCTCTTTTGCGCCGTTTTTTTATTTGCTTCGCCATTCCACTTTGTTCCTGAGGTTTTCTGATTTTTAGAAGTTAGTGAGTTTTATATATATATATATATATTTCTCTTTGATCATTTTGTCAAATTTTCTTGTCAAATTTCTTTGTTAACTTTTTGTTGCATTCATAGTGTTATATCGTTTTGTATTATATTGCTTTCTTTATTTTTGTAACGTTTACCTTTATATTATTTTAACCTTTTTGCGCTTTCCCTATTTTATATCTTTGGGCTCACCGCTTTTCTTGCTTGTTTCGCTTTCGGAATATGTCAATTGACATAAACCGATTTCGTAAGTTACGCCTTAAGCGTGAGAAACCCTATCGTACTACCTACGACCAAATAATGTCTAGGAATTTTATCATGGCCATGAAGTAAGGTTTCTACCTGTCGCTGGCAAAAGCTTTGGGTACCTTATACCATCAATTTGGGTACCTCATATACCTCGGGTGACAGATCCAAATATCAATACTCTCATATCATCAACCTGTCAATAGGCTGGACAGTATTTTAAATATCCCTATGCTGAAAATACACTAATTACTAACAAACATGAATATTTCCTTCGGGATACAAATCCAGGCCCATGGTTATTCCAACCAGCCTCTCTATCACGACGACAAAAGGGCGACATTCTTCAGAGTAGATCCGTTAATGTTTTATAGCAGTGATTAGAAGTCTACATATATTTTTGCATTCATGGTGTGGTATGGTGTTGTATTTAATTATGGCAAAGCTCACTAGGGCTATCTGCCTAAGGGGAGGGATGCCTTCGTGGAGGACCTTCTAAGGGAAACTGGCTCGTATACACGTTACACATGGGGAAAACCACGAAAACACCCATGCAGCCAGCCCGTTCGCGGGATTCGAACCTCGGACCGAACTACCAGTGTTCAGCGACATTACCGTTCGGCCGCTGGTGAGCTTTTTGCATTCATGATATTTCTGTTTATTTCTTCATTTGCACTAACATTTCTACATGAATACTTTAAAAACTTCACATTCATGTTTCAGAACTTCTAATTAAAAATTTTCTTTTATTATCATCGATAATTCCAAATTACATGATTGGTCTGAAAATTTCAGTTTCAATCTGCAAATACATGTTCAGTACATTTATTGAAAAAATTGCGCGCATTTATGAAATCGTGTAACTCAAACTCTCATTGCTCAAGGATCAGCTATGCATATAATTGGACAAAAACTAGAATGTGTATAGATACCGATGGGTTATGTTCAGTTCACTCTGACTGCTGCGTACTGCGGTTAAAATTACCATTTCCAAGCTTAAAATATTACTAATGCCAAACAAAATGGGAAACAATATAAAAGGTAAATTAAAAGAATTTGCATTATAATAAAAAAAAAATATTGTTTGGGGATCCGAAAATCCAAAATGCATATAACCATTTTACTGTAAAAATTATAATTTTAATTTTAACAAAATTATTATTTTATTATTTCATTATTTATTATAAATTGTCGTGTTATTATTTTCATTTCAAAATTATCAAGAATTTTGAACTGTAAAATGTATTGCTATATGTTTATGAAAAAAATTGTTAGAATGAGGAAAAAATCAAAAAATCTCTCGAGAAAATATGAGACACAATAAAGCATAGAAACTAATTAAAAGGCTTAATAATCTGAAAATATAACTATTATCGAATAAATGATTTGATAAAGAAGCTGCAGCTGAGCGAACACACTTCTATTTCTTTTACAAAGTTAAAGTACTTTTGAAAAATTTCATAATCCTTCATTTAGTTTATTTCCTTTTTAATTTCTCTTTTACACTCCGACGTTTTTTAATATTTTTGTAATTTCTGTTTACGAGAATCCTCATTTCATGCCTCTCTTTTTTTGACCGTTTTTAATTTACTTTTTTATGATTATTACTTTTATGTTCAGAAATGAATAATATATTCAAGATTACAAGCATTTTCTGCTATATGGATGTGAACTAGGCGTCTAGGAAATTTCTAGGCTGACGACACACATCTAGGTGGCTAAATTTTTATTTAGGTATTGATGGAGATACATTAATGACTATTTATAAATGGAAAAAGAGTTATAACTGATTTGTTAACAGCTTCGTCGTCTATTATTATGTCTTAGTTGAAAGCGTGACTGTCCTCGTTCGCTTACATCAGGGATGTCAAACTCATAGGTACACTTGGGCCAAACAAACAAGGTTTAACTTTAGGCGGTCCGTAAACGTAGATTTATTTCGAATAATACAATAATAAACATATATATATATTTATTTATATAGAAAAGAACAAGAAAAATTTAATGTTTACGTCCTGATACTTGACATCTCTTCTCTGCTATTATCTTTCCTATTTCGGGAGAAATTTTGTTTGCAGTGATAACTTTCAACGCTGACCCAAGGTGAGCATCATTAATACGGTTTCTAATAGGAGACTTATTACCTTTCATGACTGAAAATAACTGCTCGCACCGATAAGTGCTACCAAACATGGAAATAATTTCATATGCGAATTTTCGAATTTCAATATATCGTACAAAACTATGATTGGAAAACTGAGACCATGAGTTCGGCTACATTCGGCTATCGGGGGATGCGTACAAGTTCTGAGTGCACGTGTCCCCCAAAAGCCGAAAGTAGCTGAACGCAAGCTACTCACACGCATTTGTAATTTAAGTAGTGTGTGTGTCAGCTCGCTATGAGTAATCTAACAACACTGAATAAATTATTGTTAATTACTTAGCAGTAAACATTTCATTTTTTTCTTCGTCGATATATTATTTTATTATTATATATTATTATTTGCCGATATATTGGCCGGGCCACAAAAATATTTGTTGTGGGCCGCAAGCGGCCCGCGGACCGCGAGTTTGACGTCCTTGGCTTACATCGTCCATCTTACTTCGATACAGTTAGTCGTGTTGAGTTGTCGCACTCCTGCTATTCACATAGATATAGTTTAATATCTAGCTGAAAACTTTTTAATTCTATCAAAAATAACTAGTACATGAAAAAATTTATTAACACACCATTTATTTACAATATTCATAAAAACTTTCTCTACTTTCTCTCGCAACATGTTTTATTTTATTTGATTTACGATTCATTTCTTGCTTTTGTATTTTTATCAGTACCCAAACCAGTTGTGCGATAGAAACACAGCGGACTGTTAGACTTTTTATGCATTTCATGTTGATCATTATGCTAATACATTCACGTTCAGCCTTCAATTCATTTACATTTGAGAAAACAGCTATTACAACTGTAGTTTATTACATTTTGGAAAACAGGACTCTTCTTTTTTAATATTTGTGTATTGTTGAATCATCTTAAGAAAATTGCTCGTTCGCCATTAGAAACAGCGTTAATAGCAGTTAGCGTTTTCTCCTGTTAGCGTTAATAGCATGTACAGATCAGTCACAAACTTCCGAATTTTTACTTTTTATTATTTCTTTAAAAAAATAAGAAATGATCAGCGACATTTAAAATCCACTGGATTATTTGCATAAACATTTTACTTTTAATTCAAAAGCATGGGATATAAAATTACATAAAAAATTCACATTATCTCTTTACTATTCTTTTAGAAAATCGCTTCAATAAAATACTGTTATTAATATCAGATATGCGTTAAGAAATGTAAGAAATAGTAATAAAAGTACAATTTCAAGTGAAACTGAATCGTGTACAAATTCAACAAGGGTAAAACCATGAAAACTCCCATCCAGACAGCCCGTTCGTCAGGATTTAAATCCTGGTTGAACTATCAATTTTCTACTATATTATTCGCTTGGCCATTGGTGGGGTACAATAAATATGCTATTATTAAACATAAAAAATCTTATGTGTACACCACATGACTTCCTTATATGAAATATTAAATTATACGCGTTTTTTCTTGCATTTCGTTTAAACTTATTAGATTGAATTAAATCTACTTCGTCGATAACGCATAAACCACAATAAAATAATTCACTACATTTGTTTACCATAGCGACACTCTGGCGCTAGGTTCACTTAACAGTGTTATATTTCGTTCATATTATAACTCAAAATGCACAAAATTTTTATCATTTGTAGAATTATCTAATCGTCGCCACTTGTTCTATTCAAATATTATAATAAATCTAGAACGGTGCATAAAAGAAATTAAGCAAACAAATCAAAAAAGAAACAGTTTTTCACAGACGATTCAGTATTTCTCATTCAATTAATTCAGTTCTCACTTCGCAACAAGGCAACAATACAAAAAAAAAAAAAAAAAAAAAAAAAAAAAAAAACTCAAAACATATATATAAAAAATTACGAAGTAAATCTTAAACACTTATTTTCTCGAAAAAATTCCAGAAAGGACTAAGCATTAATTTTTTTTTTTTTCCAATGGCAGATTGTAAACAATTACAAATGTAACCCAGTTCATTAATTTATACAAGGCCGGATGTGGTGGTCTCTTTATTATGGAGGCACCTAATAGCTGGGCCACCATCGCCTTTCCATGAATGGACGAACAGTTATAATCATGCCTTCTCCGGGGTTCGAACCCAGGCCCTTCGGCATCGCAGTCAGTTTCCCTGACCACTATACCGACTGGGCGCGGATCAAGCATGATTTAATTCGCAATAATAAATGAAGGCGTTATCTTTTTTGTTGCGAAACTTAGTCTCTCTAGATTGGCAACAAATCTACTGTTCTGCTGTTTTAAATGTAAACAAACATGCCCGCCATGTTATTTATAAATTAGGCTTAACCGCACTTAAACAGCTTTTAAATTGTTGATAATTCTACAAATAATGATTGCAGATTTTCTAAAGGCATAAAAACCTTAACCGGAAGATAAGAACAACATAATTCAATCATTTTTAAAGCAAAAAATGTACAATTTACAAACATATGAAAGTAAAGAAACGGAGATCACTGAGCCGGGTAACAGAGTGGATATATATATAAATATATTTATATACGTTTGGTGAGGCCGATTGCAACCAAAATACGAAGTGCACATCTACATGTTATAGCAGTCCTATATACAAAATTTCAACGTTCTGAAGCTACTCGTTTTTGAGTTATGCAAGATACATACGTACGTACAGACACCACGAAAAATTCTCTTCAGAATTCATTTTAAAGCAGTTTTTAAATTTTTTTTTTTTTTGGAGGAAAACAATCTTTTATTCTGTCGTTAAGTACAGATGTCACGCAAAAACATCGTTAAATTGCATTCGATAGCGGTCAGAATGGATATTTTCGTTGAAATATGCTGCCTGAAACTTTTCGCGATTACAATATTTCCTTTTTACTTCGCACAAGGAAATAAAAAGAATGAGACTAGTATTATGTGAAAAAAACTAAGTGCATGATTAATATTACCTTAATCGGTCTGACGGTTTCCGGTGGTAGCTGACATATCGTTGGACCGGGTGTCTGTCCCGAAAAATGTTTGGGATGTCTGTTCAGGATATGAAAATCATGCATAGTGCTTTTGCAACATAAGGTTAGTTACAATACCATGGCGTCGAAAGCAGCCCCAAGACATTTATTTACAGGAATAGTGGTAGGTAAATGGATATAAGACTCTTTAAATTTGGCTCCCATGGTTTTCACCATCAAAAATTGAGACGGAACTTGAGAAACTAGTACAGTCACTTAAGGTCTTGGTCAGCGACATGTGTTACTACTTTTATATCGTAATACTTAATTATATTCTGACATTGCAATATGTTTCTTGCATCTTCTGTCTCCAAAACTATAGCTATTATACTGCCACTTAGCCCTTGTATGTCCACATATGTTATCAAATTTTTTAAATTCTTCAGTAAACGCCGGATATTGGAGGACGAGGGGCATACACCTGCTCACCTCTGGAAGACGGGAAGCAAGGAACAGCGTAAATATATAAATTATCTATTCTGCTTCTTGAATAATTACATGAGATATATTTTTAAGCGTCCATACGCTTTTCCAATTATTCTACCGTATACGAAGTTTTACAGGCAGTCAGATAAAATTATCACTTACTAAAATGTCAGATTAATTTACAAATGGGCATTTTTTAACATAGATCTCTTCCAGTAATAATGATGTCACATTTGGATGAATAATAGCCTAATGATATCATATGTAATCATAGAAATATTTTAGCGTTAAAAGCTTCCAGACGTTTCCGTCAGAGGAATCATTTCCTCCCTGATAAGGGATATGTTCCGATGGAAAGTACTTTGTTTTTGCCTGCCTCTCTCTCTCTCTCTCGATTCTGTTGTCATTTTTATTGCACTTTCCATCGTGCAATCATAATTTACCTTGTATATTCTCACTTTAACGACTATTTTACAGTTGAATCGTTAATTTACATATAGTCTCAAATAAGCGATGGTTTGATGAACTGATTGATATTTAAGATATTTCACCATTCTGTATGGAATAATTTTAGCTAATAATTGTATTTCGCTGAGCTTTTAGTTTTCTCGAGATTCGGGAATTTTGCAAGGAAGTTTTGCATTCCCCCGTACTGGTGGTGTAAATGCCATCAAGCCCAGCTAGCAACAAGGACATCCGAATCCCAGTAAGAGTACCTTGGTTTGAATCCCAGTTCATTTTGTACGTTTTCTGGTTTGAAGATAAACCTAATGATGTCTAACATAATGGCATTAAAATGTGGTGATAACTCGATTTTATTGAACGGTTCTCGTGTTTTTCTCGATCATCTTTTAATTAAGAGAGACTATCCAGGATTATCACCTTTCTCTACACGTGTTCTTGTGGTGTAAATGTTGAGCAAGTCTAGCTAACAGTGAAAGATCTGTAATTCAAAAGGGAAAAATCAAAAGAGGGAAACTCTATTATAAGAAATGAAAACAGAACAAAGTAAATTGTTTTACGTGTGTTTTTAGTCTGTTTTTTATGATATTGGAGAAGTACTATTATTTATTTTATAATTCCAAACATTTTTTGTTCAGATAGACTTTTCAATGGTCTATTTATTTATCTGCTAAATGGGTCTTGTGTCTGGAAGCAAAAATAGCAGAAACGAAGAAATGCCTCTATGTGCATTCACTTCTATTTTGTACAAAATAAAGCACTTTTTTGCGTTACCGTATACCTTAGGTACACATTATATATTTTTGCCTTAACATTTTCCTCCAGTTCCCCTATCCATGCAGTATTGTCTGCATCGAAGGCTTGAAAAAAACCCTGCAGTAACATAAACAGTATGGCAACGATACATACACACACATAATTTGAAAATGGGTATGTAAAAATTTCATTTTACTTTTAGTAATTACACTGAGTAATATTTTTTACGGAATTTGATATAATAAAGGGTACATAAAATCGCATTTGGTGGTACCGTATAAAAAATGGTCTCTTTTTAAAACATTAGTGATCGCGTTTGATGTCATTTCATTGCATGAAGCTCTGACAAAAATTATCTCATTAGAAACATTGGATACAAAAATTTACGAGTTTTCTAAGGCTGTTTGTATTCAAAATCTATGGAATCCGAAAATACAAAATACTAAAATTTTTGAAAACTTAGGCTATGACTGTCAAGAACAAGTCCTAATTCCAGTGCTTTCAGATTGTGCAAGTTCTAATAATTTTAGAAAATTCTACATATGACAGTAACGTTTTAGCCCAAAGAAGAGTTAGCTCAGAAGGGCTGTTAGTCTCAAAACGGAATTTTTCTTTGAATCACTATAAAAGTCTGAATCATTTTTCAAATTGTTGCCATCAAATATTATCGCCGTGTATTATACTTAAAGAAATTAAATAACGCAGAATTTGCATGAATGTATGCATGTTTTTTGCACTGTGGAAAAACAACGGTACCTAGAGCCATTAAATTTCGAATGACGTAATCCTCCACAAAATTATGGGCACCTAGAAGAATTTGGAAGTTTGAATTTTTTTAATTATGTATTTCATATTTTGTAAACGTTTAACGAATTTTTAATCAACAAACTCAATGATTTCAAAGCGAGCAGTAGCAAAACTGTACGGGAAACATCATTTTTATCTCTCACGCGCTAGACCCTCTATCGAAAATTCTGTGAAGATTAGCCGTTTTTAAATATTTTCAGCCCAAAAGAACACTAGCTCAAATGCTATCGAAACGTGTGTTTGTATGTAAATGAAAAAAACGCCCTTTGGACGTAATATAAAATCTGAAAGCTTTCAGATTTATTATTATTATTATTATTGTTATTTTAGTTTTATTGCTCTTTATTATAGTTTTTCCAAGGCCTTTTTTTTTTTTTTTTTTTTTTTTTTTTTTTGTGTGTGTGTGTGTGTGTGTGTGTGTGTGTGTGTGGTGACTCATTTACATTTGTTATTAACTAATCATTATAGGCAATTTTATAGTATTTGTCATCGGGCTATTTTGATATGTATTTGTCAATTTTTCATACTAGGAATCTCAGTTGGGAGTCATCAGAATTTTAAAGAAAATATATTAATATTTGTATTACCCGAGGAAACACCTCCATGTGACAGCCTATAGAAGATTTTATAAGTGATATTCTTTACAGTTACAGAACTGAACCCGTAGTTACAGCTGCCACAAATTACCTATTCTGCTACTTGTGAACAGCTATTAAAGATTTGATATATTCGTTACTTTGACACTCTGTTTTCTTAAATTCATTATAATCAATTAAGGTAGTTTAGATTTTTGTTTTGACTATATTAAATGATATAGTAGTTGAAAATTGAATCTAATCAAAATAATAAAATGTGAATCTTTGAAATAAACCAAAATATTTTCTTTTTATAGACAAGCGGATTCTAAAAACTGTTAGTCCGTACACGTGTTCTGTTAATAGTAATACTGAAATTAATTTGTTAGAAACTGTTCGTATTTGCATTTCATTACAAATAAATTTAATGAGCTTTATAATAAAAACCATTAACCCATATTTATAATTCAGGCTTAAAATTTTTAATAATGCATAAGAATATTAGGGGTAAATTTTATTGACAAATATCATATATTAATTTAAAATAATTTAATTAATAATTTATAAAATAAAATTTAAACTAAAAAATATATTCATTGGATCATCGTCAGGCGTACTTATTTTCTGAGGAATTTCACTACATTACAAAAATTAAAAAGAAGTGGTAAAGGGAAAATGTGTTTAAATTTTCATCAATGAATAATAAATAATAAATAAATTGACTTAAAAAAAGGAATCTCTTGAGGAAATTTTTCATTAGCCAAGTAATTGTTTTAAAGAGGAATGGTAGTACTACATTTGTATGTGTAATGTTCACCCATTTGGTTTACAATATATGCAAAGTTAAGTTTTACAATCATATAAGAAGACCTGAAAAAATAAATCTATTATCGTTTTGCCAATGATTTCATTCGTCTTTGAATAAATATAAAAAATTATTTAACCACCAGTTTAAGTAATTGTTTCAGATAAAAAAGTAGATTCTACCATTTTCTTTCCTTTTTTCTATTTAAGTGAAGCGAAATATTTGATATAATAGCCATTTTTCAGTTTTCTTATAGAAATTACTCGTCAAATATTCTTTAAGCCAGAAACTATAAAATATTTGCATTATCAGTCTTAAACACTTGAAATTAAGCAAATAAAAGATATTCCCGGCTCTTAATGTAAGAACCCGATTTTAATTAAAAGGTACATAACTACGAATCTATTGAATTCAATTTTCGTCTGGGGCTGATTTTAAATGAAAAATTTTTTAATACTTTTGAATTGGCCAAGAAACAGTCTTCATTCTTTCATGAAATTAATTATCCATAAAAATGAATATTTCTTGCTCGGAATATTCTGAGTGTTTCCTCTGAAATAGACAAAAAGGAATGTAGTTGAATTTTTTATAGAAAATTACACGAGCTCTGAATTACAGATTCGTATAACTTTCCACGCTAATACAGAATCATTTAAATACAGATTCATTACAATCTAGCTTATCTAGAAAATATATTTTATTTCGAAGAAACTGAAACTTCTAGATTTGTCAAAAGAAATGCTGTCAAATTCTGACAAGATTCTCTTTCATTCTAGTCCTATGAGTCTAATGTATCTGATGATGTCTTATTGTTTTGTCGGATAAATCTTCCAGTAAACTTCTGATAGTGTCAAAAAAAAACTTCTTCGTACTTTTTATCGCTGGAAACTGAACATAGCATCATTAGCAAGCAAATGAAGTGAAACTCATAAAAGTTTTCCCAGCGACCAGCCCAGAAATCGTTGCTGTAGACGAAGATAAAGGTTGGGATCCATCGGCAGCTCATTGCCACTGTTAAAACCTAAAACTCCGAAAAAGTAATAACACATCGTAAAGCGGTATCGTTAGGTTTCGTTTACCACCTTTATCTCTAGTTTCATAATCACTTTTCAGAACACTTTCAATTCCAGAAATCGATAAGAATTGCTACAGACGGCATTTTCGCATGCGGTCCCTGTCCGCAAGTAGAGGTAGAAAAATCTCTTGACCTTTTCGAAGGTCACGATTATGTTATGTAGATGAGAAAGAAGGCTTGCCAAATCGATTCCCAAAGACGGAGATATTCATAAGTTATAATTTTCTTATTTATCTTTTAGTTCTGGGGGGGTGTTTGGGTACGGAGCGGAAAGGTGGTGGATATTTGCCAGGGTTTGGCGCATGTATTGTTCTGTGGTGGGCGGGAGAATGATGCGGATGGCCTATTTTTCTTTCAAGTTTTGAAATTTCGCTCTAGCATCTGTGTTTTCACACATTTACATTTTCACTATCACCGGATGAAATATGAAACGCCGCTTATTGGTTCTGGTTCGCTTTGGCCTTTTATATATGCTTCAACAATTTCATTTTAACTGCTCTCGTAAGAAAGCGATCAATGATACGAGTGATGATTAAAGATCTGAAGCGATTCTCATTGGTCGTCTGCCCTTTAAAAGGAGGACATAGAAAGCCGTTGCAAAACTTGAAGTAAAACTAATTACTGGACATAAAGAGAAACGTAATTTTTTACTTAAAAGTTATAATGAAGAAATTTGCACAATAGAGAATTTGTAAGAGGATCTTAGGAGCATAGAGAATGTAAGAGTACTCTTTATTTTTATTTTTATTGTTGTGGATGTTTAGCTTTCATTAATCTTTCCAAATTACTTAATATTCAGTTTTATTTTTTGTTATCATCTTCTGAAAACCATGTACATTTTTGAAGTTTCATCGTTAAAAACTTTAGTATTTCCTTTCCCACTCCCCTTCTATTTAAATTAACGACTCCACTTAAATTCCGGTTTATGCTTCTTTTAATGGCTTCTTTTCTGCATTTTAATGTTATTTATGTGTGTAGGTTTTCCTTTAGGATGATAAGCAAAGCAATAATTTTATCTTGAAACCCTTTACGATGATACTGCTTATAAATCTGAAGATATTCCACACCGAACATCATTACAAACGACATTATGCTCCAAAACAAATTAATTGCTATAATTATAACTAGCTTGGACAGTAATTAGCTAATTTTTAAAGGGAATCAGACCCTGCCATTAATTATTATTCAATATGTCGATCGAAATCGTTCAATAGAAAACTTTATAAATGAGCTGTCTGCTCAAAAATGTTTGAAAATTGGTTGTCTATGATTAGCAAACATGATTTTACTAAACTGAAAAAAATAAATAAATAAATAAATAAATAAATAAAAAATAAAAATAAATAACTAGCATTAAATATCAAAGTATTTGAAAGTGAGAAATCTACACTAATAATTTTTAACTTGTGCTCTATGTTCTCGTTGCGAATGGTATTAGATACATCCACAAATCCATCGAATGGCATTAGATACATCAACAAGAACGGATGGCATTTAGGAGATCAGAGGATAGCATTTTGGAAATACGCACCTTTGGAGAGAAAAATAAAGATATTCTGTTACCTAATATTAAATTAAGAATATAGTCAACAGAAATGTTTGTAGTCCATCACAATCTCTTTATTTAAAATTTGAATTTTAAAATAATATTTCTGAAATATTTCAAGGAACAATTTATGAATCTTGTTTAGAACACAAAGTAATCTGTGTTTTGTGTCTACTGAAGTAATGACAAATTTGATTTTCATTGTAAGAGAATTATTAAAATGCAAACATCTCTTTTCCGAAAGAAGACAACAAATATAATTCTCGGGCCGAAATCAGGCATATAAGGAGATTCCTGGTGTTTATCATAAGCCTCAAGTAAAATTCTTGGTACAGTAATAAGTTGTTATTTTCTCGCCATTCAATGGGATAAATTTACGCTATTACGTATGTATTTCGTAAACTATAAAGTTAAATTTCAGTCAGTTTCCGCTTAACCGTTGCAATACTGGTAATGATGCCTACGATTAATGCAAAATAACGTTTACTGCGAAAAAGTTTAAAATCACGGAAAAGAAAAGTAACCCATATTATAATTATTAATAGATAAATATTATTGATAATTTACCTGCATTTTCAAGCAATTGAACCTCCAGATTAAATTCATGGGGTACATCAAATCAGTATTCAAAGTAAAAGGAATGTTTCTGTTTACGTTACTGTTCAGTATTTCGATAGGTGGAACAGGAAATTAATGACTACATGCAGTTTTAATTTTTATGAATTAGCAATTTAATTTTAATGTTTTAAAATTGGTTGTATATTCTGGGCAATATTCAATTAAACTACCTGCTGTTGTAGACAAAACCAGCTCTCCTGATTACAACATTATTTACTATCCCTGTTGTTATCCAATGCATTTTCCTCTACCTTTTTGTATTTTTCATAGAAATTTTGTTTTTCGCTGGTGGTTAGTTATCGATGGTGGTTAATTTTCCATCGTTCCACTGTAAACAAACTTTAGACAGGATCCGGGTAATTTCCAACCATTCTAACTTTTCCCTCCTCACGTATATGATTAATTAGAAGATAACTGCAGTATTTTGCTATATTACTATTATTCTGATCCTGAACAGCATACGTATTGATTCAATAAACTCATTAAATTAGTGACATTTTTTAAACATTCATTAGTCATTGTTAATTGCTCAATCTAATATTGGACTTTTATGAAATGTAAGGTCTTGGTGAAGAGAATATCAAATGTTTTGTGTTTGTTTGGTTTTTCTTTGAGATAGGAAGTAACTCTGATTTAACTGGTGTGAAACTCCTTGTCATGTATTTCTAATTAGATTCATTTCCGCAATCAAGATAAAATTATGAATAGCGTTTTAGAGTAAGTGTTCGCATCTTTTTCTTCCTTATTTGCCAGGTTAAGTTCGTACGAAAAGCATAAAAATTTTCCACCTGTGAAAACTAGTTCCTTTTCGAAAGAAGAAATAATTTTTCATAGGTTTGTATAGCATCGATTAAAGCTTCTATTCTTAAATGAAAAATAAGCTTACAGGATAAAAAATCATAAATTATAAGTACAAAGAAAACGCTTATGAAATCTTACAATGCTGTTCATCCCACTAAATAAAACAACTTCTTTCATAGCACTCAGAAACAATCAGTCAAAACTAATTTAATAAAACTGATTATGAAATATTTCGGTAAAAGCGCGACTGAAAATTATATATTACTGTTATGTTAAAACAAATGGAAAAGTATAGAAACAAGAAGATCAATAAGGAACCAAAAAGAAAACCAAAAACAAAGAGAAACCGTATAGAAATAAAATCCGCAATACAGAGAAAAATAATAAAATGTTAAGTTAGTAACATGAATGATTTTAAACTTATATCCTAATATTACGTTGAAACATATTATAAATATAAATGCATAAATATTTGTGACAGTCAATTGAAAGTGTCGTGTAAGATGAAAAATAAGCAAATGAAATTATTTTCAACGTAAAATCACAAACCTGTTACAAGCGAACGCAATTAATATAACCTCTCAACCATTCATAAAAAGTTTTACATAATACGCTAAACATCAATGTTACCAGTTACACACAAGTTATGCCGTTTAAGCTCATAAGTATAATGGTACCTTGTAGCATAGGAGTAAACTTTGATGGGAAAATCCGAAACAAGAAATCAAACGACCGGTGAACATCGTTTGAAAGACATTCTTGCTTATACTTGCAATGTATAGTCTAACACCATCTCGCTGAAAACAAAGCTTGACATCAGGCACGTTGCATCACATCAGGCAAAACTTTCATGTGGGCCTGCAATAATGCGTTAACTGTAATGGAAATCCTTTACTATTATAATTCTTAAGACATGAATAATACTGGATAAATTACAGTACATTCGCTTTCTATTTCTACAAGTGCTAGAATATACTTTCGGCCCATTCTTGAAACTTTGATACTAGAATATACTTTCCTGAAAATCATCATATTCCTCCCATATAATGCTACAGTTCTATGTTTTCTAATTTTTCAACTCTGGTAAAGATTCATTAAACACTAGTAGTTATGTTGTATATATATTTCGACAGGTGTAGATAGAAATATGAGGGATACCACTGATGAGCAGGTATCGTATCCACATATTAAATACTATTTTTCAACATATGCAAAATTACACTGCAACGCATTGCACACTGCAAGTGAAGAAGAATTCAGGATTGTAGAAGACTGTCTTGCATTTCAGAACAGTTCAAGATATGCCTCGAAACCTAGTGCCGCTTCATATTGGTTATGAAGATAGTCTTGTGGGATGAGAATTATATTCAGTACTTACGTAATTGAATCATCTAAATATACATTTCAGAGAACGTAAAATACGCTAAAAAACTGGTTTGTGAAAATATTTATAGATGATAATTCCAGCTGCATTTCATACTTAGAAACTGAATAACAAAATTAAATGACCTACAGGATTTTAATGAAACAACTTTGAGAAAATAGTTGAGAATTAAAAAAAAACATGAAAGAAAAGCTAACTTGCGGAAGAAAATGCGACCCTCTCCTATGATGACTACTTCTAAGAAAAGCTTATCTAAAGATGACCACCCATGGGTTCCAGATGATTTTGCTGTTCTGTGGAAATGGTCATCTTAGAAAAGTGATGTTGAACACATGTGTTTTTCCTCGTTACTAGAAATATACTAGTCACTTTTGAAAATAATCGTATTAGTGATAAAGTCTGCTAGAGATACTTCGCTGTAATTTAATAGTCGCTGAAATTATCTTGCCTTTCGGTGACTATTTAATATTTTACTCTATGTAGATAGTCATGCTTTATAGTCTTAACATTTAATTATATTGCTTAATGCTATGAGTAATTAAACAGCCCTGAAATGTTTCCAATATAAATTACCTAAAATCCTTAAAATATTTCTTATCATATAGAATTTTAGGATTTAATTTTCTGTTTTGAAAATAACAACAACAAAACAAAACAAAAAAAATGTACGTCAGATTATATTTCGGTTAAATTCAAAAGGAGTAGTTCAGGAAGTAGTTTTCTTTAAAGTTTTAATTGACTGTCATCTATGTAATATGTATCACCTAAACACGGTTTTAATAATGTAATTAATTAAAAATTTCAAGCGATGATTTTCGCAAACTTAATATTCTGCAAGCGTAGAGATGCAACGCTTCGTTACAAAAATATGAAATATTTGATGAGTTGATGCAAATATGGTAATAAACACAAAACCCTACAATAAATATAAAATTAGGCTCTTTTTATTTAATGATATTTTAGTGATACTGATTAACCTATACAAATATTATATTAAACCAATACAAATACATTAACAAATACAAATATTATAGTAAACCAATACAAGTACATTAATCTATACAAATATTGTATTAATCTATACAAATATTATATTAAAATAAATGGGTAATATTTGATCAGATCAAAACTTTCATCCCAAATAAAATCCTAATCGCAAAATCATCTGCGAATAATCATACTGTTTCTTTCCACCATGCGAAGAAAACTTCAACAGAATCTTATACAAATGCAAAAAAAAATGAACTACATTTAGCTTTTATTGTATTTCATAAAATAGCAATTTCGTTTTAAAATTAACAAATGTAAAAATTACACTCCTTTTTTACGGAAATAAAAATAAAATAGAACTGACCTTCTAGTCTCTGGCAGACGATTCCTGGATCCAACATCCTTTCTTCAGGCTGGCAAAACAACTTCTGCATTTGTTGCTTCATTGGCTAAAGTAATCCAATTATATGCTAAAGTAAGGATGCAATAGTTAATCCATAAAAGTGCATAACAAATTCCACTTGATAATCGTACACTGTTTGAAACTTGCAGGTCTAGGCCGCTTTTCGTACTTACATGCTAGATTTTGACACCCTATTAAGGATTAACCCTATTAATGATTTCATCACCTGAAAAAATAATGAATTATCGATGAGTCGATGTAACAGATAAGTGATTCATTATCTTAAAATATTGAAAATTGAAATAATAATATACCATTCTTCTTATAGTTTTGATATCCAGCTGTCATTTCAGAATTCATAAATGATTCAAATAATTCTCTAACTTTCATTTTTATCAAATTTTTCATATCTATCTTTGAACGCTTTGTGGTGCACTTTTTCAATCGGAAGAAATGGATTGCATATACAAAAAAGCGTTTATTGTTTTCTTCTGTAAACTGTAAAAGTCAATATTTATCATTTAAAATTTAAGTATTTTGAAACACGAAATCATTTATGCGTTCATTTAGCGAGAAATCGCGGATGTAATTATTGGAATTTGAAATATTACTTTTTAAGATCTCTTATTTTGCAAAAATATAGGAGCTGAGAAACCACTTTAGAAAATTACATATTTTTATAAACATTTTAAGAGAAAAAAATAATTTTACTGAATTCTTAGGCTTTAATAAATAGAAATTATTTCAAAAATGAAATAATCCCTGCCATGACTTTTTTCACATTTATTAGCATTTGTTATCCAGTTATCATGCACTTGAAATGTAATATTTTTAAGATCCATCTTTGAATAAGTTTTGGTGATTGTGTTTTTTCTTTCATTTCCTAAATATTAAATTCTGTTAGAGAGAAAAACGGAAAATATTGGCCAAAATATGTATAAAATATTGTTTTCCTTTTTAGTAAGCTATCTAAATATTGTAACTTGCTTTGGAATTTTTCTGTAAAGGATAAATTTAGTCTCTGCTTCTGTCAAATATGGGTAGAATCCAAAGCATGTAATCAATTATGTGTGTAATTAACTCAAAACAAAATTGTTGTACAAAATGACATACATTCACAGAGATCGCAAATTTTAAAATTAAATTTTTAAATTATATTTAACATACTGTATGCTAATTATTATCACAAAACTTAGATATATATTTACAAAAATTATAAATACCCAAAACTACTTCCTTATTTTGTTCTTTTTATTCATATAAATAATTCCTTTTTTTATATATGAATGATTAGGATACTAGCTTATGGCGAAGAACAAGCATGGCAGTTACGGCAGTAGCATCAAATTTTCCGTCAATTTCTCAATCTAGAATTTACGTTAATAATTTTATTAAAATTTGGCTGTAGAAAATCTAAACGAACATTGATTTTCATAAGTGATTCAAAACATACCCATCTTAAACTGTTTGCATCGTTCAGATGCTGCCTTTTACTCCTGATTATTCTCAAATCAAACCTTGTCCTTTAATCTCTCTTAAAAGTGTCCATATGCTATAGCCAGTTGTCGGCTTTGTCATCCAAAATTAACGGGTGAAAATCCTGAAAGATCACATGTGTTTCTTCATGTAAGCTCAAATGACCTGGAATCTTGAAACAAAAATTAAGTTATGCAGAAAAATTATTTTCCAATATATTTCTTACTTATATTCTAATAAGAATAACATTAAAATCATTTAAAGATGATAAAATAATCTAATAGTTATAACAGGAATTAGGAAATAACTCTGGAAATTCAGCTTTCCGTGTATATATCTGAAAAAAAAACTGATACTTATGAAAAATTTGGTATTTATTCTGCCACAATAAAATCACTATCCTTAATATGACTAAGGGGAAAAAATATATATAATCTTCGATACTCTAATCCACTAAGATCTTTTATAGATATACTTCCCGTATTATTAGGAATAGCAGTAATCTGCAAATCTGATTTTATCTATTAAATTCCTGCGATATTATGTTACCTTACGAATGTATTAAACATGTTTGTTACCTTACGAATGTGTTTTTTTTCCATGAAAAAAATTTCATCATTTATATTCAGATCCCTAATAAGTTATTGCTACTATTTATACTTAAATCTAAACTTTGATTTATTTTTAGAAATATTAGTCTTATAACACAGCTGTTAAGTAAAAAATATGTATATAAATTCATACATACTTTGAATATAAATATAGATAGCTATATACATTCTCATATACATTGTTTTTGTAAATTTTATTTTAATAACAAATTTGATTTATAGTCATATTAAATCTACAAGTGCAGTCAGATGCATATCTAAAATCACTTGCAAGTAAATTTATTAGTAATACATTAAAATCTTACAAGAATTCTTATCTAAGTTGTGAAGCCTCACATAAATTCAATTATTCTAATAATTTTCTGCAATTAAAGATATTTATGTTTTTCCTAAGACATAAGCTTTTAAAATATAAACATTCTTAAAAATTATCCCTTTGCTTGTGGGATTGGTAAATGAATCACAGTAAAATAATAACTGATATCAAAATAAATTTTTCGAAATAAAATAATCTAATCATTAACAGCCTTTTTTAAAAAAGAAAATAACATTCAGTTAGCCTGAATATCTTCATCCAACCTACCACAATTGTGAAATAATATTCTCATGTGATCGAAAGTGACGAATGTTGATCGAGCAAATTTTCGTTGTAGAAGTCGCGATACTCGTATCACTCGCGTTATTTATAATTAGTTACTCGGTTTCAGTAAAACAAACGATTCGAATTCACTTAAGAAAAAAGAAACCTAAACGCGAAACCTTCAGCAAATTGAACTTGCGTTTGTGGTTGCATGCGAGGAGGAAGTGGTCTCCGAAAAAATACATCATAAATAAGGAAAGAAATGAAAAAGCTTCATCTGAGGAGACAGAATGTCAAAAGGTACGTTAGCTTTTCTTCAGGCTTTTCTTTAATAGTTTTCATGAAACTTATCATAAACCTTGATCCCTCACTACAGCAAGTTTAACAATAAGCAACAGCTTCCGTTCATAACTAAACGTGCTGGCATATAACGAAGTTTGAAATTTGATTTAAAATAACATGCCTTATAACGATTATCCTTGAAAATGTATGGATATTAGATAAAAATTAATCTAATATCCATACATTTTCAAGAAGAAGCACTGAAGTGCTGTGCATGCATTTCAGCTGAAGAAGTCTTCAGATTCTTCAGCATTGAACTTCAAAACAGCACTTCTCAGTCTTCACCTCTTCATTACTCTGCACATCAGCTTCTTCAGCTGCAGTGCATTTGCACTACAGCTGAAGATTTTCACTTCTGCAGCTGAAGGAAAAGATTCTATATTTAAAACTTTGAAACTAGTCCTGAAAATTTATGATCATTAGAAATATTGCTCAGAGTATAATGATGAGTTTTTTCTGCTGTTTATTTTTAGATGTATGACATACATTCATAATGTCGTGAATACAGGAAAAATTACTTTTGTAGTATATGAATAAATAAGCCATAAATAAAACCATAAATAAAAAACTTAAATTACAGAAATTTACTCACTCAACATTATCACAAAATTAAGCAACATTTAACATTAGAATTTGTGATGATTTCAATTGAACAGGTTTCGCATATTTTAAGAAAAAGTTTGATTTTCGTTACATTTCATTATGAGTAAGTATCCTGATCTCGGATAAATAGAGAATACCTATGCCTACTAAAAGAGAGAGGAGTGAGATCCTTTGAAGAGAGATCCGCGTCATATGTGCATCTTGAAATGCTTGGAATAACTTATTTGAAATCAGCGTTAGTCCAATTGAACTGGCCCACCAGCGGCCGAGCGGTAAAGTCGCTGAACACTGGAAAGGCTTTGTAAAATAATTCTGTCCGAGGTTGGTAGTTCTGCCCGAGGTTCGAATCCCGCGAACGGGCTAGCCGCATGGGTGTTTTCGTGGTTTTCCCCATGTCTAACGTGTATACGAGCCAGTTTCCCTTACAAAGTCCTCCACGAAGGCATCCCTCCACTTAGGCATATAGCCCTAGTGTGCTTTGCCATAATTAAATACACCACCACCACACCACTGTTGAACTGCAAAGAATTCGAAAACACACTATGAATATCTGGAACTCATGAGCAATAATATGAACGTTTTGAAAATTAACAGTAGTATGAACGTTTTGAAAATTACATGAATTATAATGAAGTGCACATTAAAACACGCATAACCAACTCAAAAATATGAAAACAATTGTTGAATTTGTAACTAAAATATTGAAGAGTTTCAAAAACAATCCTTGGTGACTTTTATGAAAAAATTCACAAATCGGATTTTACTACTTCACGCCAAAAAAAATAAGCCACTGTTTCATTTTTGACGCTTCATAATAAAAATAGTTAAATTTGTTTTTATTACTTATGTGTATTTCCATTATTAATTTGTTACTGAAAATATTTGCATTCAAACGCAGTTTCGTAAGTACATTTAAAGAGGATAAAAATCACACAATAAAGGAGATAAAAATCGTTATTTTATGTGTCATTCTGTTAGAAACTGAACACTGCTGAAATTTCCAGTATTAAAAACACAAACTTTTGTGTCCAAGGATACAGTCATCTAAAATACAACAAAGAGTAAATTTACAAAGGAATAAAGAAGCATAAATGTCATAACGTAGGCAGAACGGAATCCTTACGCCCCATGTCTGACAATATGTTTTGTAGAAATCAGAGCTTTATTACGGAAAAATTTATTTTCCTTCTTCAGTATTAACAATAATGTGAGCATATTTTAAACGGTCTTTTATCAGAAAATTCGAATTATTTTACAAAGCCTTTCTATGCATAGGACGAATGAGGCATTTCCTCAAATGTTAAAAGATACATAGCATTAGAATGTTATATATTAACTATTATCAATGCGAAAGAGTTAAAAATTCTATTAAGGATAATCATTTGAAAATTGCCTGAGATATTTGACACATAAATGTTGCTTTTGTTTGATTTTGAAAAGTGATTAGTCTATTTTAAGCATTATCTTCAATAGTGATTTCATTTTAACAGTCTGATTATCTATTTGAAATAATCCTTTGTTGTAATATTCTTGATACATTTTAATTGTATTTGTTTTTTTCTTCTTCAGGTGCTGTCCCTGGGAGCTGATGTGTTGCCCGAGTACAAACTGCAGAAACCTACAGTCCACAAATGGACCATCCTGCATTACTCGCCTTTCAAGGCGGTATGGGACTGGATCATCCTGCTGCTGGTCATGTACACGGCCATATTCACGCCTTATGTGGCCGCTTTTCTCCTCAGCGAGGAGAAGGCGGACAAGCGCAACAAAAAGTATGGCGACGACCCAATAGTGGTGATCGACCTGCTAGTTGACGTCATGTTCATCATCGACATCCTCATCAACTTCCGAACCACGTATGTCAACTCTAACGACGAGGTGGTCAGCCACCCCGGCAAGATTGCCGTCCATTACCTTCGGGGATGGTTCATCATCGACGTCGTGGCAGCCATACCCTTCGACCTACTCTTCCTTGGATCGGAAACAGACGAGGTTTGCGGAACTTTCTTCATTCTTCTTCCCTTTTAAAATTAGAGAGCTTAAAAAGCCTTTCATTTCCGATTTCCGCGAATACTGTAATTTTATACGTATCATAGATTTCTATAAACTCTCGTTACAACATCTGTCATGGTAGTTCTGTAATACTAAGGCACTGAATTGGCCTGCTAGTTACACAGGCATATACAAATCTCTTAATCCTGCAGATTTAGTTTATATCGGGTATTTTTGCCACTGAATTACTAATATTTCCTTAATCCTGAATGTGTAGCTCATGTTACGTATTATGAAAGAAAATATGAAATTTATCTGTTTCAAAGCTTGTACATCTAGTTAGATAATTTTAGTAAAACATGAAGTACTCCTCGAAGCTGTTTTTAGTAGCTTTATAACCTAGGACGTTCCTACTTAAATTACTGGTCCAACTATCTGCGCAAGTACTGCTTTCTGATGTGCATGAAAATATTTCACAATGCTATCTACCATTTTTCGTGCGTACGTCGACTCATGTGATATCCAAAACCTCAGTTCGATCCATCAATTCCCGCACAGTCTGAGAAGAAGTTTCAGCTGTTCTCACATCATGTTCTAATATATCACCTAGGTGTTACACTGTATTTTTTCAAAAGAAGCTGAGAGCAAAATTGTGTGATAAATTTATTATGATGTTCCCATAACCGTCAGTAGCTTGTAGGAGCCCAATAAAAATGAGGTTGTTTTCTTGAAATCCATGCAAAGCCTCTTGCAAATTTCGATGTAAATTACAAGGGGTATGTCCCTGTATTATTAGTTTTTTCTTGAGAGTTAATAACCAAAGAGCCCAAAATACAGCCAGAAAGAAGCCTCTTGGCAAGTTTTGATGCAAACTGTTGGGTAAAATGCTTCTGCATTATTAACGTTTTCTTCAAAGATAACAACCAGAGTCCAAACTATAGTGAGAAAGTAGCTGTCAGAGAAGGACACTATCTGTATTGCAAAAAAAAAGAATGATTTGGTACTTCTTAAGCTACATTTTAACCCAGAATCATTATAATGCAGGAAGAGGCGGAATTTATTATTTTTAGTGACTTATTTTTATCCGACAAGATTAGTTACTGACGTTTCTTGCCCATGCAAGGGGATATCTGGGTGTCGTCTTGGATATTTTAGTGCTCTGTGACTGAGCATAGGTGATGTAATTGGCAAACAGGAATACGTCAAATTACTTTATTGTCTCACTAGCCTGAGAGTAACAATTCAATGTTGAGTTATTTGTGTGGGCCATGTTAGCATGTTCAACCGCGTGTGTTTGAACAATGTAAGTCCTATTTTATGTGAGCACTTGGTCAATAAAAGTTGATAAGTTGCGCTGATGTCGTCTTGATACAGAAACAATAGCAGCTGCATCTAAAGCAATAATGTCTGTGCTCTCGATTCTTGGTATCGACTGCGGTCAAAATGGATTAATTTGGCACATATTTTCACTAACGATGAACATTTATTGCTTTCGTGTGGAAGATAAATATGAATATTTATATCTCTATCACATAACACTGATGACGCGTAACCATTCCATTTATGTACAACAGAGACTGTTCCTAACGTAACACTATCTCATTTGTTTAAGCTATCGCTAATTATACTCTTGCCGTTCATAATACCCACTAAATTTAATGTGATTTGCTTAAACTGTTATTCTAGAGTCATTCTGCATTCTGGAATCTTTATAAGAACATAAAATAAAACTTGAAGTAACTGTGGCATTAATATTGATACATTTATTATAATTATGATTTTAGAATTTTTCGTAAGAAAAAAAAATGCGCCCACTTTATTTTGATGGGTGTTGTAACGAGATTTCAGTGTGCGTTAAGATAGAATACCAGAATTTATAGCACAAGAATTATATACAATTTGTCGATACAGAAATTTACTTTACTACTTTTTTTTACTAAGTTTTAAACAAATTCATTATTACTTCCTATTAACCTTTTTTACTCGCTTAGCGTAATAACGATTCTTTTGTTCCTTTCCTAAACAAATATGTGTCAAAACTCGGGGGGGAAATAACTTGGTATATGTAGCTTAAGAATATGCAATATGAAAATTAACGTGACAATAATTTTAATGAATATAAGTTATTTTCAGTTAAAGAAATAAATTAAATGCAATAAAATAAAAATTAAATTCTACTGTCCTTGTGCATTTTTCTGCAAGGCACGTAAATTAAATTTAATCTTATGCCTTGTTAATTTAGTTAGAACATGCATGATTAGTTAATTCGTTACTTTAGCATTTTTCATATTATATGAAAGTGAAATATTTTGTGATTGAATTCACTGTAGATGTCTGAAATAGTGTTTATAGATTTAGAGCCTTGTTTGTCTTGGATACATGTGCAATTTTATCTTTCAGTGTATTTCTGAGTAAGATGATTTTTTTATAAATTAATGCTAATTGCTTTCATTAGTTATTCATTTCTAAAGTCATTTAAAATTTTTCTTGTTATTTCTCAAATTTTCTTGCTTATTTTCATGATATAGTAAATGTATAGAACGTAATTTGCTAGCTTAGAAGCAGCACGTTTTGTAAAAATTGTAATAATTAGCATTATTTTTATCTTTTATTTTCTCCTTCGCATTAGTGTTTCTGTTAGTTAAAAAAAAGGCTTCTCTTCATAGATCTCATGCTAAGTCTTATTAAAAAATTTAATTGTGCATTTGCAAAAATTTATCTAACAATTTTCGGTATATTAAGCAAAAAAATCTTTTCATTTGCCTCCATTTAAGTAGTTTATTATTTTAACTAAATTTAAATAACTCTTATATTTATTTAATGAATTAAAATGCTTATTAGACTAAAAGGTATTCTAAAATGTAGCACTTTTTGAAATTAGTATGTTTTAAGCAAGCATCATGAGCTCGTAAATATGTAGCACATTCTAATGCCTTGATCCGCTCTCATTATTAATTTTTTTTAAGTTTATTAATATATATTTTATTAAAGTAAAACCACATTAATAAATAAATCTATGAAAAAATTAATACTCAAGATCTTTTTGAATTCAGCATTTCATAATTCATCTCTGTGTGTAATTCATATCTGTGATGCAAGTCGTTGATTTTGTTTCTACTAACGTCTAATGTTATATAGATAGGAATTGCATCGTCATTTAAAATTGCTCTAGTTTATTCTCATTCTGCGTGCATTCACTATTTCCAGATGCTTAAATATACTATTTCGTATAAAAAAAATAAACAATGCAATATAAGAGAGGAGAATAAAAATAAAGGTAAATTAAAAAATACTAAGATAAAAATAATTCTCAAAATACTTTGATTATATGGAACGTTAGAATTGATATGATAGCCTAAAAATTTTATTCATAGTATATACGCATACTACACTTAAAACGTATATATACCTTATTTTTTTATTCTAAGGCTACATCGATTCATAAGACGCACCCCTTAATTTATTGCCAATAGGAAAAAGACTTAAATAATATAAAATAAAAAAGTAAGAAACTAAAATATGTTATCAAATACTTTTAAAACCAACTTCGATTTTAAAAAGTAGTTTATGTATTTAAATTAGTAATTGGGGAAAATTTATAATTTTTAATAACTCGACTACGATTTTGAGAAACATGGAATTAAGGGCACTTATGTAGGCCAAAAATCTGCTTCTTAGAATCAAAATGTATGATATGTAGTATCCTACCTGTTTCAATTTTTATTCATGAATTAACCCACTATTGTATGAGATACATTTAAAGCATGCGTCTTCTAAATTTTGAGTACACGCACAATATCTAATTTAAACTTCCCATAAACTTAAGTAATTAATTAAAAAATCACTTAATCCACTGGCGCATTCAGCATTAGATTTTAAATTTGTGAAATCCTTCTTTATTTCCCGGTAATATTCTATATTAATATTTCAAGGTGAGTATCTACATGATTGGAATGGGAGCTACAAACCATTTAAACTAATAATGATTGTAATTTTTGAGGAGTTGAATGAGGCTTTGGATTAGTTTACTTTGTCAGTGTTAATCATTATCATTAAACGTGCTGCTTTCAAGTGAGCAACTACCTCTGATTTCATGTGATTCTTTGTTTTTTTGCCATTTCACTCGACTGTAAACTCGGCACTTGCAAATCACTCACGGTCAAAGGACGAGCATGAGGCCTTTCCAATGTCGAATCATACCATCATGTGGTAGGTGGTGGCAGTGATACGACATTGAGAGTCACTTCATGGCCGCCTGCGACCCTTTTGCATGGTCCCACTTTTGAGCCCCTCTCAGCCCATTAGATGCTTCATTATTTTCTTTAGATATATAAAACAGGCAAAAGGAAATAACTGAGACTATTTCTCGTTAATTTTTACTCCTCGTTTCCGCTTCCTCCGCTACCTACACCACGCGTTCGCCTCTTAGTTGTTGTTTACTTTTTATGTTGCATCTTTGCATGCCTGTTTGTTGCATGACAAGCCATTTGTGCTTTGTACTTGCTTGCTTTTTTGGAGTGCTGTATGAGTATTAACTGTTATGTAATATTTAGCGAAATGACAGTGCAATATTTTCTTGTTAGTTTTGTATTTCTTATACAAAAACACCAAAAGAACTTAGTGATACACAACACTATTAAAGAAGTTTGAAAGAAAAACTATTTTATCCGATACAGTCACTACGTATTAAAATTTTATTCTAAATACGAAAAAGTAAGTGAATTTATCTCATGTTCCTATAATAAAAAAAATATCACCTAAATACTTTTAATCTTTGCGTCACAAAATATTTTAAACCAGAAACAATTTATAAGAATTTCACATCCTTTTTGAGAGATCTTTGTTTCTTTTGAAGTTCTACCTTTGTTATCATTTAAATGCTATTCAATAAAAATGTTTAAAATAGTCATATTCTATAATTTATCCAAGTTGTTAAAATCATTTTTAATATTTTAAAACTGCAGGATACTTTTTTTTTTTTACTAACAGCTCTTCTTTATCGTAAGAAAACTATTTATGCGTCTTTCGTAAATACTTCTGGGATGAATAAAATCAATCAACATTAATAAATTCATTCAAGTTCAAATCATCCTATGTTGGACATGATGATGGTTCATAAATTTCATGGTTTCCCCCATGTATCACATAAATCTTTTCCATTAATTCAGACTCAGAAATATCTGTGCTGTTGACAAATCTCAAAGAATTTCTGTCAATTTCAAAGAACCATATAACCATATTTCTAAACTTCATCTTGCAGTGGCTGCGTATTATTTCATGAGCATTTCGCCATTTCAACTTTGAGATATTGTAGTTTTATCATCCCTCAACTTTATTACCTTTTCAAGAATCTAAATCTAATGACAAATAAGCATTGAAAAGGATCTACGATCAGTATTACTGCAAATAGAAATCTTTGCCTTGGTCAGAAGAAAATTCTTCCCATCATTCGACTGAAGATTGAATTTGCAATAATAAAATAGTATATATAACTTTTAATATACTCACTATTTCAACACAAAAAAATTAGATAGTATATATTTCATTACATTTCATACAGAACGCATTCATTTTCACTATCGTCAAATATGACATCCAATTTCTGTTAAAAAAATAAAAATAAAAAACTCCACGGAAATATTTCTTCCCTTCGATATATAGCCCTCGTGTTCTTTGCCTTAATCCATATAACTTAACATAACATAGCCATACATGGACATCGCCTCTTGGCGGAGTCAATCACAGACAGGAGTAAACAACAAAAGGAACATGAGTCATTTTAAATCTTAGGGAACACATAGCGCATACTCTTACTCTGCAATTTCCGGCTGTCGTATGCATAAACATTCTGTTGCATAAAAATGCAAATTGTTAATAAGGATTGCCATTTTTAAGTAAATAATAAGAAAAATTAATAAAATGCAGCAAAAAAGATAAAAACTTGGAATGTCTGTTATTGACATAAAAATTTAGCAACTCCAAAAATTATTAGCGAAAAGATTCTTTATCACTTTGAATTCTCTTTCACTTAACAGAAAAATATATCTTTAAAATTACGTCAAAATGTTATTATGCAACCCATCAAAATTTTAGACAATTTAAACCAAAAAGTATTAAATTGTTTTAAACACCTTTTGTTTTGCCTTGACACAATAAACATGCATTTTACAACCGAAGTTTCAAAGAGAAATAATATAAGATGAGAAAATTTTAAGTAGAAAATAAGTTCAAATACAGATTACGATTAAAAATAATTAAATGTTCTTGAAAGTGTTCCATTCTTCAATAAGTGTACAAATATCTAGAATGTTCAGGTTTACACCAAAAATGGGTGATTCTATTAATAATATACTTTTTAATAGATTTAAATAAAATACATAAATTTTGAGAATGAAAATATAAATAAAAATTATCCGTTGGCATATATTTTTGATTTTATAATCCAGTTTTTCAATTATATTTTAATACGGTTTTGTTATGCATATTGATGTTTTCTCTAGCTGCTAAAATCCTATAATATTATATGGTAGTGATTTACATGCTTAGTTCAATGCTTTACTCTCCAAAATATTAACGCATTTGTCTAGTACAGATGAATTTAAATTGAATAATGTAAGTTCATATTCTTTTTACCATTGTATTAAAATTCATAAAAATAAGTTAAATGCAAGATAATGTTAATAATAAATATATTTAATCATTATTCACTTAAATAATAATAAACAAATTTCTGGTTCTTTTAAAATAAATGCAAAGTGTTCTGTTAAAAGAAATTTAAAATAATGAAATAGGAATTACAACTAATAATTGTTTCGCGTTTTTCGAAGGCATTTGTCATTTTTTAAATGAATTACGAAATATTTCCTTATACGTTTTTACAAATAAATAATGAAGAACACATATTAATGAGAAGAGAAAATAAAATTAGATAGGGTACTATGAAATATTTGCTATAATATTATTCCATTATTAATACAAAAAAAATATTTGCTGTGTAGCATTTTTATAAAATTTTACTCCTTTAGTAATAAAGGAAAGAAAAAAAAGAGGCCTTTGCATAATTCAAATAAAAATACCCTTTTCTAATTTTACACTAGTGAAAAAGAAATGGTATAGTGTTTTTCATCTCTCAATACGATTATCATTTATAGACATAAAAATATATATCCTGGTTTTATTAATTTAAAACATTATTCGATACATTTTCTTTCCTTGTATGTGATCTAGTATTCATTTTGATATAGATATATATCATAGCAAATGTTTAAAAAAATATTTACTTTTTATTGTATTGTAAAATTACAAGATGCAGCCAATTCCAATATATTATTCAAAATACAATATAAAAAAACGTAAAACAAGAAAACTTTAGAATAAAATAAAGGAAAACAGACAACAATCTAAAACATTATAATAAAATGTAACTCAGGGATTACAAAAAGTATCAAACTAAATCAAAAATTGAAAGTATTTTTTAAAATATTAGAGAAAGTAAGTATATATATATGCTCATCATAAAAAGGATAAACCAAATTAAATTAAGGTAAATCTTAGATTAAAATTACATAGAAAATTTTAAAATAAATTAATGTAAATTAAATATTAAAGCAGAGCAATTTATTATTCTTTTAATTAGTATTACAAAATTAATAAAATCCTTCAAAACCCGAAATAAAAGTAACGGACGTGAGAAAAACATTTAAAAAGCCAAAGAAAACATTGAATAAACAAGAGAAAAGATTATATTAGAATAAATCAAAGCTAGAGAAACATTAAAATTAATCGAAGTACTGAATACATTAAAATGCTAAAAAATACAAACAAAATCATTAAAATAAGTTAAAATAACGAGCACGTTAGAATAAACTTAGAGGAAACACAATAATGATTTGAACAACTTATTCCATGTACCCAATAAATAGATGTTCGAATGTTAGATGTTGTAGTATTTAATTACATTTGAATGCAAAATTGTATTGATCGTATTGTACTAATCCAGTTATGTTTCCATCCTTAAATGTTCCAGTAAATAAACAGAATTCCATATTCAAAACCCTAATTGTTGCACATTGTTGTCGTATTTTGTTACACGTAAATGTATAAATGTATGAAATGGCGACGATGTTATGCAGAATTTACATTGTAAGAACTCAAATCAATACAAGGGGAAACCATTGATTGTTATAAAGTATTTGAAATAAGATGTACACTTTTGTTTATTTCTTTTTATATTTAATACTATTCATCTTATAATGATTTCCTTATCTTTTCTTATACTGGCGCGTTAAGTTTCAATCCCTTAATTCTAATGTTGCTTAGATTTTTTTTAATTGAAATGCGTAAAGAATTTATTATTATTATTATTATTCCATATATATTCACCTAAATTTTAAGCTAAAATCAGTAATAATGATGAAATTTCTCATAATAAACATTTAGTATTGTTACCATATTTTTCTGCTAATCAAGAACTGCTATATATCTTATAATGATAAATTAATTTAAAACTCTAAATAGAGCCCAAATGTTTTATTCATCGGATACGCATATATATTTTAAATGTGTATTATTTATTTCTATACTTTGCTTTATTTTTGTTTTTAAATAGTATAAATGAGCTTTTTAAAATAATTTCCGACAGTATATTATAAGAACAACAACTTAAAAATAAATTCTTGGCTTGAAGTTTGAAGTTCGTTTTCTAAATTAGTTGTTAGTTACATAACAAGACAATAATAATTAAACTAAATTTTGTCTTCTGGCTTGAGAAAAAAAGTCAGTTTTGAATAGCAAAATATTTCTCCAAATAGTGATTTTTTATATCACCATTGAAGATTCAGCAATTTAATTTCTATTATTTTAACAGATAGCCTTAAGCAGATTTTGCTTATGATACATTGAGTTCAAATTTTTCTATTTTCAATGTCTTTCATTTTCTTTATCAAGCATACCTTTGCAGTTCACAAAAAATTAAGTAATTGCTAAGAATTTCAACTATTTATTTCGCTAAATCACTATAGTAAATAGTTTTCAATATTCAGATTTCAGTACAAAAATTAACACATCGAACAAACAATAAATTATAATCTATCAAACTACTTACCCATCTTTCACAAATAAATTTATTTACATTACATATTTTGCCATGAACATGAACATATTTAATAATTTGCTGCATAACAACGTCTGCCCATGATAGCTGTATTACTGATGAAATAAAGCCTGTTAAATATTTTTGCTGCATGTTAAACATGACTGCTGCTTGACATGATCAAAGCTTGAATCATTTTGCTTCAATAGTGCCTTCCTGCATGCCTAACCCTTGTTCTCTTGATTATCTGTACGTACCGATGTTGTCCAAAAGAGGCCCGTGGCCAAGTGGCGTGGAGGCTGTCACGAAGAGCAAGTCGCAGTGTGTTGTCCCTTACCCCTGGGTGAGTGGATCCTACCTAAAACTAAGACACCCTTCACCATTCGCCAATCATGAAGACGAGTTGGTTGCAAAATGGTCGCTTATGTGTTTAGAATATGTTAGAGTCATATAAACCTGTAGAGTCTTGATTATCTGAGTTGCCTGAGCTGCTTCAGACTACTCAAATAGAAATCTTTCAAGCGTATTTATTTCATTAAAAAAGGTGTGAGCAAATTGCATCAAAGTATTTGTAAACAGAACTTCGTGACAGAAATCATTCACAGATTCCTTTTATGATTTACACTGCAGGACATATCCTTAATGTAAGTGTAAAGATAATAATGCAATTCTTCTTGTCTTAAATTTACAAAATTTTATAAAAGTATATTAGTCATATAAGAATATTAAGGTAGTTTAATACGAGAACAGAATTTTAGGAACTTGAGCTTCTATGTCAGTAACATTAGAATTTCAAACTTTTTTACTAAAGAAAAATATAGCTGTTATAGAAACTACAGAATTTATTAAATTTATTACAATTTATTAAAGAATGATATTAACACGTAATCTATTTTACCCTTGACTGACGAAGCAAAGCGTAATATGATACTAATCTTGACTTTCATACAAGAATGCATTGTTAATATAGTAATAAAAATTTAACGACATCCAGTAATCTTCAATATAAAAATTATGTATTCAATCTTAAACCTTCGCAGGCGAGAATGAAATATGCAAATGATTACTTAAAGAAAAAGAATCATTTGGACTAGTATTTTGACAGAGGCATGAGTGTCTAAAAAATGCATAACTTATACTATACTGTAGGTTGCAATATGGAATTAACGAAAATTTACTGGTGCAAAAAATTAAAATGGTAATTTCTAAATTTGGATTTTGCGAAATATTTTAGTAGATTAGACTTTCTCCCAAAAATAAACCTAACTGGAGTTTCAAAATCATGTATGAAATTGGTTCATTACATCTCAGATAATAAAGACTCTAGCCCGTTCGCAAACTCTAATTTGATGTACGTCATAAATTCAGGATAAGGATGTCCGCATTTGAAAAATTCAAGAATAAAAAGAAAGTTTTTCCCAATGTGCTATTTCCTTTTAACCTTCTGAAGCTAACTTCCATCCCCTTCCCAATAAGCTAACATTTATATTGTAAGTAATACTAATAGGTACAGAATTTACATGGTGAACGGATATGGAATAACAAATGCATATTGTTCACTTAAAATCAATAGTATGTATCAAGGCAGTAAAAGATTTGGAGTCCCGTGTAAGGCAATGCTGTTCTTAATATTTCTTTTTGTATGTAGTTGAATCATAGTTTTTAAGAAACATTTTCTTACTGAGTAAAAAAATTAAAATATTCTTGTGAAGTATAAATGTATGCTTTGTACCTAAAATAGACAAATAAAATTTCTACAGTGGAATTCCATATAAAAATATGGAATTGAATTTAAAACTAGTAAACATTTGAATTCCATTCTGGGCACCATATAACTTGCAAGAATCTGGGAAATTCTGTCATCTTAACTTTAAGGCTTCCTCTGGTGGCACGAAAGAGACGGTTTCGAAAGCGTTTCAATTAATTGCCGAGAATTTGAAAAGAAAACTTGAGAAAAATATGACTTCAACTCTTGGCGAAATGAATTAATTCTATTGACACTAAAACTAGAACAGTACTACATAAGCCCAATATAAACTTTTTCACTTTTACATAAATTCCAACTTATTTCAACATAGACTGTATAATGAAAAAAATGTAGGAATTCTCTAATACGTTTAGCAGAAGTAAATGAGTAATGATGCTTATAATTTCAATTTACGTAATGGAATTATATCCTTTTTGATAGTTCTGCGTTATATATATGCTTTAATTAAACTATACGCTGTAACTATCTTAATATTTGTTATTGATGTTTAATCATATAGGTATGCATTATTCGTCATTTAGCAAATCCTTTTTTCTCATATCTCCAGCTAAATTAGTTAAAATAATTATTTCTTATAAATCTACACAGCAACAATGTTGATAAGTACATCGCAGTTTCATCCACTAGTACTCTAAACCTGTTTCAAATTTTAAAATTCCGTACACTTGCTCTAAACACTCGCTTAGTCCTTTATTAATGTTGTTATGCATGTTAATGAAAGCATATTTGTAAAAGATTTGTTAAAATGCTGACTTACAAGTGATTTAAAGAATTATTATTTGGGAAAATTTGCTTGACATCCCCATTATATGTCTTTATTTGGAAGGAAAGCTTCAACATACATATTTTTTGTGCTTTCTGTTTTTAATCGTGTCTAATCAAATACTTTCTGAAATTTGTTGGAGGATCTTCAACGTAAGCATTTCACTTATGCTAATCATAAAGAAACAATCTTCTTGGAAACTGCTTTAATTTGTTGTCTGCTTCAGTATATGAGAAAAAGTTCATACATCTTATTCTTAGCAAAGAGTGGTGAGAGGTATATTCCGCTTTGAATTTTAAATATTTACTTGAATTTTAAATTTGAATCAATAGTTTAATGAAAGTCGAATTCAGGTGAAAAGTCTCTACGATATCAGGAAGCTTTTCCTAAGCTATTCTAAATACTAAATTTTCAGAATAGAGGTAAAGTCTTTGATTTTAGTTACAACCTTTATGGTAGGAACTTATTTATTTGTATTTAATCTTAGACATAAATTTAATGATGGACATTTAATTGTTCCAATTTTCGTCTTTTAATATGTTAATTTGTAAGTTATAATCTATCATATTTTTTTCGTGAAAACCATATACATCTTTTATAGGCGTCTCTCATATTTCATTGAAAAGCTTCAAAAAATTTGAAAAATTCGAACGGCACTAATGACTCCGTGCCTTGACTATACCTGTGATATCCTTCATACTTCACATTAATATCCCTTTCATGTATTTAATAAGCCACAGTTATAATTTTCCAATATTTTTATTCTTATAATGTCGAAAATGTATTAAGACTATGTTTTTGTTTCGGTCTGAATAATTACGTCATACGTATCGTTTACATCTTCTTTTATCTTAACATTAAAATGGTTCATTAAGTTCATCTCTGAGAAACCTTACGTTTTCGATCAGCAAAATAATTACAAGTCATTTTTCCTTCAGGCACAATTGGTATCAGACTATTTCACACCCCTAAAAAATATATCAATTAACTTGGCATGAAATATAAAAGTTGTAACAAACGTAACAAATTGGAAACATGTAAAAATAAATAAAAGGACCAAACAGTAACTGGAAAAAGTCCTTAAATATTCCATAAATTTCTTGCCCTACAGACGTTTAGTAATCTTACGTAAATAGATCTGGAAAATGCCGCAAAAGGAAGCCTTTGGGACAGGAGATGGAGATTTCCCATCAGTATGAGTCCCAGTCTCACCGAGTTAGATGGTATTCCTAATTTGTAACTTCCTGCAGACGACGACGTTGATCGGTCTCCTGAAGACCGCCCGCCTCCTGCGGCTGGTGAGGGTTGCCCGTAAAATCGACCGCTACTCGGAGTATGGGGCCGCGGTGCTCTTGCTCCTCGTGGCCGCTTTCGCGCTCATTGCTCATTGGCTGGCTTGCATCTGGTACGCAATCGGCAACGCCGAACGGCCTTTCCTAGAGAATAAGATCGGCTGGCTGGACGCCTTGGCAGAAGATACTAAGCAGCACTACAACAATAGCCATGGAGGGCCCTCCATCAAGTCCAAATATGTGACGGCTCTCTACTTTACCTTCACGAGCCTTACCAGCGTGGGTTTCGGAAACGTAGCCCCCAACACCAACATGGAGAAAGTCTTTGCCATCATCGTCATGCTGGTGGGATGTAAGTATGCTTTATTTAAAGATAGTACTGTGCTCTGCTTATGTCAATTAGCTCTGTTTCTTTCAAACCTTTATTGAACTTAGCACGCAACCATTGCCCATGTAGCAATGACTGCATATGAAAGAAAGTCCTCTTACCATAGCATAAGATAATGCATGTCCTCTGCATGCAATCGAAGATTAAACGTAGCAGTCTGATAGTCCATTTCTCTTTGCTCTTAGTGGACAAGTCATATAAAAATACTTAAATAGGACAATGGTTGCATTTTTTCAAATTTATCTCCCAAAATTATCATCATTTACAGTGCTATAATCACCAGCTTATCCTATTTGACATCATTTCAAGTCCATTTATCTGGCGGTATGGTACTCAAAGCATAAACCATGCATTTGTCACTAATATGAATTAAATACAGATTACAAAGTTAGATTTATTTTACAAATGCCAAGCATTAGCGCTTAAGCCATTAGTTCATAGGCTCTCCAGTACTTTTTAACAATGCCATCATACCGAGAAAGTGCAATGCAATTATTTAAATGTTCAAAAATCATAGGCTGAATGGAGTCACACAAAATACAGTTTGGAGAATCCACCACTCCAATTCTGTAGAGGTGGTCTCGCAAACAGTCATATCCGGTCAGACGTCTAAATAGAGCTACCGCTGTTGTTCTTGGAAAACTGGGAATGAAAGTTGTCTATTCCCCCAGAATCAATTAACAAAGTTAGAAATATTATAATATATTCAAAGCTCAATATTTCTTACAAAGACCATTTTGCTCAAAATTTCAGTTATTCAGAGCAACGTTTCCTCTAACTATTTACAAGCATATTCAGCCACTTATATTTACGAAGATGCACATGTGATTTTACTTCCTATGCAAAACATAAATTATGACATGCTTCGCGCAGCTAAAAGAAAAATTATAGGGAATGTTGGTTCAGTGATATTTTAGCAATAACCATATACTTATTGCGGGAAACAAAACTGAGAGTTTTTTTTTTAAACTTTGCTAATGCAACATGTTTATTGTACCTCTATTGACCCCCCCCCCTCTAAGCCAACACACTGAGCAGGAAGCAGTGAAATGAAAACCAAAATGAGAACAGAATATTATACGATATACTTTTTTGCGAAACATATTAAATTAGTGAAAGATAAACAGTAAACAAGATATGCCATAACCGCAGAGTGTGAGATGAATATTCTTTAGCAAACAGGTTGTCCGTAAATAATTCATGAGATAAGGATAATTTCACTGCGAAAACTGTTACAGGGAAAAAATAATGCCATTACAATTCATTCGCTGACTGAAACCATTTCAGTGCATTCTCTCTCAATAAATGTCTAGCTATCCGTACAATAAATATCTGCATGGACCCTGTGCTTGGCAAACGTAGTAAGTGTTCCCATAGGCGGCGGCGGATGGGGCTGATTTGACCGGTGCGGTCAAGGTGAAAATGCCGGCACCTTATGTATATTGGCTATTTTATGCTAAGGCATAAAGGTTCCCTGACAAAGACACAAAAGCAGACGACACCCTTATGAAGCTCAGCTTATACCACGAAAAATACAACATTTATCAAGATGCCGGAACGCTCATTTGACATATTGTCGAATAGTCACCAACCTGCATAAAGGTGCCGGTATATTTATGACAAAACGTCGTTATGAAATCATCAAAGTATTAAATTCTGCTTTTATGCTATGAAGTAAAGAACAGGCCCAAAAGTTATGAATTTGCGATGACCTAACGACTATGAGGTTAAGAATATAGCTTTAGTACATCTACCATTAGTTAGTGTTTCGTATACTTTGGGGTAAGGGGGTGCCATTAGATGTTTTTCTTCCATTGAGATTATTGTTTTTTGTTGTATGAATCCTACAATTATAATTAAAAGTTCTTTCGTTTGTAAATTATCCATCTTAGGTGATGCGGCTGCGCTATGGCCACCACTGCCTCGGGATATTTTCCGAATTCTCGATAGTCCCATACTTTCCTATCCAAAGGTAATGCGATTACGTGATTGATCCATTCTTCAATGAAGCAACAGTTTTGTAGCATAATTATCTCGACAGCGAAAACAATATATTTCTTCCAATTAGAGACAATGCAGCTGAAATGTAATATTTTAGTTAGATGAAGAACTGTTGCAATAATAAATTATTACGTGAGAGCAAGGAGTTTATAGCCTAGCTGATATATAAGTGCAAGATTGAGGGGGCTGGGGCATCAGTCAGAGTGAACATGATCCACAATCCTTGGAAAGACATGGAAAATAGATTTAAAATTGTGAGCTACTCAAGCGTGTCTATATAATGTTTACTGTACAGATACTTCCAAATACAAACAAAAGTTGCCATAGCATCTAGTCAGTAGTAACATTCCTTGGAAGTTTTTTATCCAATTACGTTATAGTCTTCCTTCATTAGTTTATGTCGGTCATCAGGGCTAAATCTTATGATGCTCGCAACTGAAGAAGAGGTTTCTAAGTCACCTTCCTTCTTGTTGGACCAAACCCGTAAGATTAAACCTGTAACCCGCAATTACAAGTTGTGCTTGCCACCTGCAACACCAAGCTGTGTTGATTTCTTGGTGTAAAATGCTGAGGCTGAAACCTTTAAGCTTGTTCGACGTGAAGACAAGTCTAGAAAAATTTGCTATTCTTGCATTTGGTATTTTGCAGTTTGATACAGCCTCTAAAAAATCCTCTGAAATATGTTAAAGTCAATGAATGTAATGGTATGACTTTTTTCTAAACCTGTTTTCGTAGTAAATACGTTTTCTTATGAACCAGGCATAATTTAGGTACTTCCTTACATGAATGTATATATATGCTGAATTGAATACTACATAATTTTCATCCTGAAGCCAGTCTATTAAGAAACGCCAATGCTATCTGTACAAGAGTACTTAGCTGACTGAGCGCAGCAAAACGTTACCATGAACACCAAGATGGTGATTAATTAATCAGAATACTATTCGTTACATTTAGGAATTGCTGTGGTGAATATGTAATTTAGGGGAAATTAAACTTATGTTGATACTTGAAGCACATAATTTAAAATCTAGAAGATATGGTATGGAAGTATCTGCCATTTATATATCTTAATTGTGTAGTTATAAGATTTATTAACATCACTAAAATCAGGATCGAATGTATGTACATATTGGCTACTTATCAGAGAAAAATAATTCAGAATAAGCAGTTGCATGCTATGCAAATCTGATAGAGTATGATATAATGATTTCTTACATTAATCTTCCATGTGATATAATTGCTTTACATTCATATTCATAGAGTGTACTGTGACACTTTTATCAAGTAATATAATATAGAATTCAACTCTAGAATTGGTTGTTTATTCCTTTTAAAGAGATAATTATTTTGATTAGATTCAGTTTTCGTAATCCACAATTTTTACAAGCAAAGAATAGAAATAGAGATTAATTCTAAAGTTGTACCTAGAGTTTAAATGTAAACGTAAAAATGTTTATTTCTAAAATCTGAAAGAAAGACAAATTGTCAGTTGCAAAAACATAAAAGGCCTTCAAGAATTAAAGAAAACTATTTAATGAAAATTTAGTAACACACATTAAAATGTCTGCTTATACGTTACAATTAAGAGAATTTAAAATAAAATGAAACAGCAAACTTATTTAAGCACTTAATCACTTATTATCTTTATGGAAGCTTTTGACTGCAACCAGTCATCGATTCTTCAGATTACTACTCCGCAGTAATGTGAAAACTATTATAAATTATGATAAAAATATTTCTCTCGGACAATTAGTTTTTGGTTAGCAATCTAATTTTTTATTTTACAGTCTACATTCGTTATAACGATTGCTTGTGTCTTAAAGAAAAGAATGTTATAACGAAGCTACATTTAATATATTTTCTCACTGGGAGACTTTTTGCACCGGTTAATGTAATGAAACGGTCATTGTAATGAACAGCTGTTATAACAACGTTGAAAGTATTATTTTGTTCTCAATATTCACATGAATCTTTATTAAACGATTCTTTTTTCACACAACGCTAAGTTTTATTTCATTTAAAACATGAAAATTGCAGAAAGTAATAATAAATGGATTGAGATCTATATAACTGATACCACAAATTAAGTTACTAACTTCACCAGAAAAACATTAATATAATGAGTAACAAATATAGGATAAATCGGAAGGAAGGAAATTTCACGTCTGATATACAAAAGAACTTGCCACACTTGGTATTTAGCAGTACTGTCAAATATAAGAAAAATTATTCAAACTGTATATGAAATAAAATTTTCTGTTTCTTTACTTGTCCTCCCGATCTGAGATTATCTCGACCGGATTTGTAAATTTATCATGACAAAGAGGTAAAAACGCCTGTCGTTATCCAAGGCCTAGAGCACCTTATAGGTCATAGGCGGACATTGCCCAGCCCTGTTCCAGTTTTAACGGAGAACACTTTGGAAAACGGTTCAAAGGGTCTAATTAACTTTCTTCCCCTGTCCTCGACTTCTCGATGGAATTTTTAGTTCGACGATATTTTAAATGTCTCTATACTACAGACACTATGCATTATAAATGTCCATGCTTTCTCCGGGCATGAACCCGGATCGAACGATTTAGGCAGCTGGCATCACTAACTAATATATCGAATAAGGCTAATTATCGAAATAATCAAATTTTCTAATAGTCACATAAAAAGTGCTAACAAATAAATAAATTCATAAAACATATTAACTAATTATTAAATTTATTTTGAAATTCTGTTGCAAATATAAGTATCTATGGTTACAAAAAATCGCAGGTTTATTGTGAGACTTCTAAATGAGAAAATTGGGAGAGAATTAAATACTTTAATAAACATCTGTTTCATAATTGGCTTGCCTGTCGTATTGTCAATAACAGTTTGCAATTTGCCATCAAGAACACTAGATATTACACTGTTATACATTTTTTATCGGGCCATGTCAAAGATTCTGTGCTTGCAGCACCTCTGCCTCTAGCTTTGTCAGCGTCGTGAGACTATTCGGATGTTCATTGAAACCATCGCTGTAAGGTGTGGGGGTGACATTCGGCTTACAGTCTGGTGGTATTCTTCCAATCTGATGATACCTTATCCCAGGAGTTCTCAACCAGGGCTAGAGCAGAATTTTATAATTTTGGAGGGAGAATGTGGTCAGCCTGACTCCTACTTCCTGTTGTGCCACTGAAAAATCATCTAAATCTAAATAAATGTATATGCATTTTTGGAGTTTGGGGAAGGAAGAGGGAATGAACTTCTAGCATATGAAAGGGATGCATGGGGGGAAAAAGAACCACTGCATTAGAAAATTTTACAAAGAAAGTCATCCAAAACTCTGAATTTTTCTGGGAAAACGTATGTGAACCTACTCATCTAGTAATACATAACAGTAGAAAAATTAACTGCTGACATTTTATAAATATGTAGTTAAAAGACTGAAAAAAAATAACGAGATTTGGTGATACAGCGCTACTTGCCGACTTTGAAACTTTTAGAATGCAGGTTTGAAAATTCGAAAAATCGCCACCGATCGATTCATGCAACGGAAACGCAAAATAATGAATGAACAGATAAAATGCTCAAGCAAACATATTTTGGCTATCAGTATATGCATATTTAAAGATGTAATAGTGCTGATGAAAATTTAATCCTTGAAAAATTAGGTCAGAATACAAGAAATTCTGGAAATTATTTTACTGTGGAAAGATGCGCCATATTCAGTCATTATACAAATACTACTAATCATTATACTAGTCATTCTACAAATACTACTAATCATTATACTAGTCATTATACAAATGCTACTGCTTAACGTAATAATAAATACGGATTAAATGTGTAGCATAGATGAAGTGCAATAAAAAAATAGTCAAAGTAAGTAATCTATCTTTCACCAATTACAGTTAGAGACTGGAACCGAAATACAATAGTTTCAAAGCTACAAAGTACTGGTGGCCGACCGGTGAAACCGCTGACCGCAGTTACTTCGATGTGGATAGCTGAATATAGCAAAACACGAGGATTATTTGCCTTAATGCAGGTATGCCTTTCTGGAAGTCTTTCTAGAGGAAACAGACTCGCACTCACGTTACACGTAGGGAAAATTATGAAAACTAGCCATAAAACCAGCCCGTTTTATCTGGTTTGAAATCAGAACAAACTTCTAGCATTTAGCAATCTTTAAAAGCTCGGATACAGGTGGGGCTCAACGTGGTTAGGAATCATGATGAACGGAATGCCTGCGTGGGAGCTTTCGTGTTTTTACTCCTGCGTAAAATGAATACGAAACATTTCTCAAAGTCCTTCCTATCTTTTAAAAATGAAAATATTATAAGTTTTTCATTTGCCTACTTTTATTTTGCTCACATTTCAAGCTACATTTCGACTTTTTAAAATAAGTTCTTATATTACGTCAGAATTTTATTTTTCTTTAATTTATTTTTATCGTGTAATATATGATTGTGGTTTCCTGTACATTTTACCCCAAAATTCAGTATTTGACTAAACATCTGTTCTTCACCTTCAGATGTATCATATAAATCATTTTTAGAGCCAGTCTCTTCAGCTGAGGCGAGAATTTCTACTATTACTTCTACAACCGTAATTTCCTTTGGACTTTCATATTGTTTTGAAATCTCAAAAATTAGATATTTGAGTTTAAAACCCTAATATGTTAAAATTTGTATAAATGTATGCCGTGTAATCTTGAAACAATATCTAAACTAGACTATATGTATTTATATTACGAAATAAAGACACCGTTTTAGAGTCAGGGAGGCACTGAACAAAAAGGAGGTGAAACTAATAACTATCGAGAATCTGGTTTCCTAATTATTTTTACTTTTATTTCAGTTTAAACTAAAGTTATTTGTAGCTTCCAAATATAAAAATATTTAAAAAAAGATTGAGAAAGAATGAGCGGCAACAATTAACATTTAAGTGATAGATAAATAATAAACAAACCTTAGAGACTTTGATTAATATCAACTTAAAACAACTGACTGCAATATTCTGCAAGACGAACCTAGTGCAAATATTCTCTCGACCTAATAAGATTATAGAAGAAAATGAATTCTTAACCCTATGTTTAGTGCAATACAAAAGTCACTGATTTGAGCGCAATGTATCTACTAGATCTGTAGATGGCATTTATTTAATTTAATTTAAAATAACATGTAATCGTGCGTATTGTTTATATAATATAATGTTTAACACTTACTACAATTGTATTTGGTACAGAAATTAAATAGTAAAATCGACAAAACATAAAATCATATAAGTAAAACAAAATTTATCGATAAAGAGGCTCAATTACTCTGTCAGAATAAATGTAAAATAAAACATCTAATTAATAAGTTTCAATAACAAAATTATACTTAAATTTATTTCTGGAATGCCTGAAATAGCGCTATACAAAAAAAAACTCTTTCGAATAGTGTCGCAACGAATCTTGAAAGAAAGTTCGGCTTTTTTGGTAATTAAAAACGTTATTTCATTTTTGCTTCTTTATTTTTGTTACATTTTAGTAATTTAACAGTCAGTGTTATAGCTATTTTTGAGGCTGCGGAATCATCTATATTTTTCCTTTATATTAAACATTATATATATAATATATATTAAACAGAAATACATAAAAAATTGAAAATACTTTTGCTCATTTAGATATGCATTCTATAAAAAATTTATTTCTAAATCAGTGTAAATAGGAATCTGAAAATGCACATATCTGCAGTATTTGACAATGCAGAGCTGTTTTGAAGATTTCATGAAATTTTAAAATTCTGTCAGATGGTTCGTCATAGGTGATCATATTCGTCATAAAGGTCTCCATTGGCGGATCAAAAGCTCCGTTTATTTTCTGATTACCTATGGAATATTAGCAGATATCATTTTGCTACTAAGCATTTTTAGATGAGTAGATTCACATATATTTTTGAGGAAATAAGTAATGTTCAAGATTGGAAGACCTTACTTGTTGGTGGGTTGTTTTAACCAAAATAATTACTTGCACAAAACTTGCAAAAATGAAGTATTCTTTTTGAATTGACCTGTAGATCACGTAGTAATTCGGATCATTAAAACTTCGCAGATCATTTTAGAAATGTAATGAAGGATCTGTTAAAAGTAACATAATTATATCATTTGTTGTTATTTAATTTTATGTGAATAGTTTTGCAAATAACAATACTGAAACTATAAATGCCCTTTCTTCTGTCTGCTTTTAGCTCTCATGTATGCCAGTATCTTTGGAAACGTATCGGCAATCATTCAGAGGCTGTATTCAGGTACTGCTCGGTACCACACTCAGCTTTTACGAGTGAAGGAATTTATACGCTTTCACCAAATACCAAATCCTCTACGACAACGGCTGGAAGAGTATTTTCAGCACGCTTGGACTTACACGAATGGCATAGATATGAATATGGTGGGTTCTTCTTATTCTTTAAAGAGTTTTTTCTTATTTTTAAGCACAATGGTGAAGGGTGGGACATGGCTAAATTTCTGTTCGCACCGTTCGTTCTGTTGTGCCAACGACTTTATTTAAAGACGATGAGATTTCCTGACTTGTATTTTAAATACCCTGCGGTAAATCAAAGGCGTTTATCTTAGAAACAGAATGCCCGAGAAAAATTTTTATTGCTACAAAAAATCATGGTATTGGAATAAATGGAATGTGGTTTGTAGTTAAAAAACAAAAATGAAATAAAAAATTATTTCAAAACTTTATGTGCAAATATAAAATGTAATTATTAACCTTATCATTTAAATGTTGCGTGTATTTATTGGATAGATGCACGTTATTTACCAATTTAATAATTTTAAAGAAAAATGCATTCATTAGCAGCAAATTTTTAAAGAAAAATTCATTCATTGTATTTCTTATCTAGTTTTGGCAACAACAGAAGAAAATTCTGAACTTGGATTTGAAAACCAAATGTAGGAAATGAGAAACTTCTATTGTATAAGAAAAAAACCATTTTGGGCAGGATTTACGTAAAATGCGTTCTTTAGTGTGCGTCGTATCGTGGAATGAGTAACTAAGCAAAATTTTAAGTCAATTCGGTATATAGTTTCGGAGATCTCGTGATGAGTCAGTGGTATTTCGCTTATATATGTAGAGATAATCAATTTTAAAGTGAAATAAAAGTTGTCGAAAGAAAATTAAATTTAATGCCAAAAACAAAGGTAAAGCTAAGCTTCGGAATTCCATCCAATAGCCTTTGTCCACTATAGAGAAATGCGTTTTGTACATTTCCGTTGGTCTCTCCATCGTACTTGGATAGTTTTAGAGAGGAGAGGATCGGGACGTCATAAGTTCGAATTTAAAGGTGTTAGAATTGTGACCAGCTGTCGTTATGGATTTCCTTAAACTGCCAATTTCCTTGATGACAGCAGAAGAAATTCTGTCATCAATTTGTTGTTGGACAGCAGAAATTCTTTCTCCGATTTGCTGTTCGACAGCAGAAACTCTTGAATTTCTCCAAATCTACCTTCAACGGTTTCTATTCTAACTTATGTAGCCTCAAATTTGTTTTGTATTGTGGCAGAAATTTCTATTTGCATTTCCTCTTGATTTTATTCAATCTTTTATTGGCTCGTTTTCGTTTCTGCTTTAATGTATTCTTGGCCCTTTTCCATTTCTTCTTTGACAAGTTGGCGGCCCCTTTCATCTTTTCTTGGAACTCATAAAAGGCAATCACCAGCTGTCTTAATTGCTCACGCAACCCTCTTGTCACCAATCCCACTTCTGACACCAAAAATCCCACTTCCAATCCCACTTCTGACACCAAAAACTGTTGCGTGTGTACGGATTCGTAACAGATTGAATGCACACAGATGATGAAATTTATTTTACAAAAAGGAACACTGTACAGTTGTAAATCTTTACACAACAACACCCGTACAGCTCTTCTCAGTATCACAGAGTACAATCAGTAGCTAAAATTCAAACTACTGAGGACGTTAGACATAACGCAATGCAAAGACAATGCTTATACAGGTCAAGCTCCTACGGAGATCTTTCAGTACTCCGAACTTGTACTCATCTAAACAACTCTTACCGAGAAACTGATGCTCTTCCCGCTCTTACGTAATTTCTCCCTGCCGCCGAGAAATCTCTAGCACCTTCCAATTCTCGAACTTACTGGAAGTTATTATTACAGTTATACAGGGTCCGGACCAAAATGTCGCCAAATGGTCGCCCAGTTTGGCGAGTTTTGTAAATATCTCGCCAAACTTGGCGGTAAATTCAGTCTCCAAAATCGTCCCAACTTGGCGATATCGCGCCAGTTTAGGCAGATAGCTATTTGCTCAGTGTTGAACCTACTTTCTTTTCCAGAAAAGCTGAGCCTCTTTAGATTTTCATATTATATTATACAAAAGAAATAATATAATTTCACTAAAGTTATTTACATATGTACAAAATTCATAACAATATTTATGTAGCATTTCTTACCTATTTATTGACTATGTTGTTATTATAATATGTAATATATAGTATATATACAATATATGTAATATACTATATAGTCTATAAATATGATGTTCATAAAACTGATATGGTGCAATTTAATTGATAAATTAAATATGGTAAGACATTAGCAATATTAAGTAGTAAATACTATAGGATCTTATTCTCTTTGGCCACTAGATCCTACTAAGGAACCTGACGACTTCTCTCATAGGCGTGAAATAATACCAGCACAGAAGAAGTATGAAAATAACCTTTTATTATTATCAACTAGGAACAGAAAGGCACGTACTTCGTGCTTAACAAACACACCGACAACTTGCGGTGGAATTTAAGCGTTGTTACACAAATCAATTCAAGTCTAAAGAGTAGCGCTGAACTAGCACTTTAAGTTAAGTCTAACTAGGCTGACTCGACAACTTAACCGTGCGTGATAATTATTTAAGTGCCCAAAAGGCGTATCAGCAACTCCGCATAACAGCAAGGTCAAAATCGAAACGTTTGCAGGCTAGCCAAAACACGCTCTGAGTAAACTCCAAGATTCACCTCTATATACTCGCTTCACTTAAATTAGCATCCTGACGGGGAAGTGCGAGGGGAAGTTGAGGAGTTCAAGAAAGATAACAAAAATGTGAATAATTGGTTAATTGAACTGACGGAAACCCTACAATATAAGAATAATATTAAAAATTTTGAGAATTATTAAAATGCATTGTATATTTGCAGTATACCTTTTCTTTCTCACCTATTAAAAAACTATAGTATTTTGAAATTTTAACCTCAAATAGTAAAACAGCAACGAAACCATACTATACTTATACAATATAGTTTCAAGAAATAATAAACTAATAAAAAATGTTGCTTTAGACCGTACCACATCATAAACAATACAACATCATTTCCTGCTGCGTTTGAGGGCATAATAAATGTGTTCATGATGAATTGAGAAAAAAACATTGGATTGACGTGAGAAAATCTTACTAGATGCGTTCGAGCTACTGTATTTCACCATGTTTTGAATAGTTCTTTCTTATTATATAAGCTATAAATTGTTTATTTCTTTATTTTAAAAAATATTGGGGAAGGGCACAATAAATAACGGATACACTGAATCAGCCGATACGGAGATTTCAGAAATAATGCTTTTTTTCAGATAAAGTTATCAGACTTTTTTCAGAGATACTGGTGTTTGCGACACGTTTCATAATTTATGATGTTTTCATAATTTCGGGTTTTTATTCATTTACTTATAAATAAAATAAAGATATTTCATTGCCAGCACCAAGTCATTCCTGACAGCTTAGTGTCTTTTTAAATGTATAATACCTACTGTTCTTCATAACAGTTTCTTTTTTATGAGGAATCCTTTTTTTTTATGTTCTATATAACAGTTTTTTCTCCCTTTTTTATGCTCACAATTTCAACAACCTAAAGTTTCTGAAAAGCATTTTCTTCTTGTCGGATGGCAATATTGTATAAATCTAGAATTTTCTCATCGTTATTTTCCTCTTTACAGGTTTTAAAAGGTTTTCCAGACTGTTTGCAAGCGGACATATGTCTCCATTTGAACCGGAACTTGCTCAATAACTGCTCCGCTTTCAAAGGAGCCAGCCCTGGATGCCTTCGAGCTCTTTCCTTGAAGTTCAAAACGACGCATGCGCCACCTGGGGACACATTAGTCCACCGGGGAGATGTGCTGACAGCTCTTTATTTCCTCTCTCGAGGAACGATAGAGATCTTAAAAGACGATGTCGTTATGGCCATTTTAGGTGAGTTCTTCTGACTCCCTTGGCAACAGTTGCTTTCCACCTGCCCAATAAATTTCTTGATCAACCAACTACTTTTATAGTAAAATACTTTCAGGCAAACAGCGAAAATTCATTATTTTTTATTATTTCTAATAAGATGTTTTAGCATCGTGAAGCTTAATTTTGTCTCATCAATATTTCAAACAGTAGAAATTTTACCTCGACCTGTAATGATTTAGTGCAACAAATATTTTAAAGCAATGCTGGAAAAATTCCTATAGAGGATGGTGAGCCAGCCCATACCTTTATTTTCAGTCCGTAGCAAGGTTAATACAGTACATTATTACTATTGATGCAGTACATTATTACCCGTTCCATTCGGGCAGCAGTGGCAGCTTCAGCAGAAGTAGAACTGCAAGAATAAAAGAAGTGGAAATAAAATATTTTTAAAAAATCTGAAAGTTTTCAGATTTTATATTACACCCAGACAGGCAGGTTTCCTTTTTCCACTTGCAGACACATATACATTTCGAGAGCATTGGGCTAACGCCACATTGGACGAAAAATATTTTTAATCTCTCTCAATTCGGAGACAATACCTTTTTCAAGGGAATAAAAGCTATTGTTATTATTTCTGCTGCATCCTTCCTTAATCAACTCTTACCAAAGCTTGTTTTTAGAGCTTACCTTGTTTCACAATTTGGTTATAAAGGCACAGGCTTTTAACGCCATTTAATGACTATTTTATCAATTGATAGAAAACGCCGATTACTAGATACTTTGCAATATTTTCTTACAATATATATATATATATATGTAAGATACATAAAAACTATATAAAAGATTAAATTAGCAAAGTTAATTTCCCTTCTCAATTCTACAAATAGTAACCTCTGCCTGCACTGCGTAATTTCTAGATTAATCCATGTCATATGACTCTTGCATAATTCTGTTGATGTAAATGGAACTAAAACTCGAGCAGCCAATAGTAATTTTATAGCATTATTAAATATCCAATCAAAATGCATTGAGAACCAGAACTAACTCAGTCTGAATTAAGATTTCACCCTGAACATAACACACACTTGCTTTCTATGCTTTCGCCTAGCTGGACTGCAGTCTACCTGCTCCTTCTATCTTACTGCAAATTTATCTAACATGTAAACTTTTTGGAATAGGCACATTTAATGTGCTGACTTGTTTCTGGCCGTAATATGTTTACTGAAATAAAAAATTAAGATTTAAACTGCCTTCGCCTCCAATCTCTTATTAATTATGGATTAACACTTCTACGCCATCAAAATTCCTGCTGGTCATTACTTCTGAGTTTTTTTTATCATATATACTATATAACAGAGATATAATAATAGAATATTTATCTTTAATGAAATTAAAACAAAAAGTAATATTATTTTAACTCAAGAAGCAAATGATATGCTTTTAAAATTTATAGACTTAGCTCTTTATGAAAGCATATTCTTAATATATATGTAGGATGTAGTTGTACTTACGAACTCTAACAACAGTCTTATTCATAACAACGGTAGTAACATTTAATAATTTAATTACGAAAACACGCGAACATAACAGACGTAATTAACACAAAGATGATGCATAGAAATAAAAAGAAATGAGAAGACAAAGTCAATCTATGGCATCATAAAAACGGAATAACTTCATAAGGAGACTTCAGAGTCCTTCGCTTTCGAACTTCATCGTTACTCCTGTCTCCGTCTCTCTCTGAGAAGTGATCACGTGATCTTACTGGTGAGCGCGTTGCCATTCTTATAAAAAGAAGCATATCACCACACATACGTATATACATATTCTTTCATACAGAGTTAAATCTATACTTTTTTAAAAGCATATCATCTGCTTGTTGAATTAAAATAATATTATCTTTTCTTTGAAATATCAATAGAATATATATATATATATATATATGAAATGTATTTTCTCATACATTATTTGTGTTCTGCAGCCGGGGCAATAGGAATGAGACAAAATTTGGAGTATAAAGTGATACGTTTATTTTAGCATCCATCTCACAAGCATTCCTCCTGTATCTCGAGAAGCCCTATTTATAGATAAGTGTGCATCATGGTGCTCATTCAGTCAGCGATATTAATTGAAATCACGGGGTGACGCTATCTTCTCATCAGGAATGTTCGTAAGGACTTTATGTAATATGACAGATTTATGAGTTTGGCGATTTGGCGGGCGCCAACAGGTTAATATAATTAAGACACAAAGCAATAGCTATTGACAGGGGCTTTTCACCCAACATTATTAATCAAGGAGTTAAAAATTTCTCATCTCAACACACTAAAAGGCACACTCTTGTTTTAGGAGATTATAAAAATTATGTTGTCATTCCCTTCTTTCCATTAATTAGCTATAAAGTTGCACCTGTTTTGCAGAAATTTAACTTCGGGTCGTTTATTCTCCCATCAATAAAATTTCGAGTTCCATACTCAAGAACCCCATTCCGGATAGAAATTCCTGGGGTATTTATAGAATTCCTTGCCAGTGTGGTTTAATTTACATTGGCCAAACTAAGAGAGCCTTAAAATTTCGCGTCAAGGAACGTGAGGCATATGTTAGAGAAAAGGAAACACAGAAGTCTTCTGTTGCTCAACATTGTTGGTCCGAAAATCACACTTTCAATTTTTCTGCTGCCAAAATTATTCAAAAAACATCTTCCATTGGAGAATTGAATTTTCTAGAGGCATTTCACATTCAAAAAATCTTTCTGTTCTAGTTAACGATCCTAATTCCAATCCATCTTTGCCTTCGGCCTTTAAAGAAATTATGTTTTGTTCTGGTTTCATCAACAGATGACGCCACTAGCTTATTTTCTGTCCAGTCATTATATCCTATCTCGTGCATCTGCGCTTTTGCTTCTGAGGATGGTGGTTCAGTGAAACCATCGAAACTAGTCCTGTGAAAATTTTAAAATATAACGCTGATTTTTGTTGTTATGATAAAGAAAGGATTTCGCAAATATTTAGGAACAGGGATGCAATTTAGGTAGAGAATCGCCAACACATTATTAAGCAATATTATTAGAATTTAATTTAATCAATTCATTTAAAAATATCATTACATATATATATATATGAAATATACAAAATATGCGTAATCATCACAGCAAAATCCATCTCTGCCCTTTTTTTAAGTGCGTTGAATTGTTTGTTTAAAAAACTTAGCAGAATAAGCTAATAGTAACTATCGATAGATTCTTCCGTGGAAAAAAAATCATCTGATCTACATAAAAGGTCAATTTAAATGCTAAGATTGTCACAATGGAAAATACTTAACCAACCTGTTTTCCTTAAGAACAATTTATTCGAAATTTTTCAACTCCTTCTTAATAGAAGCTTTGTTCCTTTCAGGCAAAGACGATATCTTCGGAGAGAATCCCTGCAGCTACAGCACTGTAGGTAAATCTCGCTGCAACGTCCGTGCCTTGACGTACTGTGATCTGCATAAGATAAATCGCGAAGACCTACTGGACGTGCTAGACATGTATCCAGAATTCTGGGAATCGTTTTCCACCAATTTAGAAATCACATTCAATCTTAGAGATGTAAATATACATTTGTTGTCTAGTTCTCTTCTTTTATTTAATATGAGATTATTAAACTGCATTCGTGAAATTTTTCTTTTTATTACTTCACCAGTAATTATATTTTGCTGATTATTTTTGAAAATATACTTAATTTTAATGAGAGCCGGATGCAGCTGAAGGGGTAATTTGTTTTAACCGAAATTTCATTTTTTTTATAAAACAAATTTGTTAACTAAATTTTTAATTTTATTTATTCTTTATAAAAACATGTACAGTGGAACCTCGAGATATGAGCACCTCTAGATACGAGAAATTCGAGATACTAGGAAAGTATGAGTGAAACTTTGTCTCAAAATGCGAGCATTGACTCGAGTGACGAGCAGTGAGACAGGCTGTTGGTATGCGTGGAGCCACTTCCGGAACCGGCTCGAGTCGGGTAATCCCCTGGTCAGATCACTCGGTGTTCTTTGATCAACGTGTTTTTGCGCTTGTGAGTCAATTGTTTATTACATTTAACGTGAAAATATTTATTTCACGATGCCTCCCAAGAAGCGTGTTGCCTCAGATAGTGCTGCAAAGAAAAATATAGAAGTTATGGACGTTGAAGTTAAGAAAGAAATCATAGATAAACAAGCGCAGTATAAGAGTGATGGAATTGGCAAAGACTTACGACCTTTCAACATCGATCATTTGCACTATTCTGAAGAAGCGGAAAGAAATTAAGAAATTTGATGGAGCCAAAGGAGTTACCGTTACTTCCAAGCACCATCCAAAACTCCTAAAAGATGTCGAGAAGCTGTTGTTGGTGTAGATTAACGAGAAATAATTAAAAGGTCTTTGTCGGAAGCTATCTTAAAGGTTATATTATTTACCAGTGTCGTTTTTAATGATTGAAAATTGATTTTTATGTTTATATTTTTGGGGGTGCGGAACGGATTAACTGGATTTCCATTACTTTCAATTCGGAAGTTTGTTTCTAGATACGAGAAATTCGATATATGAGCTTAATGCTGAAACGCATTAAACTCGTATCTCGAGGTTCCACTGTATATAATAATAATGAAGCAAAGGAAAAAATAACAATAATAATGAAGCAAAGGAAAAAAACTTCAATTTATATTTATTTTCTGTGTGAAATCCAAAGGCCCATAGAAAGTGGTCCCATTTGGCCCCGCAGAAGCCGTTAAATAGAAAGTATATAGTAATTACAGCATACTGAATGGGTATTGAAACTGCCAGTTACACCAAATAATCTGAATATCAAAATTCCTATAAAAATTAGGGAACTTTTCATGGTCATTTATATTTTTCTTGCATAGTTTTCAACAGCGCAAAATAATACTGTTTACATATAAATATCTACCCAAGCAAACTGATTATTATTACTGCAAAAATTCAAAATTAAAAGTATTTATCTTTTCACAAGTATGAAATAAAAAATAACCAACTCCGTATTTTAAAATCTTTAAGTAAGATTTAAATCACAGTATAAGTTAATTTGCTCCATTTGTAAATTTTTTGGGTCGTTATCCACGCTCGTTTTTAATTGTAGTGAATATAATATAAAATTGGACTCAAAATTTATTAAAATTTTAAACCGTTCTTTTAATTCTCATAATAATTAATGTATGGGAAATGCTAATTAATGTATGGAAAGAGATAAATTGCTTTGGGGTCGTATGCGGCCCTCAGGGCGCAAGTTTGATACCATTGTTCTAAAATAATTTGAATTGTTTCTTCCGAGTTATTAGCTTTTTAACCATTTTATGATTTATTTGTTTGAGCTCTAACAGAGAACGAACTTCGCCTTTTGTAAAAGGCAGTTTGCCATTATAGCAGCTCGTATGAGCACAGTAGTCAACTTAAGAACATCAACTTTTATCTCTACTGCTGCTGCCTGAATCCGCGCCATATTAATTTGAATGTTAATTTAGAAGTCAAACAACAAAAATCAGCATTCTATTTTCAAATTTTCACAGCAACGCTTATTTTTGTTCTTTGACTTCTAAATTAATATTTGTTCGGCGTGTTATTGTTTCTTAATTAATCTGAATGTCTTTTATAAAAGTATGAGGAAAATGTATACATAAAATATTCGCTTACAAATTTCCACAATTTCTACATGTCATATTGGACAAATCTTCAAATATACTTGAATGATGTACAGACAGTTTTAGATGGTTGTTAGCATTGCATTCAGAACGGCCTTGTGATTGTGGCTAGTTTTGCCTCAGTTTACAAAGGCCTCTTCAGTCTGAAGTTTGCAGAGATTTTTCCGTATTGACAACATCGATAGCATTAGATCGGTCATATATTCCTACAAATTAAAACGTTCACAATTTAAGCACGCTCTTCTGGAATTTCACGCCGGGGTAATTTCCAGCGCCTAGAGATGCGAGTTCTTTTTGTATATACCAAAATTTCACCTAAATTGATTTATCTATCGTTATGCTACCGTTTTGAGCTATAAAGGAATCTTTTTAATTCCTCCTTTGTTGTGTTGCAAGATCCGTTGTAAATAAAATTCCTAAATGGACGATTTTATGAATATTTAACTTATGTTTGTTTAAGTTCTTGAACTTGGTTAATTTCACATTGAAGAAATCTGAGAACAGCCGCCTTTGCTGTCTCTTTCAGAAGATCGCCTTTAGTAATTATTTTAAGGTCTTTTAATCCAAATCTTACGTTTTGTGGTATCTGTATTTTAAAGTAGTGTCTTCTTCACGGTTTCAGATTTTTCCTTTTAGAGAGTATAAAACGTCACATACTTTTAAGGGCGTTTCTTTTTAGGCAAAAATACGTTCTTGAGCCAGTTGTTTGATTTTATCGGAATATTATCTCTTTGGTCTGTGATTTGAAGTTTACCTTCTAATCTTGCCATCTCAAATACACTAACCTGTTAGTAAATTAAGCATCAACTGAAACTGATATTTAATATCAGAAGTAACAGTTGACGTTTTATCAACAAGAATAGTCTCTAAATAGAATAATCTAAGTGAACGAGTGAGCGCCACCAAGGAAGACAATTGACCTGGCCTTAGCCTCACAGTGTGATATCTTCCTGGCAGAAACCATCTACTCTCTGCTCCACCCTGCTCCGGAAACTCAGACGAATAGACGGCAAAGAGCCTCATAAAGTCTACATGTAAGCTTGGAAGTTGTTGTACGGGGAAAGAGTATCCTGTTAGGAACTACTTAAAATTAAGCAAAGAAGCAATCAAAAGACTGTTAAGAATCGCTGTTAGAATAGACAGTACAACTTCCACTAGATAATCTTTTGTGTTTATATCATAGGAAAGTTGACGATTCACGTTTCTTTTTTACACAATGTTCACAGGGTGCCGCTGACTCATACCCTAGGGTTCACATAAGTCAGTCCTAGCACGCAAGATTTGGTCCCAACTTTAGACCCACAAGTGAGGGAGTTCCCCATAGAAGGTGGTCCCATTTGGCCCCGCAGAAGCCGTTAAATAGAAAGTATATAGTAATTACAGCATACTGAATGGGTATTGAAACTGCCAGTTACACCAAATAATCTGAATATCAAAATTCCTATAAAAATTAGGGAATTTTTCATGGTCATTTATATTTTTCTTGCATAGTTTTTCCATTTTGATTTTTAGGTTATTAATTCCGCTCTGTTATTTTTAGACTGAACAAGCAGGGGTAGATCCTGAGCTTTTTAGGCATAAACAAGTGTACAAAGAGCCAGATTCAATAGATGAAGGTAAAAAGCATTTTTTCCCCTCATAATTCACTCTTAAATTCCGTATAAATTGTTTGAAAGAAATTTGATATTTTTTCTTTAAAGCGACTTTTATATGTTATTATTATTAGCAGTTAATAAAATACTCCTAGTTAATGCTAATAAAACGGTAATTAAAGTTGTATCACAGTATCCTAATATGTTTATGAAATTTTGGAATGTATCAGTTTTTAAGGACTTTTAATTTTCTCTGCTTACAGTTGGGTATTATACATAGCAAAACTATAATAATAACTACGAATAATCGCATTAAATGGGAACACAATCTGTCCAGATAACTAAGTTATTTTGTAGAGCGAGCAAATTGCGTATTCACTGTAATATAAAAAAAAGTTTTTTTAAATAAATAAAACATTTTTCGCTTATTGTATTTCATTAATGAAAAGTAAATGTTAAAATTATTTCTTATTTATCTATACGTGTAAATAATATATTTCTGTTTAGAAATTGAACAGCTTTATCAAACTAAAACAAAATAATTAAATTATTTTTTATGCAAGCCCTAAAACTATGCACATTAGCTTTTTTTTATATTTCATATAGTAAAATTAAACAAAGAAATTTTTCAAGTGTGACGAAAGCAAAGCGCATAATCTGTTTGTATTTAGTTATAAAATCACGTATTAAAAATTAAATCATAAGATTTTATTAAAATTCACTAAAAATAAAAACAGCTTTTATAGCTATCGCAATTATTCAAATGTTATTAAAAATAAAACTGTAGGGCTACTAGAAGAAAGCGACAGATTAAATCAAATTTGTCAATGACAAATTTAAATGAACTGAATCTTGTCATTTTTATAAATATCATTTCTCTGCTATCATTTCTATATCCTTTAAACAAATTTCCTTCCTTTAATGTTCGATAACAGTGCTCTTATTTTCATTCTTACATGGCCAATAATGTTGTAATAGTTAAAAATGTTTTCATTTTTAATCTTATATATACTGTTACGAATATTGTATATAGCCTTCGGCCCCTATGCGACTGCATTCCTTGCATACCCTTATTTACGCCACTGCTCTGAAGTATTTCTTTTGATAAAATAAGTTTATCAACATATCATCAGAGCTGCGTGCATTCAATTTATTACGAACCCATACGCACGCAACAATACAACGATAAATAAGTAAGTTATAAAATATGAAACCAAACTTGATTTTAATTAGCTATAAACCTCTTTTATTTTTCATTTAATTTGGGAACTTCATCTCTCAGCCTAGAAATAGCATCATACGTCTAAACTGCGTCATTCAAATTTATCATGCGTTACGTTTAATGCAGATACCTCTTAACCAACACCAAATTGCTAACCAAAACTTGGAAACTGAAACTTTTGATCCCCTCCCTTCTTTCTCTGAACTGCTGCGTCACTTTTCGTTCAGTTGATTTTCGAACCTACAAGGATGTCTCAAGTTCGTGGAACTCCCAATGCAGAGTTTATTACAACTAACTATCATCATTTAACTGATGGATAAAATAAAAAGAAAGTCTTCATCATGACCGGAATTTCGAATCAGATCAAGGTTATTGTAACATCGAATATATGGTGCACGAAAATTCTAATGTAGGTATTTTGACACAAAATTGGACTTTTTTCAGAAATGACATGTCAGCTTTATCGATATTTCGATTCTATGGCTCAAATTATGCCAGATTGCCAAATTTTGTAAAAATCGCACAAGTAGCTTTTAAAAAATTAGCTCTCAAAATTTTAACTCCTCCATGTTAATTGAATTCCGTATCAATATCACTTTTTATATTAAACTTTTTTTATTCTTCTATCACATTTCGAATTTTAGGTTCATTTAAAATCCAATTCACCCAGTTTTTATGATTTATTTTTAAATTTTGCATTTTAAAATAATTTTTATAAATTTTTCGAAAACAATTTTGAATTATAACCTATAAAATTTTTACCATCATCTTAAAGTAGATGTATTTCTAAGAATATCTTCGAAACGTTAGAGTTTTTGATTCAATATTTCCTAAGATATACGTGAATTTACATATTGGCGAGTTTTGAAGTTTTGCATATATGTTATAAGCGATGATAATCTCAAATGCGATTTACGCACTTTGTTAAAATTATATTTGAATGAAAGATGACCTTTATTCCGCTCGTCCAGAATGAAAAAAAGGAGAGGGAAAAAAGGTTGCTGTAAATAAAGAAGTTCTCCAAGTGAATTATTCTTGGCGCAAACTGGAAAAAATAAGCCAAGATACATTTTTGAATTTCTCAGTAAATTTCACACCAAATTTTACGAAGTTTAATATCTAGGCATAATTTGAGACATAGGAGCGAAACATGAAAAAAATTAGCATATCATTTCAGAAAAAGGCCGATTTTGTGTCAAAATACCTACATTAGAACAACGCTATATATAAATCTAATGTATATCCTAAGTCGCGCTTTCGAGACATGAAAAACGTAATTTGAATTTCGTCAATAAGCCTAGTAGAACGAGACATACAGAACTGTCCCTTTTTTCGCAGTGTTGTACATCTGAATCCTTTGTTAGGACTTCACGTTGCACATAGCAAGCGAGACGTTTGCACAAGCATCTGTAATACGGCTTTGAAGGTCCTGCAATGTTTGCGAAGGGATCACAAGCAACTGCTGTTTGAGGTATCCCCGCAGGTGAAAAGTACATTTTAATCAGCTCAGATGAACGTGGACGGCATTCTTCGAAAACACCCTACCCGATTATTTGTTCTCCGAATTCTTGTGTCAGGTATTACTTCACTAGTGTCCTGAGCACAGGTGCACCGTCATGTTGGAACCATGCATTCCGAAGTTGAAGCAATGGCAGATTCTCAACAAAATTGGGTATTGCGTCTTGCAAAAGTTCTAAATATCGTGAGGCCGTTAACATACCGTGGTAAAATATTGGGCCAATTAGTCTGTTATTGTAAATTTCACACCAAACATTCATTGAGAACTGTATTTGATGTCGTACTTCAGCTGCGCACTATATCTGCCAAGAATGGTGGCTGGTTCATGACGAAGTTGCACGATGTGAAATGCCTCTCGACGCTCTCCTTCCAATAATGCCTGTTGACGTGGTAGCAGGTATGTGTGTGCATTTAATTCGTCTAGGATTTTCCAAACGCGACTTTTGGATAGGCCACAGTTTTGACTTATCTCTCTTGTGCTGCTGTTTGGATAAGTGGGTGCATCTATCATATGTTCGGATGCATCTTCCGGTTGCACTTTCCACTTTGTCTTAGTTGGTCTGCTAGATCGAAGTCGGGTAGTCACGCAGCCTGCCTCCTTTAAACGTTTCACAACCTGTAGAATGGTTTTGTGTGAAAGATGTGGGTTTTCATGAAAACGTTGCCTATACGATCGCGCTGCTTATCGGACCTTCCGTCCACATCCACCGTAAAGTAGAACCACTTCACAATAATAATTTTTTGAAAACCGCTCCATGACTACGAGCTTCAACATACAACCCGGAGGAGATCTTTTTCATAGCCGTCTCAGGTGAACAGGTTTGACATTTTATACTCTATTTGCAAAATGCACAAATTTTGCCCACCAAGCTCAATTTGCGTTCAATCGTTTTGCGACACGGCTGTGCACAGTCTGCGTATTGTCTACTCTGTGTATAAGGGCAATGAGTACCAGAAGGCACCCCGAGAGGTCTGAATCACAGTCGTCTCGATTATGAATTACAAACGATACCACTGTGCCGCGATACGGGCTCTTTTTCATTCGACAGATAATCTTTTCTCTTTTCGTTCAAGTTGCGCGACGTCACAGTTTCGGAAATAGCGAAGACACCAATGTGCGTTTTCAGCTTTCTGTGTTTTTTTTTTTTTTTTTTCATTTATATCCACAAGTTGTCTTTTCGTACTAAATCGATGATATTGTACAACTTTTTAATTCACGTTTTCCTCCTATCTCATATAGTTTTCAAGGTCAGAATGCTAGTTTCGCCCTTTCCTATTAAGTAGAAAAGGTCTCATAAGCGGACCCATCTAGTGCACAGCTATTTTACTATACTCAAACACCACTTTTACGACTGCAGCTGCGAGGCCTTTCGGTAGTTCGCCGGGTGGTACCAGACTTTAGTAGGCACCCTGTATGTACTATATATGTAGGATCGGTATTTACCATCCAGGAGCATGATGTCTGTGAATTTACTTCCGAGATGGCTATCTAGGAGCTAATAAACTAGTCCGATTTATTAAAATTCAAATCTTTAATGGAAACATGAATAGTTGCTTAACTAAAAGTATGAATTTTGAAACAAATCGCTGTTCTTTATCGTTTTTACCTAAGTCAGCGGGGAAAAGTAAAAACGTATGAATAACAAGCTTTATTTTACTTAGAAAGACGAAAAAAAGGAAAAGGGGAAAAAAGGTTGGATGATTAGAGGTACGGATGATAAAAGGTACGGATGATTAGAGTTCTACTGTAGTTTTATGCGGAAGAAAAATTTTCAAATACAAATGAAGGTATTTGTTTGATAATTTTTAGTTCAGTCTGATAAATTTGAATGAATGTTTGCTTGAAGTGTATCAGAATAGATGAAATTCAAATTCGTGTCTTTGCTTGGCGAGAACCAAGCTACTGAAGCAAATATAAACTTATTACTTTGAAAGTAGTCCATTATTTATTACGGTAATATTAAACTTTAAGCAATAAACGTCGAACAAAATCTAGAAACAAAAATCTTGAGGAGAGAGAGATTCAGCATTGTTACACATTGGGCTAATTTACAGAGCATATCATATGCATGAAAGCTGTAATATTTTAGAAATTATTATCAGTGTTCTAGAAAATGGTGAACGTATAATACAATAACATTTATTTTGATTAATGAAAAGAAAAGCATTACAAATTTTGTACCTAATTCATCCCAATCATTGTTTCGATTTTTCACTGGCGATTTTATGTCTCGATTTAATTAACCCCCCTTAACATTTTGTGAGGAACAAGACTAAGCATGAGCATTAATGATATTGGCATTTACATTAACAATTGGTTTGATCTCTTTTTGAATATCCTGGTTATGATTCTAAGGGAAAAGATAAGAACTAGAATAAATATGGTTTTCAAAATAGTAGGACTTTACATGGTTATTTTTATTTAATGAATATCATTATTTCAGCTTTTACTTAATTCATAATAAACACATTTTCATTAATAACAGATGAGTATATAATTTAGTTACCAGCTGCGGACAGTAAGTGTCGCTATTTGCACATCCACCAAAAATCACTTACAGCTAAAAGCATCTTTCATTATTAATGTTACCTTTATTATAGCTATGTTAATATTTTGAATTTCGAAGCCGCTTAGTAGAAGAAAAGCCCATAAAATAATACAGATAAATTTAAGATTGTAACACTAAAAAAGTGGTCTATTTTATAAATTACAATTCGAATACAGAAAATATTTATATTTCATTCTCTCCTCCTTTTTTTTTTTTTTTTTTTTTTTTTTTTCATAGGAGAATCAAATAAATCTAAAGACACGAAAACAGAAATGTTACAAGTGCATACAAATTCATCCATATTCATCCATATTTTAAAATGAATAACGTAGTAGTGATTTATATATATGTCATGACATGAATGATTTGGAACTTGGTGGTGGCGTAATAGATGCCTAGAGAAGAAACTTGACAAGACAGACATGGCCGAACTCAAGATAATTTTATTATTGATGAAAGCAATTCTGGATTTGCAATATTTGGTTCACATACGGACGAGCGCCTTATGCTCCCTACATTTTTGTTAGCTTAGCACATATTCAGTGAATAAAGAAAGAAGCCAAAAAGCATTTTGCCAGGAGGAAAGCATAAGCGAAAATGTCGCAGCAATTCAGAGGAAGAAGGGGTGGGGTCAACAAGTTTCAGTTCGAGTTAAAAAGTTTTGGCTTACAATTAATTAAATGATTGGGCAAGAGGTATCTGCATTAAGTGTTACGTCAGATCGCATGAATAATTCGAATGACGCAGTTTATAGCGCTATTTTTAAGATAGAGAGAGGAAATCCCAAAATTAAATAAAAAATAAAATTAGAAGTTGGCTTTCATATTTTTTATCTTACACACACACACACACATATATAGAGAGAGAGAGAGAGAGATTGCCGCTATTGTTTAACGGTAAGCGATATATATATATATATATTGCTCACCGTTAAAATAAGAAAAGGTTTCTGAAAGGGGTTTATCATTTGTGGAATAATCTATTTTTCCATTTATGTTTTATTTTGTTCCCTGAATCAGAAACTTTAGAGCAATCAAATTAGTGAAAGTATTATTCGGAGAATAAGTGGATACTGAGAAAAGACTTTACTAGTAGTTAGTCAGGAATTTCACAATACTTACTAACAAAATGAAACTTTCAGAATTTACAAAATGTGTTATTTCCTCTACAGCGTAAGATAAACCATAATTTTTCGAAAATTAGACTTCCCTTGAGTATAAGATCCTCCGTACATTTCAGAATAAATTTTAAGAAATAAAACTATTGGTAAATATTTATTTTGCCTTTTGTTCTAAAAGGAAAATCATAGTTTTTCTCCTTCCTTCAGAATTTCCTTGAGGTAACAATACCATTAATTATGACCCAAGGATATTGTTAGTAATACATTGTTACCTTTTTGTTTTCAAGCATTCTTGTGACCAGCATAGTGGATGCAGGTCTAAAGTGAAATCGCTTAACTAAACGTGGTGACTGTAATCAGTTTTTATGGAGTTTATGTATACAGTAATTATTTATGGAGTTAAATTAGTATTCAGATAAATGTACTTATTTCATACAGTATGATAATTAAAATCCTGTCTTTCATTTTGCAGTTCCATTTCATAAAATATTTGTATATAAGATCCTACCAAATTTTAGAGCAAAAATATAGGGGGTTTCATTTTTGAGTGGATACGGTATTCACCCTAAAGTGAAATTTTAATTTTCATTGAATAAGTACAAAGAAAACTGTCTTTAATTTGTGAAGCTTCAATCCTTAAAATAAAGTAGAATTTCTGCCTTAAAAAGTGATTCTTTATTTCGATGACATTATGAAATATATACGTAAGTATATTTAATTCGTGCTTTTAATACGCTTCACTTGTTCCAAGGAGATGGTGGTAGTCGAACCAATTCTCTGTTAACGCCCATTTTACCACCAGAAGAAGCACGTACCACTGCCTACCAGTACCCTCGTGCTCGAAGAAGAAGGAGAAGGCCGAGGCCTCCTTCTAGTGATGAAGGTACTGGATTCAGCGATGAAGACGATCGACGGTACAGCGGCATGGGCATTCTAGAGTTCTCACCCACAAAGGCGGGACAAGATGTCACGCCAGCAAATCTCAGTTTTGGACAAAGGCAGAGATCTGGCACGCTACATTCTATAGCAGGTAAGAAACTATTTTTTATGCTTTTGACATTAGCTTGGCGCTAATATGCCAAACGTAATAGAAACTGAAATTATTAATCACATTAAGTCCAATCCCATTTGCTGTTATTAGAAGTAGTGTAAAAGAATGTCACATAAAACACTAAATTTTTAATTATCATAAGAAGAAACTTGAGCGAACAGTCAATGAACTTGAATGAACCATCAGTGAAGAGTTAAGGATTACTTTGAAAAATCATGATGTCTCTTTTTTTTTTAATTCAATGATGTCTGGTTTGGTTAATAGCAGAAAAATCAAAGTTAAATATTCGAAACAGATTTTTTTAAATATTTTTATACAAATTTTTATTATGGAATAATCCTTTAAATTCATGAAATCACTAATTTTTTAAAATGTACTCAATTGTTTCTCTTTCATTTCTCTTACATACGTGCAAATGTTTTTAAAAGAGTTTCAGAAGCGAAGCGAGAACATAAATTTTATTGATTTATGTGACAGTTAAACCAGTTAAACGTTCTCTATATAATATGTTATAAATGTAAAAAAAATTAATAAATCAAAGATCTAAATCCAGATTGCTGTACTATACTTAGAGCAGCTTCCTTTAGTTCAGTTACGAGCCACTGATCATTAAAAAGAAACTGAACTAAAAATATACTTATGTCGGGCGAATATCTTTTCAAATTATTGCATTTTCAGCATAAAATGAGAATGTACAATCAGAAATTGTATACTGATTAAAAATTAATTAATATTAAGCCTTCAAGGAAGTCAAATTAATATCATTCAGTTCAAATTAAATTCTTGTATGCAATTAAGTAGTGTTTTACTTTCAAAGCTGCTACAAATTATTAATTTCGAAAACGATATATTGTAACCAGGAACTTATAACTAGAACTAGGTTTTCTATTTACGGTGATAAAATAAATATATAGTAGCTTATCATCATGAAAAGATTCCTTAGCTCTTTTGCTAAAAACAGTTATTGTGCTACACATAAAAGAGCCATAATTTATTATGATCATATGCATAAACTATTTCTTTTTAGAACTCATCTATTTCAAAATACAATTCTTTTAATAAACTTAGAATTTGATGAAAATACATAAGAAAATCTCTCACAAAGATGTTCTGCTTCTTTTCTGATTCAAAGATATCATCATTGCAATATCTCTGAATGAATCTCAATGTTTGTACAGCAAAAGAAAAGTTTGGGAAATGAAAAAGAACTAAACTACTATAATTGTTTAAAAACTGCTTATATAGCGTTACATATGTACAGAATGTTTCAGAGAGATGGACCTCTAACCATCTCTTTAACAGTTGATTATAGCCCTGTTATTCCAGTTTAAGAGATGCAAGAAATAGAATAAGCTTTCAAACTAAAAAAAATATTGCTTACGTGATTCCTTTTAGTAAAAATATGCGAAACTTTAAATATGGGTCTCGCAGGGAGAAAATGTGACTGAGAAGATTTTCATAGTCCGATTAATCGAAATATAATCCGTTCTCGCAGAGCTGAAAATCAACTGAGAAATCCACTAAAAATCATTTTTACTTAAATATATACAGAAATCATTTAATCTAAAGATAACTATGCAAACAAGTTTTTGAATAAAATTTTTAAGGCTACCTTTTACATCAGAAAATAAAGCGAATCCTCTCTGACGACCATCTCCTTAAGCCGACTACTTTTAAAAGTGACCAGCATTTATAAGAACATAACAATACATCACCTCTACTTCTACGCTTGGAGTCATGGGTAGTCATTTCAGAGAAGGTTCACTGCAGTCGTTTAAATATGTATTTCAAACTTTCATAATTATAAAATTTCAAAATTTTTATCTAACATAATTCTTATTATTAGACATGAAAAAATGTAAAAAACAGGGATTGTCCAGAATTTCTTTTTATTCTTAATACAATAAATAACAAACAAAGAGTTTATGTCTGAATAAAGCTAAGTTGTTTAGCCTTAGTATATGAAACAGTTTTCGGTACTTTATCAAAATCTTTGTTCTTCTACATAGAAAGTCAGGCATTAATGCTGACAACTTAGATTCTTCTTCCTGTTTTTTGGAAAAAATCTGGCTACAGTATATTCTATAACATCAGGATAATCTAGTAGATTCGATTGACCAGCTCCCACCAACAACCGACGGGTAAATATGCTGAATACTGGTAATTCGACCTGGGTTCTACACCAAGTGAACGGACTGGCTGCGTAGATGTTTTTTGATATTCCCCATATGCAGCGTGGATACGAGCCAGTTTCCCTTAGAAAAACCTTCACGAAAGCATCCTTTACTGTAGGCAAATACCTACGCGTGCTCTGCTATAAACAAAGAAACAAAAACAATTCCTTCACCAGAGTACGAGAAAAATACGCGCGTCGCTGGAGCCGAGAGCATTGAAGCCTCTGAACGGAAGGTCGAAGGCATTGTATAGAAACGAGATTAACCTCAAAAACACGGAACCTCAAGGAAAAAAAACCTCTTTGTTTGCCGACGCTCTCACTTATAAAGTTTTATGACGTCATTTGACAGCGCTGTGGTAAAAATTAGGATATGCAAATTTCCGATACTTATTTAAGTCAAAAATGGTACTTATGGTCTTCTTCCTCCCCCCCCCCGGGGAAAGTGATTTAAGTTGTATAATTTATGCAGTTTTTTGGAAGGAGGGGAGGGAGCAGTTTTCATTTTACAGAAGCGAAGTTATTTCAAAAGGATATTTTAGTAGCATAAGGAAGAGCTGTGTAATTGGCATTCTCCATAAAGGCGACGTATAATAATTTGATTTCTATTTTTACTGAAATACGGCGAATAATCAAAATTACCATAGTCTGAAAGCTTATCTTATTTGATTTTTTTCTTAAACTGGAACCATGAAATCAACAATATTCATTAGATAAAATTCAATCGTGCAGTCGTTTTGAAACACTTTGGATATATTCGCACTCTTATATTTTGTACCTCATTTAATAAAGCATAAAGGTGAAATATTTTATTTATGTTACTAATTCATTTCTTTCACTTTAAAAAATGGGAAATGCTCTTTTTTTTTTCTTTTCTCCTTAGATTATAAACTTTGCGTTTAGAATTTCGTGTATTGTGCTGTACATATTTCTTTAACAATAATTGCAACTGGATATTTATTCAAACATTTGAAAAAAAATTAATAAAAATAGGTATATGTGTATATACAAAAATAAAGCTCTAAATATTCACAAAAACGGGTAAGCGGTTGAGAAAATATCTGCTTTGAATGGCAGTCAGCTTGACCGTAGTTATCGTTCGTTCTCCAGGGTTGCTTCGAGACCTGCGGCGCAATTTCACAGACACCAGAGGGCCCAAGCCAGATGTCTTGCACGGTAGGTCAGCCTCAAGTTCTCTCTGTGTACTGGGATGTGCTGCTGCTGTTGCTGCTGCCAGTCGCATGTTATTCGCTATTATCGCATGTATTTTGTGTCAATTAATTGCTCTGTTGTGCGCTTTTTGTGGTGTATGATAGGCTCTTGGTGTTGTTGTTATTGTTGTTTCTTGTAGTGACGCAGTTTGTTGTTATGCACTTTGTTTTTTGCAACCACCATATACTGCAAAATGCCCGCTATACAATAGCAAAGTAGATGTTAGCGTGCGTTTACAGTATAGTACCTTGAGTGATACTAATATTTACAATTACACAGTATTACAAAGAAGAGTTCCAAAGACACGTTTATAGTCGTCAAAAAACGGCGATAAACACGCTGAAACAATCAGAAGCACAGCCTTCAGGCTATCAGGCTATTACGGTGAAGCCAGCTACATGGCGAAGCACTAAAATACAGCTCCCGACTCGGTTCAGTCGCTCTCAAGCTAATCTCTGAACTCAACACTACTACTGAACTCAACAAACTACTATATACTCTCACGACACACTTCACGATAAACTGCTACTCCGCGCAGACATGGTATTATAGCTTTTGATCTGCCTTCGAGAACATTCTCGGGAAAACCGGTAAGAATTCGTTTTAAAATGTTCTCGCTCCGTCTATCGCGTATAGCCAGTTTGGTCTCCAAATGAGTGATTTCGCTCAAAATATGACAACCCTGCCATTCCTTGCCATTTTTTGGCAGCCCTAAACCCGCTTTGCGGGGAAGCTGTCTTACCACAGCAGGGCATTTCGTAACAGTACTTTTCTCTAGTATGAAATCGTATTACATGCTTCTATCACTTCACGAAACATACTCGTGTTAAATAATATATTGTTTTCTATATTCATTTAGTTCTAAAAACTTCTGTCTCTAGTTTCGAGAATAAATCGACAAGAATGACAAGAGTCCAAAATTTTGTTCCTAACATTTTGAATATTGCCCTATTTGAATGAAAATGCAAAAATAAATTTAGAGAAAATGAAAGTAACAAGGGAAAACAAAATTACTTGACGCCTTAGATTTCAAGTAATTTCGTTTCCAAATTAAGCTGTAATGTCTCGAAAAAAAAGTTTATCGTTAGAAATAAAAAAAAACATTCAAATATTATTTTATTTCGTTTAAAAAAAATAGTCTGCCCTGTGAACTGTGACAGATCTAAATCGTAAACAATACATTTACAAATCAAAAACAATTTCAAGCTGGATGTAAGATGGCAGCAACAGATAAATGTCAAAATATATTTTTAGAAAAAATGCACTATACATTGAATAAAATAAAAAAATTAAAACTCAGAGTCTTGCAAAAACGATTGGATGATTTCTGTAAGTAACTGAACGTTTCTGCAAATAATATAAAAAAAATTTAAAAACGTAAACTAAAACTATTTCACCAGGCCTTCTTTAAAGTATGCATTTATCTAATCTTATTTTTACATAAATGCTTTTACAAATATAAAATATTTTACTTAAAGATTAATATTTTCTCTTTAAAGCGACACTGTCTCACCGTATTTTTTTTTCTTTTTGAATTTATGTTACTTTAACATTCTGGTCTCATTTTCTTCAAAAACGCAAATTTGTTTTGAAATTTATAAATTACTCCTTAATTTGCGTCTGGGGAAAAAGCTGTTTAAATGTTTTAAAGCTTTAAACATTTTGGACGTAACAAATGTTGTTCAAAAAATGCAAATTTCAGAATGAAAGAACACTCTGGAGACCATCAAAACTGTCCTACAGTGTAATATTGTCAAGACTTTTAAAATAATTCAATACCGAAGAATCTTAGATTTGTAATAGACTTTATTAAACCACGTGAAGCTACTTGTTAATCAACAAAATAGTAAAACAGCAAACCAATCTGCTGGATATAATGGCCAGGTAATAAGCAAAAATAATTATACTTGAGAAAGAAAAACTTCAGTTTTAATTCTCTTAACTCATTCTATTAACTACGTATTAATAAAACAATTACAGATTTATAATTTTATGAACGTTAAATTAGTACCGCTTAAACACATCGTGTGATTAATATGCTGTAAATTTTTAATTTAAAAAGTAAATAGCTTTCTTTAATACAAATAAAATGATATTTCTTCACGCATACACTGAGGCTATATACTTTTACGGGCTAGAGTCCAAAATTGAAGTTACAAACAGAGTTTTTTGCAATAATTCAAAATAGCTACCACTAGAATTTTAAAAAATGATGTGGTATAAAATTTGGGAACAATAAATATGATGTAAGCATCTATATTCTGTTACTTTAGAACAGAAAATTCAAGGTTAATTTTCGCCGCCTGAATTGTCCCGTAAGCATGGGAACGACAGTTGCGGCAGACGTTTTAAGTCACCTAATTCTTATTTTCCACTTCGTTTCCGTTTAGTTTGTTTCGCTTCATAAAAGCGCGCGAATGGAGGCTCACTTGAACTGCAGTCTTAAATTGAAGGGGAGAAAATAAGTGTTATTCTGTGATGACGACACGCGTTGTGGTCACATATGAGAAGAGTTAGCAACGATTTTGAAGTGTTTAAAATAACAGGATAATGTGTATGTCTAATGGATTCATTTGTTATAAAACCATGAAACTTACCATTTATCACATCTGTGAAAATCTATAAAACTGCTTCTTGCAATACAATTAGTTCCCGCAATCATTTCTGAATGATTGGGGTGATTTGAGATGGAGAGTAACAGGTAGGCTTTGAAAGCGGCAAGTCTCAAATGGAGATCCCTCAATAGTTACGAGTGTCTCGAATGTTGGAACAAAGATTATGGCTCGAATATCATGGTAAGAATTCCAACCTATTGGTATCATCACTAAAAGGACTATTCAAGGCTGTCAAAGACTCACAACATCTGCGGTAGATCGATATGTAGGAGCATTAAATGCATGACGAGTAAAGAAAGAGCTTTCGCACGACCTCGCTGTTGTGTCTAAAACAGTAATTCTTAAGAAAACTGCATATAGGTACTTAGCAAAATATGACATTTTAGCCTAGCAACCAGCGGCAGATTTCTCTCTTTATCAAGAAACGATTCTGTGGAATTAGGCAGACCATTCTTGTACACAGCAAGTTTCGAGCCATGTTTTCTTCAGTGAGATTAAGTCCACGCAGTCTTCTACGCAATGCTCTCAGAACTTTCAAGGCATTAAAATGTTTCGCTTTCAAAAGATTGAGATTTATTGCTACATTTATTACAACGACGTCATTTATAGAATTAGCACTCATTATGAAGCACGTAAAGTTATATGTAATTGTCAAACTTCTTAGTAGCCTGACCAGAGGCCTTTTACTATAATAAACCAATTTAAGTTTCGAGATATTACATGTTTTGTGTTTGTAACTTTAATTTTAGACTCCAGTGTAGATACAACATAGTATTACAATATACATTTAAGTCAATAGTCTTACATTGTAATGACTTCGTTCTTTAAACAGTAACTTTTAGTTCGATATTGTAATATTAAATTGTCTTACATAAAGTGATCGTTATATGTACACTGCTGGAATTTATCACATAAAATGATTGTATCATTGTTTACAGTCTTTTAGAGAAACTTTCCCTTAGCAGACTATGCACTCCAGAGTTGTGAAATGTTTATTTTTAAAACCTTCGGTTTATTTTACTTTCGAGTGCGGTAAGAAGATATGCGAAATTTTAAGGTCGTGAATTCTTCTGCCTGGATATGGCAAAACACTTTTTCTTGGCGGCGCACTGGGTATGTCCCGCAACTAATTAAAGATTTGTTAAAAATTGCTCTAATAACCGATTTCACGTGATAAATTCTTGCATCTAAAGAACGGCGTCAAGAAAGTGACGCACACTACTATTGCCTGATGGTATTGCTTACTTTAATATTACTGCATGGCATGTTACATTGAATTATGACGTCATCTATGCCCGCATGAGCTCTATCAGAGAGGAAACAGTAACGCGCGAACGTTATAGGCTCACTCAATATTCACAGTTAAATATCGTCGCTGTTAAACTCATTTGCTAAGTTTTCCAATTAAAAAAATAATTTGGTTTTGAGATCAATTTTAAGAATACGCATGTGTGCAAGAATGCTCGATGTTATTTCATATTCCGAGATATCAGTAATATTACTTATGTTTTGAATGATGTCGGATTCAATTTTACAGTTAAATATATAGTTTTATTAGCACAACTCTCTTATCATCAACGCGAAAAACTTACCCTCATTATCAGAGTACACCTAATTGTTTGTTATAATATATATGATTTAATTCATGTTAATTTAACTTTATTTAACATTACAAGACTTAATAAATTTTAGCTACTATTTAATTCACGCGCCTGATAATGTTATGCTTTAATATAAGTATGACTTATCCACAGAGACTACAAAAGTTGTTCTGAACTTTTCCTAATTTGTCTGTTTATTAATATTTTGCTTTGATAATAACTATAAATTACTTTTTCTATAACGCAAATAAAACAGCCTAGTAAAATACGATTCATCACATTTTAATTAGTGTAGTATTATAAACATAAGGTAATGTATAAATACTCTTTTACCCCTTTTGATGTTAGAACGTTATTTTATAAATTCAAGATTATGCATATTATATTTAGCTGTACTGGCAATTTGGAATGCATCAACAGTTTTCCTCCGAAATTTTTTCAGATTTATAGTTTAGCCTTTTGAATACAATATTTTAGAAACATTTTGCTGTGTATTAATGTGCGTAAGATAATGTCAATGTGAATAATGAGATTACATTTGTAATGTTCTTCTTTCTGTTTAATGAAAACCATTCTCAGAAAATGGTTAAAAATTTCACTTACCAAATCTATTTTAAATATTTGTTCTTTAGATTAAATGAGGATGTATTGCATGTGTTGGCTGTATGTTATGTTCTATTTATAAAAAAGTATGTAATACGCTTATTTTCTTGTATGGCATTTGTGTAAGTAAACTTAAATATTGGTGTCAGTAGTAGATTTTTGGTCTGTATAATGCAGCTATCAACTGTTAAATGTTCATAAAGTGAATTTTGTACAATATATAATTAAGCTTTTGTTTAAACTGAAAATAAATTCTTTTACTTGCTCCTTACTTTGGGAGGAAGTCTACATTCATTGATATAATTAATTAAAAAAAAATAATAATCAAAACTTAAAGTCAAAAGGATTCATTTTTTTTTCTTTTTACCAATAAAATACAAACTCAAGTAACATTTTAAAATAAATAACTTGCAAAAGTATTGCAAAGTGAAATAATTTTACATTTTTCTACATCTACCATATGTTTAACATCCAGAATTTTAACATCAACATTTAAACATCCGGAATTTAAATCCGTATTTAGTTTTGCGTAAACAATAAGCCAATTTCTGGTTATGCTGTTTTTAACTATTCATGGACATAATTTTTTTTTTAATTTTCTATTTCGATAAACTTAGAGCTAAAAAATTAACACACAACAAGATTTTAATTACTTTTTCTATGTTTTAAATTAAAAAATTTATGTTAAATGTTTTCACCTCTTCCCAATAAGAGCAGAGATATAGGCATTTATTTTCATTTTAAACAGTAATTGTTTTCTACCCCATTATTTCCTTCCCATACTTCTGAAGTGTCCTTGCTGGTTTCAGCGGCAACTGCGAATGCATTCATCAGTGTTCAGAGTAAAGGTCATTTGCTCTCGGTTAAAACTCATTCCGAATTTCACTTCCAAAGTAATTCAGGGAGAAAATGTATTATATATCATGAACAGAAATCTGTTTGTGAGAAAATAAATGCGAAGATTGTTTTAGTATCTGTGATCCCGAATATCGTTTTTCTCCTAAGACTGTGTGAGAAAAGGAAAAAGTGTATTTCATTTTTTAAGTATAGTTCAAATGAACGTTAATGAACAAATTTCAAGCGAATGTTACTAAAAATAATTTGTAGTTAACTCTTGATACCTCGAATATTGTTATCTTAAATTTTCTCATTTATAAAAATTTTTACCAAACACCAAATATTTCAGAAATACCTTATATGAAATTACCGTACTTACTTAGATAGTTGTCCTCCTCACATAGTTTACGGCCTATCATTTTGAGAGTACGATTTAGACCAAAATTAAACTTTTTCACATAATTTCCAAATTCTCCCCCTCTACCAGTGACCAAACGCTTGCTTCTTAAGTATTCGTTGGGAATGGCCCAACCAGCTGATCGTTTAGTCATCTCAACACCGATAATGTTACCCAGTGGAAACACAAAATACGACCGACATTACATCCGTGAAGAAAAGGAAGAGTCAAAGCACAGGCAACCATGCCTTAAGCGGGAGTCGAACCTATGTCCTTGATTTAGGAGCAGCTCCGTTAATCACTATACAGCCACGGCATGACTTTCAGGTTAATCCATGAATTCAGGAAATGGACCCTTCAATTAGAATGACCAGTTTCTAGAATTTCTCTGACTGGTATTCTTTGCGGAAGCATATAAAAGCTGTCAATTTATTGCTTCATTAAAAAAATAAATACATAAATAAGTAAATAAAAAGTGTTTTAAATTGAGCCCTTAATGATCTAAAAATGGAAAAATTATTTATCATATAGAACGGGAACAAGAAATTGCATTATTATTTTTACAAAATTCCTCTACAATTTCACGGCATGAATAATAAAAGCGTAAAACGTCCTGATAATGTGTAGAGGTAATGCTGATACTTTTGAAAATAGAATTCGATTATTAGTTATTGTTATTTATATAGTAAATTATTTTCCTATTTTTACTTCATCAATTATTCTGCGAGTTTTTAAAAACGTTTTCATTTATTTATTTATTATTTTCATCTTTTTAGTCTCAGTAGCATGTTATTAATCAAATTATAAAACTTAAAAATAATTGTTCAACAATGAATAATCACTATTTGATTTCCAATGATTGTTTATGTCAAATTATAGAAAGATTACAATGATTCTGCCAAAACTTCAGGAATGACATTAAAAATCTCTTCCAAACTTAATTTAAAAAGATTTTTACCCCTGTATCCCACAGTCCGAACAGCAGTTAAGTTTAGTTTGTACATTAAATGAAGATATGTAAAAAAATCGTTTCAACATTAAATGTTAAAAAAATCTAAATCAAATTTTAAAACAATCGATTGTACTGCTACATTGTATTGCCATCCACAAAGAGTTATGTGTACTATTTTGCACTAATTCAAGATCAATTTTGAAAACATCACTGTTCCACTATCAGATTCTATAGATCAAGAATTTTCGCGCCTTTCAGATGCGTTTCTTTCATAACCTTTAAAAAATTCAAATCTTTATAATAGATACTTTTTTGATGTAAGAATTTTAAAATTCTATAAAAGAATATAATATTACGTATCCCAATAACATTAAGAAAATCATCTTTTAAAATGAGATTCTGAAAAAAAATGTATGTTACTTATGAAATGGAAAAGTAAAAAAAATAGCGTGATAGATTCCATTATGACGCAGTAACTTCATAACCTTAAAGCTATATTTCTAAATAGTGCTGAAAAAAAGAAACGATTCTGAATCACATTGTAGCATATTTTTCAAATAAAGAAAATCACCCAATTAGTACTTTTTTATCATTCTTGTTTTAAAAGATGGCGAAAGGTTTCCTTTATAATCTATGAAAAGTTAAAAATTTTGTAAACAATGCTGTTTTAGATGTTGAAATTTTTAAACCATAAACCATAAATTTCAAATAGTCGAAAAAAATCGATTAATGTTCGAAAATTCTCCCAAATATAAAATATAACGTTACTAGTTTTATCCAAAATCCGTTTAAAAAATTATTTTCCCGCTATATCTGATGGTGCAAACAGTAAATTTCTGAGAATTTTAGATTGTTCGATAAACAAAGATTAATCATTAAATTTAAAAGAATCTGAATCGAAATTTGAAGACTTCTCCACATTGCATTGTCACCCACACACAGTGTGTGTTCAAAATTTAAACTCGATAGCTTATCAGCAAGTGGGCTAAAAATCAATCACGAACTTTCGACTTATAGCGATAAACACCATGAGTGAACTAAATAAAAGCTTATAAAAACTTAGTCATTCTCCTCAAGAAATCGTTTTTATCGCCACTAGATGGCGTTCGACAAAATAGTTTAAATACAACTAAATACATCTGGACGCTTTCTCCACAGATCGTCAGTTCGATATTCAGTGGGTAACGACTTTTGGAAGTACTGGTCTTTTCAACTTCTACCGTTTTCTCGAACTTAACTATATTATTACGACGTTTTGAAATTAAATCTGCATTTTTCCTGCTCTTGGAATATTGTTATTAAATTTTAAATAGACCATTCAGCATCCCTCTCTCATCTATGGCACCGCCTATTAAAACTTAGTTATATTCATCATAGCCACTAATATGTAACCCTTGTAAATTCCCTGCAAGATCTCCAGCAGATTCTTCACTTCCTCAAGCCATGTTTTTGGGCCATTTTCTTTCTTTTGAATGCTGATATCCCATCCTGGGATCTACTCATGTAAAAACCTCATCACCATTCCCATCGTGGAAACATCTCAGGTTGCAGGAAAGTACTGCTGCCGCAGTAGAAACCCTGCATAATCGCGTTCGTATCAAAGTATCAAAGTTAATATATTATTTAAATAGTAGCTATTGCGTGTTTTAAACTGAATTTCTTCCAAGAGTATTGTCCATTTATATACACTGCTGGTCATTAAAATTGCAACACCATGAAAGAAAACAAATGCAAAAAAGCTATTTATTGCACGTAGACAGTATGGCATGAAGACAAAATGAGGTTTACAGGGGTGCGAAATTAGTAGAAACAGTTGCCAGCCCTGGCAGCTAAAACGATCCTTACCCCATTACGCATGGAGTCAAACTGGGCTTGGATGACAGAAATGGGAAACTCATTTCATGCTGCTTCAAGTCCATGCCACACTTCATCAACCGCATTAGCTGGAGAGGGGTGATGGGACAGTCTCTCAGCACCCATGACCAGATGTTTTCAATGGGTGACAGATCTGGAGACCGTGCAGGCCAATGCAACAGTCAAATAATTTTCCTGTGTATCGAGGAAGGTCAGAACACGACGTGCAACATGTGTTCTTGCATATCTTGTTAGAAGATGGCGTTTGACAGGCCTCGAAGATAGGACACAACCACTAGACGTAAGACGTCAGAAATGTACCGATTTGCGTTCAAATTACCGTCGATCCGAATTAGAGATGTGCGTGTCGTGCACTCAATGGCTGCCCAAACCATTACACCAGGTGTAGGGCCCCTGTGCCGATATCGAATGCAAGCAGGAGACGTGCGGTGCGGTCTCCTCGGACACTCCAGACACGTATATGGCCATCAGAATATTGCACGTAGAACTGGGACTCGTTTGAAAAGGCGACTTTGTGCCATTCATGTACCCAGCTTTGTTGTTTGGCACACCAGAGTCGCCGTCTTTCTCTATGCTGTATTGTCAAGGTACCTGAAGTAATGGTCACCCTGCTACAAACGTCGACGCACCTTATCAGTTGATAATGGGCGTGCTACCAAACATGCCCATATCCTGATTAATGGTCCGCGATGTGGTCGTACGGTTTTGCAAGGCTGACCTCACAATATGTGTATCCTCTCGGGCGTTAGTCATGGGAGGGCGTTGAGATCCTGCATGTCGTTCAGTATGGCCCTCAGCAAACGACCAGTGCGACCGGAGATATCACTTAACGATAATCTACACCATCTCTGAAGAGAAATCGGAGACAAGGGAAAAAGAAAAAGGAGTGTGACCAAAGCATCCAAGACTCAAGAAGAGAATCAAACAAGTACCTCAGAGCCTGACGAGTGTCGAAAAGAATAACCATAAGTTATGCAAGAACCAAAATATAGAATACAAAATACGATACAGGATACAGTCAAGATACAATATACAAAATACAACCTGTAAGAATAAATACAAGGTGCCATACTAGAAATACAAACAACAAAATTAAAAATACAGAGTTCTAGCAAATGGAAAATCAACAAGAATTGAAATCAGGTAGGTGAATAAAGTAAAGGCAACCACTGAACGAGGAGCTTAAGTAACAAAGTTTTGGTCGCTTACGATGATAGTGTATGCAGCAAGAGGTCTAATGTATCTGTCTTCATAAATAATCTCATAATTTTAAACTTTGCATAGTTGACAAAATCACATTGAATGGCCTTAGTAAAGAATTTCTCGTTAGTCCTTTTGATGAATTCAGAGATAATTTCAAATTTTAAATCCTTATGCAGGAGTGCATTTCTGACAAGGTTATCAACATCAGTAATAATTCACAGAAACTTGTTTTAAACCACTTCCAGTTGGTAAAGTTGGTTATTCGTTGCAGTGTTCCATGAAGGAGCAGCGTAACATAAAGTGGGCCTGATGCACGTAGTGTAGATACAGTAAGACCCCGCTTAACGCGGGGGATACGTTCCATCAAAGTAGAGCGTAATGCGAAACAGCGCTAAACGAGGCTACCTTTACATGTAAATATTGGGGTTAGGGGAAGATGGCTAGGAAATTGGTTAGGTATTAAATTTAAAAAGTATGTTTTTTAATAAAAATAAAACCAAACATTTATTTCTTAAAGCCCAAATTAATACCACATTATTATTTCTTGCAAAAATAAAAACAAAATATAAATAACAAAACGAATATTCTTAAAAAAACAAATAAAATTCTCAGTCAGTCATATTTAGTTAGCCTTCCGCGTTTTCAGTGTTCTGCCTTTTTGTGACAAAAGCATCTAATGTTGTTTGCCTTTTTCTTTTGCGTTGTTCTCTTAAAAGTTCTTCATAAACGGATAGAGCATCTCTAACACCACGCCTTACTTTTGAGCTCCTGTCAAAATTCGGATCATTTTCAATGAATTGATCCATTATTTCAGTTATGGTAGACAAACTTGTTTTTACAAACGCCATCGAAAGTTCTTTTTGCTCTTTTTCTGAATTACTGCTGTCAACATTTTTGTTTTCTTCTTGTTCAGTTAATTCCTTGAGCTCATCATTAGAAAGACTAGCCGCTGCTTCTTGAATTGAATGTTTCCAATAATAAAAATATGTCTGTACAATACCGCACCAAACAAGAAATACAAGTACACTCTTTCGGATATGTATTTGAAACCTATCGCTGCATAAATTTTCGGGGAATCCCCGTATGCTGCGAGCGATTTCGTGGAATCCCCGGGTTGAAATAAAAGAGCGCTAAACCGAAACAGCGCTAAACGAAACAGCGTTAAGCGGGGTCTTACTCTATGCTTCTTGGTGCGAGAGCTGAGATTAGAATATTTTCGTATAATAGGGAGAAATCTGCTCATGATAACATCCTTTTGACGCTTTTAATGTGATTTGCCCATGTCAAAATGATGTCTAAGTATCTGGCTTGACTGAAGGTAGGAACTGGTTCTTGAAACAAGAGAAGCTCTTTAAAGTTTATACGTTTTCGAGTCTTGCTGAAGATTAGTAGTTGAAATTTGCTCACATTGATTTTGACGCGCCAGTTGGTACGCCAGTCTTCCATTGTATAAAGATAATTCTGCATCTTCGTAATTGCTTGTTTGTCATTGATAGATGTGATGGCTACCGTCGTATCGTCGGCGTAGCAAGCAAGAAGAGAGTAGTTGTCCAGTCTGGAATGCGGAAAATTAGATATCTAAAACAAATAGAGTATAGGACCTAATATACTTCCTTATGGCACACTTGATCGTTACTGGCCTTGAAACAGATGTTTCGTTGTCCTGGGCGACGAAAAAAGTACGCTGTTGTAGAATAGAGTAGATAAGGAGAATCATTTCTCTTTGAATGTCCAAGTTGTCAATGTTATGATGAATTTGAAGATGAATCCTCATGCCAGACTCGCTGGAAAATGAGAAATTCACTGCGCAACCTTTCTTTTACGCAGTGCTTCAGATGTCGTTTCTCCCTCTTGCGTCGTCTAAAGGCGCTGAAATACTAATCATTTGCATATCCCAACTTCTTCTTCCCTTCATAGGATTTTGACGTTCTTCAGATCATACCTTCCTGGATTTGCAATTTTAATGGCCATCAGTGCAATTAATATCATACTATTTTAATTAGCATTTTATATTAATTATGTTACATATGTTTCTTACATTCATTATTATAGGCAGTTCTGTGGAGTACAACGTTCGAAATGTTTAGTAATAATATGCGTTAAAAAGGAAAAGAACGAAATAAATTTCCTCTTCGCTAATTCAATTTTTCCTTATCAGAGTAAATTTTCTAGTTCTGTAAGAATAAAGGTATCAAGAAATTACCGTGTTTGCTTTAATTATTCATAACTTATTATCCAATAAAATTCCTAAAAATTAGAAATCCGAATACTCTAATCGCGCTACATCGTATTTAGCTCTGAGCCCACCAGCGGCCGAGCGGTAAAGACGCTGAACACTGGTAGTTCGGTCTGAGGTTCGAATCCCGCGAACGGGCTGGCTGCATGGGCGTTTTCGTGGTTTTCCCCATGTGTAACGTGTATACGAGCCAGTTTCCCTTAGAAAGGCATCCCTCCCTTTAGGCAGATAGCCCTTGTGTGCTTTGCCGTAATTAAATACACCATACACCGTATTTAGCTCTAGGTTATGTTTGATTGTAATTAGGAAAACTTAAGAGAAGGTATTTATTTTCTGGATAACAAGAAAACATTTAAACTTTATGATTAAAAAAAACTAAAAAGTACCTTAATTATTTTAAAATATTATTTGGGAAAATTCAAAAGGAAAGAAAAAAAAAAAGGAAAACCGGTTCTTACACATCTATTGTTTTAAATAAGCAGATAATAAATAATCTTACACATCTATTGTTTTAAATTTATGTTTAGTTACATATTCAAATGTATAAAAATTTTTAATATGGTAATCTTAGAATTTGCTTTTAAAAGAGTAACATTCCTGTTGTTATTGACAAATGAATCTTCGAACTTAAATCTTCTAAATAATTAGGTCATAAAAAGTCTTACTTTTATTTTTTTGTTCCATCATCCAATTTCATTCAGGAGAAAGCCTTGAACATTCTCATCATCTCAATAAAAATACCCTTTTTTTCTTAATTCCTACAGTCTCAAAATAAAATCAGGTGGAGATAAATACTACAACTCAAACATTCTTAAGCATCATAATCTCATTGCTACAAATTATGAACTGCAAAATGTTTTTAAGATATACATTGTTAATAATGAAGCTTCAAACCTGGCTGCTTTATTCCGAATCAAAAAGAAATTATCTCTCTGATGTTGCCATATTAAATATATTAAATATCAACAAGACGATTATTAGCAAAGCGATGAATTAACTCCTATTTGTCTTCTCAGAAAGAAAATCAAAAATATTTTCCATTCATTTATTTCTTAAAATATTACAAACTATTTCTTTAGAATTGAAATACACGAATTTTTGGAAGTTAAATGCTTGTTTTAAGCATGTATTTTCAATTCTTTAAGCATGTATTTTAAAATTGTCATATGTAATCTGAGAGCTGTACAACAAAATCATTGGTTAAATATAAATTAATTAGTTTATATTTAACCGATATTCTGATTTCAGTATCAGTTTGCATGATAACGTTATTATTATTAAAACCTTTCGCAGAAACGTTCTTAAACGTATATATGATACAGTTTAAATATTATAAAATTGAAAGAATGCTGTGTTAAAAGTAATAAAAATATTCATCGCGAAAACATATCGCTATCAGTTCTAACATCCTTAGATTAATCCAGGTTATTTTGTATCTTATCTTAAATTAAAAATTTGCCAGCTTAAAGTGGAACAAAGATTAGTTGTTCAACTAAGACATATTTTTAAACCGTTTTTTTATTTTCTCCCACAAATCAATCTGAAAACGTTACTTGAAATCTCAAGCAAAAGTAGTTAAATATTAAAACAAAGCACGATTATCAAATGCATATTAGGCACTACTAACCAAACTTTGTGATCTCAATATCATTCATTTTTCTAGGAGCGATAACAGCAGTGACCAACCTGACAGCGGGTCCTGTGCTGACTGCAGCGTCCCAGCCATCTCAAGACACCCAAATATCACGTCCTCCTAGTTTAATAATGGCCCGTTCTGATACTCAAACCGAACCTCAAGAAACGAAAGAAAAAACACCGCTTTTGGATGCTGTAGAACCGAGTATGCAAAAAAATTACCTCCTTTATGGTATTGTTTTCTATACTAATAGTTCAAGCTTTCGTGCACTTTTTTATCCTTGAACCACATTTATTGTAGTTTCTCTAGTCCACCTGCACGAACTTGCCTGTTATCAAAAAAAGTAACAGAAATAACTTATGTATAAAATAACAAAAAAAAACTTATGTATCCAGAGATTAATCCAGAGGTTAATATTTTTTGCATAAAATTGCTTGAAAATACCATATTGAAAAGTTTTGGTGTCATTTTTTTCAGGTTATCAGCATGTTCAGTAATCTTTATCCAAATAATATATAGAACAGTATGAAATGCATTATTAGTTTTTCTAAATATAATTTTTGAATGAATTATTATATGAAAATTATGATTTAATTACATATTTTGAAAGAGAAATATTATTTAATTTTTTCAATGAATTATTATATGAAAATTATTATTTAATTACGTATTTTGAACGAGAAATATTATTTAATTACGTAATTTTGAACACGGCTCTGCAACTTCGATATGACATTTCAAAAAAAAAAAAAAAAAAAAAAAAAAAAAAGCTACTTCAAAAGATGGCACTTTCTAATCTAAAGTAATATTGAAATTAAACCCCTTGTTCATAAACGTCCTTATGCAGCTTTTATTTTTGCTACGTTGATCGTAGACTTACTTCCATTCACACAAAGATTCAGATTGCGGTATTTCTAAATTTTTTAAAATCAATTTTGTAAAAATTACGAAATCAGTTTGCTCTGTTATTTGCCGGTCACTTTAGTTATATTCAATAAAAGTGTATTCTCATTGCAAAAAAATAAAATGCAAAAAGTATGGCTTCCGTTCGATCGAAACTGGCGATTTATTTATTTTCAAAATTTGGAAGTTTTGTCATCTTTTCCCGCTTTTCTTAAGAGATCGGTTAAGCAACAAATGAGAATAGTTTTGAGGTTGAATTTTCCTCTTTAATGTAATAGTGATATTCCATCGTAATTTAGTTCTGTGTAACATTCTTTAATTTATAATTTTGTTACATATGATATGACGAAGAATCTTGACACAGGTAATTTATAACTTCTTAAATGCTGAAAATACGTTATTAATAGTCACATGCAATTATATTGCTTTAGAATCATAATCTGATAGTCATACAAAACAAATTATTGAACTAGAAATATTCTTCATTTTTAGTTTATACGAATACTATTACGAAATAACTATTTACCAATATTGAAGTCTGACGCTTTTTCCTATAGCACTAATTCTGTAAGGTTGTGTAAATAAGATATTGTTTTCGAAAAGAAATTATATTTAGCAATATTTTGCTCGACATTCTGCGCAGCGTGCTTGTTATTTAATCTGTTTACATAAGAAATATATTCCTAAGCTGATATTTCTTTTGGCTATTTACCAATATTGTAGCCTGATATTGTTTTCTAGAGCACTAATTCTGCAAGATTCTGTGAATAAGATATTCTTTTCGAAAATAATTGTATTTATCAACATTTTGCACGACACTCTACGCAGCGTGCTTGTTATTCAATCTGTTTGCATAAGAATATTTTCCTAAGCTGATATTTCATTTGGCTATTTACCAATAACATAGCTTGATACTTTTTTCTAGAGCATGAATTGTGTAAGATTCTGTTGTAAAGGCATTAGTTATTTTATGGAAGCATGAGTCATGAAAAATGAGCAACGCCTTCTCCGGGAATCGGACCATGGATTTCTGGAATACGAACCCAACATGCAGACCACTACATCACGAAGCCACGCTAAGAAGGCGGGAGAAATACCTTATACTGTGAATGAGATATTCTTTTCGGAATATATATATGTATATATATATATATATATATATATATATATATATATATATATCAGTTTTTTGCGCCACACTCTGCACAGCATGCTGGTTTACATCAGAAATATTTCCCTAAGCTGATATTCCATTTCTGGTTATGTAAAAATGCAAAACTTTTATTCCTGTATTTGTGCATGACCCATAAACATAATCTCAAGATTTAAAAATCAAACATCTCAATTTTTGTCGTATAGAAGTCAAACCTTTTGTGTTCCATTTTTAATGTATATTTTAAGCTTTTACTAAATATAACTGCAAGTATCAACGATCGTATAAAATGTCAGATTTCATAATTTATACAAAATTCGTTTATAAAATTTTAAAATGCCATAACATGATTATTTTTTCTATTTAAAGCATTTTTTGAAGAATACGTACGTCAATGAACAATGAGTGCGAGAAGAACCGGCTTAGTAAAATAAAAGCTTTAGTAGACATAGTGTATATGCACTTTTTAATATCAACCGTTTTTAAAGTTTTTAAAAAGTCGATTATAGAATTCATTGAAATATTTTGCATATTTAGTCATTCTAACAAATATTACACTATAGAAACTTTCCTGCCTAAAATGTGCTGTAGTTTCAGACTCTAAACTTTCCAGCATTCAAGAAACCTCAACGCTAAAAATATAAGCACAGTTACACAGAAGATTCGTGGTTATTGATATTCTTAACAATAAACTAAGAAATATATTTTATGCATTAAAAACATTTGGAAACAATACATTTCTCTGAAACATTTGTAGTATCTAGTTGCTAAACTTTCAGTGTGATTGCTGAAATAAGTGCAGCAACCAGACAGGAAATGGGTTAAAAGAACCCTTTATTAGGTTCTTTAAAATTCACAATGTGCGTCGACTTGACGCTTACAAACTACGCCTCGCTCGTGCGGTAACTCAACTAACAAGAACTAAAAATTCAAAGATATTAACAAAACAGTAGAATGTTCTCCAGGGCTCAGATAATCCTGTTATCTAAAACCGCGTCGAAGTCTAGTGGCAGCAGAATAATAGCAGTTGCGCCACTTTAACCAGCAATAAATGCATAAGCAGAACCTCACGCTACCAAAGGTACCCACTCTTTCTAACTTTCCCTTCTACAGCTCAGAATTTCAAACTTTATCCTACTGGTAGAAATTGCATTCCTTCACACGCGCTACCAAATTTACATATCCTGCCATTGGTTAGTCAAAATAAATATAAATCCCTACACATTGATCTTTTTAGATCTTCATTGTAATCTTATTGGATAACTGTTTATAACTGATCTTCATATGGTTGGTGTTAATCCTTTCTTTTAATGCAATACTTGCGTTAGATTTCGATATTAACACGTAAATAAAATAAAGTGTTAGAACACATTTTTAAAAATGGCATTTCTTTTAAAATTGTCGATATTAGCTGCTTTTAACAATTTATCTAACCACATGTGTTTATTATCTTTTAACTCCTGCAGGAAAAAAATAGCTATCTTTAATAAATGTTTGCGATCCAGATTTGCACAGGCTCAAAATTTCATTAACACGGTTAATGTCAGTGGTAGTCAGTGGTAACTGCAAAATGTAGGCAGACAGCATACTGGAATATGTTTTTTGGATATCCATGAAATGATGACTCTCAGCTCTGTAAAGCTCACTAATAATTACCATGAAAGAAAATAAAGAAATAAATCTGTACAAAGAGTTTAAAGTTACGAATCATCGATTTTTAATGCGTTTATTTTAATATTTTATGAAACATTTTATTGTGGCGGAACACAGATTTTTAATTACGTGTTTACGAATCAGTATTCACAGAAATGCAAACACTTTAGACTGTATTTCCAAATTACAAAGTTCAGTTCCAATTTTCTTTCTTCTTTACTTTCTCTTGACTTTATTTATCTTATTTTTGCCCATCAATCCAAACTGACCTCAGATAAATACAATTAAACACTATTAAAACGCAAGGGAATATATAAAATTCTTACTGGCAATCAAAGATTACGATTACATAAATTAAAAATCAGTACGCACTAAAACTTCTCCAAGCCTTGCAGAGTATTTTATGTTAATTAATCCATTATCGTATTTTGAATTATACCAGAACTTCTCCTTCTTTTCATTAGCTCTCACCGATATGCTAATGCAAGAAATGTATTTAAGAGCACAATTCTTGAAAGTTTAGATAGAGGCATTTAGTAGTAGTTGTAGTAGAGTAGCGGAGGAAGTGGGCACCATCCCTCTACCATTAAGGTTAATCGGTTCTGCCCACATCCGCCCTTTTCTAGTATTTATTAATAATTCCAAAATTTTTACATTGCCATACATTGTGGCTGATTTACAAATAAAGTCTATACAATAATTGTATTCGCATTATTATCATGACTTTTTACATAAATTTTGGTTGCAATTGCACATTTGCTAGCAATGCTGAACATAGTAGTAATTCTCCCCCAACTTTGCGACTTAATTTATCTGGAGTTAGTTATTTTGCTAGCCGAATTCACTCGCGCATTTAGTTAAATTTCAACCAGACCATTAGTTAAATTTGTTAGATTTTTGCAACTGTAAATTTACAGCCTCAAATTACTTTACAAGTTCACATTTATGTTGCCTGACATTCCGCAAGTAGTGGATATTAAACTGCACGCACAGGTGACAGGTGAAAGCTGATCCGGACCACCGGACGGCTTGCATAAGCTAATTGGGAATCGCCCGGATCCCCCAACTATTTAGTGCAACACCCCCGGCGCCCCATAAGGAACGCATGGGGAATTTATTAAAATGCTACATATAATGATAAAGGCATTAGACTATACATTTTACACACTGCTACACAGATACTAAATAATTAAAATATAGATACTAAGTACATGAAATTTCACAGATAATTACGAATGCTGAAACGGATATTAATTACTAATGCAGACATTATACAGATACATAGATGCTAAATACACTATTGCATACTACACAGATAACAAAAGCGAATGTTTAAAGTTCCGAATAAATAGGTTGTCTTCTGATTCAGGTGTTGTTTCCACGAAAGTGGCGGTAACTCACCTGGCAGTTTCAGTAGGGTTCAGACTGAAACCGTATATAATTTCTTAACAAGCAAGTAATTCCGTCATTTGCAGACTAAAGTTTGTGAAGTTCAGTTAAATCCTTAGTTTTTATCCTAAACGAAGTAGCCGAAAGCATCTGAACGGTTTTTAATAGCAAAAGAATTCTTTTGGTTGTGCTAACAACAAGGAAAATTAACCAAACCACCATACTTCACAAGTTCATTTTTATTTTTATGCTAAGGTTAGTTACATCTTTGTTGATAATGAGATATGGTAGAATTGAGAGAATCGACAAAATAAATTACCCTATTTTGCGGTTAAAAATATTAACAAAACTGACGCTAAATGTGATGACAAAATTATATAAAATATATGTGACTCAACATCATTCATTTTTGAAAACTAAATTATTTTGTCTTATTGTTCAGCTTCCCAAACGGTCTCCATAGATTCCACTCCTGGATCCGTTGGTCAAGTCCTTAGTCCGCAAGCCATGTTCTCCTCATCCCAGCAGCCACTTACAACTTGCCATAGGAGCCCTCTTGAAAACTTGTTGGAGACAAGGCGACCATGTTCTGGACCTTGTCGTCTCGGGACCACGACAGGCGGAACCTCCAGCAGTGGAGCACGGTCAAGTTCTAGTGTGACCATACCCCTTACCGGTAGTTCCGTCAATGGACAAAGTCCTGGAGACGATATAACCTCCCCCCATCATCAACCTTTCCCTTTGGTCAACTCAAGACCTAATACTCAAATGCTAGAAAACAAGCTGGACAATCTCAGCAGGTTAGTATAATATTCATATTATCCACTTCGTATGTAACTTTGTTAGCCACCAGTATATTTCTTGTTAGCTTCTTCGTAACAGATTATTGAGATGAACACTGTGCAAACGTAACTTAATTAAATTAAGTAATTTTAGGCAAATGGATTTCTAATTTTTCTAATTTTGGCTTCTATTAAATTGCGTACTTCCCAGTTAAGATATGTAGAAATATAGACTTATGTATATGTAGAAATATAGACTTAGTATTTATTTATAAACAAGACGTATATAAATAAATACAATTAATTTATTAACAACTTACGTGCTGATAAACTAATAATGTTCAGGTTTTCCTAATTAAATTCGTGCCTTAAAAACATTTCGTTGGTAAAGTTTGGGATTAAAACTGATATTTCCACATAACTTTGATGGAAAAAATACTATTATGTTAAGAAAAATCAATATTTTTTTTACAGAAATTATTATAAAAAATTAAAACTTTAACTAAAACAAGTAATACCTTTTTATTTGTAACACTTCTCCGTTATCATGGCAAACGTTCCTTGTAAGCGATGGAAAGAATATTTTATGATCTTAAAATATTTAAAGTTATTTTTAATTGTGATAATTCTACTGCATAAAATTGCCAGGAAAAAATATTTGTTGATTGTTGAAATACTAGAAAAAATATTTGCCTAAATTTATTAGAGACCTTTGTCTTGTACTTGAAAATATCAGGAATGTAAAATTCTTTCCACGCGGAATTTAACCTGCAGTTGCAGTTCGGGGTTTTACAGTGTGAATTCAAAATTAAATTTTGATCATTGACAAGCGAGTAAATATTTTATTCTTAATAAAGGATTTGGCTAGAAGCTTATGCTTTTTCAGAAACTCTGAAATTTCTGAAGAAACCAGAAAAATCGAAATCGAAAAAAGAGGAGCTTTAAGAAGTATTATTAAAATTATATTCAAAATGTTACTGCGCATACATCTTATGTATAATATCAATAATATTCTCATTTTCCATATAAGCCGTTCTTATGTTCTCACTTTTAGCACCCTGTGTATTGTTTCTTTTAAGAATCAGTTTAAGATTATCAACCATTTTGTTAAATATAATTAAATCGCATATCCTATTTCGTGTTATTTTCTTGATTTACCTTTAGTATTAGAATTCAGCTGTAATGTTCATGGCACTTGATGCGTTTTGCATTTTTACTACGCCAGGCAAGTCCGAACGATAGAGACACGCCTGACTACTGATATCCAGACGATCATGCAGTTATTGTCTCACATAGTCACCCACTCCGGGGTCTCCCTCCTCGGTAACACAACCACCGTCTCCAAGGACCTGGTTTCCCTGTCCTCTGACCTGACCCCTGAAGACGGCGGTGCAACGACTTCTTCCTATAGGCATCCGGGAGGTAAGCCCCGGTGTCGACAGTACAGGAGAGCCGTTAGTCTCCAAGGCAGCCTTTCCCCTCTCACGCCTGAGGGGGTCTCTCTCAGGTATATGTGCAGGAGCCTCGACTTACCTAGGTAAGGAAATTTACAAAAATTACTTTATGAAAAACTTTCCTGTCTTATTGCGAAAAGCTTTATTTAACATACTCATGCTATTTATAAATTTATTAATAAAGACTGACAATAGATAACCTAAGAAATGTACGAATGTACAAAATGTCTTCGAGGGTTTTTTTTTTTTTTTTTTTTTTTTTTTTTTTTTTTTTTTTTTCCTGTCTCTACTGCACAGTTTGTAAAAGAAATTGCAGAATCAGTAGGTTTTTTTTTTTTTTTTTTGAAGCTAGAGACGTGAAAAATGTGCTGTGCTCTAGCCGGAGCTTGAACCCTGGAGCTCTCGAATACGCGTCGAGTATGCTTTCAATTACGCCCATGAAGGCATGCGGAAAGGAGGGAGAAAATACCTTATATACTTTCCCTTTTAAATGGCGACTGGGGATTCGGAGATCGGATCGCCATATCCTGGTGGTGACGAATAGTAGCCACCATCCTTTAGTTCGAGCACCATTTGCAGAATCATTAGGTTTTTTTTTTTTTTTTTGAAGCAAGAGATGTGAAAAAATAAGCAGTGTCTCCCCAGGACTCAAACCCTGGATCTTTCGAATACGTGTCGAGTATACTTCCAATTACACTAAAAGGGCATGCGGGAAGAAGAGAAAAAAGTACCTTATAATTGTATTTTTTGTATATCGCTGAAGTTTGAGATGAAAAATATCTAATTTAATTCAAGAAAAATAATCCATTTATATCATCCCTGCTGAATCTTTTATGGAAGAATTTTCAAATTTTCTTAACTCTCTTTCCCACTAACAGTGTGGTCTAATGGTACTGATAGAAAGTTTTCACTTTGTTAAGAATTACAATTTGAAGTATGGCTATAACCAACTGGGAACCAAAAATCAAAAGAAAAAAAAAAAAAAGAAAAAAAAATTCATTCTTTGGAAGAATTTGTGATAGAAAACATCTGATTAAATACCTAAAAGTGGCATACACGAATTACAAAACAAATAACTTATTTATTCTGAGACAATTTTTTTTATCAGGGATTATCATTCGAAATTAAATTATAGCTGTTCGAAACAAAAGTAATTATCGATAATAGTCTATTTACGATATAAAAGTGCCTTTTACAAAAACACTATAAAAATATTAGTTTTCATTATTATACCTATAATCTCATTATATTACCTATTTCACCACCTCTGTTTCCGTAAAAATCCTTACTCGGCCTTTATTTTCGCAACTATCGTAGGCACAGCCATTTAAGAACATGTTTTAAACGGCGCTAGGGCATTATTCATGTTTGGACACTAATATTTAAATTAATAAAGTGCCCAAACATGTTTAAATTATTAATTACGCGAAAATTACGAAATCATGCATTTTATACATCCTCTCGATCCCTATACTTATGCTTAGAAAAGTTCTGTAGTCTTATGCTAAGAGAAATTTTGTACTTTTTATAAAAAATAAAATAAATAGTATAAAAATGGGTAACTGCGGTACGACAAAAATTGGTCAAAATATCTGGTATTAAAGTCACAAATAGTATTCAAAGGCCCTATAGAAACAGAAGAGCGAAACGTTTGAATTTGTACGTAACTAAAAATACAACTTAAGAAAAAAAGGTTTCTGATATTAACAGACTGACGAGTATTTCTGAGCAGATTATTGTAAAAAGTAATAATCAATGCAATATTTTTTTCCGAAATGGAGATTTTATTTTTCTCAGAATCTCATAAAACTCGTATTCTAGAAACCACTGACGGGCTTCAGTATGAGCAAATATCCAAACAGTAATATTATTTTTTTTATTTATTTATTTATTACGTGCTCCGCCCTTAGGCACGACACGGAAAGGGAGGGATGCCCCGTGGAGGTCTTTTTAAGGGAAAATGGCTCGTATCCACGTTACACATGGGGAAAAACCACGAAAACGCCCATGCAACCAGCCCGTTCGCCGGGACTCGAACCCCGGAACGAACTACCAGTGTTCAGCGGCTTTTACCGCTCGGCCGCTGGTGGGCCAGTAATATTATTTGCATTAATTTAAAAATATTTCTAGCTAAATTATAGTTTGCATGATTACTAGATTATTATTTTAAAGTAAAAAAACTGCATGAGAATACTAATAACATATTTTTAGCGTTTGAAAAAATTATTTGTATGAAAATTCTTTCGGCATATGAAATATAAATTAAAGATACTAGTAAATCACAAAAGAATATCATTGAATGGCTAAGAGGGAAAATCAACATCGAATTATTTCAATTTACAGTTAAACGTTTGCTATAACAAACCTCCTCCGACTATAACGAACGAACCTTTTTGTCCCGTTCAGTTTCCTATACATGCGATGTTATTTTATACAGTTATAGCGAACATTCAAGCGTATGAAAATCAGATATAACGAACTGTGTGGATATTTCCATTGAATTTTATTTATATTTTTCATATTTTTATCTGCATTTTCTAAAACTTTTAACGAAAAAAATTGCTAACCATTAAAATCATCCATGTTTAGGATATTAGGATCCACATTCCATTCATAAAGAAAAACACCCTTACGTCATTTTTTTTTCACCCCTCCACATTTCCTTGTGTACTAAATAAAGGCTACGCTAGACAGGTGTAACATCGAACTCTAGGAGAACGAAGATACAATAAGCGTATGGTGTACATTAACCCAGAACACCATATGGTTATACATGATTGTTTAACAAAAATACGTAAATGATTTCTCTAATTCCATTCAAATTTTTTCAATAAGCTGCTAGACAGAACTCTATTCAAGACTGATGCTATGGTGGAAATTTTCAAATTTTCAATGACTCAAAGGAAGGGGAAGAATTGAAACTTATGAGCTTGCAGTTTTTAGTTGGTTCTTCTTCTATGAAATGAAAATTTCGATCCTTATCTATTCGTTAAGTGTAACGCTTTCCAATATCTATCCTAACAATAGGGATTTCGTTTTCTTCAGACCTTTTGCAAGGCATAGTATATTGTTTATAAAGATTATTGAATTTTTGTGTTGCAACCATACATGTCTTGGGAGAAATGACTGTGTTCTTACTGGGCATTGGAAAGACACGTAGGTGACGAAATTACCTTCCTTTTTCATCTTTTCTGGAAAAGCAAAACTCTTACGTATTCATTGACCAAACTCTCAGCACCCTGCGTCTGTGTAAAACTAAACTAACTCCTCCGCATGGCGAGTTGTAAACGAAAAGCTTCTGCATTGAAGATAAGGTGAGCATTCTTCGAAAAATACAAAATGGACACAGCCAAATTGGCATTTGCCAGAAATACAATTAATCCAAATCTACAGTTGGTGTCATATAAAAAAATTCGAAACTCTATTATTTCTACTCAAGGAAAACATTTGGATACAATTGAAAAGTTGAGGAAGGTGGAGCACAGGGATGCAGAGGAAGCATTCTTGAAATAGTTTGCCATTCAAAGAAGCCGTATCTACCAACATCTGAACAAATGCACCAAAATCTAGGCCAATAAATTTATTAGAAACTTTGCTTGCAAAAGAACGAACAGCAACTATAACAAGTGTGCATAATAATAATTGCAATTAAATTTTATTTTTTAATTAGATTTATTATTCACTTGTTTTGGTAGAATGTGGTAATTACTTTTTTATTTAGCATATAGGTTTTAAACTTTTTTGTGAGATAATCTTTTTTTATTGGATCGGATAGCGCGAAATACCAGATATAACGAACAAAGCTTCTGGTCTCTTAAAGATCGCTAAAGCGTGATTTGATTGTATTTATTAACTAACCCCTCAATGCAAACTGAAATGACATCAAAAATTGCACGTTTTGAAGTCAAATATCTGGGTAATTTTTGTCGTACGGGAGCTCAAATATTTTTATTTTATTTTTTATAATAAGCATTATAACACTTTCTTAAATATAAATGTAGGGAGCGTATAGAAATTAAGTTTCATATTTTATACCAAATTACTAAGTTTTTTTAGTTTAAAAATATAAAAACATAGATCTTCGCATCGTTTAAAACATTTTTGTAATTAGAAATGCATGTTTACGATTAACGATTTAAATAAATGCGGTAAGAACTTCTGCAGAAACTTTGTATATAGATATGAAAAACCTTTTCTCATATTTCATGAAATAAATATTCACTTCAAAACTTTTCAATAACCAAAAGTAGATTATACGACGAAAACACCGAAGTGTTTATTTCTTAGTTTCGCAGTTTTTTATTAAGCATTATAAATGACATGAACTTCATTTAGCAGCGCTAAAAATAGCAGCAGAAGTATGTTCTTGAATCAAATTTTTGAATAAATTCACGGAACAGTTAAGGACAGAAATGATGGATTCCACTCTTTGCAACTGTCTTGCTGGATACTGGATTTTTAATAGGCTGAACCTATTCATGATCGATATCGCGTGCTTTTAAGCGTTTAAAAAAAAAGGTGATGTTCCAAAGATCAGTCATGGTGTCTGCTACGGATCATTGATCACTAATGGCGTAATATTCTGAATTTTGCAGTACCAAGATATTAAGATGATATAGATTTTGTTACACTTGCCCTCTCTATCAAGATATGAATTATTTAGAGAAAGGTTTGACTCTGACATGTGATAATTTTAGAAGATATAAATCTGATCGTGGATTTAGTTTCTGAAAACTTTCGAATTATTGGGGAGCGTTACCACGTCGGTAATTTGTCTAAAGTTATGTGCCTGAAAAATTTGTCATTATCACAAAGAAGTGAAGTAGTACTTCAGGTAAAAATATTTAGATCTTTACATTTTCATAGTTATTTTATTTACATGCTTGTTAATACATGAACACATTTATATTATTTAACTGTAATTTATCTCATTCTTTTAAATGAAAATATGTTTTTCAATTTTTTGTCCATTAATAAAATAGCTTCTTTTACGACAACAAAAAAACTAACAATGTAAAGGTCTGTTCGTAAACGTTTCCGAACTTTATTTTTCATAACTTTTCCGCCGTTTATAGGTTGTTCAGGTTGGCTACATTCGAAGTACTATCCTTTTCGATTGATGCTTGCTTCCAACTTCGTTTCCAATTCGTTTAGCAATTATGATCAGCTTCGCATATCTCTTCTTTTTTTTTATCTCTTTGATTGTGTTGAATCTTAGTCTTTTTTCAAGTTAATGTCATAAAATGGTAAAAGAAGAAGATCTACAGAAACAAAAGTTGAAAAACAAGGAAGCGTGTGTTGTTTTTATCTTCATGGAATAATAGTCATGTTTTAAAAGAGATGCGTGTGCATGGGCATTATTTTGAAGAAGAAACCAGGATTTGATTATACAAAGTTTGAGATCATTCACCGAAGTTTTTCTTGTAGTCGTCTCAGTTCTTCAAGATAATACTATCAATCTTTGTCAGTCACCTTATTTTCAATGATTATTTTTTTCCATAAAATCTCCATCCTCATTTATGCAGTCTCAAAGTTCTTGGAAAATTGCAATCCGATAGTCTTTCTGATTCCAAGATAGTAGACATGGATTGAAATTTTGCAGCAATTCCAACGCTTTTATAACTTATCACTCAAAATGTGATGGCATGATCCAACTTAATCTCGAAATTGTAAGCGATTTATTTCGTACAATCAATCGTGAATTTGAACTCATGATATCATGAATTTTTGAGGCACATGAATTTTGTCTCACTTGAACTGAATGAGGGTCCTAAACCGGCGTTATGATCGGTTGATCGTCTACCATCTTTGAATCGCTTAAATCGTTCATAAAACTGAGTATGTCTTAAGCAGTGATCACCATAATCTTGTTCCAGCATTTGATGGATCTCTGTAAATGTCTTTCGAAATTTGATGCCCATGCTAATAAGATGTTTACTAAATTGAACCATTTTCAGAATTACAGAGTAAACAAAAAACACTCAAACAAAACGGAGGAAATATGATATTTAAACACAATTTAAGTACACAATAAAGGAGAAGGATCTTGCTAAAGACACTGCAATGCCATTTACCAGATATCCCTGTGAAATCATATTGGCGCCCTATTAAAAAAATTCGGAAACTTCCTGAACGAATCTTAGATTTCAGTTTAATAACACAAGATAATAGTTGACTGAAATATTAGTTTGTGGAATGCCGTTTTATTATAAATGTACAATATTGTTTATTATTCTTTTTATTGCAAATGCACTTTACAGTACAGTTTTCACTTAACATTATATAACAAAAACTTGAAGTAATTAGCTATAACTTTTTGTACCTATTTTTAATTTATTTGCAATTTTGATTGCTTTGCAGTTATAGAAAATTTTGTTTTGCTACGTTTACATCTTTAAGAGAGATTTAAAATAAAACATTGATATTATGTTATCTACTATTATTATGTTATATCAAAATATTGATTAATACTTATTATATTACATTAAATTATTAAAATTACCCACAGTACAGGGACTTAACTTTTGGCTCTTTAATTAAAGTAAATTTATCAGTACACTAATATTTATCATTTATCAATTGCAATCATACTTATCGTTCATCAGTACAGTTATATGGACTTCTGAATGTATATTTCTTGATACTATATGCTATAAAATTTCAGGAGCAAAATTATTAACTTTAATAACGGAAAATTTATTTAATAAACTTCATCTAAACAAATGATGTAAAGTACTCCAACTATAAATTAAAATTATGATTTAAGAGCTATCTTATTTATGTAATACTTCAGCCATTTAATCAACGAAGACTGCATTTTCTACTGCAAGTAAATCAAAATTCTATCTCGATCATTTTTGCTTTATCACCTTTTTTTTCCGAAGTGTTTTGTTCAGAGACTCCCTACCTTTTCGATAATAAGATACTAGATTCCTTTGAATGAGATATGCAAGGCTAAAAATGCATAACCATTTTAGAAATCTATTGCATTTTCACTATAACAAATCTATAATTAATACTCATCAAGCAACAGATTCCTTCGAATGAGATACGCAAGGCTAAGAATGCATAACCATTTTAGACATATATTGCATTTTCACTATAACAAATCTATAATTAATATACACCAAGCAATACGGAAATATAATAATAATGATTAAATATTTCTTAAAACATTTATAGTAACGAACTTAAAAAAAAGAAGAAGAAACAGGTGTACATTCTTCCCTTACAAGAGCAATGATATATATTGAGAGAACATGCTATTTGTGTGTACCTAATATCTCTGCACGTACAGACATATGGTCATGTTTATAATATTTTAAACTGAGAGATTTTAACTTACGTTCCTCTCGAACGGAAACAAAATGAGCATATACACAATTGGATCAACATATATAAAAAGTCTACTGTGATTTTGTATAACAATCATAAAAATGCATGATTATAATATTTATATAATCAAGTCATCACATGAGTACAATTTGAAACGTATTTAGGTAACTAAATTTTGCTAGTATGTTTTTATTCCCTACTTCTTTCCCAATATTTTCTCACTGCCCTTAAAACCTTAACGCCTCTCTAGATCTCGTCAGTACCGCTTTGGAAAACACTGTTCTAAAATCAATAGGAAAGGTTCAAGAATATTTGCTTTTTCATCAAAGCGAAGACTGACATTTTAAAAACTTATGCATTTTTTTCGTTTGTGTGATTTTACTGAGAAGCAATACATTTCATTTAAATAATGTAATGAACAATTTGTACCAAATATCGTTACTCATAAGTCTTAAGTTTTAGAGCTGCTGAAAAAGTGACTCAAATTTTGTAATTGATGATATTTGCTCGGTGATCTAAAATTGACTAAGAAACAAACCTCGAGTTAAATTTTTTATCTTATCATGAATCACCTATAAGATATTGTCAAATATTAGAAAACCTGCGCATTTGGTGGTTTAATATTATCAGTGAATTATAGCATAGTGTTGAATTAGTTTTGTTAATTGAAAGGTAAACTCATTCTATTAAAGCATTCCTTCTTTCATTCAGGAGTCAAGATCAGGAACATTTGTCTACTGTTCAAGACTCTGAGCTGGATGAACAAACAGAAAATGTTCAACATCCCCAGACAGTGCCTGCGACACCTGCCAACGAGAGACTGCAAGAGCAGCCAACTAGGTGTGCCTCACAACCTCTGGAGGTAATATTTATTAAGTTCAAATTATTTTCCACATGTTACGATTAAATCTAGGAAACCTAATAGCTAACCTTTATTAGAGGGATCAAATGACGTTAGGAACACTGATAATTAAGAATTTGAAGAAATTAAAATTTTTAGCCTTTGTGGGTATATGTGCAAGTACAAGAAAAGCCCCTGGCTATCCGAATTAAATGGAATTAGGAGCGCTCATAATCGTATTCTTGAGCAATTTTTTTTTTTTTTTTTTAATTTTTATTTTTCACAGACTCAATGAGCGAAACTCATTAACAAAGTAAAGCAGAATTATCATCTGTATGTTCATCAAGATCGGTTTACATAATATTTTATTAGTGTGGATAATCGAATATGTATTTGGTATGCATTTTATTTTGCAATAATATCAAACTCAATAAAGTGGTTACACTTAAACAGGTACTCTATTATTTTAAATTACTAGATAACTCGAAGTAACCGCACAGACCCATCACATAGATTTTCTTCCAATCTGCCTTCTAAAGTATCGCAACTCAAGCTGAAGTTTAAAATCAGACCGATTTATTAACACATTTACCTGACGTTTACGTAAGCTCAAACGTTTAACAGAAACAGATCTTCGCTAATTTACTTGATCAAAACATGCATTAAAATTAAACTGAATGCGAAATGCAAATCAACATTCCTAACTAAACTTTGGCTCACCCTTAGTATTTACGAAGCAATAGTGGTTATCAGAACCTTTAGCCTGTAAGTTAAATTCAGCAACAGGATATATAAGCAGAGTTAAACGCTTTCGGAAATCTTAACATTTTTGAGCTAATTTGTATTTCAACTAATATGCATTCTCATAGTTAATAAAAGCAAAAGAAAATAAAGAAAAAGTTAGAAAACAACAGAGTTAATTAACAAAAAATCTTGCAAATAAACTCTGTAAGCTAAACCAAATGGCAGATTAAAGTAAAAGCACTTTTCTCTTGAATCTTCGCCGAGGTCTGTCTAAACGAGCTTTTTATAAGTTTCGAAAATCTTGTCTGAGTTTTATATCCTTTACATTATGTTATTATACCAAACTCAATAAACCAGCGTAGCAGATTAAAGCTAAAGTGACCTGAATCTTCACCGTTTTCTGTCCAAACAAGCTGGGATAATCAGATTAAAGTGGAAAATTCAAATTTGTATTTGTAATACATTAAATATGTGTAAATGATTTTATCATAAATCATTTATCACCATTTTATATGTGTCTCATTTAAGTAGCTAGAAATTTGAATTCCTTCAAACTTGTATCTATCGCTTATAAATTTTTGTTTAAAGCAGAATAAAACGAAGCAAGTGTAATCCATTTCCCCATGGACCGAGACAGTCAAAAAAAATTATATAATTTTTCTAATCTTGTAGTAAGCAAAGAAAGTAGTACAATCTTGGTTAAATTAACGGCAATTTCTTTGATTTTATATATTTAATTTAATTAATTTTCATAATGAATTTCTTATATATAATCTAATACATTTGTTATCGAAACCAGATCGAAAGCTTCTATTTACATGGTTAATTTCTGCTTCCTTGACAGCGTAATTTAGCTATGCAATTATTACTTTTGCCTCCATTTTATATCTCTTTGTCTTCTTTTTGGTTGTATTGTTAAAAAAGGCCTTTATATCCTTTACATTCTGTTATTATACCAAACTCAATAAACTAGAGTAGTAGATTAAAGCCAAAGTGACCTGAATCTTCACCGTTTTCTGTCCAAACAAGCTGGGATATGAAAGTGATAGGTCAGCTTTATTTTTAGATGTTTTTAAAAGAAACGCCTTCTAATTCTATATTCGCGAATGTGTCTAGATAGATAGCTGGAACCTATTAAAAGATAAATTTCTAACGTACATTTTTTACTTCAGAATATATTAACTTTGATGATTTTGTTTCAGTCACTTGCAATAAATTTAAAAACAAGTGTTTTCGCCAGAAGCTAAAACTAGGTTCTGCATTGCATTTAAGTGATAAAATTCTAATTCTCTCACTCAGGGTTTATTATAGAAACACCGTATGTTGTTATCTATTCAAAATATAAGTTCCATTCAAAATTGGATTTCCCTAGCAAGAAAATTATTTCTAACTTCAAGCTCACCTAAAAAACCAGGCAAAATCCTTGTTCATATTTTAATTATTCAAGATATTCTATTACAAGACCATTCTACCCCAGATTTTATTTGCCTCCAAATCCGGTCTGGAGAACTGTTCAGTCATCAGCATTCAGATATTCAAATTCTCAGTATCCCGTTTTAAATTACCTTCAGCCTCCATCCTATCAAAATTAAACTTCACCCGGAAAATGAAATATTTCAAGTTAAATGCTAAGGTAATGAGTAGTATCTTTCCTGCTGTTACTGACAGGTAGTCAAAATTAATATAATTTCTGAAAATACTTAAAAGTGTATATTGTAATTCATAAGTGTAATTGATAATTTTGAAATTGAAATTCAAGAAAGTTATTTTCCTTATGTGTAGGTTTTTCTCTCACTTAATTCATTAAATAGTCGTGAAAAATTGAAACAATAAGTAGAAATGTGGCATTTTATGCGGTTAAGTCTCATTTAAATTATTTATTATTGTCTTCACCTTGTCTTTCTTTGTTTAAATTGCAATTGAACGTTAATGATTATCAGGTATATCGAGTTAAGATAAATACAAGCAAATATATATATCTACTGTAAATAATCCTTTTAAGATTGATTTCTTACATTTATATGAAAATACTGAAATTGACAAAGACTATTTCGATGACGCTGAAAATAATAGGGTTTAAAATTCTCGTGTAAATGACCATTTGAAAGATTTACTAAATAATTATAGTCATATATTTGCAAAAAATAAATATGATGTTGGTTGTATTAATATTAAACTTCCAAGAATAATATTGACTTCAGGACATCCTTAACTTAAAGACTATATAGAGCATCCCTTAAGAATAATAATGAAATCAAAAAGCAAATAGACGAATTATTACATGCAGGTATTGCAAAACCATCAACTAGCCCATATGCTGACCCTGTAAGTTTAGCTTATACAAGAGATGAAAAGAAAATGTAAAAACTATCTATTTATTATAGAAAACAACCAAATTACTAAAACAGATTCCAAAACCATATCTAGAACAGGTGCAGTACTAGATCACTTAACAAATGCGTTAAAAGCGTAAAGCATTAAAAGTATTTTTTATCTTAGATTTGGCATCTGGTTATTGGGATAAAAAAGATACTTAAAAATTTGCATTTACAAATAATTTTAGTCTTTATGAATTCCATAGATTACCTCTTGGTTGTAAAAATTTCCCCAGCTTTTCCTCAAAGATTCCATAGACAAACTTTAAATAACTATCAAATTCAGTTTGCCTTAAATTATTTTGATGACAATGACATCATAGTATTTTCCCAAAATTTTGAAGAACATTCAGAACATCTGTGAGTTTTCCTTTAATTTAAATAACCAGTTATTTTATGTTTTGAATCTTTACTTTCACTTCTCTGATACCGTTTTCCTGCCAGAATGCAAATGAGTTGGTGTGTATTTAAGTGAGGTTTTGAGATTGTTAAGTTAGAGCATACTTTGCCTCTTGAAAGTCACGTTACTAAGTTTGCTATTCTAAGATTAGGATGGCTTTACATTTAAATTTCTACTTTGAGTTTCTCCCCATAGATGCTGGCAGACTTGTGTTCATCTTTATTAAATTTTAAATAAAGGGTCTTTTGCAGACTTCTCAAATCTCTGTTATACTTCAGACATAGCCATAAGTCGCTTAATACCTACCAAAAGGTTATTCAAATTTCAAATAGTGAGCGAATTAAAACCTTACACATCTTGAAATAATATTTGACAGATGTGAAAAAGAATAACGAAAATTAAAACGGTCAAACTGCCACTTTGCTAAACAAAAAATGAATTTCCTAGGATATGAAGTTCAAACAGGAAAATATCAATTCAATAATGCAAATATTGAATTAAAAAATTACAACGCCCTAAAAATGCTAAAGAATTACACAGATTTCTTGGAAGCATTAATGCGTATCATAAATTTTTTCTAACTTATGCCAGAATTAGAGCTTTACTATAAAATTGACTCAAAAAAGATATCCCATTTAAATGGACAGTTGAGCGCCAAACAGCTTTTCAGACTTTAAAAAACACCTTAATTTTCAGACCCATTTTAACTTTGTTTATTCCAAAATATCTGTCTTGTATTTGTAGATGAATCTAAAGAAGCTGTTGATGCAATTTTAAAACAAGAGCATTCAACACACCAATTTTCTTGCAAGCTGTCAGCTAACTAGAATGTGTTCGCCACGTTGAAATATCTTCTGTTTGTATAAGATATAATACGCGGGTATGGATTGTGGCATACAATAAATATGCGCATATTATATAAAATATAACATGCGTATATTGTTTAAGATATAATATGCGTATATGCAATGGTGAAGCGCAGATTGCATCCATTGTGTTGAGTGATTCCTGAAAAATGTATTTCTAAAGATTTGTTCCTGTTCGGAAATAAAAAAATTAATATTTAATCTTATGATGGCTATGGTCGATTGCAACTGCGTTTCACATTGTAACGCTATAACCGTCCCCACCGCGAATGCGCGATCTCTCATCGCACCGTTTCCAAAATATCATACATACATATTCTAAAATGAAGAAAACAAATTATCACTGATTTGCACTCCTATTACATTTATACTTCTCAGAAAACACAAATGTAAATTTTCGGTTATGAATTTATTTTAGATTCATAACCGAAAATGAATGAATTTATTTTAGATTCTCTAATTCTTTCTTTCCTCTTTTTAGCGTCCAAGGCTCCGGATGGTCCGCCTCAACAGGCACCTTTCGGCAGATCAGAGCGAACCTTCCTCTCATGACTGGGAACCACCAGGAGACGTAGTCGGCGGCTCTGCGGGGGTTGCCGTACAACAACAAGGAACACTCCTTCCAACGTCTTCGGCAGCCCATATCAACACCTGCTCCTCAACTTCGGCCCTTTCCTCCAACAAGACAGATCGAGGCCCAGAGAGGAAAACCACCTCCTGGGACGATGTGTCCAAGCGAGGGGGTCCTGCGGGTTCTCAGTCATCCGATGTGTAAATAATGTAAAGTTCGATTTTTCGGGTTCGTTGGGTTTTTATTTTTGTACCGCCAGAGCCTTGTGTGTCTATTCGATGATGTAGACAGTGCCTGAGACTCCTTTTGCCAGACTACAGAAAAGCACCGGTGGCGTAGCTATGTTCCGAGAATCAGAATGGGGGTGAAAAACCACGTCGACTAAGCACACATGCATACCCCAGCGGGCTCTGGTATTTCACTTGCACCGCCTGCGCACGTGAGAGCTACGCCACCGTGCACAACAACAACCAAAGGATAAACAAAATAAACAAAGGGACTCGAGTCGACCTTCAGTTCCTCAGTACCACCCCCATCCTAAACTCTCCCTTGTTCAGTTCCAGGTTGCCTTGAAAAAATAATTAAAGCAAATATATATATAGATATATATATAAACTTTTACTCACGAGAGCTGGGTTGTGTTTGTCTGGAAGACGAAATGAACAGATATCTTATGTGTGACTGACTACCAAAGGCGATGGTGGGTTTTCAAACTCAGGGAGACAGAAGAACAAACCCCATATCAGGACGAGTCACTTTATTCTCTAGTCCAAGGTCTGTGATAAGTTACGTGTGGTCCTCATACGGGGTGCTGCAAAAGAGGCTGGATTGTGCATTAGCTGTGATTTTTTCCCTTTCCTTTCGCTCCTGCTAGGCAAGAGCAAAGGGACTGATAGACTGGACTGCTCTCGTATTGTGTATATATCATATATACATATAAAGATATCTATATATATATATACATAGTCCACTATTAGGTGCTGGCCGCAGCGTGGGTGCAATACTTTTAGCTAAAACAGAAGCTATAGATGAGTAGGCACGAAAATAGAGCACGAGTGTTGCCCCACGCTTCTTTCATAAACATTTTTCATGGCTTTCAAATACCCGGTGCAAAAATATATATGCAGTCGGTCCTCGTATAACGTCTTCTTCGTTCGCGTTATTTCATTATAACATTGTATCTTTTTAAGAGAAATTTCAGAAACCGTCGTCCTTCATAACATCGTCCAAATATCTTTTGTCGTATGAAGGAAGTTAGAATGTGAAAGAGTTTGGTTATGATTAGCATAGAATGTAAATCAATACAAACTAGTAATACATAATGTTTTAGTAACATTTTTATACACAGAGCTATTTAGAGGTAGTGTATTAGTGGTAATAATGGTTCTAATAGTGTTAAGATTGGTTTGTAGTTTGGGATGATTTTGCCAAAATGGATGATGCAGTTCCATCTCGACGAAATCATATTTACTCTTTTGTTAAAATTATAACGAGAATTTAACAAACTATTATTTTTTATATAACACTATTTAGTAAAAGTCTGAGTAACAAAAATGAATTGATAAAAATGAGCAAGAAAATGTAAAACAAAAATGTTTTTGAGAAATGCTCATTGCGAATAAAAATTTATAATTTAGTAGCCGTGCATATTTAATATCTACCACATATAAAAAGACGCTTTGAATGCCATTTTTCCTAATGTACTGCAAACATTACTAATTGGTATAACAGAGATTCTACTTATTAATAATGCTTAGCACAAGAAAATTTCTCTTCTTAGAATATCACCCCTTCTGTCTTAATTCTTGCGAAAATAATAGATTCCATTAACGTAGTTTTCCATAACGGCGCATGTTTCAGAAAAGTTTGCTTAGACATTATGCGAGGATTTACTGCATATACAAAAGAGCCTACTTCCTTGTCGCTAACATAATTAGCATCAGCGACGCCTACTACTGCTTTTTCAATTCCATACTCACTACAGTGAAAAAAAGCTACCAATAAATAAGTCAAAAAAAAGTTATAACGAAAAGCTCTAACCTAACTGCGTAGAGGTTAATAATATATCTAATCCATCACCAATTTCTTTACCTTTCTATTAAAGGGCCATGTTTTTACCTGCACACGCAAAAGAATAAGAGAAAAATGTCTTCATAACTTAGTATATTAGGTGAACTTTAATCTGGTATCCTACAAAAGGATTCGTTTCAATCCCCCTTTCAGGGGGACCCACTCGCCTTGACTGGGCACCTAGGGGCCTTCCAGTCCATGCGCTTTAACTTTGCACTCCTGCCTGCTTCCTTACTTCTCTACTACTCTATCTCACCCATCTTGTACATACGTTCGTTAAGTACTCACAAATAAACAAAAGCTCCATTTTTATATAAATTGTTACATATTTTACAACAGAGGGTTAGACTTAATGGTGCATTGCAAGAGAATCGTTGTCAGCGAGCCTTACAATGAGAAAAAAGGCAATCGCTGCTATGCTAACGCCGTGGCCTTCCTTTTACAGTTAGCGGACTGTTTCTGTTGCAGACCCTACATCTATTTTGTTAATGGATCATAAAAGCTTCATCCCACTTGGTTCTCAAAAGAAAAACAAGTTCTGTATAATAAAGAGACCTATGCAACTATTATCTGTGCTTTTATTTCTTTTGTCACTTCTCACTGAACAGCAGTGTCAACAACTTTATGAGCAATTGGCGTCTCTTAATCTGATCACATTTGTTCACAGCTATTTCGATAACATAAACCGAATGATAACATTAAATAATAAAAAAATAGTCTTCAAAACAGTAATGGAACTAACTATTTTAATATAACTAGAAAATATTAATAGGCACATTTTAATCATGAAAATGCAAAAATGTGCTTATGTACTGTTCATAATGTCTTTAATGCAAAAGTGTACCTATGAACTGTTCGTAATGTATCTGGAAATTAGTTCACCGATGCTGTACTCCTTATCTCAATAATCGGATGGTATTAGAAGAGAATTTGCCTATACAAAATTTTAAACTGGGCTAAATAGCAACCTTAGTTTGGTGTAGATGTTTCAACGGAATCTTTTTTTAGGAAAATAAAATACTTCCGCAAAACATTTTTCACTCCTGAAGAAGAGAAACCTGTGTTTGATCTCCTCAAAATGATGGAGTTATTAAAAATCTTTGTGAAACTAAAGTTCCCCCGCCCTACTTTTAAACTGTTGATAAAATTATGAAGCAAGATGTTTGGCGACTCGAACCTTATACTTGCTGACAACTTTTGGTAACTTTTTTAATGCATTTTTAATTTATTTGGCGATTATATTAGCCGAATGGTTGATCATAACAAGCTATGTATTTTAGATGTTTTTACATAGAAAAGCCAGGACTTCGGCAATTCGGTAATAATATGCGAATGCATTACCCGCTATCGCATTAAGTGGCGCCTATTGTAATTATATTTTAAGTCACTCAGAGTAATTTTAGACTACTCTAACAACATATTGCTCACTTTGTCTAAAATAATCTAATCCAGCGGTTCTCAGCCTTTTAACTAACAGTTACTATATAAACAAAAATTGAAAAACTTATTAATACCATCACTACATTTTAGAATGATTATTTTTCAATTTCTCAATATAAATATTAAATACATATATATTGCAATTTGCACAACCTATTGGCTATTTGTATTAAATATGCACACATAAAAAATACTAGATTAATAAGTAAAAAAAAAAATCTGAAAGGTGCCGTGCTAACGCTGTGGCCTTCCTTTTACAGATAATGGATTGTAAAAGGAAGATTTTAAATTACGTCCTAAGGGGCGTTTTGTTAACATTTTGTGTGTTACCTTCATTTCTTAAATATCATGTTCTGCGCACTTAAACCACAAAATTCAGTTCAAGAGCAATATCGCAAAATAATTTGAAATGAAAATATCTTTAGAATTCCCGATACACAGTCTCACGCGCTGGAGATAAAAATGCTTTTTTCTGTGCAAAATTGCCATTGCTCTCTTTGAAATCCTTGAGTTTGTTAATCAAAAATTCTTTAAAGTTTTACAAAATATGAAATCGATAATAAAACAAATTCCAAATTCGAGCTTTCAGATGCCCATAATCGTAGGATTATTACGTTATTCAAAATTTTATGGCTGTAAGTACCGTTGTTTTATATCACAATGCGAGAAACATACATACATTTATGCAGATTTTTCATTATTTAATTTCTTAAAATATAATACGGGGCGATAATATTGGTGGCAACAATTTGAAAAGTGAAACAACGCTTGTTGTGAATAAAATGCCAAAACGAAATTAATAGACCTTCTGGACAAATTGCCCCTTTGGCCTAAAAATTGGTTAACATTTTAATTATCAAAATTTAAGTTATAATACTTTAATTCTAAAGTTTAGTGTTAAATTGGAGCTGTATAAGAGAGATCAATTTCTTTGTGTCTGGTCTTATTTCACTTAGTTTTAACTGCAAATTAGGATCCACTTTTAATTTTGCTCTGTATTTATTTTTCAAATATAACATGGAGGAAAATCCTTATTTACACAAATAGGTTGTGCAAAAAGGCAATAAAATTTTTATAGCTTTATTTGAAATGCCTTTAAATTTTTTTATTCGGTTCAGCCAAACGTTAACAAGTATGTTATTTTTGAAATCTTCAGTTTGTGTTCTATCACAGAAAATTACTATCAATTGTTCTTTTTCTTCACGAGATTTTTAAATTTAATAGTTACAAATACTTTTTTTCTTTGCGTACCACCGGTTGGGAATTGCTGAGTTAATCAATGTACTTTGCATTTGATATACCTCCATTAAAGAACTCACAATAATATGAAGCGCTTTGAAAGCATTCCCACTTCTAGAATGTGCTCACAAGTACAAAAATGTTCGTAATTTTAATTAGGCTGTTCAGAGTACTCTGTACTTGCAAACGCTTAGAAGAACTGACACCGGAATGTACATTTAATCTATACAAAAGATGCCGAAAAGCATTTTTTAGAGAAAGTTATAATCAACTTCTGATTAGTCAAGGGAAGAGATTAACTAGGCTGTGAATCAATTGTTGCTTATCTGAGACAAAAAGTTCATTTATTGACAAACGATGGAAAAACTGCTATCTTAAATTGTCTGTATAAAATATAACTGTCCATGAAAAATATAAAAAGGAAAAGAGAAATGTATGGTTAACAGAGACAGTATATGAAGTCGTGATCATTTAACATAAATTTGTTTATTTCTAATGTTGTTTTTCCTTCCACTTTTTACTGTACGTTTTGAATACTGATTTTGTTACAGATGGAGGACAAAAATAATACGAACACCTGTGAAATAATGAAAAATCTTTATTAATGGGGGGTTGGACCACACTTTGACTGAAGTACAGATTGAATGCGACGTGGGAAAGATGCATAAAGGTCATGGACGATATTTAAAGGAATATTAAGCCATTCCTTCTGCAGAGCGGTCTCTAATTCCGAAAATCCTGATGGAGGTGGAAATCGGGAACGAAGTTTGGACTGCAAATATGCTCATAAATGTTCAATAATATTCAAGTCCGGAGACCGAGAGGCCAAGCGAGATGCTCGATTGAATCATCATGCTCTTCGAACCATTCTTAAATACACCTAGCAGTGTGGATAGGGGCGTTGTCGTTTTAAAAAAGCGGTTGGTCCCCAGAGAATAAAGTCTGGACAAAATGATGGGAATGATTCCCTCGAATGCTTAGATAGTGATTGGATGTATTCCTCCCATGCAGAATAACAAGTGGTCCAAGACCGCGCCAAGATATCGCACCCCATATCATAATAGTTCCACCCCCACGTACACAGTCGGCAAGAGGCAGGATGAAACGCTTCTTTGGGCGTTCTCCAGACATAAACGCGTCAGGTCGTCTGAAATAGGGTGGATGACGATTCATCTGACCATATTACCTGTTGCCACTGCTGTGGGGATCAGCTTCTGTAATCTCTGCACCATTGGCGTTGCTTGAAAGCATTAATTGCTTTCACCAAGAGTTTACGAATTGCCACTCTGCCATAAATGTTCGCAGCATGAAGTTCCCTTTTGACAGTTTTTGCTGAAACGGGGTACTGTAAATAACTGTTCATTTCGAATGTTATCTCGGATAACGATTGCTTGTGCTTTCGGGCTACTATGCCCTTCAAGACCTGGCTATCCCTATCAGCCAGCTTTAACTTTCGGTCACTGTTGTGCTTTGAAGACGCCGTCATACCCTCTTTCGTGTACGCTGTTATAACGGCTGATACCGTACTCCTTGCACACTCCACAAGGTTTGCTATTTCCGTAACTGATGCTCCACTTAAACGCGCTGCAACTATCATTCCTCTTTGGAACTCTGACAGGTATGACATTTCAACTTCTCACAGACAATTCGATCGAAGCATGCAACGCAGTTGCTTGTTGAAAGACTGATACCTTCCTCTTCCCGCTCACTAAGTGGCAGACTTCTGTTGCAGGTGGCGCCGCTGTACTGCAGGTGTGAAATACGTCATGCTTTTTCACAGGTGTTCGCATTATTTTGTCCTCCATCTGTAATGTAGCTAAATGAACTTATTCTCCAGATGAAACTACTTGTATACAGACAGGCAAATTGTTAACGTAAGCTATAGTATATATAATATATATTATTATTCATAGATAAGCTGTATTAGAATATTCGGCATTTCTAGAAAAAATGTACTAGATAATTTGAATGTAATAAAATAATGAATCAGTATGCATTGTACGATATTCAGCACAAAAATCTGTAATGGTCTCCTGGAACAGCTAAGAATGCTAGATACGCTGCCTATTTACAGCGTAGTCTGTTATCATGGATTTGGTAAGCACTGTCTGTGATATCTCCTTCAATGGGGGTAATCTCCAATTCAAAAGGAATTAATATACGTACCTGCCCTTCTGCAATGTACATGTTAAGTTCGTTTAGATTAGTGACAGGGATCGCAATTACATTTAAGCCAACAAAGCTTACAGTTCACTCAGTTTGCTCGATGCCTTCTTTTTTAAAATCATATTAACCATTAGTTTATTTTATGACATCGAAACCATGAATAAATCACCCAGGTCTACAGGGCATGGCATGAAACATGATTTGTGAATCACATCTTTGAAGCTCTGAGCTGTCATCCCGAATCATACACAATTATTTGCGTCAAAGTACGAGGGCTATCCAGAAAGTAGATTACGTTTTGGAATAAAAAAATAAACAAAGTATAGGAAACAAATTTTATTATATACAGATGAAAGCCACACTCAAATACTACTTTTCTACATAGTCACCATACAAATTAAGGCATTTATCGTAGCGATGTACGAGCTTGGAAATTCCTTCGTCGAAAAATTCGGCCGCCTGCGCCTTCAACCACTTCGTTACCTCTTCTTGCCTTCCATCTTGCACAAAACTTGTGGTAACCAAGCTTTTCGCTGATGATTTCGTGCAACAAACTTCGCGAAATTTGTGGAAAACTCAAAGAAAGTTCCGTTATTGTGAAATTTCGATTTTCACGGACTTTAGCATCGACTTTTTCGAGAAGTTCGGCGGTCACTATGCTGGGTCTCCCACTTCGATCTTCGTCGTGAACATTGGTTCGGCCATTTTGAAATCTTATGACCCACTGACGCACTCCACCTTCAGTGATAATGTTGTCCCCATACACTTCACGAAGCTGCCGATAGATTTCTATCGGTTTACAGTTTTTTGCAGTCAGAAACCTTATTACTGAGCGCACCTCGCAGCTCGCGGGATTTTCAATTAACGCAGACATTTCAAACCGTCACAGTATCTGAACGGAGCACAGCACGAACCTCTCACTAGCACGGCTAGATGCAGACTGAGCTGTGCAACGCTCTGACCCCAAGATGGCCGCGCTAGCCCCGCCCCTAGCGGACACAGACGGAAACGTAATCTACTTCCTGGATGGCCCTCGTATATACCTATCAAGTATATCAACTCATTTTCGGTTTGACAAGAAGTTTCTTACATAAAAACCGAATTCTATCAGATGACACTTTCCCAAAATCCATTCATTCAGGAAAAACACATTGATTAGATTTCTAAACAAATCAGGATGCCTTAGAGCAGGGTTTCTTAAACTGTGGGCAGGATGGGGTCGCCAAACATTTTAGCAGTTTTGATATTTCTTTAACTTATTATAATAATTTTACAATTACCAAATACTTTTACACAATGCATCTGAAAATAGTAGATAAAGATAAAACAATACAGGCCAAGAAAAAAACTACAACGTTTCGACGCATTCTTTTTAGAATATTGTAAGGATTATGTTAATTTTATTAACAGTTAAATTTTGAGTTAAATTTCCTTTCCTGTCGCTTCTTAATTTCAACTTAACACTTCCGGCCAGAACGTAGCTTTAGAATCACATCTGAATGCTAATGAGGAAGAGCGGTATTTAACCGCGAAGTTCTACTGTCTTAGTCAGAGAGATATCAGATATTCTGGCTGCACGTACAGCCAGAAAATTAACATAATCCTTTCAATATAAACGTACATTTTCCTTGCTTTGCACGTGACACTGTCATTTCGTCTGTTACTTATTTAAAATTTTCTCATTGTTCTATGTCTTAAAATTAGGAATTAATGATCTAAAACTGCAATAGTATATTACAGTACAAGTCAAAAAAAATTGACAGTTTCACTCACGCGCGTGTCGGATTTGCTCAATACTTATGGGGTCCCACAAACGTTTTGTAAATATTATGGGTCCTGAGGGTCGCGAAAAAATCTCAGTGATAAAATGGGTCGCGACTGCGAAAAGTTTAAGAAACTCTGCCTTAGAGAATTCAGCTTAATTTTTAGACTACATAAAATACGGCGACACGTTTGAAGCAAATTTAGCATATATTGTAGCATATACACCATGCCCACAGAAGTCCTTACTCAGCCTTTATTTTCGCAACTGTTGATCAAAGACATATGCTTCCACTTAAAAATGTTTTAAATGACGCAAAAGTTTTGTATTGTTTAATTTTAAAAACAAATTTTATAAAATACAAAATATAACTTTTTACATGTTCCTCCGTTCGTTATACTTACATTTAAGAAATTTTTGTACTCGTTATAAAAATTAAGACACAGAAAGTTTAACTCCCGAACGACAAAAATTGCCGACAAAACTTAATTTCCAAATTTACGTTATATGATGTCATTTTTAATTTTCATCGAGGGCTCGATTAATAAATAGATTAGAATTATTTGAGGTTGAATTTTTTCCCCGTAAATACCATTCCATGTTTTTGTTTTTTTTAATTTATTAGTCCAAAGGGATTTGAGTCCCGAAGGACTATTACTTTCGTTTTAGCATTTTGCGTCGGACTCCTATAAATGTCTGTTCAATTTTCAAACTGTTGCCACAAAATGTTAGAGTCCTGCATTATATTTGAAGAAATTAAATAATGAAAAATCTGCATAAATGTATGTATATTTCTCGCACTGTGATAAAACAACGGTACTTAGAGCCATCTAAATTTGAATGACGTAATCTTACTGCGAATATGGGCTTGAAATTTGGAATCTGTTTTATTATCAATTTCATATATTGTAAAACTCTAACGAATTTTTGAGTAACAAACTCAACGATTTAAAAGCGAGCAATGGCAACACTCTACGAGGGAAAAATTTTTTTTTATCTCCAGCGCGTCAAACTGTGTATCGGAAATTTTAAAGATATGCTCATTTTAAAATTATTTTGCGACATTGCTATTGAACTAAATTTTATGGTTTAAGTGCAAAGAATATGATATTTAATAAACAAAGGTAATAAACAAAACGTTAAAAAAACTCCCATTTGGACGTAATTTAAAATCTTAAACATTTCAGATTTTTTTTAATGTTTTTATTGTGCCTTTTATTTATTTTTTTATTTTTATTTTCTAAAAATATGTTATAATTCCATAATTCCAATAAAGTTTTATTACTTTAGAATCATAATTTAGTAAAAACATTCCTGATAATAAATAGTTTTAATTTTTAATTAATGCAAATAATATTATGTGTTGAATACATGAAAGTTCGGAAGCCGGCCAGTATTTTCTAGAATGCGAAGATTCTGGGAATAAGATCTCCGTTTCAAACCAAATTATATTCACCAATATTTTTCTTAATAATGCACATTCCTCACGTATTATCTTAACATCAGAAACTTTTCCAAAAGTATAAGAGTAAAATTTGTCTCTAAATACGAGCATTGACTCAAGTAACGAGCAATGAGCCAGGCTGTTGGTATGCATGGCGCCATTTTCCGATCCGATGGACTCGGGGAATCCCCTCGTCAAATCACTCAGTGTTCGTTGATCTACGTATTTGTGCGCTTGTGAGTTAATTGTTTAGTTCATTTAAAAAAAAAATAATTATTTCACAATGCCTCCCAAGAAGACTGTGCCTCAGATAGTGCTGCAGAGGAAAATAAGGAAGCCATGGCCGTTGAAATTAAAAAAGAAATCATAGATAAACATAAGCATGGTATAAGAGTGACGGAATTGGCGAAGACTTACGGCCCTTCGACATCGAAACTATTCTGAGAAAGAAATTAAGAAACTTGATGTAGGCAAGGGAGATACCGTTACTTCCAATCACCGTCCAAAACTCCTAGAAGCTGTTTGGTGTGGAATAACGAGAAGCAGTTAAGGTCGGTGTCGAAATCTATCATAAAGGTAAACCACGGTTATTTGATTTACCAGTGTTATTTATTAGAAAAATGGATTTTTATGTTGATATTTTTGGGAGTGCGGAACGGATTAACTAGATTTCCATTATTTTCATTGGGGAAGTTTGTTTCTAGATATAAGAAATTCGCTATACGAGCCCAATGCTGGAACGAATTAAACTCATATCTCGAGGTTCCACTGTATGTCGATTTTCAGTTCGTGAACAAACAGCCTTTGAATATGATTCCCGATTTTAATATCAGATATCTCGGTCAATTTTTACGAAATGGGGTCAAACTTTTGTGTTTATTTTTTATAACACGTGTAAAATTTTCCCAAATATAAACGTAGGAACTGGAGGAATGTATGAAAAGTTATATTCTGTAATTTTTGCCAAATTAGTTTTTTATTTAAAATTGCCAAAACACGAATTTTTGCTTCATTTAAAACGCAGTTGGAAGTACATGCAAAGATCAATGGTTGCGAAAATAAAGGCTAAATAAAGACTTTTATAGATACGTTGTATATTTTAGCGGCACATGCTGAATACTATTACCCCCTATAATATAGTACTGCGTTCTACGGGTTCGTGGATTTGGAGTAATCGATGATAACACTTGAAGAGGAATCAAAACACAATTTATTCTCCAGTAAGCACTATTACACCGGACAGTTCGAAAAAAAACGTTTATAGTCGTCGAAACTACGATAAACACGCTGAAACAATCAGCAACATAGCCTTCAGGCTATAACGGTGGAGACAGTTTCGTGGCAAAGCACTCAACTTAGTCGATCGCTCTCAGACTAATCGCTGAACTCAAGACACACTACACCGTGAAGAGGCAGGGTATATATAGCTTTAACCTACCTTCGAGAATATTCCCGAGGAAACCACTAAGAATGCGTTCTAGAATGTTCTAGCTCAGTCTATGGCATATCGCCAAATGGGCGATTTCGCGCCAAATGAGACAACCCTAACCCCGCTTCGCAGGGAAGCTATCTCACCGCAGCTGAGCATTTAGCAACAATATATTATATTGTAACGGGAAATAGCGAATGGTAGATCTGAAACTTTTTTCATGTCATTCAAGAACCATGTGCTAAATCTCATGTATGCTACGATAAGGCTGAACGTCCCAGCAAATTATAGTTGCAATATGGCGATTGATCGTCGTCACTAAAGTAATGCAACACTATTCACATCAACTGTTGGAAGGAAGATAATACGACCTGCTTAACAATAGAAAATCTCCCCCCCCCCAAATGTCCGAATAGTAGTAACACTAAGTCAGTAATATCGGTTAAGGATTGGAAGCATTCGAAATGCAGAGAAATTTAAGGCAATAAAGGAGTCTGTTGGTATTGATCTTCAATCTAATGACGTGATTTTCTAATGGCATTACCTCATGTCCCCTAGACATAAAATTGTCATCACATGATGGGATAGAATGTGCGCTAATACTTCTGACTCACCTTGCAATCATTCAAAATGCTCTTTAGCTCACTTCTGTATACTACACGAACAGCACGCAATTTAAAAAGAAGCACAAACATGAAATCTTTTTAACAACTTTAAAAGCCATGTTTGTGAAAGTAGTAGTGCAGAGACTGAATTTCACCTTTGCCTCTGTTGTAGCTAGACACTGTATTTAGATTGGGGTCGCAATTTACTGCCTCTGTTACCCCTTGTTATTACATTTGGATGTTTTTGATCATGCTTTTCCGAACTACGTCGTGTATAATGAATTTGATTCCACTGCGAAGAATTAAAGCGCATTGGCTTCTAATAATATTACTGGACTGAATTTGATTCCAGTTTGCCAATAGCTTGCTAAACAGCGATTTCCGAAAATTATGCTGCTCAGAAATTATCATGCCGCCCTGGTCGGCATAGTGGTTAGCACGCCTGACGGTGGGAAGACTATAGTGCCTATGCGGGATGGCGGCACTCAAAATACACGGCGAGCCAAAAGTCCTATCGTTTGATTCGATGGTAAGGAAACGGGCTGGAGAAACCGTCCCTTGGGGTGTTCTCCATCAACATTAGGTCTGAGCTTAATAGCTGTTGCGTCGGGAATACACCTGTACGCCTGTACACATAGAATATGCCTGTACGACAAAAGACGAATTACCTGTATGTGTTGAGAAATTAAGCCGCTGTAAATGGTAGAATTGTTAGCGATGCTGACTGTCATCTTGTCGGCCCCGATTTCGAATCCCAGGGAAGGCATATGCAGTGCCGGTGCGATATGAGAGAACTTAAAACATCGGTGAGCCAAAGTGCTCTCGCGTGGTTTATTGATAGGATCTATTCCCCGGCGCATTCTCCGTAAAACTGGAAAGGAGTTCCATACTAAGTACGCTTGGATTATACGACCAATGGCGAAATTCTGGTGTCTTCACACAATTCTACCTATACCTGTTGAGAAATAATTAAAACCAAAATCTCCGAGTTTTATATGTTGCTGTAAATGCAGAAAAACAAAATAGTTTCTTGAAATGTTTCCTGCAACCGAATCTATTCTTTACACCAGGGTTTCTTAAACTGTGGGTAGCGGGACCTGCAGCAGGTGGTGGCTAAAAAATTTAGCAATTTTGATATTTCTTTATATTATTATAATAATTTTACAATTACCAAATATTGTTGCACAATGTATCTGAAAATAGATAAAGATAAGGTAATACAGACAAAAAAAAAAAAAAAAAAAGTTTCAACGCATTCATTTTATAATACAAACGTTCGTTTTCCTTTGTTCGTTTTTGCACACGACGCTGTCGTTTCATTTGTTACTTATTTAAAATTTTCACATTGTTCTATGTCTTAAAATTAGAAATTAAAGTTAATGACCTAAAACTACAATAGTACAGTACAAGTGAAAAAACTGACAGTTTCACTCACGTGTGTGTCGGATTTGCGCACCACTTATGAAAAACCCACAAAATTTTTGTAAATATTATGGGGTCCTGGAGGTCGCGAAAAAGGGGTTTCAGAAAAGTTAAAGATTAAAAAAAGTTTAAGAAACTCTGCTTTTCACTTTATGATATTATTACACATACACTTGATGATTTTAAAGTTTAGCTCAGCTTGCATCCTTAAAGTAAGACGTAACACGAATAGCTTACCTAATTATTTGCTTACCTAACCATATGCTTACGTAATTATTTTTGAACAGTGTACATCTGCATGCAATAGTTGTAGAATTATCAACAATTTAAAAGCTATTTAAGTGCTGCTAAGCCTGTTGTTTTTACCATAGCAGCCATATTTGTTTACATTTGAAACTTTGCAGAATAGTAAATTAAGTCTTTCTGCACCTTCAGTGTCTTTTGCCGAGTGGGACCAACAAGTTTTGTGCACCGAAAAATCTGCCTTCTTTCCCGCTGGCCGAATTGTTTGTTTTTGCATAGAAACCCTAATTTTAATTGTAAATTTTTTAATTGTTTTAATTGTATTTTGTGTTTTATATTGTTCTATATTTTTCAATTTTTGATAAAGATATTTTTGTATTTTTATTTTATGTATTTTTGTCTTGCCGCGAAGTGAGAACTCAATAAATTGAATGAGAACTGTATCTCTAATGAAATTCGAAGAAATTAGTTTAAATGAAATGCAGCAAAAATGAGTATAATTTAATATTCCGTGCAAGGAAGTCATGTGGTGTATATATCAGATTTTTCTTTATTTTTTAATATTTTGTTACACTGTAAAAGGAATGTGGATAGGAATTGTATAGGTTTCAAAGCTGAAATTTAAAACCCTAACCACTATACCGTCTGGGCGGAATGAAACCAGTTTCGATTTACAATAATTTTACAGTTTGAAATTAGTTTAAGTTTTCTTATCAAATAAGTTTGTAATTTTCTATTCATGTCAGTTTCTATTCAAAGATGATTTATTGATTAAGTAGCGCATCTGCCTCTAAAAATATTTAAAATGCGGGAGTTAGTATAAATTGGTATCAAATAATATGCATGTGTGCCAAAATGAATTATAGAAATTAGAATAACTTAAGAAATTTACATAGTAAATCGTCGGTAACAATCCACGAATCTTGAAATTCTTTGTTTAGAAAGAAGTTTTCATGCGCCTGGTTTGGAGAAAAACTGAATTATGAATTTTCCATAAATTTATCTAAAAGAATACTCACATTTATGATGCCTTATATTAAGGTTTTGTGAACAAACCTCTAAGTAGTTTGATTGTTTAATTTTAAAAATTAATTATTGAATGTAGAAAACTACAGCTCTGAATCGTTATTTTGACAAAAATTTTATGAAATAATCCATATTATTTATGTTAACCAAGCTTCACATATAAAGAAATTAGACTAAAGCTTTAAAGCGGAACAACATACTGAGTCTTTAATAGAAGTCTTTAGGATCATGGTTTTGTAGAGAAACAAAAAAAACCTCCAACCAGACTCCGGTCTACTCTGTTTGAAGTTAACAATTACAGTTAAGGCTCTTATTAAGTTGTTGCCACCCAGCACATATAACTTACCTTCGCACGTCATATTATATCTTCTATTAGCATCCGGAAAATCCTTATCCAAAATTCCTTACTTTTCTGACAATTTTTATAAACAAAATTCAAAACCATTAAACTAGCTTCAGAGCGAGGTTAAACATTACAGATGTGTAAGGAAAGTATCTTTTACAGCTATCACGTTTACAAATTCATTCAAGATGCTCACTGTATATAATGTTCTCAGCATTTCGTAATATAGCCACAAAAACATCTCATCAGTCGATTCTGACGGAAGATAAATCTGTACATTTCACACTGATTCTTTCTTGATTTTCATTTCTAGAATTCACAAGCATTTCCATCTAATGGTCTAAATTTTGTGCAATTCCATTATAATGAAATTTAACTAAAAAGGTGGAAAGCAAACTGCTACTGTTTATGCTTCAACTTTTCTCTGTACATATTCTATGAACTACACACAAATTCATCGCATACTTATTTCCCCAAAATCTGCTAATCACGACAAAAAAATAACACATACGCTGTGATAAAAAGAATTTCGGGTGTGATATATTTAACCTACGTTCTTTGCTCAGTTACATTCGCTATTTTGAGAAATCTCCAAAGCAAAAAATCTTTATTTAGTAAAACTGAATTTATATGAAAATGATAAAAGTAAAGAATCGAGGATTGTTGCCAAATGCCCGTGAATGCCGTAAAAATTTCTTTAAAACTTTTCAAGCGATTTATTGCTCTTAAGTGTTTTAAATTTTTCCTTCACTACGGAATTTTTACCACAGAAATGTTTGAATTATTTCAGAATCCTTTGAGGAAAATAATTTATCAAAAGCACTTTTTTTATGACGTTGGCGTATTCTCCAGAAATAAAAATCTCAAACCTATTTAGATACTGGCGCACTATTAGTTGCTATGTAAAATATTTCTATATCAGAACGGCAAATTCTTAGATTTCGTAATATCGATAAATCAATATGCAGTCAAAAGGGTGGGGGCAAACAACAGACACTTAAATGATTCTCCAAAAATTGTCAGGAACATCCGATAATTTCGGGTAACAAAACTAAAGAATATTCAAATTAAAAAATTACTAATACTTTTTGAGAAATTACAAACGCTAAACAAAAACATATACATGAATTTCATATTTACAACAAAAATTATTTCAGCCATTTTTTAACAGCATGAGTTAAAGACGTTAAATGAAAAAACAAAAGTAAAGAATATTTTTTTGAAATGTCAAGAAAATTGCAAAATTGCTTTTACATCTTACATAATTTAAAATTAATTATTATAGATAGTGCTGACGGCTCTTAAGATGAAATTTCAAATATCTAAAACAATGAAATCAAGGGGGCAATAATTTACATTTTTCTAATTCTGAATAAAGAATACTGCTGTAATATATTTTATTTATATTTTTGATAAAAATTCTAGTGTTTTCATGGAGACAAATAAGCTGAAACGTTTATGATAGTCAATAATTATATGAATGTTTTGCCTGTATATTTAACAATGTTTGTCTCATGCAGGAAGAAAATAAAAATTTGAAATAACTAGTAAAGTATGATAACCAGCTTCTCGTGATATGTTTGCAGGATTAAAAGACCAGATTTTATCGATTCTGTCTGTCTGAATCGAGTAAAAGCACTTTTAGAACACGAAATATGCAGGTGAAACTATGGTCGTCGCCCATAGTTTCACCTGAGTTCGAATTCCGGTGAACAAATTGGCACTTTGGGCGTTATGATAATTTTCTGTTAAATATCCTCATAAAATATATGAAAATGTTTTTTGTTAGAATATCCTCCAGGAAGGCATTGATCCTTTAGGCAGATGGTCCTCGTGTGCTAATTAGTTAAGATAAGTAAGAAACAAGTATGGTTTTCTTAACATCCTCGTTTTTCAGGATTAAATTAACATTCAAGAGCAGTTTCCAAATTAATGCGGATGCCCTGAAATTGTATCTGTGGATTTTAATTATAAAGTTCTTAACTTTTATTTGGTTTGTGTAAAAGTTCTACCTGATTATAATATGGGAAAAGAAAAGGCAAAGAGCATGAAAAGTAAAGTAACTATAATTTCATATAATCATCAGCATTATTCCTATTGTCATCTATCTAAGGTTTGTTTTCCCAACACCAATAAAATTTCGTTGTTTTACAGTCAAAAAAAGTCTTTGAAGGTTGTTTTCAAATATTTTATATCACTGAAGATTTGGAGAAGGAGGATACTCTGTAATGGTCGAATGAGAAGAGAGTCTATAAAGACAAGATGAGAAAAAAACATCATAGGCAGATTAACTTTTCCCAGCAAAATTCCAGTAATTTGGGTCAAATGATTAAAGCAGCACGAGATCTGCCGTTATCATTATAAAAGATAATGCCTTTGAAATTGAAGAGTCACTCAGATGTCAATTCTCCCATTTTGCCCATTTATTGGCAACAGAGGTCTGCATTAATGTTTTGTTTACATCCTAGGAGATTACTCTTTTGAGATCCTATTGTACAATTATCAAAATATTTGGTGAAGCACTCCTTCGTTTGAAGTTTTTGATAAGTTTGGTGCTCACCGCACCGTCTTCAAGCTTGACATAACAAAGTACTCATTTCTCACCTTCCGTAAAAAAATTCCTTCCAAAAATTATTCACATCTGTAACTAGAAAACAAAGACGTACAGGTACCAACTCTCTTCTCTTGAGGCTTCACAAAAGCATCAAGAGAAGGCGGAGCGGTAAACTCACTAAACTCTGGTAGTTCGATCCGGGATTCGAATCTTGGCGAACGGGCTGTCTGCATGGGCGATTTTATGGTTTTCCCTACGTGTAAAATGTATATGAGCCAGTTTCCCTTAGAAAGTTCTCAATGAAGTTATACCTCCCTTCAGGCAGATAGCCCTCGAATACTTTGCCACAATCAAATAAACCAAGCCAAATCCTGTAGAATTCACTAGCTCCACCAGTGGCAGATCGGTTTAAAAGTGTTAAACACTGGTAGTTTACCAGTTTTGCTACATTCGAGCCCAAGCGAACTGGCTGTTTGCACGGCTGGTGTAATAATAATTTGATGTATATCTATATAATAATAATAATTCGATGTATATTATAATAATAATTACTCTAAGTAACTCTTTAGTAAGAAAAGAAATTTTTTATTATCCGGAATGAATAGCTTTGTTTTTCTACTGTAGTATCGCCCCTTTGGCAATATCAGCAGTAATAAATAATAACAAAGGCAACAACATATTAAGAACGGGATCAAAGACATAGTAGCGACACTTCAGTCACTCATTAGCCATTTGTCAGTAGGAAAACACTAATCATTTTTAAAGTTTTTAAGGTACGCGTACACCATGCTTCCGCTGTGCCAAACGAACAATGATATTTTCACAATTACGCTGTTACAGCTGGTTTTCGTGGTCTTTTCCAAGCGTAACATTGATACGAGCCAGTTTCCATTAGAAAGCTCTCTACGAAGGCATCCCTCCTTTTAAGCAAATAGCCCTCGTGTGCTCTGTTATATTCAAATAAAATACGCAAAGTGAAACTCACTGATTGAACTTCTTGATTAACTTAGATGCCTGCATTCGATTTTTGACTGTTGAACTGTGTACCCACAATAGTTTTTCATATTTGCGGATGTTTCTATGCGGTTAATTTTTATGCTTTGTTCAGAACTTCATCAGAAGCTACCAGAATGTGAGTGATTTGTATATCATCTGTCTCCATCCAGGAATTCCTGGAACTACGGTAATATTTGCCGTTGTCAACTGCATCTTTTCCATACACTTAACAAATGCTTGGATAAATTGCGGCTGCATTATCGCCTTTATCACACATATACAGTAAATACTGTCTGGTTACTCTCTATCGTTAGACATTTTAAACGCTTTAAGACGTAACTTACTCTGACAATAACAGTGCTTTTATATACATATTAAGTACATAAAAATATTTCCTTATTCTTCTCTGTTAAAAGTTTTCAGTCACTGTGTCATCTACGATGAAAGTTCTCCGTTCACAGTTTACGGGACAGATTTTTTGCGCAAGCCCATTAAACAACGGAAGAAACTAAAGGTCTACTTCAAGAGAGATAGGGTAAAGGACTGGAAAAAAGAGAATAAAAAAAATTATCAGAACTCTGAACTGTAGATAGATACGCGGATTGAGACAATCTAAGTTTCCTGTGTGAATAGCAGCGGAAAACTGAAAACATCCGCATTCAGGAATTGAATTTTCTGTTCAACATATGAAGAGTAAAAGAATCAAAATTGAACTTAGCACGCCTTTTAACGAATTTTGCAATCTAAAAAAAAAAAAAAAAAAATCTTAGCTACGTATAAAAATGACGAGATTAAGTTATCATCATTTCATAAAAAATCGGCTTAGTCACTTGTTTCCAAAGGCCGATCCTAGCTGGTGTGCAGCGCATGCGGGCGGCTAAATCAAGGGCCGCTGGCAGCATATAGGTTTATTGATAAAGCAATTTTTTTTACGAATTTCTCAAAATAAAACTTATTATAAGTTTAATAATAAGTCAAATAAATAATATGCTGAGTTTTAAATAGTTAATGAAAAATCAGAGTTCCGATTTCCGATAGCAGAGCATAATTTAAGAAAAATAGAATGTTGGTACACAGTATGTTGTTCCATTGTCCATTAATGTCTACCCTTTACGTACATTCTTCATCTGATATCAAACTTCGTGGCAGAGCCGTCAATACTACAATAGAAGAGGTTCTTTTTGCTTATCAGCGGCACTGGCGGCGCACTGTGGATCGATGCTTAACAAAGGAGTATCAGAAATGATTTTTTCGAAAGTTGCTTTACGAAAATATCTAATATGGTTAACATTACCTAAGACACAGGAGAGTTTAAATTTAGTATGCATTTAAGGAAATTAAGAGTTTTCAATTTAATAATAGTACTTACAATGTAGAAAAACAAAATAGAGAAAAGAAGGGATTTTTGTGTCTATGGTTTTACAACGCTTATAAACAAGTAGAAAGCCCGGCGGCCATACGAAATTACCACTGTACTAGATATTATAATTTGTAATTAAAATGATTTGTGCAAAGGTGTCTGCTAATTCAAACTAAATTACCCAGGCCAGGCGGCGAGGACGCCTTTGCTAACTGACCCACGGGTTTTCCCCCTTTTACTTGCTTAATTGCTTAAAGTAGAGTGCAATGAAGGAAACCACTGGCGGTACATTTCTTAAGAGCCACCGCTAGCTAAATAAATAAAGGCGATTTAAGTAATAAAAAGTTAATTCACGTGTCAAGGTACACGACATTTCTTGTGTGTACATTCGACACATGTGTAGATCTTTCCATCATTTTTAAGAAGAAGAGCATCAATTATTATAAGAATATTGCAGAAGAGCATCAATTATTTTTAATTTTACGTCCGTTCTTTTCTCTTTAACAGGCAACATAAAGGTGACCGTGTGAAATGCAAGCTGAGGTAAAAAAATGCCAACACGCTTAAGCGTTTGGCCCTGAGACTTATTGATGGTCATAGCAAAGGCAAATTTTCCAGGAAATTGTCTACCTCTCAATTGAAACGGCAAACCTGTGCCGTGGCAACTTCACCCCATTGGCTAGTTGAGTTAAGCAAGCAACCAATAAACTATCAGCGACAAACAGGCACTTAAGCCGCATATATATATATATGGGGTGAAGTAACATTTTCTTCTCTGAAACGGCTTTCTCCCGGGCTTAGCGAAGCACACCGTTGGATTCCGCAGGTCCGTGGCACGCTATTTTGACCATTCGCGTCTTCGTGGGACTTAATTAATAATTAGCCGAGATATTAATTAAAAACTAATTTTTCCCTACGTTTTCCATTTTCTTTCTTAGGTTTTCCATATTAGAGGGATTTGGCTACGTGCCTAATTCTTTTTTCTCGAATATCTAAGGAACGGCGCCGAGTTAAATTCGAGACGAGTATCCTCGGATTCCAAAAAATTCTCCGTATCCATCGATACCGTTCTCATCTTCGTACGGCTTTACTCGGCCGAGGTATTAATTAAAAACTGCGAAATCGTTAATTTCCGTGCTCATTTTTCCGACTTGCAACAATAAACTATCGGCGACAAACACTTAAGCCGCTTGTATATAAAAAGATGCCCGTTTTTCTTTTTAGTGTAAGTGTTGAACCGCTATTAAAAGGTAGCTTCTTGTAGTTTTATTTGGCATCACGTTATTTGAGAAAAAATCTTGCAACTTCTTTTGATTAAATGATTTTCATTGGTCTGCTTGAAAAACACTTCAGTATTCGCATAGTATTATTAACGAAGTTTTCCGAAGTTCGAAATTTTATTTTGTGTTGTAAGTACTTAATGGTACTTTACTACTATATTAAAAAAAATGCGGGTTTTATGCGTTTTTTTAAAGCCCTAAATGTAACAAGATGCCATATAATCAAATAGGCGAATCAAGAGATTCACAACATAGCACTAAAAAACAGAAATAAAAGAAAACACATATTAAAAGCTAATCGTGATATATATATATCTGCTCGCTTACGTGTATACTCCATCTCCTAGTTGAAGAGCAATTTCATATCATCTATAATCCACTTAGCCCCTTACCGATTCACCGTGTTTACTATTTTCTCTATATGGGCAGCAGTTAGCTATCTGATGGTTCTTCATATTACCTCCTATATGCATCACGTTTAAGATTCAGCTGATGAAGCCGTGTTGAATTGTCACCAAACATTTAACCTGATACATTGATTTATAAATTAAGTAACAAAATTGTCTATTAAGGTGTATTTTGGTATACGGTCAGATCATCCTTTTATTCGTTACACTTAGAACTTTAGATATATATTTATTCATGCAACAGGTTTAAATACTTTTTTAAAAATAATTTAAAAAATTTTACGCATTTACAAATTGACTATTATAGACGTTGTAAATATACATATACGTTTGTTTACACAGACAATTTTTTTTTTACCAATTCAACATTATCTGAAATGCACTTTTTGGTGTATTTCAAACATGGTTTAAAAATTTGCTTTCCAGATTTAACGCTAATTTGGAAGACAAATAAATTTCTAATAAAAAATTACTTAAAATTATATTTCTGGTCTTATTATTTTCACCATTTCTTGTGCATTAAAAATAAAGATACATTTATCAAACTATGAAAGATTACTTTGACTTAACGTTGAGGAGTGAAAAAAAAATATATATATTCTTGATTTTTGTGGATTTTAAAAGGAATTTTTTTTACTAAATATTTTCAATCTAAATATCGCACAAACGCACTCTTAATATTACCAGCTATAACCCGTTTCAGCATTTGCCAGAAAATATAAAATCATTAACACGAAAAAAGTTTTTTTTTTTTTTTTTTTGTATGTACATGAAACAAAATATCGAATTTTTCATTTCTAGATATTAGAATATTTCTGTAAAATTGTAAATGGCAAATATCCTTTTTAGGTTAGGTTATTTAATTACGGCAAAGCCTCGAGGGCTATCTGCCTACAGGGAGGGATGCCTTCGTGGAGGACTTTCTAAGAGAAACTGGCTCGTATACACGTTACACATGGGGAAACCCACGAAAATACCCCTGCAGCCGGCCTGTTCGCGGGATTCGAGCCTTGGACCGAACTACAGGTGTTCAGCGACTTTACCGCTCGGCCGCTGGTGGGCCCAATATCCTTTTTTAGATAGCCTATATGTTCGGGAATATGTGTACTAAATTTAGTACAATTTTTAGCCAGTCAAAATTTGGTCTTCAAAGGAACTAGTATGACGTTGTATCAGAGATAATGGAAATTTTTTAAAGGCAGTGTAGATGTTGGCCAAATTTGACCCAGTTATTTCAGAACACCTTAATAATGTCAGTAAATGCAAAGTTAACAAAACACGTACTCCACACTACTTAGGGGCAGCATTTTCAAAATAAAATAATTAATATTTCAGCGGAATCTATTCGTAATGAGATAACACGCATTGTCAAAAAAGCGGAATATTACGCTATAATTTTTGACTCGACACTAGATATTAGTCACACAGAACAAATAATGTTTCTAATTAGATGTGTGAACACTACTGGTGGTAAGCTAGATAATTTAGAATTTTTTTCCACTACCTAATATACCACTGGAGAAAGATATGTGCAATTTTCTATTAAAGAAGCTATTACCTAGTTTGCAGATCGAAGTTATAGATATACGGAGTCAGGGCTACGACAGTGGATCGAACATGAAGGGGAAAAATATAGGGCTTCAGAAACAGATTCTCGAAATCAATCCTAGAGCTACGTGCTAATTAAACGCGGCTCATACATTAAATCCCGTCGTTAGTGACGCTGCTAGTTCCAGTGGTGAAATTTCTAGTTTTTTTAATATGGTACAAGAAGTATATAATTACTTTTCTGCGTCCTCATATCGATGGGATCTACTAAAAAAAACACGTGAAACTTTAAAACCGTTAACACACACTTTAAAACCGTTAAGAGAAATAAGGTAGAAAAGTAGTATCAGTGCTATTAGACCTCTAAAACAAGACCTAAAAACATAATTACCGCATTAAATGCCTTAATTGAAGATACCACCAGAGACACAAAAACAAAAATGGGTGCTGAATCAATAATTAACACTCTTTTAAAACATTTAAATTTTTGTGTTTAATTTAAATTTAGCATGATTTATTATCAAGAATTGATGTATTGAGTAAAATGCTTCAAAATCCTAAATTAAACATCGCGGAATGCATTGAAGTATATAATTACTTTTTTGCGTCCTCATCGATGGGACCTTAATAAATATTTAGTTTCCCAAAGATATGACGATAATTTAAAAATATTTGTCGATTTCCCAGCAACACTTGCTAGAGATTTAGGTATTGATCTGGAATTTCCTATCTCGAAGCTCAGGAAAAAGGTCCGTTTATTTGATTTTTAGGGCAGTGATGAACCAGTTTTAAATCCCTTCCAGCAACTCAAGACTGCTTTCCATTTTGAAATTCTTGATCACGCGATTTCTTCCGTGAACGAAAGATTTGCCTTATTATCTGAATGCTATCCAATATTCTGCTTTCTGTATGAGTTTCACAACATTTCAAATGATGATCTCATGAAAGTCTGAATGGACTTAGACATTAAGGTTACAGGTACAAAAAGAAGTATTGTGAAAGGTACAGACGGTATACAACTCTTTCAACTCTTTAATGAAATAACTTCCTTCAAAGATTTTTTATTAGATTATATTTGAATAAATACTGCTATTTTGCATCTATACTTATAAAATATTTATTTTTATTTTAAAGGTAATATTTTTGTTTGTTTATTATTTTCTTGAAGTAGTTTGTCGCTATTGTAACCTGTAGTAGCCGCTATTGTAGCTGGCCAAAAAATAAAGTTTTGCACTTCAGATTTTATTTGCATTTTTATTAATGTTTTGCATTTTACTTTTACACAGGTAGATGATTTTATAACTTCAACGTTACGTATTAGTCAAAATATGAAAAATTCTCTGGAGGGGCGGCACATTACATCTTTGCATTCGGGGGACCGACACCCTAGGATCGGCCCTGAGTGTTTCGAATGTCATTTTAAGCCTTTGAAAACGGTACTGTTCTTCTTTGTCCGTGCTTCTTACAACAGCAATGTCGAAAGAATATTTTCTGTAATTCAAATGTGTGATCTAAGTAGAAAAATCGCCTTATTATGGAATCGATGAAAGCACTACCTATACTAAAACGCAGCTTTTGGCAATTTTTGTTGCATGGCAATCCATTTGCAGTTGCTATAACGTTCCACATTTTAAAGTATATAAAATCAATAAATAAATATACATAAGCTGTTTAAATGAAGTTATTCTTGGAACATAACTAACTGAAGTTTGCTAAATAATGAAGTTCATTGTTGTAGCTTTGATTTATTTGTATTTGCATGATCAGATTATAATAATTGAGGAGACAAATATCAAATTATATAGCACATTAAACATCACTTCAGCTGTTTGAAATTAGATGAATTTGCAGCTACCGGTTGCTACTTAAGTTTGGAACGCTGCCGAATTTTTATTTTAGCAATGTTCAAGAGTGTTCTCATTTTTAAAGTTCAAGATATGGACATCAAACTATGGAGTCTTCATTTTTAAGTTTCAAGAATACGGTAACCCTAATATTACTTGGTTCTATAATGTCCTGTAACAGAATAAACAGAACTGCAAACTAATTATAATCAGATGATATTCTACAAAACTGTATCATTTAGTTCTGCATTTTTTCTTTTAATCGATTTGAAATACTTTTTCTGGCAAAGATATGCAGGACGTTTCAAAAATATTCCCTTTTCATTTGACCATTATTTCGCACAGAGGTTTCTGTTTCCAGATTTCAAATCATTCTGGAATTTTTCGAGTGCCATCGAACATAGAAATGAAAACAAATTATAGAGCTGAACCATATTCTATCAAATTAAACTGTGTCTAATTTTTTATTTATTTATTTATTTGGCTTTTTCTATTTTGCTTTTCTTTATTTTAATAGTATACTTTATGTTCTGAGGTTGCTAGAAAGTATCGTAATTTATTTATATTAGAATTTGAAGATAAAGCTTTCGATATGACACGAAAGAATAATTTTATTTGCTATTTGTGTCAAAAGTATATATTAGTTGACTGACAGCTTAATCAAAATCATGCACATAATCAGTATACTTATTTCTAATCAAGACATTTCTATTCCTAACCAAGACTTTTCTATACTTCATGAGAACAATATTTTATAATTTTTGCTTAGTTGAGAAACGAAATTTTTATGATTATAATCTAAAAGTGTATTTGCAATTAATTTCATGTGATCTATTCTTCTAGATGTTAATGATATCTACTTATCGTATTTCTGTACGTTTTCCATACTTTCGATGGACAAATTTCAACACAATAGGCGTCTTGATGACCGTTTATGCTGGTAAGATAAAAAAAAAAAAAAAAAAAATCTCCGAAAAGGACTATACTGCCTCTTTTCCTCGATACTTAATTTCGCATTATTTTTTGCAAACTAAACAAATATATTTGAAAAACCTATAATGTTTACAAATATGTCACGTATTAATAACATAGTCATTTTCATCCAAATATGCTTCTTTTCTGAATTCAAAAAAAATCTAGCGTTCGGGAGCTGGTGTTGCCATAAGCAATTCAGTATTATAAAGTTATTTTAAAAGTCTCGTATTTATTAGTCAGAAGGGCTTTGTCTCTGAAGGACTATTGTTTTCGTTTTGCGAATTTGCGTCGGAACCCTATAAACGGCATATCACTTTTCAAATCTTCGCCACCAAATACTATCGCCCTGTGTTACATTTGATGAAGAATCTGCATAAATGTATGTATGTTTCTCGCATTGCGATAAAACAACGGTACCTAGAGCCATTCAATTTTGAATGACGTAATCCTACTGCAAATATGGGTATCTGAAAGTCCAAATTTGAAATTAGGAATTTGTTTTATTATCGATTTCATATTTTGTAAAACTTTAACGAATTTTTTATTAACAAACTCAACGGTTTAAAAGCAAAGCGAGCAACGGCAACACTACGGGGGGGGGGAACCTTTTTATCTCCAGCGCGCGGAACTGTGTATCGGAAATTCTAAAGATATGCTCATTTTAAAATTATTTTGAACTGAATTTTATGGTCTAAGTGCAAAGAACATGATATTTAATAAATAAAGGTAGCACACAAAACGTTTAAAAAAAATGCCCCTTTTGAACGTAATTTAAAATCTGAAGCCTTTCAGTTTTTATTATTATTATTATTATTATTATTATTATTATCTTTTAAAATCTTAGTAAAAATTTGTGTATTTTATGTGATCTTAAAAATCCTACTTATGGAACTTATCTCTTAGGATCATCAAAAACTTATAAATAAAAGACTTGAATTAAAAAATAAAATACAAGACAAAAGCTGAATTTTCTTTCACAGATAACGGAAGCAGAATTGAAAATACTGCCAACTCTTGTTAGAAGCATTAAATACGTATGATAACAGATAAATATTATCAACAATTTATCACTGTCGCAAGAAATACTGCAAAAGGTTTCTTACTTCCTCTTTGTGCAAGCGAACTGTAGTAAAAGTATTTCCGAAACAAGTTAGCTTCCAGAGGTGAGAAACAGTTTAATATCTAGTTCTTATACAGATATAATTTTCTGTCAGTGTATAACTTTATATTAAGCAAATTCTATAAGTAGTAATGTATTGAATTTTTTTACATGCTTTTCTTCTTATTTGTTATGAAAAGAGCATAATATAACACAATGCATAATTTTAAAATGCTACGGAGTTCATTCGAAATTCGAATGCGTGTAAGCGCTATATAAATAAAGTTCGCAATATTCAGTAAGTAAATAGCCTATAAACATACTGACCTTATTTTTACAAAGCGGTTGAGTTTTATATACGCTGCTGGGCCACACGCAAGATTTCGTATCGATTAAGGATACGAGGTTGGATATTTTCGGGAGGGGGATATAAAAATAAAATTTTTTAGACTTATTTTATATAAGATTTCAATAAATATTTTTATGAATGAAATGCGTACATACCTGAACCTCACTCTCCTTGCATCTACAGGTCCTGCTGTTTAATATGTAAGTTACATACAGTTTCTTTATATAAAACTTTCATTATTTCTTTCCGCGGATGACCATAGTCGCCTTAATTCAGAAAAATTGTAACTATTTCAACATGTTACGCAGATCAATACAATATGTAAGCATATGAAATATTATTTAAAAATTTATCCATTCGAGTTTGTTGCATATTTTTTGTTCGTAGCTTTTCAACGGTGGTCTCCAAACCACGAAATTACTTTTATCTCTTTGCATCTCCCCCTTTAAGTTCCAGCGTTCTTCTCAAAATTTCGAATGCTTGGCGAGAATGCTGTTGTTACAGCACAGAATTTTCATTTTCGAGATAATTTTCATTTTCACTAATTCCTTTGTTTTCTGTGATAACTTCGATGATCTCTCCATCACTCTTTTCGTAGCAAGTCTGGATATTTCATCGATTCCAAATATTCGAGAAGAGTCCTATCATGCATTTCTTCATCGTCAACCTTGTTTTCTGGTAATTCTTTATCTTTTATGCTTAAGTCCTTGCGTTTGAACATTTTGAGGCACGACCAAACAACAAAAGCACGATGTGGATGGATGAATTGAAAAAACTGTATGAACACACAAAAAAAAACATTTTATACAGATTCTGCCTCACTTTTCCCCAATTGGTCTGAGCCAATTCTGACAAACCTCTTGTAACCCACAACCTCCCATGAATTGTCCGGACGAAAATTCTAGCATTTGTACCTCTACGTGCGAAAGTAAATAGACTTTGAAGAAAATCACTAAACCTGACACCCAGACTTAAGGTTTTGACTTTAAATTTTAAAAGTGATTTGATTTTTATAAGCGATTGATTTTATTATGTTTTTATAGTGATTTTATTAAGCGATACCCACTGCACATTCGTTATAAAAATCTGAAATTTTCAAAGATTATAAAACAAACTCTTCGCCCTCTTAAAACATGTATGATAAAACAATATTAATTATGCGACTTTCTAAAATATTTTTAAAAGCTAACTGGATTTTTTACAAGCTTTTATTTAATTCTCTCGTAAGGTTTATCAGTATGGTCAAAACTTTTCGGTCGAATTTTAAACTATTTATCGACAAGTTGTGCAACTCAAAATTTGCTCACGCACACTAGTGTAATGCACTGAAATGATGATTTGATTTAGATGTTTCAAAATTTAATGTTAAAACGATTTTTCACGCGTATATTTGTTTAATGAGCAAACTGAAATTACTATAATTTTATTTTTGCACCATCGGTTAGAGTGGAAAGAAAATTTTTTAAATGAAGAGATATGAGATTTTTAACTAATTTTGGGCTTTTCAGCGAAATCGCTGCAAGAACATTTCGCGTAACAGAACTGTTGGAAGGTAAAAATATGATTAGTCATTGTTGAAAAACGATTTTGCAGTAGAATAATTTGATTGATAACGTGTCATCGAGACTAAAATAATAAAAATAAAAAATACTTTTTTAAAAATCACATACTTTTCTTTGAAATTTAGAAGGTAATTAATGAACTAAAAGGTGAAAACTAATTTATCGTTTAGTTTAACGGGAACGACAAATTAAATAATTCTGTTTATAGAAATCCTCCAGAATATGTCGTGAATAATAAAAATGTGAGCGCCCATAAGGAAGTCTAATAATTTAACTGTATTCTTAAAAGCATGACTCATCTTTGCAAATGTATTAAGGGCGTTTTTATTATTCGTGATATAAAATAGTAGATGAATTCTATAAAGAGAATTATATAATCTGTCGTTCCCATTAAAATATATCATAAATTATTTTTCGCCTTTTAGTTCATTAATTACTTTATGAGTTTCAAATTAAAGACTTATTTAAACAAAATTATTCATTTATTTATTTATTTTCCACATAATTTTTGGCAGTTATTTAAAGTTTCACCCACAGTTAATTTAAATATTTACCTTTTGATTCGTGTCACATACAATCGCTGATACCATGAGATCATGTAAATTGAATCAGCCTGTATAAAGTTTAAAATCTAACGAATATTAACAGTAATTCATGCTTTGTCGCGTAAAGAGCTCCTTGCTCAAGTAGTGTGTGTTAGCGCCAATGCAGCTGCCTACATTGGAAAGAAAATAATATTGTTCAATATCGAATCCCGTTGCCGTCCTTAAATTGATAAAAGAACTCTTTTTGCAACTAAAGATAAAAAAATTCAAAGGTCTTGTTTTACGGGGTTTGATTTGTACTTCTCAAGACAGATTGCCTAATTGTTATCAATTACTGTCCATCACTAATCAACCCTTTCGTTTCGTAATTTATCTTTCCAATTATGACCTAGCAAGAATGATCCGAAAAAATTGCTTTATTTAATCTGTGCTTGTGTAAGTTGATTATAGTCAGGGCAATAACTCGCCGAACTTTCGATGTACTGCTAAGTGAGCATGCTTTTAAAAATAAGTAAGTACTAGAGTATGCATGCAGAGTAGCTAGAATCAGTTATATCCTGTTAAATACTACTATTATCTTTTTTTGTGTGTAAAGTAAATCGCAAATTTTACACAGTAATTGCCAATATTTAACAAAGTGTCGTAATAACCATACATTTTATCATTTTACATTAATAAAAAGTTATATCTTACTTAAATTTAAGTTGAATAGAAATAAATTATTCGTCTCGTTTTATCTTTTAAAAAAAGTTTAATTTTGGCAAAATACAAAACAACACAAAAATTAGTCTTAGGGCGCAGTCAAAAATTAACTTCGCTCTTATTTTTTATTTTATTTGCAGTAGGAACAGGTGTTCTTTTCTGTTAAGGGGGCGTCGGTCGTTAAATGTACTAATTTTTCTTCATTCCATTTCCGTTTCACGTGTTTCGTTTCATGAAAAGCGCGCAAATGAAAGCTGACTTGAACCACAGTTTCAAATGAGGGAGAAAATAAGTGCTATGCGATGATGACAACATGCGTTACAACTACAAAACGGGGTTGAGGCAGCACCCTCTGGATACAGTAAAATTCTAGGGAGGTGTTGCAAATATACGCGAAGACAGAAGTATCCCTACTACAGTAACGTCGCACACTCCGCGCCGAAGCCTTGAGTTAAGTTCTAGGGGGTATTGGTTGAGGGGGAAGTTAGCAGGCCTTGAAGTACCTGTTTTAGAGAAACAGACAGAAGTTAGATTTCATCTTAGGCATTAGACCGCCAAATATCATCTTAGGCAACCAGTAGCAAACCACATCCATGCATGGGCCGAAGCTACTCCGAAAAATCGCAATGCATTAAAACGCATATGCGATTGCATAAATATTGCACGCAAAATATCAGACAGGTTGGAGTAATTCTCAGCTGCCAGCCTCGTCACCAGCACAGCCCCTATATGCTCTGTACTTGTAATGAATTAATTTTGTCTTAAGTTAGCTTATTCGACTTTTCTTATTCCCTGTATATACTTATCTCCTTGAACTGTAAACCCTGAATTAAGAACCTTGAATTATGTATTTTGCCTTATTGTATGTATTGTTTACACTATTTTGTCTTTTTTTTATTTTATGTATTATTTCGCTTTTTAGTATTTTACTTATTATTATTTTTAGTATTGCTATTTAGTATCTAACTCTATTTTAGATATTACTTTTACTGTTTTATCAGTCACTTTGTTAATTGCTCATATATTGCACTGTACTTATTTATTGTTCACGTTGTGGATGTCTTTTGTAACCACCTATCCATAACTCTGTAAATATGTAACTGAAATTGTTCTTCTCACCCGCCATGCACCCTTCTTCCATCACTGCACTATCGTCTCGACCAGCATTTGAGCACAATATCTATATATAAGTCTGTTAATGTTGATCAAGTTATTTCCGTCATCGAGGTTACCTGGCCGATATGCTAACTACCCAGTGGACCGGCTGCCTCGCTGTCGGTGGAAAAAAAGAAAGTAGTTAGATTTCGTGCCAAAATACATAGTCGTTCGTCTCTGACGTCGTCATAATTAAATTCATCAATTTTGTCGAAAACAAATTATTTTTGCTTTTATTTTGGGAGCATAAAATTATCTTTTAGCAGTATAATCTCCGTTGGGGCAAATTACGATAAAAGGAATTTGGAAAAAAGAGCTGCAATCTGATATTCTCATTCAGTTAACACTTGAACAATTTTAAACTAAACAGCTACGATACGATATGTCTACAGTTTTATGAGTGAATCTCAGGAAAGCATATTCTCCAAATGAGCAATTTAAAATAATAATATTTACGATTACATTCCATCACAAATTAGCGTCACATGCAAACTTTTACATTTGTTTAATAGAGGAAAAATTACTTTTATTTCGATTAAAATAAAAATAATGAAACGAATTTTGGTTTCGGTATACCTTAAACACATATCCGGTTTCTGCTTTTACTTTCTAAAATTCTTTTTTTTTTTTTTTTTTTTTTTTTAATTAATCAAGACTTAGTTACGCATCTTTCTCACCAAATTGCTTGCATACGAGACTTGCAACAAATATTTCTTATAAGTGAAATGGCAATAAGTTCTTTTTGGCAGAACATGAAATTTCTTTAGTGAAGACAATAAACTTAATTTCGTGAGCTATAAACAAAATATCTCGCTTGCTTTGCAATAAATATGTATATGACTTGCAGAAAAAAAGGCTTCAGTTATGGGGAATTTTTTTCAATATCAGAATTAGCACATCAGTAGACGAGCGGTAAAGCGCTAACTACTAGTAGTGGGTTCGATTCCAAGAGAATGAGCTGGTTGAATGGACGTTTTCGTGTTTTTAGGCATGTGCAATGTATATACAAGCCAACTCATCAAAAGCTCTTCCGCTCATCATCCACGGAAGCCTCCTTCCTTCAAGATCGATGCCCTAGTGTGATTCAATATTATCATATCAACCAATATCGGAAATGACTGCAATCTTCATTATTTAAAATTTAAAAAAAAAAAAAAAAACGAAATTTAAATTATTTGTAAATTTTTGTAATTTTGGTTTGCTTTCCTTTTTAGTAAACGAACAAAATCTAAGAATCACCCGAAAATATTTTTCTGAAATATTAAGGCACTAATATGGCCAAAACTGAAATAACATATAAATCCTTTTTAACATATTTATAGACATGTATGGGCCCCGAATGTATATAGGTTTATAAATACAGTGACACCATCGAAAATCGTAATATATTGGATGCGTTACATGTACAGTAATTCTGTGCAGCAATTAAATATGATTCAGATTTCTTAAAATGGATCCAAATTTTTGTTTACATTTATAATACGTAATTCAAATTGCAAAGGAAACGTATTATTCTGTTAATTGCGAGGAAAATTAATACGTTATTGTTTCAGTTTAAAATACCATAAAGAAATATTGCTAAATATTTTGGTTTGAAGTCCCATACAGCTTTTTTTATTACAAAACAACTTGGCCGCTGAATATGGAAACTCACTAAGTTCATATTATTTGAAATAGTCACTCGTACTGAGTTAACTCTTGATTATCCGGTGGCGGATAAACAGAACCCATATAAAAAATGTTCAATTTATTTATTGTCGAACACCGGATGTCATCTCAATTAATCGGAAATTTTGCCAGAACATAAATTTGTATGATAACCTAAAACGCCAATTCTTTTGAATGGAATAAAAATAAAAATTTCGCTTTATATTTCAAAATAAAAGGATACGCCTTTTCTCCTTACAAATTTGGGAGCATTTTATTTTTTATTGCTAAACATTTAAATACTTATTATTGTCTCAAGGGCATTATTTTGTTGCACTAAACACAAAATTCTCTTAAAATTTTAAATAAGTTAATAAACATATGTTTCTTAAAGAATGCTGTACTATCTAGAAAATCTATCATGCATATATTTATGAATTCCGATATTCGAACTCCTGCGAAAAAAATCCCGAAATCTACAAGAACTAGGAACTTAAAATTTTACATGCGAGTATTGCAAGGCTGCATGAGTATACTAACAATTAATTTCTCCAGATTAACCGCTAAAACGGGCGATTTGAGATCAGAAAACTCGTAGCTGTTAAGATATTACAGGTAAACTTCAAGAACAGCAATAATGCCAAAGAGTCGATTTCTCGCCAAATCTGTTGAGAACTATTTGTATGTATGAACAGATCTCTTTAATTTAATGAATGGTTGCTGTGACTAATGAAGATCACCCCATACTTCGTTTTGTCGCGTTTTTCAAAATGTTGCAAATTTTGCTCTTGATCCGCCCGTACTATTTTTCTTGCAAGCGATGAATGTGATGATTAAAATCTTGTTTGAAAGAATATTCATTCCACTGTTCATCCTATAATCATAATTTAGACTTTTATTAGGTAAGTTTGTCTTTTCAACTGTCTGAATTCTTATCACTTATACAGGTTTTTCTCTTTTCAGGACAATACGCGCCAAACAACTTCCTACATATTCAGGCCACTGTTGCCAAACTGGCTATCGTTAAATTAAGCATGTTGTTCTGTTTTCTTAATACAGTCCTATCATTTTCAAAATAAGTGCCGTCATTAGAAAAATTTTACAATGTGTCTTTTTTTTTTTTTTTTTTTTTTTTTTTGTAAACTAACCTAAAAAATTATTTCTGATGTTTAGAAAACTTTTACTAATCGAAATGAGCTGAAGATAAAACTGTTCGCGCTGTGTTTTTCTACAAAAATTTGATGCATGTAGATCTATCATGAAAAGATCTTAAAGCTCTTCTAAATGTAAAAAGAACTTGAATTTTTAATTTTCTTTTAATATGATAACACTGAGATTCTCAAAATGAGTTATGGTTCTAAATAAATACGATTGTGCTAGGCAAAGATATGAGCGTTTTCACATATCAAAATTCTTAAAGACGGTCTCCACAGCGAAGAATACGAAAATTTCCACTCTAAGTAACATGTCTGTTTTAATAGTAAAATTTATTGCATAGTTAAAATATTGTATTTACAGAAACAGCATGTTATTATTATTATGATTCTAAAAAAAAGTTAAATTTTTATCCTTGGTATTATATTTCGGGGATGAAATCATAAAAGACTTTTGAACAATAGATTTCGGATACACGACCACGTTTTAGAACACGTAATTTTTTGTTTTCTTAATAGAATCGCTTTAAATTTTCATTGGTAGTTACAAATGTAAAATGTTTCTATTCTAACAAGTACAGCATAAAACTTCGGAAACATTTTTTAAATGAAAAAAAAATTCAAAACATGAAAAATGCAGCAAATTTTTAGGTAAAACCAGGGCCTTAATAATTCATTTCTTCTTAAATAGGTTCATTCAATAAACATATTTAGATAAGTTTTGGTTTGTTTTATGTGATTGTGGCAAAGCCTCAAGAGCTATCTGCCTAAGGCGAGGGATGCCTTCGTGTAGGAGTTTCTAAAGAAAACTGACTCATATTCATGTTACACACGGGGAAACAACGGAAACGCCCATGCAGCCAGCCCATTCGCAGAATTTGAACCTCAGACCGAATTACCAGCGTTCAGTGATTTAACCGCTCGGCCGCTGGTAGACACATTTAGATAAGTAATGTCACAAAATAAAATTTCAGGTTTGCTTGTCGCATAGATCTTGTACTAAGTATTAAAACACACTTTATTTTTTTCCCGATACATTACTTTTAAGCCTTGCTTGTTGTAAAATAAATATCATGAAAATATTCCTCGTAATACAATAATTTGTTCGAAAAGTGTTAATCAGCAACTCACATTTAATAATCAAAATTTTTGTTGAGATGCTTTCGTAGACGATGTTGCTTGTTGTAATTTTTTTTTTTTTTTTTAAACGAAAATACATCACAAGAATTATCCTCTGCATTTGGAAATTATTACCTGTTAGGCAAAATATATTAACAGACGCTACAAATTAATGACTAGTACTATTTGAAATTTAGTAATTTGTGATTTAAAGATGGTAAAAGTATTCAAAATACCCAAAAATTCTTCTTGTGAATCGTTTAACTATTATTGCTGTTAGAAAATGATGATAACTGTCTGAAACTGTTGAAAATGCGTTGCAATCTTGACCGCATTCCGGTTTTGTTTGGTTAGGTTTGGTTTATTGAGATTAACTAGGGCTACCTGCATAAGGGGAGGGATGCTTTCGTGGAAGACTTTCTATGAGAAACTGGCTCATATACACTTTAAAACGTAAATACTCTAATTAGTACTTTAAAACGTTCAACAGATTTAGAAGAATGATTTGCAATGAAAGTTAACTCTGAAGTTTTAGCTATTTAGGGCATATGAATGTAATGGTCGATCAGAAAGAAGGAAATTTTTCGTCAAGAACTAAACAAGGAAAATACACCTGGCTTTCATAAAATCTGCAGTAAGCGAAGTTTTATCATATTAAAACAATGTCATCTTAGCAGGAAAGTCAAAATTTAATATATATGCGATTACGAAATAGACGTTTAGTATGTGGCAAATACCAAATCATGAACTGAATTCGAAAAACCTATTGCCTACTGTTAAGCACGGGGAAGGAGGCATAATGATTTGGAGATGTTTCGCTGTCTTCAGAATACAAAATTTAGAGTTTATCTAAAATAATATGGATTAATATAAATATTCTTAATGAAAATCTGAAAACATCTGCAAGAAAACTTGGAATGCAAAATGTATCCAAGTTTCATTAGGATAGCGTTTTTAAATATACAGCCGTAATGTTCGCTTGCGGTTGTTACACCACTCTCCTGAAGCTATCAAAACTTCTCCATATTCTCCAGACTTAAATCCTATGGAGCATGTATGCAGTGAATAAGAGAAAAGAATAAGGAAACACGATACTTCTTCAAAAGCTCTATTAAAAGCAATTCTTAAGTAGGAATGGTCATGGATTATTCTTACACTAAAAAATTAGTTGGATCCATGACAAATGCATGAAAAGTATAATTTCAGCTAAAAGATATCCTAAAAGATAATGAGATAGATAAAATAATAGCTAAAAGATAATGAGAGTCGCATTATTTTCACATTTTTATAAAATATGAACTATTCAATGTGTCTGAATATGTGAGCTCATTTTCAGAACTTTTTAAACAAATTATTTTTGTTATTTAACGTTTTGAATAACATTTTTAAAAACAAGCACGTTTTAAAAAAGGTATGGTGTGGTGTATTTAATTATGGCTAAGCTCACTAGGGCTATCTGCCTAAGGGGAGGGATGCCTTCGTGGAGGACTTTCTAAGGGAAACTGGCTCGTATACACATTACACATGGGGAAAACCACGAAAACACCCATGCAGCCAGCCCGTTCGCGGGATTCGAACCTCGGACCGAACTACGAGTGTTCAGCAACTTTACCGTTTGGCCGCTGGTGGGCTCGTTTTAAAAAAGATGATCAATGATATACGTGAAAGAAAAATAAATTTATTGGCTAATATTTAGTATTTGCAAATAAAACTGAAAAATACAAGTGTCCGAAACCAAATGTCAGCAATTGTACATTCTGTCAAAATCTGCCATTCTACTGGGCCGATTGATGAAATTCATCTTGATGTCTCGAAAGCGTGAATTACGATGTACATTACATTTAAATATATAGTGTTGTTCTAACATTTTGAAACAAAATTAGACTTTTACTTAGATGACATGCCAATTTAGTTTCCCTCCCTCCATATTTTGATTCTACAACTAAATTAATTATGCCTAAAAAATAAATTTTGTAAAATTTGGTACGAAATTTAATCAGTAATTCGGAAATTTACCTTGGCGCACTTGTTTTATTTTATGGCACTTGGCAAACTCCTCGGTTTGCGGCAATCTAATTTGAATTTCCGTTTCATTCTGCACAAGGGGAATCTCGTTTTTTTTTCTTTGTTGCCTATATTTTTACTTCATATTTTTTAATCACAGTTGTTATTTTTAGATATTTGTTTTAGAATTTCATTTTAATTATTTGAGATGCATGGTTAAATTATAGCTCTTGTAACCAAGATGTTTCTCAGAAAGGTATAATTTATATTTATAACAGTTAGGTGCGTATCCAACTCATCAGCAAGAACACATGAATTCTACCAAGTTCTGTAATACATGAAAATAGCAAAGTAAAAATCTAAGCTACTAAAACTTATTGTACTGATCTTAAATGCATAACTTAAAAATTAAGAAAGTAAAATTGCAATTTTAGCAATAAGCAAGCTATTGTAAACTAAATGAAAGTGTAAGTGGTTTGTATTTGCATGAAGCTCAAGAAAACCTGTAAAGCAACCGTGTAACCAAATATTAAAAACAGCCTCCATTTTCTATCCATTCAATCCGAAAATGAAATGACACAACAGTGCTTACACAGAATTCTACATAAAATCCGGATAATGTTTTGCCGAAAGGGCTATTAATTTCGTTTTGGCATTTTGCGTTTATTCACTGTAAACGGAGAATCACTTTTTAAATTGTTGCCACCAAATATTAGAGACCTGTGTTATATTTAAAAAAAAATTAAATAATGTAGAATCTGCATAAATGTATGTACGTTTCTCGCACTGTGATAAAGCAACGGTACCTAGAGCCATTAAATTTTGAACAAGACATAAATTTCCGGAAGAAAGACATAAATTTTGTAAATTATAGAAGTCTATTTATGGTCTCAAACAAGCAGCTAGGTGCTGGAATGTAGAAATTGAAAATACATTGAAGAATCTTGGGTTCAATCAAAGCAAAGCAGATCCGTGTCTTTTCACAAAAGTGGTTCGTGATAAAAGAATTAATTTAATAGTGTATGTTGATGACATCCTAATAAGTTCTACAGAAGAAGGACTAATTCTTCAAACAATTAATGATTTAAAGAAACGTTAACAAATAACGCATCTTGGTGAAGCTAAATATTTCTTAGGCATGGAAATAAATCGCAAGGAAGATGGAAGTCATCTCTTATCACAGAAAAATAAAATAAATCAACTTGTCAAGCAATTTCAACTTGAAGAAGCGAAACCCCGCTAGCACACCAATGGAAACAAACTATTATAACCTAAACAAGGAAGAAAATCTCCTAACTTCAAATGATAAATTTCGCCAATCTATTGGAAGTCTTTTGTATATATCGTCTATCACAAGACCAGATATCACAGCTTCAACTCACATACTCAGTAGAAGGTGTAATAATCCACGTCAAAAGGACTGGAATGCTGTTAAAAGAATCATTAGATACTTAAACACGACAAAGAATCTATCCTTACAAATTTCGTCGAGTGAAGAACCTAATATTACAGTTTATTCAGATGCTGATCGGGGACAAGATATTGAAGATAGAAAATCTACATCAGGAAGTGTTATTTTATTAGGAAAAAAACTATTTCGTGGTTTTCAAGAAAACAAACTTGTGTTTCTTTATCCCCAGGAGAAGCTGAATATGTTGCACTATTGCAAGCTACGCAAGAACTATTATGGCTATTAAAATTAACAGATTTCAATCTACCCCAAACTCTACCGATAGGTATTTGAAGATAATCAGTCTACTTTAAGACTTGTAGAATCTGAAAAATTCAGTTCGCGCACAAAAACATATTGATACAAAAGTTCATCATATACGCGACTTGAATAACAAAGGAATAGTAAAACTTGCTTATCTTTCAACAGAGCAAATGGTTGCTGATATTGTGACTAAACCAATTCCTAAAGCTAAATTTCAGTTTTGCAGGAATGAATTGCAATTGGTATGAGTTTCATTAGCAAAACAGGGGCAATGTTAGCATAAATTTAGGTATTTTGCATAATGAAACTCGAAAGGCATACGAAACGAACGTGCGCCAAGATATATATTGGCGAGAGAAAGTAAAGTTCGTGAGCAATGCAGTATAATATTTGACTTTCACCTTAGCTACGTGGAGTGTATTTTAGTTAGTGCTTTATCTTTCAGGTACTGTGTCAACGTATGTTCTGTTCCTTTTTCTTATTGCCTAAATAGGTAAGCCTGATGATATTTAGGACTGATGATGATTCTATGTAAGTTATTCTTTTCAATACTTCAGTTTTTTAATGTCTGTGAAGATTATTACTTTTTGTTGTGCTGAAGTTAAGCAAAAATTTCCTATTTTATTAAATAAAGATTTCGTAGTTGATTTTTTGACTTATGATTCTTTAATGAAAACTTCGCCTGAGGAAACTTACTCAATACGCCTTCAGTGCTACTGCACAAACCAACAATATTGCTGTTGAATTGAATTTTATGGTTTAAGTGTGAAGAACATGGGTAGTGTACGAACTGCATGAAATTTGATCGAAGATCCCCTCCCCCCACTCTTATCTAATAGAATAACTGCGCGACTTTTTCCTGTTCCCTCTTTCTAAGCACTTGAATTACCAAGAAGATTGGGTGCTACAAAAAGTCATTTATCGCCATTAATGGTTCATTTTTTTTTTTTTTTTTTTTTTTAATCAATACTGTAAAAATTGTGCATGCAAAACAAATACTAATTTAAAGTCTGGTGTCTGCTAAAGTAAAAATGAGTTTCTTTTACACTCATTTTAAAGTTCTTTGAGATGCTTAAAAGAATGATGAGCCAGATCCTTTTTATTCTCTAAGAATTTAAAATTTTCCAAGTTGTAGATTTTAGTCGCTGATATATACATCAGTTTTGAATATTTAAATTGATAGGTTAATGACATACACAAAACTGATACATAATCAACCTATCAAATATTGGATTTGTAGCCCACTTTAAATAAGTTTCTTGTCTAGATAAAAATTAACAAATCTTCTTAGATAGCAGAATGGTTTTAACTTTCAAATTCACCATTTTAGATAAACAGTTCTAATTTAATTTAAACAGTTCTCTTTATTAAATCTAAAAATTGGATTTCTTAAGTGGTTCTAAATTCACACTAATATTATTGCAATATATCGCCATATTAAGCTTTGCCTTTTTGGTCATTGAAGTTATTTTAAGGTTATTTAACTTTCTTACAAAGTCCATATTTTAATACTAGAAACGTTTAAATATTTATTCCGTTTTCCAGTTACTCTACCTGATGTAATTTGGCATATATTTAATTTCTAATACACATTTAATTAATAAATTGATAATTATGAGTCTGCAAAATTTTCGTAATTAACAAAAAAAAAAAAATCCATTTCTTGGGATTTTCAGTTTCCTTTTTATCCATTTCTTTTTCACATATTGTTGCACTGTATTCAAATTTTCATGTATGTAGAATGTATATAATTTGTATTGTATTTATGCCAATTTATATTTAAATGATAATTTTTACAAATTCTTGCAACATAACTCTAGTTAACAGAAGATATATCCAACACCTTGGTAAAGCTTAATCTTCAGCATGTAGCTTATTTTCTAGCCTAGTTTCAGGCCGAATTATTTGTAAAATTAATTATTTGAAATTATTTAACAAAGATGGTCGCTAAATCACGCTAACATTTCTTCCAACTGTTGTAATTTATAATGCAACACGTTCATGTGATTTATAATAGAATTCATTTCTAATTTTTTCAGTAGTAATGAAATTAGTAGCAGATATTGATAATTTTATACATTTAGATTACAATGATTTAGATTGCCATCACCTTCTCCACTGATGCTTTTATGCTACATTCCTAATACACTCATGTCCAAAATTATCTTTACATACCCCAAAATGATGATATTCAATGAAATATCGAATCAATGTGATCCGTATTTGCAGGGAATGTGTGAAAACCAAGCCTAATTAGCATTATCCAATCAAAAGTAATCAAACGGTTTGTGATATGCAAATCTAGGCGTTATGTTATCCAAGGGTGAATCAAGCGCTTTGCGCAAACTGAATATTTGAGTGAATTTCTGCAACATAGCGTTTGATTTCAGTGTATAGGGACTCAAAGCGGTTTGTTATGGCTTCGAAGTATCATTTGGAAGAATCTGTAAAGTGGCGAATTATCGGCCGTTTAGAAGCAGGACAGTCAATCATGGAAACAGCCACATGTCTGAATATTTCAAGACAGACAGTCTCTAAGCTATGGAAACAGTTTCAAAATGATGGAAGTGTTGTAAGGGGGCCTGGACAAGGTCGGAAACGAATGACAACTGCTTCTGAAGATCGGTATCTGGTATTAACTGCCCGTCGTAACAGAAAGGCTACTGCTCGCCAGTTAAGTTCAGAGCTTGCAGCCGGCACTGGAACTGTTGCATCACGGCAAACAATATACAGAAGGCTTAATGAAAAAGGCCTTTATGCCAGAAAGCCAAGGGTATGTGTTTTACTGTCTTCACAGAAAAAGAGGGATTGCTTTAATTGGTGTAAAGAACATCAAAACTGGACTGAACATCAATGGTTCCATGTTCTCTTTACTGATGAGTCGCGGTTTAGTTTAACTGGTGATTCTAAACGTGTTTACATCTGGAGGGAGACAGGAACACGAAATGATACCTCGAACATTGAGGAACGTGACCGTTTCGGTAGTGGAGGTGTGATGGTATGGGGTGGAATAATGATCGATGGACGTACGCCCCTACACGTGTTAAGCAGCGGATCTGTGACAGGTCAGATATATCGAGATGAGGTCTTAGATCCTTATGTAAGACTTTTCAGGGGTGCATATGGACCTGACCTTTTATTTATGGAGGATAATGCCCATCCACATCGAGCAAACCTCGTTGATGAATTCCTTGAAAGTGAAGACATTAAGCGAATACCTTGGCCACCAAACTCTCCTGACCTTAACCCGATAGAGAACTTATGGGACTACCTTGGAAGAGCAATTGCACGTATACATCCTCCTCCTAGAGATGTAAATGCTCTGAAGACAGCATTGCTGGAAGAGTGGAGATTAATTCCCCAAACTGTGGTTAACAACGTTATTTCCAGCCTTAAAACATGTTGTGATATGTGTGTACAAGTCAGGGGAGATCATATTCCATATTAAATTCGTAAGAATTATTTTTCTGAATCATTCCTTTTTTTCTTAACTCTCTTTGTCACACTTTATTATGATTTTTATTGTTTCATGCTACAATTTTATATCATATGAGGTGATCTTCAATTTTTTCTTTTGCATTTATGTGTCATCATGTTATGTATGATTACACGAAATTTCATTAAATTATGAGTCATAATCTTTGAGAAATCCGTGAATTTATGCATGTAAACATAATTTTGGACATGAGTGTATTTCATAATGGCATACAGATAAGTTTAACTCATTCATCAAACATGTAAATCTAATTCAGCCCACTTTTGTTCTTACGCATGCTGTATCTTCTATTTTCTTTAATATATTGTTCAGCCTAATTTCAAAAGGTCTCATGATCAAGCGGAAAAGTCCACTAAACATTGGTAGTTCGACCCGAGTTTCTAATCCCAGAGATCCCCCAGCTCTTTTTTTTTTTTTTTTTTTTTTTTTTTGTACTTATTTACTGTATAAAAATGATTCGTAGAAATTTCAGTTCATGAAGCAAAAATATTTTTTAAATTTCTTTAAAAATATTGCAAAAATTTTCACCTTTACCTTAGCATCTTTTTACAAATCCCTCTAATAAGAAAAAATAAGGAAAGAAATTAACTCGGATTCGATGATTGATATCTCAGTCCAAATTATATGTAACCTTTTCCAAAAGCATAGTTTATATGGATATCACTAAATTAAGGACTGTTTCTCCATCTGATTTTCTTAACATGTTTATTCCAGAATTTTGTTTTCACACTGCAGCGCATAACTTTACGAGTTTAATCATTCAATTTCTGTAGCTATAACTTTGAATACCTTCTGACAAGTAGATTTTTAACCACTATATTTTAATTCTTGTGGACTATCAGTATATTATTCACTTGTTTCACAAGTGCAGATATTTATTTTATACGGAAATCTACGTAAAATAGCAATTAAACTTCAAATATGCAGAGTTCCTGATCGATTGCTTGTTTTAGATTGAATGAAGTTAAGCTTAATGTTGCTGTTAATTAGCTTGTTATTAATTTAATTATACATTTTTGATTAATTATATGTTCAGATATTTCCAAGTATATTACACAAACTTTTGCATCCCAATTTTTAATTTTTGGTTTTAAAAAAAGTTTATTTATTGAGAGGCCTGATTGATTATATTAATTTGCAGTACTGTTTATCTAATTCTTTTCTTCTAGATAAATTTTAGAAAAAACTTCTTAGCATAATAATTTAAATTTATTTACAATTTATACGTCAAAGTTCCAAATGCATAATAATGTTATAATAGATTTCATGCTAAGCTTTTTTTTAATTTAACTATTAATTTCTGCAAATATTTACATGATTACTTTAATTAACAAAAATATTTCTAGCACTCTTTGATACGGAATAATTTTTTGCACACCGGTGAACTATATTAAATTTTCCAGTCTAGTTCAAACATCTTGACCATTATTGATGTAATTTATAAAAAATATAATTGGTATGCTTTACAATTATTTGATTCATGATATTGTAATACTCTTTTCTCTTATTGTAATTAATGGAAGGTGTTTGTAATGCTAATATGTTATGTTTAGCAATACCTTTTATTTTCTTTGTTAGCTCTCTCATTTATTACTGCTATTCAAGTAATTATCATGCTTGTTAGATATTCTTTACGTGTTATTGTTATTTGTCATTCTATTTCTTTATTTATATTTTCCTCTTGGCCACAATTGGCTTTAAAAAGTAAAATTGTAACCCTGTAGGCAACGGGGGGGGAGGAAGAAGTTTTGATTCGCGCAGTTGGACTATACCGGGACGAGGGGATATTTTCATTCGCGTAGTTGGAATACACCCAGAAGATGGTATTTAATAAATAAAGGTAACACACAGAACGTTAAAAAAATGCCCCTCTAGTCGTTATATAAAATTTGAAAGCTTTTAGATTTTTTTTTTTAACATTTTAAATTTAGCACCAACAACAAAACTAAAATGCATTAAATTTTTCACGTGCTATTAAAATAATTTTAAAAATCAAAAATGGAAAACAAATTGAGAACTGTCTTGCTGCTACGAGTACAGACGATTTCTTTTTCATGAGATTAATGAAAAATTCGCATATTTTACTCAGCATCATTTCTTTAATCGCTTGTATCATATTTTCCCTGAATTAATTTTCATATAATACGAATATAATATGACACTGCAAATTATGTTTTTCAAACATCCAAGAAAACCTAATGTACTAATTAATAAAAAATAATCAAGCTCTAAATATGGTGCTAAGAACTCTAAGGAAAAAGCTCCGTTCAGTTAACTGAATCATTTAGTTTCATTTTATGCAAACGATAATCATTTGATGAAACAAAAAAGAATTAATTTGAGAATTAATTTAATTTGTTCATTAGGAAAAATTATTAAAGAATAAACGGTGTAATTTATTAATTAGGGAACAATTAGCAAAATGTTTAATAAAGTAAACAAATAAATATTAAGCTCTTTTTTTTTTTTTTTTTTTTTTTTTTTTTTTGTAAATTTTGATACCCTTTAGATAATAATTGCTCTTTATTTCATAAATTACGGTTTCATATTTTTAATTGTATAATTTCTGCATGACATCTTACCAGATTTAAATTGATGATCTATAATCCGGAAAAACCCTTTATCCGGAATCGCCGAAGTCCCGACGAGTCCGGATTACGGACTTTGTACTGTATATGCAATTTGCCCTCCCATTAAGATTGCCAAGAATTAATATAGAACTTTGTATAAAGACAGCGAACAGCATGTTCGAAAATCGATTGAAAGATTCATGGCAGTGCCATCAAATCAAGAATTCTGGTCCAACATCAAACATGCTTATACTCCAAGATACAATGTATGAATGTCATTGGGGAAAAAAAGAATCCAGAAAACGATTACCATGTACAACAGCAAAAATCTTCGTTTATCGAATAACATGTAATAGTCATAGATTGCCAAATACCGAGTAATATTAGACAACCTTCTAGTGTAATCTACACTTTTTATGTAGCTTTTTGAGATCAATAGCTAATATTTGTGCAGGTGAGGGGGCAATCAGTTCTTCCACACCTTAAGTTCGTATGATTTCTAGAGCAATTTAGCAACAACGCCATTTGACTATGCTCGATCTCAAATTAAATCTGCTAAAATACTTTGGAAAGGAAATAATTTGATTCAAACATCTATCTAAATAGCATTTGATGTTAAAATTTTTGCCAGGAATTTGAATGTGAATGTTTCTTTGCACAACTGATCATCCCATTTATTCTTTCATTAATTTACATTACTCTAACCAGAGTTTTCACAACTAACATGATACTGAGGACATAAATTTCATTCCGAATCTGACCCCCATTTCGCAGTTCTTCTACTTTATGCATCTTTTTGTAAATTAATGGCATCCACACATTGGCATTACAGTGTACTGATACTGTGTTTCAAATCTTGCTGGAACAGTATTACAATTATGAATAGTTTTTAAACATTACACTAGAACAGACTAAAAGTATGTGAAATCTTAAATCTATACATATCCTTCAACTAATAAGGAAAAAAAGATAAAACTTGGTGTTAAAAGGTTTGAAATAAAAATTTTAAATGTGGATTTAACGAAAAACAATATTAAGTGTAAAATTTTTAAAAACACACCTACATTTATAGAGATATAAATAAAATTTAGTAAAGGACGTACACTGCGCAAAATAAGATAATTTAAACTCTGAAACCTTTCAATTTTCTTTAAGTCCAAAGGGGCATTTTTTAATATTTTGCGTTTTTTGGTACCTTTGTTTATTAAATATCGCATTCTACGTACTCAAACTATAAAATTCAGTTCAACAGTAAAATCGCAAATTCATTTTAAAATGAGTATATCTTTAGAATTTCCGATACAGTCTCCCGCTGGAGAGCGAGCAATGACAACCCATTGCTTTGAAATCGTTTAGTTTTTTAATCAAAAATTTGTTGAAGTGTTACAAAATCTGAAATCGATAATAAAACAAATTTCAAATTCAAATTAGAGCTTCCACATGCCCATATTCTATGGAAAATTACGTTCTTCAAATTTTGATGCTCTAGGTACCGTTATTTTATCACAATGCGAGAAACATACATTTATGCAGATTCTTCATTATTTAATTTCTTTAAATGAAAGACAGGGTGATAATATATGGTGGCGATGATTTGAAATGTGATACAGCCTTTTCAAATTTTCAACGCCTTTTCAAAATGCCAAAACGAAATTGATAGTCCTATGTTAGAAGAAAGCTTTATACAAATCTAATATATATCCTAAGTCGCGCTTTCAAGACATGAAAAACGCAATTTGAATTTCGTCAATCGGCCCAGCAGAACGGGAGATATAGAACTGTCTCTTTTTTTTTCTAGTCCAAAGGGGCTTTTGTCCCTGAAGGACTATAATTTTCGGTTTGAAGTTTTGCGTCGGAACCCTATAAACGGCGTATTACTTTTCAAATCATTGCCATCAAATACTATCGCCCTTTGAAGAAATTAAATAATGAAGAATCTGCATAAATGTATGTATGTTTTTCGCATCGTGATAAAACAACGGTACCTAGAGCCATCCAATTTTGAATGAAGTAATCCTACTGCGAATATGGGCATCTGAAGGCCCAAATTTGTTTTATTATCGATTTCATATTTTGTAAAACTTTAACGAAATTTTATTAAGAAAGTCAACGATTTCAAAGCGAGCAATGGCAACACTCTACCTGGGGAAGGGGGACTTTTTATCTCCAGCACGCAGAATTGTATATCAGAAAATGTAAAGATTTGCTCATTTTAAAATTATTTTGCGACTTTGCTGTGGAACTGAATTTTATGGATTAAGTGCAAAGAACATGATATTTAATAAAGGTAACACACAAAACGTTATAAAAACGCCCCTTTGCACTAATTTAAAATCTGAAACCTTTCAGATCCCCCCTTCCCCGAAATGTACATAATTAAACTGTTATTTGAGTAACAGAAAAAATTTCAATTAAAAGTTCACAATTTAACAATACTTGCTGAATAGTTCAACTGGTAGACAACTCACTTCATGGCATAGTGTATCATGCATATATACCATGGCAAAAGCACAGCGATATATTTGGGACCTATTAAAAATAGATTATTCACGCTCAAATTATCCAGATGATTTGAGAATTAGTTTTGAAATCGAAACAATTGTGTTCTTTCTTATGATTAATACTTCTAGTAGGCATCAATAAAATTACCATTCCAAAGTTTTCAGCTAACGCATTTAATGGTTTCTTGGGTTAAAATTTAAAAGATTCAAATGGAGAAAAAGATTTCATATTTAGAATTTCCAATATATGGCAATAAGGCAACTAAATTAAGAATTAAAAATTCAGTAAACAGTCATTACATTAGTTTGTTACAAAATTATTTCCACCAATTTTTCAACGTGTCAAAGACTGATATGTTAGGTTTTGTTAAATCACTTGGGATTTCATGTAGGTCTATTTAATATAGATGTAGAGACTGAGAGTGCGTGATTGAAAATTAAGAAAGCTGAATTTTTTTATAACCTCATTTCCTTTCAAAAAAACTACGAATTCCGGAATCCAAAATATTTTACAGTATTAGTTGGGAACTCTTAATGTGCCCAAGGGAACATTATGCGTATGATGTTCGTGGAATTCTAAGCCTAAAGATAATATAATAGGGCATTCGGTTGAAATATTTTGTTAATATTGAATTATATTCGTTATCTACATAGTTCTTTGGACTCAGATTTTGCGATGTCTTATTATGGTGAGGCTGATATGAGTAAGAATGTTCGAGAAAAGTGATAGCATCAAGTAATCACACTGCTAAAGAATTTTTTACAGCCCCCCTCCCAATAAACTGTCAAATGTACAGATGGATGATAAAACTGTCAAATGCACAGAAAAGTATAAAAACCTTAATACAATAAAGAATTTGCTCTTTCATGTATGCCATCGAAAAATTAGTAGCCTTCTGAAATATAATCATCATTTATTTGAAAATCAGATGCAATCAGGTCTAGTTGAAAGAAATATGCCACAAAGTAGAAGATATAATTACAGATTACAAGCTTATAATGGATACTCCACTGGCTACAAAAACAAAAAGCTATTACTGAATCTGCAAGTACCGTCTCGATGAGTGCCCAAACAGTGAAGTTTAAAATACAGAGCAATTGAACATGGTGTCTTCCCATGAAATGCTAACCACAGTAAATACTGATGAATAGTTTTTTTATGGGCATCTGGTCATTAGGGTCTGGATTCACTGCTCTCCTGACAGCGTACATTAAAACATGGCATGCAGACATTGTGATTCTTTTAACTATCACTGAAATTCAAGACAAAACTATAAGCATTGAAAATGATGTCAACAGTTTTTGGAGACGAGCATGGTATACTGCTGACTAATCATCTCTCAAATAAAACTAAATTAATACCAGATGCATTTCTAGCTAAATAGTTGAAACTCTGCCAAGCTTTTAAGGAAGAGTGCTGGGATAAACTCAGCAAAAAAGTTCCACTTCTGCATGAGAATGTCTCAAAAAATATATCCCATTTTGCAGAAGTGACTGCATGGAAATGTGGCACTGAAATAGCCAGCCACCTCCCTATTTTCAGAACCTAGCAATTCCACAGAGTTTTTTCCTACTGTATCACTTAAAGAAGCACTTGTAAGGATAGATACATAGACTAAAGTTGTTTAACATCATTTTGAGGAATACAATAAATATATCACATGCTCATAAATGAGAAAGCTAACTAAGAGATAAGCTGATTCCACATAATGCTCATAGACTAAGCATATCTGAGAAGAAAAGCACAGATCTTGAGTTATTTTAAAATTAGGTTTAGAATTTATTGAATATCCCCTCATAACATAATAAGTTTAACCTAATAATTTAGTTTTACTCATTAATTCATAAAACTCTGAACAACTGAGTAAAAATCAATTCTTTAATACATTTTTCAGCATAACTTTAACTCGTGCTGAATTATCTTCGAAGGGTACCTATAGCGTCTCTTACAATCTACATCATGGATGCAGAAGGAACTGAAATCCAAACTGATGTCAGTCAAGAAAAGCAGAACACAATGAATGATTCCAAAGATGAAAATGAACAAACTGCCAATATAGAAACAGAAGCCAATGAACCCGTAGTTGAGCTACCCTTGTTTCGAGCCGCACCAACAAGGTATGTGAACACAATATTTATTATTTATTTGATCATAAAGCTAAATTTTCAAACAGATTATAGCATTAATAGAATGCTTATAAGAATCTATAACTATATATGAAGTGGTTTAATTGTAATACCGTTGCATGTCTAATTAAAATGCAGGTACTTTCTACCAATTCACATTAATTATCAGTTCATACTGTAGCAAAATTATCTTTCATGTTGTTTGCTTTCATGCTGCAAGTTAATATTACATTTAGATCTGCATAAACTTAAATGGCAAAGCGGTGCTGAATACAATATTATTTTCATAGAAAATTGCATTTAAAAAAAGGACAAGAAATTTTTCCCATGAATTGCAAAATAAAACAAAATTGCATTTGATTATTTATTTAGATTCCAGCAAAATGATTATAAAAATAAGGCAGATTAAAAAAGAAAAGCAATATAATAAATATGAAGTAATTTCCAGTTACAACTACAAAAGAATCTATATTATTAAGCTTCCAGCTGTAGGCTCCAATTCCAGTACAAGAAATTGATTTTAAATTATTTAAAGATACTACATGAAATTGTGATTGTAGGAGAATTTATAATATATACTTCTAGACTTGTTTAATGTTTATCCATCAAATTAAGAGAGCTTAAGATTTCACATTCAGGACTGATAAAACTACTTCTGGCAAAACATACGAGGACTATCTCTTAGAGGGATGGAATAATGAACTTTTAAACTAAAGTTACTAATATTTACACTAACATGATAAAAGCATAAAAACCTCATTTAGCCTCCAAACACTGAACCTGGAATGAACTACCAGTTTTCAAGACTACTGCAACTTGAAATTAAGGAACATGAATCTTACAGGGCTTAATTTTCAAAATTAAAAGTGTTGGAGCCCTATAGATCATCAGGAGAGGGGAAAATAAGTAAAATAACTAATAAAATAGTAAAATAATTCTAATTAAAATAATAAAATGTCCTGTCTGTTCTGAAAGTAAACAAACTATCCAGCACTCCAACTCTTAAACAAGCCATTTATAATCAGCTACATAAAAAACATAAGGTTTCCAAATTAGTGCCAGTCCCACAAAGTGATTGCCCCTGTTGATATTCATAACAAATGCAAGCCAGATGGGAAACTAATTGCTTTAAATCGAAGGGCATATTGGAATTACTGGATATCGACAAAATACGAGAAATTAATACATCCTCACTTACGGCATTCCCTCTGATGATGCATGTTTCACAATAAAATCTTCAGAGTGAGCCTTATTGAATTGCACAGCTTTGCTGGCCCGATTTTAAGAAATAATATGAAGAGGGAATACTTTTTTTTAAAGTGAGCTTGTGTGGTAGTATTCCTAGAAGCACAAGAGCATTTAAAAATTCTGTCGGATAATATCTACCTTGCTCTGTATCCATTACTGAATCAATGGTCGAAAGTTTACAGAGTTACCACAAAGCATTTCCTGGATAAGCTTGTTAACATACATAAACTTTTTTGGCCCTTTCACCTCAGCCATCAATAAGAGTTGAAATGTTCCTGCACATCCAGAGACATTAACTATCATCCATTAACTAATTATTATATCCAGTGAAATTTGAGAAACCTTGCTCTTTCCATTTTGATGGATATCAATTAATATGAGCTTAACTAAACTTATCTAGCTAATATAAACTTCATTAATCCTTAAAATTCCCTGAAAAAAATTTTCTATTGACAACAGCAGAAACATCTGACATACTTATCGAAAAAATATCAAAATAAATGATGCAAAAACAAAGCAAAATAACTACAAACCAGCACTTAAAAAGTATCAAAAATTAGCATTAAAAAAAAGATTACTTGACTGATATAAGGTAATCCAAGCTGATGAACACAATAAGCAGCAGTCAAATGAAAAATGACATTTTCAGAATTCTTGCAGTGTGTAAATAATGACTTCGAACTTTTGTTGACATAGAAAGTTACAGACCTCAGTGGAAATTTGTAGAGCATTCTAAAGCAGAAATGGATGACAAAGATAAAAAATAAATAAAATGAAACAGATTATCAATAGGAAAGAAGGTGATGTTCCAGTCAAATCATCAGGGTTGCTATAAGAATTCTGAAATGGATCATTGGTGAGGTAATCCATAAAACAGAAAAGGCACCAAGAGATGCTCATACAACATCTTCATCAATATCTATGCAATTATGAATTAATTATGAATTAATTTCTATCCATCATTACTTGAAGAGTTCAGTTTCTCTTTATCAGTTATGCCATTTAGAGAGAAAAGTGCTATAATATTCTTATAGTTCCAGCTATGATTATGAATCCACTAAGGTAGTTTTTCAAAATCTTACATAGACTATGACCTTCCCCTTGTTTTGAAGATCATATGTGCAAAATTTTATCAAGATTGGAATAAAAGTGTAGATTTGTATAATCTGCATACAAATATAAACTGACACTCTTTCTTATACAGAGAGATCTGCTTTTGCATGCAGATGTTAATGGAAAGCACATTATTAATTATCATTGCTTAAGTTTATTGAAGCTATCCTGATACAACTTAGCAGAATACTGTTTGTTCTATAGTAGCTATAAACATTACAAGATGTCATGTCCCAGTTATGTAGAATGGTTAGAATCAGATAACAGTCACCCATAAATGATAATATGTAATGATAACCAAGTACTTAATGTCAACTAAATGTTCCCTAGCTTTCGATTTGTCTCCACTGACTGTTTAAGAACCTTCAGGAAATACCAAATCATCAACCAACTTTGGAATGCAATCACTTACTCCCAGACTTCACATTTACACCTAAACAAACATTGCCATTTAAATATTATTTTGACACTTTCAATTGATAAGGTCCTTTACTTACTGTTTAATTACATATTTTTCTATTATCCTAGACAGAGATTTCCAAAACCTAAAGCTGATGAGCGGGAACGGCAAGAAATAAAACAAGCAACAGAAAAATCAAACACAAAAGACAAATGCAAGCCTTGATAAAAAACCAAGTAAAGAATATTACATAATGTAAAAAAAAAAGGAAAAAAAATGGTATACTCTTTTTGTTGAAATGCATATGAATAAATAATAAAGATCATTTGTATAAGAATGTGATGTAACTATTTTTCAGATATCCTAATGAATTTAAAACCTTACATAAGAAATATAAAAAAAATTGTTTAATTTATGTAATGGGTAACTTATTCTTTTACATATTTCCATCTCTTTAGAACAAAAATTTGCATGCTTTTCAACTAATGATTCCTTAGGAATATTTAACCAGTTTCCCCATTCTTTTAATGAATAATGACAATTTCTCATTGAAGATGAACTGGCATAAAATATAAATAAATTCACAGTTGCCATATAATTAAATAAAAAATGGGGGTACCAATGTATGATGTCCATATTAATGAGAACAACATACCAGTCAGATTGCTCTAAATGCTAAATAACATTTTTCAGATCCAATGATGAAAAAGATACTTAAATTCAAATAATTATAATGGATCTAGAATATACTGCATACTTTGAAATTTACTCCCTACATTATAATAATCTGATTATGCATAAAGCAAAAAAACTACCATGACCTTCACTGTTTAATCAAACTTCATTCACTCATCTTCCAACACACTAACTTCATTTGAAATTATGCAAAAAAAAAAAAAAAAAATTTTTTTTTAAATTGATATCCCCCCCCCAAAAAAAATCTACCTCTTTTTTGCCTAATTTCAAACTTGACACTACTGTACTTTACTTCATTTAGTAAATAATCCATAAAATTTTCTCTTGATCCGATTTCATTTAAAATGTCAGAATCTCATACCTAAGTCACAACCACATTAGTAAAGTAACAACAGAGTATATTACATATTATACTGCAAATTGAAATATTAAGTAATGTAATGTAAAATATACAGAACTCTAACATAAGCTTCATTCCTTACATATGTTTGGCAATAAAGCATTTTTTTTTATCTGCCTAATACTCAAAAAATGACAAGAGAATGAAAAAGCTGATCTTCATTCAAAAGAAAATATCATTAGAGACAGGGGAGAAAAAAATCAAACTACAAGATAATAAAAAAGCTGATCTTCATTCAAAAGAAAGTATCATTGGATTGGAGACAGAAAAAAAATCAAATGATAAGAGAATAAAAAAGCTGGTCTTCATTCAAATGAAAGTATCATTGGATTAGAGACACACACACAAAAAAAAAAAAAAATCAAATGACAAGAGAATAAACATCTGATGTGTACACCACATGACTTCCTAGTATGCAATATTAAATTATATGCATTTTTTCTTGCATTTCATTTAAACTTACTGGATTGAATTAAATCTACTTTGTCGATAGCGCATAAACCACAATAGAATAAATGCTAGTTGAATAAATGTTATATTTGTTTACCATAGCAACACTTTGTCGCTAAGTTCACTTAACAGCGTTACATTTCATTCATTTTAAAAGACATGACTTTATTATGCCGAGAGTAGCTAGTGCAGTTAACTAGCTGTACTCTGGCTCAATTCAAGTAAAATTAACATGCAAGTATAAGAAATATATAATATAAAATTACAAAGTCATAAATAAAAAGGAAAAGGCCAAAACATAACTGGCCTAGGATGAAAAGTCCTGAAAAGTGAAAAAAAAGCCATGCAAGTTTTATAACTCAGACTGCTCAAAATTTATATCATCTGAAGAACTGCCTAATCATTGCCACATGTTCTATTCAAATACTATAATAAATCTAAAATGATGTATAAAAGAAATTAAACAAACAAGCAAAAAAAACGTTTTTCACAGACGATTCAGTATTTCCCATTCAATTAATTCAGTTTTGACTTCGCAACAAATCAAAAATACATAAAAACTAAAAATATCTATACTAAAAATTACAAAGTAAATCTTAAACACTTATTTTCTCGAATAAATTCCAAAATGGATTAAGCATGATTTAATTCGCAATAATAAATGAAGGTGTTATCTTTGTTAAGGTGCACTTCTATATGTTATAGCAGCCCTACATACAAAATTTCAACGTTCTGAGGCTACTCGTTTTTGAATTATGCGAGATACATATGCACAGACGCCATAAAAAATTCTCTTTAGAGTTCATTTTAAATCAGTTTTATAAATTTTTGGGGGGAAAGCGTTCTTTACTCTGTCCTTATGTGCAGATGTCACGCAAAAACATCGTTAAATTGCATGCAATAGCCATCAAAATGTATATTTTCATTGAAATATGATACCCGAAATTTTTCATGATTACAATACTTCCTTTTTACTTTGTACAAGGAAGTAAGAAAGCTGATCTTCATTCAGAAGAAAGTATCATTGGATTAGAGACAGAAAAAAAAAAAATCAAATGACAAGAGAATGAAAAAGCCGATCTTCGTTAAAAAAAAGTATTGGATTAGAGACACGGAAAAAAAACCTTGTTCTTATATAAACAAGCATGCAAATATGGAAAACCATGACTAAAACAAAACAACTGTCTAATTATATAAATTATCCATGCACTGGCCTCTTACCATTATACATATACTCATCCAGCAAGTGTATTAGCTAAGGGGAGAATGTCACAAGGATGGCTTAGAATCCAAGAGGAGAAAGTTCCATAAGAACAGACATTTCATTCCTTATTTCAAAAAATAAATAATATTGAACTTAAATTACTATAGTTATGGAAGTCCCTCCTTGAAATTACAATAACATAGGCTGAGACATAATACAATTTGGATTCGTGGATTATGGCATAGTACACAAGGGCTATCTCTCTATGAGAAAAGTTTCCTTTATGAAACACTGGAAATGACTTGCATTTATAATATACATGGAAGAAACCACAAAAACTCGATGCAGCCAGCTCATTCATTGTGATTTGGAATCTGAGTCGACCTCTAATGCCATTTGCCAGTGGGGTGAAATAAGCAATTATTGAGACTATAAGAATTTCAAAATATTGAAGGAAGAAAATGGTTCAGTCACTGAAAGAAAACTGATAAAAAATCACATGCTTTGAAAATTGTGTTCAACACTACTACACATTTCCTACTTAGTTGACAGAAAATGAAATCTATGACGAAACACTATTCAAAGCTTAAAAATAAACACACATTTGACTAAAATAAGCAATGAATAAGAAATTTATTAGTTAAAATAAGTCATGAAATAAATTCATGAATGAAGTTCCTTTTAAATATGAAAATGATTTAATTATCCAAATACATTACGTGAACCAAATGTTGTACCACTCAATTATGATAAGATTCTACAACAGAAAATTTGAGCCTTTTTCTATTATCCCCTCATCTCATTTTGTGTTTGAGTATCATCTTTCTCCTCAGTTAATCTGAATCAATACAAATATGCATTCAAAGTACATAAAAACTACTACATTTTACTTTAGTATAACATATATATTTCAGGATTTATATTTAAAAATTATACTACTACTTATTTATTAATATACAAATTCCTATATTCAACATATACAAGGAAATGTTTCTACTAATTTCACCACACATTGTGTCATTGACATCTATGTTAAATTTTTTTCAGCTCTTTTTTTATTTTGGTTAATTGTTTATGGCAATGCACATTGCAGATTTATTTGCCAGAGAGGACTTCATGGAGGACTTTCTACAAAAAAAATTGGCTTGTATGTTACACTTAAGTAAAACTGTGAAAACACTCATGCAAATAGCCATGCTGGGATCAGAATAATGGTCATTTTACCAATGTTCATTGGTCCCTTGTGGATCTTAAGTCACAGACTCCAAAATCATAACCATCTTTGCCTTCAGTTTTTTGCAATAACTCAGTCTATCAAAATAAGGTAATACCCTCCTTCTACTTCGAAGTACATGATTTCAGATGTTACACAGTATTTGTATCTTGTAGTAATGCTTTCATACTTAATGCTCTGTACCAACACTTTTACTTAATAACAATAAAATTTTCAAATGGAATTTTTTTATAAAAGAATCCATTGAAAGGAAATTCTTAATTAAGAATTTCTTTCCAGTCAACAACATTATTAAATTAAGGTTTCACTGAATGACTGGATATCATCTCAGTCCTTATATGTATCACTTGTTTAAATTGTTTATGTAAATATTTTGATATCAGATGAAATATATATATGTAGCCTGATATTCGATATTAAACACGATTTATTCGAATTCACACACAGATGCCAGAATACCCCCCTTCAAACAAAAAAACTTCCTGAATAGAATTTTAGCCTGCAATGTTGCCTACTGGCTGCTTTTAAATTAAATATATCGTTATCTCTTAAAAAAGTTCATTTTTTGAAGCAAGTACTGTCAGTAAATAGTCCTTAAAATGTACCATTATATTTTTTTAATCAAATAATTAACCCACGAAAATTTAGAAAAGTTTCATCATATCTTATAATAGAAAAGATCCTACATTTTATGCAACAGTAAAAACTCACATGCAGACGCAAGAAAAAACAAACAAATAAAAAAATAAAAACTTCTCGTTAGAATTTTAACCTACAGATATTGTCTATTGGCCACTTTCAAACTAAATATATTGTTTTCTCTCATAAAAATGCTTGTTTTCAAAGTACATATTGTCAGTAAATAGTTCTTAAACTGTATCATTCTTACTTTTATTTAATGATAGTAAAAATAAAACACTTTATAAGCATTGCACAATTGTTTTATTTTAAAAATAACTTTTAACCATACAGGTCAATAGCAAATCAATTACAAATTTGTGTGCATTAAGTATATTTTACTTTAGATGAATACATTTTACATGTCATGAATTCACACAGCTTAAATTTCAGAAAAAATTTACAGCAGAACATCTTTAAATTCAAAATTTATATGTTTTTAAAATTTTATGTGAACATATTTTACATAATATGTGGAAAACATTTGATAAATAATAAAGTGCTTAAATAATTTCCATCGATAATGTAACAATGCCATAATGCGGAATGTTATTTATTTCGGAAAATTAAATTAGAAAGTGCTAAATTTTTTATGATATTCTTGTAAATACTTTGTATAATTAGAATACTGATATTTTACTAGGAGGGAAAACTGCTTAAAAAATTTAATATTGCATTTAGACAATTCTTCAGATTCCCACAAAAGTTATTTTACCTACTTTCTAGAACAATAAACATAAATAAGAAATTAAGCTCCATGTTATTTATTCACTTAAGATAAAGAAAATGCATCCAATTCAGAAACTCTGCTTTGAAAACTTAATACATGCTCAAAAAGTTATTAAATTTTGCTTCATAAAACGGCAGAAATGTTTACTTTGTAGCTCAGAAAATATCTTCTCTGAATCTGAAAAGATATAATGTCTGAATTAACTACTGCTTTTCTAAGCCACCTAACACTTTTTGACCAGTAAAACTAATGCCTAGAATTTGAGTATCCTTCTTAACTGTTAAAGAAAAAATGTCTAGTTAATATAAAAAAATACACTGCACAGAACAATTTGAATTTTGAGCTATTAAACTTGTAAATATAAATTAGATTTTGGCTGAAACTATAATTGAGCTTCCAGTGCAGTTAAAATAAGGCATACGTATGAACAGCTCAGCACTGGTTGAGTTAAATTAATACAACTATATAAAAGATAATTTAAAGCACTGAATAATATTTCCAATACCAAGCCGCCTTCTTTAATTAAAATCAATCTGTCAAAAACAAAAGTCAAAACTAGATACAATTATTACAATTTATTTAAGGTTATTATTATTTAAATAGGTGACTGGAATTAAGGGAAAAAGAAATCATAAAACATCCATTTTTCTCTCTGAAGATAAATAACACATTTACTTCATTCTTCTAATGTTAAGAAATAAATAGAAAAATTTCATAACAATTATTGGTTTATGTAAACTGATATATATATTAAAAGTGGTATTAGACAAAATAACAGAAAAATAATGAAACTTTTACATAAGAATTTTTCTTTTAATAAAATCATTCTGAAGGTACAAATTACTAATGCAAAAATATGCCAAATGTCAGACACAGAAGTAATATTTTAGAAAAGGAATAGGAGTAATATATTACTGTCCTTTTACAAACAACTCTATCATCATATACAAATTTATCATTACCAAGAATAAAACAAATCTAATAACTGACAACTCTGTACAAGTTATGTCCCAACCACATAAACTTTTAGAATTTCACAAAATATATGCAACACTTTTCACCACATTTAACATTTTCCTCACAAAAATATTTAAGAATCTTTTAAAATCACTTTTTAAAAAGGAAAAAAGATACATTCAAAATTAATTACTCAAGTTTTAAAAAAAAAAGACTCAAATTAGAGCATCAACCTTTATAATCAGAATGAGCTCGCACTTATTTCTTAAACCAAAATAAGTCTAAAAACCCAATTATATGATAAACTCTCCATAGTACCAACTGAGAATTATCCTGTATAGTTTTCCAAGAACAAGAAATGTATACAACCTTATAATTTCAAAGCAGAGGGTATCGCAGCAAATAGCTACTGTTCATCTAGTCAGTGTGCAATGAACACTACAACAATCTTCATAAAATTTAAACAGCATGTTAAACAAAAAGGAGAGTCATTACAGAGAATTGTAGGTGTAGCTTCTTTCTCTCATTTTTAGTATTCATCATCATTCTGAGATGGTAAACCATCCTCAGGAATGTCATCTGGGACAGCAAATCCCTCCTAAAATGCATAATTTATTACTATCAAAATTTCATACTTCGAAAACTTCATTAACCCCCTGAGTAGCACGACTGCCTTCATCCGGTCATGAGGTTTTATTATTTGCTATACATTAGGTTATAATTTAAATTATTTTACATCCTTTAATGAATCTCATCTTAATGAATAGAAATTTATGAAAACAGACTAAAATGTATAATTAGACAAATTTATCTAGTAAAAATTATTTAAATACAGTTCTTCAAGAGCAAATCCATAAAAGATGTGCTACTCAAAGGGTTCATGCCATAAGCATGGTGTTTTTATACAATCAAAATACATTTCAACAAACGTCACAAATCATTATGGACTTTTTATAAAACATTTTCAAAAGCTATAGCAAATGTCACAAATCATTAGACTTTTTATTAAAACATTTTCAAAAACTATCATAGAATCTACAGAAGAAATCTCATTTTACACTGAAGTAATAACATTATACTTATGCCAAAATAATAAAAGACAAAAATATAAATCTCCTTGATAAACAATGGCATGTTTTTGTTTAGAAAATTGCAAATATGGAAGAATTTATTATGGCTCACATACTGAAATGGCATACCATTAAACAGTAGCAGGAAAAACTCTTGATTGATTTAAAAATCTGATTTAAGATCAAATTAAAAATCTATCCCTAGCAATAATTATACAAAAATTATTATTAGCTTAATGGTACAGAGCACTTGAAAAAAATGAGCTTTTATAAAAAGAAATGAGCTATAGCCACAGAAATTGGTACATACAATTTGTTTGAAAAATTACACAAATGATTAGAATTTTGTAAATAACAAAAAAAAAAAAATAAATAAAAAAATAAAAAAAAATAAAAATTATTAAAAATTGCTGACAGCTAAATTATATTTTAACAAGCATTCTTCCTTAGCAGCTATACACGGTAATATTCAATGAAACATAAAGTCAATTACATTTTATGTTCCTCTACCACAATTTGTAACAGGCAAGGAATTGAGCATTATTCGAATAAGACTTCAGTTATTCTATCAATAAACTCTAGACGAGTTTTATTTGCAACATGTCTAGGGACGCAAAGAGCCACAGAAAGATATGAAATCTTGAAGATATACATCTGGAAGAATATAATAAAGCTCTGTATTGCTTATAAATGGCACCTTGGCAGTTTGTTGGCATGGGCAGTACAAATGTCTTCAAAATATGAACATATATGCGAGATTGTCTCGCAACACATTCCCATACTATTACACCAGGTAGATAGTTGTATACCACTCAGTAACAAATGCAGAATCAAACTAAAATTATGTGTCACCTATATGGAGTGTTATGATCAAGATGTTAACTGATAATATTTACTGGACCTAACTGCTGCTTTAAGCTCATAATGTGGCCTGTCTCTAAAACAAGCAACTCCTCATAGCATAATAAAATAAATCTTTACATAAACTTGAAATATTAAATACAAAATTCAGTTACAAACTGCCTATTAGCAGAAAAACCAGGCCATTTAAATGGTGCACAATGCAACCTTATCATGCACATTTAATGAGTCTTTCAGCATCAAAGGCCTGGAATTTTAATCATTTATGGAGTTCTTCAAACAACATTTGCATGCTAAGTTTTTCTGTAACTACAGCTACATCTTTAAAGATTTTTTTAAAATTTTTAATGAAGAGGGGGATAACATTTTCGATTCATAATCATGCCTATTGGTACATTGAGAGATCTGGAATTTTTTTAATAGGAATTAAGATTAGTTAAAAAAAAAAAAAAAAGAAAAAAGAAAAAAGTTTATTTAACACTTTTTCAACATAAGCACACCATTGATGCATTTCTTCGGATGATGAACTATTATCTTGTAATACTAGTCACTCGCATGGCCATCCTAAAATAATTGTTATAAAATATATACACACATGATTTTAATGAGTCCAACTAGTGTAATTTCATACAAATATTTAATGATTTTAATAATAAACCAAAAGTACTGCTTTTCTGATTACAACAATTTAATCAATCGTTTTAGTCCAATGATTCTAGACATTAGATGCAAAAATTTTTGCAAAAGTTATTAGCACAGGTTCAGTTGGGCAAGACAACTGCACCTTAAGTCTTCAAATTACAATATATACCTCAAAGAAGGATTTGTCTTTAAAAACAGATTTGAATGTTCATGAACTTTTATAGCCCAAAGAGGCTATTTACCCAGAAAGGTTATTAATTTAATTTTGGCATTTTATATTGTTCATTATAAATGGAGTTTCACTTTTCAAATTGCTGCCAACAAATATTACAACTCTGCATTATATTTAAAGAAATTAAATAATGAAGAATCTGCATGGATATATGTACATTTCTCACACTGAAAAAACAGTGGCTAGAGACCTCAAATTTTGAATAACATAGTTCTATACTCGAATATGGGCATCTGAAAACCCGAATTTGGAATAAGATTTACAGTTCAAATTCCGAAATTCGGAATGGTCAGGACTTTGTACTGTAAATCAACCGGACACATCCGAAATCACACTGGTCAACGATTCCAGATTTGGGATATTTCTGGATAATAGATCATCAATTTAAATATGGTAAAAAAGCATGCAGAAATTATACAATTAAAAATATAAAATCATAATTTATGAAATAAAGAACAATTATGATCTAAAGTAGGGATCTTCAACATATGGCCCCCTGAAAGCATTTTAGTGGCCCCATATCTGAACTTGAGGAATGACTTTTTTTTTCTTATTCTTGATATTTAAAGCATTTTATTGACATGCCTGGTATTATTAGAGATAAAAGTTTCTGAAAATGATCTCAATGATTTTAACTACCGTTTATTGGGAAAAGATCTACTTGTTCATAATTTTTATTACTTTATGAAAGCTTTTGAGACAAAATTAATCCTGTCTTTAAGTCAGTTGCTAAATAAGAATCCCACTCCTTTCCAAAATTGATGGAGTGTGTGAAGGATGTAATTCAAATAATTATGTACAATGCATTTCAAATTTGAAAGAGGAATTCAAAAGCAGATTTTCCGATTTCAGTGAAACTGAAATTTTTATCAGAATGTTATCCTCACCATTTTCAGTAGATGTTGGAAGTGTTCCACCTGAACTTCAAATAGAATTTATAAATTTACAGTGCGACTCTGCAGTAAAATGCAAATTTCTTGAAAATCCTACATTGATTTTTATTTGAAGTACATGACCAAAGACAAGTATTCAGGAATTCGTAAACATGCACTTTTCCTGTCTTCTATCTTCAGCACTACCTACATATGTGAACAACTTTTTACGGATTGCAACAACACAAATTAAACTGTATACTGAAGCTTTAATCAAGAATAAACAATGTCAAATTTTGCATTAAAACTAAAGTAACTACCTAAATGCATTTTTTGTAACATCGTTCTCTGCAATCATCTTTATACTTTTTTTCCATAGTTAAAAAATGTTGCAAAACATTTAAATTCGATTTCCGTACGACGTTCTGGAACCAATGTATATATATATACAAATCTATAACACTATCTCTTCGCTTAGAATCAATTGTAGTCTTGCAAAACAAGCTTCCCTTTTTTATATAAATTTTCTGACTATACTATTTTTTGACACACATGTGGCCCACGGATCTTTGTGAATTTATTGATGTGGCCCTCAGAAGTGAAAGGTTTAAAACCCCTAATCTAAAGGGTATCGAAATTTACAAAAGACAGCTTAATATTTATTTTTTTATTTGATTAAACATTTCTTTCAATGTAAGTTGTTTAAGATGCTCCCACAAAAAATTCAAAAAGTTCCTTTTTCTTTTGTCTTGTGTCATATACAGTAGACTTTCCAATGCCATACTCCTCCCATAATTTTGAGACGGATATGATAATATAAATTCCACTTTTTGTTTAATGGACATCGAAACATGGTTTCGCTTTGTAGATCTTTTGGCAACTCCAGAATTGGAAACTCTTTTCAACATAATCAAAAGTTCAAGCTTAGTTTTTATACAATTGCTGTAATAACAACAGTCTGCAAAAAATAATAAGCTGGATCGAATTAGAAGATCAGGGAGCAGTGCAGTCTGCTACATTAATTGAAATGCCTTAGAATCAGTAAAAATAATTTTAGCCTAGCTTAATAGCGTCCGTTATACATTATTGGCTGGGTATCACAAGATTGGCGACAAAAGCATTGTTGTTTCACTAAATTTTGTCTTGCTCCTATTGCATACTGAATTAAGCCTGAATTGTATTAGTTTAGCTATTTACTATACCTATGTTTATTTCTTGCACATGCTTCAAACTAATCAGAGTCCTGAATAAATGAACTCCCACATATACTTAAGGCTTTATCTAGGGCCGGCGGTCGATACTGCCTGGTGCAGTCTCTACGAGTCCTAAATTCTGCTACAAAGCGCTTTCCCTAAGTTCTAAATTTTCACCATGCCTAAACTTTGGATCCCAGTGCTTTCCCTAAATCATAAATACTTCTCATCCTTTAATTTTGCCGCTCGATGCTTCCCCAAATTTCAAAAATTTAGTCTTTCCTAAATTCTGCCGTCTGGTGCCGACATATTCTGCCGCCGCTTCTGGGTTTATGGTGAATAACATATCAGTTATTCTTAATTAAAATAACACTAAATGCAATCTTTGGCCTATGAGTTTCATTAACAAAATCTATTTTTAGCATATGAAAAGAAATTTTTGTTGAATTTTTCCTCGTCAACATTTTTTAGAGCATTTAAAAATCTATAATCATTACCAAGCGTAATGTTAGCATAAAAGGTTGCCATACTCTTGTTATTCAATTACTAATATAAAAAAGTTTAGACATCACAGCATCAGTTATTACTGAAGCTGTCATGTATTAATAAACATGCGGTGATGAAAGCAAAATATACTAAATAATGACTTGACTCACCAGGTCGGCATCAGAAATATAAAATACGTGAATGTTTCGGTTTAAGATGTATGCCAAGTAGATACTCAGCTATGGAGCAAAATTATTAATCTCACAAATTTATGCTTACATGGTTGTTTTTCCATAACAAGGAATTTTATTTAGAGCCTAAGTGAAATTAAGAATTGGAATTTATAAGTGAAAATCTCCACACATTTTATTATGGAAGAAAAATCAAATGCGCATGCGTAAAGCATTAATAAAAAAAAAAAATGTTTGTGGCTTTGAGGTCTGGATTCGAGATCATTCCGCATAATGGACGTCCGGATTTCGGACTTTTATTATCTATTTCATATTTTGTAAAACTTTAATGAATTTGTTATTAACAAACTCAATGGTTTCAAAGCGAGCAATAGCAACAATATATGAAAAAAAATTATGTCCAGCATGTGACAATATGTATCAGAAATTCTAAAGATATGCTTTTTTTAAATTATTTTGTGATATTGCTGTTGAATTGAATTTTATGGTTTAAGCATGAAGAACATGATATGTAATAAATAAAGGTAACACATAAAACGTTAAAAACACGCCCCTCTGGGTGCAATATAAAAGCTTTGATTTTTTTATTTTTTTTAAATAACGGATTTCATACCAATTATGTACATATTGCACAAAAAAATCGAGGACAGTTCTAAATCTGTTCTACTGGACCGATTGTCAAAATGTTACTTGCACTTTCCATGTCTCGAAAGCATAACTTAGGATATATATTAGATTTATTTATACCATTGTTCTAACATAGGTATTTTGACACAAAAATCAGACTTCTTCTGAAATAACATAACAATTTTTTTCCCATATTTCAATTCTACAACTCAAATGATGACACTCAAAATACCAAGTTTTGTAAAAACAGCATGAGTAGTTTTTAAAAAATTAGCTCTCAAAATTTTAGCTCCTCCACGTTAATTGATTTTGGTATATATTTATTAATTCTCCTTTTTTATTAAACTTATTTGATTCTTCCTTTCACATTTCAAAATTTAGGTTCCTTCTAAATAAAATTCGCCCATTTTTTTATGATTTTAAAAAATTTCTATTTTTATAAATTTTTCTAAAACTTTTAATTTATAACCCATAAAATTTTTACCATCATCTTAAAGTAGACACATTTCTAAGCATATCTGCAAAAATTTAAGAGTTTTTTTATTTAAAATTTCCTAAGATACCGTATTTCCTCGCATAATATTCGTGCTTTTTTTTTCGCAATTTTCCATAGTGAAAGTCTAGGTGAGACTATTATGCAGGGAAAATCTACTACATAAAACAGTCAAAAGTCGTTAATTCGGACACCCGTAATCCGGAATGATCTATAATCCGGACCTCAAGGCTAAAATCTTTCTGCGCATGCGCTGCATTGACGCATGCGCATAGGCGTTTTACTCGTGCGCGCAAGACATTTACAACTGCGCATATGCATCTGCGCAAGTGCAGAATACGTTTTCGCGTGCGCGTTTAATGTATAACGGACGGTAAAAGCTAAAATTATCTAATTATCTATTTCAGTTAATGTTGATAATTGCGTTGTTCCTTAATCTTCAAATTGGATCCGGCTTATTATTTTTTGCAGACTGTAAGAGCAATTTTCTAAAAGTAAGCTTGAACTTTCGATTATGTCAAATAGAATTTCCGATGCTGGAGCTCCCAAAGGATCTAGAAAACGAAAGTATGTTTCGATGTCCATCAAACAAAAAACGAATTGCTACAAAAAATGGATAAAAGCATATCTTTTGTTTATCTAACTGTTCCGAAATCTGTTTATCAATTTCACGCTGCTCTGCGCGGGGGGGGGGGGGCATGTCGTGGTGCGCAATGAACTGGAAGTTGATCTGTCAACACTATCGTTATCTTCAGGGCAGATGTTTTTATTTTAGTCGGCTTATAATTCCTTACTAAATGTAGTATTTAATTTCGATGTACTCCGTCTTTGATATGATTTAAATCAAATTCCTCGTCATTATAAATATCACGAATACAAATCACATAGTTTTCTGGTTGCAATTTTCTAATTTCGGCTATGAGTAAGGTATGCTTTACGCATCCGCGCGTTAAAAGAAATGTTTAATAAAGTAAACAAATAAATATTAGGCTTCTTTTTTGGTATATTTGGATACCCTTTAGATCATAATTGCTCATTATTTTATAAACTACGGTTTCATATTTTTAATTTTATAATTTCTGCATGCCATCTTACCAGATTTAAACTGATGATCTATAATCCGGAAAAATCGATAATCCGGAATCGCCGAAGTCCCGACGAGTCCGGATTAAAGACTTTTGACTGTATTGTACACATTTTGTAAAATTTTTTTCCCTTCAAAATAGGGGAAGGGCGGCTATTGCACGAGTAAATAAAGTATACACAAATTTCCATATTAGCACATATTGAAATTTCGTTATAAGTAATAATAATGCCAAATGTGGTTTATGCACTTTGTTAAAATTATTTGAAAGTATGAACGATGACCTTTTTTTCTGCTTGTGTACAATGAAAGAAAGGAAAGGAAAATAGGTTGCTATAAATCAAGAGTTCGCCAAGTGAATTATTCTTGGTACAATCTGAAAAAAAAATGTGCTAAGGTAAGTTTTTTAATTTCTTCACTAATTTCTCACCAAAAATTACAAAATTTAATATCTAGGCATAATTTGAGTGGTAGAATTGAAATATGGAAAAGAAATTGATATGTTATTTCAGAAAAAGTTTGATTTAATGTCAAAATACCTATGTTAGAACAATGCTATAAATAAATCTGATATATATCCTAAGTTGCACTTTCGAGACATTGAAACCGCAAACTAAATTTCAACAGACGGTCCAGTAGAACGGGAGGTATAGAACTGTACCTTTTTTCGGGGGGTGTGCAAGGTGTACCATATGAGATTAGAAAAATTGGTTCTTTTCTGTTAAGTGGGTGCCATTTAGAACCGCTTGGTATACATACTGGCATGAAATCTGACCAGACGGTAATTTTAATGCCATGTATATATTTATAAAAAGAATGACTTCCTTATTAAGTCTAGAATTACTGCAAAAAATGGGCAAATACAAGGTAGACAAACTGGACAAATACAATAATGATTTTACTAGATTATATATATGGAAGGCATAATGTTGCAATTGCTGCCTAGATGTTAGTTAGGAAAGCTGACTACCATAATGAAGGGCCCAAGTTCGAATCCCAGAAAAGGCACAGTTGCAACTGTCCATCCCTTCATAAGAGGTAGCAGTGGCCGCCTATTAGGTGCCTCCACAATAAAATGGCCACCACTTCTGGCCTTAGGATGGGCTTATGTCAAGAAAAAAAAATAAATAAATAGTGCCCGGCTTTCGGGGGGGGGGAAATAACATTGTCATTGCTGAAAGTTTAGTATTTCATTTTAAATTCCTGAAAACATTTTAATTACTGGACTAAATGCTCATTCTTCCTATTTATTCGTAATGCTGTCATTGCATAGCTACGCATAACTTGGTATAAATAAGCTACTACATTTGGCACTTTGGAACACAATTACAACTGGTGCCAAAGTGACAGGTATGGCAGATTTTAAAAATCTAACATAAATCAAATTTTTAAAAAAGCAAGTACTCATTAAAAAATATTAGTTAGATTTATCAAGAATTCAGTTCATCTTTAATTAATCAGATGTATTATTAAAAAGGTTTTAAAATATATTATTAAGAACTGAGTTTATTGCTTTTAAATCACTCAGTTTTTAACACAACAAATTCTTTTGCTCTTTTTTGGGGGGGGACAGTTGCAAAACATCACTTTTAAATTTCTGAGTTTGTTAACTTAGTGTGCGAAGAGAAATATCTTACCCTTTGCCAAATGGCAACACACTGCTTTTATATCACAGAGTCTGTTAAATATTCATTAAGTTTCAACAAAGAACATAAAATAAACAAATTCTGGCTTTGAAGCGTATTAAAAATTTGGTGGCTCTAAGTGTCTTTCCATTGCGAGATGAACTTGCATACAGATTCTTCATTTTTTAATGATAGAAGAAAACAATGTTGTTCAAAGGAACCTTAGATCAGTTTAAAACTTTATTCCAGTCTTCCGGTTTACCATCGCAATTTCTGCCTTTTCCTGAAAATCAAGGAAACAAACTGATACAAGAATTGTGGTCCTCGTAAACATACTTACAGGGACCAAGATAAAGGATTTTCTCATCAAAGTTGAACTGATTAATTGTTGAATGCTCAAGTTTAAAGGTAATCTCTACCACAGTTATGCATGCAAAACATATCATAAAAACAAATAAATACATGTTTGCAGAATATTTTAATAAATAATCATTTAGTATAAAAACACTTCTGTGGTTCTTGGGTGTTTGTTAATTTTCAAACTATAATTCACTATCCCTTATCTGTTAATATTCTTGAGCAGTGTAAAATTCCATGTTAATTTTCCCCACTAATTTAAAAATCAGCTACAATTCCAGAAAATTAGCAGAATAATACAAATCTATAAATTTTTAAAAAGAAAGATATCTGCCTAAACAATCACATTAACTGTGTAGTAGCTATTTCACAAATAATGAGGATTCACACATATTCCCCATTTTAAGATTTTTTTATTATATATTAGAAATAAATACATATTTTAATTACCTAAAACTAATGATAAGAGTTACACTGATATGTTAAATCCAAATATATGTCTCCTGTCTCTTCCTATATATTTCTTTTGAAATTTAAAAATAATATATTTTTATGTCCTAAATGTAAAAAAAATTCACTTCAAAGTTTAAATGATAAAACTTTGTATATTTTAATGTTCATACAGTAGCATTTACTTCACTAGACACAACAAAATTAAAATTACTTTAATCACTACTTAATACAATTACTCAATTATAAATTTTTCATTCTTTTTTATTAGGAATCATTTTTTAGAGAGCTGAAGATAATTTGCATGGCATGCACACAAATTTAAATATTGCAACTAGCTCATACAGATGTATGATACATAAAAAAATTTGAGTTGAATTTTAATTATGAACACCAGAAATGGTAGATATAACTCTGAAAGAAACATTTTATTTTAAAAGAATTAAATGCAAAAACTAAATGTATTATTTTTATGGAAAATTATAGAAACTAGGTTCTCAGAATATGTGAAGAATTTGCAACTGATAAATCAGAATAGCTCTTTAGTAAAAAGTTAACAGTAATGTACGAGATCTATTTTTCGTAGCACAACAAAAATGCAATACTAAAATGTAGCTACGATTAAAGAGAGTTAAAGTATAAAATACAAAGCATGAATGCTTCTATTGTTCTTTAATATTGATTGTTTATAGGAATCTGAATTTTATTTAAACATTAATAAATTAATGTTTAAATAAACTGTTAATAAATTGCTTAATAATAATTGTTTATAAATAAATTGTTTATTAACAATAACATTTATGAATCAAAATTTTAACTACCAAGTTTAATAAAGTTATTAAATGTTTAAATGTAAAAGACCTTGCATACCTCTGTTGCATATAAGATTTCAAGAATCTGCTCAATGAATGGTTGTTTTTCTTCACTCATCTCTTGCTCTTGGCAAAGCACTTCAATGTCTCTTAATTTTCCATAGTAAAAATCTCGTTCCCGTTCCAGCCCATCTACAGTTACTTTCATCTCTGCAATCTAATTAAAAAGAACTTTTAGCAGAGATATATGTTAAAACATTCTTAAGTGCCTTAGTGAAATGTTAAAATATTAATTAAAAATTACCATAAAACAAAAATTTCTAATACATTGTTTCAGAATATCTTTCCTAATCATTTTAAATCATTTCTTAAATCTATATTATTACATATTTTCTAATACAACAATTTAAAAAAATTCCCACATCTGCAATTTTTTTTTTTTAATCCGGGGGGGGGGCAGATGTCATTAAATCATCTAAGTCAGGCATGACCAAACTGTGACTTGTGTTGCAACAAATACTAGTTTTATTCTCAAAAACCTTAACATTTGAAGTAAAAAATTTCTTAATTACATTAATGCACATGATAATTTTAAAAACATGATTAATGCAATGATAATTTTAAAAAACAATTACAAATTATTCACCATAAATTAATCATTAAAGTTACATGCAAGCAAAAAAGCTAAATAATTCCATTCTAAAACTACTCACAATGTTAATTTTAAAACCCATGGTAGTCAGTATATTAATGAAATATCTCAAATTTTAATAAACAACATTAGAATTCGTATAAAACTTTCATTGGGATGATGCAATTCTTATCAAATGTATTAATTCAATAATTTGGAGATAGAATATTCTTTATGGGTTGGTCCTCCCACCAAGTTGTGTGTGAAAAGTTAAGGCATTTTTTATGCAAAAACCCTAATAAGTTGATAACTTATTGAGAAAAAAAATTTTGGTCTTGAATTACAATTTCTACACAAAACAAAGTCTCCATCTCCAAAGAAATCTGTACATTATAGGAACATATTTACCTGAACATGATACAAAAGAAGCAAGAACTATATTCACAAACATATATAAAATTTGTAAAAAAAAAAAAAAAAAAGAGAGAGAGAGAGAGAGGAGGAGTCTTAAATCTAAAAACACACCAATGTAATATTTAAAATTAGAGGGGGGAAAAAAGGCAACTTTGGTTAGATTTTCAATAGAACTCGCAAAAAAAGGCTTTTCGGGAGATAGACACAGGCCTTTTTCTGGGGAAAGAAAAAAAAAAAAAAAATTTGGTTAAAAATCCTTATATTTTAGTTAAAATTTTAATAGGAAAAAAACTTATTATGTTCCCCCCCCCTCCCTACTGACAGAAAGTTTAGTCATTCTTAGTAATAATCTGTATGAGTTAGCAAAACTCATTTAGTAATAATCTTTCCCATCATGTTTGAAACGAAAAGTTTCCTAACAAGGTGCAATTCACATTTCCACACTAGTGTTTATCAGAGAACTAAAAAAAATTAAACAGCTTTATGGATAAAACTATTAATTCTAAACATCTTGCAATCCTTTTACAATAAAATGATTTAATTGTAAGATAAGATTAACAAACCTGATTTGTAAGTTCCTCTATTCTATGAGCATCACCTCTATTTGTAATCCTCTGGCTTGAAATCCTCTGGCTAGCAGGATTACTTCTTGCAGAAGGAGCTGAAAAACAGTATCACATTAATAAAAGAGCATATTTAAAATTTAAGTGATAACACAGTTTTCACACCTTCAAAATTGAGTACTGTTATCAACTCCATGCAATTTTTTCTACACATGAAGATGATGGTTAAAAGCAGGTCATGAAGTAAAAACAACGTTGCAAATAATATTTCAGTAATTAAACAGATATCATCAACTGCTTTCTAACAATGCAGAATTGTTACAGATGAAAACCACTTTCAAAGTTGTAAACATGCAAACGAACTGCTAACTACTCTAATATCAAAGGATAAAAATTAACGAGATCTTAAACACTATAGCCTGCTTAGAGTGTGTTAAAGAGAGAGTAGAGAGTTCTCTACTAATGTACAGCTATGCATATGCAAAGAAGGAAAATACTACTACATGGAAAAACCAATCCTAGGATCTCAAAACCATGCTTTCTACAAACTTCCAAAGTTTTACTGAACTGATAAAAAATTCTCAAATGTTGCCAATATGGAACCGGTTTTCTTTAGGCTATTTTCACAATTCTAATGTCTATTTCTATAGAAATATACACAGAGAATAACAAAACAACTAATTAGAAAAATTCAATAAATGTTCACATATTAAAAGTTGTACAAAGTACACAATAGCAACAGTATAATAATTTCTGCATCTCCTGATATACTAGCCAGAGATTACAAAACCACAGACCTACAGTTTAATTTTTGAAAAAAAAAAATTAACTTGCCATAATATAAGGTATTATAACTCAAATTATCTAAGAACTGCCTTGGCACTACAACTCTGACCAAACGCTCTTGCATTCATGTTTAGGCCTACGCAGATAAATAAAAGAAAACAGCCAATGCAGAACCAAGACACATCCGCAAAGACTATAGTATTACAACAAGCAAGATTTTTTAAGCTTTGAGAGGATATTATTTATTATAATATTCCAAAAAGGAAGTCCAGAAACTGAGCTTTGAGGACAACCCCTTTAAAGGAGATGGATTGCAAAAGCCAAACCCAAGTTGCAATTTGATTGTCCTATTACATAGTCAAACAAAAGTCAGCAACAAATGAAAAAAATATTTGTTGGAAGTTTCACTTTTTTAAGAAGGTTGAGAATGCAAGGCTACCATGCATTGTTGAAGGCACCTTCTATATCAAGAAAAACCAAAAAAAAAGTGTTCAAAAAATTTTTTACCTCCTTGAACAATCTCATTTGAGCATGAAAAGAGTGTCTTCAGTACTAACGTGTAAAATTGTGTTGCTCACCAGAAAAAAAAAAAGTCTCTTTGGTGCAAATACCAGAAAATTTTGTTAACAAAAAGATTTTCCTTTCAGATTGTTTATTATTCATTTTCTTTTAATTTTTTTTTAACATAAAAACTTGACTAACTTTATGAAGATCTAAATCAACATTTCTTAAGGGATGTAAAAAGTTTAAAGATCATGTGATCGAATGATAACTGCCATCTTTAAATTATCGGAATTGGCATCATGATAAAGTCTAAGTGTCAGGATGTCCTGGAAGAGAACTCTTGTAACATTGAGGCTTCTGAATAAAGGAACAGTGAATATTATCAGTTTTCATATTTCAAATGAGTTGTGCTGCGCATTTACATTTATGAAGGTTCAGTGTCACACACTTCAGAACTCGCTCATCTGACCTAAGCATAATCAATTCAAGATTAAATGTTCTTCCTGATGAAGATATGACTAATACTACATTCTGAAAAGGGTTTGTGATTAATATTACCTTTTTTATGTATATTATTTGTTCTATGATTTAAACAAATACAAACTACAACATTTCCCTTTAAGCAAGCAATCTTTCACTTTGTTTCTCCAACACAGTTAAAACAGGCTCTTGGTTCACTACATTTGTTAGCACAATGGTTATACCCAGACATTTAAAGCATTTATTGAATTTACTAAGGCTCACACACTTTTTTAGACTATTTTCATTGCACTTACAAAAATACTTTACTTAAAATTTTTGTATTTTAAATGTTCCATTTGATAACCCTTATTCTTCACCATCTTTCTATATTATAATTTCCAAGACAACTCTTTTTTTTTTTTTTTTTTCTTTTTGTATCAGAAGAGGTATTTTGTCTCATTCTTCTTGAACAGCTTTCCGAAGTCTAAGGAGGGTTGTAGGTCGGCGCCTAGACAACCTTCTGTCAACATAACCTTCTGTCCATTGCTTCTTTAAAAGTGCAACTATGAAAACAAAATTGTCATTACACTTCTAAAAATATGGTTGCAGTTAAAAAAATTTTTTAAAAGTCCAAAGGCGCAAAAAAATCCATGGATTTAAATTTTATAACTTCTCAAAATTTAAAACAAAAGTGTATTCTGTAAATACAATGAAAATCATCTAAAAATGTGTAAACAGCCTCAGTAAATTCAATAGATGCTTGTGTCTTGGATACAACCATCACATTGATGAATGTAGTGGGTACACCAATTGTACTAACAAATATAGTAAGCCAACATCCTGTTTTAACTGAAAATGATGGACTCTCATACATCAGGAGATTTAGTAGGAATACAAGTAAAGGATATGGCTCTGATACACGTTTCTTGTCTTTTTTTTTTTTTTTTTTTCCAAGAAATTAACAGTGTGGCTGCTTACTTTGTCTTGATGCAGTTCTAATGATTGATGGCATTGTGGTTAAAGAGAAGATATTTCAAGTTTGAAAACTGGAAATAAAGTATACTCCTGATAATATGTGGAGCTGACCTTAACAATTTTCTGCAGTCTCTTTAGTTTTTATTTGTCATTATATCAAAAACCAGCAACAATCATAAATCCCTTTGAAAAACTTTTAGATCCTTTGAACTATGTTCTAGGATTTTTTTTCTTGTCTTTGATGATAACAAATTGATCTATTTTTACTGTGGGCATTCAAATATACCCAAAATTCATCAGCATTTTTTCATTTTTGTCCAAAAAAATCCTTCAACATGTTCTGCTTTTGCCAATCAATACGTTGCAAAAAAAGATTATGCACATTATGTTTTTTTTTGCCTTTTCAAGTTTCAAATCAGCATTAATCAACTTGTTTACAGTCGACACTGAGCATTTTAATGACTATGCAACTATCACTTGACTTCGAATATTTTCTTTTAACATTAAAGTTCTTACCTTTGCAATATTCGAAACACTGTTTTTTTCCATGGATATATATTTTAAGCAATTTTTCTCCTCGAAGCTTAATTTTGAAGTTTTTACCCTTTTTAATTGACAATATTATCTAATGTTGCTTTAGATACCAAAAAAATCATGGCTTTCGCAGCATTTTTTAATAACTAAATAAAAATAATTTTCTTTGACAAGAGCACAAACATAACCTTCTGTCCATTGCTTCTTTAAAAGTGCAACTATGAAAACAAAATTGTCATTACACTTCTAAAAATATGGTTGCAGTTAAAAAAATTTTCTAAACAGGCAATTTTTTCATAGCAAAGCAATGTCATCTAAAAAATGCGTGAACAGCCTCTGTATTTAAACATCTATTGAATACGAAAACCACATTTAATTAATTTTCAACCTGACTTGACAGAGAATACATTTATGAACCATAGGGTGCATTTCAAAGATACTGTGAACAAAAATTAAAATGAGAAAATGCAGATGCTGAAGATACCTCTTCTAATGGTATAACAATGTAATCAAAGAAAGACAACACATGAGAAGCAAACTTTCCATCACAGTGGCTCCAAAAGCTGCAATAATAAATATTTATTTATACAAAACTGCAGAACTGAAAATGATAGACTCTTCAATTTTCAGATAAAGTAGAGATATATCTGTATTTTGAGCTCCAGCACTGTTCATTAAAGAACAGTATAGGGGGAAAAAAAGGAGAAGCAGATCCCAAAAAAGGACAATTTAATGTACTTCTTATTAATTAATCAATTTTATATGATTTGGATCTATACTATGACTTCTCCTTTTCGTTAGCTCTCTCCAGGATATACATAAGTTAAAGGTTTTGAATGTTTGGCTTTTGGGAGCAATACTTAAAGCTTTACTTTCTATCACCAAGCTCTGCTCTTAAATATAATTTTAATGTGTCAGCATTATTATTTTAAAGATTTTTATCAATGTCATTATGTTTTTTTTAAAAGTTAATTGAGAAATTCACAAATCACAGAATTGGAAATTTTAAATACAAACTGATTTTCACCAAATTTAGGTGCCACATAACAAAAGAATACATATCCCAAAAGGTAAAAAATGATTTTTGATGTAAAAGAACTCTTCATCTGCAAAAAAAAAAAAAAAAAAAAAAAAAAAAAAAAAAATGAATAAAAAATAAAATAATAATTTTGAAATGTTTGTTTTGCTCGAGGTAAGGCCTCCTTGCAAACTGAACTCTTACATTAGAAGTAAAAATGAATGCAAACGATAATCCATGATAAACATATTTGTCAATGAATCACTAACAAACCTTCTTCCAAAATATTGACTCACACTCAAAATGTCTAACCTAGACACAAATGTCAGACGAGTAAAATTAAAGGAAATATTGGCCGAAATTAAGAACGTTTAAGGATCAAACCCATTTTAAAAAACCCAAAACCTTTTAAGGATCATACAAATCCTGGAAAACTTAGGAAAGTTGGCAGCTATGTGTATATACAATCTAATTTTATCTGTGAGAATTAGTTCTCCCAGTATTCCAAGGAAACCGGCTATTAAAAGTACAAAATAACAAGTTATAAACTGGAATGATATTGAATAAGGAAAAAAATCAAAAGCATGTAACTAAATTACTTTTTTAATAGTGGCCTTCTCTAATTCTGATAAATTTATTACTTAGAAGTATTCAGCAAGTTACACAGCTAAATTTTTATTTGCATAAAATTTTATGACAGCTTGCTAACAATTTTTTTTTTTTTTTTTTTTTTTGCTGTGATAAAATTAGAATCTTCCCAAACCAACGACTGAAGTTAATACGGAAAACAGTATTTGGCTCATTAAAAACGGAAAGAAATGTACTGAAAATACACCAATATATAAAGTTATCAAGCATTTGAAAATGAGGGCGAAAGAAGTAAAAACTGATACAGAACCGTGAAATGTTAATTTCATATAGTTTAGGTGATGTTGTTCTAGTTAATTGCTTTACCAAACAATATTTTCTACAGCACAGGTATAGCACACATATTGAAATGTGCTAAATCACATTCATGCTGATTTGAAAGCACATCACAGCAATTAACATTTTAATGTAATATTTAATGATCTCCTTGTGCAATACAGCACAAAAGCCCATAAAGCATACACTAAAACATTATGAAAATCACCTTTGTTAAGATAAACCGATTTTTTCCCATTCACAATTTGTTTTAAAAACTAGCTTTCTTATGCTACAGCATACTAAGCAACACAGCTAGCTTAAACAACATAGAATTCTATGCCAAATTAAACTAATCATTAACTGTATCACTTCTCACTGGTAGGCTTTTGAGACGGCATGAAAACTCGTGAGTTATTCATAAATACTTTTATGGAGTTTGAATTTTTAAATTAATTATATTCAAGAAAAATTTCTAAACTTAATGCAATATTTTTAAGTGATTAATTTTATGAGGAAAATTATCTCAAAATAATGAAATTTTTAAAGAAATTATTCTAATACAATATCAATTAATGCATTTAACAGATCAGTTATTTATATTAGTATGAATTACTAAAAAAACTAACCTGCACGAGCAATAGTTTTCTGCACCGAAATATTAGATGCGAGACGATTAGTAGATCCTGATTTATTGGAAATGCTAGTACTTCGGCTGTCACCTCCTCCACCAATAGTCATTCCACTTCTGGCCTCTAGTGCATTATATTCTTGTCCTCCATAATTAGCATCAAAAAACTTTTTGAACCATTGTAGAAATTCAAAATTATCTTGAAAACGTCCTTTAATTAATTTATCCACTGGTATGTGCTGAAAAATTGAAGTTCAACATATCAGAAACATAAAATACTAAATAATTTTATGCCACTTCAATTCAACTAGAAGTACATGCCATATTTTCTCACATACTTTTCCTTAGTTTTTCAGCCCTTTTTCCTCTTAATTTCTGAAAATCTAAAAAATACTTGCATAATTTTCCCTTCCTCTATTGTACATAGTCTCCCCTTTGAAGGCTAGCTTATTGGTAAACTGTAGTCCCTTGACTGCTTTGTATTAAATTTGTATTTGTATTCTTGTTTTAGCATTTAATCTATTTCTTTTTCCCTTGCATTTATTATTTGAAATTTATTTTGTGTAGATTCTTTATTAAGCTACCCAGACATGGCATGTGTTCTCACACTTAAGAAATATTATTTACATTCCAGCTCATTGTAGCCTTATTGTATTGCTAAAGTGTTCATCTTTTATGTTCAGGTCTTTTTTTTTTTTTTTTTTTTTTTTTTTTTGCCCTTTCTTCCTCTCAAGTCCCTTTTAAGAAATGCTATCAAGACTTATTCATGTGAGACACTCCAAAGGTTTAGCTGAGAAAACTGAGCCAGACATGTCACACGGCTCAATTACCATCTTATATTGTAACGTTAATGTTGCTATGTATCCTTATGGAAATATAGGTCTCTTTTAAAGAAATACTGTGATAGTCACCAGAAGTTTATTCATTACTACTTTTCGTTTCTAATGTTCTTACTGTAACTAGGTCCTTCAAAAATTAAATTGCTTACATAATTTCCCCCTTTGGATTTTCAAACAATAAAATTAGTTAAAAAAGGGGAAAATATGGTATACACATACTCCCAATACTGTTTCACGAAGAAAATGCAATACAAAAAATACTTCAAATGGAAAAAAAAAGCTGGCTTATAGAACAGAACAGTAGCTTATTTAAAATAAACAGCTGGGGAGAAAAACAGCTGGATTTAACAGGAAAGACTATAGTTGACTGGAACAGCACAAAGTATAGAACGATTGCGGGGTTTGGCAAAATGGAGAAACAAACATCACAGAACTACCTGAATAAACTTGGATTCGTGCTTAAACGAATTTATGTGGTGAAGATTGCACAAGCATAATGACTTGCTTGTTTGCGCTTTAAAAGCTGTCAAGGATTTTTAGCTGCCAAAATGATTTTTAATATATATGGTTAGATTCAAGACTAATTCAATGTGCAATTAATAAAAAAATACAGATTTCTTACTTTGTTTTGATTCTTTTTATTACACTTTTTCATTACGTATTATTACACTTGAATTTTTTGTTATTATTTTATTATTATTATTTAATAAATTTAATGTGTTTAGAATGTTTATTTTGGAAATTACATTATAATGGGCCCAAAGGATATCTGCATTTTCGTGAGCGTTTACAGGTGAACGGCATAATCCCAAAGTACCACTTTTTTAATCAACAAACAATATATTTCTTGACACAATCTTTACCTAGACATAGAAAATGCCCACAAAGAAAAATCAAATTAGCTTTAAAAGTACTTCAGAGTTAATTTTAAAAATCAGTTCTCATTTTAGAACTTATGTTATTATTGGAGTTATATGGTATGGTGTATTTAATTATGGAAAAGCACACTAGGGCTATCTGCCTAAGGGGAGGGATGTCTTCGTGGAGGACTTTCTAAAGGAAACTGGCTCATATACACGTTACACATGGGGAAAAACATGAAAACACCCATGCAACCAGCCCGTTCGCGGGATTCGAACCTCGGACCGAACTACCAGTGTTCAGCAACTTTACCGCTCAGCCGCTGGTGAACCCTGGAGTTATACGATTTGGAATTTTCCCTCTGGAATGATTTGCATATATTTTTCTTTAAATACATCCTGAAACTTCCACTTTTCTAAAAGCAATTTTCAAGTAATTTTTTCTGGGAAGCTGAGTATATTATATAACAAAATCTCCAAATATATTAAATAACTGAAGATCAAGGAGAAAATTTAGTTAAAGTTATTTGGAAATTCTTAATTATAAAATCTGCAACTTAATTATAAACTGCAAGAAATTAAAATCATAACTTGGTGTTTTAATATTATAATATTGGGTCATTCAGAAAGTTCTACAGTTTTTCTTTTTCTTCTTCTTTCAGCAGTTCTTAACTACATATTCAAATTTACACAGGGGTTATTTTTTATTAGTTATTGCGACTTTTGTGATTTTGCCTTAATTTTTGGAAACCAAAGTAAATCAAGTTCACATAATTCAAACTCGTATTCTCCAAGAGCTAACTTTAATTACTCTGATAATACACTGGTGCGCAAAACTTAAGCAACAATGTAAATTTTAATCAGATGGCCATGAAATAGTGGAAAAGGGGTGCTTTTGCTCAGTACAATGAACACGGAATTCAGAAGAAAGGTCATGCGTATGCAAATGTCAGGAACAAAACATCCACAGGCGACGTGAGCGTATGCAAAACGAGTGCAGTCGGTGCGCTTAACTCAAGACTACCATAAAAGGAAGGACAGAGACGCAATTAAAGACATTCGCTGCAGGTATAAGTGAGTTCTTTCATGAAATATGGCTTGAAGAAATCACCTGGATGATTTTATACATGCAAGAAGTATCAGAAAGCTTTAGGAGGGGGGGGTAGTGTGACCAGTGTAGCAGTAGAGTCCGGAATCATCAAATGTGTCATTTTACGTGCTTGGAAAGCCTTCCAAACCATTTGTATTGCTCTTGAAAAGGTTGGTAGTGGCTGCTTCAGGAAAACAACTGCAATAGATGACCGATATATCACCCTGCAGGCGAAAAGAGCCTAAAACCAATCGGCAAGCGCTATAGCTTAGCAACTCTGTACAGCAACGGGGCAACAAGTGTTGCGGTTTACTGTGTTCAGACGCCTTCACAAAGGTGGCCTATTCCCCCTCTGTCCTGAAGGCTGCATCCCTTTGAAAATGGGACATCGGCACCACTGTTTAGAGTGGTGCAAGGAGCACAAAATCTGGACATCTCATCAATGTAATCGTATCCACTTTACGGATGAAAGTCGTTTTAGTTCCACAAGTGATTCTCAATGCTAGATAATTTGGAAAGATGTCGATTCATGGTTTCATCCCAGTAATATCATCCAGTAATCAAGGAAGGAGACCGTTACAGTGGTCCTGGAGTTTTCATCTGAGAAGGCATTGTGCTGAACGGGCGGTTAGAGCTCCACGTTTTTGACAGAGGTTTTGTAATCAGAGAACACTGTTGTTAGGAGATAACACTTACCCATGTGGATCTGATCCGAGGTGCCACTGCAGCAGACTTCGTTTTTATGGATGACATACTGGAAAGAAGATATCATTCGAATGGTTTGGCCAGCGTACTCCCCTGATTTAAATCCCATAGAACATGTGTGGGATGCTTTGGTTACGGCATGATTACATCCTCCGAAGAACACCCAACAACTGAAACAGATGACTGAAGAATGGGCACTCTTACCTCAAGATCTGTTGGATAATCTGATGCTAAGTATGGAGAGCCTGTGCAAAGCAACCATTGCAATAAGGGGAGAGCATATCCCATACTAAGGAACATCTGCTTGTTGTTCTTCCTCTTGTATAGACAATCATGTGTAAGAATATTATGAGTTTAATAAAGCTTTTATTTGTTTAATTCCATTCTGTAAGCATTGCATTCCTTATTGCACAACTACGCTTTCACCATCGTTTAAATACAAAGTGTTTCTTCTCATTTCTGAATTTCATGACTCTCGGATGATTTTTGAGGGAGTTATGGCAAAAAGAATACCTGTTGCTTAAGTTTTGCACACCACTGTACAATATTGTTATAATTCTTGTATGTATATATGTGAAATTGTAGTATATTTTGTATAATGTAACATGAGATGCTTGAATGAAATGAAGCTCTGCAAGAAAAATAAGAATACAGGGGCAAGTCTATTTCACATTGAGGTAAATAGCTATTTCGCTAAATTGGCATGATATTAGCAAGCTGGCAATGGTTTTGTCACCAAATTTGGTGACGCAAACATGGCGACGTTTTAGTCAATTTATTAGAAACATAGAAGCAGCTTTGAATTAGAACAATCATTTATCTGCATTAATCCTTTTTCTACGGGCATTTAAGAAAATGTTCACCTTATGTTAATTTATATTGCATTTCGTATTATCTGCTTACTACATTTTCCATAAATAAAGCAAAAGCAATCCAGTAATTTCTAAGCATGTGGTATTTTGCGAAAAATTCCCGAGTGTTTCAATTCTAATGTGTTGCATGGTGAAAGTGTACAACACAGAAGCTATATATGATGGAGGTGTAACATCAACAACTGCCAACAAAATGTAAAAACAAGAAATGCTCAAAAGAAATCACTTGGCTTTTTAGGCTGTTACTGTCTCTGCCTTTACATAAACCCTGCTCAAAGAAAATAACAGTCTGATGCAATTTTGAAAGCAAATGCCAGAGATTATCCATCAGAAATTTAAAAAGAAAATTTAAAGAGAAAAAAATATGTTCATCAATCTACTGAAGTCAGAAGTGGCAATCATCGAAAGATGGCAACAGATTGCTTGTGGCGCATCATTAAGTACCAACTAACACTGTAGTAACTAAATTCTTTATAAGCCTATATATAGAGTTTGGAACAAGCTTAGGCTCAAGCTTGATACTCGATAATTTTGGTCATTTTCGAGGTCATTACTTGATACTCAAATCAAAGCCCGACGGGCTTTCGAGCTCTGTACATACAAAATGTTTTCCGTTCAGCATTTTATTTCTTAATTTATTTGTCAACATATTTCTTAACCCCTTAACCTACAGTTTAGATTCGAAGATGTTGGGCTGAAATTGTATACAAGCTCGCGCAGTATTCGGGACATTTGCACGATTTGTGTAACATGCTAATCTGGGAAATCGTAAACATGACAGGCATCGCCTGTGGTAGGGCGATTGCAATTTGTAGATAGCACAGACAAGGCTCGTGACGTATTTCTATTATCTCTTCATATTGTGATCAGTTTATAGTTGTTCTTGGTCGCATTGACACGTCAAAATTTACGTTCATAAATTCTAGAAAATCAACCCCACAAGATGTTCTCTGGAAAAAGATTTTGTGATGAAAACAGTGAGAATTGTGCTAATAATTTTGCTAATGAAAGTGACAGTAGTGACGAATTGTGTAATTTCCGAAGAAAGTATAGGCGAATAATTATTGACGATTCATCCAATGACGATCAACTACCAAAGTCCTGGCTTTGGAAAGAAATAAGAAACAGTCCAAAAATCCGGTACTATATGATGACTCCTGGCATAAGAGAGAAAGCCTTATATCAATTAGGAGGAAGTAGAGGAAAATTTGATATATATTTAATCTAACATTTCATGACATATTTTGGAACAATATTGTAACCGAAACGAATCAGTATGCAGATCAAGTACGAGAAAATCCACATAGAACACGAAAAATCAACGACACTGCCGAAATTAAATGATATTTCACAATAACCATAATAATGTCACAGGTAAAAGAACCAAGAATCCAAATGAATTGGTCGAAGAGGGCTGTTGTTGAAACACCCGTATTTAGAAAATCCATGCCTTTGAACAGATATGTGCACATTACAAGGTTTTTGCATTTCTAAAACAATAATCTGGTTGACAATACAGATAAATTGAACAAGATTAGACCTGTGATTAAGTTTTTGAACCAAAAATTTAAAGAAGTGTATATAATGAAAAAAGACATTTCTAATGATGAATCTCTTATGAAATTCAGGGGGCGTCTATCTTATAAGCAATTCAAGCCATCCAAAAGGGCAAAGTTTGGCGTTAAATTTTATAAATTATGCGAGTCCGATTCCGGCTATTGTTATGAATTTTAAATATATACCGACCATGATAGCGCTTCAGAAAATGTCAAAGAGCTTTCTGAGACAGTGTTGCACAGGGGTCACACTTTGTACATAGACAATTGGCATTCTTCCCCCAAAATTATTTATGATGTTATCATATGAATATAAAACAAATGTAATTGGCACAGTACATTTGAATACGAAGAATATGCCAAAAGATTTGTGCAATGTAAAATTAACAAGGGGCAAGACTTCACAAGGATTCAAAGGCACTCTAAAACCAAATTGTATTGCAGAGTACAGCAAGGGAATGAATGGAATTGATCTCCAAGATCAAATATTAGCATGTTTTCCAGTGATGAGGAAATTCATAAAAGGATATTAAAAAAAAAAAAAAAAAATTATCTGTTTGATATTGGTCTTTTTAACTCTTACATCTTATGGAAAAAACTGAATGATTGAAAGAAACAATGCTATGTTGACTGTAAGATCAACATAGCCGAATCTCTACTGAAGAAAATGCCCAAACCAATTTATAGAGTACGAGGCGTATTATCTTCCAGAGGTGCGCCAGACAGACTTTACGCGAAGGAATGGGCTCATTTTCCAAAGCGCATTGATCCAACACCCTTTAAATTAAGACCGTCAAAACGTTGTATAGTTTGTCACAAAAATAAAAAACGTAAAGAAACAACGTGGGAGTGTAAAAAGTGTAAAGCTCTGTTACATATACCAGAATGCTTTGAAATATATCATACCCTTACAGATTACTAATTTTGTATTTTGGAGTTTTGTATAAACAAACATTTTGTAATACTAGCATCTATGCATCAGACTGTAATTGCATATCAAATATTCCCCGTAATATTCACTTCTGGCACGATCACCGTACGTGGGCTATGCCCGTGAAAGTTAGGTTTGGCCCGATCATCGTATGCGGGCTATGCCCGTAATATTTACGTTTGGCACAACCATCGTACGCGGGCTATACCCATAATGTTTACGTTTGGCACGACCATCGTGCACAGGCTATGGCCGTATTATTTACGTTTGGCCCAACCATCGTACGTGGGCTATGCCCGTCATTGTAGGTTAAGGGGTTAAGAATCCTAGAAGGCATTTTATTGGTGTCATAAAACTAACTGCTCTTTTTTAAGTACATAAAAACTAAAACTTTTGTAATTGTATTTCGGATAAGTAAAATTAAACAATAAAAGGATTATAAATATATACAGTAAAATAATGCTTTTACTTTTACCTGAACATTGTTGAAACTTGTTTTGGTAAAGAGATGAATTTGTTGCCGCCTACAGTACATACAGCACAGTACATAGAAATGCAAGGATTTTTAATTTTACCAATAGAAACAATATACTTTTAAGTAGCAATGTGTATGTAATATTAAATAAGGATTTTCTTACTATCAGTAAAAAAAGTAACGTAAGTATGTCAACTTCAAATGCTCGAAAGCCCGAAAAAACAATCAAGCTCGAGCTTAACTGAGCTTCAAATCATCGAGCTTTACCAAACCCTACCTATATATATATAAAACGGTACTCTTCTGTTATCGGGACCAGAGTCAGAAAAGTATGTATTCATGTATATAAGTATGTACCTATTGTATGTGCATATATACACATATACGCATATACATCCATACATACTTAAATTTATGAATCCAGTCCCAATAACAGTACACTACCTAAAAAACTATTCTTTTCAGAAACATTCTGCAGTTAGAAAAACAAATCTAAATATATTTTATACCTTATCAGCTCCAACTTTTTTAAATGCTGCTTGTAACAGTTTAAAATTCTGGATATACTCATGCTCCAGAACAGTTTTGAACTTGACCTTTTTAAGAGAGATGCTCCCTAAAATAATTTAAAGCAATAATTAGATTTTACACAGCATATACACAAATTTTCATTTCCACAAATGCAACAATTATTTCTGCTCAAACTTTATCTTTTACATTCTAAAAAGTCATATTTAACTTAGTTTAAAATGTACATGGTTACTGAATGAACGTTAAGAAAAATAGACTATAAAAGAAAATAATAAATTTTCCATAGTAATGAAGAACTTGAAGTTCCACTGTTATACAAGATCTTAATAATATTAAGTGAAATATTACATAATCATTTTGACATAAGCATGCTAAATTTTTATTAAAAGCTCATAAGACAATCATAATATTATTTAAAGCTCATAAGACAATCAACAAAACAAATGCATTCTCGCATATTATAATTACGTACGTTTCAGTACTAATACAAATTTCTTATTTTAAATTTGGACCAAAAAGAAACTAATACTGATATATTACATATGAGGAGATTTTATTTTTTGCAGGAAAAATTAGCTAATCTATACATTAGTAGTCATTTATTTTGCATAATCAAACTATATAGCATAAGCTTAATATCTTTAAAAAAAAAAACTTGACCATATTGAAACTTTAACCATCTTATTACAATAAAATTTCATATACACATGCTAGGGTTAATGCAATTAATTGGTTATTAATGTTGCATTAAGAAATCAGTCAAAGATGTTCAACTTCAGATAGTACTCTCAGACATGATTGTTAACAATAACAGCCAGTTATTATTATTAATAACAATAATGGTGAATGTGATAAAGGCATAATAATCACATTTAGTGGTACATACTAATAATTACCAATGAAGTTGGTCAGAGTGATTCATTAAGAACAACAGATTGAAACCCAAACTCTAATGTACTTTTAATGCTGTACAATGCAAAGTACATGAAAATACATAAATTACTAGATACGCGAAATTCGTTCAATCTACAAAAAAAGCTTTATATGTACACATACACTATTATAATTTATATTAAATTGTAAGAATTTAATATAAATTATAACTATAATTTCATGAGAAATTTCAAACAAATTTAAATCTTAGAAACTGCACAGAAGCCCTAGTCCAAAACATTTTTGCCTTTCGTGCTTCACATAGTGTTCTAGGAACCAGATTATTAGATCAAACTCTAAATTGCACAAAATAAGATTGGTTGCATAAAAGTTTTACCCCCCCTTGCAAATTCTAATCATTACTCTTATCAAAAATGTGTTGTTAAGATATCACACTACAGCACACAATTAAAGTTTTATCAAATAGTCTAAATTCGAGGTACTCAACCCGGTACCCAAGGTGACCTTGCATAGCGTCCGCCATGCTTCAGTATTTTTTTATTTTTTTTTTCCTACAACAGTCTTTTTTTGGATTAAACATAGAGGGGATTTGGCGGGAGAGGTGTCAGAAACTTGGTTGGCCTTGTCTTGGGTTTCGGAAATGTCAAGGGCAATAGCGTGTCTTAACTTGATCCTTCTTATTGCCTCTCTCTCCGATTTAAAATGACAATGAGAACAGGCACCTCGGGCCTAGGTAGCCCGGCCACTAAATTTCTGAAAAAAGAGGGAGAGATAAATTCCGGAAATGCCTGTGAATGACACGTACATCACCTTGAATGCAGGTATTAAGAAAGTCGAAAAATTTCACTGAAAGAAGTAATTTCCGTATTATGTTTTTGTAACGACTGAACGTGGCAGGCCCGACGTGCGTCCTCGCAGGTTAATAGGACTATAATGCTTTAAAATTGGGGGCACAATATTACAAGGCTCGCCATACAAAAAAGGGCTGACAAAGAATGACAAAAGTGGAGGGGACTGCAGGTCTGAGTCGACCCTTGACTCGACACAATTATGTTAAATATTTAACAAGATGTAAAAAGGGTAACTTTTGACCCATCAATAATTATTTGGTCAATAAAAGGTTATAGAATTTCTATCTCAAGAATGGTGGCATGAACACAAGTTATAGAGGTCACAATTTATACCTTTGCTTGTCTTAAAAATTCTTTTTTTTTAATTGTTTTTAATAACAAAATAAAGTATATTTGCTAAACTAACCCTCACCAATATATGTTTCTATAAAAAAGTATAATTCAAGAATGACAATAATTTTTATTGCGTTATTCAGATTTTTCATGACAGGGAAAGGAAATTTCATTAGTGAGAGAAGCCAAACAATTTTGTAAGGGAAAGAATGTAACATGATGTGATGAGTAAAATAGTAATGAAACGTAAAGGTATTAGAAATTTGAAAGCATTTGGAGGAGCGAGATTGGAAAATTAATATCATTAAGTAAACAAGAAAAATTATTAATGATGTGAAAGTGTTCAAAAAAACCCAGTTGATTAAATAAAGAAGCTTTATGGATCATTTTTTAAGATCATATTAAAATGTAATTAAGTGACCGCCGTACTTAGCTAAAAATTTTTTTTTTCTCCTTTCAAAATTTAATTCATATTCCCAGCGGAGAAATTTCAACACATTTTTAATTTGGCCAATATACACCAAATGGCACGATAAATATCAATCAATGCTAAATTAACACAATAATTAAAAGAACATACGAGATCTTAAAGAATCGAAAAATGAATTTTACTGATAGTGAAAAAAATAACTTAAATATTGAACTTATGGAGAAATCGAAAAATTTTGTAATTGATAGTAAGTTTGAATAATTATTGGGTACATGTTAGCTAAACGTCACTGTCGGCATAGTGTCCTGTTGACTAAATGTGTTGACAGTTAAGTGTCCCGTAGCTAAATGTCCTGACGGCTAACTCTCTGTGTCGGCCAAATGTTCTGTCTGCTAAATGTCTTGTTGGCTAACTGTCCATGTCAGCTAAATGACCTGTTGGCTAAGTGTCCGTGTTGGCTCAATGACCTGTCTGTCGGCTAAGTGTCCATGTCGGCTAAGTGTCAGTGTCGGCCAGATGTCTTGTTTGGCTAACTGGTATCGGTTAAGTGTCCCGTCGCCTAAATGTCCGCGACCAATTTTCAACACGTCACAGTTAGCCGTAATGATAAGAATGGTATTTAATGACTTTTCTGTTAAAGAAGAATTATTAAAAAATCTGCCTTTGAAGATGAGAACGTGAGGAGGACATTTACAACGTTTTTAAGATGTTAGCACAGAAATTGGTTTGCCGCTTAAAAAGTTATCGGCAATTACAACAGACGGAGCACCTGCTATGATAGGAAGAACCAACTACTTTGTGCAAGAAAAACAAGCGTTTTCCAAACTTCATGTCTTATCACTGCATCATTCATTAAGAAACGTTGTGCACAAAGATACTTCCATTTGAAAATGTCATGAATGTTGTCATGTCGATTATCAATTCTATTCATGCGGCTCCTTTGCAACACCTGCTTTTTAAAGCACTGACGGAAGACTCCAAAGATAAAACAGTCGACCTCATCTTACATGCAGAAACCCGATGGCTCAGCAGAGGTAAAGTTCTATCAAGATTTTATCTCTAATCGAGCAGATAAAAGAGTTCATGCAATTTAAAACTGACAAATTCAATAAACACATTGAAAAACTAAGTGATTCTTTGTGGCTACTTGATCTGGCTTTCCTCGTCGGCATCACTGTGAAACTCAACATTTTAAATCTGGATCTTCAGCAAACTGGCTCAAATGATGGGATCTGGGAAAGCTTTCAAAGCCAAATTGACATTATAAATATCTCAAAGGAGAACAAATTCGCTGGTTAATTTTCTAAACATGAAAAAAAATGGCAAATGCCGACAATTTTGGGTCCGTGCGATTTCCCAGCCATCTCGAGACATTTCTGAAATAATACGAAAAGCGATTTCAAGATTTCAGTTGCATGGTTGTTTTGTCAATCAATTCACCATGAAGCAACTGAAACTGCCACAGCAATTGCAAGAATTATTGCCGCAGAAATGGAAAACCTGAAGTTGGAAATAGTTGAACTAAAAAATGATGTTACCCTGTTACAGATGTAGACTTCTGGAAAATTGTGGAAAAAAACAGGTTCCTATTATTAAGAAGTGTTGCATATAAAATTAAATCTTGTTGCGGGTCTACCTACCTCTGCAAATATCTATTTTCAAACATAAACATTACCAAATCGAAGAACCGGAGCAGGCTCACTGATTCACATCTTGACAATTGTTAGTGTGCGGGAACCTCAATCTATGCACCTAACGTAAATATGTTGGTGGACGAAATTCAGTGTCAAAAATCTATTAAGCATAAAACCATAAACAGAACAGACCCAATGTATTGCAAGTAATAAAAACTTCGTGCATGAAATGTATACTTTGTTTCTATCGCAATCCTTTTTTTTATCTTCTTTATGAGAGCACTTTTTTTTTTTAAATGGGTTAGTGTTAACTAACAACGTGATAAGATCGCCATGGGATGGCCTGAATATCACCCAGGACAGAAAGTTGTCTGGTGCCTGCTTCGCTGTCTGCAATTGCCTTGTGTGGGTGCCCCAGCAACAAAAAAGTTTGAGCACCACTGGAAACCCCAAAAGTACTGTTATAGAACTATAAACATGGAAATAACCTCTAAATCTTGCCAAAACTCTTTACAGAAATGCTTTAAATTTCAATAAGATATAATGATTATAATAAGTGTAAAACAAAATACATACATTATTTAAATAACCACAGTGGATAACTAAATTACATTCTATATAAACAAAATTTCTTACCAGGAAATAACATATCCATAAACTGACAATAAGCAGCACCTGAAAGCAAATATTTTACACATTTACAATATTGAATGTTCAATGTAACTATGATTACTACTTTTCAAACTAAAAATCTAGAAACAAAGTTCTGCATTGCATAAACAAAAGAAAAATACATTTTTATTAATCTACCCTATATAATGCAATATATTACCTTTTTAACCTAGTTAATTCTTATTTAACTATGTAATTTACCGAAGGGAGAAAATAGATACTTTAGCTACACATTACAAATATTTTTAAAATATGCATTCCATACTTACTTTTTTAATAAGCAACTAAAACGTTAATCATCTATTAATTCTTACTTATTTCAAACACCCCGTTACATTAAACCTTTACATACAAACTAACTGACAGTAAAATAATTAAATAAAATTTTGAATTTATGACCTGTAGACAAAATATTAACGAGGTAAACTTCCTCTGATTGGTTGTTTGGTTGGCTTTTAATGGCACAAAACCTTGAAAGTTATGTGCCTGAGGAATGGTGAATAAAATCCAAAATGTGCAAACATACTGTATCAGATGAATTGTTGAAATGAACTTGTAATGCTGATGAAGGCATGGAGAAATGACTTTGAGAAATGCTCTAGCAACAGGTAGAGCAGGATAAAAGGAAAACTTCAAATCGTATGTTAAAAAGAGATGTCTTTTAAAAAATGTACGAGATTGATTTGAAGGTTTCTTCCGATGAGATCTGTCAAGTTAACATTCGTAGAGGTAAAATGATATTCACGTTTCTGACTAAAAGCAGGGCAGCAGGTTAAAATGTCATTGACTGAAACAGGAGCGTTGCAAGTGCCTCAAATAGGCTCATTATCTCCTTTCAAGAGATACTGATGTGTCAGTCTGCAGTGACCAATTCATAGGCGAATCAGCAATACATCCTCCTTTCGATTCCCAATACTCCAAATTAGGTTTTACCTGCCTTAATTTGTTCAGTCTGGCATTCCCAGAGTTCTTGCTGCCACCTGGACAAGATCTTTGTTTTGATGTTCTTCCGTATGTCTGTAAAAGGGACGTCATTTTCAGAGGTAATATCAGCAGATTTTGCAGCAACATCGGCGAGTTCACTGCCTTTAATGCCAGCATGTCCAGGCACCCAGCAGTACGCAATAGAATAACCTGCGTTACTCAACCAGATGGTGTGCCTTTAAATTTTCTAAGACCAAAGCGTAGCTAGTATTTGTATTTATTGATTCAAGAGACTCAGAGAGTCAGAGTAGATGATGAACTTTCTGCTATTCTGATTAGAGATAAAGATTAAGGAATTTAAAATGGCAAAAGCTTCTGCAGTAAAGAAAGAGGCAGCTTTATGAAGATTACTACTCTTGATTTCTTTATCACAAACAAAAGGTGCCCCAACATGATCATGATTCTTGGAGCCATCAGTAAAAATATCTTTATAGTTAGAATGACTGCTTCTATGCTATACGAAAATTTGTTGATATTGGACATTATTGGTATTGCTCTTCTTCTCCAAAAATGTTTTAAGTAGTTGAATATTCACTTCTCATCAGGGAGCAATAATGAAAAAGTTAAAGCTTTCGGGATGCAGATCTTTTAGGTTGAATTCTTCAATGAGTGAATGTGAAGATCAAAAGGTGAGATACATGAAGGATGTGCTTGGTAGGTATACTAGTACTGATCAGATGTCATGAGTCGGATTACTTTATAATAAAGATCAATGGACAACTGCTTGCGTTTGAAATCCAGAGATGGTTCAAAACAGATGGCATATAAACTTTCTGGACTGGAGATGTTCTGAAAGCTCCACAGCAAATCTGTAGCACTTGATGGTGGACTGGATCCAATTTCAGTAGCACAGAAGGTCTCGCAGATCCATAGATAAACACAGCCATAGTCAAGTTTGGAGTATTAAAAGCTCTATAAATACAGAGCATAGAACAACGTTCTGCTCTCCATGAAGTATTTGCCAGGACTTTTAGTATGTTGAGAGTTTTAGCACATTTTTTTTTTTTTTTTAGATTTAAGATATGCAGAAGGAAAGTGAGCTTTCTGTCAAATATAACTCCTGAGAATTTTGCTTCTGGCTCAATGCAGATCAAAGAGCTGTCAAGGTGCAGCTCTGGGTCAAGATGTAGATTTCTTTTGCGACTTATGCGACTTATGCAAATAACTTATGCCATCAGGACCAGGGCAGGTCCTGTAAGTGTGAGATCGTACACTTCTTAATTCAAACATGGTAAGATCTTCCATTATAAGATTCTGCATTAGGATGGGAAAAATCGATTTGAATTTTTTCCAAGCGCATCTTGGTGGACAGAAACTCTTTTGATTAATTGCTACTGCCAGATACAGCAGCAAATGTATCACCTAAAGTATTGACTATTTCTTCTCTACTGCTTATCACCTTTCCATCTTTTTCTAGAACAAAAAAGGAATAATCATTATATAATCCAGAGGCTTTGCGGACTCTTTCCCAAACCTGTTTGCTAGACATTGAGGAGGTAATAGTGGACACGTAAGCTGCTCATGATTTTCTCTGACTTTGCCGCCTCACTTTTCTTGCATTCGCCTTAGCTTTTTTAAAGGCCAGAAGATTTGCCAGTGTTGGATATCGGCGAAAGATAAATCAAGCTTTCTTTGGCTCTCTCGAAGTTTCATGACAATCTCTGTTCCACCGAGGTTTAGGGAACTTTGTCAAGGACTTTGGAGTACACAGTTCCGCTGCTTGTACAATAGTTTCAGAGATCATTTTTACTGCTGCATTAATCTCGATGTCGTTGACCATTTCTTCAGTCAGCACAGCACAAGATGCAAAAAGATCCCAATCAGCGTTATCGTAAAGTAAGCGTGGATGTCTTAAGATCACCGACTTTCCTGTAATATTAACAATCAAAGTCACTATCGTAGAGATTCTTCCCTACATTGAGAGAGCAAAAAGGTAGTAGAGATGGGGAACAAAAAAACCAGATCAATTGCATGAAATGTTCTAGTCGGCTGATGAAAGTAGGTGTAATCTCCATTATTAAGGAGACAAATAGAATGATCTTCCATTAATTGTTTGATCTGCCGGCCCCTTGAATTAGTGTCCCTACTTTCCCATAAGGTACTATGTGCATTCAAGTCACCTAAAAGCAAAAAAGGTTCTGGGAGCTGCTCTATTATTCTGTCCAACTCTTGCTGATCAACATGCTCATGTGGTGGGTAAATAAATAGTGCATACCGAGATTGAAAAGCATAAATTAATCTGGATCGCTGCAGGTTGAAGGGAGGTTGTCAAAGAGAGAGCAGTGTATGGGTGATTGTGGGAGGTGATAAGTGCCACACCAACCACAGGCACGATCTCTAGACGGATTGTCCATTCTTATGGTGCTATATCTCCGTACCTTAGCATGTCTGCTTAGTTTTAACAAGGTCTCCTGAAGTGCAAACCAGGCAGGTTGATAGATGCTGATTAAGTCTTGGATATTATCCAGGTTTTGACGGAAACCCCGGCAAATAAATGTACCCATTAAGGATGCTTGTTTTGGCGATTTTTTTTTTTTACTTTCTAGGCAAAAGGTGTTTCAGAAGGGATAACCCTTGTTCAACGTCCATTTTGTCCGAGTCGTCTCGCTGTCCTAAACTCATGCTTGCAAGAGAGTTTTGACTGGTCATCCTGGGTTTTTGCTTATTTTTCTCTTTGATACCATCTTTATGTTTGTTCTGTTGGACATCCTGTTTTCCTTTGGACGCAGTCACCGGCGTACTACTTTCAACATCAGGTTTTTTCCCCCAATTTTTGGTTTCTAGGATCTTCTGTCATTGCTAGCTCTTTTTTTCAGTGCAGTTATTGTGGTTTGCATTGATATTGATCTGAATGATTTTCTTGCTGATGCATAAGATTTATTAGGTCTTGGCTGATTAGAGAGAACAAGTCTTTTGGCTTCTGCAAATGATATCTTTTATGTAACTTTAATGTTCTGAATTTGTTTATCTCTCTGCCATTTCAGGCATGATCTTGAAAAAGCTGGATGCTAGCCTTTACAGTTTATACACAAGGAGGCAGCAAAGCAGCCTTCACTAGCGTGGCCTACGATGGAACATCGTGACAAGAGGTCTTTCCATGTCCAAAGCGCTGACATTTAAAGCAACGCATTGGATTCGGTATATACGGACTGACTCAACAGTTTAGGTATCCAGCTTTGATGTTTCTAGGCAGGTTAAGAAACTTGAAAGTAAGTATGACATGTTTAGTGGGAATGAGTTTACCTTCTTTCCGTATTTTATTCCTATGAGCACCTCATGTTTTGATCTGCCAACTCTTTAACAAATTCCTCTTAAGTTACTGAGAGTAAGTCTATTTCAGAGATTACTCCTTGGGACAAATTTAGAGTGTTATGTGGCTTAACTGCAATGCTTGTTTGTCCTAATTTAGTTAGTTTCAAAAGACTATTAGACTGCTTTCCAGACACAGTTTCTATCAAAGGGTCTCCAGACCGAAGTCTCTTTTAATATTTTTCAATTCTCCTACAGAAGACAAAAGATTTTTGTTTATTAGAAAGGGTGACATTTTTTTTCAATTCTTCAGAGCTGGTTATAATTTAAGAAATATGGACAAAATACATCTGATACAGTGCTTTCTATGTCGCTTCTTAGTCCAGGATTGTGACACCCGATCACCAAGACGGTAATCCCCTGAAGAATCTTCACCTGCTATGCTTTAGCTGGGCATGTTGGAACAGCCTTCACACTTAGGGTGGCGCTACCAGAAGCTATGCTCCCGACGTACTTCGCCCATCTCGCCTACCGTCACCCACCACCACCACGTCGTCTTCCTTTGAATAGCATCTTGCTAAATAAAATGTCAATACTGAATACTTTTTGATAAATTGACCTTTCAAAACAATGCTCTTGTCGGTTATAGCAATGAGAAATGACAACTGGATAGTTTCAAGCTAAGGGACAAACAGACTGTTACTGATCTGTGCATGCACACAACTGGGGACTGATTGCACAAGGGTATGAATAACCATCACAGTCCATGATAAAGTCTTTTGTATTGATACAATTCCTCTTTATAAAATGAAAGAAAAATGCTGAGAGAGTACTGCCATAGTAATAGATTTAAGTGGCACATGCTGTGACAATGAGCGCTTTTTAGTTAAGTATCAAATAGAAACATGAAAAACCTAACAGAGAACATTCAAAAATGAGTTAGGGTTTGTAATTCACATGGACTGAATTTCAGATATATTCACATTCCTCACTGAAGCTATCAGAGAAAAGTATCAGAACTTTATTAAAGATTACAATAACTTCTTTAACTAATTCTTCATCATTCACTGGAAAAGAAAAATTAAAAGTTATTCAGTGCTACAAAGAAATAATATAAACAACATCTATTAGGAACTTATTTAACCAACATCAGTAATGTGCTATCACTCTTAATTAAAATTATTTTGTATGCCTGTCACAATCTGTCAAATTATTTATACTTACTTTATGGAACTGAAGATGCGAGGGTAAGTTGAAAAATAAGTTTCCCCTGTCGACTGTGGTCAGAGTTGTGTATGAAAGTCAAAAAATAGAATGAGACATTAAAGATGACATACCTTTATTTTTCCACATAGGTACCAAGTACATTGAGACATTTGTCATATCACTTGATAAGCTTCAAAAACCCTCCAGGAAAAAATCTGGGCTTTGCATATGGAAGAAGCGTTGAACGGCTTGTTTCTGGCGTGAAATGGTGAACCCACGTTTCATCCCCCGTCACAATCCGAAACAGAAAGTCATTGCCATCTTCATGGTAACGCACGAGATGTTATTATGTAACTGCACTTTTTAGTGCAGTTACATAATAATTTTTCCATCATCAGAATAACAAAACTTTTAATATGACACAAAAATGAAAGAAAACTTCCAACATTTGGACAAATAGAAGTTATCGAAAAATCGATTACAAATTTTGTACCAGAACCGCAAACATACATAGCAGGTGTAATAAAATCGTATAAAAATACCTGCAAGATGTGCAGCTATATTAAAAAATACAACTTTTTAATAAGACAGGACAACGGCAGACATGGTAGATAAGACAAAACTGTTCACACTGCAACTTCAAGACTGTTTTCCCAGTTATAATTTCAATAAATTTAAAATATAGCAAATGCAAGTTTCATTATTATTTTATAACTGTGAAATTTTGTATGCTTACAAAAAAAAATTGTGTTAAATAAATGTGGAAAATAAAACATCCATGAATTATAAATTTCAAATGCTTAGAAATGCCTATACATAACTGCCAACCTCTAAAGATAAAAATTCAGAAGATTTCTTCCCCAAATTCAGAAGATTTCTTCCCCAAATTCAGAAGATTTCTCCAAAATTCAGAAGAACACGAAGAATTAATATCATGCTTTGATATTAAAAAAATAACAATTTATACAAAAAGAAAATTGTACTTACATTAGTAAATCTCAATTAAGTAGTAACTAAAAAATATATTAGGAAACATAAAACAAGAACTTAATGTTACACAAAAAAATTATTGCAATGAATTTAGAGTGCATTTTTTGGCTTTAGCCAAAAATTCTTTGGAAAATTTCCTGTCATAACAAGTTTCCTCATAACATTTAGCAATTAAAATGTTTTCTAGAGTTTTTGGTGAAATTGAAGAACGAAACATAGTTTTATTTTTCTTCACAACACTGAAGAGTCTCTCGCACTCAGCATTACTGTGTGGAACTACGAGAATAGCACATAAAACTCTTGCTAGTCTATCACATTTTGGTGTTCCGTCAGATCTTTTTATTCTTTTTAAGGTACCAACAAGGATATCAAGTCTATCTTCTCCAGAACTGGCAAAGTCTTCAAACTGTGCAGCAGAAAATTGGTTCTGTAGTTCATCTAAAGCATCATTATGGCATTCATTTTCTTTAATTGTTAACAAAAATGGAAATTTATCAATAAAAAAAAACGAATCTTTCCAAAAGATGAATTTTCAATTTGTTTCAAATTTGCCACTTCAGCATTTAAAAGAACTTCCATTTTGCAATAGAATCTTCCTTACAATATAATCACAGGCTGAGGAAAAGTACTTTCTAACACATTGAAAAAATTCTTTTTTCTCATGATCTTTCAAAGAATTTACAAGTTCTTTGGTTTGATTTCTAACTATAAGATCATTGTCATCCTTTTGATTTGCCAAACTATTATAGGCAAGACGAATCAACACACTATTTTTCATAACGGACGGTTTTACATACTTGGTATAAAGTTCTTTCAAAAAGATCATTAAGAATTTGGATAAGCAGGAGAAATTTTGGCAAAGCTGATTGTAGAAGGGTATTTACACTTTCAAAAATCTTAATGGTACTTAACACAAAACTACAATATGCTTTGTTCAAATCCGAGGAAAGAAGATAGAAAATCCTTTCCTCCCGGCTAATAGAAGACTATTTCTTCTCCCCTTCAACTTCTTTAACAAAGTTGACCTTTGAGGAATCTTCTAAACATTTTCTTTTTAAAGGGTTTGATTCTGTGTGTTGGCTTTTCCCTTTTAAAGCATTTTGATTAGAAGCAAAGTTGGTTTTCGGAATTTTATATGCCACCAAATTTGATGGGATCTGTGGTTTCGTTTTGGTCTCTTCGTGAAAATATTTTAACAATGCATCCCACTGTTCAATAAACCTTCCTAGCGCTCTGCCTAAGGATAACCATCTCGTGCATACATGTTTCAGAATTTTTCTCATTTCACCAGAGCACAGTTCTTGGAAATTCTTTAGGTTTTCTTTCCTTTTTACACTTTTTTCCAGATAGAAAAACACATCAATCAGAAGCTGGTCAATATTTAATGGTAAAGCAGCTGCAGCTTTTTCTGCTGCCAAATTAATTAAGTGGCATGGGCATCCAATAACAATTAATTCCTTTTGTTCTTTTTTGAGAAAGAGGCTACACCCTTTTTGTCACCAACCATGACATGAGCATTATCTGCACTAAATGAAATGCAGTTTGATATTGGAAGTTGTTTCAACTCGTTAATTACCAAGGAGGCAATATTTTCCCCTGTAGCGTCTCCATTTAACAATGGAAGACGCAAAAGATGAGTTTTCATTTCATCGGAAACATCACAGAAATATGTGACAACAATGGGGTAAAGCTTCCAATCGCTGTTGTTGCTGAAATCGATTGACACCGAAAATGCTGAATTCTGGAGTGCAGAGCACAAGAATATTTCTGAGCAATCTTGGAGTCAGGAAACATCCGTCTGAAAAGTTGACCGGCGTGATCGGCAGCGCTTAGCGGCATGTTGTTTTCGATGAGGAATGCAGTAAACAAACACTCTGCCAAAATAACATCGGCATCCGAATTCGTAGCCGAATTTGAAAAAAATTCATCCACTTTCTTTGACGTTGTCGAAGCCGAAGCATTAACTTCATGCCTTTTAGACTTAACATGCTTCACAATGTCACTTTTTCCACCGTGACTTATTATGAAGTCACACACGCACACATTGCAAAATGCATAGTTATTTCCTTTGAAGGATTCTTTAATTGTTGGAAATTCGGCTTTGTAGGCAGGCTGAAAATATTGAGAATACGGTTTTTTTTAATTCATTTCGTAACAACGACGTATTAAGAAAATTTGTAGCACGTGCAATAAATAAATAAATAAATAATCTGGCACCTACAAAGAAAAGAGTGGGAGAAACAAGTTCAGCGCATTGGATTGGCTGGTTAAGCGGCAAGTTGGGAGAAACCGCAGGTTACTGGATTCGAAGTAGTCGGTAGTTGGCGGTAAAACACGATGCAATTGGTAAAAATCGCTGAATTGGCGAAAAATTCTAAAATTTCGACAAAAATCACTAAAAACACTTGAAAAAGGAAAAAAATCGTAAAAAATGGATTGCAATCGTAAAATCGTAAAGACAAACGCATTTTCGTAAAAATTACGAAAAATTCATAAAAGTTAACAGGTATGCCTATGTAATTCCTATTCTCCAGCAACGAGACCGCCTACAAAAACCATATTCATGCAAGATAGAGCCTCACTGCATATCACAATCCCAGCCCTACAATTGTTGAGGTGAACAAGATGCACATGTGATTAGCCAATGTTTCCCAACAGCACAGACTTTGCAAATGCCCGATCTCCCGCCGCCACTTCTGGTTATGAGGATTTTTGAAAGACGATGTTTACTGGGAACGTTTGACAACTGTGTCCAATTTGAAAAACAGTAATTGCTGCCATATTTAGAATATCCATGGTGACTCTCTCTATGGTGGAAAGTGGTAGAAAAGTGCGATTTTCAGAATGGAGTGAGTTGTTGAACATAATGGTTTGCATATTGAGCATGTTGTAAAGCACCGATTTGCATACTTAGTTATGTCATTTTAGAGATGGGATTTTTTCGTAATAAATTGCAAGTGCAATACTGTAATTGTGCATTGTCCTTATTCCATTCCTTTTGAGTAACACCACTGGTTCTTCACTGTTTTTCGATCTTAGTTTGTTCTTTCTTTACACGATAATTCATAACATCATGGTAGTGGTGATTTTTTAACTTTTTTTTTAATTATCATTATTATTTCGGAAACCTCAAGCGCATCCTCCAAAGTGTCTGTTATTGAAATATTTTTTTCTTCAGAATAATGGAACGTCTTCCAGGGCCCTTTGAGTACTGAAAATTTAATTTAACTAACCCAGTATTTAATTTTCATTAAATAAATGTCATATTATATACTTGCATTAATATTTTATATAGTGATCAATCCAATAAGACCCTTATTCAAATTAACAAAATTTCAGCCCCATGTCTCAATAGCTGTAGGTCTGTCACTAATCTCTTACAAACTAAACAATTTATTTCTTTTTTATGAAGCACAAAATTAAAAGTAATATTTTTCATAAATATTCATTAAGTTCTACTATACGCAATTTATGAATCATTATAAATGCTTAGTTAAAAAGTTCTCATATTTCATACTCAAAATGTAATACTACAAAATAATTACATACATAGTCATAATTCAGATGCCCTGCCACTTACCTGTGCAAAGTTCTTCAATTTTTGAGTAACCGCTTTGAAGACATTCATTTACCCAATTCAGCATGTCATGCCTACTTAAATTATCTGATGTAGCACTAGTAGAATAGACATTTACGCAAATAGGTGGTTCAGTCATTTTTAACCTATAAAAAAATGAAATTTCAGATAAAAAGTTTAGACTTGAAAGTCAATACAACTGAATAATGAGATTTTACTCCATGTCTACATGCAACATCAAAATAAAAAAAATCACCATTTAAAGCAACTAATTCTTAAAACCTCGTATCTTATTACGTTACAAAAGAACGATTATACTATTCTATATTCTACACATATTAACTATTAAATCTTACTGTTAAATCTTGTTAAATCATATTAACTATTAAATCTTATTGGATCTGTTATTGGGATCCCATTAAGAAATGTATGTATGTGTGTGCATCTATGTACATATGTACGTTCATTTGTATACGTGTATATACCCACACGTACATAGATAAATACAAACATTACATACATACATTTCTGAATTCAATCCTGATAACAGAAAAGTACCAAATATTACACAAATCCGCCCTACAGTACTCATCATGAGATTCCATACATTGTTATTGCAAAGAAGTCGCAACTATTCAGTATTATTAATAGAACTGCTGAATAGTCATTGATTACCTGATCATATTTTCTTCACAATATGTTGGGTCATAAAATATTTCGGTACTTTTCCGTTTTGCCGGCACAAGCGATAAAGTCGCCAATAATGGTACAACCGATGCAAAACGGAATATTCTCGCTGGTAACCTTTTACGCCTCATTCGAATAGTTCAGTTTTATGTCTAAGGCCATTTTCGGTAATTAAATCAATTAGGATGCAATCACAGCGCTTACCCGAAGCCGAAAATATAGAAAAGAAAGTAAAGTCAAGGGTTAAATTCATCAATTCTAATGAGAATGCATTAGCGAAGTAAAGCACTGCAGTTTTACATAATTTCTGAGTAAGCTATTCGTACGAATTGAAGTATTTCTTACATTTAAACTTGTGTTCCAAATTAAGATTTAACTTGAAATTAATGTAGATAATTACTGAGAGCATTATATTTTTGTAGAGTAGTATACGTGAGATGAGATCGCTTGGGGTCACGTGATATGAACCGGGGAAACAGGATGTTTTATAAAAAGACATTAATTCTTAAATTAATGTCTTTTTATAAATTTATTGTCTTTATTTATTGGCTTTTTATAAAATTTTAAGCGATATTAAAATGTTTATGCCTTCAAAAAAAGAATTCTTAGGACTAACATTTTTTTAATATTTTTTGTGTGTATAATGTATGTTGTCGCCAACAAAGTCTGCTTGGCGAGATTTGCGCCGGCAAAACGGAAAAGTACCAATATTTCTAATGACATTTTGGCTGGTGTTATCTACTGTTGCGTTAAATATTCTTTCAAACAAACTAGAAATACAATTTTAAGCCACATATCTGGCATTACCTCTATTAAAGTTTTTGCAGTTTTGTTCTCTATTATTTGAAACTATCACTTGTTTGTTTCAAAATAAATACCACTGACAATGCATTATTCAGGTATTACCATATTTCTTTGTGTATTTTCCTCCTTTTTTGCTAATTTTTACTGTCTCAAAATTGAGAGGCAAAAACTACATGAATAATTTTATTTCCAAAGGGCAAGGTTACAGTAAGAACATAACAAATGAAAAGCAGTCATGGATAAACTACAGGTAACTGTCACAATTTTATTTCTTTAAAAGAAACAAACCAATAAGGATATTGAAACCTTTGATAAATTTAACCCTCTCATCAGCCAAATCGATATATGTCTAACACTAACCTTTAAATAAGTACAATACAAAGTCTGAAATTCTGACTCGTCAGGACTTCGGCCATTCTGAATTTGGGATTTTTCCAGATAATAGACCATCAGTTTAAATCTAATAAGATGGCACGTAGAAGTTATAAAATTAAAAATATGAAATCACGATTTATGAAATAATGAAGCATTTATGATTTAAAGGATATCAAAATTTACAAGAAGAAAGCTTAATATGTATTTGTTTACCTTATTAAACATTTCTTTCAATGCATGTTGTTTTACGTTGCTTTGTTTTTTGCACTAATACTTTCTCTTTAATTCTGTAGACAGACATAATCTCTTGTTCAGTCACATTGCTGAAGTCCTGTGACTGCTGTTTCAAGAATTCCGACGAACCTGTCAATCGAAAATTTCTCAGTTTCAGCAACTTCTCTGTCACTTTCTTCCCTATCCGTAGCGGTATTTTCTGGATCTAGAACCATACTACAGATTTCGCCATTCATGATATAAAAACTTCTTTTATATCATCTTCATTTATTACTGCTTCTCCACATTTCTTTACAAAATCTGTTAAATTGGAAAATTTTACCTTTGTTTTGCAATATCCGAAAACCTTTAAAATTAGCAGCTATCGTAAACAAATTTAGCTATCCTTCACTATACATATTTGACTATGCATCATGAGCTTGGTGACTAACGACAAGTAGTTCCGTTAAATTTTATCTTGCTGCTATTGCGCATTGAGACAATTAAACCTGAATTGTATTAGCTTAGTTATTTATTATACTTATGCCTATTTCTTGCATATGCTTAAGACTTATCAGAGTTCTGAATAAACAAATTCCCACATATACTTAAGCCGAGGGACAGGTTTTTGACATTCTTCCAGGCAAATTATTCTATAATATTTGAAATGTTCACACATATAACTTTCAATAAAAATAACAGCCAAATTAGTAAGTCTTTCTTATGAGAATGTTGAACCTTAAATCATTTTTAAATCAAACTTAATTTCACAAAACTTCTTTCAACTGAAGTAACACTAATTAGTATAGTCAAATTCTAAGTACTGCAGATAAATTGGAGAGATATGGTGTTAAATCCTGACCTGATATAAAATTCAAAATTTCTAATAGCTTTAACCAGCAAATGTTGAGAAATAGATCTTGAAAAGATAATGTTTCATTGTGCAGTTCTATACTATCTAAGTACCTTGCTATATTTTCATCTTTATTTATTTGAAATTTAATGTCTAAATCCATTAAACTTTTTTTTTTTCAAATTATTATTATTTTCAGAATGAAACGTTAGTAAAAACTAAATAATGAGAAACAGCTTTCCAACAAATCGAAATGTTCACCTACTGAATTGACGGCAGCATCTAATATTTGAAAGTAAAAATTAACTTTAAAATTTTGTTTAGAGTCTTTAACATATTTGTCATGTGACTCATAATGAAACATACGAGGATTTTTTTTTTTTTTTTTTTTTTTCCTTTTATGAATTATATGCAATTCAGACTCTACTTCAATCTCCTGAGCTAAAACAGATTGATAAATGTAGTAAAACTTTCATCATTTCTTTTGGAAATTAAACATGTTCTTAAATTTCTTACTGTTTTGGCACATTCTGCTAACTTTATGATGGACTGCTGCAACATTTTTTAAACAATATCTATTCTTTCTAGGAAATCATGCCAAATTATTAGTGAAGATATAAATTTATATGAAAAAATGTTATGCTAAACACTTAGCTTTAGATCTAACTACATGATCTTTTGCTTCTAAGAAAGTTAACTCAGAGCAGAAAATATAATATTTTTTATATTTTCAGAAAGTATATTTATTATATATTATGGTTGAAATGCATTGATTCAATTTTCCCACCAAGTGTTACTCACTGACTTTAATGAAAAATTTGGATTGCTTTCTTTAAAACACCATTTGTACTTTAATGTACAGATGGAAAAAAATTGCAGAATTCTTGTATGATATAAAAAAAGTGCAACCTTTCCATTCGATTTAAGTGTCATTTACAACTAAATACAAAAAATGTGCCCTTCGGGTTACATTAACATCCAATACTCTTTTTTGAAGACCTATATTTTTTCCATGCATGTTGGTGCCATTATCGTATCCTTGCTCCTGAATATTTTGAACATCTAGATTTAAGCTAGAAAGTACATCATCTAATAAAAAATTTAATAAACCTTCTCTTGTAGTATCCTTAATCGGGTAAAATCCTACAAGATTCTCAGAAATAGCTCATTTACCATCCTGCATGTTTACACATTGCATTATTAATGGTAATAACTGAAGAATAACTGAACCGTTCATCAGTTTCACAAGTGGGAAATTTAAAATTTACACTTACAGATACAAGTTCTGCCTTGATTAAAACTCAATAATTCTACAAGTTAAATTGGAAGGCCATGTACCAGCATCACTGATGATAAAAACGCAAGTTGTATTTTCTCTAGATATTCTAGGATGAGCCTCTACAAGATTAGATTGCCAGTCTACATTTTCAAAAACTACAGTCCCATTAGACAAAAAAAATTACATTATGGGGCAGGGAATCCAAACAAGTCTACCGACTCTTCTATAGCTTCTATTTCTGCATTGCTATCATAGTTACCATCTTTTGCATCTGGTCAAATTAATAGAGCTCATAACAAAATTATCAACGAGAGTAGAACATTTCACCTTTTTATAAACAGTTCAAGGGATTTGTGAAGTTTTTCCCCCTTTCTTCTTCTCCCTCTCTTTTCTATAAAAAGTACCAATATGCCTCTTTGTTTTTCTTTCACTTCGTGTAATGTTTCTAACCCTATATATTAGTAATATTTGAATTTTTAACCCAAGTCGCACTCATCAAGGAATGCGGACTACCCCTACTATTCCAGCAGCTCACCGCTGACAAAAATACCACTGCAGATCGTGCCAAAAGTGCTACAAAATAATGGACAACCGGCCCTTAAGTGTGTCGCCTATCAAACTGTGCATCTGGAATGCTAATGGACTTAAAGCCAAGTTTTTAGAGTTTCAACAATTTTTATACAATCACGATGTCGATATTGCGTTGGTTACTGAAACCCATGCGCAAAGGTGTCACAGCCTTAAAATAGCGAATTTCAGAGTTTTTTACAGATGTGATCGTGTTAGTCATCGTGGTGGTGGTGTGTGCATATATGTAAAAAGTATTTTTCCTTCATGTCTTATTAGTGAATCGCATGACTTCAACATGGAAGTTGTAACTATTTGTGTTTCTCTACCTACCTTTAACAAATTATATTTCAATGCATGTTATAATCCACCTCAAAATAGACTGTGTGATAATATTCTCAAAAGACTTACCTGAGAACCATTGTAGCAGGTGATCTAAATGCTAAGAACACAGCCTGGAACTGCAGGAAAACCAATCCTAATGGCAAGGTTCTGCACGATTATATTATCAATAATCCTATCTCAATCTATGTGCCTAACGACTACACATATAGGCCAGAGTGCATTAAACTCTCAGATATCCTGGACCTAGCGCTCTCGACTACTTCTCTTCCAATGGTGCTAGATGTAAAACACAAACTTTCGTCAGATCATCTTCCCATCATAGCAAATATGGAACTACTCTGATATGCGCCCTCAAGTCGCAAAATTTCTCGCCAAAAATATTTGGCGAGAAACTTCACACTGCCATATTACTATCCAAATTTTGTGTCTACATTTCGAACTTTAAGCCTAAAATGTCTCCAAAAACACGGTTTTCGCACATGCAAAAACTACGTTTTGAACACAAGATTTGAGCTAAAAATCAGAAACAAAAACAAAAAATTTAGATAGCAAAAACAAAGTTTCTAACTAGAAATATTTGACAAGAATCCATGTACACAGCGACATGTTTTAACTTAAAAAAACATCTACGAGTAGCACACTGTAGGCAACGAACGAATCTACGAACTACGCACACCTCGCTTTAATAAATTAACATAATAAATTTCAAAGAATACCATGTACACAGCGTTCTGTTTCAACTTTAAAAAACATCTACGAATTGCACAATCTATACTAAAAACAAATCATGAAAATAAACTAAAATAAATTTCAGACAATTCAAAAAACAACAATAAAAACTGAAATTCATACAAAAAACAATTAATATAACATTCTACAAAATAAAAACAATAAAATAAGATGCACTTACCATAATGAAAGCTTCTTTTAAAAGCAGAAATATCTTTCCCCCCTATCTTCTCAGATACAGAGCATACAAAGTCCAAAATACATTCATTAATAAAATTTCACCAGTCACACAACGTCTGTGAAGAAAACTTCCACGATTTTGCTATATCACATGCCTTCCTATGATTCAAAATTTCGAAAGTAACAATAAAAACTTCCTCCAACGTTAACTTGCTACATGAAAACCAAGATCCAAACCTTAAACTCCGCTGACACCCACATACTTTATTAGCAACAATTTTACTGCAAACCCACACAAGTCTATTAGAAACACCATTTTTCGTCCGAGTTCTCATATCAGCTCCGCATTTCGGACACGTCATTCGTTATAAAAGTCCCGACTCCCACAGAAATTCCAAAAACACACTACGATCCCCATAAATACATCCGTGAACAAAAGACTCGTTAACAACTCCAACATCGTACCTTTTCATACTAAATTTACTCTGCACACAATCTAAAATACGCAGCTGAAACCTTCCCACCACGTCTTTCATCGCGACATAGGCCATTTCAAAAACACACGCGACACGAACCAACTAGCAATTAAACTACTCTACCAAAAGATTTTTCAACGTCAACATGGTTGCCATACAACACGCAATCGCGCCAAAAACCAGCGCAAAACACATATCGCCAAATTTGGTGAAATTAGGGCGTTTATCAGAGTTGTACCGCAAATATTGGTATATCTAAAGCAATTACTAAAGCATATCGAAGCAGAGTTGATTGGACTCTTTCAAAATTTACTCATCAATAGCAATTTAGCATTAGATAATCTTCATGATAAGCAAGGCATAGATACAGCAATCTCCGAAGCAAAATAGAATCTTAGTGCAAAAGATAACGCTTTCCACCTCCCTCGCAGCACACGTGACAAGATGCGGCAATGCAATAGGCTCCGTAAGGAGTATCACGTGACTTGGGATCCCCAAATGTAAAGAGCAGTAAATTGGCTCAGTAAAGAAATTAGAAAGGAAATTAATAACTTTAAAGAAGAAATATGGATTGATAAAATCTCTAATCTCAACGCACAAGACGGCTCTTTATGGAAAATAGTTAAAAATTTCAAGGGTCCTTATGCCACGAACAGACCTATTATCTACAATGGGAACTCTGCAATCGCAAATCAAGAAAAAGCTGACTCTTTCGCATCTCATCTGGAGGAGCAATTTACACCTAATTTGACTTCCTGCGATGCAAATTTCAAACAAGAATACCTTGCCAAAATTCAAGATTGGCTAATTTCTCCTACCATTAAAAATCTCATTCCACTCTCCTCCCCGGCGGAAGTGTCCCTCATTATCAAGAAGCTCAAACCAAGAAAAGCTCCTGGCATTGACGGAATTACAAACAAATCCATTAAATTTCTGCCACCCAACTTTATATGCAAAATTACTAGCATTTTCAAATGCAGCACTCACCAACTGCTACTTGCCTGCCGCTTGGAAGACTGCTAAAATTATTATGATCCCGAAACCAGGCAAAAACCATACACAAACTGATGGTTACAGGCCTATAAGTCTTCTTCCAGTCCTTAGGAAAATATTTGAAAGAATAATCCTCTCTAGAATCCAACATCACCTGAATTCACTTCCCCCTGAGCAATTTGGATTCAGAAAAAAGCTCTCTACGACGAAACAACTCGTTCGAATCACTGAATTTGCTGGATCAGCACTGCATAACAGATTAAATGTGGCTATCCTCATGTTAGATGTGGCGAAAGCCTTCGACCGCATCTGGCATGAGGGATTAATCATCAAACTGATGGGATTTCACTTTGAACCTGAACTCCTCCACATCCTCCACTCCTTCATCAACCGAAGGACTTTCAAAGTCTGCGTGAATGATGCCTTTTCTACGGAAAGAGGGATTAAACGTGGTATCCCTCAGGGCAGTGTTTTAGGTCCTGTCATGTATCTTTTCTACGCTGCAGATTTCGCTAAAATCGACTCTTCAAACTCCATCCTGGCCTGTTATGCAGATGACATGGCTATAGCCGTGAAATCTGCTAACATCAACCACTCCATCAAAGTTCTCCAGAAATTCACTTCGCAAATTGAAACCTGGTGTAGTAAATGGAAAATTAAAATAAACGCCAGTAAATCGCAACTCTTACTAATCAGAAGGAAAAAACGGAACCGACCTGTAAAGAAGAACCTACTACTCTTCAATGAAACTGTCCCAGTTGTACGACAGGCTAAATACCTCGGAGTCACCATTAACGATAGACTAACTTGGGCTCTTCATATCAATAACATCAGAAACCAAGCTCTGAGAGTGATTAACTGCCTCCTTCCCATCCTTCGAAAATATTCAAAGCTTGATCTTGATAAGAAGCGTCTTATTTACCTTACCACAGTCAGACCCATTCTCACTTATGCTTCACCTGCTTGGACTGCGGCCAAGCCTGCTGACATTAACAAACTTCAAGTAGTTCAAAATAAATTTGTAAGAATTGCTACAAATGCTTCATACTATGTAAGGAACTCTGTGCTACACAGCGATCTTCGCATCGAACCTCTAAAAGAATATCTGCAACGAAGCAATGAAAACTTCTTTCAGAAAGCTTTGGATTGTAGTCTTAAATTATTTTCAGATCTTCAACTACGAGATCCTCGCAGAAGATCAATATCTACGTCCTTTTGCTGCATTCATGCTTAACATAGATGATAATCACCCAACTTAAACAAGTCATAATCAAGCAGCATTCAGCGAAGCCACAACCCGGGAAGGTGACCTCCCACGTGATTATGGACTTAGTGCATTTCACCTTTTTGGATCATCTAGTGCCCTCGACAAGGAACGTACATACTTGTATATATTTATAGCCTTTAATTTACTGTATCATATTTATATCATGTATGAATACCTACTTTTTTATTTAATACTCATTTTCATGAGCATTTTACTGTCATCTGGGTACTCCTACACATGATGAACTCTAACTGCTAAGCTCCGCCCACTGCTCATGATTGGATATAACAGCACTTTTACAATTTTTTGTGGCATTCTCTTACCAGGACTATTACTATTATGAGAAAAATAAGTGTTCATAATTCTACTCGGCAGATAAATTTAAAAAAAAAAAAGTGTTTATAAGTTTTTTGCCCTAGCAAATGGCAAGGACTCTCGGCCATCACATGACATGGTCGACTACTGGACTTTTATTCTCCATGTAAATATTGTAAATACTTTTTCATATTTTATCAAGACTCTCAATTATCAGTACTCTCATCTGGAACTTCCCCCCCCCCCGTCTACTTGAAATTATCTTTGTATCTTATTAATGTTTCTGAACTCATCTAGTATTTGAATTATTTATTACACCACCCCACGATGTAAAATTCTGCAGTGGCAAAGTGCCACCTTTCCCTTTATTTTTTACATCTTGTTTCTGTGACACCTTTTGCTGATGTTCTTACTTCCAGGATGCCATATTAGAAGACAAGTGGCAAAAAGCCTGCAAATTCACGATGGCTAGGCCCAGTATAACAACGGTAAATGGAATGGAGACTGAAGGGTATCCCTTGTATTATTGCCAAGTTGTTGTTTCATATATGTTAACCTGAGTAGTTGAATGTTCCACATATATACTTTTACCTAGAACTGGTGCTCGTTTGACTTTTTAAGTAAAAATATATCGATATGCACATGGAAAAAGTCAAGGGTCTACGCAATACCAAGTTTGTGCAATTCTCCGATATTTTTTTTTACGTGAAAATAAATTGACGTGTACGTGGATTAAGTCAAGGGAGTGTAAAATGCCTAGTTTGTGCAATTCTGTGATTTTTTTTTTAAGTGAAAATAGGTCAATGTGTACATGGATACAGAGTTTGTGCAATTCTTAGACTTACTTTGTCTTTGTGTAGCAGCAATTTTTGACGCTAAAATCGCCACTACGCAAAGCCAAAATAACAAGTCAAAGAATTGTACAAACTCGGGATCCATGTACTGCTAAAAATCACCAAGGGGTATCCGTAAATATACTTTTACCAAAGTAGGATTTTGTAAAATTTGTGCTTTTTTTTTTTTTTTTTTTTTTTTTTTTGTGTGTGTGTGTGTGTGTGTGCTTGGTTGGTTCTAATTATAAAGACTCTTGAGAAATTTGAGAATATCCTACAAATCTCTCGATTACCCCTAGTGTGACTGGAAGTCTTTGCTTTCTTTTAAAATAAACAAAGATATGAATTAAAGAACCGAATATTCCTGATTTATCCACTCCAGATAGAATATGGTTTGGTTTATTAGATTACGGCAAAGCACTCAAGGGCTATCTGCCTTAAGAAGAAGAAGATTAAGGCATTCCCCGTATCGAGAACTCAATCTCATTCCGGGAGGGATGCCTTCGTGGAGGACTTTTTAAGGGAAACTGGCTCGTATACACGTTACACATGGGGAAAACCACGAAAACACCAATGCAGCCAGCCCGTTCGCGGGATTCAAACCTCTGACCGAACTACCAGTGTTCAGCGACATTACCGCTCGGCCGCTGGTGGGCTACCCAGATAGAATGTGATGATGATACCTCAGTAGTAGGTTGTTAAGGCCTACTGTGTACAAGAGGCTGGTTAGAGTATTGATTACTTAAAGTTCTTGTTACATTTTGCTCAAATCTTTGTTTTTACTACGTTGGGTGATAATCATTCTGCCACCCATGTGCTGCGCAGCATCTTGCCCTCACTAGGTAATTTAGATAATTTATCTTCCATTAGTATCCATTCTCACTAGGTATCACTTAGATAATTTATCTTCCATTAGTATGAAAGTATTTTATATTTTCCATCCATTTATTCTATTAGCATTTCATTATTAGATAATGTATTCTATAAAAGAGTAAAACAAGTAATTTTACAAACATAGCCAATTAGTACTGTTAAAACTAAATTCTGCATGAACAAACCCAAAAGCTGCAAAATTTTCCTGCAGTTATAAAAAATTTCAGAAATAAAAAAAGAGAGAGACCAATAAACTTTGCTCTTGCCAAACTGTTTTCTTCCTCCCATAATCTTCTGCATAAGCATAAATCTGAGTAAATGTTCGATTATTTACCTTATACGTCTTATATGTCTTCATGAAAGGATGTTCTTCTACAAACTCAATGAACATTCTTGGGGAAACTGACTTGTATTTCAAGGAACTTGTGGAAAAAATTATAAAAAGACAATACTGCTAGCCTGTTTTTCAGAAAACATCTTGAGCAGAAGAGATTCACATTTTTATACCTTAGTTATTTTTCACAACCCAGTAATAAACTAAATCTCGTCTAATCAGCAAACCATGTACTACTTAAATTAGCATGTATTAAAATAAACAGTTTGCAATAACCCATTGGAACTTCATTTCTATTAGTTAAATATTAATAAATGCTGTATAGTTATTTCCCACAAAATAAAAAAAAATAAAAATAAAATAAAAGACTAACTGATTAAAGAAGATTTAAGATTAACTGAAAGTCTGAATAGCAAACAGCATATAAGTATTTAGAGCTAAATCTGTATCCTTAAATTCAATATTCATGTTCATAATATACTACATAGGCAAATTACAAATAACCTTTCGAAAAATATTTGTCTCAACCGACTTTTAAGACAATACTTTAAAAAATTCCCTGCCTACTGCACAAACTCTCATTTACAAATTTGGAGACACTCTTAATATTGTTGCCCTACGATTCATGGTGTGCGGCATGGGGGGCACTCTAATGAGGTGAGCAAGTCCTCTCGAGAGGTTGGTAATAGGAAAAAGAGTGGTGGGAGACACTCGGACCCATCACCCCCCCAGTGCGCTCTCCTTCAAAACTGGGCATGGAACTGAGCAAAGTTGTACTGTCGCCTGTATAGTGCTCAAGGGCAATCTTGCACTCCTTGCCACAATGAATTTCGTGGGCTTGTTCTAATGCTACTATCAGACAATAGCGTGCAGCTCACAATTTTAAATTACATACTATAAATTTCAAAATTGAAAATATTAATTTTATGCAAGAGAAGTAGCACATAAACTCACTCAAACATAGGTTAAAAAATTATGACTGTTTGTTCATGATTTATTCATCCATCTATGATAGTCCAAGTCATAGAAAATATTGATTTTGGGGTCACAGAAACCGAGACTGGCACAGTATCCATTCTTAGAATTACTAGATCAGAGACCATACTAAGAACTCTGGTATAAGTGAATGAGAAAAAACAATTTACTGTAGATGTCCACTTTCAAAAAGTATATCTACCCTGAGTAAAAGCAAACATTTTTATGAACATTTAACGATTAAATACAAAACAAATTAAGAGAAAGTAATACTAAAATGAATAGTAACATGTAATTACTTTGCTATTAAGAGGTAATAAAACATTTAAAAACTTGACAGTTGGAGATTTCAAACTGTCAATTTTTTTTACTGCCTCCCTCATATTTGCAAAGTATTTACAAACTATAAATAAATTATGCCTTTGTGATTAATAGCTATCCCCAATTTCTAGTTACTCACTCTTAGTTTTTTACAATGCTGATTTACTTGATAATACATTGCAACTAGAAACCAAACACAGCAAAGTCATGCTATCATATGTTAAAATGTTTTATAACATTAATATAAATTATATGAATTCAAGTATTATCATAATATTAAATAATACTTATAAGAAGGAAACATGGGATAAGGAGGAAAGTTACGTTACACGAATATATAATTCCGTTCCTGGTTACGTCATAACGTAAATTACAATACAAATTATTAAAGATTTAGTCCAGCCAAATGGTTAATAACCATTAGATTAATTGTCAACAACAGAATTCTATACATTAAATATCACAATAAAGAAACCAATATGTTTCTTTCATGCGTGATCGCATTTTTTTTAAAGGGACATGAGTCAGCTGCAGATATGAAAACGTTAGCCACCCCAGCCACCTGCCAGAAATTTTCCGTAAATTTCAGGAGTTGAAGCATTAACAGGAATAAAACAGAAACAGAAATGACATAACTAAAATAACACGGTATTTTCATATGTTAAAATCTGTAACCTTATAAGGATATATTTTCTTAATGATTTAGGGTACAATGCGTGGGCTATGTCTCTTCAGGAATTGTATAACAAGAAAAATATTCCAATAAAAAAAATGAAAACTTGTATAGAATTTGCACATACCTTCAATAGAACACACGATTTACCAACAAATGAATGCCACTGATACGCTTCAACTAATCATAAGATTGCATTACACTACCGGTAGATTATTTAGCATAAAATCTTGCCAAACTTTTAAATCGGTTTGCGGCCTTACCATGGAAAGAAATTTGCACTTCAAATTCTGTCCGCTAGGGCATTTATATAGCTGTAAATACTGTGAAAATTACATACATATAAAAACTTGCAAATGGGAGTTATTTAATAACAGATTATAATGAATATGATAAAAATATGACTTTTTTTAAAATCAAATATGGAACTTATTAAAGAACTTAGTAAATTTAAAAATTGAATTATAAAAATTTGTGTCGAAATGCTTTTATGATATTTTAAAAATAAAGTAAGTTCTTTTTCCTATTTTTTATGGTTTAATGTGTTACTTATTTGAACATGTTTAAAATTACATACTGGTAAAAAATTATGCCGATTCATTCTCTAACTGAGAGGGCGCTCTGAATGATTTGTTGGGAATCTGTCGAATTGTTCGTGCGGTACTCTAAAGTTTGATAGTTGAAAAATAGTGTTTAGAATATTTGTTTTTTTTTTAGCAATAAACAACATGGAGTGCCTTATAGGTATTGCGTTCAAAGATTTTGTAATTGTAGCTGCTGATATGAATGTAGCTCACAATATTGTTCTTGTCAGAAAAGGTACCAGAACATCATTTCTCGTTGTTTACCGCGTAGAATATATTTTACTTTTAATTAAAAAAAAAAAAAAAATGCTGGCTTGTCAAGTTTAACAGTATTTATGTTCCCTAGTGTTCTGCTTTGTAACAGATTAATTTATTTATCCTAGCTTTACAAGTGTATGAAATGTAGTTGTGTTTCTAAAATATAAAAGAGATCATAGTTTTTGCTCTTATTTTTGACGTATCCTTACAATACTTTCATATTCGTTTATTATTGCAATTAAAGTATTTTGTAAATTTCAGATGATGATAAAATGTATAAGCTTAGCGATCATCTATTGATGTTGGTTTCTGGTGAAGCTGGAGATACCATTCAGTTTGCTGAGTTTATTGCAAAAAATATTCAGTTGTACAAGATGAGGAACGGTAATTTGTTCTTTTTTTTTTTTTTTTTTTTTTTTTTTTAACTTAAAGAAAGAGAAAATTAAATAATACTGTTCTGTTATCAGGACCGGATTCAGAAATGCATATATGTATGTGTTCATGTATGCATGTATATATGTAAGTGCGAATGTATATGTGTGTATACATGTACATGCACATACATACACACATTCGTACATTTCTGGATCCGTCCTGATAAAAGAACAGTATCAATTAAATACTGATATTGGTCTGCAACAAAGTATATTCATCTAAATGTTTGCTTACTAGGTTATGAATTGTCACCAACTGGTGCTGCGAATTATACGAGACGAAATTTGGCTGATTTTCTGCGTAGTAGGGTGAGTTAAATCTGTATATATGTATTCATAGGTAAAAAACTTCAAATGTCACATGAATATAGCACACATGCATGTATGGTTCTAAATATATTTTAAAAATTTCAGAAACAAATGTTACACACGAAAAAAGAAACTTTTAATGCAAATAAAGGAATTTTTAACTTTGTGTACAATCAAACTGTTTTAAAAGATATTTATTAAAATTATGTTATTTCATACCTTTTTTTGTCAAATCATCTGCTGCTCCATTCCTGATGGCATACCACAATGAGATAGTATTTGAATAAAAACCAGCATGCTTGAACTTAAGCATGAAAGCAGGTTTGTCTTGATGGCTATTTCCTCTTAGGCTGTGGAGGAATCTGAAAGGAAAACAGTACTTGATAAATACACAAGTTTATATTTTAGTTAAAATTGATGTCAGAAAGAGCTCAACCTCACCATCAAAGGTTTTACTTTGAAAATGAAGGATAAACAGTAGATAAAAAGAGAGCAAAAATATCAGCTTTACACTCTTTTCCCAAGCTTTGAACCATCTAATATGTAGCCATTCATTATTTGGATAATATTCATCAAATCTTTTCATTGCCAGGAAAAAGAAAATTCCCAGCCTGCAGTTCAATTTCAAAATAGACTGACAAAGATCCCTTCACTAAGCAATACCTTGAATGTCAGTAGAATCACACAGATCTAGTAAAAGATGGTTCAAAATTCAGTTCATTATTCAGTTTAATCTTCAGAATAACCTGAATAAAATCCTGCTTAGTTTTTAGCCTTCGTGGTTGGAATTTATTATAAAACTATTAGATATCTGAAAAAGTCTGAAACTTTTTCTCAAAAAGCCTTTAAGATTTATATTTGTGCCTTAAACGATATATTGAAACAAACTGAAATTTGTCTCAATGTATCGTTTATAGTATTTTTATTGTGATAGTATCTGCTGTATTTTTACTATAACATGTAGCTAAGGTATACAGTTTTTCTTATAATTTTGAGTTTACAATTTATATCTTTATGTTTAAAAGATACCTCTCATGCCTTTATGATAGTATGAATAATATAGTTACTATATTAAAATGGAAACTTTTATTTTTAGACCCCTTATGCTGTTAATCTCCTTATGGCTGGATTTGATAGTCAAAATGGTAGTGAGCTTCACTATATTGATTATTTAGCAACTATGGCAAAACTACCATTTGCTGCTCATGGTTATGCATCATATTTTGTATTGAGTATCATGGATCGTTACTATAGACCAGGTAATTTTCCTTTTCTTTTTCTGAAGTTTTTTTATGTAAAATAACATGTACCAAATTCAAATAATTTACTCCCATCCTGATGCCTGATAATAATAATTTGATGGTGTCAATTAAAATGGTCCAGTATTAAAAAAATTATGCAAAGCATCATTGGTGTAAAAATTGAAAATTTTGCAAGTTTTTAGCTTGAGATGTGGCCAGGAAATTGTAACAGCTTAATCAATTTAATGTTGTATTTAGTTCAAAGCATATAACATTGGTCCTTGATAATTGTCAGATATATCAAATTCATCTGACAAAATTATGGAGACAGTTCCTGTAACCTTGAAATATATCAAATAGGCACTATAATAATAATTTTAAAAAAGTTATTTACTACTAAATGACCGTCTAATTTACAATTATTAAGCCTATTTTGAGTTATATCTCCCTGTCCAGTTGGACAGCCAATAAAAGGAATTTTAGCAACCTCTAGATGCTGTAGTGCAAAACTGTGTTTCTTTTATTTGTACAAAAAATGCCATTTACAAAGACTAAAAGACAGTATAAAAACCTTTATTTGTGAAACCTGTGTGGATTTCTTCATCAAAGTAACTTCCACTGAACTAGTGAATTACTGTAAAATTTCAAATGTAAAGTCATGGAAAATGATTATATGCTGAAAACCAGTATTACTACCTCCTTGCATAGAATTTTAATACCATGCATGTTTTATTATCACATTTACTGTCTCTTGTAATGTAATTTTTCTTTATTCCGTTTTTGGATCTCTTTTCTTCAAAAATGCATTATGAGACATGAGTTTTGGTGAAATTGCTTCTGGTGCTTCTTTATTATTACAACCCTCTTATTTAAATGGCAGTGAAAACTGTTTTGTCAGTGGACTACTTCAAAAAACAACTATCTTCTTTAGAGGTTCTTTTTGTTACAAGTTGACTGTAAGTTATTGCGTGGTTAAGATGGCCATCTTTTGGCAATGGTTTGGGGAAAGCTGTTTAGTAGGGCAGCTGTTTTGCCACTGCATATTAATAAGAAGTCTTTGGGTGTTGTTTATAATAGAGACTATAATAGTGCTGTCATTACTTGTCACATTTTTCCTTACCTTCCAAATGATTCACTGAGGTTGCAAATGTTGAGACCAAAATGGCTATTAAATACTTTCTGATGTTAAATGTATTATCCGTAGTTTTAGCCACAGTTTATTTTAGGTAATGCAAATTCTTTTGATTTGTACTGTTGTATTTCAGTAGTTTAGAATTAGTATTGAAAATACCTGAATTTTTTTTTCCCATTATACAAAGCTTTACATTTCACCAACTTTTTTTTATATGATTATGGTTTGTATGGTCCTTAAAAGTTCTTAGGTTTTTTAGAATCAATTTTTGGTCCTTAAAAGTCCTTAATTTAGTCCATTATACAAAGCTTTACATTTCACCAACTTTTTTTTATATGATTAGGGTTTGTATGGTCCTTAAAAGTTCTTAGGTTTTTTAGAATCAATTTTTGGTCCTTAAAAGTCCTTAATTTTGGACAAAATCAGCAGAAGGTCCTTGAATTTTAATCATCTGAAATTTCTGTCTGTTTTTACGACTGCCATTTTGAGTGCGAATTAGCATTTTGGAGGAATATTTTTGGCGATTCATTGTCAGATATGGTTATCTTGTGAATGGGTTATAATTTGATCCTATTTCTAATATAAATGGTGGGATACTCGAATTTCATAGTGAAAAAAGTGAAACATAAGCATTTTGAAATTATTTCATTTTTTCTAATGAAGAACTCTTAAAACTTTTTGCTTTTGTGATGTAAATTCTTTTATTACATAGTTCTGAGTTTAGTGCCTTATCAACATTTTGGCAATTTTAAGATCCAGTTTCTGTAGAAAATTTTTAATTTCGAGATCTGGGAATTTTTCAATGATTTTTTAAAACAAAGTAACATTGATAAATTTCTTTAAAATAATGGTAAAATATGGAACAAAATATTTCTGGCTTTTTGCTATTACAGAATCGATAGGGTAAAATTTAGAAATTGCAGCTTGGAAAGTTTGGAAGGATTTGAAGGCAAGAATTTAGATCCATGATTCTAGAAGATAACAGAAAAATGTCTCCATGGTATTAACACATAACAGATGTATTCTGAAAAAAGTTTGCGATGAATTTCCTAATTTTTGGATAACATCCGGAAAAACAATGAAAACATAATATTTGAATGTTCTGAATTTTTTCCGATACTAGAATATTTTTCTTAGTACATTTATCTTCCCCTTATTTATTCTACTTTTTACTAGAGACAAGCATGAAAAATATCAAAAATGCTTCTACTTTTATCACAACAGGCATTATAGAAAAAAAAATGTTTTTATTAAGTAAAGAAATTGAAATCTGGTCTGAATGCATTGTACACAGGGCTGGCGCTAAGCATTTTCCACCTGATGCAATCTTTGTGGATTCTAAATTCTGCTTTGCCTGCTTTAAATTCTAAAAGTTTTGCTATTTCTAGATTTTGTTGCTTGGTTTGTTACTAAATTCTGAAAATTCTGCCACACCGTCTCTGTAACCAGCCCTTACCATATATATTTCATATTTCTTCTGAATGTTCATGTTACTAAAATAAAATTAGCAGTTTTTTCTATACATTCTAAATGTAATTAGTGTTTTTAGAATAGCAAATTTTTAATTAAATCCAAAAATTCTAAAAAGAAAAGGAAACTTGTTGAAGAAAGAAAGTGAATACATGAAGAGAAAGAAAATTATTCTTCAGAGATATGCACTGCTATTTTTATGTACATTTATTATGATGCAAATTATCCAATTGTTTATAATTTCAGCCTTTATTATAATTTCCCATTTCTATTTTCGGACTAGAATGCAAATCACTTAAACAGTTTTTAAATTGAGGTTTTTGGAGTGCAAGACAGTGTGTTTCTGACCTCCACTTGCTTGCTGCATTAGTTCCTTTCAGCTCTGATAATTCATAATTATTCGTCTTTTCATTATTGCTTCTGACGTTTGAATTTGTTATGATGATAGAGGTACTGAGCCAGGTTAAATTAAAATTAAATTGTGTAGTCTTTGACCATAAAATCCACATTTTTAATTTGAATTTGACTCTTCGTGTTTAACCGCTTTCCTTACAAATTTTTTTGAAAAAAATCATCACATTTTTTTATTTTATTATTAAATAAAACAAAACAAATCAAATTATGTAGGTTATAAGTTGAATTTTTAATTTTTTGAAGGTGTAAAAGCATTTAGTTTTAATATTAGTTTACTATTTCGAGTTATCTCGGGCAAACAAAAAAAGTTAAATATTAGTCTTTGTATCATAGTTTTTAAAACAAGGCACAACACACAGTGATACCTGACATTCTACACTGGTATCTGGTCTCTTTTTCTTACTGGCTTAGCGCTGAAATTTTTCACGGGAGCACAGAGCAGCACTCGTTGGATTTGATCCCCCACCCCACCTCTTTGTAATCACTATCTGAAAAATCGTTGCTTTTGCTATCTTGCATCATCACCATTATTTAATTTTTTTTTCAATGCATGTATCCTTCTTTATACATTACTAATCCACAAGCCAATGTATACTATACAATAATAAGGAAACGTAACCAGTCCTTTCAAAAGAACCGTGCAACCAACAAAACTTGGCAAACTGCCAATCTAAGCTGTTTCCCCCCCCCCTCCAGACCAAGTAAAACCGTGATAAAACAAATCATACTAACAAATTCTGCTTCACCTGAATGGGATAATAATTAACTGTAATATATACAAACCCGAGATAACTCGGGATAATCAGGCAAGTGGTTAATTATATTACCACGAGCTGTAATTGGTTTTGTTAGCATAAGAACATGCCTTTATGTTCTTAATCCTTTTTAAATAAGAGGCTTATTTAAACCTTTGTCTGACTTTGTAGTTACTTTCACACAAAGCGATAATTTACTTCACGTATGTTTTTGGATTTTAGACCATTTAACTTTTATTAGATCAAGTAACCCCTCATAGGTACATTATGGAGAGGTTGATAGTTAGGAGATAAAGGACGAAGAAACATTGGTTTGCATATTGGAAACAAATTTCTAATTGTTAGAAAAGATGCTTAACCACTTAACTGTTTTGCCCGAAGACCGTTTGAGTGCCGTGAAGAAGGGACTTTTTTTATTTGCCCATACACCACTCGGGCAGTGCATTTTCCTAACACCGATCCACTGATTTTTCTCAGCTTTTGCATTTTTTCTTTGGCTGTATTTCTAATAGATGTCTGTAGTCAGAAGGATTAGCTCATAGAGCTTTTTCCCCTGAAGCAGAAAATGAGAAGTCATGACATAGCCATGATGACACTGAGCATGGAGATGAAATTCACAGCTTAGAAATTAGCGTTTTTGAACCAGCGTTTAAAATGAGCTGTGTGTGAAAGATAGCTATAATTTGAAAGAGACAATGTTACTGCTGTATGCATTTTACACTGAACCATTAAAAAATTTAATAATACTTACTCAATTTTAAAATAATAGATAAAATGCGCTACTCTTTTAACATAAAGTTCAGTGTTTTTATTATTATTATTATTATTTATTTGCAGGTTTTATATTCAATGTACGTTTATTTATAATAATTTCTAATCTGTATGCTAACTGAGAGAATTTTTATACTGCTTCTAAGATAACTATAATAGCAGCTATTTAAATTTACTCAAAAAACAACTTTACATTGACATAGTTTTAAACATGTATGACATATATGGCAAAATTTCTGCTAATCTATGTTTTGATTTTTTGCCTAATTGTAAATTTTACATTAGCATATTTCTCTTCCAATTTAATATAATAATAGTTATTTTTAAAATAATTTTGTAATTTATACTTACATCTATATTACAATTAAATAAATGTATATAAGATTGTTACCTTAATTTTGACAAAATAGCTTTACTCACAATACCTAAAACTGTTATTAAATTTTTCAAAGTGTGAGTAAAAGAGGCAGGTCTTTTCATGCCAACTACTTTGATGTTTTGTACTATTATATTTTATCTAGAATGCTAATCTAGCACAAAAACGAATTAATAATTAGTTGCAGAGGATACAATAAGGATAATTTTAACAAGTACTTAACAAAATTAGTTTGGTAAATACTTTTTATTCTTGTTGGTACTATTTTGGTACTATTCATAATACCGAAGATATTATCGATTAACTCGGATCCTTTTTGATTTCCTGTGAGGTGGAGCATACCTTTTGTGGTAGTTCTTGAAAACAATGTTTTCGCTGGAGTGACCTTTTTGTTTCTCGTTTCCCTTGACCATTAAATAATTCAGTTTTAGTTTGTGACACAATTTGATTTCTTCTGAATCTCTATTTGAAACCTCTTTAATAATATCAAAATTTAAAACAATTCCATCTTTTAAAACGTAGTTTCTCAGTAATTTGAGGCAAAGTGTGAAGTGAGACCTCTGATTAAAACAAACTGCACATTTTGAAAAGAACCAACTTGGTCCAGTTTAGAGTCATAGCAGAGTTTTCAATCTACATGCATTTCATCGAAACTGAGAACGCATATTTTTCCTACAGAATTCAAATATCACTCTTTCCTTCTTTAGAGTAAGAACATCACTTTGAATTCTTGGACTACACTAAAATTTAATGCACCATTTCTTTAATTTGCTAATACTAGGTAAAAGGAATTCTAATTTTTTCTTTCCAAAAAGCATAGCTTTAAGATGACAGAGCTCTTATGTCAATGCAATGGGAAATATCTTCACTAGTCCACCTGATTTTTTCCTTCTTTTTCAGCAGTGCATTAATCTGCATCTTTATAAAAATAGGCGATTAGAGTTGACTTTAAGGTACCCCTTGTATTATCGTGAAGTTGTTGTTTCGTTTATCACCAAGTTGTTGTATCATTTATGGTAACATGAGTAGTTGAATGCTATGGAAACCCTATTATGACATAATCATTTGCATTATTCTGGGAAATTTTGAATCATGGGATGTTTTGCAAAGGCTTTTGTGGTGTGTGTTGCTTAGGAAGTACATTGCTTGTTTCATTGTTTAGACGGTACAATGGCTGAATGTAGTAGGATTAATTTGAAGTTTCTGTATGATTTGAAACAAAAGGGAGAAAGTGCATTAATTGAGTGAATTAATTATGTAAATGAAGGTTCACTTAGTAGCCATAGTCCGGAACTACGTAGTATACTTTTGACTCTTATTTTTGTGAATTTCTGTGGCGACGCCAATATATGGATTGTAGTTTAGATAATTTTAGGAAGTTTTTGGATGCTGTTAAGGAATTTTGTGTGCCACAGACTGAAGACGAACGAATTTCTAAATAAGGTAAGGGGATTTTTGCTTTGTGTAGTGCTAAAATACATAACAGATTTTTCCTTTTTTGTGTTATTTTATTGTTTGGTTTAAAATATAGTTTATTGAGATTGTGTATTTTTTTGTTTGCCTCTACTGCAGAATTGGGTGCTCCTTTGACCTTTTTAAGTGAAAATATATCGATGTGTACATGGACAACCTCATGGGAATGCATAAAGCATAGTTTGTGTGTGCAATTCGAGGATTTTTTTTTTAAGTGAAAATAGGTTGATGTGTACATGGATGGCGAGTTTGGGCAATTCTTTGACTTGTTATTTTGAATTGCGTAGCAGCGATTTTTGCGCCAAAAATTGCTGCTACGCAGGCCAAAATAACAAGTCGAAGCATTGCACAAACTCGGTATCCATGGTCCGCCAAAAATCGTCCAGGGATACCCTAAAATATACTTTTACCAAATAGCCTTTAGACGTTTTTCCAAAATCTCCGATTTGTGCTTCTTTTTTTTTTTTTTTTTTTTCCCCTCAAAATTTTGCTATTTGAGATTTTAATTTCTGATACCAATTTCTTTCTAGATGTCATCCACCTTCTTTGTCGCTGAACAAATATTCTAAAATTTCCCTTTTCTCTATTTTTCAATACAATTTTCTAAGGATATTATTTTGTTCTTCAAATTATCAATGCATTCTTGTTTATCCTTAAACTTAGAGCATTCAGGAATACCTACACTTTCATTTGTGAGTTTTATTTCAAAATCATTAACATTTGATTTATTATTGTCATCGTAATTTACTTTCGGCACAGCATTCCATTTCAACAGTTTCTTTTTGTGGCTATCCAAACAAGTGATTTTTCATATCATCGTCATAAACACTGCATAGAAAATGTTCGCTGTAGATTTTTTCACTCTTTACATTAATAGAATCTTGTCTTTGACATTTGTGTGTCCATTCTTTCGTCAAAAGCAAATTCTCATTTGGGTCCTTTGGTCCCGTGAAATAAAGTATCTCGTCCTTTCGTACTTCTATAAGGGCTATTATAAGGCTTCTATAAGGGCTACTACGGCACGTTACTACAGCACAAAAGACCATATTACATAAATGATACTTTACAATATAGAATTTGAAGTAAAAACGGACTAAAATTATATATATATTTATTTATATATATAAATTATTTTAAATATTTACATTATTACAAAACGAATATATATGATTAAAATTAATTTGAGATGCGTAACCTCTAGAAAATTGTCTTGCAGCTGAATGAAACTACAGTTTTAAACACGGGAAATCAGAACAGGTACATCATAGTGATGTCAGATTACTGGCGGTTAACCCCCCCCCCATTAGGCTCGTGTCGTCGAGGTGTTGAACAAAGGAATGAACTAGCCCTTTCTATTTATCCCTGGTCTCTAGTAGTCCAAAAGAGATTGGATTTTAAAATCAGTTCAAGACTAGCTTTTACCCCTTTTCATTATGTGAAGAAATTCAACGAGTTTGTCTGCATGTATTCAGTCTATCAAGCTTTGCTAATAGTATTTCGTCGAAATTTTATCATGAAATAAAAAAAGAATGATGGATGACATTGAATGTCTCGTAACAATATATAATTCTGATATTGAATCATACAGTGAATATGAGTTTTCTATAAATGATTCTGGTAGTCCTGAAAATTCTTTATCGGAATTCTCTAGTGAAAATGATGAAACGGAAAGTTCAGATGATCCAATTCAGGTTTGTAACTTTTTGATATGAATACTAGTAATCCTCCCACCACCACCATGGTGATTTCCTTTAGCAGCAAATTTACTTCTTTCACATTTATCTCCTGTGAAGCGATCTTTCCAGTTTTGCAGTGTCCTGAGAAAAAAGCCAACTTTAAGTAAAAATGCTTTAATTTTGCCGTAATTAAAAATTGTCTTAATAAATGCAATACTTGTAACAGTTTTGATTGCTGATTTGAATTCATATAATCGATTAGAATACAGAATTGTTTGTACAAAATATGCTTGTTTTTGGTCAGAATATTGCAGGAAAATTAAACAGTTAAGTGTTTAAAGAGAAGGAAATTGATATAAATTAGCTAGAATGTCTGAAAAGTCTTCAAATTAAAAAGAAGCATAAATATTTTGTTGAGTACTGTTGCTATATATGTTTTGTAGCTTTTAATGGGTAATTATCATCATATCGTATAAGAATCAATGTCATAAACTACATGTATTTTAAACTGTGAAATTTTATTAGATTCTGATTTTAATAGGGCTTTTTAACAAATATTGTTATAAATAAATAAAATTTAATAGTGGCCATGTAAATCCATGATGAGTAAGGTTATCTAACTACCTAATTTAATTATTTATTACTAACTGCTGACCCTTAAAAATTATCTCTGCATATTAAAGTGAGTTATTGCCTTTCATTAATCCTTACTGTGTTCACAAGATAAAAAATATAAATATTTTAAATGATCAGTATACATTTTGATAGATTTTTCTGTGATGTTATATTAATGAGAAATTATATATCATGTATAAACATTATTGTGTTAATACAGTCAAAAGTCTTTAATCCGGACTCATCGGGACTTCGGCGATTCTGGATTCTAGATCATCAGGTTAAATCTGGTAAGATAACATGCAGAAATTATAAAATTAAAAATATGAAACCGTAATTTATAAAATAAAGAACAATTATGATCTAAAGGGTTCAAAATTTAAAAAGAAAAAAAAAAAAAAAAAAAAAGCTTAATATTTATTTGTTTACTTTATTAAACATTTCTTTCAACACGTGCATGCGTAAAGCATACATTATGCATAGTCGAAATTACAAAATTGCAACCAGAAAACTATTTGATGTGTATTCGAAATATTTATAATGAATTTGATTTAAATCATATCAGAATATATCGAGATGAAATACTACATTTAGTAATGAATTATAAGCCAAGTAAAATAAAAACATCTGCCCTAAAGATAAGGATAGTGGTGACAGATCAACTTCCTGTTCATTGCTCGCCGCGATGTTCCCCTCCCCCGCAGAGCAGCGTGAAATTGATAAACAGATTTCGGAATGGTTAGAGAAACAAAGGATATGCCTTTATCCACTTTTTGTTTGATGGACGAAGAAACATGCTTTCGCTTTGTAGATCCTTTGGGAGCTCCAGCATCGGAAATTCTATTTGACATAATCAAAAGTTCAAGCTTACTTTTATAAAATTGCTCTAACAGTCTTCAAAAAATAATAAGCTGGATCCAATTCGAAGATTAAGGAACAACGCAATCTGCAACATTAACTGAAATAGATAATTAGATAATTTTAGCTTAGCTTTTACCGTCCGTTATACATTAAACGCGCATGCGTAAACGTATTATGCACATGCATGAATGCATTATGCGTTGACACATGCACAGAAAGATTGTAGCTTTGAGGTCTGGATTAACGACTTTTGACTGTGCTCTTATAAAATTGGAATGTAATTTTCTAAAATATATATGAAATTATGTATTTACAGATATGAGTGTGACAGAAGGGACACAGTTAATTGAAAAATGCTTGAAGGAACTCAATCATCGTTTTCTCGTTAGTTTGCCCGTATTTAAAGTAAGGATGGTAGATGAAAAAGGAATACACGATCTTCCTGACATCAAACCTACTGAATTACTTGCAGCTGTGAAATAAGTGTATGTTTCCATTGTAATAAAATAGTTCTTTTGTACTGAATATTGTGATTTTTTGTTTCTTATTTGTATTTTATTGGATTTGGAAGCTATGCATAGAAGTAAACCAGTTTAACCACATATCTCTTCGCAGATGTCAGTCCTGTGTATGTCGTTTTAGTTACCATCTTTCAATGTATTTTCATTTTTACTTCTTGACAAAAATATAAATACTATTATTGCGAATTTTTGATGTTGAGAAATTTCAGTTTTTTGAAGTGCACATAGCATATAATGTATCTTAATTCTTAATTATCCACATGTTTTATGGCGATTTGTCATTATGTTTCTAGTGAAACTACCATATCTTACATTTTTCATCAAATTTCAGTTATAAACTTCAAATATTCCGATTCATTTTCTATACTCCCCCCCCCTCTATATTTAAAAAAAAAAAGTGCAGTAAACATATGTTCTCTAACATAATAAAACATTTTCTCCCTTTTGATGAATTGTTAAACAAAATTAATATTCGTACTTTATACTAGAAATGTTTACGAGCATACTTATTTTGAAGCACATGGTACCAAATCATCAAATAATATATGTACAATAAAATCCTCTATTTTTATGCAAAAAAGTTTGTTCGTTGTAATATAATTTAATTAAAACTGTCATAATAAAGTGTTATTATACATTTCTGTTGAATAATATTGTAAAGGTTGAACTGTTTCCATTTTACTTTTTCACGAAGTGAATTTTTTTATTATCATTTTTTATTATCATTTTTTATATCATTTTTTTATTTTTAATAAACAATGAAAACATTGCTTTGATTTATGATGAATGAGATATTCATATTAAATTACAGAAATTCCTGTTTTCGATCTTGAAGATGCTTATGTAATAACTGGAATTCGTAAAAACTCGTAGTTTTTGCAGTCTGACTGTAGAGATCGTCATTGATATGAAGCAGTCATTAAACATTTGAAATAATTGCAATATTACTTCTAAGGATATGAGTAGTCAGATTCCCACATAACCAATACGAAAGGAGAAAAAATTATGTTGTAATACATATCCTAGGACATTTTTGTTTTGTATATTAGTGCTCTACATTTAGTAATAAATGATAATATAAAAAAATTTAAGAAGACACTCGTATTCTTTTACCTGCTGAGCTGTAGAGAAATTCTAAATCTTCCAATTTAATGCTGAAATAATTATTACACTTCGTGAAAAAGTAAAATGGAAACAGTTCAACCTTTACAATATTATTCAACAGAAATGTATAATAACACTTTATTATGACAGTTTTAATTAAATTATATTACAACGAACAAACTTTTTTGCATAAAAATAGAGGATTTTATTGTACATATATTATTTGATGATTTGGTACCATGTGCTTCAAAATAAGTATGCTCGTAAACATTTCTAGTATAAAGTACGAATATTAATTTTGTTTAACAATTCATCAAAAGGGAGAAAATGTTTTATTATGTTAGAGAACATATGTTTACTGCACTTTTTTTTTTTAAATATAGAGGGGGGGGAGTATAGAAAATGAATCGGAATATTTGAAGTTTATAACTGAAATTTGATGAAAAATGTAAGATATGGTAGTTTCACTAGAAACATAATGACAAATCGCCATAAAACATGTGGATAATTAAGAATTAAGATACATTATATGCTATGTGCACTTCAAAAAACTGAAATTTCTCAACATCAAAAATTCGCAATAATAGTATTTATATTTTTGTCAAGAAGTAAAAATGAAAATACATTGAAAGATGGTAACTAAAACGACATACACAGGACTGACATCTGCGAAGAGATATGTGGTTAAACTGGTATCTTTAACTGAGATAAATTAAAAAACACATGTTAACTTATCTAATAGTTTAATATTTTGTAACCTTGTGATTTAGATTATATTTTTATTTTTACTTAAAATATTTTTTGCTTTTATTTTATAATCAGAATTAAATTTTTGCATTACATGTTTGCAGGGGCGTAGCTAGGATTTTTGGCGCCCGGGCATAACTGAAGATTTTGCGCCCCTTTCTCTGTGCCAAGAACGGAAAACATTTCATTCTAAAATTTCGTAACATAATTTGGCGCCCCCTGAATTCTGCGCCTGGGGACAGATGTCCCCCTTGCCCCACCCTAGCTACACCACTGCATGTTTGGTGCTCAACGTGGCACCAAACAATAAATTGCAAATTGAGACCAAACAATAAATAACAACGTGGGGCAAAACAATTCCTTCAGTTTTTAAAGCACCTTTCTAAAATTTGCTAGATGTTCTTCGATATTGTTGAGGAACTACCTTGCTCCGATTCCAATTTAATATTAACTTTTGATGCTTTGAGTTTATTTTACTTCAGTCCTGCAGCTGTAGTGCAGGACAGGTTTAATTTATAGCCTATTATTATGTTTCTTATATATAACTTTCACACAGTTGAGAGTATATTTAAGACTAATAAATATAATTTTTCTTTAACCAGATTTTAAATTCTTATTTCCAAGGAATATGATTTTTTAAAAACATTTTCTATTGTGTGTACAGATGAGATAAAAACAACATATCATAGAAATTTTTAAGATATCAAGGGGTTTTGGTTTTCTTAAAACTGATTTTTAATTGAATGATTTGAATATTCAGCTTCTACTTGTAATTTCATGAAACCAAATTTGATATTTAAGTTAGGTTTTGATGGACTAAGTATCAAATCTTATTACATTACATATAAAATTTTAATGCACCTTTAATTATTTTTATTGCTCCTACACTGTAACATGAGTGTAATTGTAATAATTTTGTTAAAAGCTACTCATTTTAAGTTTAATGTTTATTTGACCTTAAATTAGTATTCTATTCTAAAGATTTAATGACTTTCATTGCTTCTGAAAAGCTATGCTAGTTTAAAAACCTATGATATTTTCTTTTTCTTAGAGTTTTTCTATTTATTTATTTTGTTATAGAGAGAAATTAAAAATATGAAGTCAGTGTTTAATTTTCCATAGAAGCTTTGTCTGATTCATGTTAAAGAATGTGATCAGCAGCATTAAAAGTGTTATAGTATTAGTAACTGTGTTGCCTGTTAAGGATCTAGTCTGAAAACAATAAAAATTTAAATTATTTCATATTTTAAAAATTTCACAATTGAACTATTTTAAATAACTTTATTGAGGTGATAAATATATACCGGAACACTTATTTTCCCATAATATTTGTCACAATTTATGAAATATTACCAGCTGTAAATTTGCTGGTATCATCCTAAAAGTATTCTTTATCATTAAAGAAATATATTTTAATTTTAAGTAAATTCAATCTAATCAATTAAAAACAGTTTTTAAAAGATATTCCAATAATAACATAGCTTTTCATTTAGGAAATATGGTTTCTGGATTATTCTGAGAGTTCATTGTTTTATGCAAATTGATAACTCATATGCACAGAGAAATTATCTCTATCCGAAGTTTCGTTTTCTACAGCCCAGTGCTCTTGACGTCAGAGACCAGTCTGATGGCTTTATATATTCAGGAGGCAATGGTACCACGCAGTCAATAAGATACAAAGAGTTATAGATTGGGTTTTCAAAAGTTTTCTTCGATTTTTGTTTTATTGTGATAAGTAAATAATACTAAAGATGCTTTTGTCAAAAATATAGTACCATTTATTAGAAAAGTTAAGCAAGAAGGATCAGCGTAATGTTCGTAAATTTTGTAAGACTAGTTTCATTGGCTTAAATACAGAACAAACTTTTTCAGCCAATTAACTGCGAGAAGAAAAATAAAAGAGTTAGAATATGGTGATAAGAATGAGTGGAAAAAAGTAAAGCTATTGGCACCAACTATTGATAAAGCAAGAAAACTAAACCATAATTTCCTGAAAGGCTGAGGAGGAAAATGGATTGGAATTAAAGTCGTTAACTAGAACAGAAAGAGTTTTTTGAACGTGAATGCTTCTAGATAATCTAATTCAGCAATGGAAGATGTTTTCGAATAGTTTTGGCTGCAGAAAAATGGAAAGTATGATTTTCTGACCAACAGTGCTGGGCAATGAGGGATTTCTGTGTTTCCTTTGTCCTAGCATATGCTTCATGTTTTTTAATTCGAAATTTTGAGGCTCTCATAGTTTAACCAATGTAAATAAAATCACATAGATCATCACTTTGCTGCTGGCATGAACTATTTTGAGTTTTTGCTAGTAAATCAAAATGCGCCCTAAGGCTTTTCACGGTAGTTAGAAAAATTAAGGTTATTATGCACCACACCCGAAGGCGAAAGAATCAGTAGTGACAAAGTCAAGCAAGCAGTTGTGCATGCAAGTAAGAATTAGGTAAGCATTTATAAAGTATAATCATATATAGAGTCACCACCAGTGTGCATTGTGATGAATAGATCTTGGACTTTTTACAACATATTCATTTGAAGGATCATATTTGGTGAGTTCTTTGATTGCAGTTCTTTGCTTTTTCGAAAACGTTATGAGCAGTAATTAACATTTGGTCATGGAGCGGATTTATTTTTAATTCCTCGTGGATGATGAAGATTCGAGAAACCATGGCACGTTCACTATTGATCTTAGAGTTTTGTTCTGCAAGGCATTTATTTTTACTCTTTCCATTTCATTTGCAGTGGTCCAAGCTGAAATTGCGTATAATAAAATAGGGTGAATGAGATATAAGTACGAGGGCCATCCAGGAAGTAGATTACGTTTCCGTCTGTGTCCGCTAGGGGCGGGGCTAGCGCGGCCATCTTGGGGTCAGAGCGTTGCGCAGCTCAGTCTGCATCTAGCCGTGCTAGTGAGAGGTTCGTGCTGTGCTCCGTTCAGATACTGTGACGGTTTGAAATGTCTGCGTTAATTGAAAATCCTGCGAGGTGCGCTCAGTAATAAGGTTTCTGACTGCAAAAAACTGTAAACCGATAGAAATCTATCGGCAGCTTCGTGAAGTGTATGGGGACAACATTATCACTGAAGGTGGAGTGCGTCAGTGGGTCATAAGATTTCAAAATGGCCGAACCAATGTTCACGACGAAGATCGAAGTGGGAGACCCAGCATAGTGACCGCCGAACTTCTCGAAAAAGTCGATGCTAAAGTCCGTGAAAATCGAAATTTCACAATAACGGAACTTTCTTTGAGTTTTCCACAAATTTCGCGAAGTTTGTTGCACGAAATCATCAGCGAAAAGCTTGGTTACCACAAGTTTTGTGCAAGATGGATTCCAAAAATCTTGACAGAGGACCACAAAAATCAGCGAATGGCTGCAGCGTTGAACTTTTTGGACGCTTACCATAAGGATGGTGACTCTTTACTCGATCGCATCGTTACTGGTGACGAAACATGGGTGAAACATGTGAACTGTGAAACGAAATTGCAATCAATGCAGTGGGGGCACACAAGTTCTCCCCAAAAACCCAAGAAATGCATGCAAACAATGTCGGCAAGGAAGATGATGGCGACTGTTTTTTGGGACAGAAAAGGTGTAATTTTGGTGGACTTCCTGGAAAGAGGCACTACAATAAACTCTCAAAGGTATTGCCAAACTCTCCAAAAACTCAGAAGAGCAATTCAAAACAAGCGCAGAGGAATGTTGAGCTCTAAGATCTTGTTGATTCACGACAACGCCCGGCCCCACACGGCAAATGTCACTCGTAAAGTTCTTGAATCTTTTAAGTGGGAGTTGTTTCCTCATCCGCCGTACAGTCCCGACCTGGCACCGAGCGACTTCCACCTATTCCCAGCAATGAAGAAGTGGCTGGCTATGCAGCGTTTTGATGACGACGCACAGCTGCAAGAAGAGGTAACGAAGTGGTTGAAGGCGCAGGCGGCCGAATTTTTCGACGAAGGAATTTCCAAGCTCGTACATCGCTACGATAAATGCCTTAATTTGTATGGTGACTATGTAGAAAAGTAGTATTTGAGTGTGGCTTTCATCTGTATATAATAAAATTTGTTTCCTATACTTTGTTTATTTTTTTATTCCAAAACGTAATCTACTTTCTGGATAGCCCTCGTAGAAGGTTCTTTTTACACGAATATTAAGTTTTGACTTTCTTCCGATTAGACAATATATGGCCATACAAACAGAATGGCTATTGTCGAGTTGAACTTACCTTTGTTTGATGTTATTTAGAAAATTACTTATGGTAACAGTGAAGGTTGTTTACATTTACGTTTTGAACTTGTTCTTTTTATTAGAAAAGAAGAAAAATGACTTTGAGTTGTATTTCATGTGTATTTGAGAATTAATGAGTAATATCTTATGCCATTTATATTTTAAGTGTTGTTTGAGATGCCGAAGCTAGAGTTGTCATTTATTAGATTTGTAAAATAAACTGTTTGTACTGTCACGAGATATTTTATTGAATAATTGATTGCACTTATTTCCATTTTATTCTTCTGTTGTTCGAAGGCAAAAAAGAATATATGGCGTCCGAGGACAGGACACGGCTGCTTTTTACGAGTGAGTGAAAAATAGTCTTATATTTTATTTTTATTCTTTATTCATTAAGGAAAGTGTATTGAAGGATAGAAAATAACTTAGAAGGTTGTTTACTCGAGCATGTGATTCATTTAATGAGGAAGAAATTAAACTGAATTATGTTGAGAAAAGTAATAAATTCAAGCTAATTGAAGAGAAAGCTTTATTAATGATAGCATGTGAAGAGATATATAAACAATTATTGTATTCTGAAAATACTTCAGATACCAAAATAGAGAAAAGTGGTAGATGAGTCAAAAACATATAATTGATCGCTGGCGATCATTAAAATAGAAGCTAGAAACACTAGTGGGTGAACAATATCTTCTAAGAATGAAAGTTAGAATATTACTTTGCAGCCGAACACTTTATTGCATTATCCAAAAATAAAATTACCTACTTTTGATGGTAATATAAGAAACTGGCTCTACTTTTGGGAGCAATTCAAAAATATTGATGAGGACATTAATATTGAATTTCACGATAAATTTTTGTATTTATCATAAGCAAAGGAAAAAGACAGTCCTGCCGAAGAATTAATTAAGAGTTTTCCCCCAGGTGGTAATGGTTAGAGAAAAGCTTTAAAACAGTTAAAAATGAGTTTAGTTGAGAAGAATTATTGATTCAAGTATACGTCAGAGATTTAGTAGCATTAGCTCTTCAGAAACAGAACTGTTCTAAAAATTCATTAAGAAAATTGGTTGATCAACTTGACAGTAAACTCCGTTCACTTGAAATATTAGGGTTACTATGGAAAATTATCTTGCCATCGTATTTCGTCTAGTTGAATTGTCGTTACCTGAAGAAACTCTTGTTGCTAGGGGGTGCTATAGATCTGCTTATCGAGAAGTGAGTTCAGAAGATTCAAGTCAAAGTAAAATAATAATTGAAAAAAAGTGATTTAGAATGTATTTTAGAATTTTTACAAGACGAAGTTGAAGATGAAGAATGCATTTTTCTAGCCTCTCGAAGTATTAACACTCCGAAGTCAAAAGCGGGAATAAAATATAATAATTTTTCCAAAGAAAAAAAGTGATAGATCACAAATTTAAGAGTGGAAAGTTTTCAAATGTACCTAGGGCAACAGACCTTCTAACTTCATCTCAAGTGTCAAAACCGTGTATATTCTGTTATAATTCCCATTATTCTGAAGAATGTCTAAAAGCGCGAAAAATATACCAAAAAATTAGTTCACCAAGAAGGAGTCGTCAAAATGAAACGAAATTTTACATACGTAATGACTACTTTGATATAAGTAAATGATAAGAAAATCAAAGAAAAAGGATAATTTATTTCAGAGAAAAAGGCAGAAGAACGGAGGAGTTAATACTCCGTTGGACCTCCTCTAGCGCGAATGCACGATGCGATACGATCGGGCATTGAGTCATGCAAATTCTATTTGATGTCTTGAGACATTTCGTTCCATATTTGCTGTAACCTTACCTCTAGTTCGTTCAAACTCGTGGGATGCCCAACTCGTCATCCCAAATGATCCCAGATATGCTCGATTGGAGACAAATCTGAAGATCGGGCAGGCCAAGGAAGGGTAGTAACAGTGCGGAGACAGTCTTGTGACACCCTTGCCGTATGAGGCCGAGCATTGTCATGTTGAAAAATGGTTGCAGGATTTCATGAACATACCGCCGGGCTGTCATGGTGCCACGGAACAATACTAGGTAGGGGTGACCGTGTATTGTAGGCAATGGCACCCCATACCATCACACTAGCTGTGGGAGCGATGTGTCGCTGTACAGCAAAGGCAGGATTGAGGCGTTCACCACGAGCTCTCCACACACGAACACGATTGTCATCACTGCCGAGATTGAATCTGGATTCGTCGCTAATGACGACCTGGTTCCATTCCGCAGCAGTCCAGTTTCCTCGTGCTCGACACCACTCAAAACGGAGGCGTCGATGGGTGGGCATCAAGGGCAGCACACGTAATGGGCGCCGCGATACCACTTTCATCCGAATAAAAACTTTGATTCTGCTAAAGTACAACTGATACAAGCCAGGAGTAGAGTTGCACCAACTGGAAAAGAAGAAATTACTATCGCGAAATTGCAATTACTTGCAGCTACTACAGCACCACAACTTTCCTCCTCAATTTTATTTGAGATACATAGCGAAGAAGTTTACTTTTGGACTGATTCTTCCACTATTTTAGCATGGATAACGAAAGAAAGAAGCCTAGAATGTCTCTATCCAAAATAGATTGAAAGAAAAAAGAAGACTAACTAATAAAAATTCTTGGAAACATATTCCTGGTTGCATAAATAGAGGTTGTTCAGTTCTAAATTTATTGAAATCTAACTGGTGGCTAGGTCCAAGTTGGCTTTACTTGCCTGAAGAAGATTGGCCAAAAGGTGACTTAAATTTAGATGAGAGTGAGACTGTTAGAGAAAAGAAAAAGAGCGTTAACAAGATTTTTAGTTTCTGCATGCTTGGTTACCGAGAGAGTTCGGTATTATAGATATTTTTCCAAGTACAAAACATAGTTAATCTGATTGCCTGTATACTAAGATTCGCCTACAATTGTTGATCTGAACAAATTGAGAGAAAACATGGAAATCTTGATTCTGATGAAATTTTTGAGCCTGAGACGTTATTGATAAAAATGGTTCAAGAATACTGTTTTGTGAATGAAAAGGATGAGCAATTAAAAACTTTAGGAGCATTCAAGGATGAAAGTGGAATCCTTAGACTGAAAATTAAACTTACTTTTCGAGAGTATATAGAAGAATTTAAAAGGCCATCTATTCTTCCATTCAATCATAAGGTTGTCAAGAGATTAGTGAGATATTATCATGAGAAAAGTGCATACGCTCGTACTCAAAATCTTGATAATCTACAAGATCTACAAGAGAGACTTTGGATTCTGAATGCTCGTAAAACTGTGAGATCTGTCTTCAATTAATGCATAGCGTATAGAAAATTTTCTGTAAAATGCCTAGAAACTCATACTGCATCTCCTCCTGGGAGAGACGGAATTATAAGACTTGTTAAGCTTAAAACAACTAATGGACAATTACCAAGACCAGTTCAAAGATTGTACCCACTTGAAGTACGATGAATTACTTTCAGAATTTCAATACGTACTGAAGTACGAAATACGATGAAGTATCCAACGATGATCCCATTATTGAGAAATTTTCAACAGAGAAGGTGGGAGACGGAACGTACGTGTACCTGAACCTCAGATTAAAAAAAAATTTTTTTGTAACTTATGAATTATTTATAATTTTCCTTTATAAATTAAATTTTTAAGATAAAAAGTTGACTTAAGTGGGAGGATGCTAAGTTGAACATCTGTCTAATATTACCTTTGTTTGATGTAATTTAGAAAATTACGTATGGCAACAGTGGAGGTTGTTTACATTTACGTTTTGAGTTTGTTCTTTTTATTAGAAAATGAGAAAAATGGCTTCGAGTTGTAGTTCATGTGTATTTGAGAATTAATGAGTATTATCTTACGCCATTTATATTTTGAGTGTTGTTTGAGATATCGAAGCTACAGTTGTTACTTATTAGATTTGTAAAACATGTTTCATTGAATAATTGATTACACTCATTTCCATTATTAATTCTTCTAATGTTCGAAGGCAAAACGGAATAGATATGATCTTTGAAGATCTTTGTTTTTGGTAAATGGTAACGCGTAAATATTTGTACAAACTTGCAGCAGGGATAATTTCAGCATTTATTGTGAGTTCGGTGTTCACTCTCGTTGTAGTTCTGTAACGTCTGTGGAACACCACAGCATTTAGGGATGTTAAGGCTAATTTTCCACAGGTTAAAACCATTTTGAAACGATATCGACATGCAGTTGAAGATTATTTATGGCAATTCGAGGATTTAAGAACTTTGATAAAATGACGGTATCATCTGCATACTTTAGAATTTTTGAGTTGAATGGGAAAGAAAAATCGTTTATATAGATGTTAAAAAGTTTCGGTGCTAAATTTGAACCCTGTGGAAATCCACGAGTAATTATTTTCTTGTCTGAAATTGCATTTCCCCACTGGACCTGGAAAGTTCTTTTGAGGTAAGATATCATTAATAATGTAAAGAAAGTTGGAGAACTTGTTTATAAGGCCGTTGTGCCAGACATGGTCTTCCGCTTTCTGAAAATCAAGAAAGCATGCTGCAATACCTGATTTGTGAATGAATGCTTGAGATATAAATTCCACAAGATTTAAGATTTGGTGGATTGTGCTATGGCCTTTTCTAAATTTGATTTGGTAGTTATCTATTAAGTTCAGCCGTTCAAGGTGATCTGTTGAGCGTTGGTTGGTGGTGGTGTGGTGTATTTAATTATGGGAAAGCACACTAGGGCTATCTGCCTACGGGGAGGGATTCCTTCGTGGTGGACTTTCTAAGGGAAACTGCCTCGTATACACGTTACACATGGGGAAAACCATGAAAACACCCATGCAGCCAGCCCGTTCGCGGGATTCGAACCTCGGACCGAACTACCAGTGTTCAGCGACTTTGCCGCTCGGCCACTGAGCAGTGGATCACTCGGCTCACGGGTCGATGAAGAACGCAGCCAGCTGCGAGACTTGGTGTGAATTGCAGGACACATTGAGCACTGATTTTTCGAACGCGCATGCGGTTTTGGGTGATACCCGGGACCTCGCCTGTCTGAGGGTCGGATGAGACTTGCCGAAGGAGCTTGCTCCTACTTGGTTGTATCGGACGTCAAACTCCGTCGACCTAAGGTCTCGTATCCCCTTGGCCGAGAAGCGCACCACTTGAGAGGTCGCTCGAGGGCGGGAGAGACGATGCATAAAGATTCTGAAGACGGTAGAGAGGGCCATAATCTCAGAAAGAAATGAGAAATGAATACATGAGTTATGCAACTAATGGCTTTGTGTGAGCGTTGGTTGAAAATTTTCTCAAAAACTTTTCCTATAGTGGGGAGGAGGCTAATCGGCCGATAGCTAGAAGTAAGTCTTGGGTTCTTCCCTGGTTTAAGGATATTGATAATAATCGAGTGTTTCCACTGCTGTGGAAAGTATGGTATCTGGATGCATGCGTTGAATATATTAGCAAGTTGAACTGTACAATTTCTAGGAAGAGCTTTTAAGGTATCATTACTGATGTTGTCGTAAACTTACGGCGTTTCAACTTTTTGATAATTTCTTTAATTTCTCCGAGAAGCGAGAATTTGATGAAATTTGTGCTGGTTTTGTTCTTAATACTATTTATTGAATTACTAATCTCTAATCTCATCTTCATGGTCAGCATTTTCAGGAGGATGTGGCTTGAACGTTTCAGCCAAGTTGGCTGCCATCATGTTAGCGATGTCGTGTTCTGAGTGATAGATACAGCTAATGTGATTTATTGGATGTTCTGAATTGTCCTGCCCTTTTGAGGGGGCATGCGATTTTCCATACTGTATTCGGCTGGATGCATGTTTAATAAAAGTTTATCCCAATTATCCAACCTGAATTCTTGGGAGTTCCTGAGTAATTTTTCTTGAAAGGTAGTTTACTTCTCTCTTAATTCTTGAATAACTTATGAGCCAGTGCTTTTTCAACCTATTTCTTTCTATAATGAAGTTCCTGATGTTGCCGGGTAATTTAAGATTTAGGGAATTTTTAATGGCTTCTTGAATTTTGGAGGAAAGCTCGTAAATTTCACTCTCCACATCGCTACAGAGTTACAAGGGAGATCTTTGAGGGGATCAGTAACGTTTTTCCAGTTGGTTTTGGTGCGGGTGAATTTAGGTAGAGGGTAGAAGCCATAGAAATCAACTATTACTGGAAAATGGTCCGATGGGACAACTCTTCTTTCACTTCAAAGTGAGGAACGATTGTTAGGTGTTTCAAAATAACGATGTCGAGGACATCTCCGGAACCCCTGTAATCATATCTTGTAGAATTGTAGGGGCAATAAATTTTATATACGAATTTGGTAATTAGAGTATCCTTCCGCTAATATTTGAGACGCCAGAGTTCCAGGCAGCATACGATAATAGTAGTTAGGTCGCCTGCGATTATTGTAGGGAGGTCAGTTGATGTTAGAATGTCGGAATCACTTGTCGGCAGTCTTTCTACGCGGGGGGGGGGGGTGATAAACCGAGATGAGAAGAAATTTTTCGTTTGTAGCGCTGTAGATTATTGCAGCAGTAAACTTCACCCGGGAGATACTGGGAAGATCGAAACTTGAGTGTTTGATGTAAATTTTAACGAGAATGGCGGTTCTTCCCGTTGTGCATGCAATTTGTTCTGATAGTATGGCATCCTTGAATTTTAAGTTTATCACCTTGAATTTTAAGTTTAAGCTTTTAAGCTTAAGTTTATTTTAAGCTTAAGTTTTTAATTATCCTTGAATTTTAAGTTTAAGTTATTATTTGTGGTTTAATTGAGGCTCATAAATGAGCCTCAATTAAACCACACTGGCAGTGACTCCTGTAAATACCTTAGGAGTTCATATCTGGAATGGGGTCCTTAAGTATGGATTTGGGAATTTCATAGATAGGAGAATAAACATTAAATTTCTGTAAAATACGTAAAATTTTATAGCTAATTGATGTAAAGGAAGGAATGACAATAGAATTCTTATATTCTCCTAAACTGAGAGGGTGCCTTTTGATTTGAGAGGAGAATTTTTACGTTTACCGTTTGGTTAATAATGTTAGATGAAAAGCTGTTAGCATAAATTTAGGTATTTTGCATAATGAAACTCGAAAGGCATACGAAACGAACGTGCGCCAAGGTATATATTGGCGAGAGAAAGTAAAGCTCGTGTGCAATGCAGTATATTTGATTTTCACCCTAGCTACTTGTACCTGGCCAAAGGTCTAATCCATTAGTACTTTCTTCTCTTTCAGCTACGATGGCAAAGTATGTTCCTGTTTATTTTTCTTATTGCATAATATAGGTAAGCCTGATGATATTTAGTACTGATGATGATTCTCTGTAAGTTATTCTTTTCAATACTTCAGTGTTTTAATGTCCGTGAACATTATTTCTTTTGTTATGCTTAAGTTAAGCAGAATTATCCTATTTTATTAAATAAAGATTTCGTAGTTAATCTTTTGACTTATGATTCTTTAATTCTGTGCTTGAGGAAACGTACTCATTACGCCTTCAGTGCTAATGCACAACCAACAAAAGCCCCAGTCAATAGCATTTGCTTTTAGCTGTCAATACTTTTAACCTCATATAAGTAATCATCCCTGCGCATTTAAAAGCAAATTGCAATTTGCAAATCGCTGCAACTTATCACCATATTCTATCGTTCATTTGTAGTTGAGCAGCTGAAGAAGATGGTTTTGTATTTAAACCATCGAAACTAATCCTGCAAAAATTTACAAATATTACGCTGATTCTTGTTGTTTAACTTCTCCAATAATCGTTATTCGGCGTGTTATTTCAACCTAAATCCGTAAATAGTACCTTTCGTTGGTATAAAAGACGTGGCTAGTTACACCTCTTTTAGAAAAAATTGAAAAAGTTTATGTACATTTCCTTATACACTTTAAATAAATATTAGCATGCATTAATTTATACTAAGAAGGACAAAAGCGCAATGAAATCAAAAGTAATGGAACATTAAGGAGTGGTTTATTCCATTTACCTTAGTTGAGATTCGCTCAGTTATAATAAGACCAATTTTCTATGTATGGGAAATCTGAAAATACTTTAATAAAGTGATTATTATTTATGTACATTGCTTATAATAAATGTAATATAAAGCACATTTTTACTCTTTTACATTTTTATGTAAGAAAGGCTGTAATTCGCTCATCTATAAAAGAGGCGTGCCTAACTTACTTCGCCCGCCTCATAATGTGTGAAAAACTCGTCAAGTGTTTCAGAGAATACTTTATTCAAAACAAAGTGTTAATTATTCTTTTAAAGTGTGTACTTATAGCAAACAAAACCAATGAGTATTTTAGGATCTTTAGTTATTTATTTCATTGTGGCATCTTTACCGAGCTAAGCCACTCCTTGTTCACAGTTGACAATGCTTGATGTCAATATTCATTCGTTACATTCTTGCGAAAATTCAAAAATTGTTTCTCATAAGTGTATAATTTAATTAACACAGCAGAACGATACGAATCTGATAAAATATGAAGTTTTAAAAATTTTAGGCAACACAAAGTACGTTTATGCACTTATCTTGGAAGCTACACTTGCTTATGCATAAAAGGGGGGTGACTGTGTGGATTCATACGCCTCATGGTGATGACTGAAAAACCACCAACTATTTCAGAACATGATATATTCCAAAACAAGGTACCTGTCATTGCTTCTCTTGGTGTTTCTAAAGAAGACCCTCCTATTACCAGAAATAATACTGACTGGATTACTTTTCACAATATCTTAATCAAACATCCTCCTATTTTCACTTCACTTTCTACCAAACAGGATATTAATCTTGTCATTCAAATCTTCACTGACAGTATACTGAAAGCTTTCAGAGATGCTACAGTTACCGTTTAATTAACTAACAATAATATTCGACTCCCTCGCAGTATCAGAGACATTATGAAAGAAAGAAACCGAGTGCTGAAGCTTTATCACCGTAACTGGGACCCTGCCCTTAAAAGAGAAATCAATATTTTTAATAGAAGAATCAAATTTTTAATAGAAGTTATTAAATTTTTAATAGAAGTTAATAGTTTATCACTGATTTTAAAAAGGAAACAAGAGAAGATTTTATATCTAAACTTAATATCAATGATGGTTCTTTGTGGAAGTATCTTCAAAATCTTAAAAGAAGTAGTATTAACAATAGACCTATTCATAAGGATACTAAAATTGCCTACTCACTTAAAGATAAAGTTGATATTTTCGCTGAATACCTGGAAAAGCAGTTTACTCCTAATATGGAGCCCATGAATCAGACCTTTAAAGATGTTCTGGAAAGCTATGTGTATTCCTGGCTTCATTCTTCTTCGGCTCATAACATCCCAAGGCTTACTTCTCCTATGGAAATTACAAATATTAGATATCTCAACATCAAAAAAGCTCCTGGAAGTGATCAAATTACTAATAAAATGCTTCGTAACCCTTACCTAGAAATGTTATCAGTAAATTCACTAGTATTCTCAACACTTGTCTTACTCTCAACTATTTCCCTGATCCTTCGAAGCAGGCCAAGATCTTTCTTCTTTCCAAACCGGGTAAAAATGTGACCAAGCCTGATGGCTATCGTCCAATCAGTTTGTTATCCAGCCTTGGTAAAATTTATGAAAGACTTATTCTCACAAGATTGGAACCTTTTCTACACCTACTACCTAATAATCAGTACGGATTCAAAAAAAAAAAAAAAAAAAAAAAAAAAAAAACCCTCAGCACTACTCGACAACTAGTAAGAATTGTAGAATTTGTAGGATCTGCATTCCATAACAAGCAAAGTGTTGCGCTCCTTATGCTGGACGTGGCACGTGGCAAAAGCCTTTGATCGCGTCTGGCATGAGGGGCTCTTCTTCAAGCTTATCAACTTGGGACTTCCTAGAGAACTCACTCTTCTGTTCTTCTCCTTTTTGCAGAACCGCACTTTCTTCGTCGCTCAAAGAAATGAAAAATCCTATTCAAGACCTATAAGATCCAGCGTCCCACAAGGAAGTATTCTCGGTCCAGTGCTATATCTTTTCTACATATCAGATTTTCCTCACCCTGGTTTGGACAATTACTCTCTGTTAGCATGTTATGCCGACGATGCGGCGATTGCAATTAAATCCATCCAAGCTAATCATGCAATAGACAAAATGCAAAATTACCTCTATGCCGTAGAAGACACAAATTGGCGCGTAAAAATCAATGCTAGCAAGTCACAACTTTTAGCAAAACTAAGAAAAACATTGCTTTAAAGGATCTCTACCTTTTTCAGGAAGCTGTTCCTCTGGTCACAAAGGCCAAATACTTAGGAATTATTTTGAACTAAAGGCTCACATGGTCTAACCACATTAATAGTGTCAAGAGCAAAGCCATGGGCATAATATGCAGATTTCTCCCGGTCATTGGAAAATATTGAAATCTTAGCTTGCGTACCAAAAAACATATACACTGGTGTGCAAAAATTAAGGACGAGATGGTTTTTTCAATATAATTTGTACAAAAGCTTTCCAAATCAACACATTTAATACCGTAAGATCCCCAATACGTAAGGACATGAGTAATGTAAGCAACACTTACTAAAAGAGATATCAGAGGGATAAAAAGAAGCTTTATTGAAAAAGTAGCATGGAGCGCAATGCGACTGAAGGCCGAAACATCCCTGTGATGGGTGTCCAGCAAGAAACATCCGGTCTTTAATAGGGGATATGATCTCCCCTGACTGCTAGGCAGGTTTCACAGCGTCTGCCCATGCTGAGAATGAGGGTGTCAATGAGTTGTTGAGGCATTGCTGCCCATTCGTCCTGCAGCGCCAATCGAAGCTCCGGAATCGTTACTGGTGGTAAGGTACGAGCTGCCAAGCGTCTGCCTAGAAAATCCCATACATGCTCGATGGGATTGAGATCCGGAGATCGTGCCGGCCAATCCATACGTTCAATATCCTCACTCTCTAAGAGCTGTTCGGCAGCTACTGTGCGATGACATGGTGCATTGTCGTCCATGAAAAGGAACTGTGGACCCATAGCGCCTCTAAAAAGACGCACATATGGAAGAAGAATCTCGTTACAATAACGGGTCCCGTTGACTGAACCTGCGTCGAAGATGTGAAGGTCTGTACAACTACCAAGCATGATGCCTCTTCAAACGAGAACACCGCCACCTCCATACCTGTCCCTTCCAATGATGTTCGAGGGATGATTGCGGCTTCCTCGCTCTCTCCAGATGAGTATGCGATGAGAATCGCTACTCAGACTGAATCTGCTCTCATCTGTAAAGAGTACTCGTCCCCATTCATTGTCTCTCCAATTCCGGTGTTCCCGGCACCACAGAGAACGCTTTCTCCGATGGGCAGGCGTTAGAGGTACACACCGTACAGGGCGTCGTGCAAACAGACCACCACCGTGCAGTCTTCTGGCCACGGTAAAACGCGATATCGGTCATCCAGTCGCTTGTGTCGTGTGTTTAGCGATTTCTCCCGCTGTCTGCCGCCTGTTTCTTCTGGCCTGTAAGGCAATATACCGGTCATCTGCGGGTGTAGTTCCTCGTGAACGACCACTACTAAACCCCCGGATAGCTGTTCCTGTAGTTTGAAATTGTCTCCAAAGTCGTGAAACGATGCTGTGAGCAATTCCGAACTCTGCAGCCACACTTGTCACACTGCGGCCTTCCTCCAACTTCCCAATGATTCGACCTCGGGTAAAAGCATCCAGATGTAGTCTAACAGATTGATTATTCGCCATTTCTCGCTGAGGCAGCAACTGGCTGTGATTTTTAACTGCTATACGGCGTGCAATCTCTTTGCCAGAAATACTGATCTTACACCGACAACATGCTTTATACTACTCAGACACTCCCCCATTACGTCTACCTGCATATCTGCGCATGTGCTACCGTACATCACCTTACTTAATCTCCTGATTGGTCTTTCTGTCCGCTTTGCCTCTTCGTTCAGTTGATATGCTAATTTTTTGACTTCGTCCTTAATTTTTGCACACCAGTGTATATACCACTTGCATTCGACCGATACTTTGTTGTGCTGCTCCTGCTTGGAACACGGTCACTTAAACTCAGCTTCATCAATTGCAAGCAGTGTAAAACAAATTTCTGCGCATTATTATTGACTCACACTTTCTTATCCGTAATGAACTTTTATATAGAGATTTAAAACTTGAAACTATTCCAGATTATATCAGAAGATCTAATGAAAAATTCTTCAACAAAGCTGTGCAATGTGACTTTGTTCATTGTTCTTAAGTCTTAAATTATGAAATTCTCTTCGAAGATAGAAGCCTCAGACCACTTGCAGCTCACACCTTCATGGGAGTCGACGACAACGTTTTCACTTAGCTCCTCCATTGGTAGCTGTTTATACTTCCAATGCATCTGATTTTGATTGAATTTCTTCAGTAGCTTGAATATTGTTCTTGGAGATTGATAAAACTAATGCTGTGAGATTTTTCGCGGTGTGATGATATAGTAGTGTTGTAAATAGGTTGCTTAGGTTGTTGTTGAGTTGCTGTAGTGTATTGCGTTGAATAGTTGTATAAAAATTGTGTTGTATAGTTGTATTGTATTGTGTTGTGCTTAGCACTATTCATTGAACTTGTTTAGTTGTATTTGAATTTGTCATTGGAACCATTGCTGTAGTGTATCTTCTCATATTGTTGTCATTGATTTGCATTGTTTTGGGTCCTCCTTGAAAGCTATGATCACTCGTCACGTTTTGCGAACTTGTCCGATTGGATTATCTTGCTGTTTTTGGTATTTCTCTTCTTCCCCTTTTCTCCGTTTTCTCATCTGAGATTTTCTCCACGTCCGGATTTCTTTATGTCAAATGCCCTTGGGCTTTAATTCTGGAACCGGCCCCACATTGCTCTTTGCAATAGCTCGGTCAATTATAAAGTCTCAAAACAAAGCTTTAATTATTCTTATAAACTGCATATCAAGATAAAAAACAGTAAATACATCCTTTTTCGTAATCATTAATTATTATTTTTGTTATGATATCCTTTTTGAAAATGCGTATTTTATAACCTCTAATCAGTGCTTAAATTGCACCGGAGCCCGGCTCCAGTGCTTCTCAATTTTTAAGATAAATTACAATTTTAACCGGAACGCACCGGAGCCCTAAATAAGATGAACTCCGGTACTTTTTTTTACAAAACTGAACCACAATTTAAAGGGAAAAAAATTTTAATTCCTAACGTTTTAGTTTAACAATAAGCAGACTTTGCAATACTCTATTTCCCTACAAATACGAACTCATGAGAACATGAGACGTTCAAGTAAAGTCCCCTCACTCACATGAGGAACACTTTCCCTTTAAGGAAAGTAATAAATTTGGGTGAGTTTGTTTAGGAACGCCTAAATTTCTCGCCATGCCATTGTATCTAGCGTATTGTTATCGATGCTTACAGTTAGTTATCCTGGCAGGAAGGAAAGTTTGTGTTCTGAAATGTGTGTTAAGTGACAGCGAATACAATAAGAGTGATAAACTGAGATAAAACTGCTCAAACACGTCCTATAACATCGTCCTCCCACAGTATCCACTAATGGGGGGGGGGAAGCGTAATCAGCAACTTTACATTTAGGAGTTCGATTCAAGACTCATTTACCCTTGACACCCATCTGCTTGATGGCTATAATTATATCAACAGAGAGCCGCGGTCAAAAAGAACGTTCTCTCACACCAAGATTCCCCTCATTTTTTGTTTCCACCCGTTCATACCCTCATTCTGTTTCGTCCTGGAATTTTCATCAGCTATACTTTAAGTATATTTAATTTTTGTAATGATAAAAGAACTCCCCCCCCTACGATCAGAACTTAAATTGGGCCGGCTTTTGTAATAAATCATAATTCTAGCCGGAACGCACCGGAGCCCTGAATAAGAAGGCTGCGGCACTTCTAATCTTAGAAATTAAGCCCTGCCTTTAATTATTACCTTGCTACTCACGGGATGAGATTTTCGATCAGATGCTTGTTTTCATGCGATCGCGTCTCCTAAATCTATTTTCTTTAGAATGGATATACTTTCTAAAATATACGTCTAAGCCACATCTGGTTCGGAACCGTGTAATATAGCTTGATATTAATAATAATAATAATTCATTGCATTTCGGATTTTTTTTTTCCCAATTTGCATTTAAATGTGCAGGGATGATTACTTATATGAAATTAAAAGTAAAGCTTTTACACTTGATTCTGAAACATGATAAGCAATATGATTTTGAAATACATTTTAGCTAAATATAGGAAGTTTTTCTTCATAAATAAAGGCAAGAATTTGACGCACATTTTTAAATAAAGCATGAAATTCTGCGCTTTATTATAGTTATTAAATTGGTCTAAATTGTACAGTAATGATTGCATTTTCATTATGATGGTTAAGCTAATCAGAATCAAGTTATATGGAAAAGACTGTAGTGGTTAATTGGATAAATATATGAATCACAGAAAATAATATTGCATTCTAATAATTTATTGTCATTTTATTGAGAACAGTGTTAAAAAAATTAGAAAGAATTTAAACATATGAAATTATTAATCAACTTCAGAAAAATATATATCTATACAGGCGACTTTAAAATTTTGGCACATTTTAAAAAATAATATAAATTCGAAAAATTGGAGTGTGAGTATATAAAGTGCGTTTTAATTTCACTGATGTTCTTATAACACAATGAGAACAGAATAAAAGAAAGAATCATAAACCGTTCATTTATTTGCATCTGCGAGCATATTACAATACCACTAGTAATCCTAAGTTCGTAGGTACACATCTTTGAAAAATTCGTAACGATGTGAATGTTATGCTTCAGATATCTTAAATCGCTATTTTAACCAAATTATGCCACATTGGATGTGATTCAGCACTTCAAGTGCACACGTTTGTTCCAAGATTTGGATTTATTTTTTTACTTTTAGAATACCCACTTAGAACAGATATAGATAGGTAAAGACTTCAGGGTCGTATACCTATTAAATAAGCGAAAACCTATTGGGATCGTATGTGATGATAAATCTGTAGCAGAAAACCGCATTTTTATGTAGTAATTTGTTGATTACGATTTTTTTTATTATTATTTTTAACCTTCAAAATACTTTGCAATCGACAGCAATGTGTGAAGATCGTTTTATGAATGCATTAAGTTTGGAAATTGATTTTTAAGACCCTTTCTATTAACAGCATTATTTGGTATTTTATCAGAAACGTGTTCCTGATATGGTCTAGCCACTTCTAGTCGAAAAGAAGCTCTACTTAAAATAAATAAATAAATAAATAAATAAATCGTGGCGTTCTTTGGTATTGAAAAAAAGAAATTTTCAAGACCGAAATTACCTCGTGAATAGTTATTCCTCCTGCCCGTAAATGGCGCAATGAGATTCAAATGTCCATCTGGAATAGTCTTTCTCCGTGTCCATTAGTTTCGCCTAAAAATTCGGCACCCTCTATGCGATTCAATGCGTTAGAGATAATGTATTTTGTTTTACTTTCATCTAGATTATGCCATACTTCAACTGCTCAGATTCTTCAAAATTACGCTTATCCTTCTTCACTACGTAAGATCACCAAGCAACTGAAACTGAAGAAATTCCCACTTCAAAATTATGAAGTGGTTCTAAGATCTTCATTACGACGTACCCCGTAGGGTCAATAATTTTGGAGTAAAAGTCGTCAGACTGAGTACTCGTCTTTACTTCAACTCATGCCAATTCATTCATGCCAAGGGCTAATTTTCAAGAGAGTAGGAGAAAATATGTAACAACGCCAAAAATGGCGGTAACAGTCAAAGCTTAATCCCACTAATACGCTATTTTGGATGTAAAAACCATTCCTCTTGGATTCTCTTTGCTATACCATTGGTGTTCCCAATTTGCATTTTGCAGAACAACAATTATTATTATCTTCGTCTCTACACTATTAACACTGTAGTTTATTCTCTACTGATTTATACGCTTTCTTTTCTAAAAGTGAAGTTGCTAAACAAAGATTGTTCTTCACAAATAAAAACTAGCAAATCACTTGCTTGAATGCTTGTTTAGCGTAAAATTAATTTGACAGTCAAGCAGTGGCGTAGCAGGGGTGGGGCAAGGGGGGACATCTGTCCCCGGGCGCAGCATCCAAGGGGCGCCAAATTGATGCTACGAAATTTTGTAATGAAATGTTTTCGATTCTTAGCAAACAGAAAGGGGCGCAAATTCTTCAGTTGTCCCCGGGCGCTGGAAACTCTAGCTACGCCCCTGCAGTCAAGATCCATTCATGGAAATTTCGAATGTTGTTAAAGATTGTTTCCCTGGAGGGTGAGGCTTCCCAGGGCCGTACACATTCAATCAAAGCTAAATGAAGTATAATCGATTTCAATAACTAACATTTATTCTACTCTTTATGCTAACTTTTACTTATATGTACTTAATAATCTGTCCCTTTTTTTCCCTCTGCTAATTCATATAAGTATATAATTCTCTGCTGAACATCATGTTTAAAAAGTTGACTTTATTTACGTATGGGGGCTTAAAATCATGCAGCCCATCAGCGGCCGAGCGGTAAAGTCGTTGAACACTGGTAGCTCGGGCGAGGTTCGAATCCCGCGAACGGGTTGTCTGCATGGGCGTTTTCGTGGTTTTCCCCATGTGTAACGTGTATACGAGCCAGTTTTTCTTAGAAAGTTCTCCACGAAGGCATTCTTCCCCTTAGGCAGATAGCCCTAGTGTGCTTTGCCATAATTAAATACACCACACCACGCCTTAAAATCATGCTTTTTCTCCTAGATTTAACTGGTAATTCGGTCCGAGGTTCGAATCCTGCGAACGGGCTGGCTGCATGGGCGTTTTCGTGGTTTTCCCCATGTGTAAAGTGCATACGAGCCAGTTTCTCTTAGAAAGTCTTAAACGAAGGCATCCTTCCCCTTAGGCAGATAGCTCGAGGCTTTGTCACAATCACCTCCTAGATTTAAATAATATACAGTAAACATCATGTTTAAAAAGTTGTATATGACTTACATATGATTAATTTCTTTAGACCATTGGGATATTTATTAGAACGGCAGTTTTGCGTCGAAACATTTAAATGCGTTGTATCACTTTTCAAATTTTTGCCATAAATATTGTCACCCGGTATTATAGTTAAAGAAATTAAATAATGAAAGTCTCAGGATGGCCGAGCGGTCTGAGGCCAGGTTGTGCAGGGGCTAGCTGCATCAAGCAGCAGCTCCACAAGTCCGAGGTTCGATCCCCGGGCTGGGTTAGATCAACACCTTCTTAAACAGAGAAGTTTTTAAGAAAGTGTTGGTCTCTGTTTAAGAAGGTGTTGGTTAGGTCGACCGACTGAGTATAAGAACCCTTTGGGTCGATAAAATGAGTACCAAGTTCGCTTGGGGACTAAACACTGGGGGTCCTGCGACAAGCTGACCACTTGTTCAGGGCATATGCTTACGCACTCCGGGGCCCGCGGTCAAGAAAGCAGATTTCGGGGCACTGCAGGCATTGGCCCACTAGGGTTGTTACGCCACATAATGAAGAATCTGCATGAATGTATGTATGTTTATCGCATTGTGAAAAAACGACAATACCTAGAGCTATAAAATTTTTAATGCAGCAGTCCTCCACCCGAACATATGCACCTGGGAAGGCGTCTCGAATGCGGTCAAGAGGGAGACCTTGACGTTAATTACGATGGGGAAAATAAGCGCGTTACGGATCATAAGGGAAGACATATTGTAAAAGAAAAGTGTTTTTAGATCTCATTCAGTATTCTACAGAGTTCTCTATTCTTCACTTTAAGTCAGTAATGCATACAAGGATGTACATGGTACTAGAATGGAAACAAATTATATAGAATGCGAAATGTTTTGAAATTAAAATTTAATTTAATTTATTTTAATTATTTATTTACTATATCGATTTATTACTAATTATAATGGATTGGAATGTTTGTATATGAATTAGCTGAATATTTAAGAAAAATATTATGACTGCGAGAATATAAAAACATTTTTTTGAATATTTCCATTTTTATAGAATGCAGATGAATTCATTTTTACTCAATGAAAATCAAAATTTAGTAGCTAATTAATCTGTCCTCTATCGAGCACATTAGTTCAGAGATCTCTATTAATCTGCCTTTTTTTTTTTTTTTTTTTTTAATTTAAATGTTTCAGGAATAATTAGAAAAGGACTTCTCTTCTTATCCTTAAATTCTTCAGTAAAAAAAACTGCATTTTCAGCTATAATCAGGTGAAATAATTCTCTAAATATAATTCAAAGCATAAAAAATAAGGTACATAAACGGTTGGAAATGAAACTAGCAATGAGATTCTCTTTAAGAAATATGGTGAAGCTTAACAAAAAGTCAATGAAGCGAATTAATTCCATAGAATATTTTCTAACTCTTTATGATTAAATTGCACTCAATTATACTTTATAAACGATATGTAAATATGATTTAATGTATATGTGTGGATGTGTGTGTGGCTCACTAGCGGCTGAGCGGTAAAGTCGGAACCCTAGTAGGTCGATCTGGGGTTCGAATCCCGGTGAACGGGATGGCTGTATTGGCGTTTTCGTGGTTTCCCCCATGTGTAACGTGCATACGAGTCAGTTTTCGCTTAGAAAGTTCTCCATGAGGCATTCTTACCCTTAGGCAAATAGCCGTCGAATGCTTTGCTATAATCAAACAAGCCAGACCAAACAATAGATATATAAATATGTAGCTTAACAAACTGCTATATTTTATGTATACTTATAAAATAGTATATAAATATATATGATTATTAAAAGAAAGGAAATGTCGAATCTTAATTCATTGTATATAATTTAATCCCTATGAAGGCCCTAACAATTCTTTCTCACTTAAAGTCGTAACCCAAAAGGAGAACAAATAAAATTAAACCTTCAGATACGTATACAATACTGAATATAATACAAAATATAAAAATAAATTACATACGTTCGAAACCTAACTAACCATTTATATTGATATTACGTAAATATACGTATGGTAATGAACATTGTATGATAAAGATATTTTTCTTTGATATTTTATACCTTGCTCTATATTTTGTTCCGTTTATACATACCTATACATAGATATATATAATTTTAAGGATTCCATATTAACTACTTGTGTGTACTCCAAAAGTGCATGAATAATGTATTTTTCAGTATTATTTAACTTCATTCTAAAGAATTTTCCGCAGTCTAGTTTGCGTTATTTTATTAAGTCTCAAATAAAAACAATTATTGTTTATATGTCATTAGAAAATTAACCAAAAAGCAGCGACCACAATGTAATTGAAAACGTGACGTAAAAGGTTAATGGAAAATTCAATATTTACTACAAATTCATTGATGTAACAAATATCTGTCTTTCTACTCCTATGGCTTTAAAAAAGATGCTATTTGCCTTACAGTTTATCGTTCAATAATATATTTTCATTGTACAAAATTGCCTTCATTCGAAGAATTCAATTTGTATTTTCCTCTGTATAAAACTGAATGTAGAGAAGTTAGATGTTTAAACGGCCCCCAGATTTTCTCAAGATCCCGAGCAAGATTATCCCTCCTTTTCAGTTCCTCCCGTGAAAAAGGGGTTGTAAATTTAAAACTTGACCGCATACAGGCTGATTTCGTACCTGGATGCCCGAAATGTGATTTTCGAATTTGTTTTATTATTTATTTCACGTTTTTTAAGCTTTAATGAGTTTTCGATTAACTTCTGCTCGATTTAAAATCTTTTAGCGCGGAATAAAACATTTATGCATAAAACAGCATTCTATAGATATGCTGTTTTTAAATATTTTGTGATTTTGCTTTGAATCGAATTTTTTTTTTTTTTGGCGTCGTATTTAATAAATAAAGTAAACACACAAAAAGTTAATTATAAAAAGACAAAAAAAGTTTTGTAAAGCCATTTTAGTAGCAAAACTGAACATTGATATGATGAACTGAGAAAAGACTGGGGAAAAAGAAAAAAAAAAAAAGGTGGGGGGAGAAAGAAAAATGTACACTAACACTAAACGATGCATCTGACATTCTAAACATATGCTGCTATGCTGGTATTAAAATTTTTGTAATTTTGCTATTGAATTGTATATAGCACCAAGTGAGGAAAAAAATGTTGCTTAATAAAAAAGACGGAAAAAAAAAAAAAAGGATTAGTAGAAATGAGCATAACAGCGGACTAGTAGACTACGAGCTCAGCGAGAGCTTAAAAAACCTTAATAAACCTCTTTGGGCGACCGTTAAAAATTTGAAACTCTTTTTCTTTTGGAGTGGGGGAAGTCCGAAAGAGCGTTATCCCGAATGTGCTATTAGTATCGAAACGGGATTTTTCGTCGTCCAGTATAAACGACTGTATCACTTTTCAGATTGCTGTTTCCAATTACTATCGTCCTCTGTTATTTTTAAAGAAATTAAATAATGAAGAATATGCATGAATGTATGTATGTTCCTCGTACTGTAAAAACAAAAAAACAAAGAGTAAGTACTGTAAGACAAAAAGTAAGAAATTTAGAACTAATTTTTCACAAAGACCAAAAATTAAAATAAATAATTAATAAATTTGAAATAATCCTAAAAAAGCTACAAAGTATTAAAAAAATGTTAAAACCAAAACTTTTCAAACAAGTATTATCATAATTCAAAAAAATTAATGAAATTTAAAGAAAAATGAGCATTACAGAAGAGGAATTTAATCAACTTCAATGCCACTTCGTCGAGGGGGGGGGAGACACTGAAATCAATTGAAATCTCTCTTCTACACAAATTCTTACTTTTTGTATCCAGAATTTACCGATGAACCATTTCAATGTATTTTACTTATAATAGTTCACCCAAAAATTCTAGCCCTTCCCCAAATCAAGGAAGAAACAAAGTAAATTCAAGTTAGAATCTTGTACCTTAAATAAAAAGAATTCTATTTTATTTAAAGAATTGAAAACTTAAGTGAAATAATATTATACTTCAGTGAAAAGTTTAAATCAAAATTTTTACCTTTAAACATATAGCATATTTATTATCCAAGGAGCCCACCAGCGGCCGAGCGGTAAAGTCGCTGAACACTGGTAGTTCGGTCCGAGGTTCGAATCCCGCGAACGGGCTGGCTGCATGGGCGTTTTCGTGGTTTTCCCTATGTGTAACGTGTATACGAGCCAGTTTCCCTTAGAAAGTCCTCCACGAAAGGCATCCCTCCCTTTAGGCAAATAGCCCTCGAGGCTTTGCCATAATCACACACACACACAAATTATTATCCAAGGAATTTAAAACGTTATAAAACTTAGGTGAAGAGACTTAATTAAAACTCATAAAAAGTAATTAAAATCTTCCGAGCACTTTCAATAGACAACAATCGAAGCTAAGAATATCGTTATAGTAGTGACGTACAGGTGGCTTCATTGGCGAAACTAAAAAAAACCTTGGCTAGAAAGTAATCGCTTAAAGGGCTAAAATTTGGAACAAAAGATGGAATTTTGAAACCAAAAGAAAAAATTTTTAAAAACTTCAGTGAAAATTTATAATTTTGACAAAGATTACTTTATAAATTGAATGAAATTTAAGTAAATTCTGACTCTTTTAAAACAAAAATGGGAATAAAAGAATATCATTCAGCGTTAAACTTTAATTATATTTTAAAATCGATTATTCTTTAAAAAAAAGTAGACTAAAAAGGTGCCCAATAAGTGATCGAAAAGATTTTAATAATTGTATTGTAAATATGAGTAGAAAAATCCATAAAGTTGAATTTTGATTTTTTTAAATTGCTATTTAAAATTACAGAAAAAGGTGGAAAAAAGAAGTATAGGAATTATTGTTAGAAAAGTAAAACGTCTTTACGTCATGGGCTTACCAGAACGACTTTGAATATATAAAGCCATTGTTTAGTAACAGAATAGTAATTAAGGAAAAAAATAAATAATAAAATCCTATAAACCTTTTAAAACATCCTTCGCTTTTGGAGCTTGCTGATAAAAATTCATACTTTAAAAAAATATTATAGGCTGTAGACTCCTCCAAATTTCTTTAAAAGACTATTAATGAATTTTAAAGGAATTTCATTATATTTTTTAATTTTGGTGAGAATTAGAATTTCTTCTTTTTGTGTTTCTCATTCAGTGCAAACATTTTTAATTCTGCTAATTTGGTTAATAATAGTATTTGCAAAAACTTTTTTAGATATGTTGGAGTTCCAATTTACAAGTTTATTAGTAGTAAAATTAAAATAGTTTCTTTTATCAAAAGGTTTAATATCTTTTAGATTATGAATACTTAGATCAAGATAAACTATTTCTGTTTGGTTTTTATTGGTTTTATTCAGTTTTAGAAAATTTGGGTAAGATATATTGTTTAGCAGATTATTGAAAATATTAATTTCTTTAAAAATAAATTAATTAGAATTCTTTTGAAATGGATTTATTCATTAGAATACTTAGGATAGAATTATTAAAATGCAATAGTTAAAAGCGAAAGTGCAACCAATATGTGTAATTAGCTAATGGAAAAATTAAACCCACAATAGATAAAAACTTGTTTTATACAGTGATTATTATCAGTTTATAAATCTTTAAGATTTAACAATAGTTTTAAGAATGCATTTTCTTCGAACGTTTTGTAGCGTTCAACTGTAACACTAGCAAGCAAAGGTGTAATTCTCAAAAAATGGATTATTGTAGTCGTCCAGCGTTATAGAACACTGCAAAATAAATTCAATTAATTTATATTATTGTAAAGATAAGGAATTACTTTAAGTTCTATGCCGTTGCTTTTACATATTCCTTGTCAATATAAGAAATTTTGCTAAATCATATACTGAAAGAGTCAGGGTTCTTCATGTTAATAAATCTTTGCCAATGCATGTAGGTAGCATGTCAATAAAAAGTGAATGAAAAGAACACTTTTAATTTTATTTTTATTTCTTTCGCTAAAAACTAGAAAAAGAGGAATCAATCCTGTAACAAAGAAATGTAAAAATGCAAGTTTAAAAAATGTATGGAAGATTTCGATCACGGCAACGACTTCTTAAACCTGCAAATGTCAATGCTTCTCCTGAAGTGCTTTTGAAATTGATGTAACCTTTGTAAATATCAGAAGATGATGTCTGATGAACTCCGTAATTCCACTTATTCAGTGAGGTTAACCTCATGTCATTACTCACAACAGACGGATATATATATTTACTAGAGAAGTAAGTTGTTAACTGGACATTGTAGAATAAAGTTTTGGACTTCAACGGGAAAAATGCGCAAGGATTTGTCCCATTTGGTTCGCATCTTGCCAAGATGCAAGTCTGCTCACAAATGGAATAATGACTGTAATAATCAATTGTGCCATTGTATGTTATTAAGTAAAAATTTTCCGCCATGCCACTAGAAGAATATTTAAGCGAGCAACATACACCATTAATACATGCTTTAATGTGATCGCTGTCATTTATTAACTTAACAAAGAAATTATTTGACGTACTCGTTTCGTGACATTTGTTATCTTTATAAATGCCCTTTGCTTCACCTAAAGCTCTCCAAGAACATATCTTAGAGATATTTGATCCATCATTCTCTGATCCTTCAGTACTGTTTAAAGTAAACTGTGTAATACTACCACTCGGTGACGATACAGTAGAACTGTAAACCCTTCTCGGAATTGTGGCGACAACCAGTTTTGACACGCCATCTGGATCGAAGCGGTACGCCAAAGGCCCATTGGCTCCGCTAAATATCCCATTACCCACTGCCAAATAACCTGGAAGCTGGATATTGCCTACTAAAAGTGTACCGCTGTTTTCTTGAGGCTGCGATTCCCAAATCTCGACCAATGGCATGTGAAGACTAGCATTCACCTTAGTAGATAAAGCAACTTCTTCAGAATCTTCCCGTTGAATTACTTCAGCCATTTTTGCAAATTCGAAATTGAAGCAAATGAAAGTGTCGAAAATTCCAAAATCTGTTTTAAATACAGAGTTTTGAGGTTGTATTGGCAGATGCATATCGATTTCATAGAACAGATATTCCTTATAATATCGCACAAGCAATGTGCCATTTTTGTCAAAAACGACATTAGTATTAAAATAAAAAGATCCATCTTCAGGACATCTATCCTCTCCTCCACAGGTCTGGATGGCTCCTAAATTAGCTACTATAGCAACTTCATTTTGTTGAGCCATGCAACTCAAAGTGTAAAGAATAGGTCGATTCTGATATTCTCTCCTTTCATTGCAAGGATTGATCTTAACTTCTTTCGGATCTGGAATCACTTCTAAATATGGTTTTAACTTCTTTCGTGTTAGTGGAGGTAATATACCATATTCTGGGAAGACTATAATATCAGCTCCCTATAACGATAGAAAAAAAGCATGTTTAAGAATCTACGCACTTTTATACATCATTCTTTCTGTGAAATTAAAAGTAAAATATTACTAAACATTCCTTAAATTACTTTTATATTTCCTGTTCTTTAAGTGCAAAATTCAACAAGTAAGTACTCAATGAAATTTAATTTTATCACCCAAGGTGAGGCATGAATTGAATTATAGCTGGATTAACTATTACTTTTAATTAGCTTCATAGGTAAAGTTGATACCTTTCTTGTTGCAATATAAATGACATAAAATAAAAACTGAAAATTCCACTTTTGAAAGAGAAGTCATTGATCCGGACACGTAGCGGCCGGAACGATATTTGCGGAATATTAAGGCTCGATTCGATTCACCAAATCTGATTCCGTTATTTGCCTTTTTCTTATGATTTACCTTAAATAAACAGTTTATAATAATACTACAATTCAAATGATGGTACATACCCAAAATAAAATTTTGAAGAAAGTAGGAGGAAATATTTTCATGCTTATTCATAGACCAGAGGCACATTTCAATAAGAAAAGAGAATTTTAATGCTATATTATTGTAAAGCAGTGGTATTCAAACTTTATGACAGTGTGATATCATAAAAATTCAAAAAACATCCGAAAACAATTTCGCGAACCTAATCGACCATTACATATATATCATTAATTAATATTTTTAGAATTTTATCCATCTTGCGACCCCAAATGGGGTCGTGGCCCATAGCTTAAATACCACTGTTGTAAAGAGCTCAACGAAATCGTGACTCATTGGACAAACGTAAACATATTTCAGCTTGCAATAGCAACGTTAATTCCTTTTCCCATCATTCTTATTAGTTGCAACCAACATGTCCACACAAAAGGCTGACAGCAGTATCATTATTAGATTTTCAACGCGACAGTTGGCATGGTGATAGAAGAACAAACTGCCACAGGATTGGCCTCGTACCGCCCTTGCGACATGGGAACTTGCGACTTAAACATTGTCCACCTATATAAAACTCTTTCGAGAGGTTAGTGGAAGAGAAAGGTGACTAGAAGACTCTGAGATCTGTCCCCCGAGGGGGGAGATATTTTCCTTCAAAAGTGGGGCAGAATTGGGTAAATTCGCGCTGCACTGTAAAAAAAAAAAAAAAAGGTCGTTCTTTACAGGCAAAAGTTTTGTAAAGTTACAGAAATCAAAAAGTTATACAAGAATTTCCTGTAATGTGAACAGTTCGAAAGCGATCTGTGGCGAGTACAGATGAATTGCGTGTAGCATTACAGATAATGTTTCAGAAGCCGCGCGGAAGAATCAAGTGACTGACTGGAGATCAGCCAATCAGGAGAAAGGTGTTTGAAAGCTAGTTGCAGAAAAAAACATGGCTGAATGCCTGTTGGTTCTATAACGGAGGTAAGTAAGTTACAATTACTGTTTGAAATATTTTTTGTTCATTTTATGCACTTTGCACTGTTATATGTATTGAGTAAGTATTTTAACGTTTAAGCTTTGCTATTAAATAATATCAGTGTTCGTAATGTCTAATGAGTTGAAAGAGCACAAAATATTTATTCCAAATGCAGATCTAATACTATTATTTTGTCATTGTGCATCCGATAAATTACGCCTTAAATTGACCGTATTATTTATAACTAATTATTCCAAAATTTAATCACTATTGTGGTATTTAATTGAAACAATAATGTGGTTATTGAAAACAAAATTAATCATGTTGGCGTTCGTTTGCAATCAACTGACCACAGATAGTTTGACATCTTTTTCCCAGCAGGCCTTGCGAGAAAAGTTTATGGAAACATTTAGAATTCTGAATGTAATGTAGTATATATTTTTTGCTTACTAGGTTTAGTTTATTCTTTTTTTAGGATTACCAGATTAATACTATGTAGCATAATAGTATAATACTATTATGCTAGATTAATAAGAGAAACATTTGTCAAGAAATGTATTAAACTTGTAGTAGCAGATTTATGCTATCCTAGTAACAAGACTATCATACTTCAAAACTGTATTAAAACTTGGCAAAATAAAATAAACATAAATATAAATTCTGTGTTAAAATGTTTAAAAACTTATAAGTATGCAATGGTAGTTATATATACAATATAATAAATTTTGTCATTTATAAAATATTAATGAAATGATATTTTTGGAAATAATGTACAAAATTTTAGTTTTCGTTTATAACTAGTTTAACGAATTTTTAGAACAATATTTTAAGTCATTTCCATCTTTCCCCTGTTGATACTGGTATATTAAAATATATGAAATAATTAAGTTTCATCTAATTAGTAAAATAAAACACTACGAAAAGTATGATGCGACATATTTTTGATCAATATAATTACTTCATTTTGGAATTATAACATTATCGTAAGAAATTAACACCATTGAAAAAATATTATTACATTAAAGAATAAACGAGATTCTCTCAAGACCGAGACCCACCAGCGGCCGAACGGTAAAGTCGCTGAACACTGGTAGTTCGGTGCGAGGTTCGAATCCCGCGAACGGGCTGACTGCATGGGTGTTTTCGTGGTTTTCCCCATGTGTAACGTGTATACGAGCCAGTTTCCCTTAGGAAGTCCTCCACGAAAGCATCCCTTAGGCAGATAGCCCTAATGTGCTTTGCCATAATTAAATACACCCCACCACCATCTCTCAAGACCGTGTTGTTAAGTTTTTGTAATTTTAATTTATAACACATCTCGTACATAAACATATCAGACTGAATTATAAACCAAGTATAATTAATCAGGTAATCCTAGAAAAAGAATAAACTAAACCTAGTAAGCAAAAAATATATACTACATTACATTCAGAATTCTAAATGTTTCCATAAACTTTTCTCGCAAGGCCTGCTGGGAAAAAGATGTCAAACGTTCTGTGGTCAGACAATTGCAAACGAACGCCAACATGATTAATTTTGTTTTCAACAACCACATTATTGTTTCAATTAAATACCACAATAGTGATTAAATTTTGGAATAATTAGTTATAAATAATGCGGTCAATTTAAGGCGTAATTTATCGGATGCACAATGACAAAATAATAGTATTAGATCTGCATTTGGAATAAATATTTTGTGCTCTTTCAACTCATTAGACATTACGAACACTGATATTATTTAATAGCAAAGCTTAAACGTTAAAATACTTACTCAATACATATAACAGTGCAAAGTGCATAAAATGAACAAAAAATATTTCAAACAGTAATTGTAACTTACTTACCTCCGTTATAGAACCAACAGGCATTCAGCCATGTTTTTTTCTGCAACTAGCTTTCAAACACCTTTCTCCTGATTGGCTGATTTCCAGTCAGTCACGTGATTCTTCCGCGCGGCTTCTGAAACATTATCCGTAATGCTACACGCAATTCATTTGCCACTGATGATGTACACACCACCCGTCTCTGTCCATGATCGTCTCCTTGCTCGGCTCTGCGATGTTGGTTTCCCTTTTTACCATCTCCTATCTTTTCTTATGTGAAGATAGAACTACTGTGACGTGCCTTCATGGCATAATTTATGGAGCCGGACAAGCGGCCATGAGCTGCATTCTGGCGATATTCAAACAGTCAGTCAATCATTCATTTGTACTCGCCACAGATCGCTTTCCAACTGTTCATATTACAGGAAATACAGGAAATTCTTGTGTAACTTTTTGATTTCTGTAACTTTACAAAACTGTTGCTTGTAAAGAACGATCTTTTTTTACAAAACAACTGTTGCTTGTAAAGAACGATCTTTTTTTTTTTTTTTTTTTTTTTTTTTTTTTTTTTGTTTTTGTTTTAGAGAAAAATTTGAATTAAAAGTTTCAAATTTTTGCTGTATTTGTAAACCAGACAATTATTGAAAAAGCTGGAATTTGTAAGCCAATGAATCTACGGAAAGCTATAACGCTATTTGTTTGGAAAAGAAAATATAGCTAACTTCCTACACTTATTATTAACGCAACTAATATCAGGCTTTCACCTTCTGTCGAATGGATCTTTAGAAAATCAGTGGCGCTAGAAGCCAGAATTCTATTTAAAATAACTGGTTATGGTTTCCTCCAAACTTTAATTTACGCCATTTGTCGCAAAATTTGTATGCGACAATGGAATGAGCAAATACGTGACGCAACAAGTCGTAAGGAAATCAGCATTAAATGTTAATAAAACTTAATGTTATAAAATAACTTAAATTTTTGCAATCCAGAGAATATTAATCATATGCGATAATTCTAATGCAGCTATTTAATTCTTTTCATGCCATAAATAGTAGTGAAATTCTACCAAAAAATAAATGAAATAGCAGTGAATAACCAAAAGACAATTTTTAAAAATTTGAAGAATGATGTTATTCGCATTGCAACTATTGTTTCTTGACAGCGAAATACCATTCTTTATGAACGAATCCAAGAAGCTGGAAGTACACCTATCCTTGAATTCCGCAAGATATTATCACTTCTTACACATTTGGGGGGGGGGGGAAAGGAAGAAATGAAAAAAAAAAAAAAAAGAACATTATTTTCTTTACCAAGATTTTTCATTCTCTTTTAAAAAAGAAATGCGAATTACTTTTAAGTGCAATAAAGGTGTGAGACAAGTACAGCCTCGTGAAATTCCAAACAAATTAAGAAAGCAAAAAGTTCTTCATACCATTATGTCGTGGCAAGATTCAAACACAAGAAATGTGCAGTATTACTAATTACACTTACCTTCATCTTGGCTACTGCCGTTGCTATCTTATAGAATGCCAGATTTTGGGCTATAATCTTTGACGTGTCCTCAGTTATATTCCATTGAAAAGCATCATCAAGTACTGTTACTGTGTAATTCGAATTGTGGAATGAAAACCAGTAGAAGACCGCACAGAGGATGGCCGCAGGAAGTGTTAGTGAGGCTCCCCAGCGATTCACGATAATGAACATCTCTAATTCGGTTTCAAATTACAAAAACCTACAAGAATAAAGTATCGAATTCTTTTATTATTCAACGAATTTAGAACAATCTGGCAGTTTTCTCATAATATTGGGAAACTCATAAATGACAAACATGAATCGAAAGAAAGAAATTAAAACTCTCTTTCATTATCTAGTTTATACAGCTAAAAAGCAAAGTATAGCAGTCACTTATAATTCTTACTAGGAAAAAAAGCATTTTCGAACAAATGCCAAGCCACAGCTTTGTCGTGATGGTTACAACTATAACTTCAAATAATACTAAGCGGTAGTGGTAACTACATTTAACGCCATTTCGCTTTTACGAAAGGCTTATATTAGCATGTTTTTCTATTAACCTATTCCTATTATATAAGCATGTTATTCAGTTAAGTTCCTAAAATATCTTTAATGAAAACATCCTTCCGTTTAAGCAGATAGCTATCCTTTACTTTGGCATAGTTTGAGTATTCTAATCCCATCCTATTAGTCAAAGAAATAACACAGAGAATTTTCGCTTTCATGAGAGAAAAGTGAAAGCAAAAATATAGATAAGTATTTAAAAAAAAAAAAAAAATCACTATGACTACAAAAAAAAAAATTGGCTTCAATTGTAAAAAAAATAACTCGCAGATTTTTTTTAGAACAGTTTTTAAATATTTTGATTCCCTACGTAGAACTGTATGACAGAAAACTCGGTGTTCCGTATAAATAATATATATTCAACCCATGATCGTGGGACATATATGACCCGGAGAACTCTTATGTGCGACCCAAATTGGAAGCTACAGACTCGCTAACAACGACTTTTCTTCCAGAAAATTGTACAATAATTTCAAACAATTCTGCACCCTTATCCAAAGAATTTAAGCACAGGTTTCAAGTTTCAGAAATATAAAGAATTTTCTTCGGTCAAAAGAAAATTCCCGAGAGAAAGTGGGGACCAATATAAGAAAACTAGCTGCACTGATATATGATTATACTATAATGCTATTTAACAAATTCATCGTGCTCGAGAGGATACAAATCTACAGACTATTTTTAAAGAGAAGTGAAAGGCAGAAAAGTATGCTGAATTTTTAACCCAAAAGTATGTAAAGAAGGGTATTGCTCTTTACCTTCATTCATATATATTGGCGAATTATCCTGATATGAAAAGAAATGTGCGAAGAACTTGTATAGAAATGGTATCACTTATCCTTAACTTAATTGTAATGTTGGTAGCGTATAGCAATTATAAAACAGATTTGTCAAAATAAATAAATAAATAAGGTATTTCTCCCGCCTTCTTAGCATGCCTTCGTAGTGTTGTGGTCAGCACGCTATGCGCGTATACCAGAAATCTGTAGTTCGATTCCCGGCGAGGGCGTTGCTCATTTTTAATCATTCCTGCTTTCAAAAAATACCTAATGTCTCTACAAAATATTTATTCCAATATCAAAAATCATATTAATTTTTAAATAAATACTCGAATGCATTGAGGCCCCATTCTTCTTTTTTTAGCCCAAAGGGCGTAAGTCCAGAAAGGCTATTAATTTCGTTTTCGCATTTTGCGTTGATTCACTATAAATGTCGGTTCACTTTTCAAACTGATGCTACCAAACATTAGAGCCCTGCATTATATATTTAAAGAAATTAAATGATGAAGAATCTGCATGAATATATGTATGTTTCTCGCGCTTCGGAAAAACAGCGGTACCTAGACCTAGAGATATCAAATTTCAATAAGCTGGCTTTCACTAAAATATAGGCACCTGGAAGCCGTATGGAATTTGGAATTTATTTTATTATCCATTTCATATTTTATAAAACTTAAACGAATTTTTGATTAAGAAACTCAACGATTTCAAAGCGAGGAATGGCAACACTGTAAAAAAAAAAAAAAAAAAAAAAAAAAAAAAAAAAAAAAAACCTCCAGACTGTGTATTGAAAATTCTAAAGTATATGATCATTTTAAGGTTATTTTGCGATATACCTCTTGAATTCAATTTTATGGTTTAAATGCAAACAACATGATATTTTAAATAAAGGTAACACACAAAACGTTAAAAAAAAAAAAAAAAAAAAACGCCCCTTTGGGCCTGATATAAAATCTGAAAGCTTTCAGATTTTTATTTTTTTTAACCCAAAGAGGCAATTTGCCCAGAAGGGCTATTAATATTGTTTTGGCATTTTGCGTTGGTTCACTATAAATGGCTTTTCACTTTTAAAATGGTTGCCACCTAATATTAGAGCTCTGCACTATATTTAAAGAAATTAAATAAGGAAGAATTTGAATGAAAGTATGTATGTTTTCAGCATTGTGAAAAAACAACGGTGCCTAGAGAATGGGTAAGTTTGAATAACGTATTCCTCCACTCGAATATGGGCAGCTGGAATCCCAAATTTGGAATTTGACTCTAAGAATGAAGACGCTAAGTTCCATCTTTCCACGATTTTGAGTCGACTTTTCTTTTTTGAAATTAGATCAGTCACATATAATTCACAATCACAAAGCGCACATACCTAGCCGACTGGTCAAATAAACAATGAAAGTAAATCGAAGCTTATGGAAAAAAAAAAAGAAGCAACGCAAAAAAAAAAAAAAAAAAAAAAAAAAAAAAAAGGGGGGGGGCGAAATTAAACGTTTATTCTTAAAAGGAGAAAACGACGCTGTACGTATGCGCTGAGATTAACCGCGTGCGGAACAGCTAGCGCATGTGCAGGTTGGGATCTGAGAAGAATCGCAGCATCGAGTTCTTCAAGGTCATCCTACCTTGAACTGTGTGACATGGTTAGGGGCCTGGGCGGTTGCTCTGTTCTGTCTAGAGTTAAAGAATATAATCGCCTTCTTTGATACAACTGGGGGGAGGCATTTTCTGGAGAATATAACGTAGAATCATGGCTAACATGATGGTGTGGAAGAGAGGGAAAATCTAGACGAAGTCATCGAGACGAAGATACAGTCCGGTAGATCAATTATAGCATTTCGTCTCACCATTCTTAAAGAATTGCGTGAGGATAACCGTCACGTAATTTCGTTTTATTGCAGGTACAAATGGTGTAAACCGGATAAGCGAAGTTTTAAAGTTAAGTTCGAATGCCAAAATATGCTCATCTCTCCCTACCGCTCATCTAAAACATGTCCACCGCCCGCTACCACCGAAAACAAGTTGAGCGCCTCTCAGCATCCTCCGCCGCCCTATTGAGAGCAAATGGGCTAAATAATCACGCATATTGTCAACTTTCAAGCTTTTTACTTTAGATCAGAGCATAGTATACTTCAATTTTATTAACATTGATAATATCGCTTTTCTAATCAACTTCCTTGCTATCTTAATTTATAATCTGAAAAAGTCATCGGGATTTATTATAATCAAATCAGACATTTTTTTCTGATTTATTAAAAAAAATAATTTTTGAATACTATTTATAAATTTTTCGAAAATATTTGAATTATAATTTATAAAAAATTGCACACCATAGTAAAGAAAATACGTTTTAGACATATTTCCTAAAACTGAAATTTAGATTGAAATTAGCATAATCATCAACCATCACAGGCAAGAAAATAATGATAAAAACATATTTTTAACTTCATGCTATGATATATATATATACTAAAGAAATATTGATTATACTATCTCCTAAGATTAATTTTAGTATAATTATCTTAAAAGAGTGAATCCATACATAATAAGTTCAATTTCGAAAAATGTTTAAAGTAACTTGAATGTAAATTGTTAAAAATGTTTAACGGGGACTTGAATTAAATCTTAAATAACAAAATTTCAATTGTAAAAAGAAATAAGTTAAAAGCAATTAATTAAATTAAATGCAAGTAATCATTGCCATTGATCGGAAATTAGTTGACTTTTCAAGGGGAACAAACCAACTCCCGTTGAACAATAATTATACAATGAACAGTAATTAAGAAATAAATACGAAGGTGTTTCGTCCTTTACTCGAGTAATAAGGCGATGCCAAACCGGCAATTCAAGCTAGGCCAAACATTTCCGTGAATAGAAGGGATTAAGAACCAATGCAGAGAACCAAAGAACTCATTCCGATTATGCATTTTAGCTAATTCAATTTTGAGTGAAAATCAATTTCTGCAGTAAAATTGATATTGCTCGAGTAATTGTCCCCCGACACCCTCGTGTTTATATGCATTTTAATTCAAAACTATTTGTAAAAATTAAACATTGGAAATTGGCATTATGAAATAGAATTCAAAGTAATTGAAATTGCTTTGAATTACAAATTAACAATATATAATAAAATTACAAAATATAAGAAATATAATGCAATTTTTGCAAAAACAAATCAAAAAATAAAAAATAAAAATTTTTTAAAAATATATAATAAGAAAAGGGAATGTACATGAAGATATAAAGGCCATATATTAACCATAAGCATACAGTGAAGTAGAATAATTGGAAAACATTGATTCGCTAGTAATATATGGCCAAATATGTTAGTCAACAATCAAAAATTAAAAAAAAAAAAAAAAAAAAAAAAGTACATACACAGTTGAAGGGAAAATGATATAATTTACATTCCACAAGCCTAATTTTTTACCCCTTCTCGATATCATGCATAATAATGTATAAACTCTTTGTGCAAAATTTCAAGTGATTCTTTAAGGAACTTTTAAAGTTATCACGGTTGCTGTGAACATAAATCATAAAAAAATTAATCGGAAATCGCGTTTAAAGTTTTAAGATTACCATAATTTGATATATATACACAACTATTCACATTACCAAATGAAAATGTGAAAACACATAATAAAAATACTTTGCCAGATTTTCCAAACATATTGAAATGCTTAAAATTATTTATTAAAATATAACGTAAAAAGGCGTAAACTTGCATCTTTAATTTACCTTTTAAACTTTGATTTCCGATTTGTCATCTCTCAGAAAAACTAGTATTATATCTCCACTTCTAAATCAACATATCAAGTAAAGAAAAATTGTTTTTGATAGCTAAGAATGTGGTTTTTTTAAAAATATATAATAAGAAAAGGGAATGTACATGAAGATATAAAGGCCATATATTAACCATAAGCATACAGTGAAGTAGAATAATTGGAAAACATTGATTCGCTAGTAATATATGGCCAAATATGTTAGTCAACAATCAAAAATTAAAAAAAAAAAAAAAAAAAAAAAAAGTACATACACAGTTGAAGGGAAAATGATATAATTTACATTCCACAAGGCTAATTTTTTACCCCTTCTCGATATCATGCATAATAATGTATAAACTCTTTGTGCAAAATTTCAAGTGATTCTTTAAGGAACCTTTAAAGTTATCACGGTTGCTCTGAACCTAAATTATAAAAAAATTAATCGGAAATCGCGTTTAAAGTTTTAAGATTACCATTATTTGATATATATATATACAACTATTCACATTACCAAATGAAAATGTGAAAACACATAATAAAAATACTTTGCCAGATTTTCCAAATATATTGAAATGCTTAAAATTATTTATTAAAATATAACATAAAAATGCGTAAACTTGCATCTTTAATTTACCTTTTAAACTTTGACTTCCGATTTGTCATCTCTAAAACTAGCATTATATCTCCACTTCTAAATCAACATATCCAGTAAAGAAAAATTGTTTTTGATAGCTAAAAGTGTGGTCTTTAAAAATTTTAAATAAAAAAAAAGTTGATATTTTTTAGCCAAAATCGGTTTTTGAATAAAATTATATTTTAAAAAATATTTTTCAAATGCTCAGTACACACAGAAAAGATTAATAATTTTATTTTAAGATCAAATATGCTTAAAATAATCACTGAAAATAATAAAGATAGCAAGACGCATACAGTATTCCTCACCCCCTCCCAATATTAAAAAAATTTACGCAAAACACAGTGTTTGGATTTCTGGGATCTATACCTGTTAAAAACCAATTTTTCTGTAAAATTTCACCAATTTTTACATCACGTGATTGATTACACTTATTCTCAAAGAACTATAAGTATTATTTTTTGGGGGTTTTATTTTTATACTCAGTTCCAGGCAATTTTGATCTTCTGTGCAGGTAGTTTGAGAACATGATTATCAATCATATTCAACGCAGTTGTCAACACTTCGAGAAGGTGCTATTGTTTTCGCTTAAGGAAAAATCCTATCCATTATAAACAAAGACAAAATAAATAAATAAATAAATAAAAATAAAAAAACAGCACAGCCTTTACCAGACAATGCAATCAAATTTTAGTAGAAAGGGCTCTACAATAAAACTGCTGCATTTACGTTATTTTACGAATAGCCAGTGAATCCATGGGAGGTATACAGGCTTGCAACTGTTGTGGGTTTCTACCTACCAATAGGGTGTTTCTTAGATGGCATTAATTTTAAAATAAGCTCAAATAAGCCGCAAGAGATTTAAAATTTTATGCGAAGAAAAAAAACTGTGCCAGGAGTGGCACGAAGTGAATAAATATATAGCCAGTGACATGTTTAATGACTAGTGTTATGTTTTATTCCAAATTTAACTTTAATCTTGGCCTTTTCTCTAACATAAATAAAATAAAAGATTATTTTTTTATAATTCTAAAAAAAAAATATTTACAGTATCTAGTTCACTAATTATACAGTATTTAATGAAATACTCTTTATGTAAATATAATTTGCAAGATTTACAAAAGAACATTGTTACAAAATACATACAAAAATTATATCAAATTACATCTTGTTGGTGGATATTTTTATTTTTTTTTTCACACGGAAAATTAAAGTATTCATCAAGATAAAACATACCAGAGTATGTTTCCGTCATATTATCATTTTCAACAATCAAATCAAGTCAGCTTTTTCATGGTACTTTAGGTGTAGAAGTGATGTTAACAATGTTAACACAGAAGCACTTGGATTCGAGATCCAACATCCATCGAAATTGATTGATTATTACGAAATACTGTATTGTTCGAGTATTTGTTGATGATAAAGAGTTATTTTAGAATTAAATGAAATAAACATAATGACATTGTCCCGCGCATAAAATTTAGCAGAATAAGCTGACGACATGAAGTTATAGCTACAAGTTCTTTAAGTACAAATCAAAGCATATAAGCTACATATGCAAGTAGAAAAATTTTAGGCAACATTTTACAATACTAATATAAAAACAATAAAATAAATAAATAATGTTATAGAATTTATATGGAATTCTGTATTTTATAAAATACAGAAATATAAGAATTATTTACAAATTATTACCTAAGATGGCCATTGGCCGCTTCACATAGCTAGGAGCATTTAATCATAATCATAGATAGGAAAGCTGTTTTTATTTGATATCCTAATATCAAAATTGAAATTGTATGCGAGGTGATGGATGTAGGCATGAAATTGTGGCTATGACTAGTTCTTCATGAATTGCATTGTTCCTTACAAACCACGGGAAGCAGGCGATTTGTCTGAAGATGCAATTCTGCATAGTCTGTAGTTACTTCCGATTGGTTTTGTAAGAGTAGGCCCAAACAGGGCAGGCATATATAACTGAGCATGAGACGCAAAATGGGTTTATAAATGTGTAACTTGTTATCAAGGACAGTTTCACGTGCGCTATCTTGGATTTAAGTTTCCACCTGTGATGACTCGATTGTTGAGAGCAGTAAAACATCCAGATCATTTGTGACCTTGAACTGAGAGGCATATAGGTAGAGACAAAAGTGTATGTAAGTGAAGTATTTAATGTGATGTTAATAGCTGTGGTTTCAATGGCTAAAAGCTGTGGTACTGTAACTAGATAATGAGATATAAAGCGTTTAACAAGAAAAGCGGTACCCAAGGCTTAATTTCTAAAATTAGAAGTGCTGGAGCCCTATGGAAGACTGTCAGGAAAGAAGAACTAAAATAGCAAAAATAAATAAAATGACTAGTAAAATAAGGAATAATTAAACAATTAAATTATTAATTATTAAAATTAAATAAATAATGATTAGAAGAGATAAATAAAAATATAATAAGTTATTAAATAATAGGTAAATACTAATTAAATATTAAAATAAAATACCGGATCTTGAGTTATTTCGGGTTTCGGCTAGAATTACAATTTCACATTAAAAATGAGAAATAACCGGTCTCCGGTTTATTAATCACTGAATATAATGTATTACTTCAAGGGATGACAGAAATAAATGCCATTCTTTTTCCAGAGACATCAATGAAAAACGTTAACATGGTTAAAGTGTCACTAATGTAAATACAGAGAATGTTATAAACAGTAACACAATACGGAGAAAATTTTAACGGATGACCTATAGGTATGAAAACAAAAAGAGAAGAGTCCAACATTTTCTGACTACGATCTCCTCTCAATATAATTCTAGCTGGCAAGCAGAATATCTTAGGGAAACAAGTTTTCATCGAATCCAAGGGATGGCTAAAAAAAAGTAACATTCCCCCGTCTATGGTAGGCGTCGTTCCAAAAACTCTGCAAGTGCTCTTTTCACGAGAAAGCATTGGGATGGAAAATATACCCACTGTCATAAATTCATTGTACTTTCTGGGGATTAAGCCTTTGACATGTGGGTGGGAAATTTTCTTTCCTTAAAAATCTCGACCTACATCCAAGGGTTTGTTTCCCAAGGAAAGAGGAGCATGTATTCAGAAGTTAAAATCGATTTTTAATATAATTTCATTATTAAAAATAACTTTTTCGAGGTTAGATTCCTGTTGAAATTGTTGTTCAGTTACACTAAGAAGTACCAAAGCCTTGTTATTTAAGGCTCTGGTGCGCTCCGGCTAGAATTATGATTTATCCCCAAAATTAAGAAGATAAGGCCACCTCTCTGCCGATTGATAGCAACTTTGTCAGTCCTATAAGTATTGTAGTTGCAGATACTAATGATATTCCATGGGCTAAGCTTGTTTTCTTGTAGGAAAAGTAAGTCACGGCAGTACTCATTTACAAAGCTACGAAGTTCGTTAAGTTTACGTGATAAGCCATTTGCGTTCCATGTAACAATATACAAAGAATTTAAAGAGTTATAACTCTTTTCTTCTCGGCGGATATAACTTTTAAAACTTCGCCGTTACAGAAATGGATGAAAGAAGCAAGCAGCTGTTCCAGATTTAAATCATATATTTGCTCCATAATTTCAAACATTTCTTTCGTTTCCAGCGTATTTTGCTACGTCTGTATGAGATTGGTATTGCTTTTACTTGTGTAGTACCATTATTTGTACGTCATGTATCAATTTTACTCGCAACCCTTTTTAATACCTCAGCATCATCATGCTGTGGAGTAATGTTATGTGCGATATGTATAACTTTATTATTGTGCTTTTCACATTTTCACGAGATTTTTGCTCTGCTGTTCCGGGTGTAACCATAGTTACAGAACATATGAGGTGCGGGTATTGGGTTCGAGGATTTGCGCTCGTTGTACCAAAATTTGTCATGAGTTTGTGGCACTAAAGTTAAGTTTTTTAGCATGCTAAAAATGCATGCTAAAATTATTTATTTATTGGATGAGACGGGAAATGAAATCTCCTGTATAATATGCAGATATTTTCAGTTTCTTGCTCTCAGAAAATTTTGCTTTATAAATGATTGAATTATGTTGTTCTTATGTTCCGGTTAAGGTTTTTATGCCTTTAATTAATCTGCATGATATATAGAAATATTAATAATTTAAATGTTGTTTAAGTGTGGCTAAGACTAATTTAGCATATTTGTTTACATTTAATTGTTGTTAAGGGCGGCTAAACCTAATTTAGCAGCCATATTTATTTACAAGTTGTTTAAGTGCGGATAATTCTAACTTAGCAGCCATATGTGTTTACATTTCAAACTTAGAAGTTCAGTGAATTAAGTCATTTTCTGCAACATCAGTGTCTTTTTGCCGAGTGGAACTAAAAGTAAACTTTCAGTTTTGTGCACCGAAAAATCTGCCTTCTTGCCTGCTGGCCGGAATGCTTGTTTTTGAGCAGGAACTCTAATTTTAATTGTAAAAATTGTTTTAACTGTATTTGGTGTTTTATGATTTTTATATTTTTCAAGTTTTAATGAAGATATTTTGAGGTTTTATGTATTTTTTCCTTGCCGCGAAGTAAGAACTGAACTAATTGAATGAGAAATATATCTGTAATGAAATTCCAGAAAATAATTTTAAATAAAATGCAGCAAAAAATGTGTATAATTTAATAGGCCGTACAAGAAAGTCATTTTTTGAAACTGCGATGTTACGGTTCTAAAAAATTTGGAGTTAGGTGAAAACGTACCAGGCTTATTCTCAACTTACAGGTAAGTAAGGTTTTTCAATAAAATCGTATAAGGTTAAAAACTTTTTCTTTTGTTTTCTTTATTTTGTCGTATTTAACATCCAGTGCTGGAACCTGCTGCAATCAGGTGAGTACGAAATAGTATCTAGTGATGAGAAAATTTTGAGTTTTACTCATGACATTTATGATAGGATACCCGACATCTTTTGAAGAGAGACTGCCTCAAACCTCAAATATACACTCATGTCCATAAATTAAGGATAATTCGGAGTCACGCGGAAATCGAACTTTAAAATAAATATATCACCTGTAAAATCACTACACACATCTTCAAGAGTCATATACAAATTTCAGGAAGTAACCAGATGACACCGATGGAACGTCACAATCACGAGAGTGTAATAGAGTGATATATAAGGAATACAGCCAAAGAAGTAAAATTGTTCGCAGGCGCTTTATAAGCATTTCAGTGCAATAACCGAATAGTTATGACACAAAGGACGCATTTGGATGATTTTTTACGTGGTAGAATTATCGGCCGTCTGGAATGTGGGCGTACCCAACTGGAAGTATCAGACGAACTTGGAATTGCCCAGAGTGTCATCTCCAGGCTTTGGCAACGATTCCAAGATGATGGTAATGTGAGTAGACGTTACAGCACAGGTCGCCCCAGAGTTACAACGCCGAATGAGGACCGGTATTTGGCAGTTAGGCGGAGCACAGCCAGCATTCTCACCGAATTTGAATCCAGTAGAGCACGTGTGGGACATGCTTGGCCGACGAGTTGCAGCCCGTCAACCTCCTCCTACATGTCTACCGGAACTTCGGAGAGCATTGCTTTTTGAGTGGTGTAATATCCGCCAAGATCAGATCGATAATTTGATACTCAGCGTGCCTAGGCGTTGTACGGACTGTATTGCACCGTCTGGGAGACATACAATGTGTTAACAATCATACCAATCATGTAATATTGGTTTTTTGTAAATAGGTTTTTTTTTTGTAATTTGCTCCAGGGAGAAAAAATCGTGATTTTTTTTAATAATATCAAATAGCATCTTATTTTCCTCTTTACCTTTTGTTTAATAAATAAGCTTCACAAATAGTCAAATTTGTTTTGCTTCTAACTCTTCCTTTGCCTGATTTTGCATTATCCTTAATTTATGGACATGAGTGTAAATTACGTTTGCCAGTTTATGCAGGCGCGCGCCATTTTAAACGCCGTTTTCTTGAAGTTGCCGGTGTTTGAGAAATTCAACTTTTTGCACCTGCGTATTTCTTCACACTTGCTTGATCACGCGTGAAATTTTCATGGCGATTGTTGTTCGAAATCTTTCTATTTCCATAATGTAATCCCATGAATCAATCAAATAATTTTCATACATTCATCACCTGTATTTCTTCATATTTTTGTACAGAATTATCCATATCAGACTTCTTTAACTTTCATTATACACTCGTGTCCATAAATTAAGGATAATTCGGAGTCACGCGGAAATCGAACTCTAAATAAATATATCACCTGTAAAATCACTACACACATCTTCAAGAATCATATGCAAATTTTAGGAAGTAACCAGATGACACCGATGGTACGTCACAATGACGAAAGTGTAAGAGAGTGATATATAAGGAATACAGGCAAAGAAGTAAAATTGTTTGCAGGCGCTTTATAAGCATTTCAGTGCAATAACCGAACAGTTATGACACAAAGGACGCCTTTGGATGATTTTTTACGTGGTAGAATTATCGACCGTCTGGAATGTGGTCGTACCCAACTGGAAGTATCAGACAAACTTGAAATTGCTCAGAGTGTCATCTCCAGGCTTTGGCAACGATTCCAAGATGATGGTAATGTGAGTAGACGTTACAGCACAGGTCGCCCCAGAGTTACAACGCCGAATGAGGACCGGTATTTGGCAGTTACTGCCAAAAGAAACAGGCGGAGCACAGCCTCATACCTGTCTCGTAAGCTCTCTTCAGCCACTGGTACGACAATTTCAAGGCAGACCGTGTACAGACGCTTAGAGCAGATTGGTCTATATGCTCGTAGACCTGTCAGATGCGTTCCACATACTGCAACTCACTGTCGCCTGCGGTTAGCCTGGAGTAGAGAGCATGAATTGTGGACACCGCAACAGTGGGCTTGTGTGATGTTTTCCGACGAGTCCAGGTTTAGCTTGCAGTCTGATTCTCGCCGGACTTTCATATGGAGAGCTCCAGGTACCCGTTACCACCAAGAAAACATCATTGAACGACACCGTTACAGTGGTGCAGGAGTGCTCGTTTGGGGTGGAATTATTCTGGGTTCCAGAACTGACCTGCATGTTCAAATTGGAACCATGACAAGCCAAATCTATCGGGACGTCATTCTGGAACAACATGTACGTTTGTTTCGGGGCGCCATGGGCGCACAATTTATGTTTATGGATGACAACGCCCGTTCTCACAGTGCAAACATTGTAAGCGAACGCTTACAATGTTTGCACGGATCGGAGGATATCACCCGTATGGACTGGCCAGCATTCTCACCGGACTTGAATCCAGTAGAGCACGTGTGGGATATGCTTGGCCAACGAGTTGCATCCCGTCAACCTCCTCCTACATGTCTACCGGAACTTCGGAGAGCATTGCTTTTTGAGTGGTGTAATATCCCCCAAGATCAGATCGATAATTTGATACTCAGCATGCCTAGGCGTTGTGTACGGACTGTATTGCATCGTCTGGGAGACATACAATTTATTAACAATCATTCCAACCACGTAAACCATGTAATATTGTTTTTTTTGTAAATAGGTTTTTTTTTTTTTTTTTTTTTTTGTAATTTGTTCCAGGGAGAAAAAATCGCTAATTTTTTTAATAATATCAAACATATAGCATCTTTTTTTGCTCTTTACCTTTTTTTTAATAAATAAGCTTTACAAATAAGTCAAATTTGTTTTCCTTCTAACTCTTCCTTTGCCTGATTTTGCATTATCCTTAATTTATGGACATGAGTGTAAATCCTCATACAATAATACATTGCTAACCAGTACAAAAAAAATGGATAATTATTATAAGCAACCTAACGAACTAATTAACAAATATTAATCATCAATAAACTTCTATGAAATATAATAATACAACCACATCAAACTGAATTTATATTACTAAACACAAATTCAATGTTTCAAATCATTTTGAAATTTTTTCTTAATACCAGTATGAAAATTGTAAGAAATAAACATATCAATATTAAATAAAAATTATTCAATGAAATTAAATAAACATTTGATAATATTTATGAGAAATTATGTAAATTTATGCATATTCAACATACAAAAAATTAAAAAAATTCTAAACGAAATAGTATACGGTATACTAAATTTAAGTAAAACATTACTTTACAGATTTAGAGTTCCAAGAATTACAAAAATTGGATTTGCCTTCGAAGTCTCTTAGGAGCTTTTACTTCGCAGAAAAGAACTTATATCACGTCAGGTGTTATTCTATTAATTATTTATATTAGATTTATTGCCATCTTCGATTAACACAATACCACCAGTTTCTAAATTGTCATGAAAATTGGGATTCTTCAATCGAAAGACAGAATAAAATTTGGATAACTCTAAATTTATCGGACATCCCTCTGATCTGCTGTGAAGAAGTCCAGTATTATGCAAATAAGTTTTAAGAACTTTCTTTTAAATAGCCTTTACCTGCGACTTACCAATATTTTTTTTTTATTTATTAGGATTCTATTTACATCAATAGTATTACCCATAAGCATTTTGTTTTGTTTCGTTTTAAGAATCACATCTGGTAAAAATAAAAATTCTTATAAGAGATCTGAATTCGAAACAGAATTTATTTGCGTATATTCACGGGTGCACCGAATCTTTTAAAAATAGGGGTTTTGGTGTAAATCGCTGAAGACGGTATACAATTATGTATTTTAAAGAGCGTCTTTTTCATCTGGCTGAAGTACTAAAAATTTCATAGTTTAATATACATACAAAATAATACGAATAAGGGACTACGGAAAATAGAAAAATTCATTTTTCGAAGTTGAAACAATTATTTTAAAAATCATTAGTGAAGCAAAAGTCTTAAAAAAAAGGGGGGAAAACGTAAAACTTGCAAAACAGACATCATTAACATTATTTTAAGGTAAAGATAAGTTTAAAAATTTATAAAATGTAAATGATAATGTGTTTTATTTCATTTTTCACGTTTTTCTCAAAAAATGAGTTTTTTATTATTTACATGCATATTTATAAAATACTATCTATCAATTAAGCTTGAAATTGCGTTTCGTAATGAGCTTGACATTGCATTTATATTTTACAAAGCATGCTTTCATTTTTTTTTTTTTTTTTTTTTTTTTTTTTTTTTCCGTGTATTGAAAATACATTGCAGCCATGAACTTTACCTTTAAGAAAGGAAAGAGGTTACTACATGGCATCTGAATTAAAAAACATAACAATGTGTTTACATTGCAACATCAAATAAGTTTATATAAAAATTTAAACAATACTCACGATATTGTGGGAAACTGAAGCGCAAAACTCATTCGCTGCACCTAAGTATCCTCGCTATTTTCGTCTGGCGTTGCAATCGCGACCTCTTCAAAGTGAAAGAAGAATTTTGACACCGAACTTTCCTGTTCTAGCGGATGGATCCTACTATTGGTCAGAGAGAAACTATTTGCGTTTTCTTTCTCTTTCTTGAGTGATTACGTAATGCATTTCGTTATTCGTCCATTGTAGACTGCTTACAATTTTAAAAAAATAATGGGTAAAGTAGGGTAAAGTAAAAGAATTCATTAATAGTTTAAGTGTCTAAGAGATAGAATATCTAAATTTACGTTAAGACTTTATTATTTATTTGGGAGACACCAAGTGTTTGTCCTTTTCGTCATTTTCAATGAAAATATAAAGCGTATTTTACTTTATAACGCGATAATAAATCAATCGTATAAATGATAAAAGAAAATCTTTCTTGTGATTTACGACCAGCTACCGATGAATTAAAGATGAATAAACCGATTTGTAAATTTAATGGACCCTGTCTGAAAATGTTAAACTTCTGTTTGTTGGGCCCATCAGCGGCCGAGTGGTAAAGTTACTGAACAATGTTTGTTCGGTACGAGGTTCGAATCCCACGAACGGGCTGGCTGCATGGGTGTTTGCTTGGTTATCTCCATGTGTAACATATATACGAGCCAGTTCTCTTAGAAAGTTCTTGACGAAGGCATTCCTCCCCCTTACGCAGATAGTCCTCGAGGCTTTGTCGTAATCCCACAAATTAAAATCAAATCATCTGCTTACTGCTTACTGCAGAATGATGCAAGTATTCATCTACAAACCACCATTAAAAAAAAAAAAAAAAAAAAAAGAAATCTAATGTGTACGCCACATGACTTCCTTATACGGAAAGTTAAATTTACACGCATTTTCTCCTGCATTTAATTCAAACTTGTTTCCTTAATTCAGTGCTCACTTCGCGACAAAGCAAGTATACATAAAAACTCAAATTATCGTCATTAAAAATTGAAAGATATAGAAAAACATAAAACACCAAATACAGTTAAAACAATTAAAGAAACAGTTTTTTACAATTAAAATTACAGTTTCTACGCAAAAAGAAGCAATTCGGCCAGCAGACAAAAAGGCAGATTTTTCGGTGAACAAAACTAAAGTTTGGTTTTGGTCCCACACGACAAAAGGCACTGAAGGTGCAGAAAGATTTAATTCACTATTCTGCTAAGTTTCTAATATAAACAAATATGGCTACTATGGTAAATCAAATTAGGCTTAGCTGCACTTAAACAAATTTTAAATTATTGATAATTCTACAACTAGTGCATGCAGATTAACTAAAGGCGTAAAAACTTCATCCGGAAGATAAGAACAACATAATTACATCATTTTAAAGCAAAAAAATGCACAATTTACCAACATATAAGATTAAAAACCTGAGCTCACTGAGCCGAGTAATAGAGTGGGTATATATATGTAAGATAAAAATGTATGAATCAGAATTATAATATAACTATAAACATTAATTCTTCCTCTCTATTCTAAAATCGTAATAACTTATCTGCATTGCATCATTCAAATTAATCATGCGATCTTACGTAACCGTTAATACCATATGCCTCTTGACGACCAATCACCGAATTGTAAACCAAAACTTTTCTCTTCGCGTGCTTTCATCTTTCATAACGACGCACTTCAGCTTTAGCTCTCTACTGTGCTAAGATGTAATTTCGCTGGCTTGCTTTCTATCTCAACAATATTAAAAATGTAAATCTTCTGTGTAAAGGCACGATTAGAGTGCCAAGTGATTGTGGCCACATATATCAATAGGAAATAAAAATGGAATTAAAACTGCTTCGACTGCCATGTTCTTTAGATATTACCAAGTTAGCATTACTAGCATACTACGCAATCAAATTCTTCTTCAGTATGGGTCTAATCACGCATCGACACTGCTCCGGCTTTTCCTTTGCTCTTATTATGACATATATTTATATATCTTGGGTAAGGCCGATGGCAACCAAACGGGAGGTGCACGATTTCATGTTATAGCAGTCCTAAATACAAAATTTCAACGTTTTGAGGCTATTCAATTTTGAGTTATGAGTGATACATGCATACATACGTACGTACGTACAGGCGCCACAAAAAAAAAAAAAAATCTCCTTTGAATGAATTTAGAATTAGTTTTATAATTCCTTTGGGGAAAGAGAGTACTTTATTCTCTCCTTAGGCACAGGTGTCACTGCGTCAACTTAGTGACTTGGTGGAGCTATTGGAAAATTGGAACTCGCAAGAAGATACAGAATTTAATTTAGAAAAGACTTGTGCAATGTTTTTTCCCGCGGGGTGGTAGAGTTACTCGACCTCCCAAGTTAAAATATAATGCTAAACGATTAAAGTTCGTTGAAAAGATGAAATACCTCGGTGTTATTATCGATACGAAATTAACTTTTTTGGATCATTTAAAGGATGTATAAAAAAGAACTGATGGTATTTTGAAATATTATTGCAATACTTTTACTGCGGAAACTCTTGCAAAGAAGAGCTCTACTTTGTTGTTTATTTTTTAAAATGTAGTAATTCCAATTGTTATGTATGGCATTGGCGCATGGGGCTACAGAGCGGGGGGGGAGTTGTGAGAATTAGACAAAAATTAGGTACAATAGAGAGAGGCTGGATGCTTGAGGCTACTCATGCTTTCCGGAATATTTCAACGGAGGTGGCTTGCCGATTTCCACACCCCTCTCTTATATCAATACGGCTTTTTCTATAACAAATTTTTAATGAAAAAAATATATTACATCATTAGAAATATCTAATATAGAACTGAAAACCGATGTCTTTGAAGAATGTCTTGAATTGATTCACCCTGCAAATAAATTTGGACTAAATTTTGATCGATTATTATGTACTGTAAATGAGTATGATATTTATACTGATGTTCGGGCCTAGGAGGAAACGTTGGTTGCGCATTTGTAGTGTACTACTACGGATCTGAGATTGACCACAAAAAAATTATTATTAAACTTCACGAATACAGTGTACCAGGCTGAATTATATGCAATACTTTGACCGGGATCGAAAATAAATTATCTGGTGGTCAATGTGTTCACATATTTTCTGATGCACTAACGCCCTTGCAATCACTTTCTGCGCTTGGGTTTGATAATAAACTTATTGTGAATATTAAAATGAAATATAGAATTTTAAGTACAAAATATAATATTAAAATACTGTAAAGTCCCCTTCTCTGAAGAACGCTTGGTCACCCGCATTAAAAGAAGGAAGAGAACCTTCTTCTTGCCTCGGCCGGAAGAGGGGAGCGGGCTTCACCCCTGGTCGCAGGTGGGAGTAAGAAGAGATGTGGAAGAGAAAAGAGTGGAAGCTGGTTGTGCTACTGTAATGAAAATGTATTTGTTTTTCTAAAATGTACATAGTTGTACATATAAGTATCTGTACATAGTTGTATATGTAAGTAAATACTTAACCTAGAACAGGTCTTGTTTATTTGATGGAGATACGACTATGGAACAATATATAGGATCAAGGCACATGTAGGTTTCCATGGTAATGAGAGGGCTGACGCACTGGCAAAAGAAGCCACACTTGGCAACTAAAAAAATTAAACTGCAGGGCTCTGGAAGAAACCTATTGGAATTTTATGCAATAGTATATATGAAAAATGGAAAAACAATTGGGATTTCTTGGAAAAAAAATTATTATATGCGTATTATACAGATTTATAAGAGAAGAAAGTGCTACACTTATATACATCTGAATCAGGTTTTTGACGGGACATGGACGTTTTCCCATGTACTTAAATAGATTTGCCCTGCAGGAAAACAATCTTTGTTGGCTATGTAGAGTAAGAGGTGATAATGTTTACTTCGTTGAAACCTGTACCCTGCCTGCTAGTATTAGAGATAAAATGAAAAACGAATTTCCAAAAAATCTTAAGGATTATAGTAAAATGCCACTTTATTCCAGGGAAATAATGAATATTATCAACACGCACAGAGGTACTTCGCTGGAGTGGATGTGTGAATGATGAGTATCTGTTAGCTTTTTTTGTGTGTGTTCTTTTATTACATGTTCAACTGCTTCTTCTTTTTTTTTTTTTTTTTTTTTTTTTTTTTTTTTTTTTTTTTTAAGTTCGTTTTTGTTTTGTCGGGCTGGCCTCTAAAAGCTTTATGGCTGAATGAATTTATCGACCGGGGGAGCGGGGTGCTTCGCTTTTGTAATAACATAGTAATAGGTGTCACTGCAAAAACATCCTTAAATTGCATTCGAGAGCGGTTAAAAGGGATATTTTCGTTGAAATATGAAACCCGGAATTTTTGGTGATTACAATACTTCCTTTGCTTCGTACAGGGAAGTAAAAAGTCTAGGAAATACACAAAAAGGGAAGGAATAAATGCGTGGGATGTCAGAAGAGCTAGCAGGCGTCGTAGATTTGAAAGCTGTTTCTGTTCGTTGACAGAATATAATTAAATCGTACATTGTGGGGAATATGTAAACATTGTACAATAAAAGCAAAAGCTCCAACTTAGTATTTTGGGTGAGCTAGAACACAATGATGTGTAAATTCTTTTGTAAATACAGTAAAACCGATGAACGCGGAGGTTACGCCTTTGCACATAGTGCGTACGGCACAGTTGAATTCCGCAAAATTAACTTCGCATAGAAAAATTGCGTTAGGTATAATTCCTGTTAAGAAAGTTTTGTATAATTTAAAACAAATTTAAATATTGTTATAATTAAAAGGTGAAAATGAAACCAAATGTTAACTGAAAGGAGTGTTATGAATGCTTAGAAAAGTAAGGGATATGATTATTTTTTAAAAAAAGGTGGTGGTTGGGTCAATAAATGACGCAACTCTTTAAAACGTTTCGGGGTAAAGGGGGGGAGCACAGTCTTTCGATGCCCTTCACAGTGTCCTCTTCTTTCTTCGTTTGGGTCAATCTGCAATGCAAACTCAAGCAGTTTATGGGTCTTTTTTAACAATTTATTTCGCTTTTTGAACGTTAATTTCGAATTATCTTCTTTATTATAACTGCTTTCACTGTCAGCTGATGTTGTAAGATTATTCAGGTCGTTATTCGTGCCTTCTCGATTAATTCTTTTACTTCTCCATGTTTCGTATCTGGAGCTCCTTCACCGTCAATTGCTTTTGCAATTTGTACAATTCCTTTGGTTTCATTTTCAGTCGATGGAAACTCTTTAAAATATTAACTAACTTCTCGCCAGAGCTGGTGGGAAACATTCATTGTTGATGAACGCTGAATCGCATATGAATGAAATTCTAGTATTTGACAAATCGAATAGAAAGAAATTAAGACAACGCATAAAAGTTAAATCATCTTCCTCAAATCCGCGTCGGGCAATGCATTTCTTCTTAGTGCCATTTATGTATTACTTCTTTATTTCAATGACGTTTATTTTTTATTTATTTGTTTACGATATGTTCTTTTTATTCCGAATATTAATTTATTGTGCGTAAACATAAGAAAAAAGTTTAAAAAAGTTTTGTGTTAATTATAATATAGTTAAACCCTATGCCCCCTTCACGGAAGTTTGGTTCGTTATACCCAATTCCATTAGAAAATTTATATTCTACCCCCTCCTCAAAAAAATAATTAAAAACTGACTTATAAATCACAGAAGAATTAATTAGAATTTTAACATTTACTAAAAATATGAATAATTCTATTTTTTTTTTAATTTTATCAATTGTTAATTATAATTAATATTACGCGCAATTGTTAAATTTTTTTCTTTCTTTTTTGTTTTACCGTACTTTAATAATTTTACGTGGTAAACTACCTAACAGAAATGTCAGAACTGTCGTTTTCCACAAACACATATTTTTATCTATTTTAAGCATGTATTTCAATATAAAATACACATTTATAATTGTAAATAAACTATGTTCTGCTTTTCCAAGATCTGAATGTCACATCTTAGTTAACATGAAGTTATAACATCAAACTTGTAAGAAAAATTCTTAAATAATTAGGCTTTTAAGCTAAGTATTTGCTTCTCAATGTTTTCATAAAGTCTCCGAGATAAAAACTGCATAAAAAAGGTGGGAAGGGAAGGAAAAAAAAAAAAAAAAAAAGAAAAGAACAATATCTTTAACACTTTTTCTGCTTTCCTAATATCCTAAACATCGAAGATTTTAAAGGATTGATAATTTTTATGTTAAAGCTTGCAGCTGCCTTGATTAGCATAATGGCTAGCGATGGTAACTGCGTACGAATGGGCCCGGATTGGCATCCCGCAGAAGGCATCGATGTTTGTAAATGTAGAGTACATTGAGGCACTGAGGTACTTAGAATACAGGCAAGCCGAAACTCATCTCCAGTGCTTTGGTGGTGGATGATCCTCGGACCGGATTAGGAGGTGAAGAAGTCACTTCGTTTGCAGCTAACCTGTGTTTTAACACATGAAATAAACTTCTAGGCATATTTTTTGTTAGCATATCATTTGACCAGTAGTCAATTATCGTAGCGATAAATGACAGCAATCCCAGCAATAATCGTAATGAAAACTGATAGCAGTCATAGCAATTATGGCATGTGTAATATGAAAAAAAAAATCAGAAATCAGTCCATAGTTCATTAGTTCGTAATTCTATAAGCTTGTGAGCCTGTGTGAGCGCTACAATTCCTTTATCAACAACAATCGAAGAGTCAGTTACATCGCTAGCCGCGTAGAAATCGCTGAGAATCTGAAGTCAAAGCTGGTGGAGCCAGAGTATAGAGTAGGTGATGGGACGCGGTCAGATTTGCATCTGAAGAGAGATTGGTGGAGCACAGGCACAGTGCGAAATGACTATTCGCAGGCATAATAGGGGGACGGGGGTTCACAGCATTACATAAATTTAGTATAGGTCAAGCGAAAACGGGGGCGGGGTCAATGTTCAATTTAAGAGTTAATTTTAGTAATACAGTAAATTATTGATAAATGTTTTAAACTTCAATGAATGGAAATAGAAAGGCAACGAAGCAAATTTTAAGACAATTGGCTAATATTTTAAACGCATAAATTAAGAATAAAGAATTTTACCAAAATTACGTGTGTGCTCTTAGTAGAGCACCAGGTCTTCTGGTGTAGTTAACTAAATTAAAATCATATTTCAATTCTGGAATACTGTCTATACCCGTTTTTGTGAATATTTTCCAAAAACCTTTTAGCTATCTTTGGCATAATTTTTTTGATTTGAAGGATTTTAAATTCCTTGTGAATTGCTGAATTCCTTATGAACCACCTACATCTGGTGATTTGTCTTAGCATGGTATTTTGCAAAATTTGTAATTATTTTCATATGAATATTACTGGCAAAGCCCAAATAGGACATGCATATGTTATTATGTGTCGCAACATGGATTTATAGAGGAGTGGCTTATTATCTAAAGATAAAACGGAATTCGGAGCAGTTGGAGGAAGAGTTTACCTTCAGCCGCTCGGAATTTATTTACTATGTGTGAAGTGCGGGGCTTCCATGTTAATGTTTTATCTAGCATACAACCAAGGTATTTCACACTCTTAACCCACGGGATGTGCGTTCCATACATAAATATTTTTTGCTGAATTTTTCTTTTTCTTGTGAAGATAATTGCCTGTGATTTCTCCACATTTATTTGAATTTTCCATTTTTGGATCCAGGCCTCCTGTGTATTTGTAATGCTTGAGTAACATGGTCTAGAAATGCATTTGTTTGAGAGAATCGCTGTATCGTCAGCGTACATGGCTAGTGTAGTGAAAGGTGTTTGTGGTATGTCTTTCGCATAAAGTAAAAAATAAATTGATCCGACCAAAGCGGGGTCTCTGAGGGACCCCAACGAAGGTATTTCTTTGCGTGGAAAGTGTATTTTTATATGGAACGACAAAGTGTCTATCACAGAGATAAGATTTGGTGATGTTAATGATGTAACCTGGGAAACTCAGGTTTATGAGTTTGTAGAGTAGCCCGTCAAGGCAGACACGATCGAAAGCGTTCGATATATCGAGAAATAGTGCAGCAGTACTTTCACCATTCTGTAGTCTATTTGCGATAAACTCCGTGACCTGGTAAACCTGATGTGTTGTTGAGTGCTTCCTCCGGAACCCATGTTGTTACTGTATCAGAACACTCTTTTCATTTATATGTTCCAGTATTCTGTTATAAATCACTGCCTCAACAATTTTATTGAGGGTGGAGAGAAGATCCTCGAACCGTTCCCTGGGACATTGTTCATTAAAATTACGGTAGAGTTGCTCAGTTAATGCGATGGGACTACCATTTGTACGACCAATTGTGATATCTTTTAACCCGTTCATTGCTACCTGTACTTGTTAAAATTTGAAAAAATTCTGGGAAACGTAATTATATACAAATATATATATATATATATATATAAAGTGAAAACTTAAAAAAAAATAACTTAAGAATTGCTTTCAGTCGAAGATATCCTAAATTTGGTTATATCACGTTTTCACAGATTTGGAGGTTCACTATAATCGCATAAATTGATTGTATAGGAAATTCGTTGGGTCCAAACAGTTCGATCGTTATATCTGAATGTGAATGGTATAAGCCGTTATAGTTCGTTATAAGCCGGGTTTGCTATAGCGGGGTTTGAGTGTGTGTATATATGTACACTGCTGGCCACCGTAAATGCAACATTCTGAAGGAAGCATGCAAATAACATGAAATTTACAACATGCATTAGCGGAGGTGAGATATGCAAATGATTAGAATTTCAGCGCAGACGCACATTACGCGCGCCTGTGGCGTCACTTCAAAGCGCTATTTAAGTCTTGCAGTTATCGACGATTTCAAGTTCGGCAATTGTGTTTTTCTTTTGGTTTTTTTCACAAAAAAAAAAAAAAAAAAAAAAAAAAAAACCCTATCATTTATGCCTTGTAGAACAACGATCATCGTTTGATCAAGTATCCGAGTTCGACAGAGGAAGGATAGTGGCCTACCAAGAGTGTGGATTATCTTTCAGGGAAATCGGTGGTCGTTTCGGACGAAACTAAACAACTGTAATGCGGATATGTGACCGTTGGATGCAGGAGGGCACGATGGACCGACGTGTTCGATCGTGTCCACCTCAATGCACCACTTCACCTGATGACAGGAACATTGTGCGCATGGCAGTGACGGATCGCTCAGTCACATCACGAACCATAGCACAGCACATTCAGTCTGTAACGCATCATCCAGTGTTTGCGCGTACTATTTGACGCCGTTTACAGCAGAGTGGTCTGTTCGAAAGACGTCCATTGCTTCGTCTACCCTTGACGCAGAACCACAGACGTCTCCGCCCCAATGGGGCGATGAAAAAAGGATGTGGACGGCAGAATGGAATGAAATTGTCTTTACGACGAGTCATGCTTCTGTCTGCAACACCACGATGGTCGGATTCGAGTCTGGAGAGACCGTGAAGAGAGGATGCTGAACAACTGCGTTATGCACCGCTATATTGGTCCTGCACCGGGTATTATGGTATGGGGGATATTGGATATCACTTTCGCACTCCTCTAGTACGCATTTCCGGTACTTTACACCGAGCGCGCGCTACATCTCCGAGGTGTTGGAGCCAGTTGTCCTTCCTTACCTTCAGGGCTTGCCCACAGCCATATTTCAACAGGATAATGCGCGACCACACGTGGCACGCATTGTCCAAGGGTTCTTCGTCAATCGCCAGATTGAATTGCTTCCCTGGCCGGCTCGCTCTCCGGATCTTTCGCCGATAGAAAACATGTGGTCCACGGTTGTTGAACAATTGACACAGATTACATCCCAAGTTGCCACACCAGATCAACTTTGGCAACCGGTGGAAGCTGCTTGGTCTGCTGTACCCCAAGAACACATCCAAAGTCTCTTTGAATCAATGCCGAGGCGTGTGGCAGCGGTGATCTCCAACAATGGCGGCTACTCTGGCTACTGATTCTGGAAGGAACCACATTTCACAGAAGTATATAAACTTAATCATTTGATACTTGGTCAACATGTTATCTACTAAATAAATTTTGTTGTGATATTTCTTGTCTTTCTTGGTGTTGCAATTTGGGTGGCCAGCATATTTTGGGTGTATATGCGCACATATATGTAATAATGTAGAAAAGTTGATTGCGTAGATGTTGATGCATGATGAAAAAGAAACTTGGAATTCCAAATTTAAATAGTATTTCTCTTATTTCAATTATGGCAAAGCACACTTGGGCTATGTGCTTAAGGGGAGGGATGCCTTCATGGAATACTTTCTAGTGGAAACTGGCTCGTATACACGTTACACCCGGGAAAACCACGAAAAAGCCCATGCAGCCAGCCCGTTCGCTGAATTCAAACCTCGGATCGAACTACCAGTGTTCAGCGACTTTACCGCTCGGCCGCTGGTGGGCGACGCAGTCCAGATAGGTTTATTATGATTATTCTATTTTTAGAGCAGAGCGGGGAAATACCCAGATTAAAATGAACTGTTAAGGACTATTGCAAATTTCATTTAGAATTTTGATTTCCACAGCTTTCATGTTACCTAAATATTTTGATATTTACATAGATATATAACATATTTTACATAACCACAATTTTTTTTTGGTGTTTTGTATTATTTTAAATTAAGTAAATATTTGTAATTAATTATATGGAATTAGACCAGAAGAGCTAGTAATCTCGAAACGGCATTTTGCGTCGAATCACTATAAACGTCTGTATAAGTTTTCAAATTGTTGCCACCAATATTAACGCCCTGTATTACATTTAAAGAAAATAAATAATGAAGAATGTACATGAATGTATATATGTTTCGTTCATTGTGAAAAAACAGCGATACCTTGCCATCACATTTTGAATAACGTAGTTCTCCACCCGAACATGGGCACCTGGAAGCCCGAATCTTGAATTTCGAATTCGTGTTATTTATCTGTTTCCTATTTTGTGAACTTTAACGAATTTTTAATTAAGAAACTTAACGATTTCAAAGCCAGCAGTGGCAACACACTATGCGGAATAAAATATTTTTATCTCCAGTGCTCGAGACTATCTGTCAGAATTTTAAAGATACATTGTTTTTAAATATTTATAGCCCGAATATTCTCGAAACGTGTATATGTGTAAATTGAAAGTTAAAAAAAAAAAAAAAAAAAAAAAAAAAAAAACCGCCTGTTTGGTCGTAATATAAAATCTGAAACCATTCAAATATTTATTTATTTAGTTAATTTTTGTGTGTTTCCGTACTGTTATTTATTTGTTTTCATTTATTGAGAGCACTTAGTGTAATAATTTTGTGCTTCTTTTTTTGTGTATTTTATTCAAATTTGAATCTGAAGGAGATTTCAGTCACTTTTCATGAATGAAAAGAAAGTGAAAGAATTTTATTTCTTTATAGACTACAGATAAGCAGTACAATGAACATAACATCTATATGCACTTTTTTTGGATATTATAATTAAAAAATTAATGGAAAATCCGGCGACTCGTTTTATTCTGATAAACTCTACTGCCGTGGAGTTCAATACATGTAGGAATGCCGGTATGAGTATTCTTATTTTACAATTTAATATGCTTTAAGGCGTTTTCAATTTTTTGAACAAAATACTGTCCAATACGCATTTTAAGGAATACGTTAAAATTTGTGCTAGAGTATAAAATTTTTGCTTTCTATTATTATGTTTATATAGGTATTTTAGAAGAACATAAGCTTAGATCATAGATGTCACTTCTGAGCAAATTGCCCACCCAAGGGGGCAATTTGCTCAGAAGGGCTATTAATTTCGTTTCGGCATTTTTCGTTGATTCACTATGAACGGCTAATCACTTTTCAAATTGTTGCCGCCAAATGTTAGAACCCTGCATTATATTTAAAGAAATTAAATAATGAAGAATCTGCTTGAATGTATGTATGCTCTCGCATTATGAAAAAACAACGGTATTTAGAGAATAGGTAAATTTGTAGTCCTCCATTCGAATATGGGTATCTGGAAGCTGAAATTTGGGATTTGTTTTATGATCTATTTCACATTTTGTAAAACTTTAATAAATTTTTTATTACCAAAATCAACAATTTAAAACGAACAATGGCAACAGTGTACGAAAAAAAAAAGCATTTTTATCTCCAGCGTGTGAAAGTATGTATCGGAAATTCTAAAGATGAGTTCTTTTTAAATTACACCCATGTCCATAAATTAAGGATAATTCAGAATCACAAGGAAATTGAACTCTAAAGTAAAAAATTTCACCTGTAGAATTATCGCAGACATGTTCAAAAATAATATACAAATCACAGGAAGCCATCAGATGACGCTGATAGTACTGTAGAGACATTAGGATTTTTTAAAAGCAGGCAAGATGAAAAATTAGCAACGCCTTCGCCAGGAATCGAACCGCGGACCTCTGAAATACCGGCCCAGTGTGCAGAACCACTACACCACGAAGACACGCCAAGAAGGTGGGAGAAATATCTTATATACTCCCCCTTTTAAAGGGCAACTGGGATTTTTAGAGAACCCAATCGCCAAATCCTGGGTGGGGAGAAATCATCATCCACCACCCTTTTAGTTCGGGCGCCACTATAGAGACATTAGGAATTTTTGGAAGCAGACAAGATGGAAAATTAGCAACACCTTCGCGGAAAATTAGAACCGCGGACCTCTGGAAAACCGGTCCAATGTGCAGACCACTACATCAAGAAGGTGGGAGAAATACCTTATAGTACGTCACAATGACGACAGTGTAAGAGATGTGTATATAAGGAATAGTACCAAAGAAATAAAATTGTTTACAAGCGTTCTGTAAGCTGCTAAACTCCACAACCGAATAGTTATGACTCAGAGGACGCATGTGGAGAATTTTTTACGTGATAGATTTATCGACCGCCTGGAGTGTGAGTGTCAGATGAAAATATCCGAGGAACTTGGAATAACCGAAGCCGAAGTTTCATCTCTAGGCTTTGATAACTATTCGAAAATGACGGAAATGCCAAAAGATATTACAGTACAGTACAGGTCGCCCCACGTCCCAGAGTTACAACGCCGAATGACGACCGATATGTGGCAGTGGCTGCCAAAAAAAGCAGGCGAAGCACAGCATCAGAGTTTCGTCAGCAAACTTCATCACGCGAACGACAATTTCAAGGCACACCGTGTACAGAAGTTTGAGACAGATTGGTCTATATGCTGGCAAGCCTGTCAAATGTGTTCCGCTTACGGCAACTCAGTGTCGACAGCGGTTAGCCTGGAGTAGAGAACATGCATTGTAGGCATCGTCACAGTGGGCTTGTGTGATGTTTTCCGACGAGTCTTTGCAGTCTGATTCCTGTCGCACTTTTATATGAAGAACTCCATGTACTTGCTATCACCTAGATAAAATCTTTGAGCGACACCGTTACGGTGGTGTATGATTGCTCCTTTGAGGTGGAATTATACTATACTCCACAACAGATCTGCATGGACAGATCGGAGCCATAACAGGTCAAATTTATCGGGACATTATTCTGCAACAACATGTACGTTTGTTTAGGGCGTCATGGGCGCAGAATTTGTGTTTATGGATGACAACGCCCGTCCTCACCTTGCAAACACTGTAAAGGAATGCCTTCAATCTGAGAGTATAACCCGTATGGAATAGCCATCATCCTCAGGTGACTTAAATCCGATAGAGCATGTGTTGATAGAGCACATGCTTGGCCGAGGAATTGCAGTCTACCGAGCCCCTCCTTCCATATGTATCGAAACTTCGGACAGCATTGCTTGCTGAGTGGAGTAATCTTCCCCAAAATCAGCTCGATAATTTGATACTCAGTATGCAATTTTTATGCTCTGTATTTCATCGTCCGGGAGACATACAATGTAATAACTATCATACCAACCATGTAGTGTTAAGTTTTTGTTAGGGATATATTTTTTGTATTTGCTCCCGTGAGTAAAAATCGTAGTTTTTATAAATGGTATCATACATACACCAGCTTTTTTGTTCTTTATATTTTCTTTAATAGATGAACTCTATGAATAAGTCACGTTTGTTTTGTTTCTGAACCTTTATTGCCCGGAGCTGGCATTATCCTTTATTTATGGACCTGCATGTATTTTGTGATATTGCTGTTGAATTGAATTTTATGGTTCAAATGCGAAGAATATGATATTTAATAAATAAAAGTAACACACAAAACGTTAATAAAAGGCCCTTTCGGGCGAAATATAAAGTCTGAAAGCTTTCTTTTTATTTTTAGTCCAAAGAGATTTGAATCCCGAAGGACTATTAGTTTCGTTTTGGCATTTTGCGTCGGACGGATAAATGTCGGTTCACTTTTCAAACTGTTGCCATAAAATGTTAGAGTCCTGCATTATGTTTGAAGAAATTAAATAATGAAAATCTGCGTAAATGTATGTATATTTCTCACATTGTCATAAAATAACGGTACATAGAGTCATCGAATTTTGAATAACGTAATCCTCCAACGAATATGAGCATGTGGAAGACCAAATTTGAAATTTGAAATTTGTTTTATGATCAATTTCCTATTTTTTAAAACTTTGACGAATTTTTGATTAACAAACTCAAGGATTTCAAAGCGAGCAATGGCAACGTTGTGCAGAAAAAACATTTTTATCTCCAGCGCGTGAGTCTCTGTATCGGAAATTCTAAAGATATGCTCGTTTTAAAATTATTTTGCGATATTGCTGTTGCACTGGATCTTATGGTTTAAGTGCGAGGAACGTGATATTTAATAAAGAAAGGTAACATACAAAATGTTAAAAAACGCCCCTTTGGACGTAATTTAAAATCTGAAACATTTCAGTTTTTTTTTTTTTTTTTTAATTTTATTCATTTATTTTGATTATTTTTCTCCTGGAGAACCGATTGAATTAATGAACTTCAGATAGAATGTCGTAACATGGTTACCCGACATGGGAATTTTTAAAAGTATACTGCGAAAAAAAAGTTCTATATCTCCCGTTCTACTGGGCCGATTGACGAAATTCAAATTGCATTCTTCATGTCTCGAAAGCGCGATTTAGTATATATATTAGATTTATATACAACTCTATTCTAACGCAGTTATTTTGACACGACATAGGACTTTTCTGAAATAACATACCAATATTTTTCCATATTTCGATTCTACGACTCACATTATGCCCAAATATGAAATTTTGTAAATTCTGGTTCGAAATTTACGGAGAAATTCACAAATTTATGTTGGCGCTTTTTTTCAGTTGGCGTTAAGAATATTTCACTTGGCGAACTTCTTAATATAATATATATAGGGTCCACCAGCGCCCGAGCGATAAAATCGCTGAACACTGGTAGTTCGGCCCGAGGTTCGAATCCCGCGAACGGGCCGGCTGCATGGGTATTTTCGTGGTTTTCCCCATGTGAAACGTGTATACGAGCCACTTTCCCTTAGAAAGTCCTCCACGAAGGCATTCCTCCCCTTAGGCAGATAGCCCTCGAGGCTTTGTCGTAATTAAATAACTTAACTTAACCTAATATAATATATGGCAATCCATTTTCCTTTCTCGGAGAGGAAAAAAAAATCACAACGTTCTTTCTTTCAAAATGTGCTTTATATTATATTTTTATGCTATTATTTTAAGTATTTTTTTTTTTTTTTTCGAATTTCATTTTAATTGTTTAAGGTGCATGGTTTCTTTCGAATAACTGTTTTAAAAATTTCTATTTACCCAATCGAACTGCGTAGTTTAAATATAAGGTGCATCGTTTATTTTATTATTTTTTTTTTTTTCAAACAGTTTTCTTTATATTTTTTTTTTTTGTCACTGTTATTATTTCAGGTAATTTTTAAATTTTTAGACTTTTATTTGAATTGTTTGTGTTTCATTGTCTCTTCAAATTTTCTATTTATTCATTCGAACTGAGCATTTTAAATATATTTATTAATATAAATTTTCCAGGATTTTATTTTATTTATTTGAATTGCCTTTCTTTCGGAAGAATACTTTGTGTCCCAGACTACGATGCATCTGAAAACCGAATACATTAAAAGAGAAAATATAGTAAAGCACAGTTAACACACCTTTCAATGTTTCGTTCAGAAAATATATATAAATGAGAAAGATGTATAACCGACATTTTAACTTAGGATGACTTGCATATATTGCTTTAAATAGCTTTAACATTATGCTCATTGATTAAGACACAATAACACGCCGAATAAATACTAATTCAGAAGTCAAACAACAAAAATCAGCGTTATACCTACAAAATTTTCACAGGACTAGTTTCGATGGTTTTACCGAACCATCATCTTCAGCTGCAAAACCGCAAATGAACAAGATAGGAAATAATGATTAGATAAGATAAGAAAGCCAGGACAAGAATAAGCAAGTGGCGCCATCTGTTGGCGAAACCAGAACTAAAACATAATTTCTCTAAAAGCCGAAGGCAAATTTGGATTGGAATTAGGATCGTTAACTAGAACAGAAAGATTTTTATGAATGTGAAATGCCTCTAGAAAATCCAGTTCTCCAATGGAAGATGTTTTTTGAATAATTTTGGCAGCAGAAAAATTGAAAGTGTGATTTTCGGACCAACAATGTTGAGCAACAGAAGACTTCTGTGTTTCCTTTTTTCTAACATATGCCTCATGTTCTCTGACGCGAAATTTTAAGGCTCTCTTAGTTTGGCCAATGTAAATTAAACCACACTGGCAAGGAATCGTATAAATACCCCAGGAATTCATATCCGGAATGGAGTCCTTGAGTATAGAAGTTGGAATTTTATTGATGGGAGAATAAACAACCCGAAAGTTAAATTTCTGCAAAATATGTGCAACTTTATAGCTAATTGATGGAAAGAAGGGAATGACAACAGAATTTTTATAATCTCCTAAAATAAGAGTGTGGCTTTTAGTGTGTTCAGATGAGAATTTTTTAACTGCTTGATTAATAATGTTGGGTGAAAAGCCCCTGTCAATAGCTATTGCTTTTAAATAATTTAGTTCTTCATCAAGGGCTAGTTTGGAGGAGCAAACTTGAAGAGCACGGAAAACATAGGAATAAAATGAAGCTAACTTTGACAGCCGAATTCCCCTTCAAATTTTTGCTTACTTTTCACCCTAATTTTCTTCGTTCCTTCTACATTTATTTTAAGTGCTCACAGCCAGAAAATTAAGATTTTTCGAATGTTACAGTTCCATAAATTTTGCATTCTTGTCATTTTTTTTAAATATCAATTACATCAACTGCGTTTCAGTTGAAGACAGCTTTTCATTTTCTAGACATTTTAAATATAAATAAAATTTAAAGCAAAGTCCAAAGGATAAATATTTTAATTAAAAGATTTTTTGTTAAATGACGAAGAAATAAAAAAGTCCAGCAATGTTATTCTGTACCACGGAGTAACCCGATTATTATATCGGCTACAAACAATCTAAATTATATTAAAGATTATGTTTTTTTATACAATCTATAACACGAGAGAAAATTAGATGCTTAAAACATTCTTTCGAAGAGGATTAATGTAAAAGTTTATACTTATATATGTAATTTTTAAAGCTAGGACATGACCCAAACTGTGAACAACCTGTTTGCTTAAAAACATTGTGAAAATAAATATCAAACGAACTTTTTCAGTCTTAGATAATTCAATTTAAATGCAGTCAAAGTAAAGTAGCAGACGAATACACGGCGACGCTAAAAGGCTATTCTTACAAATATTAAAAAAAAAAAAAAAAAAAAAAAAAAAAAAAAAAAAAAAAAGGAAGAAAGAAAGCAAGAAGAAAAAATTAAAAACTTAAATAATATCATCTATAATTAAAAAAAAGCTTTTCATATAGTATTAATAAATATTTATTACGCATCATTGAGGGGAAAATATACATGTAATTAATTCTCCTTAAAAATTTATTTGAAATTTAAGGTTAAAAATAGCTGTGGCAATTCACTATAACAAAAATCCATAAACCACATTTGGCGTTATAATCGTTCAAAAAAAAGATGTCAAATTTCAAAACGCGAAAATAAAATATGTAAATTCGTGTATATCTTAGAAAATTTGGAATAAAAAACTGATTTTTTGCGTGTATGCTTAGAACTACACCTACTTTAAGATGATGGTAAAAATTTTATAGGTTATAATTCAAAACATTTTTCGAAAAATTTTTAAAAATTATTTAAAAATAGAAATTTTAAAAATAAAACACAAAAAATAAGTTTATTTGGAATGAACCTAAATTTTGAAATATGAAAGGAAAAAATCAAAAAAGTTTAATAAAAAAGAGATATTAAAAATATATGCCAAATTCAATTAACATTGAGGAGCTACAATTTTGAGAGCTAATTTTTCAAAAACTGCTCGTACGATTTTTACAAAACTTGGTAGTCTGGCATAATTTGAGTCGTAGAATCGAAATATGTAAAAAAAATGGTATGTTATTTCAGAAAAAGTCTGATTTTGTGTCAAAATACCTATGTTAGAATAGTGCTATATATAAATCTAATCTATATCCTAAGACATGAAAAACGCAATTTGAATCTTGTCCAATCGGCCCAGTAGAACGGAAGTTATACAACTGTCCCAATTTTTTTTTTCGCAGGGTACATTTATTGTTTTAATTCTTCTTCTAAAGATGAAATTACTTGCTAATAAGCCTCACATATACGAGCAAACTGTACGAAACGCTTTAATAACTTATTAAAAGGTGACTTTAGTGACTTATTAAAAGGAGACAATGTTAAAAAAGAGAGAATAAATTCTACATAAATAGTGAAAATTAGATCTAATTTTCATTATTTATGTAGAATTTATTCTCAGCTAAATAATATAGAGGATAAAGTTGACAAAAATATCTAAATGAATACTTATAACAGAGGAATAAAATGAAAATTTCTTCAAAGCAAAAGTGAACGTAGAGATGTGTTTTAACATAATTTCTAAAGCCAAAAGTTCTGTAAGTTCGTCCGTTTCTAAAACGGAAATTACCGCGGATCGAACTTTTCAGATTTAGAACTTACAACTGAATTTCAAGATACTCATCTCGAACTGAATCATCTGCTATCCACTGAAAGTAGCTCATTAAAACTACAAAAGATAGAATTGCCCCCTGAGCTAAATATATATTGTGACGTAAAGGATGACCAGATAAGATACGACCTTTTGTTCCCATTTAACCACGGAGAGCAGTATTGGATTCTCTTCATAGACATCCTCATCTAGGTAGACGACCGACCTAAAGATTGATTCTTTCTCGTTTCATTTGGCATTGCGTTGTCTGGACTTGTGCTTGCATCGGCTGCCAGAAGTCCAAATCAACGTTTTGAACATGAGCATTTGGCTATAGTCGGGTCCTTGCCACCGTCGGAAAGATACTCTTATTTTTTAACCCTCATCGACCAATCGTCGAGATGTCCAGAAGCAATATCAATGAAAGATATTCCAACAAAAACTGTCACTCGAACGTTTTTCATACAACTAGATTGCTGGGTTCGGAGTTCCCATCACCACAAATACCGATCAAGACCGACAACTTGAATCGCGCATGTTCATTACTTTTATGAACTTCTTGATGTTCATTAAACTCGTACTACCGCATCCACATTATAACGAATGGATTACTTGAAAGAATTCACTGTTCACTAAAACGGAAGTTGACTTGCCATAATAACGTCCAGTGGACTGCGTTTGCTAAGTGTGCTTCTCGGTCTTCTATCAACATACAAAGAAAATCTGAGTGGAACTACTCGGAGATGGTCTACGGACCTACTGTTAGCCTTTCCGCAGAGATTTTGCAACTCACCCAGCTTTCTAATTCTTTAGATGCGATTTCATTTATACAGGAACTGTGTGAGGCATTGAAGCAGATGTCACCAGTGCCCATATCAGCTCATGTTAATAAGTGAGGCACTGTGCACTGATACCACCACTGACTAGCCCGTATTTAAAACATTAAAAAAGTTTGATAAAAATTTTTTCACTTCTCTTTAAGGGGAAAGAATCAGTGATTATCATTCATCACCTGAAACTAGCATTTTTAGTTTCAGACTCTTCAGCATCAGTTTCCGTTCCTGAGAAGAGGCTTAAAGTAAATTTACCGGGCACCATGGTTGAAATACCTGTGCCGCCTAACCAAACACCACCAGTGTATATAGCAAAAAGGGAGGTGCACGACTACAAGTTATAGCAGTGCCATATACAAAATTTCAATGTTCAACGGCCATTCGTTCTTCATTTATGCGAAATACATACATACGGAACATATGTACATACAGTAGTCAAGAAAAGTCTCTTCTGAATCCATTTTAAATTCATTTTACAATCCTTTTCGGCAACAATATTCCTTAATTCTATCCGTACGTACAAATGTCCCTCGAAAACATCGTTCAAATGGTTTCGAGAACTGTTGAAATTTTTCGCGATTACAATAATTCCTTTACTTCGTATAAGGAAGAAAAAATGTATAATTTTTCTTAACAATTATTCTTAATCAGTTTTTAACGATTATAGTGCTTTCCTGATTGCATGTTTCTGAAGAACGTCAGTAAAAGTATTCAAATATTAAAAAGAGCCTTCTTCATATGCGAAGTCTTATTTTCAAAAATGTCTATTTTCTTTCATATGAATTTTTGGTGCTCTTGCCCAAATTGATATACAGCATACATGAGAACATATTGTTACGAATTGTGTACTTAAATAGCCAATTTTAGTAGAATTATAATTAAAATTGTTTAATTTCCCCGCGCAAATGCAGCGCGTGGTAAATTTTAAGAAAAAGGCTACACCGAAAAAGTTAAAATATAAGAGGACGTGCTCGTATCATTGAATAAAAGTTTATCTCGGTAATTTATATTTAATTTGAATAAATGTAATTGAGTACTACGTTAGCTGTAACTGTAATTCTACTCATTTGCTTTCCAGAAATCTCGAGAAGCAGAAATTACTAGAACCTCTCGCGACCGATTTGAAGTTATAAAAAGCCAGACAGAGACCATCCAATCTCAGTTGTTTAGTTAGCTGCTGTTGTTATTGTTAATCGGGTTAGCTTTCTCTGCGCTGTGGAATGCGCTCTATTTAACGTTTCTTAGTTTAAAGGATAACTATTGATTATTACTACGTGATATTTTGAACACTTGTACGAATATCTCTGAGGAAAATTCCAAACTTCTGTTTTATTTCTGTTGATAAGAATAAATTTTATTAACCTTTTATTGGGCTTGTGCATTCAATCTGTTACGAACCCGTACACACGCAACAGTATGTAATGAGGGTTAGATAGAGTTGGGTATTCACAATTTGCATTCAGGCCAGAAAGCCACCAGCTAAGCTATATGGATTCATCATTATTAGAAAAGTTTGCGACCTTCTGGTCTTTACTTCCATTTTTCATATAAAGGTGTAGATGGTAGATCTTTCTTCATCGTGAAGTAATCGGCATTTAAAAGGCCTTGACTTCCATATAATCTTGTAATTCCGTAGGCAATCAAAAACAAAAATAGGAAAAAACATCAATAGTTGTAAGCAAAAAAGTAGTGTATCTGGTTGGTAACGAAAGTTTTCCGCCAAAAAATGTTCTTAATAAAGTTAGAAGAAAAGAACATGAAGGCAGTACATTTAGTGTGGGTAGTAATCACCATCCAAATCTATGATTTTCTTCCAACGTTTTGGTAGTTTTTCAAAGCCTTCGGCCAGAAACTTGGTGGCCACAAGTTCAAAAACAGACGAACCTCATTTCGGACGTCCTATACAGGTAGGACCAGTAAGATGCAACTGCAGATATGAAAAAAGGTAGAAGTCCGAAGGAGTGATATCGGAGTTAAATGGTTGGTGTGACAACAGATCCCATTTGAGTCCGTACATAGGCCAACCTGAGAACTGAATATGTGGTCTTGCATTATCTTGGTGAAACATTACCTTTTAACGCCTGAACTCATTTCGACGTTTTTCCTTGATAGCAGAGTAAACAGGGATTAGCATCTCGCTGTACACCTTAAAGTCGAGGGTTTTGCTTGTTTCCAGATACTCTTTGTGGAAAATATCACGGCAATCCCACCAGATACAAAGCATGATATTTTTGTTAGTAAAAGTGCGTTTTGAGACGTTGCCCATGGGCTACCCTGGCGCAGACCAAACCCCTTTCCGGCCTGTGTCGTTGAAGTAAATCAACGTTTCATCACAAGTGACGTCCCGGTCCAGAAATTTGTATCTGCATTGATATTTGAGCAGATTAGTGCAGGCTCGAACAAGTCTGTCCTTATCTGCTTGAGTCGGCTTATGCGGCACCCAGCGATTGAATTCGTACGTCATGTTTATGCGATGCATAGCGCGAGTAATGGACATAGCACTAACGTCAAAGTCCTTAGAAAGCTTTCTAATGCTTGCATCTTCTTCCACAAGTTCGCACAGGGAAGGCCAGCCAGAACGCTCTGCTTCTTTCATAGTCCTTGTTTTGAACTTTCGGTACCAAACCTTGATAGTGTCATATGCAGGGGTGTAAATAAGGGTATGCAAAGAATGCCGTCGCATAGGGGCCCGAAGGCTTAGAGGGCCCTTAAATGGCCTGCTGAACTACATTTATATGTTTAAACTTAAAAGACGATAGATTCTTTTATAAATACTATATATATATATAATTTATTTACTAAAGAAATATTGATTATATTATCTCCTAATATAAATTTAGTAGAAGTATCAAAAAAGAGGGAACCCATATGTAGGAAGTTTAATTCCGAAAATTGTGTTTTAAAGTAACTTAATGTAAATTATAAAAAGAAAAAAGTTTTACGGGGACTTGAATTTAAATCATGAATAACAAAATTTCAAACTTTGAAAAGGAAATTACATATATATAGAATCCGTCTTCTTTTAAATTTCCAAGGGCCCTCTGAGTCATATGACATAGTTGGGGGCTCTTCGAAGCAGATTAAAGAAAGCTGAATTCAGTGTTACATACACCAAAACTTCAACTGAATACAAAGCAGAAAAGATATGTTTTTATTTTGATTCCCCCTTAGAAGACAGCTTTCGCCGCCCAACCAGTATAGTTGTTAGCGTCGCAAACGCGAAAAATGCCAAATGACGCTATGTCAGATTTAAAAAAAAAACATAATTTTCGACAAATAACGAAATTTAACTTTTCATTCGGGAAAGTCTTGTATTCGTGATGAAAAAATAAATTAGAAGAAATTTGACTCCCGTACGACAAAACCTATATTATATTATAAGTTTTGTACGACCAGGATATTTAATTAAAAAGGCAATTTTTGATGTCATTTTCAACTTGCTTTGAAGGATCAGGTAATTAAGTTAAAATTATTCGAGGAAATAGCTTTAAATGAAATGCAAACCAAAAAAGTGTTTAATTTAATAGACGATACAAGGAAGTCATATGTCCCCATAATCAGATTTTTAACTTATTATAAACTAATTTGATAAAAATCATTATCAAAATGTTGGCTCCTGGGAACCTGGATGTTTTTTTGCGGGAGTTAGTATTGCAAATTTATTGGGGGGGGGGCAAGATTTTTTTTTTTAATAGAGGCCTTAGAGTTCTAGCTACGTCACTGGTCATATGATACAACAGTAGTACCTAAAGCTGTAGATACGATTTGGTGACATTCTCTAGCTGACATTTTGCAACTGGAAGTAAATGATGGTTCTAATCTGGTAGTGTGATAGTTCCATTTCAGACACCTTACTGATAATGATATTTTTTTACAAATTTCACAACACAAAATTTGCTCTAAAGCAAGTCTCTTTCTTTCAAATGCCAAAAATCGTTTGACAAAATATTATGATTAAAGACGTCAAAGCGAACTGTTTGCGCATACGATATTTGCGGCGGCGGGAAACTTTCGTTAAAACCCGATATTTTTAAATTAGGAGATTCAGTTCCAAACTGGCACACATAAAGTTCACGAGTAGAGTTTGAACCCCCGATCCCTAGAGCTGCATCCCTCCGCGTTACCGCGCGGTTAAGTAGTAAAATGAACACATTAGTAGTAAAATCTTGATTAAATTCTTGATAAAATGCAAATAGTAGAAATGAAAACTATGTACTCTCTATACAGGTTATCATTACGTGGATGTTCAAAAGGTTGTTCGATAATGCAATCGTAATTTACCAATTTGTTATGGATTTCATCAGGATGAGCTTCACAATTTTTATAGAATTTAGCTGTGTAGACAAGAATTTCATAATCAATAGGTTTTATTTATGATGGATGATCGAATTTCACACAAACCATGGTGAAGTGAGTATCATTCTGAGAGCTTTATTTTGAATGATTTGAAGTTTATTTCTGTTGATTTTTGCTATAGCTGCCCAGGAAGGAGCGGCGTAGGACATAATAGTTATACATCCAGCCTATAAACTGCAGGTATAAATTATGTTTGGTATTGATAGAAATATTAGATTTTCTTCCGATGATTGAAATAAATCGTCATTAAAACTTAAAAAGCTTTATCTCTGATGTTTTCGGCATGGAGTTCGAAGTTTAATCTTTCATTCAATGTCAATCCGAGATATTTAGTATTAGTATCACGTGGCACAATTTCGCCATTCAAATAAATAGCATCAATGGGAATTCTAGTTTTATTTTTTCTGAAGTAGAGGATGGCCCTTTTTTGAGTATCAAATTTTGCAGGCGGTGAACCATCTGGCGATGTGAATAATGAAGAGTTATAATTTATTCCTTGCGTGTTTAGTATTTAAAGATTTGGTCATGATCGCCGTATCATTGGCATAACAAGCAGTAAAAAAATCATCTTTAGTAGGTATATCGTTGACAGGTAACACGTTAACGGAGAAATAAGAAACACCGCTTTTCATTTCACGAGAAGAAATGAAGTTATGAATTTTCACTTGGAATGATCTATCGGTGAGGAAGCAATGACTAAGGATGATGATAGCAGGAAGGAAGTTGAGGGAAATTAATTTAATGCGCAAGTCTTAATGATTAAACTCAGACGGATATCGGCTGAGCTGCTTTTTAGCATCTAAGTGGAACTGAAATTCTAGCCGATGCCCGAAATAAGACAAGGCCCGATACTTTTTTTTTTTCTATTAACTATTTAAAATTAATTTAGTAGTTTATTAGATTTCTCTTTAAATATTCTTAATTTTAATTAATTAATATTAATTTAAATTTGTTATTTAATTATGTGTTTATATAAGAACAATATAGAGAGCTTTAACAATATTTTGCCGATAGAAAACGCAGTGACTGGCGCCATCTATTGAACTAAAATGAATTGAAAACAAATGAGAAACAAATTTTTATGTGGACATCTCATTTCATCTCTCATCGTTTTCTGCTCTAGGAAGAGAAGTTTTCTCAATTTTCATAAGTATAGTCCTGCAAATTTTCTCACATTAAAACCGATACTTCTTGCCTACTATTAACACTTACTTCTTCGGTGTGCTCTTTTTGTTATAGCAGCATCACACGTTATTGCTACGACTAAAAAGTTAAAGTTAATATTATGCGTTTTATAGAAATTAAATCATTTTTACTTCTTAACAATATGATACTTTCTTCAAGGCTGCAAATAAGGAATATAAAGTATTTTATTTGAAACTTCCCGCAGTTAAATTGAATAAAACGTTCTCTACTTCAGTTTCTTTCGGGGAAAGGGAGGATATCGCCATAAATAAATTTAGGAATGGCTGTTCTCTTGCATTTTTATTTCTTTCTTGCGAAAGACCAAAAAATTATTTTCCATCATCAATTTGGGCATTTCTGACAAAACTGACTTATTTGTTCTGAAATCCAATATTTCTACTTTCGAAGCACAGTGTCTTATAAAAGCCATCGAATAGTTTAACTATTAACTTCCAACGTCAAAATTTTAAATGCCATTTTCTTGAAAGAAAGTTTAATCTTTCATTCAGTGTCAGTCCGAGATATGTAGTATTAGTATCACGTGGCACAATTTCGCCATTCAAATAAATAGCATATTTACGTTTATTTAGTCTTATATGTAAAATAAATATATATATATATATATATATATATTTTTCAAGATATAATATATCCAGCTTAAAAATTAACATCATTTCAGATTCTGCCCCCCTCCAGCGTCACACTATTCTGTGTCGCCATCTAGTGACGAATGAAGACTTGAGATGATGAATAGTAATGAAATGCATTTTTAAATCCCAGCATACGGGCAATGGAAAATAAAATACAAAATGAAAAAACATAATATAGTGAATACGCATGAAATATAGAATAAAATACGTAAATAATAACATAAAATAATAAAGCAAAGTTCATAGCCTGCTTTGCCAGGAAAAACAAAGTCCAAAATAGCTTTGAGAGTTAAACTGAATAAATTCAGAACGAATACAAATGTTTAGACTATGTACTACATGAGCTAGTAAGCTGCGTTGTGAAAAATCTTTTCTCAGCCTCTTCTAGGGGTGCTGAATGTAAAAATAAAACATTCGATGAGTATGTAGGTATCTTGGATTTTTTTAACCGAAAAATATACTGAAAGATTTTCAGATTTTGAAGAGCACACTGCTATGAAACTGGCATTTTAACCACATTTAGTAGATATAACCAAAGCTCCTACGGAACTGGAAATGGAGTTGTTTGAGTTGCAGGAAGATAGTATTCTTAAATCTCTTTTTTGACGGTAAAAAGAATCCCATAGAAATCTGAAAAAATGTTGATGAATATGTCTACGAGAGCATGCACGCTTTTACTTTCCTGCTTTAGAAGTACTTACTGCTTCGAGACAACGTTTTCTCTCATGACAAAAATTAAAATTAGTTTAAGAACGCAGATTACAAATACTCATTTAGAGGATCTACTAAGGCTGCGCGTTACGAAGCTTGATCCAAAGAATTCAATTACTTTCAGGCAAGAAACAAATGAAAATATCCCACTAAATTAAATTTTCCATGGGATTTTTACATTATTTTACATACTGTTGTTTTATTGGTTTTTTATAACTTGGTATTATTACTTTCCCATTGTTTTTCTTTATAAAGAAATAAATTTATTGAAAAATTCGTCTACTTTATTATTTTTATTTGAAACAGTATTTAAATATATGCAGTCGTTTATTAAAAATTATTAAATATTTATGTTATAATATGTTATTAGCCTTATATGAATATAAAATTATTTTATATTGTAAATTTTTATTTTAATAAATGACTTGATGTTTTTTTAAAATTATTTATATATAATACAATAAAGTGATAAAGCTATACGAAAGCTATAATAATTTCATAAAGGTCTCATTTATCAACATATGCGGCCTCCCTTATCACTGCCTAATTTAAATATAGCCTCTCATGATGAAATCCTCTGCTATAGATTTATCACGGAGTAGAGTCTTTTTGGTATAAGGTGCACTTTAATTCAGATTTTCATCTCTAGATGGCACTGTACTGTTAATATTACGTTTTTAAACGTGCAAATTGAAATCCTGTAAAGGATGCTATGGAAGTAACAGAGAGAGAGCTTAAGTTCAACTACTGCGTTATTAGGTATTACTATAGTGTGCTCCCTAATACAAACGATAAATGTTTAATAATTTTAGGTTTTCTCATTCTATTTATATTATGGTACCCAGAGCGCCATCTGTAAATGACAATTAAAAATAAAACGTTTTGATCGCTCCCGCTCTCCCGAAAAAAAAAAGAAAAAAAAAAAGAAAAAAAAAAAGAAAAGATTTATGGTCCCCAAAAAGGAATACTAAAGATTTTTAACTACAAATCGCACACTAATATGTCAGCTTGCTAATTTTTATGATTTTTTTTTTAAATGCCCAAGTTTGTGGGACACGTATAAACAATCTGTCTATAAAGTTATTAGACTGAATATTTTGAAAGAAACTCAGCAAAGCCGCCTAATCATGAGTAGAGAGAATAATTGCTCGGATACTAATTCGTTTCTTTATAAATAATCCTTCTAAATGATTAGGACATAAAAATTAAATATTTCTGTATATAATATTTAACATTCCATACGCGGTTTACATTTTTATATACATTTAATTGAAATAACAGAAAATAATTTTACATAAATAGAAATGCTCTCGTAAGTAATATACTAATTATACAAACAAGCATAACTATACAACAAACAATACTATATTTACTGTAAATAATAATAAATAATAAAATAATATAATGTAAATAATAAAATTAGCACTTCTTAATTTTAGGAAAGAAAGATATATTACTGCTAAGCAGTGACTCTTGAAATAAACAAAACTCCGTAAACCTGTAATACTTACTATACCAAAACACTGTAATGTAAATAAAAGACAAAGAAACACATTTAAAAATTTTCTGACATTTTGTTGAATTGCGGTTATTTTTAAAAATATAGTTTCATATTTTTTAGGATAAATTCATCTTTACTTTTACCGAATTTTTCACTGCTCATGTTGCATTATTAATTTCAGTTATTGATTTGTTGTTGCTGTGTCCATATCACATAGAAGAATGGTTTCCAGAGCCTACTCCAAAGAGTGAAGAAATAATTTATTCTCTAATTTTATAATTAATTTCTTTCCAAATATGTTCAACAGTGTTTAAATCTGGAAAATCATAAAGTCATTTGATTATTTCAAGACATTTGAAGAACGGTCAATGAAATTCATTTCTGGCAGAATTCCTAGAATCACAGTCTTGGTAGAGTGTGAAATTATTGTATAGCTTCGGTATTTTGTGTTAATGATTTCAAAATATTAGTATGTTCATATTAACTCTATACATTAATGAATAAACTTAAGATTTTGGTTTCAAGATACGATATGCACCTACATGACATAACTCGCCTACTGCTCTCAGTTTTTAAAATTAAGTTACATTCCTGAAAGGTGTACCCGAGCCAGTTTCCCTTAGAAAGTCCTCCACGAAGGCATCCCTCCCCTTAGGCAGATAGCCCTCGAGGCTTTGCCGTAATTAAATAACCTATCCTAACCTAACTATTCCTGAAAGTCTTCTGCTTTCTAAACTAGTGATCTTCAAACTTAGTTTTTAGAAACGCTTATGCTCCCTACACTTCTTTTACACATTCCGCAAATCAAAATCAAAATAAGAAAACTAGTTTGAACATGATGACCGAAAAACTAAAAATTTAAAATAATTAATGAATACTTTTTATTTGTATCATTTGTATTATCTAAAATGATACGAAGTAAAATTAATTTTTGCTGGTAATATTATGGTGAAATAATGATTTTCTTTACATTTTTTACATAAAGTGTAAAAACATTGATAAATTTCTAATTCTTTTCTAACATTTACCTCATAAAATGTGAAATTTTAAGAAATCTTTTAATATTTAAGTTTGGGGATCAACTAATAAAACAGTTAAAATGACATACAAACAGTTTTATCCTAAAATATATATTACAAATTAAATAATTGAAGAAACGCTACATTTATTTTATTTAAGTCTAATATACATGAATCAAAACATTGTATTCTCAATTTTCTAGCGGTTCTGCGAAGTTTCAACATAGTCCGAATGACATGTCTTCGACCTTCCATTTCACAATTAACATCGTTCTCATACGCTTTGTGGCTAATATAATCTCCAAGTCTGTCCATAGTATTTATCAGCAAAAGTGGTATTAAAATTATGGCTGTGTGGCTTCTGTGGTTTCGCCATGCGTGGTATGAATACGAGCAAGTTTCTCTCAGAAAGCCTTCCATGAAGACGTTTCCTCCTTAAACTGGTGTCCACCAGTTGAAAACTGGTAGTTCGGTCTAGGGCTCGAATCGCGGCGAACGGGCTGGCTGTATGAGCGTTTTTGTGTTACTATAACTTATCTCATTTGTTTGACAGTAACACCAGAAAAAGCCCACGAAATTTATCGTGGAGAGGAGTGCAAAATTGGCCTATCATTGGAAAGAGCCTTGAAAACCCATACAGGTGATAATACGACTTTGCTCAGTTCCTTCCTCCAATTTTGAAGAAGAGCCCCCCCCCCCGCGGCTTCGGAGTTTATCCTCCATGCACCAACCTCTCGAGAAGATTTTCGGCTCGAAATGAATAAATGGGTAATGTTTTTTTTTTTTTTTTTTACTGTAGGCCAAATACGTGTTTTACTTGAGTGCAAATAAAAGATATACGTTATCGTACCTTATTTTCAATCCAGGTAGCATAGTTTCATAAAAAATGAATGTTTTACGGAATTCACACTTTTGTATAAAAACTAAACAAAGAAATAAATTTTTATTTGCCTAAAACAGCAATCTATTCATTTACATTTCAATAAAATGAAGTAAATTGAGATATTATTAGTAAAGTGAAGCTATTATTTTTCACCGGAAGAAAAATAATAAAATTAGCACTTCTTAATTTTAGGAAATTAAGATATATTACTGCTAAGCAGTGACTCTTGAAATAAACAAAGAAAAGTGGCCCTACGTATGATACGTAAATCAAGAAAAGAGATGAATGCTAAATTCATTTGTTTTTCAGACATTAGACTATAATCTTAAGTTTTCAAGTTGTAAATTACAATTTTCTATTTTGGTTGTGAAATACATGTAAAAAATTGCTTTTTAACAACACATTTAAAGCTGAGTAAATAGTCATTACTTGCGATTTTCAAAAACACAGCTTGATCCCCCCCTTTCTTAAGAGCTATATACTGGGAACAATGGAAACAGGCGGCTTTTTTCTAAACGCCTTTAGCCTTATTCATAGAGGCTCCTTGACTTTGCCAATGCCCAATTTTCTCATTCTGTTCTAATGTAAAAATGATTCCTAGATGAGCAAAATTCTCTTAACAACAGAAGGAGCTGTCAAATCCAAATCTCGCGTTATCTGTTCACGTTGCCCCCCCTCCCAAAAAAAAAACTTGATAACAATTTACCGAGAGTTCTTGTGATAAAGGGTTAAAAAAAAATTCGTGTTGAAAACAAACCTTTTTCCTCCCATAGCTAATTTGGCGCTATTATCACGCATTTTGGCGAATAATATCAGTAGTGCTTCTTCGATTAGACAATTGTGATATGCTGTCAGAATTTCTAATTTTGTATCTTCTATTGTTCGAGATATATTTTTAGATTCGACGAAAAATTTTTTAATACGCTTAAATGGTAATAACGCGAAGGTGGGAAGCTGCGAAATAATAGGTTGTTTTTTCCGTTCCAGAATTCGTGATGTAAGTGTTGAGAGGTTCTATTTTGGTCTATTTTCTCTAGAGATTGAACGAATGATTTTTAGCAATAGTCCCTTTTTTAGATTAAGTTATTTATTTGTTATTTTTTTAAGGAGGCACGATTTTGTTTTGGCGACTTTTATCAGAAAATTATCTAAAAATAATCATCGTCATGCAACAAGAAAATTTTCAAAAACGTGCAGTAGGGGGGAGAGTGAGTCGATAATGTGAACAATGGACCATATGAAATTGAACTTGTATTCTCGTCATTTATTCGGCTCATATATCTTTAACATAAAAAATACAAACAGACTAAATAACCTTGGTAATAATAATTTCTTCTTCACATGCATGCCATTAATTTTACTGTATTTGTTTATTAGGTATCACCATTACTTTTTTATACACATAATAATTTGCTTCGTAATTTTCCTTACATGCATAACATTTTAATTACTATTTAAAATATGATTACAGATGTCAACCTAACTGCCTTGTATAGCTCAGCTTTAAATCAGTTTGTTAAGCAATAAAAAAGATCAGCTACTAATAATCATTAGATTTGGTTTATTTGATTTATTATAGTAAAATACTCTTGGGCTATTTGTATAAGAGATGGGATGCCTTCATGGAGAATTTTCTTCGGGAAATGGCTTGTATCTGCGTTACAGATGAAGAAAACTACGAAAAGCACACGCAGCCATTCTATTAGTCTGGAATCAAACCAGTTCGAACTACTAGTGTGCAGTGATTTTATCCCTCGGTCTCTGGTGGGGCCGTAATATTCAATAGCGAACTAGTTTAAAAAAAAATAAATAAATAACAGGATTTCAAGGTACAACGCTATTTGGCAACTTTCAAAGTTTTCAAAATGTGGGTTTGAAAATTTGGAAAGCCGCCAAGCTGATCGATTCACGTAATGAAATTATAAAATACTAAATAAAGAGATATAAATCGAAATAAACATACTGTGGATGTCCGCATTAATAAATTAAAATGTATTATTGTATAGAGCTGTTGAAATTTAATTCTTGAAAAATGGGTAAAAATAGGGCAGAATGCAAGAAGAGTTGGAAATTATTTTACTATAGAACTATAGAAGGATGTCTCACGGATGTCATTTTATCGCGATACAAAGACTATGTATTTTACGTAATAATAAATACAAGAACTACTGATTAAACGCATAACATAGACGAACTGCGGTAAAAAACTTGAATGCAGGTCCTTATACTGTTAACGAAACTCCAAATCTATTTTTATCTCTGAGCAGTGGGAAAGGCTCTCATAATCCAACTTAATGCTTGCCGAGACCATGACATCTACATCTACCACAGTGGTTCTTTTCTCTGACGTTTCTCAAGTGTCGGGTAGCACAATCTTTCCAGATGAAGATACATTAAGAATTAATGTATTCACTGAAACTAGAATCATTGAAGAGAATCCGAGCTAATTAAAGTTCTCCCCCCGGTTGGAAAGTCCTGGGAGAAAGGTATCTTGGAGGATCCAAGGCTGATGTTCACTGCACCGTTGCAGACGTACTCTTCTTGCGTGGAAGATGAGCGGAACACAAGCAGAGAGTTTTGTGACAAAATGCCGTTTCTCAAGAAGCCTTTCGGAAACAGTAATGATATAAAACAAAGAGCTGAGCAACAGTAGAGACCTCAGGAGGGAGATACATAGCTGTACCAGTTCTGCGGTCCCTGACTGAAAGTGCGAAATACCGATCTTCAACGACTGTCATAGTTCGTTACTTTTTTTTCTCGAGGGCGAGGCAACATTTACCGTAGGATTGCTATCGTTCGACCTTACCAAAATCTTCAAAAAAATCCAAAGTTTAGACGTTTTTTAGATTGACCACTTCCGGTTTACTTCCACCTGCCCTACTAGACCTCATTTTGGCATCAAAACGTTGGTACTTTAGTGGTACATACACAGTAAATTTGAAAAAAAGTGTTTTACGTATTATTATATCCTGCTTATTCCATGGTGCTACATCTGTCGAAACACTGCATAATGAAATGCAACAGTGCGTAATGTAATTTTTGACCAAAACTTATTGATTGACAAGCCATTATCGTTAAGAAGAAACAACTGTGTTCTTTTAAACATTCTGACCTTATGCGATGTATGATCTTTAGCAAAAACATAGCATAATATCCAATTAAAATTCAATAGTATTATAAAATGCATTATAACGTTAGAGTAAAGTGCAGTAACAACACATTCGTCCACCGGATCCGATTTTTCAGTACTCTATTGCTATCGCAGAAGACAATGAGTACTGTTTTGATTTTAAGCAATAAATCTTTTAGCTTTCGGTGAGTTTGCTAATTTCTATTGGCCATATTACTGTTTTGTTTCTGTATCATAAACGGGTATTATTGTCCTGACGTCTGTGTATTATTCAGGAATGCGGCTAAACAAAATTTTATAATAAACGCTGTGATTATTATCTGTGTGTACGAAAGAGGTAAGAATGGAAAAACAACAACAGATTTTTATACTTAAACTGAGCTATTGCGTTATTATTTTGTGGGATTTCCCTTATTTTCAATAACCAGTTATTCTAATTTTTGTTATCTTTTCTGAACTCCTCAACTTACCCTCGACTTTCTTCGCCATGATGCAAATTAAGTTAAAGTGAAAAAGAGTATTAAACGGGCGAAAAGACAAAAGTTAAGCGAATTTCAGCTGCTCACCTTGTTCTTAGGCAATTCGGTGTTGGGACCGAATTGCCTAAGAACCTGGGGCCTGATTGTGGTGATTTCACAAAGAGATCCACAGCCCTGTGAATCTCTTCGTAAAATCACCACAATAAGGTCGTAAATTTAGAACCCTTTTTTCACGGGGGGAGGGCTAAAAAGGAGGGGATCGTCTTGCTCGTGGTCTTGAGAAAATGTGGGGGTCGTTTAAACATCTAACTTCTCTACATTCAGTTTTTATACAGAAGAAAATACAAATTGAATTCTTCGAAGGAATGCAATTTTGTACAATGAATATGTATTAGTGAACTATAAACTGTAAGGCAAATAACATCTTTTTTCTAAAGTAGGAGTAGAAAGACAGATATTTGTTACATTAATGAATTTGTAGTAAATATTGAATTTTTCATTTCAAGACTCTTGCTTCAAAATAACCTAATGTCTCTACACAATAGGGTCAGGTGTCGTAAATGCGGGAAAAATCACCGTTCGAATACTTGTCAGCTCATACGAGATGAGAAACCGAAATGCGTTTTCTGCTCTGAGGATCATTTAAGCTCATACCGAGGATGTAAGTTTATCAGCTAAGATTCAAGAAAATAGAAAGTCGAGCTCCCAAACCTAACCCTCCAAAAACTGATAAATTCCCAGCTCTGAGCAAGTCTCACCCAGCAAAGAAATTCGCAGAAACGAAGCTGACTTACAGCGATAAATTAAATTATAATTTCCCGCAAGCCGAGAAAATCACGGACATTTTATCAGTTTTTAAAGATCCTACAGTTTTTAATATCTTTAACAATATTACTTCCATAGCGCAGAAGATCAAAAAAGCCAAGACTATCGCAAATAAGATGATACTAGCCTTCCAAGCAGTTGAACTCCTCCAAATATGGAAGCTGTGATGCACTGGCTTTTTTCGCCAGTTTAAATCACTTTTCTTATGTTTTCTTCTAGGAATCCAAGATAGAGAGGTAATGACCGACTGGCCGTACACCACTTACACAGCGATGACCTAAAACCTAAGAAAGTTAGGCAGAGAGTGATTTCGCTAGCATAGCGCACGTTACTATTCTGTCCTTTCTGCTTTTACCTCGAGTTGCTGTTACGCCTTCTGGCCGTTTAGTTAAAGTCTATCGCGGGTGTAGGTTGCTGAGTCAGCCTGTTAATCTTAAGCAGTCTAGCACTACTCTTTACTCTTTCAATTTACTGTTAAATTATTCTTAAGTTTCCACCGAAAGTAGTCGGTGTTATTTGCCAGCACGAAGTATGTGCCTTTTTGAAAGAACTTGACGAATGATAAAGGGTTTGTTTTAACTTTCTGCTGTGGCAGAAAGTTAATCACGCCTGTTCAAGAAGTCGCTAGGTTTCCTATAAAGGTTTCGCTAGGTTTCCTATAGTAAGATCCTATCGTTCCTGTCGCTAGGTTTCCTATAGTAAGATCGCACTAACTGTTTGATAGCAAAGAAGCTTAGATCTTATGATTTGACAACATATTTTCCAGTTTTAATCCAATACTTTATGAAAAATTTGGGAGAAAAACATATTTATTCCACTTATTTTAAACATCAGTGTATGATGTCACCCAAGTGGCGATTCCAGAATATGAGGATTACATTACTAATTTTTGATAAGGATTATCTCTAAATTGTTTCAAACATAGTTTATAATGTATTTCCGTGTACGTACATTCAAAGTAGTAGTTCTGCGTCCTAGTATTATTGAATGCATATTTATCTGCTTTGATGATTTAAAAAAATTGGTAAGGGTATATAGTCGGTGGATACAGTTAATAATTAATTTTGTTACCACTACTATTTGTTGACAGGTAAGCTAAAAGGAATTCAGACATACATTACGAGATTTTAATAAACTGCTTGAATATTCCTCTTATTTTACTCCCCTTTGTATTTGACAGAAATAACTATTCTAGGAAGGAAGTAAATTTGATTTTTTCTTAATTCTAGATTGTGCCGAAGATAACCGTTCTGACCTTTCTCGAGGAAGAGTGATAACAGACTATGGTGATAGAGGTGACGACCCTGCCTTCAGCAAGAAGCACTGAGAAAAAAACGTTTTATGCATCTCTTATGTTTGTAAGGTTAAAAAAAAACAAAAGATTAAAATAAGTCACATAATCCTATGAGAAAACGTACATTTCAGTCATCATCTCAGTGTTATCATCTGTAAATTTCAGTGCTCCTCGTAAATTGCCAAACATTCCTTTTAAAAATATATTTATGAATAATTCTTTTAAATTTGCTAATTAACTTATTTCTGGTTGAGTTCATCTTACTGAAACATTTAAAGAAATGGTTAAAAAACAAAAGGGGAATTTATTTTTTTAAGAGATGCCAAAAGTTCAACTATGCCATAACAGCTGTTTTTTTTCTAGAAAAGTAAAATATACCTATTATTTTGTTACTAATATGAAATTTTGAAATCCCTTGAAATACTTTTTGCGGTTTTCTCAAGGGGGCGCGAACGTACGCATGTTTTCTACATGTATGTGTGCGTATGTGTATATTCATGAATAAATGCAATTTTTAGAAAGGTATTTTATAACATTCACTTGAATAAAAGAAAACATTTTTTTTTCCTTATAAAACTGTACTACACCATATATGCTCAACTTTAGCTATTAAAGAATGCATTAAGATGATGTATTATTTGGTATCCTTTAATATGAAAATTTAGTTTTATTTCAAGATATTTGTACCATTTAATTATCTTTTAAAACGTACTGAATATATCAAGTTTATCTATGAGGTCATCTTTGTAATTGCAAAAGAACGTAAAAAGTGCACAATCATCTTCCTATTATTCTGTCATATTATTCCTATTCTTCTATAATTATGTGTTAAAAAAAATTCCTGAAGTCATGTTACGTACGTGAAAATTGTATTACTAAATTTGGTATACGTTAGTGTGCTACCTAACAGAAGAAACGTATATAGTGATATCGCCCAGAACAGTGTTGTTCGTGTTGTAGCACAGACAAAATTAAAATATATTTGGACCATTTGATGCGATGCCGCGTTTTTAGCAAAGAATTTTGGGTTTGTTTGACCACAAGTCGAACCCTGTCATGCCACAGTTACCTTATTTGCCAGATACCTCATTTCTGATCTCCCTGTTAGTTCTTACCTGCGGAGTCAACCTTTTCAGACAATATAAGCTATCTTAAAGCAATGAACTACCTATAACATACACGCAATAGCTTACAAACTACTAAAAGTTGCGTTCCGGTAATATTTTCAAAAATGTCAAGAGCGCTGATGTAATTGTATGTCTTTCTATGAACGCTGCTCCGAAGATAAATGGGCTTTTATTTTTACATTTCTATTACAACTGTCCTGAAAGCATTTCCGTCAAATTCTTTAACATAGGGGTATGGAGCTATTCTGATTAACCTGGTAACCTGGAGAAAGAGGGAAGAAACAGAGAATGGTCAATTCGGCAATCTAGGAGCCGGACAAGACATTTGTCGGTATGTCTGTCTATCAGATTGAAAAGCTTAACTTAAAGCCAAGATTGAAAAGCTTAACTATGAAATTCCAGATGTTTCATAGCAGTGCAAGAGATACTTTTTTATTTTGTTTTTTTACTTAGTTCGAAATGATCTCATATAACTTTTCGTGTCTATGCTCCTTTTGTGATCGCTAAAAACCGGATAATTTCAGTCTCTACGATATAAATAAATGAAGAAGTCATCTTTCAGATGAAGGTTTTCCTTATGTCTAGCATAACTTACTGGCTTTGGGCGACATTTTGGAAGATATCCTAAATTTTGATCATTATATTTTCCGTGTTTTTGAACTGAGAGAATCTGAAATTCTTCACCGAGAAATCTATGGATTATAACACCCTGGAAGTTTCACAGGTTATAGAAAGAACTTTTTTAAAAAATTGTAGGAGATTATAATTTCACAACTTTAAGCATTTAGAAGAAAATTTTTTCGTCTTCATCAATAACTTCGCTAGGAGATGGTGTGATGTTACGTTCTTCATTACTGTGCTGTAAAGAGAGAAGTTTTCTTTCCTCGGATACAATGTTTGCCTTTTTACGTTAAAATATCCTAAGCGGAGTTTTTGGAAGTTTTTGCAACTTTATGTTACGTACGCTATCTGCTATATTATCAGATATGTATCAACCATTTGCTTTGTAATTGTTGCCACTGCAATAACATTATACTGCCCTACATTGGTAACTGAAAAGCCATAGATCATCAGCTACCTAAACATCACTGAAATTCGTTATTTATGGTTAATGTCATCTTTCGGTTTCGTTTAATTTAAAATTTTTGTCTAAATTTAATGTACTGCTCCACTCCAGTGACCACCAGTAACTGTAAACCATTCGGTGAGGATTTGCTTTGGCGAGCACTTGCATCCTACAGTTTATTTTAAAACGTTTACGCTACTATCTGCGACACTGAATCGAATCTTTTGCATTGTGATCAGGTTCCTAAACAAAGGCTGTACGCTTGTATTAAATTGAGTATTTCCTTTAAGAGTTGCAGAAATGAGGCACACTGAGCCGCCAAAACGGCGACAATCATTAACATCTGGCATTCCCAGTCATATTTGATGAGATGATGGTTGATGATGATCTTGCAGGTTGAGTGATACGGCAATTTTCGCGATAGAGCAATTATATGGCAGTGAAAAATCGTAGAAAATGAAAGACATCGGCATAAACGTTAGGTGTTGATGAATAATAAAAATGAGTCACATATTCCAGGGTTTGGTGGTGGAATTACGAAACACTAATATGCAAAGTTGACAATAGGGAACTTACAGTATGAAAACACAATTTAAAGTATGAAAACACAGTATAATGTACAAGAATTGAAGATTGAAAGTAAAATATGCAAGAACATAATTTTAACGTAAACGTAATGGGAAATCAATGTTTATATTTTGTCAGTGAGTATTTTTAATGCAAACATAATAGCAAGTTATCCTACTCTTGGGTAGATAAGCACAGATTGTTACATGTTGATATGTGTATTTCGTTACAAAACATTAAGTAGCAGGTTTGTAAACCATTGCGATAATGGAAATAATAATAAAAGCGAGTTTTAAATAAGTGCAAAGTAAAAGTTTGGTAAACCTAAAAGTGGACCATTAGTGATTACCAAATTATAGATAACCGATGACAAATAGCCTTGAAACTTGTTTTAGTTATGGCTCACAGGAAAGAAGATGAAATCTTTTGAATGGAAATATGTTTTTATACCTTGAAACTGTGTATATGAAAAATGCTGGTTTCAAACAACATCGTAAATTTGGAAAATTTTATTGTGATTGCAAAGGAGATATAATTCACCAGAGAATTTGTTTTAGATTCAAACGAATTCGGTTCATAGCTTCGCTATGAACTGACTATGACTTCGCTATGACTAACTGAATACAACGAACAAACATTTGGACTTAATTTTCTGTACACTTCAGGTTATTTTATATGATTTTAGCCAACTTTCAAATACATGGAAATCGGATATAACGAAATTTTATATTTACGAAAATATTTTGCATTTACTTTTCATAATTTTTATCAGAATTTCTGCAGAATTTAACTTAAAAATTAGTAACCCTTAAAAATTATCCATGTTTAGGATGTCAAAATCCTATCCATGTTAGAACAGGAGAAAAACGCTTTTACATTACTATGCCTTTTATGACGCATCGAATCAAAGTTGAAGTTACTGTGAGTTTTATTCGAAAAATACTAAATGGTTATACCCAAACCTTATCAGCTAGCAGTACAGTTTATCAAAATCTATAGTTGGTACCATGTGAAAAAATCGAGACTCAGTAATTTTTTACACATGGAAAAAGAATTGGATACGAGGAAAATATTTAATAAGACCGAGAAATCATTGCTGAAATGGCTCCACCATTCAAAGAAGCAGCTATTATCTTGACAAATACTAATTGTAAATATGTATTTTAGGTGGAGATATGTAACTGAAGAGAATCTGATTCATGAATTTTATGATAAGGATTTATCATATAAAAAAGTAACTTTTGATGAAAATGAAAAACAACGAAAATGAAATTAAGAAAAGCAATTAACAGTAATTGTAATTAATACTTAATATGATTTTTTTAAAATTAGAATCCATTTTCATTTCTTTTGGAAAAAGTGACAGAACTAATTAGTTTTTTTTTTTTTTTTTTTTTTTTTTTTTTTTTTTTTTTGTGTGTGTGTGTGTGTGTGTGTGTGTGTGTGAAATACTCCATTTTTTTGTCAGATCGGTATAGCAAACCACCGAATATACCGAACCAAAAGTTTGGCACCTTGAATTTCCTTATAGCGGGGTTCCACTATATAATACTTATAAAGGGGTTCGACTAGGCATAGTCGAATCTCTTAAGTTTGGAGACTCATAAAAATTACATTTTGCAGAGACCCCTAACAGTTACAGTGAACAATAAATTATAAACTGTCCTGATATTTTATGAAATTTTTCTTTATGAAATTAGTTAATTCATCGAATTTTTGTTGAAAAATCATTGGAGAATCCCTAACTATAACTCTTGCACCTCCGAGGGCCGGCAGACCACTGTTTAAGAATCGCTTATGCACACTAAGCAACGCATTCAAAATTAACTCGAACGAACACTTACTCCTATGGCAGAATGTTCTTCAACTGCTACGCTGAATGATTTCATGAATGTGGGTGGTCCTAGCCAACGTACTTGCTAGGTTTTAATTCCTGTATTTATGATCTCCGGGAATTCTTGAAAAACATTGTTTATAGAAATAATCCACACATGACTGATGAACTGAAAACGCTATAATAGTTGCTTTGAGAGAATTTCTGAACAAATCGTAGGTGTAGTAAGGAATTGTTTTAGCCGATGTTTGCGAAAGGTGTTGAATGCAGCAGAATTATATGTTAGAAATGCTGCTTATGAAAGCTGAGCTAGAAATAAAAGTAATAAAGCTGAACAATAATAATGCTGCGTTAGAAATGCATCGATTTGATTTGATGCGATATGTGATTCGAACTGAATAAAAATATATCATATTTATGCCATCGTTTCACATAAGCATCATCACGGGAATTCAGTATCAAAACGATATTTGTTTTTAAACGTACCATGCCATTTTGTTAAACAAACTTGCATCTGCAACGTTGCTAAAATATTGTTCATCATGTATTTGATGTTTGTGTGATGTCTTAAGTAATATATTTTCATCTACTGTATAATGGAATTAATTTAACTATTTTATAAAATCGAAATTTACACTCATTATTGTCCTTTTTCCTGTTACATTGTTCCTTCACATCCACTAAATTGGCTTCGACATTCTTCTGGTTCACTCCACCAGATTTCAGTCCGGTGGAGGCGGAGCGCGAGGCTTTTCCTTGAACCCTGAGCTCAGTAGGTCGACCTCTTCGAAAATACGTTATAGCCGAATATATAAGAAGGCTGAACACTGGTAGTTCGACCCACGTTCAAATTCCGGCAGTAATGTTGGGTTTTTGGGCGTATTCGTAATTTTAACTATAGGAAAATTTCTCTTAACGAGCTAATTTTCCTGAAAAAGTCTTCCATGAAGATATCCTTCTCGTTCAACAGTTAACCCTCACGTGTTTCTTCAGTCAAGCAGTTTACCACAGATTCTACAGTATATCAATTGCTAGTGTTCTGGCTAGTGTTCTGGGTGATATATCCATATCCATGCTCACCATCGCCACTTTTCACATTCCTGAAAAATTCGCTTTCTTGTTTTTATATATAGCGCAAGTTTGCGAAAGGCTGGTGCTAAGCATTTCGCTACTCAGTGCAAACTCTGATATCTAAATTCTACCACCTGGTTTCCTCCTAAATTCTAAAATTGTTGCCGCCCGATGAGATTGTATCTGTAACACCGGCTTTGTCTCTGATCCAGTTTTCAAGCGCTCCGAACAATGTTCCGTATCAGTTAAATGGTTCCTGAGGCTCTACCCCAAATCAAATGCAACTGGACTTGCGAATTATTACCAATGAATAACGTATCCAGTCAGCAAGGTATGAGTCCAGAATGTCAAGAGACTGCATAAAGTTTATAACAGTTTTTTCAATAGAAGCTGTCGAGCAGTGATTAACAAATGGGGAAAAGCAGAAACTTAAAATATTACAGAAAATGTTGGTACAGCGTGATCAAATGGTACTTGCAGGTAATTAAAATAAAATAGCTTATAAGCACAAAATAGTAATAAAAATATACAATATTTAAACAAAATCTGAAAGGTTTCAGATTTTAAATTACGTCCAGTTTTAAATTACGTTTCTTTAACATTTTGTGTGTTACCTTTATTTATTAAGTATCACGCTCTTCGCACTTAAACGATAAAATTCAGTTCAAGAGCAATATCTCAAAATAGTTTTAAAATGGGCATATCCTTTAGAATTTCCCATACGGAGTCTCGCGCGCTGGAGATAAAAATGTTTTTTTTCTCTACAGCGTTGGCATTGCTCGCTTTCAAATCCTTCAGTTTGTTAATCAAAAATTCGTTACAGTTTTATAAAATAGGAAATCGATAATAAAAAACAAGTTTCAAATTTCAAATTCGGGATTCTACACACCCATATTCGCAATAGACTTACGTCATTCAAAACTGGATAACTCTAAATACCGTTGTTTTTATGACAGTGCGAGAAACATAAATACATTTATGCTGATTCTTTATTATTTCATTTCTTCAAATATAATTCAGGGCGGTAATATTTTGTGGCAACAGTTTGAAAAGTAAATCGGACATTCTGAGTGATTCGACGCAAAATCTCAAAACGAAAACAATAGTACAGCAGGGACAAAGTCCCTTTGGACTAACAATATCCTATATTTTTATTATTATTTTGTGCTTGTAAATACTTGTTGGTATTACCGTATTAACGCTACTGCAGCTGCAGATTTGGCGGTTTTTAAGTGCCGCCAATATACACCTAAAATTTTTGCTACAAATCATAAATTTAGACACTTCCTTTAAAATCAAAACACTTTCAAAAATCAAAACACTTTATTTAAAATCAAAACACTTTCAAAAATCAAAACATTTTATTTAAAATTAAAGTAGTGAATCGGATTTCGGTCAAAAATGGGCCCATATAGAGTTTAACATAGATTCAAAACAGTCTCTATTTTTCTTGGACCTGATGCTGTCGCCATATGAACTCTGCTAAATAAGATTCTAAATGATGTTTCGCTGTCCCCCTATTTCTCTTGTTGCTCCATTTAGCACTCCCCCTCATTCTCTCAACTGTTGTGTATGACCTACCGTATCAAGATCAATAAAATTGTACTATTTATGATTAAGTTTAACATGTAGGAATCTTTCTTTTTCTATTCTATTTGTTTGGTAACCTTTCCAACTGTCAGAATAAATTTGTGCTACTATCTGCAGTGTTTTCAATAATTTTATTAAGAAGGGTAGAGCCAGTTCTATTAGGAACAGTGAGAACAAACTAATCTTTTGTTTCTCTACATATACCACCAAACACCCACTGTTCGGGTAATACTCGACCGCAATTATTTTTACGCTTAGTAAACAAACTTTCATCAATTTCCACAATGCAATCTGGTCTACCTACCTTCTTGTTTTGTTTATTCTCCATATCCAAGACACATAATTCACGCATGTAATTAATTGTATGTCAGTTTTATCTGATAAATCAAGTTGCTTTTCACAAAATTTAATCGACGTCAACTCTTCACATCAACAGTATATGAATTTCAAAGCTGAACAAAATGGAATTCTGCTTTCTTCAAACCAGTTGTCTTTTCTAAGTCCTACTTGCTGATCACACTGTCTTAAATTACATTTCCAAAACATACGTTTACCAAAATAGTTTCATATCATGCGAATTGATACATTTTCGTTTTTTTGGTAAAATATTTCGCTCCTGAAAAAATAAAAATTGCATCTTCTTCTATGTTTGGCAAATCCCAAAGACGAATTTTCGTAGCACTAAAAAATGCGGTCAAAAATCAGCAGACAACAAGGCAAAAGGGAATCTAAAGATAATTGCGTGGGAACAACAGGATTGCTTCTTTATTGACGCATCAGCGCAACTTCTGTTGAATTGGATTATTCAGTTACGGGAAAGCACACGAGGGCTATCTGCCTAAAGGGAGGGATGTCTTCGTGGAGGACTTTCTAAGGGAAACTGGCTCGTATACACGTTACACATAGGGAAAACGCCCATGCAGCCAGCTCGTTCGCGGGATTCGAACCTCGGACCGAACTACCAGTGTTCAGCGTCTTTACCGCTCGGCCGCTGTTGCGGTGGTGTTAATACGTAAGTACCCAACTGTTAAATATGTTAAACAATTGTTTGAGACGCTTACTGTTTACAGGATCGTTGTAATTGTAAATACTAATTCTAATTTCTAAGTTATTAATTTTCCTTTGGTTATCCTGAAAATTCTTGGCTAAGTGATTGCAGTATATTCGTAGCTGACCCATTGTTAATTCTTTGTGAATTCTGTTGCAATGAAAGTGCCAAGGATAGTTGTGATTTGACCGCAAAAAGCATTTCCGTCCATTTTAAAATTTCTTTCGATTTTTTTTATATGAATGCGCTCAGACTGATCAGACAGATTATATCAGTTAGTGTCAAAACATCTTTTCCGTAGAACTCGCTACATTTCAATGCCGCTTTGTATTTCATCATGAAGTCATCAATTTGACATTAAATCAAGAAACGGATTACGCCAATAAAGCGAACTCGCATATCGTTAAACCTCAGTTTTAAATATTATACGGGCTCCAGAAAACGAAGGTTTCAGTCAGTTCAGTCGATTTCTAGAATTTCTAATTAATTAAAATACGAAAATGCCAGCGAAATGTCAAGCGAAAATGTCAGCTTTAATTAAATACATTTAATATTTCTAACTTATAGATGAACTGTAGCTTAAATCTACTTGCTAGCGTAGATCTTTCCTCTATTTTAATGTCAAGTTGTTACCTTTACTGCCGATAGATGGCAGCATATTACTTTCTCCTCTTGGATTTTAATACTTCTGGATTTAATAACACGGTTCTACTGATTTGAGGGCGGAAGCTTATTGTGTGAAGAGTGAAAAATTAACTTGTAGATTGCAGGGTCGGGATAAACCAGTTGGGGGGTCTTGGCGGTAAAATATTTAGGGCTTTTAAAAAAGCATTTGCGTATCTATGTGCTTGGAACATAGTTGATATTAAATTGCATAAATGACTAAATATACAGAATTATTAATGTTTTAATGAAATGAAGCTTTAATATTTTTAATTCTTCATATTTTTATATTATTTTTTATGCGTATCAAGACTAAAATATATAAAAATTAAAACTATATAAAAAAATTAAATATCTTATTGGATCAGAAATGTATATGTATGTATGTATGTCTATGAATCAGAAATGTATATGTATGTATGTCAACATACGTACATTTTATTTATACATGCAAACATTAACACACAAATCCCATTGAAGCAAAGGACTTCTTGTATCACCTCTTCAGCTCTACCTCTTATGGAGAACTCTCATCTTCGGACCTCATCATATTGTCAGGCCCAGTCGGGATTCTCTGAGGATACTTTCAAGAGCAGGAACGAATCATCCTGCTGAATGCCGGAAAAAACACCAAAGTATCAAAGTATGACATAAATCCACACGTACATGCCTACATACGCATATAATATTTCTGAATTCGGTCTCGTTAACAAAAAGGTACTTAGAAAAAGCAAGCCATCAAACTGTTAAAAGATTCTGTGGTACATTTTAAAATTAAAATAACTGATTATTAAATTAGATGACTCTTATGCAGATGGTTTAATAAGCTTTTGCCTTGGTTTTTTTTTTTTTTTTTCTGGCAAGTTCATCAAGTATATTGGAAATAAAGCGATGTTGTTTAACACTTCTTGCTCCATACGTAAAAGAGCAATACAATTTAATGTTTTTTCTGATATTATATTTCTTAAATAGTTTTTTTAACGCTTTTTAAGACCGAGGAAGATCATTCTTTGGATGCTTTGAAAAGTAGAATTGGCCAGTTTTCACTGTGATAAAAGTTGATGACATTTCTTTCGCAACATGATATACTAGCACTTCATGCATAATATCTACTACGTAATTTTTATAAATCTCTTTTAACTTTTCTCAATAGACTTTTTTTTTTTTTTTTCTAAATTTAAATTAAAGAATATTTTGAAATTTTCTACGCTGTGTTTATATACTTTCTTGAATTAAACTATCACGAGGGAATCGTGCATAAAATTCTCTAACGGTTTTAGTAAATCAGTTCCTTTAAAGGTTGATTGTAAGGATTTGCTGGTAGTCCTTACAAACCGTTATTCAAAGTTATTGTCATGAGTACCATCTTCGTGCATTTTTACTTCCTTGTACGAAGCAAAGAAAGTATTGTAATGACTAAAAATTCCAGGTACCATATTTCAACGAAAATATCCACTTTGACCGCTATCGAATGCAATTTAACGATGTTTTTGCAGGACATCTGTAAGTAAGGACAGAATAAAGGACTCTTTTACCCCAAACGAATTATAAAATTGATTTAAAATGAATTTAGAAGAGACTTTTCTTGTGTCATATGTATGTATGTATCTCGCACAACTCAAAAACGATTAGCCTCAGAACGTCGAAATTTTGTATATATGACTGTTATAACATGTAGTTGTGCACCTCCCGTTTTGATGGTAATCGGTACCAAATTCGCTATTTATTTTATTTTGTACATTGGCATTACCAGTTCATTATGTAAAGCTATTATTATACCTTAATGTGTTTCTTCAATCGGACGCCTCGGGAAATTGGAAAAGAGAATTGAGACTAAAGTTCATGGCTAAGTTTATTCAATTAATTAAAAAAAAAAAAAAAAAAAAAAAAGAGTTTCGTATACAGTTTCAAGTGTCTGTTTCGGGGAAACGCGATATGGAGTTAGCTGGATTCGAAAATCATTAAAATAATTTCCCCTAAAGAGCCTTAATGAGATTCGAAATGGGCTAATTTACCATTTACCGCTTCTTTGTTAATGTATTTTTGCTGAAGTCTTTTGCCCCATTTTAATTCAAATGTTTAAAATATGCCTTACTTTGATCAGCATATTGCTTACAATTAGTGTTGAATTTTATTTGTAAATATTCAAGTGTTTATATTGTTTATTTAATCTTTTATATTTACACATTTCATTGCACTTTATTTTACTTATGTTAATATTATCAACGGAACCACAGTGTCTAAGCAACTTTTGGGCGTACGAACTAAGATTTTTCTTTTAACTATATATATATATATACACCCACTCTGAGTTTTGTTATTCTTATATGTTGGTAAATTGTGCACTTGTTGCTTCAAAACGAAACTTAGTTCTGTGCACCGAATTTTTTTTTTTTTTTTTTTTTTTGCCTGCTAGCCGTATTGCTTTTTTTTTCCCCCTTTGAAACTGTAATTTCAATTTAAAAAAAATCCTTTTTAATTCTTTTAACTGTGTCTGGTATTTTATGATTTTCTATATTTTTCAGTTTTTAATGAAGATATTTTGAGTTTTTATGTATTTTTGCCTTGCCGCGATGTGAGAACTGAGTTCATGGAATGAGAAACACATCTCTAATGAAATTCGAGGAAATAAGTTTAAATGAAATGCTGGTAAAAATGCGTATAAGTTAATATTCCGTACAAGCAAGTCATGTGGTGTACAGACCAGAATTTTTTTAAATAAAGATTTAGCCTCCACTACAGTTTTCTTTTCCATACTTCAAGCACAGCATCAAAAAAGGTTTCCTTTTTACAGGGCCTTTCCTAGTGGTGGTGCGACGCGTAAAAGTACGTGGGCGGCCAATATCTAGGGCGGCCGGTCTCTCGCGATACCACCCCTAAATATTTTAAATTCATTGTAAATACTAAGTACCTTTTATACAGTTTGCATATGTAAGTACTTAGTGAGTGTGAAACAAAAATTTTATTAATCATTGAGCATTTTTTTTTAAAATTTGGGGGTAGCAATCTTAGGAATGTACGCGGGCAACCAATGGCCTTAGGAACGGCCCTGCCATTTTATTGTTATAACCAATTTTTAATGCCAGCACAGCATCTAACTCTTGTCCAGATAAATATTTTACTGTTAAATTACTTTCATACTTTTCCGGCTTTCTGCTCAAAATTTGCCAACGATGAAGTTATGCAGAAATAAAAAAGCAAATAACTTTTGCATAAACATAAAACATTGAATATCGGTACTTCAGGCTTCTTCAACACAGCTGCCCACTAAACTTAAATAACGATTAACTCAAAGGGATGTAGATCGCATTAGGAATGCAGTATTTAATACAAGATTGCAAACATAAGTATTTTCCTGATAGGTTTGCTGAGTTGTTATACGTTTGCCCTCAAGAGAATTTAATATCTGTACTTAATCTTGTTAAAAGGACAATACCTGTTGTTCCAAATATGACGCTGTATGTTCTTCAAATAGGTCTAAATCGTTCAAACATTTCTCTTGCACCACCATTTGGCGATACGTGTCGTATAACTAATGTTAATTGATCATTGTGTGAAATACCAAGTGTAAAGTCAAATATAGGACTGTAGTTAAGTTGCTGATTTAAGTTCTGCTATATCTGTTGTTACATATTTTTAATGATACTGATGAATTTCTCACAGATATTAACATTAAGACAAATAACTTATATTTCCTTGTCCTCGATTATTGTATTTTTCCAAATGCAGTTTAAAAAAAATTGTAATATTCACTGACATGTTCCAAACATGTGAAATAATTTCCTTTTCTGCTTGAATTCTAGCTTTCAGCATGGTTTCTAATGCTAACCTTAATCGGTGTAATAATTTTGTAGTTGATATAATTCTTTTCAACGTGTTTTTCTAATAATTTTCTTCGTGTTCTGTCTGTTGTAATTAACCAAAATCGATCCTCGTTAAAGCTGAAGATCTTTTATAAAAACTGCATGATTTAAACTTTATACATAAAAATATTCGCAAGAAAACTGTAAAATTTAAATGTTATTTATTCGTAATCTAAATTCAGAAAAATTGGAATATATTTGTTCAAAATCAATTGTTGAAACAATAAAGAAAATTCTCAGATTTTAATTCTTTATTTCAAAAGAGTAAAATAGAAATTTAATGATTGAAATGTTAATATTAATATGTTGTTGTACTTAATAAAAGTAATAAACAAATTACAAGAAGTAACAGTGCACGTAGTATCAGCACTATATCATTACGTAAGTAAAGGGATTTTGCAACAAGATACAGCTATTTTAATTCATCCTCTGTTTAATAAATCATTCAGAATGCAAATTAAAATCATGCTTCATTAAAAAAAAATCGTCCTTCTCATATGCTGCTGATACTTTGCCGAAAGTACCCTAAAAAAAACCTGAACTTAAAAATGATAGATATTTTATGCCACAGCTCCATTGGGATAATTTTTGGGTTATTATACAATATGAAAGAATGACAGTATTGTCCTACTCAGAATGACAGTATTGTTCTAAAAGTGACTCAAGGGGCCATTATTAGGAAATTAAACTTACTATTAGGATAAAATAAAGATTAATGTGTTTGCGGCAAGCGTGTTTAGATCAAAACATTTCATCATGACAAATAAATTGAAACGATTTAAAAATAGCTTCCACAAGCAAATACATCTGTAAAGAATTATGCATTTTCACATTTTCAAAAGAAAAAATTATAACATTATTACGAATTGCCAAGCTGCAGTAAGTCAGCTTTCCCGAAAAGCGAGATTAGGGTTACCAGAAAGTGGCAAGCAAAGGCAAGGTTTCCAGATTTGGCGCGATATCGTCCATTTGGCGACAAAATTAACGATATGCCATAGACGAAGCGATAACATTCTATAATGAATTCTTACCTGTTTTCCCGAGCATGTTCTCGAAGGCAGGTCAGAAGCTATATATACCCAACCTGTACGCGAAGTATCTTGAATTCAGTTGAGTTCAGAGATCAGCTCGAGAGCGATCGACCGAGTCGGGAACTGTACCTTAATGCTTTGCCGTGAAGCTGTCTACACCGTTATAGGCTGAAGACTATGTTCCTGATTGTTTCAGCGTGTTTGTCGTAGTTTTTCGATGACTGTAACGTGTTTGGAACTGCTCTGTGTAATAATGGCGAATGAATTGTGTTTTGATTCTTCATCAAGTGTTGTCATCAATCACTCAAAATCCAGTAACCCGTTAAACGCAACAATATCATATTTCGTAACTTTGCAAGTCTATACCTGATATTTGCTATTGAGCTAATTTTCTTGCACTGTAAAGCGTGCAAATCCATAAAAATACCCAAATTAATATTTTTATAATTAGAAATATTATTCTGTACCTATGTTATGCACAAAAAAATAAATAAAGAAAGAAAGAATAAGTAAATAAATTTTACATAAGGAATACAAATTAAAGTCATACATATGCATAATAAGTAAACAAAGCAGGTTTTTGTAAGATTCTGAATTCTTAGCAATTAGCTTAATTAACATATAAACAGAAAAATTACATAAATATTTCTTTTCCCTTTAAAGAAATTACAGTCACTCTTGTCATTAAATAAAAGGAAGCTCTTATTGAATTAAAAATGCAAAAATATACATAAGCTAGTGATAGCCAAAGTTTTTCTCCAAATTTAGCGGTTTAAAACTACTTTTATACATAAAAATTAAAATAGTTCATGTGTGTTGACCAGAACAATATTACAGTCGAGTTGTTTTTACTGTATGCATACCATCTGTACCAAAATGTTTTCATAGTCTAGAACTAATACATCTTATTATTGGAAAAGTTAAACAACAAGAATCAGCATAATGCTTGTAAATTTTGCAGGATCCGTTTCGATGGTTTAAATACAGAACCATCGAAAAAAATTACGCTGTTTTTTGTTGTTTAACTTCTCGAATAATCGTAAATCGGAGCGTTATTTTAACCTAAACTAATACATCTTATATTTCGACTGTACATTAGCACTTTTGTTTTTCCAAAAGTACTATGTAATGACCTGTAAAAGTGATTGATCAAGGTGTTCTAAAATATCACAAACTAGAAGAGGGTTGTCTTACAGGTTACTTAACAATGCATGTTAGTGTTTCTTTGCACCTTTTTAATACTAGAAGAATAAATGGTATGATATCATCACTGTAATTTAATAAGATAAAATTTGTGCCATTTAGTTTCATATACAAGTTAATTGTATTATATATATATATATATATATATAAGGAATAAAATGGTAGTTGAGTTTTCTCCGAAAACATTAAAACTTTTTTTTTCAGCAATTTAATCAGTCTGAGATTAAATTACGCCAGTTTAATTTGTTGGGGAGGTGCGAAGTGGGTATTCAACTCAAGTTAATGACTAAGGAAAGGTAATCAATTACGCAACAGTCGTCTTTTAAAATTCTAAACTTGAGAAAATTACTTGCTGAGTTTCAATTCCTTTCAGATAAAGGAAAAAAGGAATAGGTATTTAATACCTTTAGGTGAAAGACATGGGACAAGGAAGCAAACATGCGTTAAATATAGTTAAACTGAAACAGTATTGTAAAGAAAGCGAATAAAGATGGAATGAGTTTTACAATGCAGCAAAGAATAAAAAAAAAAAAAAAAAAAAAAAAAAAAAAAAAGAATGCTATTAAATGACGATTCATGATGTCCCCTTTTAGAACGGTATTTAAGTTTTTGGGCAAGAAAAGTATCTTCTGTTGTCCTCTGACCTAGTTTTGGACAGTTTAATTTAAAGAAGATTCATTTCTAGCTAAGCGTGGACAAGAAAGATGCAGTTCCATCAAACTTCAGCCCATTGTGCTAATCTGTTAGCCACTAAAAGGATCTGTGATATACCGTCGTGCATCGCGCGCCTTCATGACAAGCTGAAGAAAGAAAAAAGAAAAATCTCTTGTATATTTTGTGTCCTGTCAAATGCAGTTTGGAAGTACGCAATCTCGGAATTAGGTGCTACAGAAAATGATTTGAAGAATGACTATAAATAAAAACAGCGAGTGTAACCGAAATGTGGGGAGTTTCATGTTGGGGAGAAAGAAAGAGACAGAAGGAAAAAAATCCTTACCGCAATCTATATATGGGGTTGTGATGTTTCCCGATGTTACTGCAACATAAGAAGTCAAAAGGGAAATCGTCTGAGTCACTTTATTTCTATCAGTTGCTTTTTTATGTAAATATTTCTGGAATCATTTGGCAAACGATGCATTTGAGTATGCATTTGAGTTTAAACAGAATTTGATATTATATACCAATCAATGTTTAACTTTAAAACTAGAAGGGCTCTAATCATACAGAAGACCGTCAGAAAAGGCTAACAAAAAATAATAGCTAAATTAAATTAATGATAATTAGTTAAATAATAAATTAAAATACTAGATATCATTCTATTTACTGTTGCAGCTAGAGTTATTAGGGCATATTTGAATGGATACGTATTCTGCAATTGGAATGACTGTATTGTTCAGATGGGATTAGAAGTAAAGGAGCCGAGTTGCGTAACTTTTAACTCTGACATCAGTGCTAAAAAAATCTGAAAGGGTTCAGATTTTTATGATCACCCAAAAGGATTTGTTAAGGTTTTTTAAGCTTTAACTGAGCTCGTAGTCCACAGTTTGCTGTTGCAGTCACTGCTGCCTAACCTACTGCTTTTTAGATTTTAGTTTTATTATTAAGCATCATTTTCTTCGCACTTAAGCCAGATACAATTCATCAGAAAAATGACAAAAAATTTTAAAAGCAACGTAGCATGTGTTTAGAATGAAAAATGCAGTGTTAAGTGTTATCATAACAATTTTCAATTTTTCTTTTCGGTCATTTCTCAGTTCAATGTTCAGTTTTCAACAGCTTGCAAAAATTTTTTTTCGTTTTTATTATTAACGTTTTGTGTGTTTTTAAATATCACGTTTTTCTCACTAAGCCATATAAATTTCAATTCAACAGCAAAATCACAAAATATTTAAAAATAGTATATCTTTAGTACTTCCGACAGGCAGTCTCGCGCGATGGAGTTAAAAGTGTTTTATTCCGTACAGTGTTACTCGCTTTCATATCGTATGTATGTATATATATGTAAGTACAAAGTCCTATGTAAGTACGTATGTATGTATCCTACATAACCTACGTAACATACGTACGTTTCTATGTAACTCCTATACAAAAAGTCCTATGTAAGTACAAAAATAAACATAGCAACAGGGTAAAATTTAACAATTAAAAACAAATTTTTTAAAACCGTTCTGCGCTATACCTGCAAGATTGAAGTAAAATAGGCTTAAAGCATCTAAAGTTAATATTAATTTGGAATCAAAGCAAGGTAATTCCTCAACAATATTAATAATTGCAACCGTGTATTAGATGTTTTACACAATATCAAAACAAATTAAAATAAAAATAAGAATTGATATTAAAACAAACTCGAAAAATAATAATGCGAAACGGAAACTATACAAATTTAAATATTAATCTCCTTTTACGGAAACTTCAATTTAAAACGCATCAGAGGAAAATGAATTAAAGCTTTACAAAATCAATTAATATGTTCAAAATATATATTTCGTTCTCCTGGTTCCTTTGAGATTAAAAACCGAAAAATGTGTGATTAAATTTTCATTTAAGACATTAGAATTCATATAAAACTGAAAAATCAAATCTCAAATGTACCAGAATTTTCCCTGGTCCCCGATTATGCTTAACTAAACTTTTAATACCAAGAAAACGAAAAAGTTTTCATAGAGATTTCTATAAATAATAAAATCTAATCTGAGCCTTAAACAGCTAAAAACTGAAAACTTGTTTGAAACAGAAACTGAAAAAAATGCATACTTACTGAATCTTAAAATAACCTTCTTAACGTAAACTAACCGAATCCTGAAGACGACCAAACTGTGTTCCTTGCGTAGAAAAGTAGAATTCAAAGCAATTTGGAGAAGCAGAAATTTTGTAGTTCTTGGAAAATGTATGCAATAAGGTTCAAAGTGTTCAATAGCAGAAGTAAGTATTTTAACATGTGTTCAAAATGTCCTATCCTGTTAAACTCTGTGTGAGTGGGTGCCAAACGTTGGGTGCGGTGTGTAAAACTTATTCCCGACGAGGAAGGTGATCGTCTACTCCAAAATGGCGGCATATAGATATATGTGATGGATATATATGTGTGCATGTATATATATGTGATGGATATATATGTGTGCATGTATATATATGTGATGAAAAAAACGTAGCAATGTTTATGACGTAGAACATAGATCCATACTGAAGAGGAAACTTGGCAGCCGAGTAAGATTAAATATTCAAATTTATTTCAATTGACATTTCCAACCACAATTTGCTTGGCACTCTAATCGTGTCTATTCAAGTACATTTACAATTTTGAAAACATTGCGATAGGAAGAAATCAGCACGGTAGCGTCTTAGCGGCAACAGAGGTAGAAGCAAAAGTTTCAGTTTTTGAAATTTTGAGCTCAAATTCCGAATTAGCTACGTCATTAGCGTTATGCAAAATAAATAAGAATAATAAATTATATATTCATAATTATACATATTACAATTATAAATAGCATTCTTCTTTTATAATAAATAGCATTAAAGAACTGCAAATAGCATATAATTCTACATGAATGAACAGAAGTTAGTTTTTAAATAAGTAGCTTGATTACATTGTATACTGTTTTTGCCTGTCATTTCGCGAATTAATAAAAGTATTAAAATTTATATTAACTTTAGATGCTTTAAGGCTAATAAAAGGTAAGTGTGATTAATATAATACTTATCTTTCAATTTCTCAATAAATCTAGTGGATTTATGTCTTTCTGAGAGTCAAGAAAATTCTTCCTTAGTTTTTAGAATGCTTCAAGTACATTTTCATTACAAGAGATATGCTAATGCGACTCTCCCTTCCTCAGAAAGAAGTATTCTATCAAGACGTTACTATTATAATGAAGGTAGACCTCACGCATTATTACTGAAATGTTTGGGGAATTTTAATTTGAAATCGAAGTCAAACGAATTTCGAATTTTACCCATTTTAAAATTTCATATTGGCTACCCAATTTTTATTATCACTTTTATACCTTTAGTTAATCTGCATGCAATAGTTGTAGAATTATCAACAATTTAAAAGTTGTTTAAGTAATACTAAGCCTAACGAAACCGCCATTTGTCTGCATTTGAAAATCTTAGTAGAACAATGAATTAATCACTTTCTGCACGAACTGTAGTATATTTTTGCCGAATGAAATCAAAAGTAAACTTTCAGTTTTGTGCACCGAAAAATCTGTCTTCCTGCTCGTTGGCAGAATCGTTTGCGTTTGCTTACAAACTCTAATTTTAATTTTAACTATTTGGTGTTTTATGTTTTTTTTTTTTTTTTTTTTTAATTTTACAATTTCTAATTAAGGTGTTTTGAGTTTTTATGCATTTTTGGCTTCTCGCGAACTCATGGTTAATTGAAAACAGCTTAAAGCGTACATTTATGCGTTTTTTTAGATTATCTATAAATCGAGTTCTTTTTTGGAACGAGTCCTCTTATTCAGGGGTTCTATTCATGGCTTTGCAGTTTATTACTTGCCATGTGGTAAGCTTAACTTAAAAAAAAAAAAAAAAAAAAAAAAAATAGTTCATAGCTTCCTGCGGATCTTCATATTTTAAGGAATATGAAAAAAAAAAAAAAAAAACGCGTTAACTTTCGGAATATGGTAATGGAAGCTTTTGCATCCATCGCAAATTCATTTGAAATCCAGTAGCATTGGTATTTTTATGACCAAACGCTCTTGCATGAAATTTTTTTAGCAGTTATACCCTCTACGGTTCACAGTCAATGCCTTTCCCACTTAAGTAATGAACCTTTCAGTAACATTTGCACGTTACTTGCCAGTTATTTCCGCACTTGCGGTCCCCCCGTAGTGTGGGAAAGAAATGGAAATAGTCTCGAATCATCCTGAAGAAGCGGTTGCTCAGAATGCAGACAAATGGAAATGGGTAAAAGCGTGTAAGGCAAAGAACACGGAGAAATAGTCTGCTCTAAAAAAAGGATGGGGAGGGGGTGAAAAGAGAAATGAAGGGAAGTGAAGCATGTCACCAGATGATCGTCTGCGGGGTCACTCACATCACGTGGCGCCAGAGTTCGGAACCAGATAGACACGCTTTTAACTCTGACGAAGAAATATTAATTCCATTTCTGGATTTTCAGCTTTTAGTTAAATTCGATGAAAAACTAGAATTTGATTTAATTTAAATAAAAATGAAATTTTGTGCTTAAAATAAAAAGGTATATTAGCTATTTTAAATTTTACGGAATTTAGCTGTATAAGATGATGAATAAATATTAATTATACACATGGATGACATGTGTACCAGTAGCAGAAGGCGGAATATCAGAAATTCACCATTGGTCGTACCGCAGCACTTACTGCGCAATTCCGCCCCAATTTAGGGGAAGAAAATCCCAGTGGGGAGAGGCAGAGAGTCAACCACCCCTCTTCCCATAGCCTCAACCTCTCGAGAGGACTTTCAGCTCTCCATGTACTTTGAATACCTCCTTTGCTTCACAGGTACTATACCCTTACTACATCCAAGCCTTCTCCAGAATTTGAACCCGAGCCCACTGCTACAGCAGTAGCATCACTAACCACTATTCAAGGTTGGGCGGCTGGATAATATATGCAAGTGATAAGTGACGGAGAGCAGGGTCACAGATAATACATACAGTTGGCTTAACCGAGGTCAGATTGCGAATCATTCGACCTCTGTTGAAGAATAAAATGGTTAAGTTTGTTTGCTGAAGAGCATCTTCCAGTCAGAGGACGAGTCTCGAAAGATCAGTCTGGTGGCTGCTCTACTACTTACAACAAGAAATGGAATAACGCTCCTCAACTCATTTATGAGGTATCACCGCTAAGCCAAGCGGCTAAAGAAATTTGGAATCGAAGAAATTTTGATCATAAAGGATAAGTCTAGTTTGAAGCCAAAAAAGAGGCCTTCTTTCTTCTGTTTGGATAGATTCATTAGCCTAGCCAAAACTTTTTATTTATGTACAATATTTACGGAAGTTACATTTTCCAAATACAATTTAATAGTTACCTTATTGAAAAGTTCAAAATACAATGCAGAAATTGATGAAAATGTATTTGTTATTTTATGTAACAGTTCAAGATTGCGAAACATGAGAAATATATAAAACGTTTTTTGAAAATCAAGATACATACATAGGTAAAATTGAAAAACATAAGAAAATAATGTTAAACATAGATAACTTAAATTCAACGCTTTGAACATAATCTGAAATCAAAAATCATTCTTTAACATATATTTTTTAATTTCGTGCACGCCTCCAATGGTGATTTTGGGAGGTCTTACCTTAGGACTTCTGTAAAGAAGGAATAACAATAATGATCTTTTTTGGAAAATCCTAACTTGAATTTTCTTTATAGACCATTTTGCCTTCTTCTCTATTTGATCCACTGATAATCCCGAAATCAGCAGAATAAAGCCGTCGGCGTAGGCTTGAGTCTTTACGCCTTCGCCGAGATCTATTTCCAAGGCTATGTTCATGATAATGTTCCAGAATAGTGGGCCCGAATTGGAGCCTTGCACACAGCCCTTTTCTTGTTTTTGTTCAACTGTTATTCCTTGGTAATCATAAACTATATATCGATCTTTTAACATGTCTCTAATAACTTGATAAATATTCTTTGGACATTTAAAAGCTTTAATTCAGAAATAAGGTGCTGTTCACCATATATTATTGAATGCACTCTTGATATCGAGTGAAATGATACATGAATGCGTCTTATTTTCTTTACTGTTTTCCACGAAGGTAATAATTTGTTTAATGGCATCTGCTGTACTTTTTCCAGGTGTAAAGCCATAGTGACTCAATCGAGATGTTAACAGTCTATCATATACCTTACTCCAGGCAGTGAGTAGACGAATAGGCTTATATGAGTCTGCTTTATGTGGATCGTTGCTGAAGAGGACCAGTTTTGCTCTTTTCCAATATTTTGGAAAAATGCCATTTTCCAGTAATTTATTTAAGAATGTTGTCATTAACTTTGGTTTAGCCCCCCCCCCCCCCGAAAAAAAAAACTTCTTTGATGACTTCTTTTGGAAGATTATCTATTCCTGGCGCTTTGCCAGGGTTTAAGCTGTTTATAGCATTTGCAACTTCAACTTCTGTGAAGGGTACGTCATTATCAGTATAGAATGGCTTTTGGATTTCTTTTCGCAAAGATTTATGAAAGTCCAAATCCTCACAATCTGTGTCTGGAGGGAAGTCATATGACAGAAGTAGGCTTATTGTGTCTCGAATATTTTTAGTCACTGAGCCATCTTGTCTTTCAATTTTACTGAGTTGATAATGATGTTTCAATACATCCTTTGCTATGTCATTGTGGGTCCCGGAAGGGAAACTGGATAATGTTTCTAAGATGTTGTTTCCAACATTATCGTTTAGCTTTTAGCAGTTCTCTCTTCTATATTGCGAAATTTTTCTTATACGAGGTTTTACATTTTGCACGAGATTCTTCATCTCATGTGCATCTCTGGAATATTTTTCTTTCAGCTTTGAATTTATTTCTCAGATTTTGTAAATTTATATTCCACCACGGGACTCTTTTATGACTTGTTGAGATAGTATTCTTTGGGATAGGTTGGAGATATGAAAAAATGTTTTTGATCTTCTCATTCCATGCTATTAGAATTTCATTTAGATTTGCTCGATCATTGATTAAGTCTATATCTAGATTGTAGAAGTATTCCTATAACTTCATCCTTAATTTCAGGCAATCTATTTTTAATAAATTACACTTTCTTTTCTTCATCAATTCTGATATCAAATGTGATGAAGTTATGATCACTGCCTGAGATCTCATCCAAAACCGTCCGGTTTGCGACGAGAGAATTAGCACTTACTATTTTAGTCATAGTGATGTCTATCCAACTCCTACCTCTACACGAGTAGTTAGGAATGCTATTGCAGTCATTCTTTACCAGGAGGTTGTGCGTATTGGAGAATTCTCGTAGCTCTGCCCCTCTTGGATTTTCAAATGGAGAGCCCCATATAGTGCTTTTTGCGTTAAAGTCACCGACTATTATAGTATCACAGTCATATTTTCTTAATTGATCTTCAATAGTTTTTAGGTTCTCAGTGAGATCACTCGAGGCTGAGCAATAACTATTAATAAGATGAATTTTCTTATTTGACAGTCAGAATTGAGACTACATCTCTAGAAGCTGAAGTCTTTAAAATAGGAATATTTGGATTTGCGACGACGGTTAAGACCCGAGGGTGTGACGCTTGGTCGAAAAAGTGTTTATTAGAAATTGCCAAGCCTACAGGTTTAGATTGTAGACAATAAGGTTCTTGCACGAAGGTTGTATCATATGAACTTAGCTTCTGTTTTAGTTGTGTTGTTCCTGCTTAGCAGTGTGCGACATTTATCTGTAGGGCTTTTAGTTGGATCATTTTATTGTTATTATCCATAATTAATCCTGCGTTTCAGTTCTTCAATTTCTATGAGTCATGTAGGGCAGTTACGATCATAACTAAAATGATCTATTGGATGACTCATACCACTATTTGCATTCTTTTCAGAACAATTTATGCATTTCTTTGTGGAGCTGTTGCGCCCAGCGTTAAAGTCGCTGAACACTGGTAGTTCGGTCTGAGGTTCGAATCCCGCGAACGGGCTGGCTGCATGAGTGTTTTCGTGGTTTTCCCCATGTGTATATATACGAGTCAGTTCCCCTTAGAAAGTCCTCCACGAAGGCATCTTTTCCCTTAGGCAGATAGCTATAGTGTGCTTTGCCATAATTAAATACACCACCACCACCACCTTGTGGAGCTGTTACAGGATCTATAGTTATGACCAACTTCACCACAGGCCTCTTCCGTTGCACATTTTGTACTGATGTGATCATACTGACAGCGCTTATAACATTGTATGGGTTTTAAGTATTCTTTGTTTCTCAATAGAATTTCAAGTCATATTAATCTGGTCTGGTTATTTAAGAGAATCTCTGCGAATCCGTAACACACAACAATACTTTCAAGGTGATATTTTCTGTAACCTAGTCTCGTTGTTCTACCATAATACCTATGCTTCACTTCAGATTTTTGCTTGTATAACTTGTACCACAGTATACGATGTACTGATATGGTAAGTCATGTTTAATTTCATTTGCACGAATCTCTTAAAAACTGGAACTTGAGAATTCCTATTTTATATTTTTGAAGCAATATTATACCCTAGGAAATTGCGTATATTTGGGGTTCAGTTCTGCAAGAAATAAAGAAGATTATGACTAGCCTGAAATTATAAAAAACAGTCCAAAAAATTCTTAGCTAAGTTTTTCATTTTTCGTTGAACAAATTTCAAGCAATAAAAATATTCAGGAGCTATTTTATGAAACTTTCCCTTTCCCTTTCACAAATCCAATTCAGAAATAGTTCAAGTATTGTGTGCATAGCAGGAAACCATAGGAACTGAGAACATATATGACTGAAAGATTTTCTGCGTAGATATTTCATGTTTGTCTTGCATGTGAGCATCAAAGTCATCAGCGAGCAATTTTTCTTCTTTCGAAGAAGTTGAACCTAAAATGAGACTTCTGTAAGTATTCAATGATTTTTGTCTCACACTGCTACCAGTGCGTGACAACATAGAGCCAAAAAGCAAGCAAAGGTACTTCAGAAGCAGGAATCTGCTTTTTAATTACCACAGAATACGTCATAGTTCTTCTAAATGTTGCTTAAAATTTTTTTTAAAAAAATAAAACAAGAAGCTGAATCTAGACGATAAAATCATGGATGACAGTTAAAACGGCGACAAAGAGGACGCAGGGTCAACATGCCTTGAAAGGGTGGCTGGTAGATTTCTTGGCAAACGCTTCGGTCTGCTGCACTACGTAGCAAAACTAAAAAGGCAAACTAACAAAACCAATACTATTTTTTCAAAGTTAGTCGTAAAGAGGAATTTCTGGTTGGAGTTCTTCCACATGCTAATGCATCCGAAGAGGTCTGATGATCTTGGATCCATCAAAACTATTCCCGCCTCCGTGGCCAACGACTGGAATAGATGTGTGAGCTGGTTTTTAGATTCGCTACGATGCCTAGAGATTTTCTGAAGTTTTGGACTGGATACTAGATTATCAGATATGGAATATGCATAGCTAGAACAGGTAGAAAATAAATGTAAGAGCTTCAGAATGCAAATAAGTGCATAACTTAAATTTGTTTCCGTAGATTTAAGTTTTAAAGGTGGGATAACAGGAATATTAGCCCATTTAGAAGTTTATTTCCTATGGTTATATATCTGAAGAAGCTAAGGTGTATATGCTTCTGGCATTAGGTACAGTTGGTTGCCAGCTTGTTGTTTAATTACTTTAAAAAGGACTATGTACATAGTATTCTCATTTTAAGTAAAATAGAACTGAACATTAGCCATTTACTTTGGGAAATATAAGACCATTATCAAAACTTTCAAAGGAATGCAATGAGTAATTAACTATTCAGCTGTATAATTATACAAACTATTAGAATGTCTTACAACCAGCCATGCTAAACGTAATGAAAACTGAAGAATAAATTATTCCCATAAGTTCAACTAAACAGCACAGCTGCATCTAAAGTCTTCGGATTACAAATAAAATAATAAAAAAAAATTCATAAATCTAAGAAGTATTAAAATTTAACATATTATAAAAATAAATAAATATTTTATTAGTTACGTACCACACAGTATAAGGAAAATTTCTGTAAATTAAGAAAACCTGGAAATTTTCATAAAGATTATTAATTAGATGTACCATGAATTGAATTCATTGTTATTTAAATCGATAAGGCTAAACTTAAAAAATTATTATTAAGAACTGCACACTTAAATGGCTTAATATTTTAATCAATAACAGATAACAACAATTAACAGATTAAATTTACACACAGAGTTAAATGTAACTTTCAAATTTATTATATATTATTTTATATAATAATATATAAATAACTAAATAAATAATTAGTTTTACCATAGAAGATAAAAGATTTTTTTCAGGCAATGGCAACCATTGCTTTTAAATAGCCAAATTTGTTGATTAAATTTGAAAGATAAATATCTTACACTTTGCGGAATGGCAACATACAGTGCGTGAAAGATAAAAATGCTTTATTTCGAGCAACGGCAATCCATTGATGTAAGCGGGAAAAAAAATTGCTTTAAGACAATATAAATCAATTCTACCATCGTCTCGGAAGAAAGTTGTTTTAGACAAGAAAGAAATAGTATAGAATTTACATGTATAGAATTCGGAAGAAAGTTGTTTTAGACAAGAAAGAAATGGCACTGTTGTGATTTTAAACTTACATCATATTTGTTACATGTATAGAATTTTTTTCATTTTAATGAAGGTGGGCTGATAGCGCGTTAGTAGAAGCCAACGGTGTCAACAATACATAAGTGGGAGCCCTAGAATCAATAGTCAGATAGTGCATATTAGGAGCAAAGTCAGTTTTTAGGCGAATTTAGGTTTTTAACATTAATCTTTCTGAATTTAGGTGGTCATATAAGAGTGTCAAGGTACGGAAGCAACTGCCGTACTACTAAAAAACATACCAGTCATTGTAGATTGACTTAACATTAAATCTTTCTGTATTTCAAATTCTAGCAGAATTAGAATTTTATCAATAAATATGTGTAAAGCTTTTAATGGCGAGTACTTCTCGCAGAGGACCACCCAATGGCCAATATTTTTAATAAAACAACAACACTGATATTCAAAATCACATCTAGTCATGATCACTAAGACAACAATCTAACGTAGAAGACAAGGCCAAATTGTCCTGGAATCATGGATGATCATTTTTGGGAGATTTCTTTGTTTAAGCACAGGTACAAAATACAAAAACCGAAAAAGTTTATTTGCCTATCTCGCAGATGTGGCGAGACAGCCTCAATGTTAAATGGACCTGTCCCTGTAAATTTATTTTATTAAAGTAGGTTAAATTTATTTAATACCATTTAAAAGTCATTACTATTTTTAAATATGTTTTTGTTACTTTTTCTCAGTAACATCAGCGCAAGCCCACGAAATTCCTCGTGGCAAGGAGCGCAAGATAGGCCTGTCGTTGGCAACAGACTTGAGCACCTAACAGAGGACAGTGCCATTTAGCTGAGTTCCGCCCCCAACTTTGATGAAGAGCACCCCAGGGGGGCGGGTCCGCGACCCCACTCCCTACCCCTTCCACCAAACCACACTAGAGGACTTTTGGGCTCGCCGTATATTTAGAGTGCCGCCATGCCGCACCGACACTATAAATTTGCAAACATCCCTGTCTTCTCCGGGATTCGAACCCGGGCCCTTGGGCACGGCAGTAGGATCCGCGGAATAGCGGTAAAGTCTCTGAACACAGGTAGTTCCGTCAGAGGCTCAAATCTCGCAAAAGGGCTGGCCGCACGAGCGTTTTCGTGGTTTTTTTCCTGTGTAATGTGTTAATAGGAGCCAGTTTAGAAAGTCCTCCATGAAGGCACCTCTCCCAGCCATATTGTGTCTTAGGGCGAAATACGTAAATAACAATAGTAGTCAATTAGCCATAGTTTGAATTCGGATGGAGCTACTAAAATGTAGCAATCTTAGCCATTTTGTCACGGTGGGACCTTTCCAAAATTAAAAAAATGTTGATGTCTAGAAAAATGTCTAGTAAACTGCTCAGAATGTTTTACAAGAGACCTATTACTTTGTATATTCTGCGTCAAAACAAACACATGACATTATATAGCGTAATAATGCAGATGAACCATTAGAAGTTCCACGGGCAAGTTGACACTGCGATTAAAATTGCCGTAACACGAATTCCGCTGCAGTGGAATATGCTTCATTTTGACATAGCGTTATATTTTACCCTGCAGACGAACTGAATATGATGGCTAATGATAAAAACAAAATTTTTATTTCTATTGTCTTTATAACTACGTTATCCAAAGCGGATACCGAGAATCTTACATTTCAAGCATGAAAGTTTGACATATTCAGACAGGCCAATTATTATAACAAACTATTATTCTGTTACTATTTCCGGTTGAAGAAATCTGTAATAATTACAAAGTCCTTTATTAGTTCTTTTCTTCATTTATTTTCCGAATCGCAGAATCTCTTTGCGTATGAATCGTGGGATTCTGAAGCTTAGAATTCGATCACTGCCGATCAACATACTGTTCAAAATATGGGGTCTTATTAAGGGAATGGCAGAGGGGTCTGACACATAATTATAGGGGTGGAAGGAACGCCCCTGCTATAGAATGCGTGGGAGTGCTGAACTAAATGTATGGGAAAGCATTGTCGTGATGAGGGTCGTAACTGAAAATGTTATTAGACATGGGGGAACTGGATAGTTTTTGTTATAAATAACGTCCCGACAGAGTTTTCCCATATTGTCTGATTGCCTTCCCCCCCCCCCAGCATTCCGAATAGGTCCACACCCTATCAAATTATCTCCCATTTTTGTGAGTGTTTTTCATATATGTATGTTAACGCTATAAGGCATTATTGATACAAACTGCTAATGAAGCTTATGGGCTTCAAATGTTAGCTGATTTATTAATAAGTGGTCAGATCAATCTTATGGAAACTTGAGTGCCATATTTTGGTAATTTGCTTACAAACTGGTTAGTTTAGTTTGGAGAATTCTGTTTCTTTAGACAGTGTGCGCTGAAAACACACTGAAATATGTAAATGTAGTAAATTAAATAATAAACAATATTTTAACTTGTTGTTGTCAAATGTCCAAATTTTCCTTTTTTTTTTTTTTTTTTTTTTTTTTTTTTGAAGTGGTTTTATTCGATTATGGCAAAGCACTCGAGGGCTACCTGTCTAAGGGGAGGGATGCCTTCGCGGAGGACTGTCTAAGGGAAACTGACTCGTATACGCGTTACACATGGGGAAAACCACGAAAACGCCCATGCAGCCATCCCGTTCGCGGGATTTGAATATCGGACCGCACTACCAGTGTTCAACGACTTTACCGCTCAGCCGTTTGTGGGTCTCTGAAGTGAAGCTTGGAAAAACTCTATGGGGTTATGCGCATAGAAAGTGAACGCTGCAGGTTTTTCCCTCTCCTCTTTCCACTCCTCGAAGACAGCGTATTTTTTTCGAATAACATGTAAAATCCTGTAATGGCAAAATAAAATTTTAAACACGATCGTGTTTCTGAGCCTAATGGAACGGAAAGAATTTAGAAGTAATCATGCGTCGCCACTCTGCAAAACATTAATGCCTTTATTTTATTTTCCACGTGTTCTCTTGTCCCGTATCGTTCGATTCTCAGAATGTTGCCATTCGATGAAGCACAAGATCCTTCATTTGATGTTAGATTAAATTAACCTGTTACTAATTAGCAAATTCATAGATTTAATAGCAAAAGAAGGCATGTTTCTTGATAATTTAAATCTTTATTTTACATTTTAATAATATAACTAACTGATACAATTTCATTATTTATAATGAACAATATATCCAAATCATAATTATTAATAATCATGGAAACTTTGTTTTTATTAATAAAAGATGTTTTAATGCCATGCAATTTGTAAATGGCCGGAATCTTTTTAAAAAATTTTATGATATTTTACATTTTTTAATATTTTGTAATTAATTCAATTTTTCATGATATTCTCTTTTTGAAGCACAGAAGTATTCTTTGATATTTTAAGATTGAAAATTTTTTCTTTAATGTTTTTCCAACTGCTATTATTATTACTATTTTAGTTTCCAATGCTAAACTCTTATTTGAAATCTGACGTTAAAATCTAACGTTTTCAAACCGCACATTTTCCCTCTTCCCATGACGCAGTTATGTAACAGTGCTCACCTTAAATTTATTTCATTTTCTGAAAATTAGAACTACTACAATTTCGTATTTTCAGAGTAGGATATTAAAAATAGAATATTAATTTTTATGTAATAAAATCTTGAAATTAATCTTTCGAAGGCCTTTTCAAATTAGCATACTCATAAATGCTGTTTTGAATACTTATATTTCGTGCCGACTGCTGTGTATAACAGTGTTATTTCATATATTTAAATACATTGCAAAAATTTCCAATTGCTGAAATATAATACTGGAATCTAGTTTCTTTACATCGACAGAAAAAGGAAAAATATAGAATATCTGGTCGTTTTTATAGAGACTGCGAGAGACATAACTGCCGGATTTAATGTAGAAAGGACAAAGCGAAGGTAGACTTTATATAAAATTTTAATTCTCAGTTCGTTAATTTTAATTCACTATGTTATACATTTATAATAAATAAGAGTTATTTCATTTTAACAAAATTAACAGTTACCAACAATTCACATTTTGCATCACATAATTCACTCTGTTTTGAAAAAGATATCGTAACTTGTCAACTTGCACAGTATATGCGTTTATGAAATCGCGTTCTGAAGTTCTGCGTTACGCTTCTAATCATATCTAATGGTGTTGCTGAGATCATTTCCTGTCTATATTTTTAATGGTTTGTTCTCTTCCACTTCTCTTAGTAAACTTTGCCTTCAGGTACCACATGCCATAGTACCTTCAACTACCGCCATTCAGGTACAGCCATAGTCGCAAGGTGCAAGATCGGAGTAGAAGGGAGGAGTTGCCCATGAAATAAGATTTCGAAGTAAAGTCAGAGGTCGTTGAATATATAAATAGCACATTCACCGCACACTTGGTGTATGCCGCTGTGATACCATTCTGGCGAAACCACAAAAAGAGTTATAAGGTATTTTCCTCCACGTTTCCGCATACCTTCGAGGTGTCCAAAGAAGCACGCTCGACACGTATTCGAAAGGTCCAAGGGTCGAGTACCGGCGAAGGCACTGTACAATTTTCACGTCTCCTGCTTTAAAAAAAAAAAAAAAAAAAAAAAAAAAAACTCTACAGAGTTATTTCCTGATATGTATGAAAAATAAAATAGTAAATTTAATTTTTTAAAATTCATTTCAACATAATATAATGCATTCTCTCCTTTTTAAGAGATTAATAAGAATTTTGTAGTCCCTCCTTTCTTGCCATCTGTTAGCTATGGAATTGCATGTGTTTTACAGAAGTTTAACTTTCGTGTTATTTTTTTTCTCATATCAATAGTTAAATTTGCACTTCCATACTTCCATACTAAGATCCTGCTCCGGATATGAATTCCGGGTTAATGTACAGTATTCCTTGCTAGTGTGGCTAATATACAATAACCAAGAGAGCTCTGAAATTTCGTATTAAGTAGCATGAGACATATGTTAGGAAAAAAACAGAAACACATAAATCCCCTATTGTCCAACATTCAGGGGAAAAAATACCATTTTCCATTTTTCTAAAAGTAAAATTATTTAAAAACCATCTTCAGTCGACGAATTAGGTTTTCGAGAGGAATTTTCTTATTCTCAAAAATCTTTCAGCTGCATTTAATATTCCCACTTCTAATCCATCGTCATTTTTAACTTTTAAGGAAATTCTTTCGTAGTTATTTTCACTTTTTGTCCATAGATGGCGTCAGCAGTTCTTTTCATACTTTATTTGGAACTTTCTTGAGTTTTTGAGTCTATTGTTTTTCTTTCGCCATTCACTCCTGCAGTTGAAGAAGAAGGCTCTATTCAAAAATTTCTAAATTAGTCCTTCAAATTTGTAGAACTTACGATAATTCTTGTTGCTTTAGTTTCTTGAACATTCGTCCTTAAGTGTGTTACTTGGTTAATAATGGTGAACTTTTTCTTTCCAACTGTGAAATAAAATTTTGCATAATAGTCACCGTTGATTAGTTATTTACATATTACATACAAGAGTTATTTCAGAGGCATCTTGTAAGTAACGCCTCAAAGTCACAGCTCTTGATCATTCGGAAACGCAAAAGGAACGCTCCGATCAAAAAACAACTTTCTTTATTCAACGATATTGTTCCGGTGGTTTCCCAGGCCAAATATCTTGGTGTTTTATTTAATGACCGCCTTACTTGGACACATCATGTTAATAATGTGCATGACAGGGCACTTAAAATCATCAAATGCTTATACTCAATTATTGGGAAATACTCTTCACTTGACATGAACAAGAAGAGACTTATTTACCTTACTCCATTTACCAGACCAGTCATGACTTATGCTTCGGCATGGACAACTATCTCCGATAAGGAACTAAAAGAAGCTTCAACTGGTGCAAAGCAGATGTTCTATATGCGTAACAAATGTCTTCACGACGACCTTAAGATCGAACCGTTGGCGAAGTTTCTCGGAAAACTCAACGAACGCTTCTATCAGGAAGCACAGGAATGTAATATAATGAACCACTTTGAATCTTTCAGCTACGAGATTCTCCATGAGGACCACCATCTTCGGCCTTTTGCGACTTTCATGCTTAGCGATAAACAAAATTTTCCTACATAACCCTTAAATGTGCTTTCGCATCTGCTCTGTTCAAAATCTCAGCTGACTATATGTTTGTAGCATGATTTTAACTTCATCCTCATCACTCATTTAATGCAAAACAAATGGTTGTAAATATTGTGTACATAGTTTTCCAGTTTATGAGAAAAATTTGTATTTTATGTATTATATCTTGTCTCCAGGACTCACTTAGGCATTTCTGTTCCTGCATCGCTACATGAAGCAACCAAATGAAGATAACCGGTATACAGCTTGCAGCTCTGCAAGCTAGACGCGGCGGCAATGGCAAAGGAAACGGAACCTAACATCTTGTAAGTATCATGAAAGACAACTAAATAACTCGTAAATAAAGACCTGTATGATACAAAGTCAATTCTAAATGTGCTGCTTCTCTCTTTCAGCGATAATTATTATTTTATGTTTGATTAAAAGATTCAAAATCCTATTTTAAAATCTATTAGAATTCTAAATATTTTGGATGTTAGATTAGAATTTCTGCATATTTTTTAAAGACGATTAGATTTTACCCAGCAATCTTAAAAAAATAAATAAAAAAAATAGAGATAAAGAAATGAACAAGTCAGTTATGCGAGTAACTAGAACAGTTTTCGAAAAATTACGAAAATTGGTAAACATATGCAGATATGTGCAGTGGAAAGTCCTTATCCTCCTGAAAACCGTTAATACGAAAATATCATAATATGTTTAAAATATTTTTATGCTAAAATCTATAACCAAGGTTTACAGATTTAAAAAAAAATGTGAACCCCAAATAGTGTTCATACTTTTTTCGAAATTTTGCCCATACTTCTTCCGAAACCTTTCACATCCAGGCTGATAAATCGATTGTGACTCAGATTCGAGTCTAGAGCTGCTTCCCATGGCCACGATTATTCGGTCTGGTGGGGCCATAAAAAAGCGTTGGTCGTTTTTCGTGTTCCGCGCCGGCTAGCGGGCGCCTAGAGATATCTAGGTTTAATTATGCTTGCAGCCTATGAAAATCCTGGGATTGAGAGTATAGATTGATCGGAAGAGGGTCCCGTGGGTCATTCGAGCAAAACGAGGGGGGAAAATTCGGTAACAGGGCTATTGAAGCTTAGCAACAGCTGAGCTGAATTTTATCTTTTTTGTGCTATGGAAATTAAACCAATGCCATTTGGTTTGAATGAAATTAAGAAGTTAAAAATATCCTGAGAAACTGAAGTTTATTTTTTGGTTTTTAGTGCCTGAAACAGATATCCATTACCGTAACAAATCTAATCAGAAAAACCAAAAAATCATAAAAACTGAACTCCCGAAAGCAAAAGGAAATGTAGAACAAAACATTCATAGGCATATAAATAAATAATAATAAGCCGCATATGAGCCATTTCTGGGTATGAAACTTCGAATCTTTTGAATCCGGTTTTAAAAATGTAGTAAACCTGTTATCTTCGGAAATATTAGATTTATTGATGTCTGCAAAAAAGCGTACATTAAAATAAAGAACCCTATTTTTACAGTTTCAGCGAAACATGGATTATCACTAACAACTTTTAGCTTCCATCACCTCCTGTATAAGAGGAGAATAAATAATAATAAAATCTTAATAAAATCCTCTTGACAGATGATCTGAGAATGTCTGAATATTTTATTGACTCCATTTACTTTAATTTGATTATGACAGGATGAAAAAAGGCAAATGTGTTCATTACTTTTAAACTACATGTAATTTATAATTTTTTTGTTGTAGAAAATAATAAATTTCTCAGTTGAAAATACCGAATTTTATCGTAATCGAACAAAAAATTACGAATCATAAATCTGGCAATAATTTATTACATCTAAATAATGACTTAATAAATCATATAATTCAGAATTTAAAAAGGAATAAAAGCGTATTTCAGGGGGGGGGAAGCTCTCATTTTACTTCGAACTCCACCGCCATTTTCTTTCTCCCCCCTTCCTTTTTTTAAGCTCACATGTTAAAAAAATGAAAATACCACTATAAATTATATTTCGAATAAACTACTGTGAGGTATATTTTAATTTTAGAGCAGTTATTTTAATTTGGAAGACTTTTCCTATCAGTTCTTGTTTCCACTTACAACTTCCTACCAGAATGAGTTTTTAGAATCGCATTGAATGCAAATGAGTTAGAAGAAGTATTTAAGGAAGGTTCAACTTACTTCGTGAGAGAGAACTAGGAATCCTGAGTAGCGCGTGGTTGCCTTTCCGCTAAGTCTCTTTTGAAGCTGTTACGCTCGGCCGTATGTTACGTACCTTTTGATATTCGTTGGCTAGTTTAAATTAAAGGCCAGCTACGTTAAATACTTATGTTCAGCTTCGGCTAAGTTTCCTTTAGTTTAGTCTTTTATTTCTTATTCTGAGTTAAAGCCCGAGTGGAGGCTTTGTCGTAAGGTTTCTGAGAAAGGGGCCAACTTTTATTTGAATGAAATAAAGGGTAGTTTAATCCTTTTGAGTCTACATCTACGCTACACAGTTCACTAGGTTCCTCGACCTTCATCTTAGACAAAAAGAGTGAGGAACCCTACACTACTTTAGAGAGCTTTCGATTTGGTAACGCCGCTGCAGTTGATTTCGTTTCGAATATTTATATTTTTACAACAAACGTAACTGGCTTTTACCTTTCTTTTATATATAACGTACGAGGAAAAAAAGATGCAATGTAGAACATTATCAAATAGATTGAACAACAGAGAAAGGATAGAACGCTACAATTTGAAAAGAAATCTTTTGTCTTATTCTGAACTAAACTATTCAACAAGGTAGTCACTATTCTGTTATCGTTTACAAGTACCTTATTTGTGGAGAATGCTTTCTCGTTCAACACTTATTGAAAAAATAAGTACTGGAAGGAATTATGCAGCGTAATTTTGACTTGAGACTGTATTTGTTATCTTCATTCATCTTTGGATTTCAAATTACTGATTGCTACCAAACAGCGACAAAATTTCCCAGTAGATGTGCTCATACTTTTAAAAAAAAATTAAGTGTATATAACTTACGCCAACTTACGCCATAAATATTTAATTAAGTGTATGTAATTACCAATTTAAGCCATAAAAATTTAATTAAGTGCATACAATTACCAACTTGCGCCATTTTTTTAAAAATCGGTAAATATAAAAATGCCGTCTCTATTCTATATTGTTATTACTGTACCTAAATATTATTATTACTGTACTAATAGATGTTAGTAATTACACATAATGGGGAAGGGGTACGGGGAGCAGCAGTGATGATAGGCCAAGGGATACGCGAGCAAAACACGTTGAGAAACGCGAGAGTTTAGTGTTCCATATTCTATGTCTGTCCATTTAAAATATGTTGAAAACAATCCCTACTTCTTATCCTTTGATTAAAAAAAAAAAAAAAAAAAAAAAAAAAAAAAAAAAAAAGGAGATTTATTTAAAAAATTCAATACATTGTTTTATATTAAGGTTAGATTTGCTCTGGTAATAATCATGTGAGCGGTCGAATAAAACTGTCCTACAATTTAGTAACTGAAATGCTCAAGTGCACAGTCGATCTTTCAACTGTAGTTCAAATTATCTAATCCATTTCCATGCGAACTTAATGTTCGAAAGATCACATTACGGATTGAAAAAAAAAAGTGTCCCACAAATTAAATACTATTTTTACATATAAATGGTTATTATCAAGGAAATTAAGTTCTAACATAAAAATTATCAACTCGCTATTTAATGCGATAAATGATGTTATTGTGCATTTTTTTTTTAAGGTGGTAAGTTTGTAGTAGACGTTCTGAAAACTGCTTGTGAATGATCATTGCTGATGCTTGTTCATAAAATGTTTCTAATGCGCCATCCTTTTCGTGTAGTGTTTAGAACTGATATCTGCTGCGTTTTGCAGCCTAGGTTCGAATCCCGGAGAAAACTTCGATAATTATAGGTGTATAGTGTCTTTGCGGCTGGGGGCACTTAAAACACATAGGAAGCCGATAAACCTCTGAGTTTAAATTTTGACGATGTAAACAAGGGTACTCTTCAAAGGAACGGGTGCCTTCGTGGAGGATTTTTAAGAGATACTAAGTCGTATCTACGCTGCCTGTAGAAAAAATCGCGAAATCTCCTATGCGGACAGCTCATCCTCCAGGATTTGAATCTAGATCGAAGTACTAACAATTTCTCTTGAAAATGGATCACAAATTTTCGCCAATTTGCTTCAATGTTTCGAAAATCGCCTACTTTTGTTAATAAAGGAGGATTTACAATCTACGGAATTCCATCTTTATGTGAACAAATTTAAAGCTATTAAATAATTCAAAAGCTGATAAATTCAAAATGTATTATAAATTCGAATTTATTTTATTTAAACACAAAAATACAGGAAAAGTAAGATATTAAAAGAAACATGATTACTGCCCTTGGACCGAAGATAAATCGACAGCTGACCACATGCGGCCCTCTAGCCTCAGTTTAGCCGGACCTAATCTGAACAATGGCTGAAATCTTTGATAATGTGTAATCTAAAGAACCAGCATAAAATTGAAGCGTTTTGAGATTCTAATATAGCCATACAGGCATATTAAATTATGACGAATTATTCGAAAATTTAGCCATTTTTCAGGGTTACGGTAGCCCTTATTAGGGAATTTGTTTTATTGTCATTTTAAACAGACAAATAATCGAATTTAAATAATTCCCATTTTAAAACAATTTTAATCTGCTATTATTATTAGCAGGAGGAGAGAGGAAAAAAAAGAGCGTTAGCATAGATGGCCTATTTGTCTCCAAACGGCATTTTGTGTCGGTTCACTATAATCGGCGTATCACTTATTAAATTATTGCCACCAAATATTATTGCTCTGTATAACATTTAAAGAAATTAAATAACGATGAATCTTCATAAATGTATGTATGTTTCTCGCACTGTGAAAAAAATGATGGTACCTAGAGCTACCAAATTTTGAATAATGTAATCCTTAACCCGAAGGTGGGCACTTGGAAGCCCGAATTTCGAATTTGTTTTGTTATCGATTTCATATTTTGTAAAACTTTAAGAATTTCTGATTAACAAACTTAACGATTTCAAAGCGAGCAATGGTAACAGTGTACGAAAAAAGAAAACATTATTATCTCCAGCGCGAGAAACTCTAAAGATATGCTGTTTTTAAATATTTTGTGATATTGCTGTGAATTAATTTGGTTTAAGTTGGAAATGTGGTTTAAGTGCGAAGAACATGATATTTAATAAATAAAGGTAACACACAAAACGTTGAAAAAACGCCCTTTCAGTCTTAAAATCTGAAAGTTTTCAGATTTTTTTTATTATTATTGTTATTGTTGTATCTTACTTTATTTTATTGATCTTGAGGAGATGAAAAAATTATGTCTGTCATCCACGACCTTTATCGTCCTTGTACGCTGCCATCTGCACGCGCCACTCGTTGAAAGATGTCATCATTGATACTTTTTGAGAGTTGAAAGAGAAAATATTTCATGAGGTGCAATTTTGAGTTTTCGAAAGCTCAGGTTACGGCTTTGTTTGATAAAGTTAGGATATTAATCAAAAGTCATTCCTCTCTCTTGTATATATATATAAATTTTATTTTAAACTTTACTTTACTTCACTTTGAAATTGATTATATATATTTTTTACTAATTCTTGCAAATTTTTAAGACATTATAACGGCTTTGTTGGATAAATCAGGATATTAATCAAAAATCATTCCTTTCTATTCATTAAAAAATTTGTATTTTACGAATTCTTGCTAAAATCCACTTATAGATGAAAAGAATACGAATTGTTTTGTCATACTTTAAGTTATTTCATTTTCGCAACAGTCACAATGCAAATCGTAGGTTTGGTTTGGTTTGATTTTTTTAAATTATGACAAAGCAGACTAGGGCTATCTGCCTAAGGGGAGGGATGCCTTCGGGGAGGAAACTGGCTCGTATACACGTTACACATGGGGAAAACCACGAAAACATCCATGCAACCAGCCCGTTCGCGGGATTCGAACCTCAGACCGAACTACCAGTGTTCAGCGACTTTACCGCTCGTCCACTGGTAGGCTCAAATCGTTGGTACCATACCCTAAGCCGCGAATATGAAAGTTTGCTATCTACACTTACATGTATTTTCTATGATGTGTTTTCGAAGTTTGCAAGTTATTCTAGAGAAGACTGCGTTTGAAAGAATTGCTGTGCACAAGAAAAAAAATTCATTCATACATAAAACAAGCTATCGTTCAAGCTTTTAAACATAATTTTCTAGAAAGAGTAGTGTAGAAATTTGGTGTTAGGAAGATGATGCATTTTCTCTAGTAATAAGAGATAAGGTTTGATTTGCTGATTGTACAGAAAAGCTCAATGTGTTTTGAAGGAAATTTGCCAGGGGCCTCTGTTCATCAAATAGGCTCCGGGTAAACAACTTATATCTATGTTAGGTTCTTCATAGATGTATTACACAAAAATAAGCTAGAAAAGCTGGGGAATTAAAGCTAAGTTTCAGAAAAAAAAAAACACTACGTCATTTTGCTTCCATAAAATTCTTTTTTAAAAATAGGAATCACTGATTTAAAATATATTGCAAATAAAGTTAAATAACACATTTCATAAAAATAAATACTTTTAAAAGTTTTAAATTTATACTATTACTTATATCTGCATAATATATTATATTTCTAACAGCATTAAAAATCAAATGTAATGATTATAATAAAATTTTATTGTAACATACAGATTGTAAGCCTGTATTTATATTACTTTTTACTCAAAAATTATAAGAATAAACAAAATAAAAATTACAAGAATAAACGCCCTTTAAAATTCTAACAAAAAACTTACCACATAAGTATATTTAATCAAATTTGGTATGGGGGCAGAGAAATATAAGATAGCAAGCCAGCAATTTGTAAAATACGACAGGGAAAAATTCGGCTCACGTTTGTGAGTAATGCTCATGACAGTAGTTGAAACTACAAAATGGCGTCTAAAATGAAGATAAACGGAGATATAACAGGCACAGAGGTCTCCCAGCTTCTCGTATAATATTAAGGAGATTAGATTGGTAATTTTTAGAAGCAGCTGCATTCATTCTTACACCAAAGCAGTTTACAAATTTGGATGTTCTCGGAGACGGTTGTCCAGTCTCAACTGCCTTCTCAAATGTATCGCATGTATATCCAACTAGATTCAGATTTGCTGATTACTACTATATATCCTCATTTTCAAAATTCATCCACTATATGTCTTCATTTTGAAAACATTCGGCCTCCAGTTGAGACATACGCAGGATGGAACGTAGTCGTCAATGAAAAGAAGCAGAATGCCATTAGTGCACTTGAAAAATAGCACAGAAGGCTTGATTGTCCCTTGTAACTCTGGACAATCAAGAAGCTCCTGTCAAGCACATGGAGTGGTGTGTAAACATGCAACATGATTCGTTACAGGAACATGACACCTCCGCCACCATGTGACAGCCCTGATACTGGAGGAAAGGAATCGGGTTCCATATTCTCTCCAGAAGAAAGTATCTAGAATAAGTGTCTAGGCTTAATCCAGAATCGTCACAGAAGAGAACGTATGCTCAATGAAGTTGGATTCAAGGCTTGAGTTTATTATCTCATTCCAGGCGGTTTTTTTTTTTTTTTTTTTTTTTTTTTGTGTGTGTGTGTGTGTGTGTGTAAAGAAGTGAGTGGGATACAAACAGGGAGTCTTCTGGCAAAAAATCCGAAAACTTCAAACTCTTGAAGCAAAATTTCCTCTGGCAACAAAGAGCTTGCGAAATTCTGATTTTCATTCGGTGTTGTGGCTTTTGGGTACCTAAATCCAGATATTCTGGATATATATGTAATAAGATGACTTGGTGAAAGTAAGTTGTAACGGATTGAGGATGGTTCACTGCATTAGAACTTGGAGAAGCTTTACTGCGTAATTAGAAAGATGACACTCGAGGACAGACGTGGCCGTTGGTTTAGGAAACATAATTTTATTCCTTGATAATGCACATCATCACTGTGGGTTCGCTATGCATCTCCCCCCCCCCCAATTTTCTTCTTAAACGACGGACGAAACTGGAAAAGTAAACTCTGCGTGGTTAGCAGTAATGCAACGGAGCGGATTGAAAAGCCGAAGCAGAAGCAAACAGAAGAAACAAAAGAGAGAGGGAGTTGCGACGTAATTACCTTTTTACACCGGATTACATTTCAGATCACATGACAGTTTAATGTGAAGATGTTGGGCTCAGATTTCATCGATAAGTGCGCATCAGAACTGCAGGGAATTTAGTTAGAAAAATTATTGCCCTGTTATATTTTTAGAATGAAGACGCAAGTTAAAGGGTTATTATTAATTTATTATCTGAAATATATATATATATATATATGTATGACTTGTTGAAACTATTTCTATAACTTTCAGACGATACTAGGCGTCATATTAAACTATCTTGCAAGAGTTTGAGATTGCCTTTAATCCAGCAATGATTTTCCACCTCACTCCATCATCTAAACGTTTGAAGTTACTCAGTGCTTATGAAATTTAGTAATATTTTACAACAGATATTATGAGTATCGCCGATATTTCTGAATGAAACAATAGCAGAATAACAAATGATCGATCTCTTTCAGTAAGCACCCACCTCTACCGCAGTGTGTCCTACATGTTGCTTAAGTCTGTTTCAAGAGTCTTGTATTAGCGGATGCTACCTATCAGATTCAGTCTACAATCTACTGATTCCTATGATAAAAACAAATAAAAACAATGGGTTAAAAGAATTACATACGACTGATTTTCGATTTAACCATTCAATATTATTTTACTCCATCGCATTATTAAGTGGGATTTCACGGGTTTGGGATAAGAAGTAGTGGTAACTTGTTAATAATTCCTAAAGTACTTTATTTTCAGAGATGAAAACACTTACAGTTTTTCAACACAATCGCCGGCCATGCCTATCACCTTCTAGGCGTCTTACATCAACAGTACGTTCTAGTTGTTTTGAAGCTTCGCTGTGAGCACCCTAAAGCACGAATAACTCCTCTATGCTGTTGAAATGGACTTGTGTTAGTGGTTTATCGTTTTGTTGAAGGGATTATCATAGTCAAACATATTCCAGTCAGGATAGCATTGCCTGATGTTCCAATACATCTCATTGGCACAATCACAGATGATCCGCGACATCTCTCGCACTTTGAAAGCATTCATTGTCATGGAGGAGGATGGGATCCGTTACCAGCATACGTTGTCTCTTTCTTCTGAGTGGCTGTACAGGTGACAGGTGACGGAGGACGGGGACGCCTGGTGTTTAACGGAGGTAAACAGGCATATGTCCCACGCCCTCCCCTATATAGATACAAGAACTCCCTGGGGTCCCACAAGGGCGCACCGGGAGTTACTGAGCCTTCATGAAAAAGTTTACATGGCCATACAAGGGCTATTCCAGTTTGACATTGGTTCTGTACAGATTCTTATGTTAATGGTTGACCTGGGTGTTCATAGGCCATAATGCATACATGAAACATAACATTACATACATGATATGACATGACATTAAACTTATACATAATACTTGCATGAATTAGTACATACATACTTACACTTCACATGACATTAGACTACACATACATAATGCATGACATTAATCTACACTTATTAGAGTTATAACCTGACTGTATACTACGTTAAGCTAATGGTATTGCGAACTTGCTAAGTTACTTTATAACTGGATTACTTATAGTTTACATTATTGCTATTACTTCTTAAATGACATTATGATATATAACAAGATAGGCACACATACTTTGCCTTATAATCATATATGCGTTACTTAAAATAATACACATGGGGCACGCGCTAATGACTACATTACCGATTACGTTATGTTAAAAGTACACATAGTATGACGTATTACACTCATTGATTAAATTACTTACATTACACTATTACTTACATTATTTATATTACACAGTTACTTATACACTTACATATTTACAATTTTAGACATAACACCTGCTAAGTTACAATAGAGACATAGAATTATTGCGCTGTGTATGCTATTATTCCTATGTTGGTTGGCAGACATCCTGCCCTAGAGCGCTCAGCTGCTGTGTAATTTTACATATATTTCTTATCGCAGGTGCGTGTTTGATGATGAACCTCTTGTAAGGTACTATATCCGTAGTGGGATATGGTAGGTGATGGCTCGTCGTGAGGCTACAGTTGAACATGTAGTGGTCGGGGGAGCCAATTTCCCCACACACACACGCTTCTGTCATGGAAATAGCACGCTTATAAAAGAAGGTGGGAAAAGGGCCATGCCCCGTGATATAGTTTACTAAAGGGGGTATGGCCTGTAAGCGTTCTTTATCTACTACAGGGTAGAACTCGAAAGTCCTTCTGCCGGTATCTCCATTCTCCCATTCGTGTTGCCATTGTTTATTCCCTATGTCTCTTAGTTGTCTTTTTAAAAATGACGGCGGGATTAGTGCTGAGACAGCCTGTGCATTATTGTTGATTGCTGCCTCATTGGCCAGTTGATCTGCCATCTCATTGCCTGCGATCCCAGAGTGGCCTCTTACCCATTTTAGCTTGATGTTAGATTGCTGGTTGCTATGCAATGTCTGTTGGATTTGTAGGATTATGGGAGATGTGTGATGATGATTCTTTAATGCCTGCAGCACTGACATGCTGTCTGTGCAGATTTCTGTTCGTGCAAGTTGTATGTCATGTGCGTACTGTATTGCCGCTTCAATTGCTATGGCCTCCGCCTGGAAGATACTATTGTGAGCTGCAAGATGACCTTTCCATTGACTGTGAAGTGTACCATGCTCATAATAAGCATAAGCACAACCCACTCCGTTATCATGTTTGGAGCCATCTGTGTAGAATTGCGAGGCGACTGGTACATCCTCTATTCGCGGCGTAGATCTCTTTGCTATTTTGACGTGTATGCCCGAGTTTTTATGTGCTTGAGTGGCTGTACACAGATATTGTCTCAGGTGATGAATCCCATCCTTCTCCATGATAATACGCGGGGTCACAACGCGAGTGCTGTTATTGATCTCGATGGCGGCAATGGAAATTATTGGAAATCTAAGTCATGCTCACTCGATATGAGTTCATGTGACTGTGATCTCTTCGCCAAAGTGAAAGAACCACTTCAAGGGATCCATTAGAATAAAAGGGAGCAAGTATCCGTATTTTCAGTAGTCACTGCGGGTCATCAACGGAAGTGGACGTTCTGACGGCGTACGACGCCTTCTAGTGACATGGTAGTAGGTGACAAACATAGCAGGTGATTGTATTGAAAGATTATAAATGTCTGTACATATGGTAATAACAGATATTCGTAACTGTCGATATTTTGTCCCCTTTTTTAACCCAATTCTCTTAAATAATTTATTCTTAAACATCGGGTTTTAACGAAAGTTTCCAGCCCTCACAAATATCGTCTGCGCAAACAGTTTGCGTTGGCGTGTTTATTCATATTTTGTCATTTGAAAGAAAGATAGTTGCTTCGAGCTATCACGGTATCAGATTAGAATCATTATTACTTCCAGTTCTGTTGCAAAATGTCAGATACAGAATCACCAAATCATGTATACAGCTCTAGATACTAATGTTGTATCATATGACATTTTGAAGGTCTGGTACCGAAAGTTCAAAAACAAGAACTATGACATTCAAGAAGCAGAGTGCTCTGGCCGGCCTATTGATGTTGATGAGGCCCGCCTGAGAGAACTTGTGGAAGAAGATCAGTGTGCAACCACTCGAGAGCTTACTAAGGAGTTAAACGTTAGTACCATGTCCATTAGTCGCGCTATGCATTGCATAAACTTGACGAACAATTTCAAACACTGGATACCGCATGAGCTGACTCAAGCAGATAAGGGCAGACGTGTTCTGGCCTGCGCTAATCTGCTCGAGTATCAACGCAAAGACGAAATTCTAGACGGATTATCACTCGTGATGAAAAGTGGATTTACTTCAACAACAGAAAATGGAGTTGGTCTGCGCCCGATGAGCCAATCGATAGCGTCGCAAAGGGCAATGTAACTAACAAAAAAATCATGCTTTGTATCTGGTGGAACTGCCGTAGTGTTATCCATAAAGAAATTCTGGAAAAAGCTCTCGAAAGTAAGGTGTACAACGAGATGCTAGTCCATGTTGACGCTGCTATCAAGGAAAAACATCGGATTGAGTCCCGGCGCAAAACGGTATTGTTTCATCAAGATAATACAGGACCACATATGTCCGAATTCACCAGCTGGACTCCGTGCGGACTCGAATGGGATCTTCTGCTACACTTACTATATAGCCCTGACATCGCTTCTTTGGACTTCTACCTTTTTTCCACCTGCAGCTACATCTTGCTGGTGCTATCTTCCATTCTGCATAGAACGTTTGATACGAGGTTTACCTGTTTTTGGACTCGAGGCCACCAAATGTTTGGGCCGAAGGCAGTGGCGTAGCTAGGGTGGGGCAAGGGGGGACATCTGTCCCCGGGCGCAGCATTCAAGGGGCGCCAAATTGATGTTACGAAATTTTAGAATGAAATGTTTTCCGTTCTTGGCACAGAGAAATCTTCAGTTGTCCCCGGGCGCCGAAAACCCTAGCTACGCCTCTGGCCGAAGGCTTTGTAAAACTACCAAAACGTTGGCAGAAAATCATAGATTTTGTTGGTGATTACTTACTTGCACTAAAAGTGTTTCATGCGTCTTGTTTCCTAATTTTATTAAGAACTTTTTATGGCAAGAAACTTTTGTTACAACCAGATATTTAAAATCTAATATGAATTCCTGAAATATATTTCTTAAAATATAAAACATACTTTTAGTTAAAAATATAATCCAAATCAAAACTGTAAACAAGATAAAATATAAAAATAATATGTAAAAAGACGGAAGAACAACATTTAGCACAAGTTTTATAAGAATGCATTATTCTTCAAACTAGGATACCTATTTGTGTATTCCTTTTTAATCTTAAGTTGTTTACATACATAGTTATGCAATTTGATTTCTACTTATAGACTCGAAACAAGCATTCAGGTTCTTTCTATAATCTTAAAAAATACTCGTATTTGGATATGTATAAGGAAAGAAACAATGCAATCACTTTTTTTATACGACCTTGTTTTTTTCTTATCCAATAATCACACACATACCGTTACGGACTTGTTTAAATATGTTCTTAAGGGCTGTTTCTCAATGTGCCATAATTATAAGGCGGTAGCGATTTAACGATTTAACGAGTCTTTCCCCCCTTTCCCTAATGTATAAAGTGCAAAAAGGTTTACATTGCATTTATGCTTTTCATAATGGATTGGCACGTGGATTGAGAAAGTGGGGCCAATTGATATTAGCGCTAAAGACATGTGTTCGGATTTGTAAAATTATAAGTGAAACATAAATTCGGATAAAAATTGGACAAAGGGATATTAAAAAAAAAGAAGAGAAAGTCTGAAAGCTTTCAGATTTTATATTGTGTTTTTATAACGTTTCGTGTGTTACCTTTATTTATTAAACGTAATGTTTTTCGCACTTAAACCACATAAAATTCAGTTCATCAGCAATATCGGAAACTATTTAGAAACAACATATATTTAGAATTTCCGATACACAGTCTCACGCGAGATAAAAATGTTTGTTTTTCTATACAGTAATGACATTGCTGGCTTTGAAGCCGTTGACTTGTTAATCAAAAATTCGTTGTTACAAAATTTGAAATAGTTAATAAAACAAATTCAAAATTCGGACTTCCAAGTGCCCATGTTCGGTTGGAGGGCTACGTTATTCAAAACTTAATGGCTCTAGGTACCATTGTTTTTTCACAATGCGAGAAACATTTATGCATTCATCCAGATTCTTCATTATTTAATTTAATTAAATATAATACATGGGGATAATATTTGGTGGCAAGAGTCTGGAAAATGAATCAACGCAGAAAGTGAAATGCCGTTTTAAAACTAAAAGCCCTTTGGGTCTAACTCCCCTTTAGGTTAAAAATGAATGAAAATATAAATGGTCGTTCCAGAATGAATTACACTGCGAAGGGATTTTTTAACACATCGAAGAAAAGCTTTTTGAAATATTTATTCTTTCAGTTTGAGATAAATGCCGTCCGCAATAAACTGAGGCACTAAACAATGCCAGTGATCTTGAGTAAAATTCTGTCCATTTCGAAAGCGATTAGATATAGTTTTATCCTCCCCCAGACCAAACCATTTGTACAAAAATGGGAGGAGCAACAGTTAGTCTCATTCAGTTCTTTCCAGTGCTTTCAGTATTCTAATAGCTAAATTTTTCTCACATTTCATTAAATTCAACAAATGCCGCTACGATAGTTGGTTTTAGGTATTTTTGATTTACGTATGAAATTTATTCTTACTTCTATTACCTTAACAAATATTTTTCTCTTCATAGAAAGAGACTCTATAAGATATTTTCTCCCTTCTTTCTGCATGTCTTCGTAGAAAATGTTAGCGCACACTCGGCATGTATTCAAGAGGTCCAGGTTCGAGTCCTGGCGAGGGTCTTGCTCATTTTAACATATTTCCTGCTTCAAAATAACCTAATAACTCTCCAACCTATATCTGATGGTCCTCGAAAACGTTAGTGGTTTATTCAAAATCTATCGCTTTTTTAATTGAAAATTAAAATAATTATTAAAAATTAAACTAAAATTATTTAATTGAATTAAAAATTTTAGATTGGTGCGTTTCATTTATTCCAAGTGCTATATAAATGCGCTGTTAAGTACAACATTAATTATTTAAAAATTCATTTTACCTGGTTTAACAAAATTTTAAAACATGTATGATTTAGTATCATCACTGTCATGTATAAATAAGTTTCTAACAACCCCATAATAGCTGGATCTCAAAGTTTCAAACTGTACTTTTTGGATAAGGTATTGTCTACACTCAGAAAAAGTATAATGACCATAAAAAATTCTGGTAACATACAAATGCAAATATCTGCATATGTTTTTGCTTGTTTGTTTAAATTTTGTTGAAATGATGATACAGTTTTTTAATATTTTGTCTATTTTTTAACATTTTAATGCTTGAATAACTCTTTTCATATTTAATCTTATAATTTTTTAATACTAAATTCATCTTCGAAATCTCAGTCAGAAATCTAAAATTTTCAGACTATAAACTTCTTGCTTTCCTTTCTGAAGGGGCAATTTGCCTAGAAGTACTATTAATTTAGTTTTGGCATTTTGCGTTGACTCACTTTCTGCGATTTTTCACTTCTCAGATTGCTGCCACCAAATATTATCGCCCTGTATTATATTTAAAGAATTAAATAATGAAGAATTTGTATTAATGTATGTATGTGTCTCGCATTGTGATAAAACAACGGTACCTAGAGCCCTCACATTTTGAATAACGTGATCTTTCACGGAATATGGGCATATGGTAACCCTAATTTGGAATTTGTTTTATTATCTATTTCATCTTTTGTAAAATTTTAACGAATTTTTCATTAACAAACTCAAGGATTCCAAAGTGAGCAATGACAACACTGTACGAGAGGAAAAAAAAAATTCTGCAAGCCATCTAACTAAGAAAAGTGAGCATGACATAAAGAACGGGGAAAAGACTGAAAAAAATTTTTAAAAAATTAAAAAAGGTATACCAACACTTCATACTACATCGGGAATTCTAAACATATCCTGTTATTCTCGCTTTTAGAGTTTTTGTAATTTTGCCGTTGAACTGTATATGGCGTAACAGCGAAGAAAAAAGTTCTTAATAATAAATCTAAAAAGTAAAAAAAAAGGGGGATTAGCAAGAGTGAATGAACGAATTTTCGATTAACAACCTAAAGGATTTCAAAGCCAGCAATGGCAATGTACAGAAAAAAATGTTTTTATCTCCAGTGAGCGAGACTGTGTACTTGAAATTCTAAAGAGATGCTCATTTAAAAATTATTTTGCGATATTTCTGTTGAACTGAATTTTATGGTTTAAGTACGAAGAACATGATACTTAATAAAGAAAGGTACCACACAGAACGTTAAAAAAACTCCCGTTTGGACATAATTTAAAATCTGAAATCTTTCAGTTTTTTTTTTTTGGTTGTTTTTGTTTTTTTCTAGAAGGCGTTGAACTATTTCGGCAGTTAAATTTATTAAAATATTAAATTTCGACAGCTAAATGCACTAAAGTATTAAATTTACAGCATTCAAACGCATTAAAACAAAATTTCGACAGCTAAATGTGCTAAAGCATTTCGGTTTTACAGTTTTTAAATGCACTGAAGGATAAAAATTTCGACAGCTTAATGCACTTGCTAGTTAAATGCACTATAAACTGAAAACTAATTTCAGAATAGCAATATTCTCTGTTAAATATTATTGGTTAAAATTGTTTCACTGCTGGTTGGTCATGAGGTTAAAATAAAATCGTGGGAACCATACACGGATAGTACAAGGTTAGTCTACAAGAAATTGACAAAGTTTACAGAAACAAGTGTTTTAAAAGTTCTTCTGAAATATTTATCCTGTTAGAAGTATATGTTCTGTAGATGATTATTTTGTAACACTGAAGATATCAATGCGAGAGTCAAGTCCGCCCTAAATGCATTTCAAAGTGTGCATGTCAAAAGTCGCATCAACTGGAATGATGCGCTTTAAGATTGTTCAAACTTGTAGAAAGGAGAAAGAATTAAAACTCGGTTCTTGATGTATCCCCACAAGAAATCACAGTATTAAATACTGACTTCTCAGTAGCCAACATGACGGATCAATGTTAGGTCTTTATACAATCAGACAAAGCAACACGCTTGTATTTGACGTAGATTTTAATCAAGACTCTATTAATTTCGATGGAGAACAGTTACAGGCCCCTCTTCATCAGCAGCAGAATTTTTTTCCTCCTGATGATGAGAGACCTACACTTGTTCGCTCTCGAAATCGATAGAGTCTCGGTTAAAAATCTACACTAGACACAAGGTTGTTGCTTTGCCTAATTACATGTTTGGCGTATTTCTGTTCTCTCTTCGTGTTAGGTCTATTGCACGGCCCATCCTATACCCAGGCACAAGGTTGTTGCTTTGCCTAATTACATGTTTGGCGTATTTCTGTTCTCTCTTCGTGTTAGGTCTATTGCACGGCCCATCCTATACCCAGGCACAAGGTTGTTGCTTTGCCTAATTACATGTTTGGCGTATTTCTGTTCTCTCTTCGTGTTAGGTCTATTGCACGGCCCATCCTATACCCAGGCACAAGGTTGTTGCTTTGCCTAATTACATGTTTGGCGTATTTCTGTTCTCTCTTCGTGTTAGGTCTATTGCACGGCCCATCCTATACCCAGGCACAAGGTTGTTGCTTTGCCTAATTACATGTTTGGCGTATTTCTGTTCTCTCTTCGTGTTAGGTCTATTGCACGGCCCATCCTATACCCAGGCACAAGGTTGTTGCTTTGCCTAATTACATGTTTGGCGTATTTCTGTTCTCTCTTCGTGTTAGGTCTATTGCACGGCCCATCCTATACCCAGGCACAAGGTTGTTGCTTTGCCTAATTACATGTTTGGCGTATTTCTGTTCTCTCTTCGTGTTAGGTCTATTGCACGGCCCATCCTATACCCAGGCACAAGGTTGTTGCTTTGCCTAATTACATGTTTGGCGTATTTCTGTTCTCTCTTCGTGTTAGGTCTATTGCACGGCCCATCCTATACCCAGGCAGAGTGTCGAACCGTGTTCTGAAATGACGCTGTTCAATGGCAACAAAATTTGTTTTTGAATACTCAAGCCCACAAAATGTGTTTTTCTGTCTGATTAGCGGCCGTATTGCTCGATTGACATCAAGAATCACTTGCTGCTCTGCTATCATCACGTGTTGTGTCGCCCAGATGGTATAGTGGTTAGGGTCGCCGGCTGCGATACCAAAGGGCCTCGGTTCGAATCCCGAAGAAAGCATGGATGTAAATTTCCTATCCCCTCATAGGAGGTAACGGTTTTCACCTATTAGGTGCCTTCGTAATAAAATGACCACCACTTCTGGCCATAGTACTGGCGAAAGCCCAAGAATGGCTAGTGCCCGCTATTTTAAAAAAAAAATCATTAAATGTTGTTGAAATTATAAAAAGAAATGGAAAGAGAAGTCCGTAAACTTGAAGGCTTTCCCTATAAAATAGTACTAATTTCTTGCTTATCAAAATAAACGCTTTTCAGTTTACAAGCATTTAATTTGTCTACTTCTTTTAGGTCTCCCGATATTCAAACATTTCCAAAACTTTAGATACATTATGAATAATAGTTGTAAGGTTTATCGAATTTACAGAGCAGTTACTTTATGTGTAGAAGCTTTACTATCACTTCTTTCTTTCCGTTTCCCCGCCAGAATGCAAATTAGCTCGCATATATTTAAGTGAGGGTTTGAGATTGTTGACTCAGAGCTGTTCTGCCGTTTGGATTTCACGTTACTAGTTTGCTATTCTAGATAAGGGTTCTTATCTTCGGTGTTGCTACTTCAGTATAGCGTTTGGTTATTAGTATTTAAATTAGATTTACTTCTGAATTTGTACTTCGGATTTTGTAAAATTCAGAAGTGCCTTCTGCTCATCTTCTTCAGTTTGAAATAAAAAGGTCTTTTACCCTTTTCTCAAATTTCTGTACTTTAATTTTAGACTATGCGATAAGTCGCTTTTGAGTCTGCAAAACGGTAATTCACATTTTCAGCTGTAAAAGGCATTAAACCTTACGTAGTATAAAAGTGACATATGTTAATAAAATAAAGAACTATTACATTCATTAGAAAAAATTCTGTTTGACAGTTTTGATTTAAAAGTAGAAGATCCAATATATCATTTCTACTCACGGTATGATGAGGAATATTGTGAAAGGTAAAAAAATTATTTTTAACTTTTCAATGCAGTAAACTAAAACCGAAAAAAAAAGTTTTCTTAGTAGTCTACGTAATATTTCTTGCGTAATAAAATGTACGTTTTTCTTTTATTTCATTTATTATTGTTTCGTTATTCACTTGAGAGAAAGTATTATTAGAAATACTTTGCTTCCTGTTGACAAAACATTTCATTACAAAATAAAGTAAAGCAAAAATTTAACAACACCGTCTTTCCATGTGATTAAAAGTTTTCACGAAATTGGCGCCTGGTCAGGATGTTCGCAAAATGCAGAAACGTAATTGTTGAGATAAAAAGGTTTCCTGCTGTCAGCTTTCAGTAGCCAATAACCCAGTTTAAAAAGTGTTCAGCTTATCAAACAGTTTAATGAGTATGTAAGTGACAGTTTTAGGTTAACGCTTTTAAAAATAACGTGCTGCATTTATCAATATAAATCATAAATAGCCGCAAAATTCTTACATTAATGTCATTATACATCAACCGAAAGTGTTAATTTGGGAGCAATCAACCATATGAGTTACATGTCAAGCTTTTTAATCACAGAAAATAAAATGCAAAGATAGGTATTACGAAATAAATGTTTTTAAAACTGTATTTTTCACAAACTCGTAAAATCAGAACAAAAAGAAAGTTTTTTTCCTTCCTTTGGAATATGATTATGTATTTCAAGAGCTGAAGAGGGAGTCGTTTCAAAATCTTAGCCAAAAAAATTTAGCTATATTGTGAAATCAAAATTGATCGATCAACGTTGAACACAATGGTAATTCTGTGCCCTAAGGACAAACGATATTCTGAAGTTCTGAATGTATTTTAAACATCCGTTTGGTGTCTAATTTCTCATGAAATAGAATGACCATCTTTATTTATGACAAATAAATTGAAAAAAATATTCGAAACATACTCGCATTTAAGCAACATTTCGAAATCTATAAAGAAGCTATTCTAAGAAATTTTAAATACAGTATATTCCCGAATAAACGGTGTACGATATCCAAGCTTAATCCGAGGTTTCTTCATTGACGGATAATTCGAGAGCATTTAAAAAAAGACAGGAAAGAGGAAGCACTCATATAATTAACAGAAATATATTATTAACAATTTTTCTGTATTGTGAAGCAGTTTAATTTGCATAATACGTTTATTTGATCACATAAATTAAGTCTGTATTCAAAGTTCACACTGCAGCAAGCTAGCGCACCTACTTTGTTCCTGTCCATGTCTATGTTTCTTTCGGACTTTTTCTATTCAGGATTTCTGGAAGTGGCAACAAAGGTCGTGCCATTTCAGGCTTTCTTCTTCTCTTCAGTAACACATGGGGATTTTTACATGATTTTAAAAATGTTCCAAATAAAATAAAACTCCAAGTAGCAAGCCAAGGTTTGGAGAGTAAGTTGATGTGCCAATAAAGTAGCGGCGTTAATGGATCTGATCTTTTGCCTGAATTAAGTATTGCCAATGAATATAAGCCTGAGGATGTAAAGCTTCCAACGGGAAGCCGCTACTTTTATAAACATTAATAAGTTGCAAAATGGCATGCCGAATTTGTGGTTTGCATTAAGAATGATGTTTATAATACCTATTCTGAGGCTGCTAGCGTGAGAAGCTTTAGTAAACTAAAATTTATAAAAGAGTAGTTACGGTCATCCATGTCTCAAGATGATTGAATTTTTTTGGCAGTTATGTCTGCAGAAAATTATACTGCAAAGAAAATAATGTAAAAAATATCATGAAAATATTTAAGATGTGCTGATCTATAGGCTAAGAAAAAACTATTTTAGGTAAACTAATTTTTCATTTTATATAAATACTGATTTGAGAAAAAGAATACTGTCGTTTGTATGTTAAAAAAACAAACATAATAAACTCATTTCTGCATTATTAGAGTAGCTCCAGGACCGCACTACAGTTGCTTTGTTAGCCATCAAAGTGCAAATGTTACAGTCGCGTGTCTTTAGAATAACAGAATATTTCCAGGATGTGGGTCTAGAACCAAGAGTTGTAATTAAATACTAAAGTTTGAAAATTTTCACCCCATTTCATATCGAACTCACTTTTTATCGGCAATATTATTTTACTAAATACAGCATTTTTAAACCGTATGAATCCTTTACAATAATTCAGCAACGAATCTTAGAAAAATGTTGATTTAATATCTTCTTTAGATTTACTCGTCAAATTTAAGATAACATAATGAGAACAATAAAAAATATGATAATTTTTTGGCGATTGAAATTTATACTGAAATATGTAAAAAATGTACAAAAATAAAAACTGTACCAAAAAGTCTTGCTTTTCTTTCTTGATGTCAGAACATTTGATTATCAAATAGCCCTTCGTTTATAATTCTTCCAAACCTACTGACTTGTTGCATAGAAGACAAGTAAGAACAATGTCAGTTTTCTCTTGTCACAGACAGGGACAGATTTCATCAGGCCTTTAGTTTCAAGAGGGCTTCCTACAGTATTTAAATTACGTAAAATATCAGATATCTTTTCCTATTTTTAAGTTTTAAAAACATAAGATTAGAAACAGAATAAAAATGTAAACTCCGTATTTCTGAGCTCTTGTTCGTTAGCCATTTAGCAAAGCGCCAATTAAAAAAATACGTGATGTTAAGCACTACAGTCAATCACCCTTATTGTATGCAAGGTGTGGTCAAGGATGTATCTAAAGATAAGAGCCTCACTTTATCCGATAATAAAGTAATAGTACTATAGAGACATTAGGTATTTTTTGGAAGCAGGAAAGCTTGAAAAATGAGCAACGCCTTCGCCGAGAATCGAACCACGAACCTCTGGAATACGCGCCCAGCGTGCAGACCACCACACCACGAAGGCATGATAGGACGGCGAGAGAAGTACCTTATAGTACTACATATGCATAATCTAATATAATAAAAAATAATAAAAAACTGCTGCAGAGGAAACTGAAAATTTAACTTTGTTAAATTCCCTTTTTCAAATTCTTCTGGGCCCACCAGCGGCCGAGCGGTAAAGACGCTGAACACTGGTAGTTCGGTCTGAGGTTCGAATCCCGCGAACGGGCTGGCTGCATGGGCGTTTTCGTGGTTTCCCCCATGTGTAACGTGTATACGAGCCAGTTTCCCTTAGAAAGTCCTCCACGCAAGGCATCCCTCCCTTTAGGCAGATAGCCCTCGTGTGCTTTGCCATAATTAACTACACCACACCACACCACCAAATTCTTCTGTTAGAATATTCATTTTGTAGAAGTATTTTTTATTTGAATTAATGGTTATTAAATTGCTGAAATATTAAACATAAAAAGAAACACAAGTTTTTATCTTAAAATAATAAATTATTAAATTATTGCTTATAAAGACAGCGATGACATGATTTTTTTAAGCCATTCCATAATTCACTTTTAGAATGGTCACTTTATTAATATCATGGAATGATCCCCATAAGAAAAAAAAAATTTTTTTTTCAGCGTTTTAAAGGAATTAAATTTTGAAAATTTTATATTTTATTCATATAGTTTATTATTGACATATTTGTATAAATTAATTACGTTATTGTAAAATCAATAGGAAACTTTTAAAATTTTCCTCTTTTAAGATTAATTAAAAAAAAGGAAAACATGGTCCTGGTTTAAACTTAAGTTTTTACATATTATTAGACTAAAGCCATGCAAACGAAACGTACAAAAAGGTGAAATGTATATTTTTGTTTAAATAATTTTGAATGAAAATTTTGAATTGTTATTTATTGTACAAACTGCTTTATTTGAAAGTTATAACTTTACATCATATATCTATACATGACATACACAGCATTGAAAAAAAATCCACGATGGTGTGGGGAAGATTCTGCATAACACCTCCAAGCCTCCAGTTTTAGAAATCTGGCCCTGACCATGGATATATGAGCTTGATTTGTGGAAAGTATTCTGTAAAAAGAATAATTAAATAGTGTAAATATCATACTTTCAGGGAAATACAAATAAATATGTTTTCTTTTAATGCAAAATTTAAGTAATCACTTAACATAGCATAACTTTAAAATCAAATGGAAGAGAAACACATCAAAGTAATATTTAAAACTGGGCGAAAATCCAACTTTAATTTGGCGCAGATTTTGATTTCAGTTTTGAAGGCCATCAGACACATGTCTTTCTACTTCAGAAGCAGAAACAATTCTGCCTAATTTTTTTGCTCCTGAGAAAGAGAGACCCATGTATGATCCCCTCGAAGACCGCACAATTTCATCCAAAATCTATCCCAAACTAAATTTGCCTTTTTCACTTATTTTAAATACAATTCATAACTTAAACAATTCTGAAAAATTAATGTCAGATTTTGTGTAATGTTGTAACAGTATCTCAGGTTTGGAATTTTATTATGAATATTTTTTATTTTCTTGAATATGTCAAAATTTTCACAGACAAATGACAGACTTTTAAAGCATTTAGTAAGGTCTAGTTGTTACATTTTACATTTCATCCGAATTCATCATCCACTCGATACTTCAGAACTAAATGAATAATTCAATCCACGTCATTCAATTTCGCGTGAGATGTAATCTCTCAGACAAATCGTCGAAAGATTTGGATCACATCCGTTTTGAACCCTTCTATTATATGCAAATAATTCAGATTTATGCCCTTCAAATGGAGTGAGAATGGTCGGTCTTTGCTCTGAAAGATAAGAATCGAAGTATGCGGAGCATCCTTACCTGACAAATGTTCGTAATTGTTGAAAATATAGTTTCTCTTCTTTCTCTTGCCTTATGACCGGCAGTCAAGTGAAAATAGATCGTTCGCCAATCCTTATCACACTCTGAACATATAATACCAGCCTCACAGAATATTAATCTTTTGCTACATTAATGTTAGAAGTGCTTCCTTTAGCGAAGCCATGTCAGAATTTTTGGAGCATTACATTACGTTACCTATGCTGTAACACATTTGTTATCCACAAGCCTTGGCAAGTATTGCCACTGCATGAAACACTGCATCTCCCCAATAGAACAACTGTCAACCCACACGTAGCAGGTGACGAATGACCTTTGGGTTTGTATCATTCGGCTAAATTTTATTTTAAAAAAAATTCTTATTGAATTTAGTGTAACAGTCTGTACCGGTAATCAGGGTGGCCACCTGGCAAGAATATTTCTTTGGAACTTTGTGGCTATACTGGCTATCAGCAGGGAAACAATATTCTGCTGTTGCCAGTTCCTGATGTAGTCCCTTTTAGGGTCTGACAGCGAAGAAACCTGAATGGAATAAGAATATTTCAGAATGTCTTATATTTGAAAGAGGTACTAGATTTACGAAAAAAGTCCTGAATTTATGTTTGTTTTTGTTTAACTCTCTTTATGAAATTTTATTATATTATTACCTTATTATCATATGCGAATTTAACGTACAACTGCTAAATTAATATTACTCCATTACTTTAAAGTTTGAAATACTAAATTACCTAAGTGACCACTTTCAAACGACTTTTGGACACGTCTGACTGCTAACTAAAACTGCAAGTCAGTGTAAAAGGTTAAATAGAAGAATTTGCTAACTCGTCGGCCTGAAGGTTACACAAATTGAAAACTTAACAGGAACAAAACCTCCGCTAACGTACGAATAAACAGAATGAAACAGAACGCTGTGCAGAAGTTCCTTGTGCCGATATTAACCATACGAGGATGGTTACCAAGAGGATGTTTTCTATATCTTTTACTACCTGGGAAATGAAATATGACCATTAAAAGTGCAAACGGTACACAGATACATACACACGCACATAAAATATACACATACATAGTTACATTACTTAGGCATGAATAACTAGCTATGAGACATTAAGATACGTACGTAAAAATTACATTCACAGCTATGATTAACAATACGTGGTGCATTTGTAATAGAACAAAATATAAAGGACGATATATATTCTTGATACATTACTGTATATTCTGGGGTGACAGTAAAAGTATGGACTTCGTGCTTTGTGCCTATGATGCACAGTTCAAAGCCTTGGTTTTTCAGTATGCTTTTCCACCGTAGTAATGAAATTAAAGCAAAGTGATAGGGAATGCCTTCCTTTCCACATTGGCTTTGGTCTGAGGCTTTTTTCCCGGATCACTCCAGATAGCTAAGAAAAGGACGAGCATGACTCGTTGGGAACTTTATCAGAGACGGGCTACTGCTATAAAGCAAATGATCACTTCGACCATTTATTAATAAGGTGCACGTCTGCAATGTGCTTGAGATAAAACAATGAGACGAGTGTTGATTGCTCTGACTTGGTATCTTAGCTGTTCTGAAGGTATTCTGAAAGATATTTTTTTTTTCAATTGTAAGTGCCAGCCGTTATAGGCTTTGGGCACTACTAAGGCCGGCAGCGGTGGACACTTCATTACGGAGGTACCTAATAGGTGGGGCACCGTTTCCTCCTATGAACAGACAGACAATTTATATCTATGCCTTCTCCGGGATTCGAGCCAAGGACCTTCGGTACGGCAGTCAGAATCGCTAACCACTTTCCTGTTTGGGCGACCCATTCTGAAAGATATCCTTTGGCAACATTTACACCAGATCTTGCCGTCGCGGCTGTACTCGTAGTTGGCCAAAAGACCTTGTCATGTGCTATTTTAAAAGCTGCACCATAAGATGTCCAAATTTAGTCAAATGGCGACTGCAAAACTGAAGAGCCCTGGCTAAACTTTGGCTTCCTCCTTGGACAAATGCTCGCGAAGAAACTGAGGCTAGCAGCCAAGCTAAATTGCAACATCTAAAAACACAGAGTAGAGTAACGCCTGGCCTAACACCCAAACACTTTCTGAAAAACAAATAGCGACTCAAGCTTATTTATACATTTAACTAATTTGCGTTCCGGTAAAAGTTGACGAAAGTAGAAAAGCCAAAATAATGAGATAATCGGACTACTTAAAATAAAACCTTACACTATAATGTCCGTCATATACGAAAAAGAAAAAAAAATCAACCGGAACACTTACAGCGAAGATTACATTTTTCAAGTTATATAATATTTCTTTTTATACATAGACTATTTTAAATTATTTCATATGCAATTTACATACAGATATTTCATTTATTTAATACGCTAATTACATATTCTCTTACATGAAAAGAAGAAGGGAAAAAATGGAAGAAGAAGGAAAAAATTGGAATTATGCATTAATTATTTTTAGCAGATTTTGGTGAATGAATTATCTCTTAAGAAATAGTAATATTTGTCGCTGATTATGATCGGCGACAGACTTTTTTGTCAAAACGTGTCATCCTTTAAGGCAATGTAATTGTTGATTTCTTATTTTATTCTTATTCACTTTTATTGTTCTAAATATTTCTTCAGTTGCTGTCGGCGAAGAAGGTGGTGGTGTTGGTGGTGTATTTAATTATGGCAAAGCTCACTAGGGCTATCTGCCTAAGGGGAGGGAGGCCTTCGTGGAGGACTTTCTAAGGGAAACTGGCTCGTATACACGTTACACATGGGGAAAACCACGAAAACACCCATGCAGCCAGCCCGTTCGCGGGATTCGAACCTCGAACCGAACTACCAGTGTTCAGCGACTTTACCGCTAGGCCGCTGGTGGGCCCGGCGAACAAGGAAAACTCAATATAGTTTTTGTTAAATTAGGAAATATTTGTTCCCCTAGAGCATTTTTATTTTGAAAATTTTGCTCCAAAACACTATAAACTCTTGACCTCTTTTGAATTATTTCTATAGTTCTCAATAGACTATCGAGATAAGCGTATATATTATATTCTGTGGGGTATGGAAACTTAAAGTAAATGACATTATAGAATAAAAATGTTTGATTTGCAACATTTCTGAATTCAGCACTGCTAAGACTTTAAATTCTCGAAACTTATTCGTTTCAAAACTTTGATAAGAATTCGCCATCCATTCATAAATACATACCCTTAATGTTTCTTGATAAGTCTGTTGATGTCTGTCATTCTACTAACATATTTTAACATCCATAGTTACGGTTCATTTCAGGACAGCCTCCATTCTCGACCCTAGATACATATTTTCTGCGTTCAGAAACTGGATTTTTTCATAAAGCGTTATTGGCTGTAACATGTTAAGATTTCGTAAAACACTTCATTGCCATTTCATTTCTTTTTCTTATAGATAAATTTTAAAGAAAGACAATGTTTAATCAAAAGTAATAAAAGTAAATTTAAATATATTGCTACTGTTAAAGAAAAGTAAGAGATCCTTAATTAAAGGATTTTTGCAGTTAGATTAATTGGCTTGTTGAAAGCCGTCTTCTACCGCAGTCAAGGTTAAAATTTGGATTTGGATAATTTTGATTATGACAAAGCACTGGATGACTTTTGAAGGAAAATTGACTCCACGTTACGTTTGAGGTAAACCACGAAAACTCCCACGCAGCGAGCCAATTTTCCAGGGTTTGGATCCGGATCGAACTACCAGTGTTCGGCGAGGTGATTTTAACGCTCGGTCGCTAGTGGGCCTCAGGATTAAATGTATACAATAATTTCATGTTATTTTTATTGTCATTTCTCAATTGGAAGATGGTGATTAATGGATCAGATAGTAAACATACTAAGAAACTAAAAAATCATAAAAGGTAATAAATACATTACTAAAATACTTAAAGTGGTCGTAGTGGATGTAATACACGTTCCTAGTTGGAATATATGTGCGAAAGCTGGAAAAATTGATAAAAAGAGAATGTGAACACCAAACTTGCCCTTTCCTTTTATAATACTGTCATACCTATTTTTGGAATAGAAACTTATAAAGTATTTTCTCCATCCTTCCAACATGCCTTCGTTGTGTAACGGTAGTACACTCGAAGCGTATTCGAGAGGTCTAGGTTCGAGTCCCGGCGAGAGCATTGCTCATTTTTCACGTCTTCTGTTTCAAAAATAACCTAATGTCTTCACAAATTGAACTTAAATTGGTATTTACCTTCAGTTTGTTTGATAGGCCTAGCTAAGTTAGACTCCCAGTTATTCCCATACTTTGGACGATAGGTATAGGTGGATTACAAAGACCAGTTGCATTTCGATTTATACATGGGTTTTCAATACTGGTTGAGTTTTTGTGACAAAATCTTATATTTCGGCTTATACGTGAATTTCCTTATATTTGGAAATATACAATATCCGTTTTTTCTGCATCAAAATCATTTAAAAAATAAACATGCCCTAAACGTAAAAGACCTAGAATAACTATTCGTGTAATATTTGAAAATGTTTCACATCGAGCTTTACTGTATGCAACTAAATGACATACATCTAAGTTTGTCAGATGTTATGCTCCAGAATCGCAAAAACCACGGTAGTTTGTTTTGATTTCACAGAAATGTGAAGCGCTCTCGTTCAGGTCACTGTTAGTTATATAGGACAACTTCGCAAATTAACGGAAACACTTACAGGACTGGCGCCATTGATATAATCAATAACCGCCATTAATGAAATGTCGTAGGCCGTAAACACAATGTCTATATTCCACACCGCGCGATAGCGAATCACGCATCCTTATTTTCGTCGACATCCGCTTCTATTTCCGATACCAATCACCACGCGCTTAAGCGCCGTTCGCGTGCAGATTACCCCAGTCACCTCATCCCTCCCCCCACGTGCCCAGTTTCGCCCTTTTTTCCATCATGGGCTTAATTTGAGGCCTGCTCTCATTGTCCGACTCACAGCACGGGAAGTTCACAAACAGTTAGTTTTCTTTTTCATGTGTTTTGATAAGCAAAAGTCAATTTCCTATGATTGATGAGAGGGGATTCTCATACCGAAATGAAGTTAACATATTTGTTAATTTCTTTTCCATTAGGAAAGCGTTTAGACGTCTGCAATTATCATCACTCATTCATGTGTAAAAGTAGCTTCCTTCCCAAGTGTAATGACTCTTGAATATTTATTCAGTAGAACAAGAGATACACTATCTCTCTTCTAGTGGGAAATTTCCAACGGCCTTTGTGTGTAGCTTACTTATATAACATGCAATAGAATACCAAATCTTCGGAATAACCAGGATCATAGCTCATTTGGATATTTCAAAAATCAGATTTTTTTTAGAGGGGGCGATGTTATCTCCGATAAGGTCAGAGCTTAATTTTCAAAATTAGAAACGTCGGAGCCCTAATTGATGGCGTTAGAAAAAGCAAATAACATTAAATAAATAAATATTCTGATGTTAGTGCCAGCCAAATGAGATAAGTCACAACAACAACAACAAAATAATAAATATTTAGATAATACTTGTATTTAAGTATTTTATTTATTCAAAACAATCCTCCATCAATGTTGTCTTTAAGAAACAGTGGTTAAAAGAATCCATAGAGATTACATGTTACGCTTTTAACTGCCACTACTTTGATTAGGGTCAACAAACACATTTAATCCAACGTAGAAAAATTATCTTTCCTCATAAAGTGTCATCGTAACTCTCAGATGAGTTTCCTGGTATCGCACAAAATCACTCTTTCAAGTTCAAATTCGTTATCATCACTTCCTGGTAAAGTGATCGTCGGAGAGATCAAAGTTCAAAACGTTTTACGATCTTTCTTACGTGCGATAATTTTGGCTATCAACTTCTGAAAAATATAATTTTTAGACACCGAAATCCTCATTAAAGATTTCTTCTATTTGAGGAGATAGTAGTTGTTCCAAATAAATTATAGCTATTTCAAGCAAGTTACAAATATTTGACAAAAAGCAACATTAACAAACTCACAACTGACATTGTTTTTACCGGGAAATATCTATTTCATTGCCTGAAGCTTTTTATAAGAATTCGACCTGAATAAAAGGGCTATCTGGATTATGTGGTTCTGTCAGTTGAATTAACTGTATTAGATATTTTATCTTATGAAATCTTTAAGTAACGAATTTGCCGAAATAAAAGGGAATGAAATTTTGAAGTGATTATTTAAAAAGTTTATTATCAGTATTTGGTGCGTTCACCGCTAGCTTACAATTAAATGTAAATTAAAAACGAATAAATGAATACTCTGATTTAATAAAAATGTTCACTTAACAAAAAGTGTTTCAAAAATGTTGCACGATTCAGTATTTCTTGAATGTAAAATTAGAAAAAACCAACCTTAGATTTAGGTTGCTTTTTATCGAAAAACTCAAAACGCATTTCGAGAAAGACGGCCGAGACACTGGTTTTTTTTTTTTTTTTTTTTTTTTTTTTTTTTTTTTAAGTAGCAAAAATACTCTTCCTACCTAATTTATTTTGCTTAGTTTAAATTTGCGTTTCTCTTCCAGATAGTTCCTGAATAGTTATCTGTAGACTCGTGGTTACAGTTAACAAAATGAACCAAATAAGGTAAAGTAAGATAAGACTGCATCAGGGCATTTGCAAATGTGACATAATTCGGTAAGCATGGTAGAAACAAAAACTTTTATACAGCATAACGAAGTCAACGACAGATTTAGTCAAACGACAAAAACGTTTTGTTGTCAACGAAGTCAATGACAGACTGATATAACGAATGTTAATGTAACGAATGCACGGAAGAACCGAAAAATGAGTCACGTAGCTAATTCGATCCTACATTGCGAAATGCACGTAAGTAAATGTAGTCGCACATTAACAGAGTGTTTTTTTTCATCTTGTGCACCCTCCACAAAAGTAAGTTGTTTGCTTATAAACAAAGAATGCAAAGGAAAAGGAGGGGAAAATAAATATTTTCTATTATATTATAGCTGAACTGAAAGCTCTTCTTGACTGGGAATGCGAGGAAACCAGAAAGAAGCTGCATCCAGTCAAGGGACACGAAAATACGAATGATCCATGCTTACTGCGGCTGTCAAAGGCTTTCTGAAGAAGTGGAAATTTGAGCGATTCCTTATTTTTTAGAGCGGAAGTTCGTTTAATTAGGAGTGGGGAAAAGTCCAGGCTACGACTAATAAGCAGTAGAATCCCAATAAGCTGAAAACGACAGAGTGGCTGAACTCAAGGCCGGATTAAGACTTTTAAGAGACCCTAAGTAGTTAAAAGATTATTTTGTTCTTACATACTATTTTATATCAGTTTTTATCCCCTTCCTTTTCTCTCGAATACATCATATACAGTCCATAGTTTTAATGCATCATATATTCCATGGTAAAATCGGAAATGGGACATTTTTGTGGTTCTCCTTTCCTTGAGTCTCTAAGTACCTTTTTTCTGACGCCCCCTTTCCTTGATGCTTTAAGCAGGGTTTATTTTGTTTCATAATTCAGGCAGCTAGCTATGCCTGAGCTGCTCAATAAGAATGTTATTGAAGATCAATTTCAAGAAGAAGTTAACTTTAGATAACTTCTTAAAATCTAAACTGTACTTAAAACATCCAAAGGCATATGTACAAGAATGTCAAAAACAGATGCATTTTCCACTTTCAGTTGAAAACTGGGAAGCTACAGATTAAATAAATTTAACATTTTGTGAAATTCCAATTTTTAAGTTACAGCTAAAAATGAGAAACCTTAAGAACTGGTAACCGAATAATCGCTTAATTCAGTAGACAGAGAACAGAACTCACGAAGTGTTGAATACCCTTTATTAGTCAAACTAAATTTAACAGTCGACTCCCTTTTGGAGTTTACAACAAAGCCTCCACTTGGGCTTGAACTCAGGAATACTAAGAAATAAAACTTAACTAAAAAGATATAGCCAAATCTATCAAGATTTTAACAGAGTTCGCCCCTTAACGCTAACTAACGGCGAAGCTATCAAGGGCCTAAAGTACGGCCGAGCGTAATAATAGCTTAAGAAAGAGAGAGAGAACCTTTAAGGCGATCGCGCGTTGTTCGGAATCTCTGGCTCTCTAACGAAGTCAGTAGAACTTCAACTTTAAGTACTTGTTCTTCCTTCATTTGCATTAAACCGCGATTCTGAAAACACGTTCTGGCAGGAAATTGTAAGCTGAAATTAAGAAGTGACAGGAAAGTGGCTTAAACTAAACATTAACTGTTATGAACTTACGATAAAACTTACAATTTTATACTCACAACTGCACGTAAATATATTTATAACTAAGCAATCAGCAGATTACTAGCATTTCTAGCATTGGAAGTGATATTAACAGTGTCGGGAAATTTTTTTCCGGCTTTCCGAGATGTTGCGGCAAAAGTTACTTCCATTGAAAGCAATAGAAAACAGCTTATCGCATAACGAAAGTTATTCTGGAAAGGACAGCTTTCGTTTTATGAAGCACTAATAATGGGTTCTGGCGGATGGGCCAGATGGCTGCAATGAACTGGTCTGGTTTTGCCCATGCCATAGCGGCTGTGTCACTCAATAATAACGTCAGATTGGCCTAGATAGGTACTATTCAAAAGCACTGTAGTCCTTAAGACAGGTATTCCTGACATGCAGCTCATTTATAGATGACGATAGTCACGAAAGATGATTAAAATCAGCTTATTCCAAATTAAATGCTTAGAATATTATCGTCCCATCCTTATCATAAAATCCGTGATCATATCAAACATTTCGGCAAGAGTAAAGGAATTTAGCTACCTGTTTGTTTGCTCTGTGATAATTTAATTAATTTAAACGGAATTAAAGCATGCAAGAGCGCAGTCTGGAGATCATTTTCTTTTTATGTCCCAGAAAACGCACAATCATTTTTCCAAAAGCAATAATTCGTTCACCGCCGCAAAGAAGTTTGGGTTCATTGAAGAACATTGTTTGGCGGTCGTTTAGAAAACAGCACGCCAGGGCCCCATTGTTGGAAGTAATTAGATAATCATATTCCTGCCGAGTAGATTGTTATTGCGAGACAAAATATGCGATCCCAGGCGAGGTAATTATATCCTTCTTAATTCACTTCACGTGCAGTCGCTTATTCATGGAAGATGAGTTTCGGAAGCATTTCATTTGTGCATGTACAATTTGAATCGCTTCTTCAGCTGAACGATACTGTTAATTTGTAAAGAACTAATTCAAAGACCGTTTCAAAAAGAGCTGTCTTAATTCAATTTTTTTCTTAAAAATACTGAGATGAAGGTATATGAAAGCAGTTTATACCTTTGACGGACGTTTATTCATGTAGAACGTTTATTCATTACGGTATAGCTTTGTATTCAGCGATGTATTATGGATCTCTTAAAATTATGTGTATCAGAAGAATTAATTAAATACCAGAAACCTTATCCAATCAAACTGTGTTGTTTATGCAATGAAACTGTGTGCGATAAAAGTTTGTAGAATTAAAATAAAAGTAATCTAATAATTTCTTGAAGTTAAAAATTATCCCGCTAAGAGCTTTTTGTTTATATTTAAAGAGAAATAAAATCTATTGAAATACTTCTTTACTAACGTATACAATAAGCTCTTGATATTTATTCTGATGACTGGAGAAAATATATTTTTAATATCTAACTAACGGAATCATCGTATTCCCTGCGCTGCCGTGGCTTATGCGATTGCTATGTCCAGCAAGCAGAATATCTATGGTTTCAAAATGGTGGCTGATAATTTGTCAGACTGCCTTTTTAGAATAATAAGGCAGAATAGAAGTAATTATAATAATAAGGCAGAATAGAAGTAATTATAATAATAAGGCAGAATAGAAGTAATTATCGCATCTCCTCGTGTGTGCTTACGAAATGTAAATTGTTATTATGTCTTAGTTAAATGGAAAATCAGTAATTAGAATCATGGCATGGGTAAAACTAATTTTACTAAACAACACTTGGGTTTAAAAACAAATAATATGAACTTAAAGTCTCTTAACTTAGACTACTGCAGATAAATAAAGAAGCTAATTTTTTAAACACTCTGCATAGGAAAAATCCTAGCATCTAATAAACCTGCTTCGTCATGATGAAACTTGAGACGAGCAAAAAGGAAATGAAAAAGCGACTGAAATTGGATGGTGAACAAACCACTTACTTAGCAAATGCAGGTACAGAAACGTTACACATTACTGCAATGTACACCTTCCTCAAAACATAAGGTGACAATGAGTCGGCAAGGATCAATGTCGAACGTTATGCAGAACTGATTGCTAGGCAGTTAGTTTTAACTTCTCATCAAGTTTCTGTATACAGCGGGGTTCAAGCATTTTTGCATACATGTTCAACTGGGCAAAAATCTAAAGATCTGGTGAACGGAAGAGAATTGGGATACTAAGCAGACATTTCAGGTGAAAATTCACCATGTATATATGAGTATTAAACTTGCTGAAAATTTAGTCCTCAATAACATTATAATACAACTGGTCACAGGATGCAAGTGACTTAACTTTGCAAAGGGATCACCAAAGATGTCTAGTCATCATGGGGAATACCGGCAGAAACATTGACATCAGGTATGATGTACATATGGCGTTTCATAATGTCATAGAGTGAACAGAATTGGCCAGGTTTCCTCCGCTCAAGAATTTTCCGGTCATCCCGGCCAAGAAAGAACCGCCATTCATTTCTGAACACTGTGGTTTCCCAATTCCCAATGCACATTTTTCCATCAACAAGACAGTTGATCCTTATGTTCATGACCAATTAACCAAGAACAAATTGGTAGGTTGTCTTCCTTTAACAATACAAGGCTGTGTTTTGGATATTACTTTTTCCAAACTGCCATTTTCCTCGTTGTTTGGGAGATTATTTAAATAGTCTCTGGGCCATTTTTTCCAAATAATTTGATTAAGTTGTAGAAACATTGGGTTAATTTTTTGGAAGCAGGCAAGATGAAAAATAAGCAAACGCCTTCGCCGGGATTCGAACGACGGAGATCTGGAATATCGGCCCAGCCTGCAGAACCATTACACTACGAAGGCACGCCAAGGAGTTGGGAGAAATACCCAATGCACCTTGGGAGAAATACCTTATATACTCCCCCTATTAAAGGGCGACTGGAGTTTTTAGGGGACCCAATCGCCAAATCCTGGGTGGGGAGAAATCATCGTCCACCACCCTTTTAGTCTGGGAGATTAGATATTTTAGAAGCTGGAGAAATGAAAAATGAGCAACCGCCATCGCCGGGAATCGAACCACGGACCTCTGGAATACCGGCCCAGCGTGCAGAACCACTACACCACGAAGGCACGCGAAGAAGGTGGGAGAAGTACCTTATAACTTTATGAGCTGATATTTTCCTTTTCGTCTCACGATTATAAGCAAAACATCAAGTTTCACCTCCATCAATTAATGACTGCTTTTCTGTAAAACTTTACTACTATTCTTTGCTCAGGTTTCTAATTCATTGCAGCAACTGTTGACTATTTTAAAGAAAAGGAGTAAGAGTAGAGAATTTTGTCCACAAGCAGATTATATTTTAGGAAAAGCTGAGCGTCATACGTAGATATGCTGTCAATAATCATTTGGCTGATTTGTTGAAATTTCTTAAAAAATTTAGTCTCAAAACTTCGTTGTCTCGCTGTATAAGAAACAAGAAAAGATACTTTGAAACTAATAGCTGCTGGAAATGCTGAGGCAATTGGCTGATATTCTTTGGACTCTACTGAAACCGTGTTCAAATTGTTTTATGATATATAATTAGTAAATTTCAATACGAGTTCTAGTGATTGGCTTGTAGATATCAAAGCTGTATACTGTGTTCATCCACTTATGCTGAATTATGTTTAGTACGTATGATTATAGCCCTGGTGGCGATGATTCTGTCTAGAAGGAGATTAGGTCAAGTTTTTTTTTCCCAGAATATATAATGTTCTATTCTCTATGTTCCCATATACAAAGACTCATTGGCATTAAATCAGAACTCCTATGATGTCAAAAAAATAGGACCAGTCTATCGTAAAGTCATTGCTGAACATAGTTATGTGAAGATTATCTTGTTCGTTCCTACAGTCAAACTATTCTGCAGTTCCACAAAAATTGCAGTTTCAATTATTTCAGTATAAAAACTAAGAAAATTGATTTAAAATGAAGTGTAAAACAATGATTTAAAATCAGGTGTCTTCAATTTCGATGATTGTGTAGTAAGTAGTGTTGCTGAAGTAATACCACTCTCGAGAGTACAAGTAAAGGGCGTGTCTTCTTTTCCATACCTTAAGGAATATTGTGATTGTACGATTTATAATTGAGCTAGCTAGCTAAATATAGATTTAACTCTAACTTTATTAAACAAGATTTTTTATAAAGAGTTTCAGTTGAAATGCACAAAATTCATGAGTTCACTTTTTCCCTCGCTGACTAAATTGACATAGATTTTGTATCTTTATTTAAGAAAAAATTAATTTCTACGCTCTTGACGGTGATGTCTCGGCTTCTTGATATTTTGACAAATTAAGATGGTGAACCAGGCGATTTTAACTAGCCTACGTGGAGAAATATTTGGAATCTAGACGGAATTTTGAAAGGTATCAATTTGCGTCAGGCACAAAACAGTACCATAGATAAGAAGTTCTGTTATGAAAACACGGAGCCACATGAAGAAATTCTGATTTTTATAATTATCACCAGCATGTAAATTGCATGTAAAAGATCACTGAATATTTATTTCTGTAATAAAAAAAATCATTGCTGATCAATTTTATCAAATTTGTAGACATAAATGAAAGAGGTAAAAACCTCTCTGTCCATTTCTCTTCAGTTTATGATTATTCTTTAATTTTGAAGCTCTTGGAAATCCTTTTAAAGAATGTCCTGGACAAGAATAAAGCAATTACATTGGTTATGCAAGAAAGAATAAAAATAAATAAGCAAATTTTTCAAGTTGACGTGATAAATATTCATTTGCTTAAAAACAATAGGAACATCGGCTAAATGCTGGATCGTTTACAAAATGGCTCTTCATTTAACGAAATTTTTCCAGAAAGAAGTATATTTTTTATAACTGATGCGAAAAGAAGCAAAATTATCGGACTTGGATTACGGCAAAGCACGCGAGGGCTGTCTAAGGAGAGGAGGACTTTTAAGAGAAGTAGGGTCGTATTCACGTTACAAATGAGGGAAAACAAGAAAACGCTTATGCGATAGATCCGACCAATAGGATTTGAGAACACGGCAAAATACTAGTGTTCGGCAATTTTATTGCTCAGCCACTGATGGCCCAAAATGACTGTGTTTAAATTTTACGAAACATTTGATTTTAGGTTATGCTATACATCAAAACAATATGATATAATCAAACCACGTAGAAGCATTAGGGTTTTTGAAGTAGGAGACGTGAAAAATTAGCAATGCCTTCGCCGGGACTCGAATCTGGCGCCGAGTTGTGCTACCGTTACATCACGAAGGCATGCAGAAAGGAGGGAGAAAATATCAGCGCCAAAAGCAATACGAAATTCAGCATCAAAAGCAAGAATTTATTGAATTTTGAAACACTGTAAAGAGCTCAGGGTAAAGAGCATTACCATTCAGCATTCTTTAACTCTAATTTTGTATACTTCAAAGTAAAACCTAAGAAAATTTGCAATAAAAGAAAGCCATAGCTGTAGAAGCCGGCCAATCGTTTAAATCAGTTTTTTTAAAATCAGTGCTATGAAAAATAGAATTCCTTTCATCAGACGGCATCCTCAAAATGAAGGTATTTGGTTTCAGCCAGACTTAGTTATTAATCATTATTATTAACAATTTGATCAACCAGAAAATGGGTTTTGTGTTTAAATAGAATAATGAATCCAGCGTACTTCCAAGATGGTATCGAAAGACTATAAAAATGTATCGAAAGGTTTTAAAACGGTATAGATGTATCGGAAGGTTTTTAAGACTTTGTTGTAAATATTACAATTAAAAAAAGATTTATAGAAACCTGACTCAGTTTAAGCGTTCACTACTTTCGACAGTTAGTTCAGTACTTTCGCTACACAATTCGGATACTTAATTCAGTTCGGATACTCAGTTCAATACTTTTGAAATTTAGAAGGAGTTTCGAAAGAAACAATACAAGCATAGATCCGCCATTTGCCAAAGGTAAGATCGCTGAACACTGGTAGTTCGATTTAGATTCAAATCTCGGCGAATGAGCTGGCTACATGTCAGGTTTAGAGGTTTTTCCCGTGTAAAGTGAATATGATCCAATTTTCTTTAGAATTTCCCCACAGCCTCCATGCGAACCTCAGGCTGGAGTCGATTAAAAGACTTTATTTCTCGCCTCAATGAAAAATTCTTTAATAGAGCATTTCAGTACAACTTAGCCAACTTTGCGAACATCCTAAGATTACGAAATACTCCAGGAAGATAGGAAGTTTTGTGCTCATTTGCTGCCCACTTCCTTTAGTCTACCGATATAACTTATCCAGCCAATCAGTGCGCCGGACACCAAATGCGAACTTTCAATTTGGAGAAAACGTTTCATCACTGTTTTATTCATTCGGAGTGATTTCTTCTAAGTTCTACACATGGATCTTAATTTGATAAACATTTTAAGGGGTCATAGTGCATATTGAGTGCACACCCACGTGTTCAATCCAGATGCAAAGCCGCTTCTGCATTTTTCTCCCCCGATATTTGTCTCATCCGGAGAATTGTATCTGCGAATTTCAACACGAGCCTAATTCGGAATTTATGAACTGGCAGGAGCAAGACCGTTCCCCTGCTGAGTGCCAGGATACTCACCGAAGTAGCAAAGTATCAGTTTCCCCACAATTAGCATTCTTTCACTTTAGGCAGACAGCCCTCGTGCACTTTGCCACAGTCGAAATAAACCTAACGGAAAGTGGTACAAGCGAGCATAAGGAGCTTCAAAGTAAGTCTTGGTAAGATAATAGACGAAAAAGTAGTTCGCGGCAGCAATTTAACTCTAATATAGTAACGAAGAGATATCTCCATAAATTTCCAAAATAGATTTTTCGTTGCTATATTTGAAATATCAAAAAAGAAGTACCTAAAAAATATTCAGATGTAATTATATGAATTATTGTATCAGAATCTCACAAAATCTCAAATTTATCTGATATTCGTTCGGTACGCTCTTTAATAACTTCAACAAAAGATCTCCCAATGGTAATCTTGTACTTAAAACAATACCTCTCAAATATAAGATCCTCCTTACATTTGAGGATAAGTTTTAAGAAATAAAAATGCAGATGAATATTTGATTAAAATTTATCTGTTACTGATGAGGAAAAAAAAAGTTACCTAATTAAATAAAATATTTTACTATATCATCGGAACAAAATAATAATTGGAATAAATAGAAAAAAAAATTATAATATGTTATTACCTATTTGCTTTTAGGCATACCCCTAACCAGTATAGTGGATGCAGGCCTAAAACGAAATTTCTGGGCTAGACGTAACTATTGCAATCACCGTTAATTATGCAGTTTTATATACGGTAAATTACCTGTCGTTGCCGCCCAGACGGTAGTGGATAGAAGAGCCTATTGCGGCAGCGGAGGACCCAGCTTCGAATTCCAGAGAAAGCATGGATGTTTCTAAATGTGTATAGTCTTTGCAGCATATGGGGTACTCTAAATATAGGGCAAGCCGACCCCCGGCGTGCTTTCTCTCAAAACGAGGGGAAGTAAAAGTCCAACCTTCTTCAGGCTTTGCAACTATTCTTTCATGAAATGCATGGACAAAACAACAACAATCTATGTCATTTATTAAGAATTTAAACAGTATTATTAGTCTATATAGTATATGATAATTAAACTCTTTCCCCTCATACTGCAATTTCATCTGTTGAAGTACCGAAATATATATGACTCTATCAAATTTCAAAATACAGCAAAAAGAGGAAGGGTCTCATTTTCGAATAAGTACAGAATTTTTTGTTTTATAAATACGGTTTCGCCAAAATACTTCTATTTCTCTTTTTAGTCCAAAGGCTTTGTCCCTGAGAGACAATTGTTTTCGTTTTGCGACTCTGCGTCGAATCACTCTGAATGTCCGTTTCACTTTTCAAACTGTTGCCACCAAATATATGATATTTGAAGAAATAAAATAATAAAAAATCTGCATAAATGTATGTATGTTTCTCGCACTATGATAAAACAACCGTACCGAGAGCCATCCAATTTCGAATGACGTAATCCTCCTGCAAATATGGGCATCTGGAAGCCTAAATTTGGAATTTGGAATTTGTTTTATTATCGATTTTATATTTTGTAAAACTTTAAAGAAGTTTTGATTAACAAACTCAAGGAATTCAAAGCGAGCATTGGCAACGTTGTACAGAAAAAAAAAAAAATTTCATCTCCCAGCGCGTGAGATATTACGTATTGGAAATTCTAAAGATATGCTCAATTTAAAACTATTTTGCGATATTGCTTTTGAGCTGAATTTTATGGCTTAAGAGCGAAGAACATGATATTTAATAAATAAAGGTAACAGGCAAAATGTTAATAAAAAAACGCCCCTTTGGACGTAATTTAAAATCTGAAACCCTTCAGATTCCCCCCCCTCCCACAAAAAATACGTGTTTTGTTCATTTCTTTCAATACTTCCGTGTTTTTAAATGGGATCCACCGAAATGTCCGAATTAAACAAGTTCGCTTACATTTTCCATAAGTAAACTGCAAAGTCATATAATATTTTTTTACAAAGTATTCTTCTTACGGACTGCTTAAATTTGTGCAGCTTGACTTGCTTGGGTAACATAAACTGTTAATCAGTTTATGTTACCCAAGCGATTGGAGCGAATTATCGCTTCTGAAAAACACTACAGAATCTTGAAAAGGTTTTTAAACAAACCTTTTAATTAAATCAGAACTTGAACACAAAATGCAGTACTTCTCGTACTTGACAAACCAAACCATCACTTTTGGGAGATATTAATAACACTCAGATTAAACTAAGTCTAGTAGCTAAAGGCTACATAGTTGATTTAACGCGATGTTGGTTCAAATTTCTCAGCACCATAACTGTTCAAATGTCAGCAACTATAACGCAACGCCGAAGAAATACAATGTTATCAGAGCTAGCGAAACCCGGTAACGTGGCCTCGAGAGGCACAGACACGCTCTATCGTACGATCCAAAAACCGGGATATTAATATGGAGTGACAGTAAAGATCTAACTTACAAAGTATCTGGTTATGGTAAAATAATAGTAGTCTTGTAAGCTTAATAAAGAGTGATCTTAGATATTTATCAGCATTAATAAAATCCACATCAATTGTTTACAAAATCAGGGTCTATTTACAGACTTATACTATAGTAGTGCATTGCAGAAAACTTCAGAACATCTAGTCATCCTAGTTATGAAAAATAAAGTTTGTTAAACCATAATCTGATCATAAGCTTAATTTGGATCGAAATAGATACTGATTGCATTTGAAAATTTTCGTGCTCGAAGGGTGTAAGCATCTTTGAACGTAGCTTATACACTTCACAGTAATTTATTTAAAATCAAGTATTAATAATATCTATGGTATTTATCAACAACTTCAATGTTTACTTTAAAAAAATCCCAAGTGTCTCGCCAAACCTGCAAAAAACATCAAAAGGGGCGTCACTGTTTTCAAAATGGCTGTCATCGCAATCTTTCAAACAATATTTCATCTTCTATTCACTGGGGAAATAATGCCTTGAACTGTATTTGGGGAGTTCAGAGGGAACGATCAGAATTAAGTAATTTCTTCGATGGACCAAATAGAAAGATAGTGTCGCCGTTTGAACCTGAACCATTTATCTCGTCTGCATTCATCTTTTTATCTATTTATCCTCCTTCGCACGTGACGCTTATTTAACTCATTCGAATCAGTTCTGGAGTCTTTCGGAACGTCGTCGGGACAGACGATAAGCAGCCATGCAGAATGTTCCCCCTTTTCCAATGCTTTTTTTTTCCCTCTTTTCTCGGGCACCCGAGGCGCTGCCCTCTTCACTTCGTTTGACTTCCTTTCGGCATCTTTTGGAGATGTTAGTTTTTGATTTTTGTTTCGAGTTATTATTCTTTCTCGTTCCTGACGTAAGCCGGCATGTGGTAATCCGACATGGCGGGAAATCCACGGTTCTGTGCTCCCTTCTCATCATTCTAAACACTTCAATTTCTATTTTTGTTTCCTTCCTCGAGTTCTATCAGTCAAGGAATATTTCAGATTTTTCATTTCCAATGTTCTTAACTTTCCATCAGCTTGGTTCTTCAAGATTGCGGAAATGGCAACGTTGGATGGCAGATTAAAAAAGATTTATAATGATTTCCATAAATAAAGTCTAACAAGAGATTTAGTATGTTTTTCGAAGTGATGGGCGAGAATCCCCTGCCTCGTAGCATGTTTTCGTTGTAAAAACTGCTAAAACTTATATATCCTGTATAAATCTAACTTTCTTATAAGAAGTAATGGTAATGAGTATTGTATCGGCTTTAAATGTATATAAGTAACTCACCGACTTGTCCTTAGCTCAACTCCTTATAAAGCAGGAGGTTCAAAGTGTTTCATTTTAGACATTCATTGTTTGATCTGAAATTTTGTCAGCTTCAACATAGTCCCGCATAGAAGACATTCTCAAGCACACTAAGCGTAGATGAAGGAGTATTCGAATTCATCAGCCGTATTGGACATTACTGGAAGGATTTTAGATAGAAAAATCCTGTACGCGGTAATCCTGCCCTAGAGCCGAAACCCTTTGGTACTGATCTCAAAACGTTCAACAGATTATCCTTACAAGTATTGTTAGGTATTAGAAAATCTGAGCATTTAATCTAAGCCTATCATATTTTTGCTGAAACTGTTGTCTGTTGCAAATGAACATAAAAATTTAGCCTTCAAAGTTCCATTCAAGCAATTATCGATTTCTTCTTTTAGTGCAATGTATGTGTTATGTGTTATAGTCTGTTGCTTTAAAATAGGAAATTCAAGATTATTTTCCGCCGCTCGATTTGTTTCGAAACCATAGGAACAACAGCTGCGGAAAAAAGGACGAGTCGTTTCATTTTTTCTTACCACTTCAGTTCCGCTTAGCATGTTTCGATTTAATAAAAACACGCAAATGAAAGTTGACTTGAAGTGCCATCTCAGATGACGTGGAGAAAATAAATGCTGCTTGGTGACGATGACACGAGTTATGATCGCAAATGGGGAACGGGGTTGGCAATGGCATTGAAGTGTCTGTTTTAAAATAACAGACACACTGTATAGTATGCTTACATATAGAAGAATCCTTACGTTCAATTTTAAATAAGTGAATATGGATTTTAGTTTTGAATAAATTGTTATACGATCGGATAATAAACACATTTAAATAAAATATTTAAATAACTAGACAATCCTGCCAAACATATAAGGAAAAAAAATGACAACTGAACAACAATTACCGAAAGCTAAGCTTATCTATTAACAAAGATTACTCAAAACACAAGGTATAGTTTTATACATAATGCCTAATTTGTGTGTTATATGTAAAATGACCTATTCTCTCTCTGTATAATATGAGTACACTTATTTATTTCTCATATCCGTTAAAACATTTATTTTATTTTTATATTTTAATGATTGTAAAGCTCTGTAATATGCACAAATATGTAATGTTAATTTTATTTGCATTCCTTAATAACAAATATTGTGTTAAGAATATATTTTTGTAGAAAAGCACAAAATCAGTAATTTTACGCAATTTTTGACCGTAAAACTATAAAGTTCCAACTTTTTTACTGTGTATATTAATTAAATTGTTAGTTATTTTTAGCCCAAAGGGGCATTAGACCCAAAGGGCTATTAGTCCCAAAATGGAATTTTGCGTCGTTTCACTTTTCAAACTGTTGTCACCAAGCAACATTTTGAAATTTTAAATTTAACAGTTTAAAACATTTAAAGAAACTAAATAATAAAGAATCTGCATGAATGCGTGAATGTTTCTCGCATTTTGGAAAAAAAAAAAAAAAAAAGAACGGTTATTAGAGCTATCAGATTTTGAATAACGTAGTCCTCCAATTGAACATAGGCATTTGGAATTCCGAATTTAGAATTTGGTTTATTATTTAGTTCAAATTTTGAAAAACTTTAACGAATTTTTGATTAACAAACTCAAGGATTTGAAAGCGAGCAATGGCACCGTTATACGGGAGAAAAACATTTTTATCTCCAGCGCGCGAGACTGTGTATAGGAAATTCTAAAGATACGCTGTTTTATGGTTTTTAACTATTTTTTGATATTACTGTTGAACTGAATTTCATGCGGTTTAAATGCGAAAATTATATTATTTAATAAAGATAACATGCAAAACGTTAAAAAAATTCCGTTTTGGGTGTGATAAATCTGAAAGCTTTCAGATTTAAAAAAAAAAAAAAAAAATATTTTGAGTATTATAATTTAAAACTTTTAAACTTTTAAAATTAAAGACTGAAGTTTTGTTCTTTAAGTCAAGCCCCGTAAATATCACAGGCACCACGGTTCAATTGGAAACTGAAAGTTAAAAAAAAATGGCTTAATTTTGGAGAAAGTTATGTGTTCTGTATAATTCTTTTCAGAAATCAGATTAATTTTTAGCTACACAATCTGAAAATCTAAAAATAAAACAAACAGAAGTAAAAATTAAAAAAAGAAAATTGTAATCTGCAAATTTCAAATACTTACTACCTAACACTTTAACATAAGTTCATCATTAAAAATTCATAAAGTTAAAAAAATAAATAAAAACAGAAAAAAATATTGATACAATTGGAAATAAAAACCGTTCTTTTGAAACAAAAGTATCTACTGTTGCCATTTCATAAAACTTAATTTTTATTAAAGATAGACCTCAACTTAGAGTGAATTTGAGTTCTAAAAATTTCGCCTTTTCTTTTAGAATTTCTTTTTTAAGAGTAAAATTTTATAAACAGGAAAATGTTAAAATATTAAAAAATCGTAATACCGAAATGGCTTATAATTTGTATGTAATCTAAAAAATTTCTTTCTTTCTTATGGCACATACATGTGGTATATCAAATGACTTGTAAGTGTTCTTCGTCAGAGTAAAGGGAAGTCACAGTAAAATGGCTTTCTAAATTGTTAACTTATGCTGTATTATGCAGTGTACTTTAAAAATATTTGATATAAATGAAAGATGTTATGCATCTTCGACTAGCAACAATCTCGATTTATCACTATTTTATGGCAAAGTCTCTTCGAGGTATTTAATATACAGAATAAAAAATCCTTGCTTATATTACGGTCTGGAGAACAAATAAGTGAATAATTCTAATCTTTAAAATATCTGGAGAGATTGAGGTCGCAGTCAGTCCGGATATTTGAAATTCTATACTAAATGCAATTAGTAATTCATACACAACTCATGTAATTTACTAACTCATGGGTAGTGCAGTCGATGTATTGCAGGAAAGAGGCAAAATTCGTACAGTGATGAGAGACAAATAGCCATAATTCGCAAAATTTTCACTGTCTGGAATTTGCGCTAACAATTCCGCAGTGGAGTATTTATATAAGTATTTTGGAGAAGAGGGAGTCTACCAGAAATGAAAATTAACGCAAATAACTAACAAGTAAATAAATAAAAATTACATTTTACTTCGGCTTAAAATCAACCTTAGCTTAGGGTACATTTTGAATAAAACTCTATCGATTTTGACGACATTCAAGCACAGATTGCTCTTCTTCAGGAACATAGTTTTATCTTAAATAGTTTTGGGCAGCTCCCCCCTGCAGAAAAAGGACATGCGTTTTATCATCTTCGAAATAGATAAAGATATATTGCCTATTTAAAAATTTAAGGTTGTTTTCTCCTAATTTTAAATTTAACAACGACGTGCTTCCCTTCCAATTTGATTATATTGAAATTTACATTTATAAGATAATCAAATCATAAAAACGTATTCAGTACTTTATTTTAAATTAGGATTACAACTTAAATGAATGGTGTTTCCATACATTAGATGACATACATACACATCACCAGTGGCAGAGTGGTTAAGACCACTGGCATTTTGATCCGAGCTCGAATCCAGGTGAATTAATCCTCAGGAAGTCCTTCATGAATTCCTCTCTCCCCTTACACAGAAAACTTCTGCGTGTTTTTTGCCGTATGCAGATGATTAGCCTTGCACACAACACTTATATAGAGAAAGGTTTCTTCATTAAAAAGGATCAGTTTAGTAAACATTTTTAGTTGAAAACGCACGATTTTCGCGAAAGAACCGTTATCGGCATTTATCAGCATTAACAGGCCATGGAAGGTGAGCTTGACGTAATTTCGAGGGGTGATCTTTTCCTCATCGTTCTTCGATCCAGGGCATTTCAAAATTCTGTCTTGAATTTTGGAATAGGATTACTTAGCCATGAGTTTTTTCGGAAATTCCAAAGGAAAGTAACATAAAAGTTACTTAAAAATAATGTACCAGTTTTAAAAGAAATTAAATAATGGCAGGAGAAATCCGAAATTCGCGTATTTATTGGACATTCGAAAAATCTTCGATAATCTCCTAAAACATACGCAAATTAATCGTAGAATTTCGGGCAGCTGTGAAATTCCTTCTCTATTCATAAGCAAACTAACTGAAAAACCTCCTTTACTTCTTTAACAGACTCATAGTAATTTGCAGAAATGAAAAAGAAAATCTACAATCTAATTCTGTAGATTTCAGCTTAATGCCTGAAAGCAGACCTGGATTAATCATTAAGCAAAATAAGCACTTGCTTAGGGCATCGAGGAAAGGGGGCACCACGAAAAGGTTATTAGGCATTAAGAACTCAAGGAAAGAGGACACCACAAAATATTTACATTTGCTGGTTTTTCCAAATACTTAGAAAGAAGGAATGAGGGAAAAACAACAGTAAATGTATATGGGGGCAGTAAAGTCGTTTAAATGCTAAGAACCCTAAAAGTCTTAATCCGGCTCTGCTTGAAGGGCTTCATAAAGCAGTACCTTTTTAGTTTGAAACGTGGAAGTCCGTGAGTAATTATTCACTCATGAATATTTATAATATGTAGATTGAAAAGGAATTGTAAAGATTCCAAATTCCGTGAATAAAAACTGTTCAAATGAAAACAAGTAGGAAATCGTACAAATGTATCAATTTTCTTTTCACAGGAAAATAATACTAATGGTTGCCATCTTGTGAAAGGAGGTTTGTACAGTTTAATTAAAATTATAATTTAGAATTTTTAATTAATTTTTAAAAATAAAAAAATAATAACGGAATACACTTTGCATATAGCTACAGAATTTTATTAACACTTTCAAGACGCGTTGTTAATGTGTATATATATACATACACAAATGAACGCAAACATACATAAGTTGAATCACGGTAGCTTTATCAAATATGCTTTAATGTTCTTTAAATGCTAAAGTTCGTTTTTCTTTCTCCAACGGCTGGGCAGTATTCAAATTAAACATTCGTAGGGAGTTGCCGAACGATAAACTCATCCAGGTGTAGGAGTGTAATGTAAGTTTCCAGGATATAATTTTTATAGTACTATATTGTTTAAATTCATACAGCAAAGGAATTTGTTTAAGGAGTAAACATTTGCTACTGACATACATAATATCGTTAAAAATAATCTTTTATTAGTTACAAATAGTAATCTTATAACAATTACTAACTGGATATATGGTAAACTAAATGTCTTTTAAGTTATAATTATTAAATATATTATTAAAATATAAAATAAAAAAATAAATTTTTAAAAATATATTGTTGCTTGCGTACGGGTTCGTAATGTATTGAATGCACAAGTCGATAAAAAGCTAATAAATTTTATTCTTATCCCAAGAAATAAAATAAAATGCTGAAATTTCCTCGGAGATATTCGTACAATATCGAAATATCTTCCAGTAGTTATATTTTAAACTACTAAAATATAAATAGAACTCAATTCAAAACACAGGCAAAGCAAATCCGAGCTCACCGCGAATTCTCTACAATCAATAACAGCCCTAAGTAAACAACTGAACTGAGATGTTTTAATTCGGCTTCTAAATGCTTTTTAATCATGTATGAGAACATTCTGGTATTTCCTTGAGGATTCTTGAAAGCGAAAGAGTACAATTACGAGATATCTATTTATTAAATGTTAAAAATGCGCGTGCTCCTGTATTTTTACTTTTTCGACGTAGCCTTTCTCTTGGAACTCGTCGCGCGCAGCATTGCACGGGAAAACGTAACAATTTAATTAAAATTCCACTGAAAAATAGCAAAGTAAATATAAAAACCGTAACAATATTTATTACTCATTAAATCCTTCAGTTTGTTAAGTTGTTACAGATAGATTACATATTATTAAAAATAATGTAAGATCCTAACTTAATCTAATATCACTCTAGATTCGAAAACATATTACAGGCAGTCCTCATATAAATTTTGAAGATAAGAAAGTTTTTCAAATTTTAGATATTTGCAGCTTATTCCAAAAAAATTTAAATAAATAATAGATAAATATTGTTATGAAATGTAAAGGCGCGGTGGGATGGCTTCCCCTAAAAGCAGTTTTAGAGTTGCCATAAATGGCAAGGGAAGGCAGGGTTGCCACATTTGGCGAGAAATCGCCCATTTGGCGACAAAATTGGGGATATGCCATGGACGGATGGAGAACTTTCTGGAATGAATTCTTACCGGTTTAGGCCAGAATGTTCTCGAACACAAGCCGAAAACTATATAAACCCTGCTGGTCCGCAGTCAGTTAGTGTGTGTGCCTCGTAGTGTCTGATCTAGTTAGTCCGTGCGGAGACGATCCAGTTGACAGCCGGCCAGCGAGTGCCGAGTGGGTCGTCGAGTGCACCGAAGGAGTCTCTTAGTGTATCGCGGTTAGTGCATCTTCGAGAAAGCGTGTTGAGCTCCGGGAGCGACTGAACCGAAGAGTCGGGAGCTGTGCTCGGGTGTCATCGAGTGCGTCGCGAGTTGTAGTGTGGAGAGTCTCGAGAGTACGTGGAGTTCCGAAAACGACCAAGCAGAGTCGCGAGCTGTACTCTAGTGCTTTGCCGTGAAACCGTCTCCACCATGATAGCCTGATGACCTGGAGGCTGCGTCGCTGATCATGTCAACGTGTTTATAGTAGTTCACCGACGACTGTAAAACGTGTTTTGGAGCTGTCCTGACAATACTGGCTAGATAAAGTGTGTTTCGATACTTCATCCAGTGTCGTCGTTATTCACTCCAAATCCACACGAACCCCGAACGAACGGGAAGGAAGAGAAAAACGCAACAAACGGGTGTCAGGAAAAAAAAAAAAAAAAAAAAAGTAACAATATATATGCATGTATATATTCAACTATTATATAATATTTAGGATGTAATATAATAAACTCTAGCGCTTAAGCAGCTGTGATTGAAAAATTTATTTTTACAAAATAAATTTTTTTTTTACTCGGAAAAGATTATACTAATCCTGGAAATTCGAAAAATATTGTGCAAGAAAAAATTTTTAGCAAATAAATTAAGGCATTAGTCTGTCTTATCTCTAAAATAATCTTATAACAATTATTAAATTTAAAATTTTTTAAATTAAAAATTTTTTGGAAAAACACAAAAGACAAACTGTAAAATAATTAGTCATTGTTTAATGTTCCTTCCAATTATCGCGGGATCCTTCCTCGGGGGGGGGTAATTAATTAAAACATTAAAGAAGAGTAATTAAGGAGTTCTGAATGTACGTTAGGTCCTTTTTGACTATCTGAGTGAACAAATTTAGTTAACAATTATATGTATGTAAACATGTCGGTTTTACATATAATGTTATTTGAACAATTTATTTTTTTTTAAGTGATCGATTTGCATAATGTAGATTTTTATTATTTATTATTTTTTATTTTTGGCACATTGTTATGTTTTATTCTTTTTTCCAAGTGTTTCGAAAAGCATGTAGGGAAAATTCTGGATCCATTTGAGATTCGATTTTTCGGTTTTAAATGAATTTTATTGTCTTAAATGAAAATTTAATTGAATCTTTTTTCGGTTTTGATCTCAAATGAATCAGAAGAACGAAACATGTTTTCGAAGCATATTAATCGACTTTCTGAAACTTTAATTCATTTTCCCCTGATGAGTTCTGAATTAGAGTTTCAGTAAAAGGAGATTCATGTTTATATTTATATAATTTTGAGTACTTTTTCCTTTTCGCTTTTTTATTTTTCGAGTTGGTCCTACTGAAGAATTCTTATTTAAATATTGATATGTTTAGATACAGTGTTAAACCTCTTACCCACGGTTGCAATTATTAATATTGTTGAGGAATTACCTTGCTTTGATTCCAGTTTAATTTTAACTTAGGTGCTTTAAGTTTAATTTACTTCAACCCTGCAGCTATAGCGCAGAATTGGTTAAAAAATTTATGTTTTTAGTTTTTGGTATACACTGGTGTGCAAAAATTAAGGACGAAGTCGAAAAATTAGCATATCAGCTGAACGAAGAGGCAGAGCGGACAGAAAGACCAATCAGGAGATTAATTAAGGTGATGTACGGTAGCACATGCGCAGATATGCAGGTAGACGGAATGAGGGACTGTCTGTGTAGTATAAAGCATGTTGTCGGTGTAAGATCAGTATTTCTGGCAAAGAGATTGCACGCCGTATAGCAGTTAAAATCACACCGAGTTGCTGCCTCAGCGAGAAATGGCGAATAATCAATCTGTTAGACGACATCTGGATGCTTTTACCCGAGGTCGAATCATTGGGAAGTTGGAGGAAGGCCGCAGTGTGACAAGTGTGGCTGCAGAGTTCGGAATTGCTCACAGCATCGTTTCACGACTTTGGAGACAATTTCAAACTACAGGAACAGCTATCCGGGGGTTTAGTAGTGGTCGTCCACGAGGAACCACACCCGCAGATGACCGGTATATTGCCTTACAGGCCAGAAGAAACAGGCGGCAGACAGCGGGAGAAATCGCTAGACACACGACACAGGCGACTGGACGACCGATATCGCGTTTTACCGTGGCCAGAAGACTGCACGGTGGTGGTCTGTTTGCACGACGCCCTGTACGGTGTGTACCTCTAACGCCTGCCCATAGGAGAATGCATTCTCTGTGGTGTCGGGAACTCCGGAATTGGAGAGACAATGAATGGGGACGAGTACTCTTTACAGATGAGAGCAGATTCAGTCTGAGTAGCGATTCTCATCGCATACTCATCTGGAGAGAGCGGGGAAGCCGCAATCATCCCTCGAACATCATTGAAAGGGACAGGTATGGAGGTGGCGGTGTTCTCGTTTGAAGAGGCTTCATGCTTGGTAGTCGTACAGACCTTCACATCTTCGACGCAGGTTCAGTCAACGGGACCCGTTATTGTCTTCTTCCATATGTGCGTCTTTTTAGAGGCGCTATGGGTCCACAGTTCCTTTTCATGGACGACAATGCACCATGTCATCGCACAATAGCTGCCGAACAGCTCTTAGAGAGTGAGGATATTGAACGTATGGATTATCCGGCACGATCTCCGGATCTCAATCCCATCGAGCATGTATGGGATTTTCTAGGCAGACGCTTGGCAGCTCGTACATTACTACCAGTAACGATTCCGGAGCTTCGATTGGCGCTGCAAGACGAATGGGCAGCAATGCCTCAACAACTCATTGACACCCTCATTCTCAGCCTGAGCAGACGCTGTGAAACCTGCCTAGCAGTCAGGGGAGATCATATCCCCTATTAAAGACCGGATGTTTCTTGCTGGACACCCATCACAGGGATGTTTCGGCCTTCAGTCGCATTGCGCTCCATGCTACTTTTCAATAAAGCTTCTTTGTATCCCTCTGATTTCTCTTTTAGTAAGTGTTGCTTACATTACTCATGTCCTTACGTATTGGGGATCTTACGGTATTAAATGTGTTGATTTGGAAAGCTTTTGTACAAAGTTATATTGAAAAAACCGTCTCGTCCTTAATGTTTGCACACCAGTGTATATAAAACGCCCTCCTTTTTTGAGAATAAAAGAATACTTCTAGCAGAATTTATGAATTTATATCAAACTATTTTATTCTGGCAACATATTAATGCAAATCTTATTTCTTTCTGCTAATCGAGCAGAAAATAAATATGGCTTTTTCAGCAATTCCAATAATCTTTTTCTGATTACCTGAACTGATGCAGAAGTCACCTGTCAAAAATCAGTCGATTTCCATACGATATGCCCATGGGGAAGATTCCAACACAAATACTTGAGAATTATTCATAACACGGTCTTCTTGCAATCAATCATTTTTCGCAGTGCTATATGTCAAAAAGGCTTTTAAAGAAGGGGCTTTTTTTTATAAATAAGGGATTCAATGCGAAAGTCTGTAGTAGAAATGAACTACTAAAGAAGAGCTATAATTTAAAGGGTACCATTTCAGATCGCTATATATTCTTTCACAACTACTTAAAAGTAAGCTTGCAGTAATTTATTTACATATTTTGACTCAATTTAGATACTTTTAAATTTTTTGGAAAGACTTCGCCAAAGACGTAAGTTACGTTACAAGTGTTAGGGAATCATGTAAATTATGTTGCAAGGTAAATTACGTTGCAAGAGACTCCTCCAAAGGCGTAATTTACGTTAATTAAATACCTTTGTCCAAAGTTGTCGGCTATATTGTAAGGTTTTACCGAAGATTTAAGTTAAATTATTAGACTTCCCTGAAGGTCTCAATGATGTCAAATTATAATCTTGCTAAAGACACAATTATATTTATAAGGACATAAGATACGTTATAAAGTTTATTTTAAATAACACATTCTTTTTTATATTAATTCTTTTGTGTACTTTCTATTTCTACCGTTAGTTTCATCAGAATGCAAACTAAAGTACGATTAAATATCAAGTTTAGTGCCAGTACTGTGGAAACCGAACACTACAGCTGTTTAGTCTGAGAAGAAGCAGCTAGCCAACCTGTGGATTGGTAAGCAAATTTTGTATTTGATATATCACAGGATTAGAATTCCCATTGCAGGATCCGGCTTGGTAACTGGACATTAGATTTTTGGTTTTTCAGTATTTGTGTGCATGAAATGCTACAAGTTGAAATGATTACCTCTTTGTTAATTTTAAGTTTGTATTCATGAGAACTAGTCTAATAAAATTTTTAGTTAAATTTTATTTCTTTTTTTGTATTTTAATTAGATTTATGTTTAGTTTTAAAGGTGATAATTCGACAGAGGAAAGGAAGATTAAGTACGAACAATTAGATAGCTAATCAGGTTTAAACTTACAGTCTTATATGAGTTACGTTGCGTGTTGTAATGTTACATGATTTACGTTTTGCCTAAACATTGTAAGTGTTTCAGTAGTCTTCCAGTTTTGTCGAGTTTATAGAACCCATGAAACTATGATCTGAATTGTAGAAATCATCCCCAGGAACTCAGCTGTGAAAACCATCGTCAGAAAAATAAATATTAAAAGACATTAAAACTATATCAATGTTACATATGATTTTATGTGGAAAAATAAAACAAAATTAATAGGTCATTATTGTAAATTGGTTAACCTGTACTATTAAAAATCTGTTCGCATCTGTCTGTTTGTTTGTTTGTGACATCATCTCCTCCGGAACGGCGAAGAGTTGAGTTTCGGGAGACCCCCCCTTCCCGGATTCCAAAAATTCACGGTAAGCCATTTCGACCATTCTTGTATTCGTAGGGCTTTAATCAGCCGTGATATCAATTAAAAGCTCTGAAAACGCTAATTTTCGCACTCATTTTTCCGAGTGACAACAGTCTCGCGAGCTGGAGATAAAAATCTGGGGTTTTTGTTTTTTCGAAAGATGTTGCCATGGTTTAAAATCGCAGAGTTTGTAGTTTTACAAAATAGGGAACAAAAATAGCACTCACAAACATTAAATATCTTATTAATGTATCAGGTCATACTCTGACGTTGAAGAAAGCACGGGATTGCATGTGACGTCATTTTACGTGAAAAATTTTTCGTTAATATGAGCATTTTAAATAAATAGCTGCTGTTTGCAACTTTTTTTTTGTTACAGATTAGGATAACAAACACGGTATGTTATTGCTACATTAATTCTCTTATTGGTATTGAGAAAAAGTTGTTGAAATATTGCATTAAATTTAAATCATGACGTCATACCTATACGTATTAATCTGATGTATCAAAAGTTTTAGTTTCCTGGTTTGGCAACAAAAAATTATTTACGAATTGGTTTTTGCTTGGAAAGAACGAACTGATTTCATTCATATTGATACGTTTCGTTTTTATTTTGTGGTCCACTTGGCGTTCAAAAGTCTTTCTGATTTTGATTTATGGAAACTTAGAGCAGCTGCACGCAACCGCGGAACATTGTTTAAAGACCTTTGCGTTAGATTAAAATGTATTGATCACCTATGTAACTAGCTAAGTGTTGTTATAAAATATTTAGATTATCTTTTCCTCACGACTTCGCAAATGGACCATTGTCGAAGTGTTGCCATTTCACAAAGCGTAAAATCGTCATTTCTCAAATTTAATTACACTGTAATTGCTTTAACAAACTGAGCGGTTTAAAAGGAATGCACTTCTTAATAATTTATTGCGCCATACTACATGGGTGGTCATCAACCCATACGTTAACTGGTGACTAGTAGCTCTGAAGGTAACGGTAACCATCAGTTCAATTTTATTTTAATAATTTATCTAAATGTGCTGTGTCGTCTGTACCGATCATTATCAACCCATAGATTATGAATGACAAAACAGTTCTGAATGTCAAGGCCACCTTCGGCTTAATTTTATCTTAACAGTTTATCCAAATTTACTACTTCTATAAATCCATAATTCACCGGTGACTAACACTTTTGACAAACATCGGTAACCTTCAATTAAATTTTATGTATATAATCTACCTAAACTTTATTGTGCCACTCCTATCAATGACCATTTTATTAATCAAATTATAAACTTATTTTAAATACTTTTAATTCGAAAACTGATCCAGCTGCTAATTATTGAATATTTGCAGCATAGTAATTATTAAAAGGTGCTTTCTAAAACTCTTTATTACGCATCTCGGTGCATAATTACTTAGTTTACTTTTTTATTCTTTATTTTGTTGCTATTTAGTTTTTTTTCATTGATTTAAGTAATATGTCTTCGCCTAAAAATTAACGGAAATAAATCCAAATGCAGTCATTACAAACACAGTAATTGAAAACGTAATAACTGTAAGATCATAAACAACTGGAAATTATGCAATATAGCTACAAATTATTCATAGCAAAAGACTTAAGTTTAAACTAACATAGATAAAAAATGAAAAGCACTAGAAAGTTTTCACTTAAATTTGCATCAAATATAGGAAGAACACGCGAAACATTAGCTTCAATTCTTCAGGATAATAACAGTATTTCAAAATCTCCGGCTATGCCAACAAAATAACGCTAAATAATCTCTTCTCATTCTCTTCTTTGTGGCGTTATCAAGGAGGCTAGCAAAGCGATTTTCTATTTACTGTTGCCACAAATACAGAAATAGCTGTAAATCATTCGAAAAATGTCAGCTTCAAATTAAAGCTAAGCATTGTCAAAAGCTTTAAATTAACTCGATTGTCTTGCTGGTAATTAACAAACGAAACAGGTTTTGTAAAGATCATCAAACTTACATATGTTTATGTTTGATCTATGAGTTTGCAAACTAGAATTATAATCAAATTTTGTTTGGTCATACTTCGTTATCTATAAAGCGTTTAATTATTTGTAGTATTATTAGCGTAGTAATTATCTGTACATACTAATGTACTTCATAAAAGACAGCTAAAGCAACCGAAAGAAATAGGTTGCTTATCAATAGCTTCTTTAAGTCAGTTGCAGACTTTAACTATATTTTTGATTAGGCATTAAAAAAAAAAGAATTTTAACTAATATAAGAAATAAAATTAATGCTTTGCTTGGGTCTATTCTAAGGCCTTATCTTAGACCCATGCTAAAAAAAGCATAAAATTAAGGGATAATAAGTGTATCACAATTTGCATAAAAGTTGTTTAACTTGTTTTGAGGAAATATTTGAAAGACAATAGAAAATTTAAAATTTTAATCAAACAAAATTGGATTTCTAAATAATGAGCTGATAGTGAGTTAAGATTGTCTGTGAAAGCAAAAAATTTCCTGATTTGTACACTACTTATATCAATTCTTTTAGAGAAAAATTTGAACGAGTTCACGATTTTAAGTCCTTTTTTGCTTCTGGGTAATAAATCGTGAAAATTTTCTTTAAATTTTACGATGGTATTGCAGTTTAAATATAAAGTATTTAAATAACATTTTTAAAATTTGCATTAAACAGTATACAGAAGTTACAAAATATTTATCTATTACTGACCCAGATCTTATTTACCCAGATAAATCCCAATGTATCAACGACAGTACATTTGCAGCCCGGTGACATTCAGTCAATCTGATGACATTCACCACCTCTCAATCAGACCCTCGGATCTTAAGCAACAAATATGTTTCATGGAAATATCTGTAAGTTCAAAATTTTAATCGCTTTCTGCCTAAGATTAAGAGACTTTTAAATGCAGTTCAATAGGATATTTGTATGTTTCACTGGACTCTCTACATCGCATTACGACAAGTCTACTCCGACACCGATAGCAATATCTTGATTATCACGGGGACATTTCCAAGAAGTCATATGCAAGAAAGGAGGCCTGTTTGAGGAATGCAAGTCACTAGCTTACGGAAACATGTTAAGTAATATTTATTGCTTTGCACAAAAGCGTGTTTAAAAATGAGCAGCGTTAAATGTCGCACGTTGTACATACGGAATTGATGAAGCAAACTGTAAATTTAAAATATTTTCTTTATGTTTAACCATTAATAGGTACCGATGCTTCATCGCTTTCAACTTGCTAACGAAAGCCACATCAAAAGACAATGCAACTGACGCGTTTCTTTATTGAAACATAAAGCATTCAATAATAGAGTCAAGTCGACGCTTCAAACATTTTAAGACGTTTTCTGTTTTCAGTTGTATACATTATAACGTTTTCATTCGGTACAGTATTCGATAGTATATTCGACTTTTATTGTAATTAAATTACCTCTGTATTAAATGATTTTACTCAGTTGCAGCTTGATGTGAATTTTTGGAAACATTTAAAGTAAGTTCAACTAAATTAAGATATTTAGCATTTACAATGCACGAATAAAGAAGCAATTTATTTTCTTGAAATACCACAGAACATATGCTGTTCTGCGAATTTGCTCGTCAAGTTTAGTTTGGGTGAGTTCCTTCAGTATTCTCTGGAGAGTCGTTTTTGGCGTGGTTATTATCAGTGAAGTAAATCCATGATCACTGCTAACTTTAGCTACTTTTTCATCACGATTAGGTGTTGAAGGAGGTCTACTGCCGAGATGTAGGTCAAAAGAAATTTTCGGTTAGATAATGAACAGATACGATGAGGATAATAAAGTTAATAAAGGAAGTAAAAGAAGGTTATTCTTCAGCGTGAAAAAAAATTGTTTTCCTTCCTTATTTCTTCTTCTAATGTTCACGATCTACGCCCAGGTCTTCAGTTCTAGATGTGTTGAGATCTATTATATTTTGAGCCTTTTTAGTAAGGAATTGTTTATTGAGGAAAATGCGAAAAGGCTTGTTATGGAGAGAGTAATAGGATGAGAGATAATTCTTTTATTATTGCTATATTTATTGGGTTGGAAACAAAGTAATTTCCGTTTATTAGATGAAATAAAACGATATTTTTTCTATACAAAAAATGAACATTAATTAGTCAAGTATCTTCCATTCTGTTAGATGGCAAAATGTGTTCTGTTAGATGACATTTTGCCATCCTTATTAGTAACGTCAGGATTCCGCTCTCATAGAGTTTTGGTAAAAGGCTCAGCCTCAACCAATTTCTGGCAGAAGCCTTCTGCAAAAGCCTCAACCGAGTGCGATTTGAGGTCATCATTACTACTGAAAATTTTACCATTTAAGAAGTTTTGTAAACTTTGAAATAAATGATAATCCGATGGGGCAAATTTAGGGAAAGCGACATTACTTCCCAACCAAGGTCTAATAATTTCGTGCATATTATTAAAGATGTGTGAGGCCTCGCACTGTCTTAGTAGAACACGATTCCTTGGCTATTTGTCAATTCTGACCTTTTCTCTTCTAATTTCTTCTTCTGATTTCACAACATTTTTGCAATTCTCGCACAGTTATATGTCGATTCGATTCAATTATGGCTTTAATTTTGTCATCATCAACTTCAGAAGGTCGGCCAGAACGTTGATCATCTTCAAGTGAATAAATAATCTCCATAGCGAAATTTCTTAAACCATTTCTGACACATGCGTTCTGTTAAGCGATCAAAGCCATAAATTTCACATACACTTTTATGAGTCTCAGCGGCTTTCTTGCGTTTATGAAAATAAAAATGTAAAATACGGAAATCAAGTGAAATAGACACAAGGGGGCATGAGCTACTCAGAATACATAGATGGAGCTGTCCGCAAGCCGAACGGTATAAGTCAGCATTCGTCCCTTTCGCCGTCGTCATTTACTAAGTGTTAATTCATCAAGTTCAATCATCCTCATCAAACTTATGCCTCATCAATAATTGCTTATAACAATAATTGCTCTTCTTCGACCAATGCTACTTCCTACTTCTCCTGCAACAACTTCTACCAAGATCAACAGATGGAGCCACCCTATTCACCAAGCAACTAGAACTCAAGAAATGTTTTGCACTTTAATTCTTAAAGTGGATCTCATTTCCTCACAACGACGTACCCCGTAGCCTAAATAAATTCTGAGTAAAAGTCGAAAGACTAATTCATGCTAATTCGTCGAAAGACCTTAATTCATGCTAATTCATTCGCCGTCGTCATTGAGAGCGTGGGCAGCAATGATGGAAGGTGATTATCACTGTCAGCGTTAGAAAGCGTGGTTCCTATGCAAGGAACGAATACACGGTAGTGAGATCCATCGTCGCATGGTGTTAGTGTGCGGGAACAAAGCACCCTCAAGGGGTACCGTATCCCGTTGGTTAATCGCAGCCAAAAGTGTCAGCGAGGGAAGACCAGCAGCATCGCATATAGCAGCAAATGTGGCAGCCGTGTCGGATTTGATCATGGCGAACAGGCGCGTACCGTTCAACAAGTTGCAGGAAGAGACAGGGCTTGCGCAAGGAACATTGCAAGCGATTGTGCATGGTGATTTGGAGATGACAAATCCGTGTGCAAAGTGGGTGGACCTCGACCTCGAACCAAGAATTCGAACTATGCCTTGCTTGACAACATGAAGGACTCAGTTAGGGGCCAACATGTTGAATCTTTTGCGGAAATGCATGCAATTGTCCGTAGGTGGTGCACCAACACCCCACAGACTGGTTTACCAAAGCCCTTTGGGACCTCCCAGCCAGATGGCAGAAGTGTATTGACATGGGCGGGCATTATTTCCAACTGATGTACTATCAGTTTTTTTGTTAATAAATTACATTCCGCTCTGTGTCATTAATTTCTGTACGACCTAAATACTATGTTGGAAATGTTTTTTTTTCGGGGGGGGACCTTATGTTAAAATGACCATAAACTAACAATTATAGCAGACAAGACACGGAATATGTTTCTATAGCAACCTAAAAGTGTCAGCTGTCAAATCTCAAAAGGAAAAAAATATATAAAATTGACAGAAGAATAACGAAACGAGCATAACGCCATCTATTTGTACAAAGCAAAATTACATTCTTGCCAACCCAATATAAAATACTCCCCTCATAGCATGCAAAATATACAATTTATAATATAATATACAAGATATATAATTTAAAATATTCAAGATAACACAACTTGTGATGTATTACACACATTAAAACATTGTTGCGTGTTACGCGGTAACGCAAACGGTGCAACCCTAGAGTCATTTTCAAGCAGGATAATGCTAACCTCATATGGCTAGCATATCTGTGGACTATCTCCGAGCTTATCCTTGGCCAACAAGGTCGCCAGTCGAACATAGTATGGCATATGATAGACCGCCAAATTCGGACACCCAAATTTTGCAAATCTGGAGCAACAACAGAGGAATGTCTGATAAAACAGTGTCTCTCAACCGCCGGTCCGTAAGAAATATTTGTCGGTTCGCGAAATATCCAGCTATCTGTCCAAAACCTAAAGTGTCTTCGGCCGACAACCGATATTACAACAGCTCTTCTGCACGCTTGGACAACTGAAAGCTATACATCAGCGTAAGTTTTTAATAACCACTGAATTTAATACTGTGCTATAACTAGTATTTCTTTAACTTAAGGTAGATTAAAATTCAATAACCAGGATGAGTAAGAAGGAAACGAAAGGCACATGACTAAATTTCGTACAAAGAAAGGGTTCTCCAAAACAAAGTACGTCGTCCGCCCCTTCGAATACAGATGAAGGTGAATATAGTCCACAATCTGCCAAAAAAAGAAAAAGCTCGGTAAGGCACTATATCTCAGACTAATTGAAATATGGCTTTGTCCTTTGGACACAATCAGAAGAAAATTGTGCAAAAGCTGAATGTTTGTAGAGATGTTTTTTCTAACGAAAACATTATTATGAATTCTGATTATTTCAGTTGTCGCTTGAGGACGAGAAGAGGTTGATAAGTGACGCTTCAGGTATGGTAGATAAGGGATCCTCATTCGCTTGTTCAGGGACCGTCACTGATCCGTTTTTATATGCAAGGCTTTTCGTGATTACTTTTTTGCAATATTCTGTGATTTTTCTCAAAGGTTTATTTACTTATATATGATAATTATACTGATATGTAACAATTACAGTATTTACTTATCTTTATATTTAAATATGATTCTAGGCAAATGGTAATGAGAATATTATAATTAACTTATGTAGTAATTCTTGAATACCTTGTAAAGTTTTTCTTGGGGGGGAGAAGGGGGAAAAACTACTGGTCCAAGAAATTTGTTCGTAAGTTTTACAGGTCCGCGGACGAAAAAAAGTTGAAAAGCGCTGTGATAGAATGTATCGTAGGATGAAATTAGGAATTTTTTCACTCCTTACCTCAACGTTTACAAGCATACATCGCCGCCAGAGAGGTTTTATTAATGACCGATTTGAAATGTGCAGTTGTTAGTCATTGATAGATCCTATATCCTTGAATTTTTAATAATTTCATTATCTGTGTATGAGCGTTACGCATACTTGATTACAATAAAACAATAACTTTCTTCATGGAGCTTTTTTTAGTCCAAAGGGGCAGTAGCCCAGGAGGGCTATTTGTCTCAAAACGGCATTTAGCGGAGTTTCACTTGTAGAGGTATTAGGTATTTTTAGAAGACGGCAGGATGAAAAATGAGCAATCGCCTTCGCCGGCAATCGAACCACGGACCTCTGAAATACCGGTCCAGCTTGCAGAACCACTACATCACTGAGGCACGCTAGGAAGGCGGGAGAAATATCTTATATACTCCCCCTTTTAAAGGGCGGCTGAGGTTTTTAGGGGAACCAATCGCCAAATCCTGGGTGAGGAGAATCATCATCCAACACACTTCGCCGGGAATCGAAACACCGACCTCTGGAACACCGGCCCAGCGTGCAGAACCACTACACCACGAAGGCACGCTAGAAAGGCGAGAGAAATACTTTATACACTATAAACGGCGAATCACTTTTTAAATTCTCGCCACCAAATATTATTGCCCTGTATTATATTTAAATAAATTAAATATGAAGAATCTGCATGAATTTATGTATGTTTCTCGAACTGTGAAAAAATGACGGTACCTGGAGCCACCAAATTTTGAATAATGTAATCCTACACCTGAATATGAGCGCCTGGAAGCCCGAATTTGGAATTTGTTTTAGTATTTATTTCATCTTTTGTAAAATTTTAACGAATTTTTCATTAACAAACTCAAGGATTCCAAAGCGAGCAATTACAGTATTGTACGGGAAAAAAAAAAAAAAAAATTATCTCCAGCGCGCGAGACTGTGTATCGGAAATTCTAAAGATATGCTTTTAAAAAATATTTTGTGATATTGCTGTTGAATTGAATTTTATATATGCGAAGAACAGGATTTTTAATATATAAAGGTAGTACGCAAAACGTTAAAATTACCCCTTTGGCCGTAATATAAAGTCTGAAAACTTTCAGGTTCCCCCGCCCCCCGCAAACGAATGTATATTTCGAATTACATAGACAGTTAAATTAGGAACTCTTGTACATAAAAGCATCTTCCTCATACTATGACATCTCATGCAATCACTGATGTTACGCCACGCATTTTTGTTTTTCTTTTTGAAATTTTCACATTTTGTTTTATTTTTCGCTGTTAGTTTATGATCGAAATACATCCATCGTTCTGCAATAAATAAGCTTAATTTTTTTTAGATAGTACCCAATTCCTCCAGAACAGTCAATTCGCCAGCGGTTAACAGAGAGTTGACTTAATATGCTTAAATTTAATTTCAGTATAGCATGCTATTGCATTGATTATGTAATTACAATGCAAATGAATTTAAAAGAAATAATATAAATATTTTTTCACAGATATCGCGTACGATAAACCTTCTTGATTGCACTTTTCAGCTCGTTTATAATCTCGATAAGAGTTCTGTCTTACAATCTGAGATTATTTATAGCTTACAGTGTTGCTTCAATGAAGCGAAACGTAAGCTTGGTTAACAAATAATACAGATATAATAATAATTTTTTCCAGCACTAAGAAGGCTGCTGTAAATTATCCGATGTAAATAGGGATTTTCAGGGAATTGTTGGAGATTTCTTTAATACAGTCCATTACCTAATACAATTTTGAATCTTGAAACCCAATCTCTTTCTAGAGTCTTTAAAACGTAGAATTATCTTGTGGATTGAAGATTTGAAATTTAGAGGTTAAATATCGTTTAACTAATTTCAGTTGCCCACGCAGTAGCGTAAAATTTTCAGATATCTGATTTCAAACTAATTTACCGTACTTACTCGAAAATAATGTCTCGCCACCTCTTTTTACTTCCATGTACGAAGTAAAGGAAGTATTGTAATCACGAAAAAGTCCGGGTACCATATTTCAACGAAAGTATCCATTTTGACCGCTGTCGAATGCAGTTTAACGATATTTTTGCGTGACATCTGTAACTCAAAAAGAAATAGCCTCAGAACGTTGAAATTTTGTATGTGGAACAACTGCTATAACATGTAGATGTGCACCTACCTTTTTGGTTGCAATCGGCCTCACCAAACGTGTATAAAATATATCCGCTCTGTTACTCGTCTCAGTGAGCTCAGTCTCTTTATTCTTATATGTTTGTAAATTATCTATTTTTTGGTTTAAAAATTATTGAATTATGTTGTTCTCATCTTCCGGTTAAGGTGTTTATGCCTTTAGTTAACCTGTATGATATATTGTAAAATTATCAACAGTTTAAAAGTTGTTTGCGGCTAAGCCTAATTTTTTTTTTTTTTTTTTTTTTTTTTTTTTACCACAACAGGTATATTTGTTTACATTTGAAACTTAGCAGAAGAGTGGATTTGTTGCCAATCTAGGGGAACTAAGCTTCACAACAATAAAGTAACATCTTCTTTTATTATTGCGAATTAAATTATGCTTCTATTCTGGAATTATCATTTAAAATATTAAACTATCGCATATATTGACTCAGTATATATGCTAAACATGCACTGCCTTCTCCAGGATTCGAATCTGGACCTATCGAATACGCGCCAAGCGGGCTACCGTTACATCACGAAGCATGCTGAAAGGTGGGACAAGATATAGGAGACCTCACACACTGTTTAAGTATTAAATAAGTAATATACTTAATTCCTATACAAACTGTATAACTCTCTCTAATTCTAGTAACCACTTCTAGCTAAGCGATTTCTATGTAGGCCTTTTATGTCACTGCTATGTCCGGAAAGAAATAGATAACAGTGTATCAATAATTTTCCTTTCTAAATAGTAGTACTAAAATATTGAATTTTACAATTTAGCTTACTTTTAATTCCAATCAGGATCAAATGAATTTTATCTAGGAACATGCTCTCATCCAATGTTCTCAACAATTTTATTTCTTAAAATTTACTTAAAATATAAGTAGGGTTTTATATCCAAAAGGCCTTAATTTGGAGTAAATACACAATATGATGTAGAGACATTAGAGTAATTGGAAAAGCCGAGCAATCGCCTTCGCCGGGAATCGAACCACGGAATTCTGGAATACCGGCCCAGCGTGCAGAACCACTACACCACGAAGGCACGCTAAGAAGGCGGGAGCAATACCTTATAATGAAATTAACAGATTTATAATTTAATCAATATTAATTTCTGATTTCAAACTTTTTTTTAACCTTATTCACCTCACATAAAAGTAAGTGTTGCATTAATTTTTCCTTCATTACTGACTAAGGTGAATAAGGTTAAAAAAAAGTTCATTCATTCAATGCTTCTATAAAGCTGCAGACATGGTTCAGTACGAGGTTTACGCAAAAAAACTGTACGCCTGTTTTTAATTCTTTCATACACGGTCAACACAGGTTTTAATTCATACACGGTCAACACAGTTTTTAATTCATACACAGTTTTTAATTCTTTCATACACGTCTTCATGTAAAACGTTTTTAGTATTTTGCACATATTGCTAGAAAACGTATTCCTCTGCTGTATTTCTTCATCTATAAGAAAAATTAAAAGAGTTCATATGTGTTTGCATGTGGATAAAAAATAATAAATTAAAATTTCCTGAAGGAAGCAGAACATATCGCGTTCCTAATGTCTTTTATTAGCTGCAATAAAAGCTTAAATGTTAATAGTTAATAACGTTATTGAGAATTATATATACAATTTTCAAACGGCTTGTTTGCAGCATTAAATAATCTGCTAGTGCACTTACCCCACCCCTTGGGTGTTGACGAAGAGGACTCTCTTGTATGCTAGTTAGGATCTGTACCTAGGCAGCCTTCACTCTGGGGGTATAAAATCAGTCTTCACAGGACTAGAACCTTCTTTTATTCGGTGGTAGATTCAGACTCCACAGGGACCGTCCTGGTACTGTCTTGTCAGCCCCTTGGTTGTGGGGGAGCTACATGATTGATATTTATGTCTGTCTGAAGAGAAACACCCCCGTCGGTCGACTCGGGGAATTTGGCAGGCCTTGAAGATTACTTGGGGTGGCCAGCAGGCGCCTGGTTCCTAAATATTGTATGTAACATCTCCTTCATCGCTGCCCTGCCCCTGGAAGCGTCCGGATTTCAAAGTGATATCGTTTGGACAGCCGGTTTGGTGGCTCGGTTTGTCTGACCTGTGATTTATATTGTGCTGTATTCTGCTGTTTTGGGTTTGGCACCCCGAGATGATAGATTCTTCGTTGTATCCTCCAGGAAAGGGGATGTGGAATGCGAGTTACTGTGCGTATATGTTGACATAGCCTCGTTACGGCTCGTCGGGTTGACAGATAGGTTAGCGGCCCATTAGGTCGCTACTGGAGAGGAGTAATTAATCGTGGAAAGGGTCTGAGCTCCTTCTCTGGTGGACGGTTGCATTTACCCACGTAAATAAAATAGCTTATGTGTTATAAAAGGTCAACAGCTTTCAGAACTGACAGTCTCCCAAGCAGGTTAAAGTGGAGTAAACAGTCGAACGGTATTTGGAACGGTAGTGCCCTAGTGCGAACTCGGTATAGGTACTGGTATGGTTCGAAAATAGTAGTAAACGCATTATGAACAATTCCCTGTAAATTCAGAGTTTTTTTTAGTTCAAAGAAGCAATTTGCCCAGGAGGACTATTAATTTCGTTTTGGCATTTTGCGTTGAAATGTCGGTTTACTTTTCAAATTGTTGCCACCAAATATTACGGCCCTGTATTATATTTGAAAAGAAATTAATTAATGAAAAATCTGCATAAATGTATGTATGTTTCTCGCATTGTGATTAAACAACGGTATTTAGAGCCATCAAATTTTGAATAACATACGTTTCCACCCGAATATCTAGAAGCCCTAATTTGGAATTTGTTTTATTATCTATTTCATATTTTGTAAAACTTTAACGAATTTTTTCTTAACAAACTCAGCGATTTCAAAGCGAGCAATGGCGACACTGTTCGAAAAAAAAAAAAACGTTTTTATCTCCAACGCACGAAACTGTATATCTGAAATTCTAAACATATGCTCATTTAAAATTATTTTGCGATATGGCTGTTGAACTGAATTTTATGATTTAAGTGCGAAGAACATGATGTTTAACAAATAAAGGTAACACACAAAACGATAAAAAAAAAGTCCCTTTGGACGTAATGAAAGCTTTTATTTTTTTATTTTTTATTTATTTTTTTTTATTTCATTTTACACAGAATATTGAAGCAAATTTTATTAGCAAAATTTAACAGCATCAATAGCAGAAGTAAGTTGTAAGTTAATTAAAGTAAGCAGAGTAAGTAAACCAGCAAAAGATGAATAATTTAACTTTGCGAGTTGCACATTTGTTTCATAGTTTACTTTTTAAAAGTACTAGTATGTATTTTAGTAGGGTAGGCCTACCAGCGGCCGAGCGCTAAAGTCGCTAAACACTGGTAGTTCGGCTCGCTGGCTGCATGGGCCTTTTCTTGGGATTTGGCATGTGTAACGTACATATGAGCGAGTTTCTCTTAGAAAGTCCTCCACGAAACTATCTCTTCCCTTAGGGATGCCTTCGTGGAGGACGAAGAGTGCTTCTCCTTGAGAGCTTTGCCGTAATCTAATAAGCCAACCAACCAATATTTTAGTGGGGTAGTCATTAGTTAGTTAAAAGAGGCCACTGAATGTTTTTATATTCATAGATGCGGATATAATTTGAAGAGAATGTTGAAATATTTTTAGAAATGGGAGGATTGGTTAATTTTTTTAACCAGAATTTCCTTTTATCGGAAGCTGAAGAGTGGTAATATAAAAGTATTAAGTAGAAACAACATCATTAGCAGTTCCTTGAAAGGGATTCTTACAAACAAATACCCGAAGGTGTCGATACTAAGTCTGATCCATCAAGACTCGAAGATTAGCCAACTGACCTTGTTTTTCGACTTGGTACCTCTGCGTGCACCCTGTCCAAATTATAGACATTATGGTGAGGGAAGTCGTCCTTAACTTTCGCTCCTCCCCATCCTCGAGGGTATGCGAAGAAGACGGGACAGCCCGAAAACTGTATCGGATCGCCATCAAACGTTTATGGCCTTGGATGCTCCAAGTCTCCCACAAAAGGTATCGAGGTACGGGTCAATTATGGTTTGCGCAACGGCGGCACATCCACGCCCAGAAGAAACTTTTGTGTGAATGGAGATGGAGATACATTCTCCAGGAAATAGCGTCAAGGTTAGCTTAACGAATATAATGACAGTCTTGATGGGAATTGAAGAAACGCAACCCGAGCATTTCACGCAAAGTACCTACTATCAAGTAAGTCTCAATGTTTTTATGGTAGACTGATTCCCACTGAAACTTTCCATAACGGTTCTCTCAGAAGAAGCAACCAATTGTAACATGGCTGCTATTTTATACAAAGAATAAAGTACATGGAGCTAACATTTCATTAATAAAATATATCTTTCTTCATATTCTTTAAAACCATTTTCAGGCAATTTTTCAAGAAATGTTTCCTTTCCGAGCTGGTCCAGCTATCTCAAACTAATACCTCGTTAGAAAAGATAAAAACGGATAGTAATACATATTTTCATGTTTAGTGGTGTACTTGCAAGAACATAAAACCAGAATTCTTTGGATAAAGTGGGACCACAGCTCGCATTCATTCAAGCAGTCGTGAGGATTGAGTTTTTCAATCTTTTCTGAAAGACTTAAATTATCGGACTTTACAGCTTATAAGTTGAAGTTTGAGTTCAAAAAATACTTTCTAAAATATCTAATCGATTTATATGCCGTGTATAAATATCAAAGACTCAAATGTTTACATTCACTAAATAAGTTGATAATTATACTGAAGAAAAGTGATTAGTTGCGATTTTATCCTTCCAAATGAAACTTTAAGTATATAAGGTATTTGTCCCGCCTTCGTGGTGTAGTGGTCTGCACGCTGAGCGCGTATTCGAGAGGTCCGTGGTTCGATTCCCGGCGAGGGCGTTGCTCATTTTTCATCTTTCCTGCTTTCAAAAATACCTGATGTCTCTAAAAGGGAAAGACAAATATTTTACTTATAACAGCTGAAAAAATATACTAACCAAGTTAATGATTATATTGAATAAAAGGGATTTATCATTCCGAATGAAACATTATTACTTTTTTATATTATAACTATATAATTTATAATATAAAAGTAATAATGTTTCATAATATATAATTATAAATATAAAATTAATACTCTTATATTACCACTCTCCAGTTAATCCAACCTTGATGAATAGGAAGTAATGTAATAATATTTTTTCAACTTTTATAAATGAAAATACTTTTTTATTATAAAAGTTGAAAAAATATTATTACATTACTTCCTATTCATTAAGGTTGGATTAACTGGAGCTCGTCTAGGCAAAAAAAAATGTTAAATTTGTTTATTGTGGAACTATAGAAGAATTATTATCGCAGACAAACGGAATAAAGCAAAAATTTTGCACGAAATACAGTAATTAGAGCAAAAGGTGTGGAATAACAGTTGTGATAGGAAATGACATATAATTATTTAAGAATTATTTTTATCCCCATCATAACGCAACTGTACATAATCCGAAATATATAACCATTGTGAAATAATCCGTTACAATAGATTACTAAAGAACTGTAAATAAATTTCGTGTGCAGCCATGAATCTTCTACTTCTCATTAACTTCTGATAAAAAAACCAGAGAAATACAAACAAAAACATTGATCTTTGTGTTTTGATGTGTGTTCTCCTAAACACACCATTAATTTACGTAACCGAATGAACTTTATCTATAAATTGAATTGCTTTATAATTTAGAAGAATTGTTAATAGTATTTTTTGCTAGTTTTAGGCATGGGTTATTTCTTTCCTCGGTGTTTCTTTTTTACTGCTGTTGGATTAACCTTAACTTTGGGTTAACCGAGAACGTTGTCCTCGATGATTCTGAAGTTAATCGGCAGTATACTGTAATCTATAAAAATTTTATGAAGAACAACAACAAAAATAATAATAATAATAATGATAATGGGGTGTCTAGCGCTTTTTGTATAGGCTTTTTTTTTTTAAATCATGAACGTAGTCTTCCTCATTATTTAAAATTTAAAAAGTTGATCCTCATTATTTAAAATTAAAAAAGTTGATCCTCATTATTCAAAATTTAAAAAGTTGATCCTCATTATTCAAAATTAAAATGTTCGTTTATTTTATTTTTATTTTCTGCCTCTGATACTGCATCATGGTATATTCTCTCTCCATAAACACTTTTACATCGACTAACAGCACCCTTAAAATATTTAACAATCGGTTTGGATTCAGTCCATTTAAAGAGCTTGGATTGCGATGCATCCATTTTACCGATTTCCTTAAAATCCGCTTGTCCACACCATCTCCAAGTCCAGGCACTTACTATATTTAAAGCAGTACACTTTGATTTCGGTATACTTTCCAGTATGTCCTGTGTTTATTTTTCGATTTTGGATAAATTTTTCGTATGTATCAAGTTCTTCTAATGCTGCACTCAGAGGATTGATTTTATATGTTTTATATTTTATATAAAACATGTTGGACATACAGGATATATATATATGTTTATATGTATATTTATATGTTCGATAAGTCCTGAGGGGGTTTAATGATTGTTTGGAATAAAATCTCGGGGCAACTGATATTTGAGCCGACGTATAGGCTGGCAGCCTTTCGGTTAATGAAGGGATATTAATGTGGATTATAATATTAATATTAATGTTAATAAGAAAAATATTTAAGCTTTTTTGTGTAACGATTGCACAAAGGTTCCACTAATTATCACATAGCATAAAAGTTAAAGTAATTTTTGAAATATATTTTGATTGTCTGAGAAGAACTATACTTGAAAACGGATTTATACAATAGTACAAATCGCTATCTCGAGGGTCCGGTACATTCCAAGGGGCCTAGGAATTCGTTAATTAATTTTTAGCAAATAGGAATCACTTGATGCGTCTTAGGTGAAGGATCTTTATAAGAATATATGACGTGTTCCTCCTGCCCGACCAATTCACAAATCGTACTATTTTAGAATGTGCTATCTTATTTCAAGCCTTTCTAAGAAGAAATAGCACAATAAATTTCGACTTCCGAAATTCCATTAGGCTGTATTTTTAGTGTAGATGCAATGTATTTACAATGATGTTATACAAAAATCTGTAGTTACAGTGATGTAACTGTGGATGCAATGAGGATAGTGTAGATGCTGTGATGATTGTTGTACAAAAAAATCTGATGTGTACACCACATGACTTCCTTGTACGGAATATTAAATTATACTCATTTTTTCTTGCATTTCATTTAAACTTATTGGATTCAATTGAATCTACTTCGCTGACAGCGCATAAACCACAATAGAATAAATGAATTCTTTAAAATTCACTCTATTTGTTTACCATAGCGACACTCTGGCGCTAGGTTCACTTAACAGTATTATATTTCGTTCATATTATAACTCAGAACGTACAAAATTTATATAATTTAAAGAATTATCTAATCGTTGCCACATGTTCTATTCAAATACTATAATAAAGCTAGAACGATGTATAAAAGAAATTAAGCAAACAAAACAAAAAAGAAACAGTTTTTCACAGACGATTGAGTATTTCTCATTTAATTAATTCAGTTCTCACTTCGCGAGAAGGCAAAAATACATAAAAACTCAAAATATATATATTAAAAATTACGAAGTAAATTTAAACTATTATTTTCTCGAAAAAATTCCAGAAAGGATTAAGCATGATTTAATTCGCAATAATAAATGAAGGCGTTATCTTTGTTGTTGCAAAGCTTAGTCTCTCTAGATTGGCAACAAATCTACAATTCTGCTGTTTCAAATGTAAACAAATATGTCCGCCATGTTATTTAAAACTTAACCGCACTTAAACAGATTGGCCACTATCCTGCTGTTTCAACTGTAAACAAGCAATGGCCGCCATCAAAAAAATTATTAGGCTTAGCGGCATTTAAGCAACGTTAAAATTGTTGATAATTCTAAAAATATTGCATACAGATTTACTAAAGGCATAAAAACCTTAACCGGAAGATAAGAACGACATAATTCAATCATTTTAAAGCAAAAAATGTACAATTTACAAACATATAAGAGTAAAGAAACTGACATCACTGAGCCGGGTAACAGAGTGGATATATATATAAATATATTTATATAGGTTTGATGCGGCGGATTGAAACCAAAGTACGATGTGCACATCTACATGGTATAGCAGTCCTATATATAAAATTTCAACGTTTTGAGGCTACTCGTTTTTGAGTTATGCGAGATACGTACGTACGTACGCACATACGTTCGTACAGACGCCACGAAAAATTCTCTTCAGAATTAATTTTAAAGCAGTCTTATAATTTTTTGGAGGGAAAGAGTATTTTATTCTGTCCTTACTCACAGATATCACGCAAAAACATCATTAAATTGCATTCGATATCGGTCAAAATGGGATATTTTCGTTGAAATATGCTGCCTGAAACTTTTCGCAGTTACAATACTTCCTTTTTACTTCGTACAAGGAAGTACAAGGAAGTAAAAAGGATAAAATGTTTATTAACTGATTCTTGGCTTTTCCTCAACCCTTGCGTCTTCCTCTACCATACCTCCGGCGACTTACCGCATCATCGATAACTACACCATCTTTCAAGTGTCCTGCTGTGCTTGGGGGGTTGAAACTATTAGCACATATATTATTTCCTTGGAGTGTTTACTATGATCAGTTTCGTTTAATTGATTAACAGAACCCTGTTTAAAAAGAAAGTTGTCATTTATTTTACATTGCGGAGCGATAGAAAAATTATTCTCACAAACCGTCACCGTAAAATTAAGCTGTGAGCGAAAAATACAAAATGAAAATAAAAAGGGCTAGCAGTAATGCAAAGTATGTCATAATATTTGCTATAGTGCCTAAATTAATTCTACTTTATCACGAATCTTTTGACATTGCGAAGATCCCATCAAATTTGTTCCAACGATTCCAGAAATATGAAGGAACAGATCGGTTGTTGTTTAATTAGGTAATAAAGAGACGCAATTTCCGAACATGATATTAACTATTTAAATAATTACGCACTCGAGCTTTGAATTATCTCACATAAAAGTTCTTTAAAACTAATGCCAGTCATTCCGGAAGTCAAAAGTCCCTAATGAAATATAAAGTAACAGCAAACTGTCACCTTCTTTACAAAGTCGACGCTACATAAATTCACTTAAATACGAATCTAAGTGGCGTTGCTCTGTTCTGCCGACGTCATTTATTTCATCGCATCGCGAATTCCACAGCCTTTTAGTATTTTCAGCATGCGCGCCAGTATAACCAGTCCCGTGAATTTCGAAATATTCCACTGCCTGCAGTTGTGTACAAAATAGATCCCGGATTTTAATCCTTTTATTCAAAACGCTAGAAAAAACAGAGAAAAAGTAGTTAATTCATAAATTCTTTGTAAAACATAACTTGGCGTATTGAAGGTCAGGGTTACATATTATAGCCAAGAGAAGATCTTAGGAGTGTTTTGTGACGTCATGCTTATCCATTATTGGCGAGAAATTGCACTTTTTAGTTGTATTGTCGAGGACGATCGGCGGGAAAATACGTAAGTATCAACATTGTAAAAAATCTACTGACTATAGTACGGAAGTTTAGAAAGAATCAAATATATTGTTCAAATTCTTTCGCAAATATTATTTATTAATGCAATTTGTAACTTAACTCTTTTTTTTCATTTCGAATGAAAAAAAAAGTTAAGTCTTTATTTATTGCATCTTTTGTTTTGAATTCTGATTTAATTTACTGATTTAAAGGAACTTATTTTTCACTTTAAACTGCTTGAAAATATTAAAAAATTGTTAATAGTAATTTTCTGTTCTTTATAATGCGAGCTGTTACCTTTTCCTGCATTTTTTTTAACTACACTCGGAATAACCGTGATTTTGAATTAACTATATGTACATCGTTCCCAGTATTACTCCGTTTGATCCTGACTTGACTTTACATCATTATTTCTTTTAGTGTTACTTTAGGTTTCAACAACAGTTTGGTATGATTTGATAGATTTCTTTGAAGACTTATAGAAACACTCAGACAATATAAATAAATGGTGATTCCTTTTGCGCTTTATTAAGCCATTTCAGATTACTTACTAACTGTACAGGAAAGACGTCCTTTTCCAAATAATATTCCCAAAATCCGTATGATTTTTCTTTTCTCCTTTCCTTGGCCAGATGCATATTTATTATAAGCGAAAGAATTTTATTTTTTATTCCACTGCATTTTATTTTAGCAAAGACTACATTATTAGAAGGTATTCTACATTCCTTTAACAAAATCCGTAAATACGGGGGCGGGGAGAATACGAGGGGAAAATGAGAGGTCCAGAAAAAGGTAAAAACTTAAAATAATTTGTTATGTAAAATGAGAGAAACTTTCCAATTCATTGCGAAATTTAGGATTCCTAAACCTTTCCAATCTGAAACCGTCAACATACGGTTTAATGAAGAACGTGTTGCTTAAAATTACCGAAATGTGAAGCATATTTAAAGATTTATCATTTAAAAGATCTTTGAACCTTGGAGAATGGTTAAAGAATTTTACCAGAATAGGGTTAGGAAAATAAAAAACATGATGAATCATTTGATGATGAACGATTAAAAGATCCTGAATCGTATTTTAGGCTAGATGCGTTTTACAGAATGATATATATTTTATGCATTCAGCTTCAGCTTCGTTGTCGTTTCCAAGGAATGAAGAACGCTCTTTATAATACTTATCAGGTAATTCAACTCTAATTTCTTACGAAAGCAGACGATAAATATATCCAGAACAAAGCAGTTTATTTTGTGCGAAAGTTACCATAAACATTTCCATCTCAGTTATCTTTAACAAAGGCATCATTTAAAGAGGAACTTAAAAGTCATTTAAAGAGAAAATACTCATAGAGTCCAAGGATTTGCAGAATTGCTGATAATAAATCACAGTTCACTTTCATCGAGTTTTACTGGTATACACATAGCATGCATCATATACTTAACGGTTCCTTTGACTAAGGCAATCATTCTCAAAACTGAAATTAATAAAATATTATCTGCGAAGCTGTGTGGGACAAGAAAGGCTTTTCAGTTTAGCTTTGCTCTCAGTTGAGAGTAAAAGAGCTTCAAAAATAACCTTTATAAAATAATTTCTTGCTTAATATTTAAAAAACAAGAGACTTTTGTAATTTAAGTGTAGAAATAAAGTATACTGAATAACTTGCTAGCAAACATTTTATATTAATTATATTGCATGTTTCATATTACGCTCCGTACTCCGTATGATGTCAAATAGCTTCGGATATGATATTCTGTTTAACTAAACTGGAAAAAACAGGAAACAAAACTAACACATAAAAAGCACACATCAAAGGAACATTTATCGATAAATTTCCTAAAATCCGGGTTGTTTTTCTTTTATCCTATCCTCATCCGAGCACATTTATTATAGTATAAGTGAGGAAATTTTATTTTTTATTTCAATGAATTTTATTTTAACAGACTACATTATTAGAAGGTATTCTACATTCGCTTAATAAAATCACATATTCTTCTTCTAAGCAATGAAATTACCTTTTTTTTTTTTTTTTTTTTTTTTTTTTTTTTTTCCCCAAACAAATTCTTTTTTCTTCCTACTAAATGAAACAAATTGAATTAATCTTTACTGTATTGGATTTATTGGATTACGGCAAAGGACGCTCTCTAGTTACGACTCTGGATACCTTTGTGAAGGACTTTATAAATTAATATTTATTTATGTAGGTTAAAAAACTAAATAAATGATTACATATATATATATTTAAAACTATACTACACTTAACTAGGGGGGAAATGCATTTATGTGAAACAATATGTATAACCTATTTTCGTACAATTAAAATTAAATTAAGAGATCACTTTTTAATTGATGTAAAAAATAAAATTAACATTAACCATTATTAACTTGATTTAAAATAGAACCCTTCATTGGCCGAGTAGTTAAATCCGCCGAATATCTGTAATTAGAAATTGGTTTAAATTCCGCCGAAAGAGCTGACTTCGCGAGTTGTTTCCTTGGTTTCCCCATGTGCAATATAAATGCAAGGTAGTTTTCCTTGTAAAGTCTTTTCTCGAGAGCATCTGCCCCCTAAACAGATAGCCCTCTCGCGCTTTACCGTTTTCAAATAACCATGATTATAACCCACCAGTATAAAATTTACTACTCTAAATGAAGAATTATAATCCTGTCTTGTGAAAAGGTTAGTTGGGAGAAAAGGATTTTGAAATACACTCCTGTTCAAAAAATAAGCAACAAAGGCAAAATATGGAATAAAACTAAAACAGTTTAATGAATATGCGTGAAATTGATCCAAGAGGTTGGGGTGGCATTACTAAACCACATAGCAAAAAATAAAGCAAAGACATACAGAAACATATACTATATCACGACCATCACATCACGAAAGACCAAATAGCTTGGAAGAATGTGTTATTGAAACATCACGCTAATAACGGGTATGATGCTCTCTAGCTGAAATACATGCTTGACAACGGCAAGACAAGCAGGCAGTAGTGTTGTTGATCGTTTATTGTGGTAGTAGGGCCGATTCCTGTAGTAATGTGTGCCAGAGCTCGTGGAGAATGCCTGGAGGCACACTGCGATTCTAACAGTCGTCATTCTAACATGTCCCACTCATGCTCGATGGGATTCAGATCCGGTTATCTAGCAGGCCATGGCAGATGTGCAATGGTTTCACTTTCGAGATAACTCTGCATCACTCTAGCTTTATGAGGGCGGGCGTTATCCTTTATAAATATAGCGTCGGGACACATTTCAGCGATAAAAGGTGTCACAAGAGGATGTAGAATTCCTTCGCGATATCGAACGTCTTCGACGAAACCACCAGGAATTACGTAGAGGTCAGTGAATCCATTCGTTGCTATCCTAGCCCACACAACTAAGCCTCCTCCTTTGTAATGATCTCTTTCCAAGTTGTTTGGCGCCCGATAGCGTGTCCCTGCCTTCCGCTACGTCATTGCTCTTCGAGAATCGTTCTAAGTGTTAAACTGAGACTCATTCGTAAAGAGTACGTGACGCCACTACTCTAGTGTCTAACTTCTATGTTCACAGACTTTATTCAAGCGCGCTCTGACATGCGGTAAAGACAAAAGAACACAAACCACAAATCGTCGGGCGTACAGTCGTTTTTCGTGCAAATGACATAATATGGGCCGTCGTGCAGCAACAGAGACATACGATGCCAGCTGTCGTGCTATTTGTGATCTATGGCTTCTTGCACACAGCAACAGGAAGCGATCGTCTAGCGTCGTGGTAATCCTCCGGCATCCAGACCCACGTCTTCTACAAGGGCTTTCATCATTTCGGCAACAGTTCCATAGCCTACTGTTGATACTACGACGCACATTCAGTTCTCTTGCAACAGCAGATTGTCTTGTACCAGTCCTGTAATATTCCGACAGCTCTTCAACGCATTTCCTCCTGCAAATCGTGTGTTCAGCTTATCTTTCCGATTTGGCTGTCTCGGATTATACGGAACTATTGCTGCTTGCGAACTAACGCATAGTTTCTTCATGCCTCTTTTTAAGGCGTTGTGGTGTGATGTAGAATTACGTTTTATGCTAATTTTGGTTGCCTATTTGCATGCGATGATGCGACCTCTACCTCGTATATAAAGGGTATGTTTTGATTGCCCTTTTTATAACATTCGCACTTACACCTTTCACACCTTTACAGCTTTTATTGCTTACATTTTGAACAGGAGTGTATAATTAAGCGTGGGCCAGAGAATGCATTACTTGTTAGTCATAAATCTTGAGCCAAGATGATAGTAGAAATTTGCCTTGCTCTTTGCTCTGTTTTGGTTAAGAACTTCCAAGTGATAGAAGCCAAAGTCTTGTTTCCGTCTTTTCCATGAATCAGCCTCTTCAGAAAATTTCGTACCGAAGGATTTTATGTGCCCTTATTCCGCATAGAGATTACAATCTTAAATATTCATGTCTTTACCTATGATTTACAGCTTTCTATGAGTATGGAAGTAGCTTTTATTTATCTGTATGCCGATCAAATGATATAATTACATAAAATTAGAATTTTCAATTACCGCCAGTAGCCGTGCAGTAAAAATGCTGAATTGTTCGACTCGGGTTCAAATCCAGCCAAACGAGTTGGATGCATAGAACATTTCGTGGTTTTATCCATACATAATGAGACTACGAGACAGTTAAAAATTCCTCCGCAAAGGCATCCCTTCCCTTAGGAATTACGAAAAAAATATTCGTAATCCGAATAATCTAACTTAATGCTTATTCCCTACAAAATAATACTTTTCTGTCATGCCGATCGCCTTGAAAAAAAAAAAAAAAAAAAAAAAAAAATCGTTGTGGATAAGAAATTACTGTTAAATATATAAACCGGATATTTAATTTTAATACATATTGTCAAGTAATGGCTTTAAGAGGGGGGAACATAAAAGCTAAAAAGCTTTAAAACTTAAAAGCGCTAATAAGCTGCCTCGCCTGCATTAGCTGCATTAAAAAACTGCACTTGTTTAAAGTATGTCTTTGTTTTGAAAGCTGGTCCGTGGACTTTCCAAATTGATAATCTGTAACAAAAGCTTCTATTTTAACACTAGGAAACTAAGGGAACGATGTAAACGTAGAAATTAAATTACTAATAATAATATAGCCTTACGTGTTCAAAATAGGGCACTTATTTACAGAACACAACGCAAAGCTGAGGAGAAAAATACACGTACAGACATGAAATTAGCTTCCCCTTTTGTTAGAATGAAGACTTACCTAAAAACCGCATAATTATGCACGTATGTCTGAGTAAAAAAATAAAAAAGCATACAACCCGACACCCACCCAATCTTTTCAAATTCATTTCTATTATCCCAGTGTAACAGAGACTGAGTTCTTTGTTCTCGGAAGAAAGAATCCCAGCGAGAAAAAGCAGAAGGGCGGATTTTATTGGTAGCAATCCCAGTAAATAGCAGAATCCTTAGTCGAATACAGACAACAAATGCTGAAGACCTTCTTCGATGGAATGTTTATATTTGAGTAGGAGGTGATGGAAGATGCAGCGCGTGCTGGTATGTCACAACCGGCAATTAGGCTGCGGTCGAAAACCCGGTTTTATGGGCGTTTACGGGTGATTGGAAGAAAAAGGGACGAAAGGAGATCATTTTCCAAGAAAGACAGCAGGAATTATTGGTCTCCAGATCACGTACGTGACACCGCATAATGTGTACTTCTTACTTCAAGAAGTATGCTCTTGAGCAGTGTCAGAAATACGTATGATTACGGACAGGCTTCATATTATCGTCTTTAATGCGTTCTTGGACACGTGTCTTTCGACAAATTGCAGTTGCCAGAGGGACATGTACTGTAATCCTGTTACGATATTATGAGTTTTAGACTTCATGAAAAGATACACATAATCTTAGATTGTCAAAAATTGCCAGCTTTAGGTAGGCATAGATAATGACGCGATTGCAACAGTCATTGCTTATTGCGTCTCCGAAGTAGCGAAGTTTGCAGATTTCTGCTTATTCAGTTTTGGGTACTGGAAAGGGAAATGTATCCAAATGTAGTGGCAAATAAACACTGCGTTTAGCAAGGCGTTAAGAAAATTAATGCTTAGCTTAAAAGTTTGATCAAAGAATGGTTTCTTATCAAGCTTTCTAGCAATATGCTCATAAATATTATTTCAACGAGAGGAACGAATAAACCTTCGTCTCGCCAATTTCTGACAAATGTTGCATAATTCGAAAGTAGCATCAATATTACTATTTCTTCCCGTTACAAATCTGTTCGCACAGCGCTGAGACAATTTTCACAAAATTACGAATCTTATTTTAAGAAAACTGGAAGTAGCTAAACCCAGTAAATTTAACTTGAAAGTAATTTTTGGGGGAATTAACTTTAAAAATATACATGTTAGCAAATGATTATAGTAGCTAATACATATTAATGATTATATCTTTATTTAAGTTCTAATAAATAAATATGATTCTTAAAAATGACTTGACATATCGTTTAAAGGGAACAGTTGTAGAGACATCAGGTATTTTTTGGAAGCACGCAAGATGAAAAATGAGCAACGCCTTCACGGGGAATCGAACCACGGACCTCTGGAATACACGCCCAATGTGCAAACCACCACACCACGAAGGCATGCCAAGAAGACGAGAGAAGTACCTTATAAAGTTTGTTATTTTGAGACGTTTTATAAATCTTATAAATGTTTTATAAATCTTATAATCTTATAAAGTTTGTTATTTTGAGACAACCTGTTTAAAGTAAAGGATGCCTTTGTGGAGTAATTCCTAAGAGAAATTGATTCACGTTCATGCTACACATGGGTAAAACATTGAAAATCTTAAGACTAAGCCATCCTAGTGGTGAGAAGCCTATTTTCTGAGATTTAAACCCCCCTAGAATTAACAGCAGTCATCCAGCAACTACTGAGTTTATCGCGAACAGTGGCTTTTTCCAAAATTTCTTACCAGCAACCTGGAGTCCACTTCCATTGCTGATAATGTAATGCTGAGAATATTTGACGATGTTTCCAGATCAACTAACGGAAAAAATAATTTCTTGTCCGTCATAAATCCTCGAGACATTAAACATTGTCTTTAAATTTCAGGCTTCACCAGAGTCGAAATCTGGTTTCCTTGTATAAAATCATTAAAACTTCTTTGGATTTCTACAAACTACGAACATTCTTGAAAAGGTTATACAGCTTTGGAAGCTTACATATACATAGGAGCATAAAATATTCAAACAAATGTAACAGCTACTTTGCAAATATATGCAATTAACATTACCAACGCCATCAATTCAAACAAATACATTAATTGAGTAAAATAAGAGTGAACAGTGATAAATGAGTGTATTAACGCTCCTTATGTATCCGTTGGATTGATATTTAGCCATCACTGGTGTAAAAAAAATTCCCTTTTATTAAAATAATCATAATATTTTGATTCGTTAAAAACGGCAAATTCCAAATTTATGTACCTAAATTTGCTGCGATATTCGATAATCAGTTTGTGAACTCAAAATATTTTTCAGTGCCAGTTTACGAATTTAAGATTTTTTAGAATACATTTATAATAAAAATACGTAAAAGAACTGCTTGTTTTTCCGCACTTAAAATTCTGTATTTTGTAGGATTCTCCATTGTGTAATTCTAAGTTACAGTTAAAAGTAAAGAATCTTAAGAACTAGTAAGCGAATAATCGCTTGAATTCGTGAGACAATAAATAAACTTGGGTTAAAAGACCCTTTGTTATTCAAATAAGAACTCCGTCTTGGAGTTGTACAATAAAGCCGACACTTGGGCTTGAACTTAAGAGACTAAGAAACAAACTAAACTAATCTTAACTAAAGAGATATAGCCGAAGCTATCAAAATTCTAACAGAGTTGGCCCCTTAACGCTTATTGACTGCGAAGCTATCAAGGGCCTAAAGTACGGCCGAGCGTAATAATAGCTCACGAGAGAGTAGCCTAAAAAGGCCGACGCGTGAGCCAGAATATCTGGTATCGCTCTCACTAAGAAAGTAGAACTTCGCGGTTAAATACCGCTCTTCCTCATTAGCATTCAGACGTGATGCTAAAACTACGTTCTGGCCGATTGAAATTAAGACTCGGTAGGAAAGGAAGTTTAACTCAAAATTTAACTGTTAATAAAATTAACATAATCCTTACAATTTAATAAAATATCATTTTTCATTAAATTTCAACTATCTCTTTACATGAATTTAGAGAATTTCAAGTATTTTTATTGGAATTCTGCAAGTATGACATGTTTCCTCAACAAATTAAACGCAACGGCTCTAATCTTACTATTTGAAATTCTTATTATAAGGGAAGCATATAAAAATTAAGAATTTAAATATAGGTTAATCCGATGTTACGATTTGGAAAAGGAAGGAAAATTGTGTAATAATAAAAGAAAATTAATTTAATACGTAAAAAATATATTTAAAAAGATGTCTGAAAGCTTTCAGATTTTATATTACGCCCAAAGGGATGTTTATTCACGGGCGATTCAAAACGGGATCTGAAAATTGATACAGACATTCAAAGTCATTCGACGCAAAAATTCCGTTAGATATTCTAACGCCTTTGCGTTGCTACGCTACCAACATAATACCAATAAGATATGTAAAGAAACCTTGCGCAAAAAATAATACCCATGCTTGAAGATGCACGCGAAATTAATGTTAATGAAACGCTTTGATATCATTGTGTTTGTTGACCAAAAATTCGTTAAAGTTTTACAAAATATGAAATAGATAATAAAACAAATTTCAAATTTGGACTTCCAGATGCCCATATTCAAGTGGAGGACTACGTTATTCAAAATTGGATGTCTCTAGGTAGCTTTTTTTTTTTTTTCCTCATAATGCGAGAAGCATACATGCATTCGTACATATTCTTCATTATTTAATTTCTTTAAATATATTGCAGGGCTCTTATATTTGGTGGCAACAATTTGAAAAGCGAAACGCCGTTTTATAACGAACCAACACAAAATGCTAAAATGAAAGTAATAGCCCTTCTGGGCTAAGAAGAATACTATGGGTACGATTTAATTTTCCTCACAATGAACGAAAAAGTTACAAACTATAGCCAGTAGGTATCTATATAGAGGGGTTGAAAGGATTGTTTCACGAAGCGTATTCGGGAAAGGTAGTTGAACCCCTCACGCTCGGCGATCTGTTAACATCCGTCTTTAAGCCCGAAGAGGAGAATGGCAGGGAGGGGGGGGGTTAAAAATGTCCTAAAAAAGTAAAGGCGGCAGTCGTGTTTGGGGGTTACTGGCGATCTGGGCATGGGCGAACTCCGTTGTTCACTGGTGATACACAGGTAGCGAATCGAAACTCAAATAGATGAACGAAAAGATTTTGGCGAAGTTTCTCTTGTTTATTTTCCGTATATAGATGATTCCGGAACTGAGTCACTTAATTCCGGGAGGGCATTCTACGAGCTAAGGTAAACAAGAGATGATTTAATAACAAACATGCCGCAACAAGTTAAGGATTGAGCAAAAATGATACGTATTTATACAAATTCTTTAATATGGAATAGAATAAATAATAAAATATGCGTACATATGCATTGTAATAAATGTTCAAAACACATACCACCAATAATCATACACGTTGAATAGTGCTGTAACACAGACTGGCATACATGTTTATAGTTCAGTGTTCTATAGATACTTACGACAATATCTTCAATTCGCTGCTGGCGTTCGTATCATTTAGCTAGGTGATGAAAATAAACTTCTGCCTTAGTCAGATGTCCCCATTAAAAATAAGGTGTCCAAAGGATTTACATCGAGCGATATGCTCATTTCATCCAATCCATCATCTGTCGTATCTGCAACTAAAATGGGAGAGAGAACATTCCATGCAAAATTGCTCTGGCACTCATATAAATTACATATTCGCATTCGAAGAAATCAAGTTTAATGATCGTCGCGGATCGCTAATGTCAAAAAATAGAGTCCAAGAGGAACATCAACGATAATACCACATCATGCATTCAAACAGAAGATTATATTCTACTTGATTTGGAACGAAAAAGTGGTAATAACTGATTACTAGAGATAGGTGCTGTGAAAGTTATGGATGCCATCCCTCTGGGATTAAGCTACATCTGTAAATAGCATGTCAGTGATAAAAAAGGTACTTCTCTGCTAAATTGATGTAGCATAGTTTCCTAAAATTAATTAACGCAAATATTAAGAAGTGAATGTTTGTTGGCTCTAAATTTAGTGAACTAGACAATGTCCTGCATTTGAAGATACCTAGAATAAATGCTGAGTCTAATGCATAGTTCTATATAAAGTGGTGACAGACTTCCTAAGAAGGCAAAAGACAGAAAAACTACAACGAACTAGTGAGCTTCAGAGGAAGAGGGGACATTAAAATTGTGGATCTTAAAAAGCTTAAAATGTTAAAAATTTTAATGATTCATTTTCTAAACTCCCATTTTCACTTTTTCTCGTACAATTTAATAGTCTTAAGTGACGAGTATAAAGAACCATTCCATCAGGATATATGCACAATAGAAATGTATTTTAAGGGAAAATAGAGCTCTAAAATGCTAGCCATCAGTCTGTAGGGCTTGGCAGGGAGAAGCACCAAAAGTAAAATAATTATGAATTTTTCGGGGAGAAAAACGCGAAAATCAGTTGAGCTTTAGTCGGAATTCGAATCGTGGATCGGTTGTTAGTTGATCGTGGATCAGTTGCTAGTTGATCGTGCTGACCACTTTTAGCATGACAGCATGCAAGGGAAAATTTTACAAAGTATCCAATAAATCATCTAAAATTATATTCTAAAGTAATCATTGCTCTGGTCATATTGGCTCCAACATGGGAATTAATCTATACCATTAATAGCAAAATATTTAACAACAGGAAGAACAGGTAATCGAATTTTAATTCACAGTAAAAATATTATAAGTTTTGGTATTCGAAAATATCTATAATAAATAATACCTTAATTTTGCTATTCATTTCAAAGGATGACTTTCTAAAATTATACGAATGATCATACAATAAAAACGCCACCATTTTTTTTAAACCAGTGTTGTCAGTTGACGAATGTATACTTTAATCCCGAAGATTCAACTCCCATTAATTTTAGCACTTATTTATAAATTCGAGTACGTCCTAGCTATTTAAATCTAGTACTTAAAATCAGGTATGTGGGCATCGCCTAATCGCTTCAGAGAATTAATGAGTTTCTATCACGTACGACAAGCAGAAGGTTGGTCTACAGCTCGCAGGGCTGAGTTTGAAGAATGAACATTCCAGACGAATGAATCCACGCTTCAAGGAATTTGATATATCCGTCCAAGATTTAACAGCCACAATATGTTTTTTGATGCTTTAATGATATCTCGTTCCGATTCGATAACGATTCGTAGAAATTTTTATCTTTGCATTGCACAGAATATTCTTCATAAGCAGAAAGGAAAAGTATTAGATTTTCAACCATTTTGTTACTTCTTTTATGGAATTTGGCTCGTTAAAATGCTTGCTATTTGATTCCATGTTTGATTTACTGTCAAGATTGCTCTCGGAGGTTTACTTCAATGTTATTTTTGTTGTATGGTCAATGCTGATGCAAAATTTTCTAAAAAGTAGAAATAGACTAAGTATTTCCAAAGAATACTTATGTATAAGAACAATACTGAAGGAAATACAAAGTACATTTTGTTAGAAAAATTCGAACGATGAAATTATTTGCTACTTGCTTTTAAAAAAGCGCAACACTAGGTTGCGCTTTTTTAAAAGCAAGTAGCAAGTTAAACAAGTAGCTTGTTAAACTTCAAAAAAAAATACTAAGGGATCGATTTTGTTTCCTCATTAAATACATAATTTTCTTTAATTTTTCATTGTTCTTAAACTAAATAATTTAATCTCATTTGAAGACAAAATAAACTGTCTAACTTATTTTTAAGACAAAAAAAAATTCCTAATATTATCACAGTTGTTACTACATTTGTTCCTTTTGTCTTATTTAAATCAAGGCAAAAAATAAGAAAACGCATAGGTAATTGCCAAGAAAGAATAAGCAACGATACGAGACATTTTAGTTCTGGATATCTAGAAACTCATAGACTGGAATGCCATTATATATGAAATCACAATAACGAATGCATTTTAGAATTTTAATACTACAGTCTTCACTCATGAAACTGCATTCAAATATTAACGATATTACAGTAATAAATACATAAAAGGTTACTAGCATTTAACTAATGACAGCGAGTCTGCAGTGCTGTCGAACAGGAATAAAAAATGAAGTAGATTAATTGTTTTATTAAATTCAAATTATGACCATGCATTATTAATTTAATGGTATAAACAGAATTATATTTGAGTATATGGAATTTTTTATAAAACTTACTATCAGCAAACCAGTTCTACTTACGGTATACTGTAATATCATAAGAAATGGTTGCTTTGTACCTATATATGCCGACAGGACTATGCTTTATTAGTCATAATAATGGTTCCTAATCTTATAATAGTAAACACAATATAAATCGCAGGATTCAGACCCGTTATAAATTGCAGTCATATAATATCTTGTTAAAACATCAAAAGTTTCTAATTAACTATGCAAGCTGGCTGCTTTGGGGTAAAATAGTGGGCCTAGAGCCTATGAAATTTTATTCAAAATTTTTTTAACTGCTTGTAGTTACGTAGTTAAAACTACGTAGTCCTGCACCAACCATGTGCATCTCGAAGCTCGAAATTCGAATTTTTTTAGCCTAAGAGAGGCGTTAGCCCAAATGGACTGTTAGCCTCGAAACGGGATATTGTGTAGTTCTTTATAAAAAGCTGCATCACTTTTCAAATTGTTGCCACCAATTATTGTCGACTGTATTATTTTTAAAGACATTAAATAATGAAGAATCTTCATAGATGTATGTATATTTCTCGCACTGTGAGCCGTGAAAATTTGCGTAACTCCATCCGAACTTTAGCATGTAAATGTATAGTATCTGTGCGGCATGGGAAACAATCTAAATGTGCGGAAAGCCGGAAGTGCTTACGAGAGGTTAGTCGTAAGGGAGAAGGAAAGGGAGACCATGGGGCTCGTCCCCCCGGGTCACTTTCCTTAAAAATTGGGGAAGGGGGCGGAACTGAGCTATGCTGCATTAATAATATATTGCTTACGAGGCTTTAAAACAACGTGCTGAGGCTCGTTTTATTTGGACCTTCGGTGCGCTTCGGCTGAATTTAAAGGGTGAAGGTGAACAACGCTTAAAGGTTTATCATATTTCTTCATCCTAAGGTCACAAGATCATTTTACGCCGGCCAAATTCTAGTTAGGTCTGATTTGTTATATTTCGGAGCTTTCGAAAAGCATTTTTGTATATTGCACAATGTTAGATTCATTCTGTCTTTCTGCTACAAATTTATTTTCTAGAGTTCGTTCGCTGCTAGAATGTTTATTTTCCTATAATTTGTGAATTTTGTTTCTCTGAAAAGGAAGATTCCTTCATGTCAGACGAAGCATGGCGTTTGGAATACATAATTCCCATGAATTATGCTGTTGCCAAACCCACCGAAGTAATTTCACGCGACGTGCTTTGCCAAGAGGTATCGCAAAAACGTAAGATACCGGCAACATGAAACGCAACAAATAAACCCGTGGGCCTTCCCTGTCACTGAACGGCGGACACAATGCCGAACATTGATGCAAAATAGGCTCATTCAAGTTGGGTGTATGTGACATCTTTTATTTCGTAAAATAAAAGAATAAAAAAAAAAAGGCAAGGACGAAACGAATAATTGAATGAGACGTAACTCAACACTTCTAGGGAAGTTGATCGGCCGGTCAAGAACTTTCTTTTGGATACTTTTTTTTTTTTTTTTTTTATTATTATTATTCTTTTCTTCCTTCTGCTCTTCCATTCACAGTAAAGAAGATAAAAGTGGGGTACACTGGATGAAAAGGCGATTATTTTTCACACTTCTAACAAGCTTCTGTGTCAGATGGGCGAGATAAGTGACTAAAACTTCGTTTACTGAATATCGTTTTCAAAGACTGTCCCGCCTCTTACTAAGTGCAAAGAAAAGAGCTGCTGTTCGAGAAAATAAGAGTCGTACAGTACGAGTTACTATGCTGAGGAAATTAATACATCATAGAGTTAGCTGGTAATATTGTAGTTAGACATTACACGAATAAGAATTAAAAGTCTTTCGCTAAAAGGACTTGAATAGTGAAGACTGAATAAATTAACATTTCACATAACATATATTTCTCAAAGCTTATTCCTACAGTGGTTAAGAAATAATGATAGCAGTTCAAATAATAGTCGTTAGAAGAGATTTTAAAAATTTCAAAACATTATTTTCTGAAAATAACTGAAGCCTTTCCTAAATGGAATGTTTATGTGATTTTGAAGCAATTATACAGTTTTGACTCTAGAAACGGCTTTAAAGGGATTTTGAGAAAATTTTCGAACAGTTTTACTACGTTACATTAAGCTATTCCGCTTGAGCGGAAGATTTATTTTCCGCATGCCCTGATGAATTTATATATATAATATTATGCTGGTGTTGTCACTTATCTCAGTTCTCTGGTAGTAACATCAAAACAAGCCCACGAAATTCGTCGTGGCAAGGAGTGCGAGATTGCGCCTTCGTTCGCAAGAGCCTTTACCACCATAAACAGGTGACAGTACCATACAGGTACAGTTCTGCCTCTGATTTTGATGTCGATCACCCCGTGAGTACTGTCAGAGGGCTTCTCACCACTCTTTCCCTGCCACCAACCACTCGAGAAGATTTTCGGCTTATCGCACATTTTGAGTGCCCCCATACCGCACAGACACCATACATTTACAAACATCCACGCCTTCTCCGGGATTCGAGCCCGAGCGCTTTGATACGGCAGTCAGCGTCTTCGAAGTCATATAATGTCTTTAATTTATCTCTCATATTATAAAACTTTAAGAAAGTTGGTGATTCAAAAGCAAAAAATGCAGATCTAAATGATTTAAATCCTTAAGATTAATTTGGTTTTTAATAATATACTTGACTGGTCCAATATAAAATACAACCAATTTTCAATAAATTTACTTTAAGAATATTTTTAATATTATTACGATAAATAAAAAAATTTCTAACGCTGTGTATAAAGTACTTTTGGGAAAAAAGTCGTTCATTTTCATGTACATGTAAAAGATAAATTTTTTTGTCAAGTTATTTCCAAAACGATATAAAAGTAGATATAAAAAAATCTTCTGGAATTCACCACATACATCTACGGACTATGATCATCTATGTACAGAGCGTGTTTCTAAAGTTTTAAGACTAATTTTTGAAAAAATTCCAGCAAATCTGTCAAACGATAATTGACAGTATTTATAACTAGAACGACTCAACTTGTCTTTTTTAGTTCAAAGAGGCTTTGTCCCTGAGGGACTATTGTTTTCGTTTTGCGATTTTGCGTCGAATCACTCTGAATGTCTGTTTTACTTTTCAAACTGTTGCCAGCAAATATTATCGCCCTGTGTTATATTTGAAGAAATTAAATAATGAAAAATCAGCATAAATGTATGTATATTTCTCGCATTGTGATAAAACAACGGTACCTAGACCCATCCAATTTTGAATGACGTAATCCTACTGCGAATATGGGCATCTGCAAGCGCAAATTTGAAATTTGGAATTTGTTTTATTATCGATTTCATATTTTTTAAAACTTTAACGAATTTTTTATTAACAAACTGAAGGATTTCAAAGCGAGTAATGGCAACGTTGTACAGAAAAACCAGCGCGCGAGACTGTGTATCGGAAATTCTTAAGATATGCTCAGTTTAAAATTATTTTGCGATATTGCTCTTGAACTGTTTCATGGTTTAAGTGCGAAGAACATGATATTTAATAAATAAAGGTAACACACAAAATAATAAAAACCGCTCCTTTTGACGCAATTTAAAATCTAAAACCTTTCAGATTTACAAAGCAAACGATACATAACAAACGATTACACAGGTAATCGTTTGCTATGATCCAGTAAAAATATGCCCTCATGGATTCGACGTCTGAGCAAACAACAGTAATAAAAGTTTGCAATAAAATGGGAAAACAGCAAATTTTTTCAAAGAAATTGTAAATGGATTTTAAAGCAGTTCTTTGTTTTCGAAAAATTTCACCAAGGTCGGAAGAAATTACAAGTAAGAACCAAGTCGGTGAACATTTTTCATTGTTAAGGGAGAATTTACAGGGAATTTGTCCCTGAGGTTCAGTCGGTGAATTTCACATTTTATAAAAAAAAGGAATGGCCAAATTTCTGAAAGGAATTCAGCACGTTAGACCTAAAAATGTTCAGTCGAATAACTGAATTTTGCTGCACGACAGCGAGCTACCATGCAATTCCATTTTCATCAATCAGTTTCTGCCGAAGAAAAACATCACAATTGTTAACCAGCATCTTTATTAATCAGATTTGACACCTGAGGATTGTCTTCTCTAAAGTTTGGCTCACAGGTCATAATTTTTATAGCTTTGTGAAGTTTAGAAAACTACAATCAGATATTTGAAACCAGTATTACAAAAAATGAGTTCTGCGAACGAATCAAACGAGCTAGATGACGTGCCTAGCATTGTATATGCATACAAAATTCGCAGATTAAAGGCGTATTCGCAGATAAAAATTGTGTTTTTTCGAATTTCAGATTTTGTACGATCTTAGTTCTAAAACTTTGTAGACGCATTCTGTGTACAGAAGGCAAAAGACGCAAAGAGTGAAAAAAGGAACGGGGTTTGATATTTGCTACGTATATCCACTTTAACTAAAACTGGACTTAAGGTTCTATAGAAATTATAACTGGTCTAAATCTGTGATTTTCTTGACAGATGTAAGAATATTATCCTATGAAAAATCCAAACTAAATATTATGAATAAATAAAAAATGGAATTTAAGTTTAATAAGTGTTTTTGCCACCATGAATACTTTCAGCATATTCAAAACTTTTGGAATTTCATATTTGAATAGCCTTTTAATATAAAATTTGATATATGAAAAATATGTGTCAACATATGCATAAGATTATCGTCATCAAATGAAAATTAAAATAATACCAAGAATAAAAAATGTACATATATGACAACCGACTACTTCAAAATTATGATAATGCTCATATTTCATACCAGCTATTACATTCTTTTCCGCAAAAAATGAGCGTTGTCTACGTAGAAAATAACAGATTATACATGGAATCAATCTTTTAAATGTCTTTTGAAAGTTATTTTCTTTCTTAGATACAAAAACTAATTTTCTACAGGCAGACGGATGTGTCGTCTCATTTAACACGAAGGAACAAAATCCCATTTTGGGTCACCTTAGCATTCAGCTGCAGTGTCATGTTCATTGCCGTCTCCTTTCTTTTTCTGCAGCAAACCTACAAATCCAGCCGCACCACGGCAAGGTGCCGAAATATCAGCATGCGTCGCTAATGATTTCGGTTACAGTTTGACACACTGTTGAACAATGGAGAAAAAACAACCCCTTTCCACCCACCCACCTCCCATCAGTTTCGTGTGGTGTCTTCATTTTCATGCAATACACGGACGTAATCGACATTTAATTGCTTAACGTCGCCGCCTCCATCTAGCCCCAGTTTCAGCCGGATGGATGAAATAGAAACAGTAGCTACCTTGAAGAATTTAAATAGAACCTAAATTTTCTGTTTTTATTAAACAGAATAAGGGTTTGTTGAATATATTCATGGCAAGTTTAATCTGAGAAGATTAGTAAAGTTAGAAAGACATATTTATTTTGAGAGAAATGGTTTTAGAAACTAGACCTTGCAAAGTCATTAGGTATTTTTTTAAAGCAGGAGAGATGAAAAATGAGCAATGCCTTCGCCGGGATTCGAACCACGGACCTCTCGAATACGCTTCGAGCGTGCTGACCGCCACACCACGAAGGTATGCTAAGAAAGCGGGAGAAATACCTTATATACTCCCCCTTTTACACGGCGACTGGGGTTTCAGGGGACCCAGTCGCCAAGACCTGGTGGTGAAGAATCATCATTCACCATCTTTTAGTTCGAGTGCCACCGTAGAGACATTAGGTATTTTGGAAGCACGCAAGATGAAAAATGAGCAACGCCTTCACGGGGAATCGAACCACGGACCTCTGGAATACACGCCCAATGTGCAAACCACCACACCACGAAGGCATGCCAAGAAGACGAGAGAAATACCTTATAAAGTTTGTTATTTTGAGACGAGGACAACCTGTTTAAAGTAAAGGGTGCCTTTGTGGAGTAATTCCTAAGAGAAATTGATTCACGTTCATGCTACACATGGGTAAACCGTTGAAAATCTTAACACTAAGCCATCTTAGTGGTGAGAAGCCTATTTTCTGAGATTTAAACCCATGTAGAATTAACAGCAGTCATCCAGCAGTAGATGTGGGAGACCACTGAGTTGTTCCTTGCTAGGGAGGTACCTTTCCATGTGATTTCTCAATACAATATTGATACTCTAAAGAACATCAGAAGTCTCGAGAATTTTCAAAATGCTATGCCCCAGCCTGGAGCATAGCATTTTGGAAATTCTACAACCTGGAACATAGCAAGTTGGAGCTTCCAGGCGTCGAGCATTCCATGTTCAAACACGGATAATTCTTGCCAGGTAGCCATTATCATGTTATGCTTCATAAAATATTATAAAAGACACAATGGACAACCATCTGATTCTTTAAACTGTTTAAATGCAGTGCAAGCATCATTTATAAATTTAGAAAGTGCTATCCCATTACTTTTTGCACTTCCGGGTATTCATCAGAGAAACGTTAAAATAAATATTTTGAAATATTTTGATAATTAATTGTTCCAATAAAAAGCAGGTTTAATATGGTTAAGTCTTGTGCTTCTCTTGGAAGAGATATATTCTAATTGCAAATATACTTTTCGCTAAAATAAAAACTGTAAAAAATATATTTCCTTACTAACTTAAAAAACAATAATGTGAAAAATTCTTAATAACGCGTTTACTTATTTACTTCCAGATGAAATCCATCGTTCTTCTATAATGAATATATTTCCGATAACTGATTGTTAAAATTGTTTATTTGAAGTGAGAAGTTTCAATGCTGTCTTTTTGAGAACCCTATTATTCTGTATAACCACACTTGTTTAGATACCTTAAATACATAACAAACAGATAATTAACCTGCTATTAAGAAAACATATCTAATTCTAAGAAGGAAGCAATTGTCTAAGATAAGGTTTTTAAACATTTTCAGATAGTAAAGACTACATTATTAAATAAAATGACATATTTTTGATAAAGGGAAAAATTTTCATGGAAATGTTTTCTTGAATTCACTTTTGAAACTCAATCATTTGATTTCTGATTTTTATTGACATTTTGATGCTAAGCAATAAATTAAATTTGATAACACAATTTACGGAAAACCTTTTCCTGTTTACTTTCCTCCTTATGCCAAATCTTGTCATGCTGCTAAACGAAGATGTCTTCTTCCTCCATTTTTTGTTTTTCATGTTCTTAATGTTTGTTATTTGGTCTTTACAATCTGCTCTTGTTCAGAATATGAATCATAAAAAGCCGTTGGTATTGATAGAGGTTTATGACCTTTCATAACTAAAGGAAAATTTTTTAAAAAATTTTGTTTTCGCTTTCGATAATATTTAAGCAACAATGATAACCAATGTTTCATTAACACGATAAATTAAAAAACATGATAGCGATAAAATATGCATGATATAAAATATACATTATAATTTAAGCAACATGAAATAAACTAGAAAATAATTAAACTAGCGGTCTCAAACTGACCGCCTGTGGGCCGCATACGACCCATGAAGCAATTTTACACGGCTCGCGGTTACATGTCCCGTAAATTAATTGTTATTATTATGAAAAGAACATAAAGAAATAGTTTAAGTTTTTAGTGTTTTGGAGAACAGTTTTGCATTGTTTTCATTACCGAAAACGAATGTGAGTAATACCTGAGAAAATTTTTAAAATGAAGTTAATTGATTTACATTTTGATACAAATCTTTTTCAAAGATTTGAAGACACAAACTTGATTAACTTTTATTCGCACTTGAGAAAAGATAAATTCCCTCAATTTCGAATTTTTGCAATAAGAATAATCACTCTGCTTGGGAGTACATTTACATGCAAAAAGTTCTTTTCCGTTAAATTAATAAGTCTAAGAAAAGAATAAGATTAACGGATGATCATTAAAATTCACGATAAAGATAGTTTCTAATAAATTTTCTGCAAGGTTTCAAACTTTCTCAATATCGAAATGCTACGAATTGTTGCAGACGAAAGTTTTACTAAGGAAAACGTTTATAATCATTTTGCATACAAATATATATTTAAAAATTAAATGTTAAAAATATATGTTAAATATTAAAAAAAATTCATACTTGAAACAAATGTCAGTCTGATGATTGAATATTTAGCTGTCAATATGTTTGAATTATAAACTGTAACCAACAGAAATTTGATCAGGCAGAAAATAAAAATAATATTTTTTGATAAAAATTTAATAAAAATAAATATATTTTTCTTTGCAGATTTAATTATATAGTTTTGATTAAAATTTTAGTAAATAAAATTAAAAAATTAGTTGAAAAATTTTTATTTTATTAAAAAATTAATTTTTACTAAAAATTTAATCTTATTAACTGCTTTAAAATGGTGCATTCAGCTCGCATGCAGTTTGAGCTTGAAACCCATGGTTAAAAATCCTGACATACGTGTTTTCTCTTCATCAGTTAAAAATCTGTTCGATTTCTATATTTGGGTTACCTTATTGTTAACTTCCCCCTTTGTTAACACAATTTGTAATTCTGAACTTCAGAACTATAAAATATAGGAAAAACTTCTGGTAAATTTAATGGTTAAATTTTATTTAAGTACCTGCACCTTGTTAATTAGTGGCAGTAGTCAAGAGAAATTCTGAAATATTTCTCTTAAAAAGTGAAGCTTATGTCAAAATAATACTATAAAAAAAAATGAAAGGTTTCAGATTTTAGATTACGTCCAAAGGGGCGTTTTTTTAACGTTTTGTGTGTTACCTTTCTTTATTAACTATCATGTTCTACTTACTCAAACCATAAAATTCAGTTCAAGAGCAATGTCGCAAAATAATTTTAAAATGAGCATATCTTTAGAATTGCGCTGGAAATAATTTTTTTTTTTTCCCGTAAAGTGCTGCCATTGCTCGCTTTGAAATCGTCAAGTTTGTTAATCGAAAATCCGTTGAAGTATTGCAACATATGAAATCAATAATAAAACAAATTTCAAATTCAAATTAGGGCTTCCACATGCCCATATTATATGGTAGAATACGTTATTCAAATTTTGATGGTTTTAGGTACCGTTGTAAACGTACATACGTTTATGAAGGTTCCTCATTATTTAATTTCTTTAAATATGATACAGGGCGATAAAATTTGGTGGCAACAATTTGAAAAGTGAACTAACATTTATAGTGAACCAACGCAAAATGCCATAGTCCTTCAGGGCAAATTGACCCTTTGGACTAATAATAAAAGAGGTTTTATTATTAACGGTTTATTGTTCTCTAAATCATGCTTTGAAATATCCTTTTGCAAATGTTAATCGAGAAACTTGTTTAATCAGAAAATATTTTCTCAAAATCTTTCATTTTTGGAAATCAGATAATTTTATGTAATGATTCTAGTTCAAAATTGCTTTATGTACCCGTTTTTATAACACTTATACTCTTTATTAAAAGGATTTTATAATGCTTTTAATGATTAAATCATATATTTTTTATTTTTTGCTTCTTTAATGGATGACGCAAATTATCTGGATGTTACTTATTTAAGGTTGCTAAGAATCGCTTTTGCGTAAGATAATATATTAATTATTCTTTTTATTCTGCACACCCCCGTATACTATCACGTTAGATTTTTCATATATTATTTGAAAAATATTTATCTATAGCTTATCCCCTGGGTCGTTTACTGTACTCGTTGAGATCTGTATTCAGAGGGTCTCGACTCTGGGGAAGCATCACGATCTAGATGCCTTCGAAAAGGTTATGAGCAGCAGACGACGAGTGAGTTCGACTATTTGATCTGCTTTAGGTTATTGAGAAGACCTGACTCCCCAGCACTATGTTGATAAAGTATCTTTTGCCGAACTTATTCATTACATCTTACACAGAGTTGAATCAAAACAGTATAATACCCCATAGTTGCATAAATCTCCAGGAGTGAGCACAAAGTTTAGTTAGTGATTTTTTAGCAGGATTTAGCTTTTCTCTCTACACAAAAATACCAAATTTTATAATTATCAGATTGATTTTATTTGCACATGCATTTCAAGACCCGAATTTAAGCTATTTAATATTCGTATGCTTATATTCCATCAAAATAAAATAAGATTTCGATGAGATCGGAAATATAGATAAGCACTTTTACTTTTCTGAATATGCCTTGACACACAATATTTACTGAAAAAGGCTGATTAGTGGCGATAATGTATATCCACAAGCAGATAAAACCAGCAGCACTTCCAGCAATAGTGAAGGTCGAAGATTCGCAACATTGAAGATTAGTTTAAACTCATGTACTAAAAATATTGTAGCGCTTATTCTTCATCAAACCCTTTTATTGTTTTGTGTAAGTAAATTAAAAGCGAAAGAACTCACCCAAAAAAAGAAATTACGAATGATAATTACAGTTAGGATCCCAAAGAAAAATGGATATCTTTTAAATTTATGAATGAGTAGTTCCATGTTAATCAAAAACCCTGCTGAATGAACAAGTAATATGAATATATCAGACAGACGACTCCAAATTAATATTATTCCTGATATATATCCTAATGGATTTCATTTAGCTTTCGACCACTGCAGATCATAAAGAACAGCACATTTCAAGATTATTTTAAAGGTTCTGCAATGGGTAGATGCCAGCCAAGCAAGTCACAGAAGAATTCAATCGCCTTTTAAATTAAATTGATCGTAAATCTTGGGTTTACGAAACTTAGTTTATGAGACAGTAAGATATGTTATAAAGCCTCAGTAAAACCAAAATATATAACAATACTCAGGCCTCTGAGACCTCATGGGATGTTGGAGATTACAGCACCTCTGACAATATGAAGAATGATGTGCTTCAGGGAAAGAGCAATAGAATAACAATACCAGTAACATTAAAGAATCAAAGATTGCACTATTAAAGCTATGTTAAATTTCTGCTATGAAGGAAACACATTATATGGTTTTCTTCTTCATTATATGCTTTGTTATTTTGTTACAGCAAATTACTATAAAATAAATATATAAAATTACATAGCAGCAGTGATAAGTAGTCATGAGGTTTTTTTTTCCATGCCGAAGACATAAAAATGCGCAGTGCTCTCGTCGGGATTCGAATTCTGTGCTCTCCCGAATACGCATCAAGTGTGCTTCCAGTTATACCACGAAGGCATGAGGAAAGGAAGGAGAAAATAACCTTATAATGTATATAAATAGCTACGAAATTTCAGTTCAAATTGTTTAATAAAAATTAAAATGAAATAAAAAAGATTTATTCATTTTCCACATAAAGCATTTCACACGAAATTTATATATTTTTAATGTTTTCTTAAAATTAACTTTTTTGAGGATGATAGGGGTTCTATTCAAAAACAATATAGCTTTATAGGTTTCTTAAATTTGGAGAATATATTATGTTCAAAATAGTTTACAAAACCGTAATGTTTATAGAAATATTAATTTTTTATTCCATGGACTTAAATGACATACTTCTTTACACCATCTCATTCATTTTTTAGTTTTAACCTGAAAAAGTGAATATTAGGAATCTTAACGTTTCTGAAGTTTAACCTGTGCTTCTAAAAACTAAATTATTAACTGATGCTTTCCTTTAATTTTATTTATAAAAAAATTCAATCCGTTCAATTCTTAAAACAAGACGAGAAAATACGCTTCTGAAGTATTTTTGAGAAATCTCTTGGACATTTTTGAAGTAATCTTTGGTGAAGAAGTAATTTACATTCCAAATTCTTTTATCATGCTTCATTTCGATTGCCTTTTATTTTCAAAACAGAAGAAAATCCATTTCACAAACACGCTGAACTTCGCAATCTATAACAAACATCCTTGTTTTCTACAATTTCAATTTTAGTGGTCCACCGCTTTTCTCAAATTAGAACCTTCGAGAATGATGTATTGTATTTGTGTACTCAGTCTTACACCTCTGAACAATTCAACAGAAAATTAAGCGACAGATGATTCGTGCTCGGGAATACGCAAACAAGCGTTGATTGATTTACGAGAGTCGTCTGTGTCGTCTAAATCAGGATGACACTCCGCTGCGCACGGTCCAGCTACCTTCTAAAGAGTGTGACGGGTCATTCTAAGAGATTGGTAACCCGTGTTTATGGCTGGAAATGATGTCTTTTGTTGAAGATACTACACATATTAGATGATGCGATAACTTCTTCTGATTTTATTGATGTAACGGCTAGTGGAGACGATGGCCCTAGTTGCTCCACCTCAGAAACAGAGCAAGACGTTTCCACCGCAATTTTATTTCCTATTCGTATGTGATTTGCTCGTTATTTAACCAATGCAAACGGATATTTTGACAGCTTGGAATAGTCTGTTTCTGCCTTTAGAATTTATTAAGTTATGGGGAGGATATGAGGAGGTGTTTTTCTTAAATGTAGGAAGAGTTGTAGACGCATTACAATCTGGACTATCAGAACTTTGTCAAATTTGCATTATCCGAATTTCAACTATTGGAAACGCTGATTACCCCAACTGAATGAAATAATAAAATGTAAAATTTAAATTTTGTGAGATTAGACTCAAAGCTACGCTTTGACGTCTTATAACTAGAATAGGCATCTGGTTACACAGCTAGGCATCACACACTAATCACAGCTAGGTATCTGGTTGAATTATCAAGTCAAAATTGAAACTGTAACAAAATGTTTGACTGACTGACTGAGTCACTGACATTTCCCTGACTTTGTCGGGTACCATTCTCCATAAAATAAGTTTAAAGTTCTGTAATCTTACGCTGACTGATAAGCTAGTTATCGCTTTGCCTGTGAAAGCGCTACAAAGTCTTAAGAAGGTTTAAACTACATTACATGGAGGTATTTGATAACAGAAAATTGAATTTACAAAATCTAAAGTAGATTCGTAGCTGGAGACTAACTAACAGTTCGCTCAAACGTTTAAATGCGCGATTTAACTTCGGCTAGCAAAATGGATAACGCCTGAATATTAACTTAGCTGAGCTGGATGAGAGTACAAACTACGAGCGTCGTTTCCAAAAGCTCCAAATTTAAAGCTTTCAAAGCCTTTGCCTTTAATAGTAGTACGTTTTATCCTCGTAAGAGCCGATGAAAGGGACAATGCAGACCTAAATCATGAGAAAATGGCTAATGTTAAATACTATATCCTGTAGTAGATACTGTTCCACTAGATATCAGAAAGCTGTGAACTATTTTGCTCTATAATAAGATTGAAACTATAACAGGTTAAAAGGCAACTTTGAGTACCGAAGGAATATGTTTAGTCCGTTCCGAGCTCAAACAACTATGTATATTTTATAGAAGTATTCGAGTAAAATTGCTGTTGAAATAACTTTTCCATGACGGTTTACAAAAATTAAGAAAAAGAGACAGCCTAATATTTTTGAAGGAACAATTTAAAAAAAAAAACTTAGATTTTTAAGAGCGGTTATAAACTAATGTCTCCGAATTAAATACTGAAAAATTATTTTGAGCACATTATGAAAAACTGTAGCTAAATGAAAAAGGTATTTAAGAAATGCATTCAAATTAATGCTTAATTAATTTTTACCCGAATGAAACTTTCATTTCAGGAAGCAAAAATACTATGAAATAAATTTTCCCGAAGTGGTTGGATATTTGTTTCGTCAAGAATGGTCGAAATCTTTCATCATTTAGTAGTCTCATTAGAGAACGTCGCCCAGGGTGCACCATAGAAGGCGACTAATATTACACTCGCAAATGAAAGGGGAAAAACAACACGCATACTTAACAGGGCTTAACAGGGCTCTTTCTTTAGCCCTGCATACTTAAGGGGTTTTAATGGACTGCAGTCAAAATGGAAAACATGTATTTATAATGTATTGTCTTCTTATTGGACTCTATTCTTGCCGCGTAGTATTCAATTTTTAGAGAATAGCATTGACTCTGGACAGAAATGGCGCACAGAATGAGGATTAATTATGTATTTTAATAAAGATAAAAGTCTTTAATAACCTACTAGTTCAAAAACGCGATCTTCAGCCATAACTACGGAAAACAAATCTTTTGAGAGTCTTGCTCAAAAAAGCGTTGCCAATGATAATTCTTTCTTGGATGAACGGGCCACATGAACAATCGGTGTCCACAAGAGATGACATCAGTCAGAATCCAACACATACACTGGTGTGCAAAACTTAAGCAACAGGTGTTCTTTTTGGCATAGCTCCACGAGAAATCATCTGAGAGACATGAAATTCAGAAATAAGAGACAGCATTTTGTATTTAAACGATGACGAAAGCATAATTGCGCTAAAAATGAATACAATGCATACAGTATGAAATCAAACAAAAATAGGCTTTATTGAACTCATAGTATCGTTACACATGATTGTCTGTACAAGAGGAAGAACAACAAGCAGGTGTTCCTTAGTATGGGATATGCCATCCTCTTATTGCAATGGTTGCTCTGAACGGTCTCTCCATACTCAGCACCAGACTGTCCAACAGATCTTGGGGTAAGAGTGCCCATTCCTCAATCAGCATCTGTTTCAGTTGCTGGGTGTTCCCCGGAGGATGTAATCAGGCCACAAGGCATCTCCCCAAAGCATCCAACACATGTTCTACGGGATTTAAATCAGGTCATCACGCTGGCCAATCCATTCGAGTAATATTTTCACTTTTCAGTAGCTTCTGAAGCAGGAGTCTGGTGTAGCCGTGTATTGTTATCCATAAAAACGAAATCTGCTCCAATGGCCCCTCGAAACAGACGCACATGGGGAAGGATCACCTCCTGACAATAGCGATCTCCGGTTACAGAACTTCTGTCGAAAACGTGGAGCTGTGTCCGCCCGTTCAACATAATGCCTCTCCAGACGAGATCTTCAGGACATCGTAACGGTCTCTTTCCGTGATGTTACTGAGATTAAACCGTATTCCGACCTCTCTCCAAATCAATTTGTGTTGAGAATTGCTTGTGGCACTAAAACGACTCTCATTCGTAAGGAGGATACGACTCCATTGATGAGATGCCCAGTTTTTGCGCTTCTTGCACCACTGTAAACGGTGACGCCGATGGCCAACTTTCAAAGGGATGCAGCGTTCGGGCGAATAAGCCACCTTTGTGAAGGTGTCTGGACACAGTAAATCGCGACACTTGTCGTTCTGTTGCTGTACACAGTTGTTGAACTATGGAGTGTGGTGACTGGTTTCGGGCTCTTTTCGCCTGCAGGACAATATATCGGTCATCCACTGCAGTTGTTTTCCTAGGGCGGGTACCACCAACTTTTCTAACAGCCGTACCTATGGTTTGTAAGGCTTTCCAAGCGCGCGAAATAACACTTTTGTTGATTCCGAACTCTTGTGTTATACTGGTAACACTTCGCCCCTACTCCAGATTTTCGATCATTCTTCCACGTGTGAAGTCATCCAGATCATTTCTTCTAGCCAATATTTCACCAAAGAACTCCTTGTACTTGTAGCGAATATCGTTAATTGCGTCTCCATCCTTCCTTTTATGGTAATCTCAAGTTGAGCGCGCCGACCGTAAACATTTTGCGTACGCTCACGTAGACTGTGACGTTTTTTTTCTTGACATTTGCATACACATGACCTTTCTACTGAATTGCGTGTTCATTGTACTGAACGCAAGAACCCCAATTCTACAATGTAATGGCTATCTGATTAAAATTTACATTGTTGCTTAAGTTTTGCACACCAGTGTACAATCAAGAAATTGTGATTGCGATATATGTGGCATTCAGTCCCACATCTTTGGTTTCGGACTAGCAGTCAGCCTCCATTAACAAGAACATCTGAAATAGAAAAATGCATTTAACTAAAAAACGTAACGGGCAATTCTAATTTTCAACTTGTACCAAATTTATTGCAGTTCATGCAAAGGCTTCTTGAAACTTCCAGGCACATTTAGTTTTCTACATACAGGGAAGATGGCCTGTCTTAAGCCTAAATAACAAAGAAACCCATCCTAGGGTTACTTACTTGCAATAACAATTTAAAGACACTGATAACCTTGGTAAGAATGCTTTAAATTGTGATATTCATTAAACTGTTTCTATACAAAAGCGTAATATGTCTTACATAGACCACTGGACATCTGAGTTTTCTACCACCACCATAATAATTGCATAATGTAAGCCATTAGAGGTTATACTAGAAAAACAGCCTTTAATAGTAGAAGACCTTTGTATAACAAATTATCTCAACGAAATTTCCAAGTCCTTACTAGCTCATCAGCGGTGAGCGGCCCACCAGCGGCCGAGCGGTAAAGTCGCTGAACACTGGTAGTTCGGTCTGACGTTCGAATCCCGCGAACGGGCTGGCTGCATGGGTGTTTTCGTGGTTTTCCCCATGTGTAACGTGTATACGAGCCAATTTCCCTTAGAAAGTCCTACACGAAGGCATTCCTCCCCTTAGGCAGATAGCCCTAGTGTGCTTTACCATAATTAAATAAACCAACACCATCAGCAGTGAGCAATAAAGTCGCTGAACACTGGTAGTTCGGCATAGGTTCGAATCCCGGCGAAGTTTCTGGCTGCAGGGTTGAGTTTCGTGGTTTTCCTCATGTGTAAAGTAAATGCAAGTCAGTTTCCCTTAAAAAAATTTCCACAAAGGCATCTCTTCCCATAGGCAGATAGCTCACGAGTTACTTTCCCTTAATCGCTTAACTTAACCCAAAGCCACCTCGCCGTCGTCCAAAAAATATTACAAATTATAATAGTCATAATTATAATAATCATAAGTGTTTTAATAGCAAAGCATAACATGTTTAATGAAGGATATTCCCCTAATCAGATTTTTCCACGGAATAATTATATTCGAATAAACAATACTATAAAGTTATAAAAAGTGTCATAAAAATTGGCCTTCACGAGAAGAAATCCCCTATTTTGTAATCTAACTCACGAAAATGCGTGTTTTATTTACTAACTATCTACGATTAAGTTGGAGAATGGTGTGAAAATTATGGTTTCTTGGTTTCGAATCACACTATGTTAAACTGCCGTAAACTATACCACAGGTTCATATACAATAATTCTAATCATACTGCAATAAAATACTTAAATAATAATGATACTGGGATAAGATATTTCAAATGATACTGAGAAAAGATTGTAGAAATTTGCTGAAGGAAATTCATGAGAGATATTAATTTTTATTTTCTTTATTTGTATAGTAGATCATAAACTTAAAAGAATCAGATTGCCTATAAATTATAGCATCAATAGAATAATCACAGCACGGCTTAATCAGTCAATTCCTCAGACTTGGATATGAGCAGGTGCTTTTGAGACTAGAGTTGTAGATCGTCAGTTTGCTTATAAAGTAGGTAGGTATAGCGCGGTCCATCCTGCTGACAATCCTAAGCTCACCTTATTACTTTTCCAGATTGTCCACGAAGGAAACATATATAGGACAACACAACATGAATGAAAGAAGTCTCCATCAGCCACATATTGGGTGTTCTTTGTTATCGGTCTATAAGGAATTTTCTCCTTCCGTCCAGCATGGCTTGATGGTTTAACGGTTAGCACACTTGGCACATATTCGAGAGGTCCAGGTTCGAGCCCCAGCGAGGGCACCGCACATTTTTCACGTTTCCTGCTTCAAAAAATGCTAATGATTCTACAGGGGGGCCCGAACTAAAAAGGTGGTGGATCATGATTCTTTACCACCAGTATTTAGCGATTGGGTCCCTAATGCCCACTCGCCCTTTAAAAGGTAAGGTATTTTCCTCCTACTTTAAGCATGCCTTTGAGGTGTAACAGTTAGCACACTCGGAGCGTATTCTAAAGGTCCAGATTTGAGACCCTGCAATGGGATTCCACATTTCTCACGCTCCCTGCTTCAAAAAAGTCTTAATAACTCTATATGCTCCTACCTTCACCTATGTAAGAATAGTACACAGAATGCCTACAAAATTTTAGGTCTAAGTTCGTACAAAATCGAAAACTGAAGAAAAGAAAAACAATCTTCCGTCGGCAATCCTTGTAAGTTTGCACAATACCTGGCTTCAGCTGCTTGATTCCTTCACAGAACTGATCTTTTAGAATATTCTCAAGTCTATTTTTGGTTTTCTGAATTCTATTTTTGGAAGGAGAAATGAAAGAAACTTAAGGAAGAAAAAGGAATCCGCAGCTGCTGAATCTGATCAGTAACGTAAAGGCATAAGAAATGTGACTCTGTTGCAAGATACTGCTAAACGAGAACGGCATTGGGTAGCAGCTTACTGTCATGCAGAAGAAATCAGTTATTCAGTTGATTTTTTTTTTTTTTTTCAGCCTCAATGAGATGAATTTTCTTTAGAAGTCCGTCCATTCTATCTTTATAAAATAAGGATTCCTAATTTGTCCTCAAGAATAAATTATTTATGAATTATCCTTTTGCAATCACAAAAATTCACAAATGTATTCTTTAACCGCGATATCTGAAACCGAAATTTCTGTGGCCGCAGCGAACATTCTTAAACCATAGCAGCTGATTATCTTTTTCTCTAAAGATTATAAGCAAAGCTACAAGTTTTTCTCTCGCTAAAATCTGCTTGAAACAATAAAGATTTACTTCTGCCATTAGATCAAATTATGAGATACAGGAATTCGATCATCTTTCTGTTATAAAATAAAAGTATGAGAGACAAAACGAGAGTAAATTGTTGTTTCTTCAAGATCTTCAATGGCAGTTTTGTGAGCAGTGTGTTTGCTGATGTTAAGCTTATTAGCTAACATTCGAAGAGCCAGGTGGCGAATTTTCAATAACAGCTCTCGAATGTTTTCGATGGTATCTTCCATTCGGCGATCACCTCTAGATTCATCATCATTTTCGCGTCCATGATGAAATTGTCCGCATAGCGAAAAACATTGGATCGTGTAAATGTTTGCTCACTATATGTTTTACACAATATCTCAACTGCCACCGCTGCTGTTCTCCTACACTGAAACGAAATTTTATTACTGATATTCTTTGCTCAACTTTTGAACTCATGATAGCGTATGTTCTCTGGACCAAAGAAAACGAATGCATAGCAATTTCTATCCAAAAGCAGACAACATTTCAGAAGAAGCAAGCTGAGATGGCATATTATTAAACACTGTCAATTATCCTCTGGCAGGTTTGTTGAAAGTTGTTAAACAAATTAGTTCTAAAACTTCGTAGACGCACTTTGTTTTTATGGTTTAATTCTCAAAGCAGTAATACGGCAGGTTTGATGTCAATTTTTGTTCGCAAAATGTGAGCCCAGTTTTCTTTAAGACTTGTTAATTATTTATTACAATTGTGACCGATACGCATGATATATCATTTAAGCATTTCTCTTAAAAACATCGTTTTGAATTTAATTTTGGTCGTATCAGTATATTTTGATGCCCGAACAAAACTCTCAGTGACCGGAATCATTGTGAAACCACGGGAGAGACAAACTCTTTGTCTAAACAAAAGTTATAAAACTTTCTTCTTGTTTTATCACAAAAACATTCCACCTGGATCAGCGATCGCAGTTAGTCTTGGCTCATTAACGATTGTTGTCTAGGCAAGCAGGAATTAGAATTCAGATCGCTTGGTTCCACCGGAATCACTTTTGTTTCAAAAATCCCGCATGCGTGAAGAAACGAATCCATCCGTTTGTTGCTTGGTTAATTTATTCCGTGCACGACGTTCCTGATATCAGTTTCTTACTTTTATAAAAGGAAACTATTGCGATAGCTATTGCTTTGTGTTTAAATTCCCTGCTTTTCATTTATCTAATCAGTTAGAAATATATTGCTCAAATGCCTCCGTCTTCGCCACTTCAATGTGCTTTTAGTGATTGCAGGTTCTAATGCTTAAAGCCTTCTTAAAATCTTTCCAAGATATTTGGATTTTTGGCACAGATTTAAAGTTTTTGGAAAGTTACGCAATGTTACTCTATCATGTACTTATCATTCATAGGTTCACCACTGGCCGAATGGTAAGACAGCTGAATATTGATAGTTGAGCCTTAGTTCAAATTCCGGCAAATGGGATGGTTGCGTGGGATGTTTCGTAATTTCTGGCATGTGTAACTAGTTTTTCTTAGAAGTTTTCCTTCACGAAAGTATCCCTTCTCCTAGATAGGTGTCTCTGCCGTTCAGGCGGTAAAGTGGTTAGGGAAGCCTGACTGCGATACCGAAGGACCTGGGTTCGAATCCTGGAGAAGGCATGGTTGTAATTGCCCGTCCCTTCATAGGAGGCGATGGTGGCCCACCTATTAGGTCCCCCCATAATAAAAAGACCACCACATCTGACCTTGTACAAATTAAAAGACTGGGTTACACTGTAACTGTTCACAATGTACCATTGGAAAAAAAAAAAAAGATAGGTATCTCTAGTGCGCTTCGCCGCCATCCAAAGAATCCGATTTTTATCATTCACTTTTTGCAAACACAGCCCTTGAAGCACATGTATCACTTCCTTACAGCGGTGACTGTCCATTTATAGGATAGGTTGTCAATGGACTTGGCGATCATTTGTGACCACGAGTTTGACCGCAACCAACGTCCTTTCACTTAATTTAATTTTAACAATCCATCTAAATTTATTGCACTGCCTGACAATGGTGACTTATGATTTGGCCACCAGTATTCATGTATCTCTAATGGGCTCGCCGACAGTGAAATCGTATTTACTGACTGTTTTGACGGATGTTTACCAATTGTTTCGATCTTCAAATCTATCTAAGTCTATCAAATTCCCGTCCTGGAGATCTATGTCTTGACCGCAAATGGCTATCAATTTTGATGATATATACACTCTTAGACAGAAAAAACGAAGCACCACGACGCACCGAGAAGACATAAAGCAAACTGGACACAAGTTGATATGCATACAGGTTTCGACGGAAAATGCAAAATTTTACATTTTGGCTGCCAGTGAATGGACGGTTGTCGCTACAGAGCATCAGATCTGCGCAATTGGCAGGATATTTAAGAGAAGAAAATTATAATTCCAGGTCATAAATTCTTCACGAATTTCATTCCGTGTACTCTGGTAGACAGAAACTATGCCTCACATACAGGTGCATGAATGCAGATCTCAGAATTTGAGAGAGATCGTGTAGTTGGACTCAAAGAAGCTGGTTGGTCTTATTGGCGAATAGCTCGACATTTGAGCAGGAGCGATTCCACTATTAGACGATGATGGCAGGAATGGATGAACTATAGCCGCACACAGCGTCAAGAAGGAAGCGCTAGACGTAGAGAAACGACAGAACGTGAAGACCGAACAATCGTCAGAGCGGCACTCACAGCCCCAGATGCATCATTATCATCGATTGTACGTGCAACTAGTGCTTCAGTGACCGCAAGGACCATTCATAGACGGCTCACAGAAAGGGGGCTGAGGTCACGGCGCCCCTTGCTCCGACTACCATTAACCTCTGTACAACGTCAAGCCCGTTTGCAGTGGTATCGGGCTCATTCGAAATGAAATGTCACTAACTGAAGTAGAATAGTCTTCAATGATGATTCCCGCTTTGAACTGAGCCCCGATGACCAGCGAAGGCGAGTCTGGAGACGTCCCGGACAGCGGTGTGATACCAACCTGACTGCCTTTCGGCAGACAGGCCGGCAACCAGGAGTGATGGTCTGGGGTGCCATTTCATTTCATAGTAGGCCCCCTTTGGTTGTCATCCGTCGCAACCTTACAGCACAACGGTACGTCTACGAAATTCTAAGGCCCGTTGTGTTGCCCTTCATGTCACGCGACCCTGGGCTTACATTTCAGCAAGATAATGCCCGTCTCCACACTGCACATGTTTCTACTGCTTGCCTTAGTGCTTGTCAAACATTACCTTGGCCAGCAAGGTCGCCGGATATCTCTCTTATTGAGCACCTTTGTAGCATTATAGGCAGCGCCCTCGAACCAGCTCGAGATGTTGACGATCTAACACGCCAGTTGGACAGAGTTTGGCACGATATCTCTCAGGAGGATATCCGCAACCTCTATCAATCGATGCCAAGCCGAATAACTGCTTGCATAAGTGCCAGAGATGGACAAACGCGTTACTGACCTTTTTCACGTTGTGAAGCTCTATCACTTCGATAAGTTTTAAGATATCCAGTTTTTCTCAAACTGTAAAATCATTTGTTTTTCTGTACATGTACATCACTTCTACCGGTTTTCGTCCCATTCGGATAACTTCCTCTTGGATCGTCTTTTTTTTTTTTTTTTTTTTTTTTTTTTTTTTTGTTGTTGTTGTTGTTGTTGTTGTTGTTGTTGTTGTTTAAGGGTGTATATAAATTTTAGTATGCTTGTCTTTGACTCACTCAGTAATCTCTGTGGCGATTAGTAGTCATCAATAGATAGTTGGTAACCGAAGCTTTTGACGCTAATCTTAGATTTAAGTTGAATGAACCAACTAAGAAATATTATTTTAAATACTATATTTAATTCAAATATATTAAATTTAGTAATTTTAGAATATTTGCAGCATAATCTTAATTAATAAAACATTCTTCTAATATCATATATCATATATCGTGTACGGGACATAGAAACTTCCTTTTAACTAAAGAATTTCTGAAGAAGCATGGCCTTTAATGAAATTTCAATTTCCTGCAGTTCGAAAGTAATAAAGTAACTTGTTCATGAATAAATGAAGAACGTTGGGAAGTACTCGTGCTTCCGTACTGCGATGAGCTTATGACCCAATAAGTCCAGTTGTCAAATGAAAATTTCAGCAAGTTGAAATATACATGATACATCTAAAACATAACGATTATTCTACTAGCTTTTCTTAACCTAGACATGCTCAGAAGACTTAAATTCACAGTCAACAAAACCATTTGTTTCAATACACAGTGTGCTATGAATATACGATACGTCAGTTTTGGGTATTTTAATGACGATGAAAGAAACACACAGGTGAACCACTTTTATGTAAAAGTCTTATGTAATGCTGCAACAATAGCGATGCTTATGGGAGGGTAGCCTGTATCGATTTACTTGCCATTAGTCAGTGTCTCGCTGTTAGTTTAACTAAACCCCTCTGAGGATCCACCTCGGCGTGGAAGGGCGGCAAACGCGGCCGCCACCGAGCTGTAGTTGGCTTCCCACATGGGGGGCTTGAGCAGATTTAATGGTACACGACTATCCCTCACAAAGCAGTGCCTGGCAGTGGGCGCTCTGGTTGGGCAGGCGATGCTCTTAATGAGGTCGTCTTGTCAGATCAAGTTGGGGTGAAAGCCACATCCCGGTGATACCTCTTTTAAGAGGTGAGGATCAGTATCCATACCTATGTTAATTTAACTAAATCGCAAATATGAATATTCGAACGAACTGATGCTACAGTAAATATGAAACAAGCAAGGCGGCGATGTTCTCGCTGAAGCGAAGAAAGGATACAAAATGCTAAACAGTTAGTAAGAAACGACCAGTGCTTTTGGTACAAGAGCGGCAAGAATTTGAAGACTATGAGAAGTGAATCTAAATGCACCGGGATGGTGCCACATGCCATTTGTCAAACGTATTCATACACGTGGTTAAAAAAAATTGACGGGAGACTCTCTGATGCCTTTGTTTCAAACGACCGCCGATTTAGATGCGTATGACTAGTTCCTAGGACTTTTAATGTGTCTTAATTTTAATTTTATATTATGTGTTCTTTTGTTTAGTTTACGTGTTATTTTATTGCTTTAAAAAATTAATGTTTAGGGAAATTTGGGCAAAAATAAAATGAAATTAATATTTTTATAGTAATATAATTAATAATAATTATTTATTTAACATTATTCCTAAAAATATAAAATGGAGTAATTAAAACGTTATGTAAATTTGGTCCATGATATGAAAAATAACAAGCATAATTCTATAGTTCATCACTGATGTTTCTCGTAAAAGTAAGTTCTATGTATGAATTATCTAAAGTATTCGGATAATTGGTTGGTATCATTTTAAGATTAAAGTGCTCTTTCATAAAACTGAACGCTTCTTTTTACATGGATATTAAAATCTCCCACAACAATCATTAGTATATCCTAGTCGACAAGAAACTCTTCATCAATTAATAGGTTTATCTCTGAGAGTTTTATGTTCAAAGATAAGCCTGAGAAGAGATAGGCTTAATATTGGAGACAGGCTTATCTCTGAACACTTTATTCTCAGATATAAGCACTAAAAAGGAACTAAAAAGTAAGATCTCTAAGTAAGTAAGTAACTTACTTACTCTAAGTAAGTAAGATCTCTAAATAAGTAAAGTAAGAGTAAACTAAAAAGGAACATTTTTAAATCCGATGAATCTGCTTCAGGATGAATGCAGACAGATGACAATGTACTCCGCGATTGACCATTAATTGTAATATCGACCATACAAATATCAGCTGCATCAATTTCTTGCAATCTACCCCTATTAAATACTGCAAAATATATTTCTGCACAATCTACAACACTTTTTAAATATTTAGAAATGGCTTCACCACTAGCTTTTCGTTTTGAGTGTATTTTGTATTCTGAGTTTTGTTTCTCTTCAATGTATTGTTCACGAATGCCTTTAATTAAAATCCATCTGCATGGATATGTTCGTCGTCAAACATCCAAGTTTCAGAAAGAGCAAGAAAATTAGAACGTCGTTCCCACAATCGTTCGCCGTCGACTCCAACACAGAAGTGAACAGTGTTATAATCTAACTCGTGCGCGCACTTTTGACGTCATCAAAATATTTTGTTAGTTTTGCCTAACTTTGAGACTCTAATGTGGCTCAGCCGCACTTCCAGTTTTCAAACTTTTTTTGTGTTTTGTTTAATGATCAAATAATTCATAAAAGAAAACTATAGCTTTTGGAGTTATTGAGGCATAACCCTTCTACTAAGACATGGTTTGCATCTTAAATTTTTTTTGTCTCTGAGATCATCAGTAGGGAACATGGTCCTAAGTTAAAAATTGTTCCCCAATAAACTGATTTCTTGTAGAAATGGCATCTCCATGGCCTAAAAAGAGTCTGGACCTTTCTCCAGTCGAGACTGGTTTTACGGAGATATCTCAAAAGTCTGAACACAAAAATAAACTGACAAGAATAATCTAAACGAAACAAAATATTCATAATGAGACAGCCGCAATGCCATCAGCGTATTTTCCGAAGCCTAGAGACTCGACTGCAAGGCACAATACTAAAAGCACAAAGGTGAACATTTCAGAGATATTTTCAAGAAGCAAATTTTCGGATATGTTTATTCTCTTAGACAAAAGATGGAGAAGATAACTCAACTACATTTTATTACTTGATTTTAAAAAGTGTAAAAATTCATGGCCCATCCCGAGTTTTACAGTTAAGTATTTGAACATCTCATGTAATTTATTGAATGTTGTTCCAAAGTGGAAACCAGAATGGAGGTACTTGTTCTCACGATAACTGTACACAAGTGAGAAAAACACTCGATTTAAAGTATGTCTGAAGAAGAACTAAATTACGTTCTACATGGTAATGATATTGCAGTAAAAAAGTCATTAATTCGGTTTCTTTTCACAAGAGTGGGTAGACTAATAGATACCTGGGAGCGGATGCAGAACCGAACCATCAGCAACATAGATAGGTATAGTCCAGTATATGCTATTTCGAGAGTAGTTTGTTAATTGATAGCTGATAGCAGGTGAGAGTATATGCTATTTCGAGAGTAGTTTGTTAATTGATAGCTGATAGCAGGTGAGAGTATATGCTATTTCGAGAGTAGTTTGTTAATTGATAGCTGATAGCAGGTGAGAGTATATGCTATTTCGAGAGTAGTTTGTTAATTGATAGCTGATAGCACCTTGGGGTCAACAGGTGCTGGCCTTCGACTGCAACTTTCTGTTAAGATAAATGTTTTTCCAAGGTTTAATACTTCTCTAGCATTAATGTTTGAACACATTTGTGACAATGAATTGGTAGTATTTGTGAGGCTCTTGACTTATGACGACGCAAAGCTTGCTTTGGAGAATAGTTGACTGGAATGCAGTTTATATGGAATCTTGTAAAATGAAAGCTAATGGCTTATTGAGTTTTATCCGAGCAAAAGACCTAAGGCAAAAGGGAAAAAGTCTATTCATGAACTAGAATTTTTCTCAGATGGAAAAATTTCTCATCAGAGGCGGCATAAATCTGCCCATGTTTGCTACCACATTCATGATTTCCATGATGTTTTTCTGAGTTCTTTTCCTTTCACGAAGACTGTTTATTTTGGAGTTGTTTGAGATGGACGACGAATGTAGAAAACGTTTTCTATTGGGCATTTGAATAAACAATTAATTCTTGTCTCTGAGTTCGCCGCAGATGCAGATATATGCTGATGGAATGCTTCCGGAGTTAAAAGTAGACAGGAAAGGGATTATGGCTTGACAGAATCCACGTTGTTGAGGAGTAACTATAAGTTTATTAATGTTACTATTTGAAACATACTGAAAATCTTCCTTTTGCATGATATTCCATTTCTCATGCTGTCACTGCTGTTTGTTGCAGATTGCAGACTTCTTGGTTATGGTGCGTATAGTATGTGGCAGTTTATCATGGCTGTACCTTGTGCAGCTTCTTTCGCAGGTTTGTCTTCTTCGTTTCTGTCATTTTCTTATTGTCCTTTGATCTATGCGATAATAATATATTGTTCGTATCTTTTTAATATTTCTTGAATTTTGTTCCCTGTCAAAAAACAGTTATATGTTTCAAACAGTATGTAATGCTGATTGACAGTCTGAATGGATGCTGAATTTCATTCACTATCGTGTAACTACTATAGGTTTTAAATAGGATATAATGCTGATCGGATGATGAATTTTGTTTACTGTCGTGTTACTATTACATGTTTCTAATAGAATATAATGCTGATTGGCAGTCTGATTGAATGCTGAATTTGTTTCACGATTGAATTGTTCACGATTTAACTATTATGTGTTCCTAACAGTATGCAGAGCTGTCTGATAGGGTGTTGAATTTTCTTCATTGTCCGGTAACTATTATATGCTTCTAACAGTATGTAATGCTGATTTACAGTCGAATTGTATGATGAAATTTTGTTTACTATCATGTAACTATTATATGTTTCAATAATATGTAATGCTGATTGGGAATCTAATTGGATGAAACATTTTTATTTCTGTCGTGTAACTACAACATGTATGCTGATTGACAGTCTGATTGGATGTTGAATTTTGTTCACTTTGGGATAACTTTAATATGTTTCTAACGTTACGTAATCCTGATTGGTAGTTTGATTAGGTATGCACTGTCTTGATGTTGGTTCTTCTTGTATATTCTAATTCCTAATTTCGAGAGTAGCAAATAAGGAGTGTTGGATCATAGAAAGTCTATCGATAGCTTAAACAGTTACAGTTTTTCTTCAGAAAAATTTTAAGTTTGATTGCCGACTTTGCATACAAATCATCTCGCTTCTTGCTCCTATATGTCGCATGTGTCACATCATACCGTATATAACTATCTTGCAAAGAGTCAAAATTACTTAATTACAAATATAGTATCTACTGCATTTTGTTATACTTTACTCTTCACTTGTAACTTGCTGTAAGCTTCATTTCCACGAAAAATATAAAATGCGGGGTCTGTGAAGAATCACGGCATTCTATTCGTATGAGTATTTACCATGTAACGTTTAGTATATTCAGCTGGAAAATGGAAAATCCGTGATTCCATTCCCGTTCCCTTTGGCTGATATTTCACTTTTTCCACGCAGCAAAAATCTAGTAGTCTTTTCAAATGTATATCACTTTATGGTTTCAAGCAATGTTAGACTTTTGAAATTAGACGAATTTTAGAATTGATTTTAAAATTAGACATACTTTGATTTCATAGAAAATCTCATTTTTTTCTCTAGAGAGAAACTCTTAACGATGCATTCAGGATCGATTAAGGTAACCTGTTGCCTCAAGCACCGTGTTTTTTCAAGGGGCCCATTTTCTCGCGCATAAAAACTAAGATAAATAAATAAAAAAGATTATGCGGCATTATAGTGATTTTGTAATGTCATCTTTGAAATGTTGGTCTTTGTAGACCTACGCGATAATCAATCTGTGCCTGGTGTTTCTTTCTTTATAACATTTGCCTGCTGAAAGCAATTTTTTCTATATTTTATGTGAAACGTATTTCAAAACATACATTTCTGAACATACAGAATGTTATCAATAATGGGGGAAAATGTCATATATTTTTATTTCAGTCGTTCAGAATTTTCTGAATATTATCCATTTGGGGGGGGGAAAGAACAAAGAACAGAGCAGTTAAAAAAAGAAAAAGAAAAAGATCGCCCAAAAGCGTTTTGTGGAGGTTTTTTAAGATCTCACTGAGTTTTCCATCTACCGGCCTGCTGTTGCATTCCCTCCTGCTAATCCTCCCCGTTTTTTTACTTTTAAGATTTATTATTAAGCACCTTTTTCTTCGCTGTTACGCCATATACAGTTCAACAGCGAAACTACAAAACTGTTAAAGCGAGAATAACAGCATATGTTTAGAATTCCCAATGTAGTATAAAGCGTTGGCATAACTTTTTTTAAATTATTTTTTTATTCTTTTCAGTCTTTTCACCGTTCTTTATATCATGCTCACTTTTCTTAGTTAGATGGCTTGCAGAATATATATATATATATTGTCTTTTTATTATAACCTTTTGTGTGTTAAATCTTTCTTCGCGCTTATGGCACATAAAGTTCAATCCAACAGCAAAATCATAAAATATTAAAAACAGCATATGTTTAGAATTTCCAATAGACAGTCTCGCGCGCTGGAGGTAAGAATGTTTTATTCTGTGCAGTTATTCTCCCTGCTCGCTTTCAAACTGTTGAATTTGTTAATTAAAAATTCATTAAATTTTTACAAAATATGAAATATAAAATTCGAAATTCAAAATTCGGGCTTCCAGGGGGGGCCTGTTCGGACGAAGAACTACGTTATTTAAAATTTGATAGCTCTAGGTACCGTCGTTTTTCACAATGCGAAAAACATGCATACACATCAATGCAGACTAAAATTTAATTTTTTAAACAATTTGTAAATGGATACAGCCTTAAATAGCAATCACGTTTCGAGACTAATAGTTCATCTGGGCTGAAAAAAAAAAAAAAAAAAAAAAAAAAAAAAAATCTGAAAGTTTTCAGATTTCAAGTTATGTCGAAAGAGGCGTTTTTTTAACGTTTTGTGCGTTAATTTTATTTATTAAATATGATGTTCTACGTACTCAAACATAACATTCAGTTCAACAGCAATATCGCAAAATAATTTTAAAATGAGCATATGTTTAGAATTTCCGATATACAGTCTTGTGCGCTACAGATAATGTGGGTGGTGTTTTTTTTTTTTTTTTTTTTTTTTTTCCCATGCAGTGTTGCCATTGCTCGCTTTGAAATCGTTTAGTTTCTTAATCAAAAATTCGTTGAAGTGTTACAAAATATGAAATCGATATTAAAAAAATTTCAAATTCCAAATTTGGCCTTCCAGATGCCCATATTCGGTGGAAGATTTCGTTATTCAAAATTGGATGGATCTAGGTACCGTTGTTCTATCACAGTGCGAGAAACATACATACATTCATGCAGATTCTTCATTATTTAAGTTCTTTAAATATAATACAGGGTGATAATATTTGTTGGCAACAATTTGAAAAGTGAAACAACGTTTATCGTAAATCGACGCAAAATGCCAAAACGAAATTAATAATCCTTCTGGGAAAATTGTCCCTTTGGACTAAAAAGAAAGAAGAAAAATCAGAGACGACAAAAGGTTAATACAGTTGCATTTTTTGTTCGCTTACTTTTCAAAAAACGGTGTAAATCAGCTTTTCCATGATGATAAGAAAGTTGGAAGAAAAAACATTTTGCATCATTTTCACTGATTAATGCATCGTAACGCGGCATTACACTTTCAAGTTTGCAAATATCGCTCAGTCATGTTTTTCTCAGATTCCGACACCAATTGTATGATAAAAAAGTTCCCGATCAAGACCATTTTCACTATTACTAGAATTTGCAATCTTACTCAAAAATGGCAACACTTTCCTCAACCTTGGAAGACTGCGAAGATCATTCCGATCCTCAAGCCCTGAAAATCTCCATCTAAACCAGAGTCTTATCGCCCTATCAGTTTACTCTCTTCCATCAGTAAAATCTGTGAAGCTATCCTACTCAAGAGAGTTATCGACTACATAGAAAGCAATAATATCATCAGATCCCACCAATTTGGTTTTATGAAGCAACTGTCAACAACTAACCAGCTCTACCGAGTAATAGAAACCATCTCCGAGGGAATGGCAACACGCAAGATCACTGGAGGACTGTTTCTAGACATTGCTAAGGCGTTTGATCGAGTCTGGCTGGATGTTCTCACCTACAAATTACACGCCCTGGACTTCCCAGGCTACATCATCAACATTATGAATTCCTACCCAACCAGTAGACACTTTGTCGTTCACGTTTCTGGCACAAACTCCACAAGACATGCCATCCAATCTGGTGTTCCACAAGGGTACTTACTTGGACTCACACTTTTTAATATTTATCTGAATAGCATACCAACCACACAGGACACAACATGTATGCAGACGACACTGCGATCCTAGCACAAAGTGCATTCGTAGGTCCAGTCATTCAACGATTACAAAACTACATCCATACATTAGAGACTTGGCTTAGAAAATTCAAGTCAACGTGGATAGAACATTGGCTATTATGTTCACCAAAAAGAGCAAATTCAAGAAAAATCTCATTTTCAGTGGCACCCCTATTCCTTAGGCCAAGCAGGTCCCTTATCTTGGAGTGATCCTCAACAAAGCTATTACATGGGTCCCACGAATTACATCTATTATCCAAAAGTTTCGAGTTCGTACAGCTAAACTATATCCTTTAATTGCTCGAAACAGTGTTTTATCAACTGACAACAAGTTACTCATTTATAAGTCGGTTCTCCGTCCATTACTATGTTATGTTAGTCCAGTTTGGGCGTGTACCAAAAAATATAATAGGAAAAAATTACAGACTTGCCAAAATTCTATTTTTAGGCAAATAGTTAAAGCGAAGTGGTATATCCGCAACAACAGAATTCACGTAGAACTGAGTATAGCGCAACTACGCTCACATTATTATAAGCTTGCTAAAAGCTTTCATGAGAAAAAAGAACTATTAACAACTCGGCCATTAAGATTTGCAATTATGACTACAATGACCTAGCAAATATGGACAGGCCCATGGCCCAACTGAATATATATATTATGTAATATTTATTATAATGCCTTTACGGTTTATGTTAACCTTCTCTTACTATACTAGTCTTACGTTCATAGTATTTATGTCTTACCTATCGGATTCAAATTACCAGTGTTCGCCTAACCTCGCCTTTATCCACACGCTCATGCCTTGTCGCTCAGTTACCCTGGTGTATCACCGTTCCATGGAAGAAAGTGAAAGAGAAACACTGTTTCTCTCAACAAAATATGAGAATGAAGAGGACTCTTGGCAATTTTCAACCTTTGCGAAATGAATAGAGCTTTCATCTTTTATCTTCCCACCTACAAGCAAATTACACAATGTATTTTATTTTACTGAATCCGTGATCGAACATTTTCTAGCACAAAAGGCATAGCATATATTAAATGAAAATACATCCGTCTATTCTATTACTTTAACGATAACAGCGCTGCTACTGTTGATTCTACGACAAGATGGTATTTTCCTGTGAATTTTCCGGTTAGTTCGATACACAATACGATGTTTTACAAACAAAGAGATCTTTTAATCGACAAGAGATAACATTTTGCAAAGGGAGTTGGAGAGGCGGGATATTTGCCATAAGAAAACGAAGGAAATCTGCTTTCGGCGCTGTTCGTCGGACGTCGAGAAAATTCGTGCTATGCGACCGACCTGACCTGGTATTTTTCGGTAGCAAATGATTCGGTCGCTGATTTTTGACACCTTGTTTTCTTCTGTTTTTTGCCTCCTTTTGTTATCTTTGCGCGTGGTTTAAAAACTCTTCAGTAGGTAGCAGTGGGGTCCATGTTCTCTTTTTATTTCCTATTACTGTATCTTCAAAAGCATTTTTTAAGGAGTCTTTATTCAGTGCAGTATTTAAAATTAATGAAATTACTGAAGCTTTGATTTAATAGTTTCAAGCTGTAAGACGAGATACGGGTTCTTGAAAAAATGATTTTGCAGTTAAGAAATAAAATATTTAGCGTTCACTGGCTACTAAGGTGTTATCTGTGTTACTCGGTTCGATTTATTTAATGAGTTTTCTTTTTTGGTTCGGTTAGGCTAATGTTTTCAGGCAAAGCACTAGAAAGCCTTCTTGGAGATTTTTTTTTAAAAGAACTGGCTGGTATGCATAGTACAGATTTGGGAAAACACAAAAATTTCTTTGTAGCCAGTCCTTTCATCAGAATTTGAGCCCGCGTCGAATTACCAGCGTTCAATTATTTCATCTGCTGTGAATCGTGGAATTTTTAGAGATGTGTTTATGTGTATATTTTAGTTTATGTGCAGTTTATATCTGCTTATTCCTGTAGATAACACAATTTACATCCCGAAGTGCGGCTGGGGCAGAATTCTTTATGATGAGTTGTCCATTTTCCGGTGGTCACCAAATGGGCAAGTATCCGAGATCTTAAAAAATTAAAAATTTTAAAACGTTAGTCTGTGGTCTTACATATCAAAAAAGAATTCACCATTATAAATTTCAAAACGTTTTCGAAATATAAATAATATTAATACTGAAATAAAAATAAAAAATAAAAAGGATTTTACATATATTTCGCTTCTCTTATTAAATATCACTGCCTGTTTTCACCTAGCAAAACTAAATCTTTGCTAGTGAATAAAATCAAAAATCAACTCGAAAAGAATATCAATTTCAAAGGATTCTCTATCTGGATTTCTTTTTACTTCCTTTGTACGAAATAAAGGAAGTATTGTAACCGCGAAAAATTTCGGGCGCCATATTTCAACGAAAATATCCATTTTGACCACCCTCGAATCCATTTAAACGATGTTTTCCGTGACATCTCTACGTACGGAGAGAGTAAAGGATCTTTTTTTTTTTTTTTTTTTTTTTTTTTTGCACAGTGTTGCTCGCTTTGAAATCATTGAGTTTATTGATTCGTTAAAGTTTTATAAAATATGAAATCGATAATAAAACAAATTCCAAATTAGGGCTTCCAGATGCCCATATTCGAGTAGAGGAATACGTTATTCAGAATTTGATGTCTCTAGGTACCGTTGTTTTTTCACATTGCGAGAAACATACATACATTCATGCACATTGTTTATTATTTAATATGTTTAAATATAATGCTGGGCTTTAATATTTGGTGACGACAATCTGAAACGTGAAACGCCGTTTATGGTGAACCAAAGCAGAATTCCAAAACGAAATTAATAGCCCATCTAAGCAAATTGCCCTTTGGGCTAAAAAATTTAAATAATTTTTAAAATTTAAATAATTTTTTAACGAGTGATTTTGTTCAAGTTCTTTTGTAAATTCTGTTTTTATATGTAATTTATAACTGAGTTTTCTTTCCTAATGACACTTATTATTGTTCCCTTATTTACAGTTATCAGGTTCAATGTTCCGTCTTACTTTCTTTGGGAACATGCAAGGACCTGACTCGGAACAGAGAGCTTACTAAAGCTATGTTCAATAACTGTGGGAAGTAGACAGGATACACAAGAAAGGTATACAAAACCCTTTAGTTTTCTCTCTTTACAATAATTTCCGTACTTCGGAATACAAAGACCCACTACTTGTGGTCTAAACGTAAGAATATAAAAATATAACTAAACTCTAACTTTGAAATAATAAACGTGGAAGATTGGCCTTATATTAACAGGAAGCCGTATGTAGTACAGAGAACTGTTAACACTACAATACGTTTAGAATTATCAAGAGGATTAAACCTCTGGCCTGGAAGGCAACCAGCAACTGAGTAAAACTTAAGGTAAGCGGCCTGCTTCGACTAACTCCTTCCTCTCTCTCGCTTGGCAAAAAGCCACAACTTAAGTACTTGGCGTTCGCCAGACAAAATTTACATAAATAAGTTAACGCTTATAATTCTGGCCGGAAGTAGAAAATAAGAAGTGATAGTAAAGATTTAAAATAAAATAAACGTTAGTAAAACTTAAGATCCTTACACAGTGAGTTCTTTTTCCTTGGAACATGTGATGACTTCGTGGTTTAATAAGGCACCATTTAGCAAGACGAAACAAACATTTATTAAATATATAATTCAAAGCATAATATAATAGTTACTCAGAGCAGTACGTCGCTCCTACCGCATAGTACAATCTACTACCTTCCTCTTCCGAGGCTAACATGCAACTCCTAATAAATACATTAACCCTTCTCGAAGAAGAGCTACCTGCGCCAAGCATGCTCTGTTGATCGCCAAACAGTCGCCAGATATCACACCCCCGTCGTAAGATTGTTGTTGATATTATTTACAAATCAATCAGCAATCTGGAAACTAAAATCTAGCAACTGTTTGCGATCAACGTGAAAAAGAAAAAAAAAACTACATATACTTTTATACATTCTCTCCTAATTTTCAAATCTCAATTACTATAGACATACCTAAATTTACTACATAAACATAGATAACACATTTTTATATATAAACATAGATAAATCATTTTTAACTTCACTTGTTCCGAACCTTATTATTATTGTAACAATTTATCAATTCTTAATTCAAAGAAACCAAGTTGATATTTTCTTTTATAAACATGTTAAAATATACCCTAGTATTATTCCAATTATGACAGTAAAATTATTAAGTTTCTTATATATATATAAAATTATATTCTTAACATTCCTTTTAATTAATGATGCTGCAGCATGATTTAAATCCTTGGGAGACAAATATCTAAATTTACCACTTACCTCGAATATTTGTTATCCAATAATTTCTCTATCTATTTCAAATTACATAAACATCTTATTTGCACAAAATTGTAAAATGATTATGAAAAGCAAAGAAACTATCTAATTATTAACTATACAAAATGTTCGTGAAGATGAACAGTAAATTAATGTTCAAAGTTCACAAGTGGGAAGTCTGGATAATGCATCCGCGTTTGACAGTTTTTTTCCAGGGCAATGTTCTATTTCGAAATTATATTTCTGCAAAGCTATGGCCCATCGTTGTAATTTGGACGATTGCGGAGCATTTCTCACTATAAAGGCTAGAGGATTATGATCAGTCACAATTTTCACCGATGAACCGAATATCCAAGGTTCAAACTTCTTCAATGCCCATACTATAGCATAAGCTTCACGCTCTATAGTCGGCCAGCTCTGTTGAGGTTTCGATAATTTCTTGCTCGCGTAGCAGATGGGAAATTGCTTCTCTCCCCTTTGCTGTGACAAACATGCACCTATTCCGATTTGGGATGCATCAGAATGAATGACAAACGGATCCTGCAGTGTTGGGGTGATCAGCTCCGTTGACATCGCTAATCGTTCCTTCAGTTGTTGAAATGTTGACTCATGAATTTCTTTCCATTCGAGTATTTCCGGTTGTTTATTTTTCGTGAGTTCTGTGAGTGGGTAGGCGATCTCTGCATACCCTGGGATATAATCGCGATAATAATTACATAGTCCTAACAGACTTTTAAGATCTCTTTTCGTTTTCGGCGTTTCCAGCTTCTTGATTGCCTCTATTTTCTCGGGATCTGGTTGATGTTTTCCTGATCCAATGATGTGTCCTAAATATTTAATTTGAGGTTTTGCAAACGAACATTTCTTCGAATTGATAGTAAATCCAAGTGACTCTAGTTTGGTAAAAACTTTATCCAGATGTCGGAGATGAGTGTCGAAATCCGTGGAAAATATAGCTATGTCATCAATATAGGCTCTTGAAAATTGTTGAAATTCTTTCAGCGCGTTATTCATTACTCTCTGAAAAGTTGCTGCTGCGTTCCTTAATCCAAAGGGTAGCACTTTAAACTGATATTGACCTGGATGAGTTTTGAACGATGTGTACTCTTTACTTTGTTCCTCCATGGGAATTGCCCAATATCCTTTCAGCAAATCTAAAGTTGTTATGACGTTGGCTCTTCCTATACTGTACATTAAATCAATGGCATTTTGCATAGGAAAGTCATCTGGCTTCGTCACTGCATTCAAAGCTCGATAATCTAAGCACAATCTGATATCTCCATTTTTTTTTGCTTACACAAACTACTGGATGAGCTATTTCTGCATTACTTTCTTCTATTAGTCCCGATTTCAATAATTCTTCTACTTCTTCATCGACCTTGGGTTTCAATGCTTCAGGAATCTTATAAATGTAAGGTTTCTTCCTCTCCATATTGGGTATTAATCTAATTTTATGAGCTTCAACTTTAGCTATTTTCAGCTTTCCGGTGAATAGTGCTCGGTGTTTGTTGATAAGAGCTATCAATTTTCTTCTCTGCTGCGGATTAAAATTTTCTAAATTCAAATTTGCATCTATTTTAAAATCTTCCAGGGGGGTCGAGAGATCTTTTCCTGGTAAAGTTATAATTTCTCCAAATTCTTCTTCATTTTCAAATATCACTCCAACTGCATTGACACTAGCTTGGAATTTTCTAATTTTATTTGCATGAACATGTTTGATCTTTCCATCAGGTAGTTTTACTTTATAGGAATGAGGTGGGCAATGATTCACGATTTCTCCTGGACCAGTCCATCGTGCATAGAGTTTGTTATTTGAATCTGGTATGAGTAAATAAACTTGTTCTCCGATTTTGAAATTTTTTGGTATTGATCTCCGATTAAAGTACTCAGCATATTTTTGTTGTTTATCACTTGCAATTAAATTGGCTTGTTCGGCTGCTTGTTCTAACCTTATTTTTAAAAGTTGTAAGTAATCCACTGCCGATTCACTTAGATTAGGTGGTATAGGTATTTCTCCTGACCATGAAGACTTCAGTACTGCTAAAGGACCTCTTGGTTGTCTTCCATACATCAGCTGAAATGGTGAGACACCCGTGGTGCAGTTTGGTACTTCTCTGTATGCAAAGAGCAGGTATGGGATGTGCTTATCCCAATTCGAAGGATCAGTCCTGATGACATGATGTAACATTTGCTTGAAGGACTTGTTCCATCTTTCTACTAATCCATTTGAAGCACTGTAAGCAGGTGTAGAGAACCTAGGGTGAGAACCTAGTCTTTTCTGGAATTCTTTAGTTAATTTTGAAACGAAGTTACTTCCGTTGTCACTAGCTATTGTATTGGGGATTCCTGTTCTCATGAAAATCTCCAAAAACGCGTCGCAAGTGGCTTTTGCTGTCAAGCTTCTCAGTGGAATGGCTTCTGGCCATCGGGAATGTTGATCTACCAGACATAACACATATTTATGTTTCCTAGCAGAGGAAGGTTCAATAGGTCCAATAATGTCGATGTTAACTGTTTCGAAAGGTAATCCTGGCCTTCTAACCGGTGTGATGGGAATCTTGTCAGATCGCTTTTCTGGACTTTTCAACTGACAATCTTTGCACGTTTTACAAAAGGTTTCAACATCTTGTGCTAATCCAGGCCAATAAAATGAATATCGTATTCGCTCCTTTGTTTTTCTTATCCCAAGATGTGCACCGAAAATGGAACTATGTGCTAATTCCAACACTTGTGCTCTTCTACTAAGTGGAAGCACTAACTGAAAAACATTCTGTCCTAATATTTTTTCTTGGTGATGTAAAAGATGATCAATAAATAAATAATTTCCTTTTTTTTCTATTGCTAGCTTCCATGCTTCTCTCAGCGAGGGACAGTTAACTTGCTCTTCGCGTAGGCGTTCAGCAGACGATAAGTCTGTGTTTACATAAACACTCGCCTTCTTCCCTTCCTCCTCTTCGTTTTTCTCCTCCATAAGCATTAGCGGGGGGGAATCAACGCTGTCGTTTGACTGTGCATTGGCGAATAAAGTTTGTAAGTTTTCGCTTCCGTAATTATTTCTTTCTGCGTTTGGTTCTTCTGCCGCAGGATTAATCAAGAGTTCGTATATTTCTGGAGTTATTAGGCAAGGCACATTTAGCTTATCAGTCACTGCAATTAATGTATCCACAAAATTAAATATATTGCTTCCATGATCTTTATGGTAAATAGGTACACGGCAAACTTTTGCTTCAATTGGTTGTCCGAAAGCAGGTGTTAGCAATATTTTACCTCCTTCTCTCTCCTCTAAATTTGGAATGAGCGATGAATGTACGATCGTTATCTGCGTTCCAGAGTCTACGATAGCTTCGATTTTCTCAGAGTTAATAAAAATATCTACTTTTTGCAGTGGTTGAACGATGCGTTCTGCGAATTCAGATCGTAGATGGGATGAGTCTACTTTAGCTACGATGGCTTCTTCTTTTGATGCTCTGTTTGAATTTTTTTGAGTTTTGGAATCATCCTTTCCCTTCTTATTTACTGCAGTTTCGTTCTTTCTTCTTTTGTCTGGACAATCTCTCGCGATGTGTTGATAATTTCCACAAATATAACATTCTTTTCTTCTGGCGTGAAATCTTTCGTGTTTTGGATATTCTTTTCTCATGGGTGGTGGAATATATTTGTCGTGTGCACATGTTGTATCCAGGAATCTCGGTGATCGCTTAATTCCATTTCGAACTTTGTCGAAAGATTTTCCTTTGGCCGTGAAATAAATATCACATTCTGTAGCTAATTCTTGAGGCTTCAGCCATTTATTTCCTTGGCGTATTGCGACGTGTGCAGCTGTTTCTTCATCTAATGCTTGGAATAATTTATCGGAAATAATTAACTCCTTGAGTGTTTCGAAATCCTTTACTTCTCTTGACTTGCAGTAATAGTCCCATGTAGCTGTTAGTCTTGAAGCGAACTGGATATGCGTTTCGCCGGAATAACGTTTAGTTTTTCTGAAGTTTTCTAAACAGGTTTGAGGAGTAGGTTGATATTCCTTCAGAACAAGAGTTTTCACTTTTTCGTAATTTTGCAGATCTTCCTCCTTTATATAAACAAGAACATTTGAAGCTTTTTCTCCAATTAATTTCAATAATATTTCTGATTTGTATTCTTCAGGAACCTTCTTGTGCTTAAATGCTCTTTCGATAGAATCGAAAAATATATTCCATTCTTCTGCTCTCTTCGGTACTGGTATAGTCAGTGTTTCTACTCCTTTGATCAGCTTGTCCAGGGAAATTTCGGTTTCTCGTTCTGTGTTTTGTATTAAAGGTGTTGGACTTCTACTTCCTTCATTTTGAGTTGCTCGAATCTTCGCTTGTTCTATTTCGTGTTCTCTTTCTGTTCTTATTCTTTCTTCTTCCATTTGCATTCTTTCCATTTCTTCTTTTCTTTTTCTATTCTCCACTGTAGTAATCAGAATTTCTTTCACGAAATCAGCATCTTCGATGTATTCCTTGCTATTCTGGAGTTTGTGTTTCAGGTCTACCAGCTTCAAATCTGGGGATGCTTCTTCGCCAATTTCCAATAGAACTGTTACTAAATCCTCTTTCTTTGCGTTTTTGAACATTTTCTTCTATTTTCCTTTAGAATCAAGCCTTTCAAACTCTCGATTAAATAATTCTCACGTTTTTACTCTCTTTTGCAAATGAACACTTCTTTCGTTAGTTAGGCTTAACTTTACGCCTCTTCCGTTTTCAACGCTCTAAGCTTCTAACCTCTCTGGTTTTCTCGTAAGAGAGCGTGTTGTGATGACTTCGTGGTTTAATAAGGCACCATTTAGCAAGACGAAACAAACATTTATTAAATATACAATTCAAAGCATAATATAATAGTTACTCAGAGCAGTACGTCGCTCCTACCGCATAGTACAATCTACTACCTTCCTCTTCCGAGGCTAACATGCAACTCCTAATAAATACATTAACCCTTCTCGAAGAAGAGCTACCTGCGCCAAGCATGCTCTGTTGATCGCCAAACAGTCGCCAGATATCACAGAACACTAATTAAATTTACGTAAGCAAATGATCTAACTCTCCAGATTAAACTACTTAAATACAGGTAAATTGTTAATTATGTTTTTTGCGTTAATACTAATAATGGTTATTCCTCTATAGTGTATTCTGTAACTGCCCTCGGATTAACAATGATTTGAATTAACTGTTCACTTTATGAATTTCGGGATAGGTATGTATTGTTTGGATTAACTCAATGAACACTGGGGCTTTCAGGGAGAACGTTTTAAAGGAAATTAACTTGTCAGGCTAATTAAGAGCTCACTATACATGCATTATGCTATTTAAGTTAAAAAATCTCAAATTTGTCTCATTCTTCTCCGGGTCTCTAACTCCTTCTCCGAACACTAACACCTTATATTGCTAACTGCTATATAAAACGAGTTCTTAATTTTCCAACCGTTAACTTAAAAAATTATCTAGAAATAATTAAATGTAATTAATATCTTCAGCATCCGAAATTCTGAGTGTGGTACTTAATTTCCACCTGCTAATGAGTTGAGAAAAGCGCTAGCTCATCACCTGAGATACATCTTCGAAGATTAACGATCGATGGTTGTTGCAGACGTTAACGATGAGTTTCTTACCTTCGAATACCCGATGCATGACGGATATTTTGCTGCAAACTTCTACTGCGGGAGGATTCGGAAGGGAAAAAAGAGAATTCGACAACGCCGCAATCAATAGGTTCATTTGACCTTGACCTTTTTTCTATACAGATGCCTTATTGAAACCAAACAAATCGGACGTAAAAAAAAACGAATCTAAAGAGCAATAACCTTCCGCCTGTTGCCACCGAGTCTGCACTAAATAAAAAAAAACAGAAGCCATGTATCATGCAGTGTGATTGCTATTTACAGAATAATTCTGACTTGTTGAAACGGATTTCTTTTTTTTAATCTTTGTAGGAGTAGAATCCTATAAAAATGGCAGAGTGACTGGAATAAAGAAAACGAAAAGATAAAATGGAAGGGAAAATCCCCTGAAAAGTCGTTCTTTCTTTTCTTTTCCCTTTTTTTTTTTTTTTTTTTTTTTTTTTAACGCTAAGAGAAAGTTGACTACAATTTCTTTTATTTCGATCATTTGTCTTTCAAATTTCATTATTTTGAGTTTTAAAATAATTTTGATAAATGCAAGTGCTTACTTCTAGGGTAGATCGAGGATGGTAATTCCCTATTCACAGATTTAATATTTTTCTTTTCTTCAGCCGATATTTTAAAAAATAAATAAAATAAAGCAATATTAGCTAACAGAGTTTTCTTCTTGTTTTTTACGCATTTAATTTTGTACTTAATAGCATGGTTGTTCTTAATCAATAATAAATAAAAAAACTTAAGCGAAATGAAAATTTCAGTCTTTCAAAAAAGAGAGATCGTGTATCCCCTCCATACCAAAGGATATTTGAACTTTAACTGAAAATATTTCTTCGGAATTAAAACTTTTTATAATAATACGTTAGTTAGACATATACCCAGTTTAATTTAATAAATTATATTTTAAATTAACAGTAAACGTTTTAGTTGTTGTTTCTTAGTTTTGAACATTATTTTTGCTTAAAACGTAAGCCTCATAAATATGTATAAAAACTATATACGCATCTTTATTAATAGATCTAAAATTTTTTAAAAAAATCTAAAAAGATTCAGACTTTAAATTACGTTCAAAGAAGCGTTTTTTCAACATTTTGTGTGTTAACTTTATTTATTAAATACCCTGTTCTTCGCACTAAACCATTTCTAAACCATAAAATTCAGTTCAAAAGCAATATCGCAAAATAATTTTAAAATGTTTATCTTAAAAATTTCCGATACACAGTCTCGCGCGCTGGAGATAAAAATGTTTTTCCTGTTCAAAGTTGCCATTGCTCGCTTTGAAATTCTTGAGTTTGTTTAATCAAAAATTCGTTAAAGTTTTACAAAATATGAAATCGATAATAAAACAAATTCCAAATATCAAATTTGGGCTTCCAGATGCCCATAGTCAGGTGGAGGATTACGTTATTCAAAATTGGATGGCTCTAGGTACCACTGTTTTATCACAGTGCGAGAATCATACATACATTTATGCAGATTCTTCATTATTTAATTTCTTTAAATATAATACAGGGCGATAATATTTGGTGGCAACAATTTGAAAGGTGAAGCAACGCTTGTAGTGAATCAACGAAAAACTCCAAAACGAAATTAATAGTCCTTCTGGGCAAATTGGACTAAAAAATATGAATTAAAAACAGTTTATTTCCTAAGTATAAAATTCAAAAATATATAATCATACACATAAAAATAACGCAGAAAATTTTTTAAAATATCAAAATTATAGTTGGTAGGCACTTTTGTTTACCATTTTATTCATGTCACTTTTAGTGTCATTTCACTGCCATATTACACCAAAATACCCAACGTTTCGTTCTGCATGTCACACATAACGAAGAACTTTCCCTTTTTATTGAGAATATGACAGAAACAATGTAATTCATATTGAAGTCTTTCGTCCCAATTACACCTGTTGTGTTCATTAGCAATAAAATTCCATTAGTATTAATAAATTATAGATTTTTAATAATTATTATGAAATTTCGGTATTCCCGCAGCAAGCAACTTGCCCGACCATATCTAAAATAACAGGTTATGCGTCTTGTATTTGCCTTTGGTTTATGAGCATGAATCACATGATATACCCATCTGAGAGTAAATCATCATATGGATTTTGTTGATCCTGATATGGTGCCAACGCTCAGACAGTGTCTATGCGGTCACAGATGATTATACGGAATATGAGAAGGACAACACTCGCGGTCCCGTCACTTTCCTGGATTGTAGTTGCAATCCGTTAACAACGGAGACTAATTATTGGCCATGTTGAAAGACATCACAGCAGTGTTTGTGTGAATGAAAAATAGGGATAGCTATGAGTGTCGCTTTGTTTAAAGTTGCAATATTATGATTATTGACAAGCGTGAAATAGGACTGCTTCAACTGACAGATGCTAAACAGGATCGCTTTAACTGCTTTTTTAATGTGTTTAAAGTACCGTAACGACCATCCAGGGACCACAGGTGCTTTTCTGGACCACATTCTTCGGGAATATTGTATAATTTAATACAATAATCTGGTAATGTAATAAATCTTCCGATAATGTAATAAAAGTAAATATGTATAAGTTCGTTTTATATTTACATGTTTTCCGTATGATTTAGTACGGTAATGTTGAGTTTCTTTGATTTTGGTCATAGTTCACGAGCAGTACTTGATCTATTGCGAAAATGCCAAAATCCCTTTTTCATCTAAAATCTGCTGCATTATATAATAAAACCAAAATAATTATATCTTACTCATGGGTACAATTTATGGGTTCATGAACTTAATCCTAGGTAATATTGATCTCTAGGATGATGTAGTTCTAGTAGAAATCGGATCAAATATTCCCATTGTGTGTTTTAAAGAAAAATACATTTTGGATGAAACAAACACAATTTATAACAAAAATTGCACATTGCCGCAAAACGTCTATATTTTAAGAGCTCATAATGAATATTTCTCTGGCAAATAATAGGAAACATGAGAAGGCATTAACAATTATGGCAATATACATTTTAATGATTGTATGTTTCCATTTTTAACAAACGATGTAGCATTAAACATATTACTAGCTTTCAAACTTCTAATAATTGATTTTCTTTAATCTTTTGGTCAGGTATCAAGTACACTGTAAAAGAATATCTACGTACAGTTTATTATAAAGAAATATGTCTACGGTAAAGGAACATGTATGTACTTTTTTTCTAAATTAATTTCGTAAAATAAGCATAATTTTTTATGAATATCCGATTTCTCTTATCTTCAGTGCCTGATTCTCATAAGTAGCAAACTGAAAAATAAATAGCGCCCTCTGTGTAAATGAGAGATATAGTTAGAAGCTAACTTTCGGCGGAAGGGACAGGAGGTTTTAGCATGGTGAATTTCATAACTGCAGTTTTATAGAAATTAAGGCAAGCGTTTGTATATAATATGTACTCAAGTGTTATATTGAAAAGAAATGTATAAATAGCTTACTTCGAGGGTCCTTATTTTGTGCAAGAGGCGACTCGGTTACGGATAGTACAATACCTCAGTAACATTTACCTGGACGATTTTGTAATGCTATTACAATTTAACAGCAATTAACCGTACTCCAAATATACGGAAATCCAGTATTCTGGATCATTTGCTCCTCTTGTTAAGCCAAGTAAAAGAAAAGAAAATTGGAATAGAAGGGGAATAAATGGAATAAAAACACGTAAAATGTTAAATTCACAAATTCAGAATGAGGTATATTTTGAATATTCAGAGTCTACGTAGATCTAAGTTTCTTTTTTGCCTCATTTTTAAGTATAAAAGAAGGTTTGGTCATAAAACATTTCAATAAGCAGAAAGATTAAAAGAAATTTCAAAACTGATTCTTAGCCATATGGTGTTAAAAAACTATTTATTAATTATAATAAATCTGGAAATGTTCAAAAATTATCAGTTGAATATGTTACAAATTACAGGTACTTTTTACATAAATTAGATACAGTACTAAAAAATAAATATTCAATATTATTCGGAAATGCATTTATAGCTTTTCAATCGCCCAGTTTGCTATTTAGTCTGATAATTATATCATATTTGAGGTATAAATTTAATACCTTTTGCTTTACTGATGAAAATCCGCTCTGTGCAATGGCGCGAAGCATTTGGATAAGACTTAAATGAATTTGCGTCATGGAATCAATCGTCACATATAACTATATCCGGAATAATTCCTGCCTTCAGATGCAGCGATTTTTTTTTCTTTTTTATTCTTCGATTTTTTACAAACAAAAAAGTATAAAATAAAAAACATTAAAGTTAACAATTTTAGGTAAATGCACTAAAAAATAAAAATAACTTATGGGCGATCGTAATGTTCTTGGTTATATGTAACAAAAAATAAAATTTTGCGGAGCCCATATATGAAATGTGTTAGAGCATTGAAACAGAATTTCAAAGAACAATGGAAGTAATAATATAGGAATAGCAGGTAATAAGAATGATCACGTTCAGTTCATTTAAATTTCGTTTTAATCATTTTGATTTAAAATCTGCTAATTTTAGCTCCCTCTTCCCACACGATGAAGAATATTGTGATAATATGAAGCGCATTTTTTTTTTCTTTTAGTGCATTTCATTAAAAGAATACAGTTTAAAATGTGTATATACGTATATGTATAGTCTAACAAAATTAAATCCTGAAATTCTTTTTTTAGACCAAAGGGTGTTAGCCAAGAAGGGCTATTAATTTCGTTTTGACATTTTGCGTTGGTTCACTATAAACGGCGAATCACTTTACAAATTGTTGTCACCAAATATTAGAGCCCTACACTATACTTAAAGAAACTAAATAATGAAGAGTCTGCCTTAACGTTTGTATTTTTCTCGCAATGTGTAAAACAACGGTACCTAGAGCCATCAAATTTTCGATAACATAGTCCTCCACTCGCACATGGGCATCTGGAAGCCCAAATTTGGAATTAAGAATTTGTTTTATTATATATTTCATATTTCGCAACACTTTAAAACGAATTTTTAAATAGCAAACTCAACGATTTCAAAGCGAGCGATGGCAACACTGTACGAAAAAAAAAATCATCTCAAGCGCGCGAACTGTGTATCGGAAATTCTTAAGATATGCTCTTTTTAAACTATTTTAAGATATTGCTGTTGAATTGAATTTTATGGTTTAAGTGCGAAGAACATGATATTTAATAAATGTAGGTAACAGACAAAACCTTAAGAAAAACGCCAGTTTGGGCGTGATATAAAATCTGAAAGCTTCCGAATTTTTTAAATTTAATTTATTTATTTATTTTGCTTAAACAAACGGTTCATTTCTACAACTATTAAATTAGAAAGAATTAAATTAATATCTGGTTATGCAGCTCTTGAAACTAATATATTTCGTTTCTATTTTTTACCAGAGTCACTAATAAGTGACACTTGTAAAAGATATTCTGTTTTACGTCTAACATAAGAAATGTGACACATTATTATGTGTCTCATTTCTTCCAATCCTTGTAATAGCTTGTACACATGTTTTACATCTGGTTTATTTTAAACCCAAGAAACCGCCAACTGAGATGAGGCCTGTCTTCAAGAACAAGAAACACATGGACGGAAAGAAAAAAATAATAATAATTACTATTATTTCCCACGTATAATATAAATTATTTCTTTTTTTAACAACGCAAAGAACACGCATATAACAAAAAAAAATGATATGGTAACAAAAAATTTCGAAACACGCTTCAATGGAGCAAAAGCAACATATTTGTAAGAACAACATAAAAATATGAAAAGTTGGGAAAGAAATTTTCTTGTTAGTGAAGTTTGAAAATGTGGTAGAATACTTTTTTAAGCAGCATTTTCTTTCCTCATTTTATTTAGTGTCGTTCGCAAGACGATAAAAAAACTAGAATTCCAAAACAATATTGGATAAAATTTACGAATATTGAGTACCAGTACAAATATTGATTCTTTTGGTGCACAGTAAATGCAGAGTTTAAAGACTGAGATTTTTCTGAATAATGACATTTTGTTACCAAATTCTACTAAACCTTTTATAGAAAACAACATCCACTTTGTCTTCTTTCAGATGAGTTTAAAAAACACAATTTTGTTTAATATGTTATTTATTGCTAAGAGTTTTTGAAGATTTAAAACAAACCGTATATTATGTTTTTCTTTAAAGCATGTATCTTTATTTAATAACAAAATTATTACTAAAAGTGAATGAATCTAGTCATCTAAAACCTCATTTAATTAATGAATATTTTATAGAAAGGAATACCATTCCGATAAAAAAAACGTGTGTAGGATATGTTTCATTTATTTTCTCATAAGCAAAGCGTCTGCTTCATTTTCAAGGAACCTCAGAGCCTCGTTAAATTTGATAATTATAATATCATAAGATTCAAAGTGGACATGTTGTTGTGAATTTACGAAAATATGTTAATCTGTTAGTCCAAAGGGGCAATTTGCCTTGAAGGACTATTAATTTCGATTTGGCAATTTGCGTCGAAAATTTTAAAGGCCATATCACTTTTCAAATCGTTACCACCAAGTATTATCTCCCTGTATTATATTTAAAGAAATTACATAAGGAAGAATCTGCATTTATGTATGCATGTTTCTCGCATTGTGATAAAACAACGGTTTCTAGAGCCATCGAAATTTGAATAACGTAACCTTCCATAGAATATGGGCATGTGGAAGCCCTAATTTGAATTTGAAATTTGTTTTATTATCGATTTCAGATTTTGTAACATTTCAACGAATTTTTTATTAAGAAACTAAACGATTTCAAAGCGAGCAATGACAACACTGTATGGGAAAAAAAAAAAAAAAAAAAATTATCTCCAGCGCGCGAGACTGTATCGGTAATTCGAGAGATAGGCTCATTTTAAAATTAATGTGCGATATTGCAGTTGAACAGAATTTTATAGTTTGAGTGCGTAGAACATGATATTTAACAAATAAAGGTAACACACAAAGCGTTAAAATAACGCTCCTTTGGAAGTAATTTAAAATCTGAAACCTTTCGGATTTTTTAAACCTCTTTTTAATTTTTTGTTTATGTACTGCATTTTGTTTAATAATTTTATTTTCATTTAATTGAATTAGTGTCTATTTGTTACATTTATAAGTGTTTAGTACACCATAGATTTACATTTTAATTATAAAGACAGCTCAATTGCTAATTGCTGTTACCACTTGTTGGTCATATCATCTGATATACAATCACGTTCTGACAACAACATGACAGTCGTAATTTGCAGAGTGGTCCTACAAACGTAAATATGACTCGGCTGAGTTAAAAAACGTTAGTTCGCATAAGAGTTCTGGGGAAAAAATGGCTCATATTCTCTTTGCAACTGAGAAAAATCCCCAAAATTCTTTATAGCCATCCCTTTCAGCCTTCGGTATCCAAATCCGGGATATACTTATAGTATTCTTCACCTTACTCGTTCAGTAACTACTGGGGGGTTGATTATTCAAGTCAAAGTTTTCATGTACCTCAATTTAAACTCAATGTCTTCCAGTTTAATTTCATTCTGATGGTCATTTTCAAGTTTGGATAAAGAATGGCCTATTAAGGATTTCGTATCCAGGGGTTAATTCGTCCGTTTTTAAGACGCTGTATTTCGTAAATTATTTCAAATAAAAGGAGTGTTACACAAAAAGAAGTAAATACTTTTTAATCATAACGCTATAAGTATTAAATGTTCTGTATTCGTATTACAGGATAGTATGTTCAAGCGCTGTTACTTTTCCCAAATGCAATGTAACATTTCCTCCCTATTAGCCATAGAAAGGGCTTTAATGCGGTCCTGGAGCTCCTTTAATATTGCTGGATGCATAAACACTTCCCCCTAAAGGAAAATATCGTACGCAAGCAACCAGCGTTCACAATCTTTCGATGTCATTGTTATATGCTCTGGTGGCTTGATGGATCTATATCATACAGCCTTCGAAATGCACAGTTACGATGGATAAATACTTTGCAAATTTTGAAACAAAAAACGCTTTCTGCTGCAAACTAGCCATTTCGTTAATGAAACTCTTATCTGCTACACGATGTACGACAACAAAGTTCGCACGAGAGTATTTGAAGACATTTTTCTCATTGTGGGAATACCAAAAACAAGTGCGACGCATAATTTAAAAATTATAGGATTTCTTGTGTGAACTTGTGAACTTCGATCTTCTGCTAGCATCGACTTATAGCATCGACAATAGAGTCTTGACTAGTAAATCATGCTGGTGCCCAAGGCCAATCACGGTAATAACAAAGAGATGATGCTACGATGCATCAACATTCGTAGGCGTGAATAAATAAATGCAAAGCATACAGTTACCTTAACAGCAATCTGAGCGCAAGTGTAAAGATGCATAGTAGCAGTGAGGTAGGTAAGGCATAATCATATTAAATATGACAGTCTGCTGGAAGCAATTTAGAAGAATCCGGTCTTGAAGATAAGCATGGCATTCGAACTATCTAGGATAAGTATAATGAGAGAACTAATATATAAACAGTCTGTTTGTCTCGGCATGGCATGGAAAGCAATAGACATAAAACATAGCGATAAGGCATAAAATCAGACATTAGATAAGGCATAATTCAGTAAAAGGCATATCTAAAGAAAAGCAATTCAGGTAGATGTGAGACCAAATCTAGGATCATATCAGATTTTAATCTGACAGATACACATTTGATCTTAGCCACAGAGGCCGAGAAGCGATGAGGACTTCGAACCAATGAATCGCATTTATATCCGTTTGCGAAAGATTTGCGCATGCATAAAACTTACCTTATTTTTCAGAGTTATCTTTTTGTATGTTGAGCATATAAAATTATGCAACCGAAATCTCCTATTAGGAATTCGAAGATTGCTAGCGAAAACTTTTAGCATACATTGCAACTGCTGGCAGATAGTTTACAAAGAAGCATAAAATTATTTCACAGTCCATATTTTATCTAATAGCTATTTCAGTTGTCAAATATTTCATCATCATTTTCAAGGACTGATAAAGATATCCGATCCAACTTATAATTAAATTAACCAAGTCATATGTACACTATTTTCTGTTTATCCATCTTACAAACTTACAACAATTTCTGTCCAGTTCTAGCCATTTTTATCTAAATTGCATTTAATCAAGTCACCTATAGGTTACATTCTGTTTTTCATGCTGAAATCTCGTCTTAAACAGAGCCATTTTGAAAACATTTTAGAAACTCAGAATTGATTTTTATGAAGACAGCGAAGAAACCTACATCATCTTTTGTGATGATTTGACGGAAGTTTCAATAGATCTAAAGCAATGATAAGAAATGTATAGAGAAGACCAAACACTGACACTTCATTTTCTTTTAATCTCTAATCTCATTCTTGCTTCTGTTCTGATTTCAGAACGTAGGCTTTAAACTTAGGGACATATTGGGCTTTTCTTTATAGGTAAGAGTGAATTATTTGTTGAAGTCACACAATAGCAGAGAACAAACATAAAGCAACATATCACAATTATACCGCAATTTTTACTTTTACAACTAATGTAAAATCTAGGTTGAGTAAGTTATTAGTGTCTGTACAAGATGTTAAAGCTGTTTAGCCAGAAGTTGCTTGGATAATAACTTCAGTGATTGAACAAGAAGCTAGAACAGGAAGTACTATGGAAAAAAGAAATGGTGCTAACTGCATGATTTCCAATCGCATATTTTGATGTGATTTTAAACGGGGTCGAATGCCAAGGGACGTCAATCTACCTTCGCACAATAGCTCTTCGGCGAGAGGGTCAATGCTCCTACAACAGCATTTTCTAAAAGAGTTTTGCTTTCCTCTAATGGGACAGGACATGATTTAAGTGAAAAGAAAAAAGTATTGCCGTTTCGCCCCACCAAATCTTCCGACCCCATCGCCTTACTGTTGCTATTTCGTGGATTTAGTTATAAAAAGCACCGGTTAAAGACCGCAACGATTGTTGTTTAGAGGACAGTTAAATTGCGCTGACGTTTGTTTTGGAACATGTTTTACAGCGTTTGTAACTGTTTCGGGGAATTCGAACGCACTCAGCATTTTGTTTCCCGTCGTCTTCCCTCCTCCAAGAAGACGTAAAATACCTAATTGGAGTCACAGAAGAATGTGTCATTTTTCTTGTCTCGTTTTTGATATCGTTTTATTTCTATTATGAAAGGTTCTTGATACGGTGCCGGAAATGTCAAATGTCCATTACTGGAATTGAATTCTGGGAAAGAAATGACGCTGCTGGAGACATGAATACATAACTGCAAAGGTTCTTCAATTATATTTATATCATAGCTCTACCTTTGTTCACTTTTATTACTTACTCATATCTGAAAGCATATACGGAATATCTGAAAGCATATATTCATATCTGACGCATATATGGAATATAGTATTACAAAAACTTAACTTTCTTAGCCATATTGGCTTTCACGTTACCCAATTTAAATAATTGTGCGCCTACAACTTATTCCCCTCGGTATTTACAATATTCATCTTATATTGATAATTTTCATTTTTCAGCAAACTGATTGTTAACAGAGAGAAAACAAATGTCAGATGTCAGATTTTCAAAGTAATTGAAAAATTATGATTCAGAAAAATTGTAAGCTATTCTACATAATCTCTCTTAGTTTAATTTTGGATGAAATAAAACTCGGGGTAAAAAAAGAGGTCGCAGCAATTTCAATCTTAAAAAAAAAATCTTGCAATTTACATGTAAAATCATTTTTATAATTTATACGCAGTGCATCTAGAAGGTTTCAGAATTAAGTTGATATAAATTCGGAAGTTGACAAAAACATTCTTACTCCACAGACAGACTCAATACACAGTTATTGGGGAAGTCAAAACAACAAGAATCACCGTAATATTTGTGAATTTTGCACAACGCTGATTCTTGCTATTTGACTTCTCCAATAATCATTATTCGGCGTGTTATTTTAACCTCAATGTACACTACTTGTACACAGAAGGGGGGGAAGAACAGCTCTTTATCTCCCGTTCTACAAGGTCGATTCACGAAATTCAACTTGCGTTTTTATGTCACGAAAGCGCGACTTAGGATATGTATTACATTTATATATAGCATTGTTCAACATTTTCACACAAAATCGGATTTTTTCTGAAATGACATACCAATTTTTTTCCTTAGTTCGATTCTACGACTCAAACTATGCTAAACTCCCACGTGTTGTAAAAATCGCACGGGTAGTTTTTAAAAAATTAGCTCTCAAAATTTTAGCTCCTCAATGTTAATTGAATTCGATATATATTTATTAAGTTCTCTTTTTTTATTAAACTTATTTGATTCTTCCTTTCACATTTCGAAATTTAGGTTCATTCCAAATAAAATTGGCCTATTTTTTATGATTTATTTTAAAATTTTGTATTTTTTAAACAATTTTTAGAAACTTTTCGAAAAACATTTTAACTATGATCTATAAAGTTTTTACCATCTGCTTAAAGTACATGTATTTCTAAGCATACCTGCGAAAAATTAGAGTTTTTTTATTTGAAATTTCCAAAAATATACGTGAATTTATATATTGGCGCATTTTGATATTTGGCATATTTGTTGAAAGCGATAAAGTATCAAATGTGGTTTAGACACTTTGTTTAAATTATTTGAAAGTAGGAACGATGTGCCTTTTTTCCCTCGTGCACAATGTAAAAAGGAAAGGGAAATAAGTTGCCATATATTAAGAAGTTCGCTAAGTGAATTATTCATGGTGCAAGCTGAAAAAAATTGCTCCAAGATAAATTTTTCCGTAAATTTCGCGCTAAATTTTACAAAATATAATATTTAGGCATAATTTGAGTAGCAGAAACAAAATATGGGGGAAAAATGGCATGTGATTTCAGAAAAAGTTTGATTTTGCGTTAAAATATCTATATTAGAACAATTCCTAAATATAAATCTAATACATATCCTAAGTCGCGCTTTCGAGACCTGAAAAAGGCAATTTAAATCTCGTGAATCGGCCCAATAAAACGAGAGATATAGAATTGCCCCCCCCTTTTTTTTAATCATTTAAACATCTGTTTAAGGTTTTATCAATCATTTCTGTGCTGCTTGAGAACTGTTACACTTTTCTTTGCTAAAAACTGCTTGGGCGAGAATGAAGCTGTATGATGGCCCATTGTTGTCCATCAGAAACCTGGTATTCGATTTAACTTTTTTGAACCTAATGCACTAAATTTTCCTCAACAGTCCATTTTATCTAGTATATAAAATATAGAGTTAATCTCTCGGGAATAAATTTCTGGAAATAAATTAATTATTCCCGTTCCAATCAAAAATGGTTTTGTGGCCATGGTGAACCTTCTGCAAGCAAATCATAACAATTTTATCCGAGGATCGTAAACAAAGTATCTTTAACGGAAGCAAAGTGTGTTTGGAAAATTTTTCATTTTCCCTCCGTTTTTTGCTATTTTGTTGCGCTTTATTTCTGTATTTTATTGCTGTTTTTCGCTCAGCTTTCGAACCCATAACAGCGTATATTTACAATAATTATCCCATAACAGCAAAGGCAATAATTATCTGCACAGAAAATTCTGTCCTTAAGTTGACGATATTTTAGGGAAAGCAAGTGTCATAGTAATGAACATTGCCAACTATTGTTTTACATGCTTGCCGGAGTTTATTAAAAAAATAGTCTTAAAACTTTGTAGACGCAAAAGACTCATGGATCCGTATCCCAAGGGATTCCTTTTTAAAATTCAGGCAGAGTTGGTCAAATTCGTACTGATTGCTATAAAATACCCCAAATTCTAAGCTAGTGACAGGTAGTTCTTTAGCGACGATCAGATTCGAGGATTTCATCTGATGTTACGGTTAGATCAGTCATAATTACAGCAGTATCAGACAGCATATTTTTTTTTTTTTTTTTTTTTTTTTGTAGATTAACGAATTAAACCCAAGTGAATTCTTTCAAATTTCCGCCGAAATAATTATCGAAAGTTTGTTGGAATCCCTGGAAACGGGAAAGCATTATCGTACCTCATAACATGATTCGTATTCTTTTAAAAAATACTACAATCCAACTATAAAACTCTCTCTCAATGAAAAATATTTCCGTCTTAATTACGTTTATATACCATTCTGAGCCAAAGAGAAGATGCTATCATTTTACGTGATTTGTGAAGTAAAGCAAAACAAAATAATTTGCCATTAATTATAATACTGATCTCGTTCTGCTTAAAGCTGGAGTATAGTTTGTTCAAATCAAAATTTTGCTAAAGCAATCAAGGAGAAAAAAGATGTGAATAACCGTCTGCTTTTTCAATTATGAGGGTTTCGCTAAGAACAGGTGGAACGAAACGAACCTCTACCAGCCACTTGCCTGTACATGATCCTTTTAACCCTTAATCCCCTTTTGTGCCCCGAACAGAATAAGAAATCGAATACAATGGCTTTACGACATCTTTATCCCCTTTACCCTCATCAGCAGAACTTTTTTCAGCCTCGGAATTTATTGTGTACCATCTGCGGAACAGGCCAGGTACCACACCATATCCCGCAGGGCAACGCAGCCTTCCCCCCTGCTGAAAGCACCTAACTCATAATAATAATTCGTCACACCAGACAACAGGAACTTGTTGCGAAAGGAAAAAAATAATCTTTTCCTTTGGAAAAAAGTCCCGTTCTTTCAGCTTTATTTATTTATTTATTTTTATTTTAAATTTGGGATGGTTCTCAGGAGTACATGAATGACGCTCAGGTCAAAGCGGACGATTCTTCTTTTGGGGGTGGAGTTGTGGTGTATATAGCCTGCTCCACCAGCATGATATAGTCACCGAATGTCTTTCTTTTTTATTATTAATTCGAATCCTGTTTTGGCAAGCTCTGTTGAGTGGCAGGCTTATAAATTTAATCTGGAATATAAACCTAAGAAATTATTGTTCTGTATTATGAAACATTCATTATTAATTCTTCATTACTTACAAAATTTATTCGCAAATATTTTTGAACGAGAAGTTTGGTTAGTTATTCAAAGATACAACATAACGGGCTCTAGACGAGATTTAAAGTTATTCCTGGATTCCAGTATACAGTTGGCAAAGTTTTATATCACACTCTCAAAAAGTAGCCAAGTTGAAATATAAACAAAATACGTTTGTAAAGAAATATACTTTTGGTTTTAGAGCTTTATTAAATGCAAAACACACTTCAAAACAAATATAGTTGAAATGTTATGAAATATCAGATCAACTACAGCCCTCCTCTTTTTTTTTTTTTTTTTTTTTTTTTTTTTTTTGTTTGTTTGAGTTAAAATTTTCAGTTACCCTTTTTTGCCCAAAAGGAAGAACCCAGAAGTTAACTCCGTTAGCCCAGAAGGGTTATTAATTTTGCTTTGGCATTTTGCGTCGAATCACTATAAACGGCGTATTACTTTTCAAATTGTTGCCACCTATGTTTAAAGAAATAAAACAGTGAAGAAACTGAATAAATGTATGTATGTTTCTCAGATTGTGATAAATCAACAGTACCTAGAGCCATCAAATTTTTAATAAAGTAATCCTCTGCACGAACACGGAAGCCACAGTTTGGGATTTGTTTTATTATCTATTTCGTATTTTCTAAAACTTTGAGGAATTTTTTATTAACAAACTCGACGATTTCAAAGCGAACAATGGCAACAATGTACGGAAAAAGAACATTTTTATCTCCAGGGCATTAGATTGTGTATCGGAAGTTCTAAAGATATGCTCTTTTTAAATTATTTTGTGATACCGCTGTTGAATTGAATTTTATAGTTTAAGTGCGAAGAGCTTCATATTTAATAAGTGAAGGTAACACAGAAAACGTTAAAAAAAAAGACCCCTTTGAGCGTAATATAAAATCTGAAAACTTTCAGACCTTTCCAAAGCTTTTAATTTTATTTATTTACTAGCGGGAGCAGCACCCTATGCCAGTTAGGTTAGATTGACAGTAATGTATCTAACAACACAGAGAAAGATACCTCTGCAATCCTTCCCTAATAACAATGCAAAAAATACGATTCATAGTCATGCAGTTTTCAATGTGATGCCATATGGAACCCACATAAAAATTGTCGGTAGAAAAATAAACTAATTCTCTCTCATTATATCAACAACAATGGCACGCAGTTTTTAATTATTTTCGTTTTTCAAATCAAATGGTCGTAAAAGCTCAAATCCCTTCCGATATTTCACCTATATTCAATTTTAGTCGATTAAATGTAGTAGAAAAATTATCGTAATTGATCAGAAACTGTAACGCGAACAAACAAATAAACAGACGTTCTTCTTTATATCTATAAATTTCGTAAACTTACAAATTTTTGATTAACAGATTCTACGATTTGAAAGCGAGCAATAACAACACTTTTCGAGATAAAGCAGATTTTAATCTCCAGCGTGGGAGACTGTTGCCACGCGGGAAAATGAGGGCAAAAATTAGCGTTTTCAAAGTTTTTAATCAATATCTCTGATTTTAGCTAATTGTTTATGGAAATAAGTGGACGTCGGTCTTTTCCAGGACCCAAAAACGAATGGTAGAAAATTTGGTAACGATAGCTATAGTAGTAACTGAGTTAATCGAGAACAAACACACAAACAGACATTCTTCTTTATATATATTTATTTAGTTTCTTTTACAAACAAGTAAATGAGTTGAAAATTATGCTGCCACTAATTCTGAAATTAATTTTGCCGAATCAATGACAAATTATCTAAATTCCTCAGTAACAAGAAAGTAAGTTAGTGTTTTAATGAATCTTTTGTAGAGAATTTTCAAATGATTTTCTCTACATTTAAATTAGCATTTTACATTACTATTTTTTTATTATAAAAATATAAAATAAAATGAACTAGAACTACAGTTGTTATTCGGGATTCATTACAAAATCTGTCTATTTTAAATTATACAATACTAAACATTAAATTTAAATACATGGATTTTTCGGTTGAATTCGAACTCATTAAAAACAAACTGAAAATAGTTTTCTTGTTAGAATACAAATTTGGACTCAGGAAATATACCAGACCTCTCTTACATTTTAGGTTAAATTTTAAGATATAAAAATATACGTGAATATCTGATGAAAGCATGATCCCGATTAAAATTCACTTTTTTCTGGTTAGAAGGCAAGCTATTTAATTAAATACGATATTTTACTTTAATATAAAAAAGAAAATCAAGAAAAAATAAGGCTGTATTATTACCTTTTTGTTTTCAGACATAGGTGATGGAAGCCTAAACTTAAATCGTTCAGCAAGTTGTCGCTTTAACTTGTACTATGCCGTTTCTATATAAGGTTTATTTAACATTTAAACAGAATGATTATTCTACCAAATATTATAATTAAACTCTTTTCTGTCATGCTGCAATTTTATTTATTAATATTCTCTATATAGCAAAAAAGAAGGGACGTTTTATTTCGCTGCATAAAAATAATATAGTTATTCATTTATTTTAAAGGTACATATATCTTTCTTTAGTCGCTTGCATAAAGGTAATAAACGCCTCTTCTTTCAATCCGTTTTGTGTCATCTGAACAAATACGCATTAGCAAACGAACTTTTATACATCAGATTAGATAATCACGTCTTTCTCAACATCTTTCTCGAACTTTTTTTTGAAAGCAAAAGGTAAAATTATTTTCTGTTTCGTTATTTTTAAGGAAATTTGTAGAAAAGTCTTGCATTATCTTTATTCTTAATGCATTCAATCGAGTTGATTTGGGTAGAATACATCGGAATATGTTCTACGTATTTTTGAGTTAAAGTAAAGAAAGAAGTTAAAAGTGGTTGAGTTAAAATAAAGAATAAATTAAAAAAAAAAAAATCTGAAAGGTTTCAGATTTTAAATTACGTCCAAAGGGGCTTTTTTTAACGTTTTGTGTGTTACCTTTATTTATTAAATATTTCCAAATTTCAAATTAGGAATTCCACATGCCCATATTCTATGGAAGATTACGTTATTCAAATTTTGATGGCTCTAAGTACCGTTGTTTTATCACGATGCGAGAAACATAACATACATTTACACATATTCTTCATTATTTAACATTTTAAATATAATACAGGGCGATAATATTTCGTGGCAACGCTTATCGTGAATCGACGCAAAATGCCAAAGTGAAATTAATAGTCCTTCTGAGCAAATTGCCCCTTTGGAATAAAAAGCAGTATCTGGCAGCTAGCAACCCATTCGTGTTTCAGCAACTTAAAATATAGGAAAGAAAATTGCTGCATTAGCCTTCTTTCTATACGCTTATTTGCAACGATGACATTGCACAGCTGTTCATGATGTAATATAAACAAACTATCATGTGTGACCACGTGACGTCATTTGGCGACTGGACTTCGAAAATAGAAAAGTACCCAAGTTATTAGAAAAGTATCCAATTTGATATAAGTAATCGCATGATTTCAGAGTTGGTAATTGATCTTAAACTCTGAGTCTCGGTACATCATTTGCCTTTTAAAGGGTGTTCCAAAATTCATGTAAGATTTGAATTTTGTGCTATTTGTGCGATAAAGTTTTGCCAACTAAAAAAAAAAAAAAAAAAAATGACAGCTTAACTGCTGACTGTTCATGGTTATTAAGAATGTAGCGCAACATGAAAGAACAACACGTTTACATAGTTGAGCAATATTTAGAGAATAATGAAGGTCTGGCAAATATAGTTCGCAATCTTCGTACGAAATATGGTTGGAATAGTGAGGTAACTTAATAGTAATTTAAATTTTGTGAAGAAATTAATTAAAAAATTTAGAGAGACTGGATCAATTAGTGATTTTAAACACTCTGGCCTTTTTTCAACAAGTCGTTCAACACAAATCATGGAAGCAGTTCGTGAGAGTGTTGCTGAAAGTCCAGTTATATCAGTTTGGCACCTTGGTATCAATTTGTCAGCATTAAGTGTTTGAAAAAACTCTCTGTAGCGTATTCTCACGAATGGTTTGCAATTTCATGCTTACAAAGTTCGAATGACTCCATCTTCAGCGATGAGGCTCATTTTCAGACTGATGGCTTGGATAATCGGTAAAATTGTCGCATTTGGGGTTCAGAAAATCTACTGGCGATTGTTGAGAAACAAATGCATCCACAACGTGTCACTGTTTGGTGCAGATTTTGGGCTGGAAGCATTATCGGATCCTTCTTCTTCGAAAATGCGGCTGGTCGGGCAATAACAATTAATGACGCTCCTATCGCGATATGATGATCCAGTTTTTTGTACCTATATTGGAAGTATTATGTAACGAATGTGATTACAACAGTACGCTGTCACATGCCACAGGAGCCAAGAGATATTCAACTGCTGCACAAGTCATTTCCCAATTGTGTAATTTTTCATTTTGGTGATCAGATTGGGCCGTCCAGATCATGCAATTTAAAGTCGTTCTTTGGGATTTTTTGAAGTATATGGTTTCTGCCAACAATCCCAAGACACTCTCTACTTGAAGGAAAAAATGGAGCACTGTGTCAGTGAAATTCAACCATATTTATGCAAAAGTCATGGAAAATTTCAACAAATCAATGTGTATGTGCAATTCAATGTGTATGTGCCAGCAAATTTCAATGTGTATGTGCCAGCAAAGCCGTGTCGGTCATTTACCCGCTATGCTATTCCATACATAACCCTAAACTGTATACTTTGCGAACCAACAAATTGGTAAAACCAATAAAAAATTTTCAATTTTTAATCATAAGCCTGTGTTTTCTATCAAAATTAGTTCTTACATGAATATGGGGATACGCTTTATGTAAGTATGATATTGATCGTTTATAAACCAGTCATAAACATCTGCGTTTTAACTATATAATGAAGAATGAGAAATATGTCACACAACAATTTAAAAAACTCTTCCTTGGAATTTTTTGCATAACACGTTTAATTTTAAATTCAAAGGTACAACGAGAATAAAAAAGTCACACTATTCGTTTTGACAAAAACAGTTTTCATTAATGGCAACGACAGAAATGACATTAATGATATAAATGCATGCCAAGATCAAAAGGAAAAGTCAAAATACAGCTTCTGTTTATTTCCTATAATTCTTCATTACAATGCAAATTCACAACAGTTTTAAAAAAATACGCAGATGTATTCCTGCTGCTTCCAAGACAAAAGAGTCAAAAGACCAATAATAGAAACTATAAACAGTATCTACTTAGCCAATTTTCTAAACAAGGTCAGCATATGTTTCATTAAAATATATAACAGAAGCTTACCTTTCTGCTTAGAATAACTTAAAAATGTAATAAGAATGGACATAGTTTTGTTTCTTTCCAATCATTACAGTTACAAAGCTATTCTGTAAGTCTAAAAAGAAAAAAAGAATAAGCTTAAAAAATGTACTATTTCGATCTAAATTTTCTACTTGAATATAATAATAAAAATTGAAGGCCCTCGAGAGCATTTTAAACGATGCGAAGAATAGCTGTAAATTATTTAATGATCACATTTCTGAGATGTAAAATAGAAAGGATTATAAACTCGTTACTTGCTTTTCAAAATCGGAACCTGAGAGTTTTGTGAGGATGCAATAAACAGTTTCTTCCAGCCCTTTGACTGCCTAGTAAAAAAAAAGGTTAGGTTACTTGATTGAGGACTTGTTTGGAGGTTTTGTTGGTTGATCGTTAAAGTTTGCCGTAAAGTTAATAGCTTTACAAATTCTTTGAAATTCTTTTAATACTTCCTAATACCCCAGGTCATCTTAACTCGACGACCTGAATGATAATGTACAGCCCAACGTTTTACAGCAAATACACGCTTTTTATCACAAAGCCTGAACTACGGTTTTATTCAGACTTCCAATTCCTATTTCGTGAGAACCTTTCTTTAGATGGCGATGACATGATGAAAAATATTGCTGTACAGTTTCAAGAAGGTTGGGGAAAAAATCAACTTCTTAAAATTAACAAAAAGAAAAATATTGCTGTACAGTTTCAAGAAGGTTGGGGAAAAAAATCAACTTCTTAAAATTAACAAAAAGAAAAATATTGCTGTACAGTTTCAAGAAGGTTGGGGAAAAAAATCAACTTCTTAAAATTAACAAAAAGAAAAATATTGCTGTACAGTTTCAAGAAGGTTGGGGAAAAAAATCAACTTCTTAAAATTAACAAAAAGAAAAATATTGCTGTACAGTTTCAAGAAGGTTGGGGAAAAAAATCAACTTCTTAAAATTAACAAAAAGAAAAATATTGCTGTACAGTTTCAAGAAAGTTCGGGAAAAAAATCAACTTCTTAAAATTAACAAAAAGAAAAATATTGCTGTACAGTTTCAAGAAGGTTGGGGAAAAAATCAACTTCTTAAAATTAACAAAAAGAAAAATATTGCTGTACAGTTTCAAGAAGGTTGGGGAAAAAATCAACTTCTTAAAATTAACAAAAAGAAAAATATTGCTGTACGGTTTCAAGAAGGTTGGGAAAAAAAATTCTTTCAGGGCAAATGTGGGAAAAAGTCAACTTCTTAAAATTAACAAAAAGAGCAGTCCTAGTTTGATCCAGAATTTGAATAAGTCTAACGATTTGAAGGGCAAGATCCTCTTTAAAAAAAATTTGAAAGCTTTCAGATTTTACATTATATCCAAAGAGGCGTTTTTTTCAGCGTTTTGTGGGTTACTTTTATTTATTAAATATCATGTTTTTCCCACTTAAACCATAAGAGTCAGTTCAACAGCAATATCGGAAAATAATTTTTAAATGAGCATATCTTTAGAATTTCCGATACACAGTCTCGCACGCTGGAGATATATATATATATATTTCCGTACAGTGTTGTCATAACTCGCTTTCTTTGAAATCGTTGAGTTTGTTAATCAAAAATTAGTTAAAGTTTTACAAAATTTGAAAAATGTATTCCAAATTTGGCCTTCTAGATGCCCATATTCGTGTGGACATTATTCAAAATTACAGGGTACCGTCGGTTCACCACAGTGCGAGAAACATACATACATTCATGCAAATCCTTCATTATTTAACTTCTTTAAATATAATACAGGTTTCTAATATTTGGTGGCAACAATTTGAAAAGTGAACCGGCATTTATAGTTTTCTACGCAAAATGCTAAGACGAAATTAATAGCCCTTCTGGCCTATTAATTTCGTTTTAGTCCTTTGGGCTAAAAAAAAGGGGGTGGGAAGAGAAGGAAGAAGAGCGGTTTTTTTAAAAGCATTGTGAACAGTTTATAAACAACTTCTGATCTTTCCTAATTAAAATTACTGTGAAGGATATTTTTACTCATCGTTTAAAAGTATCATTCTGTTAATGCAGTATTTTTTCTCCATATATTGCTAGATTATTCCTCCGTTTCTTTCCAAACTTGAAGAATTCATATAGTATATATTTATTTAGATTTGGATTATTTTCTAACATGTTTTATAAATTAAACAACAAAAAGTGTAGAAAATATGGTAATTAAAATACCAAAATTTAAATAAAAGCACTTTTTTATATTAATAAATTAAATCTAAATATTTAGCAGCTAAACATGACTACATTTTCCTTTGAAACTCCCTCCTAGGGGGATTACCCCCTGGTTGAGAAGCCCTAGGTTAATGTTATGAAAACAGCCGTAGACAAATGGGATCATAATTAAACGGCACCTACTACATATAGATACATCAGTTTTAAAAAGAAATAAAGTGATTTACATACATAAGCTGCTGCAGAATTTTCTCAATATAATTTGGTTTTATTTTTTGCCTTATATACGACATTAGAATGATATTTTATTAATTACACTGTTGGTGTGATTAATAAAAATTAGCTCACCAACGTCTTCGATTATAGTCACGAATGTAATTTGAATAGAATGAAAATAAAACCTTTCGGATGCTAAAAAAGAATTCAAAATTAAATTACGCAAGAAGAAAATTTTTAAAATGTTTAACCCTACGATAATATTTCATCTTACAACGAAAATTTAAACCAGTTTTGCGATGTTCTTACATTCTAAGCATCAAACTGGGTCTTTAAAAATTACGACTTTAATATTATTATTACAGAAATAAAAAAAACTGAAATTCAGAGAATTTTTGAGCAGTTAATTAATAGATGATAAAACTCAAAAACATTAAGAAAAGAAAATGATTTTGCTTCCAATGGAGATATTTTTCTAATTCGTACAATCTCAATCTTTATATTCTAAGCGCCTTACATAAACTGAAAAAAAAACTGGTATTTGGAGTTGTGTTGTTATTTCCTGGCTGTAATTATGGATCCTTTCCTAAGAAACGATTATGAACGTGCGGAAATTTTCCTTTTTTTTTTAATATTCTTTTATAATAGCCTTAAGATCCGCTTCTTTTCCTAAAAAAAATAATAATACTGTTCAATAAGCAGTTTTTTCACCTTTTATTAGTGATTTTTTTTTTTTTTTTCGAATTTTTCGGTCCTTTTTCACCGAAACTTTGGAATATGAAAAATTAAGTTACGGTTTGATTATTTTTTCTCAATTAATTTTTTTCATTGTGTGCTCGTGCACATGCAGTGTACATCTACATGCAATATATTATTAATACCTCTGATCAGGAAATGTATTATGTTAAGAAAAACATATTCCATATAATAACATAAACAAACTGAAAAAAAGTCCAAGATAACAAAAGGCCGAGTTAATAAGAAAATTGAACGAAAAAAATCTTCTTTAATTCGTTGTTAAAAATTTAATAAGCGGCATTATTTATTACGGGACATTATACTTTTACTAGCAGCTGAGTTAGAAATTTTATAACTGGCGTATCTTAAAAAAGTGTGTTATATCACCTCATGTGTTAGAACATATTTTTAAGAACAAAAACATTTTAATATTCTCAAGGGATAAAATAACACTTACCGCAAAAGACTATTAATGAGTACAAATAAAATAAGTGTTTAAAGAATTAATTTTTTTACTTTACTAAGCAACTAATTTTCATTACATCGAGGAACGAATTAAAGATCTTATGCACTGTCGACTGGCAACAGAGTGATCTCATATTCCTTACTTTATCTGTTGTAGGGGCATTAAGTTTTTCTGAGCAATAAAAAAACCCGTGAATAATAAACTTCGCCCTCCCCAAGATTCGAACCATGGATTCTCAAACTATTAGTTGAAAATTGTTACCACTTATAATACAAGGAATTTCGTAATTCCAAATGTTTATATCCATTTTAATTCATCAATACTTGGATTTGGTCGCCTGGGTCTCAAGCCTCTCCCCAACTGAAGAGCGTCATTAAAGGCAGTTGAACAAACCCAACTAATGATTAATGATCTTTCACCACGTTTCTTTGGGCGCCACTGTAGAGAAATTTGGCTCTTTGAAATGAAAGATCAAGTACACCAGAACTCAAGGACAGTGAAAAATCATGTATGCCCTAACTAGGATTCGAGCCACAACTCTTCTACTAGCTCTTCTACTTGCTAGCTAGACGTACTACTGCTTATGTGGAGAAAGTATGCATGAGAAAATGCGGAAATTCTTTATACTGTAAGGTGCAAAATTTTATCACTGTCTGCAAATAATAATTCTTGGAACCATTAAAAATTATTAAACCTACAAAAACAAAAATAACTGCGTGACAATTATATCATTGATTTTAAATTAATAATAATAATGCTAATGTTTAATAAGGAATTGTTTATCAATTGTCTAAATGTAGAAATTACACTGCTTAATGACACTAAAACATCCTCGTTTACTATTACTGATATTGATATTATCCTATTAATTATTAAGTCCAAACTATTACTTCATTATTCATGCCATTTAGTTAGACATAGAAGATAAAACATAAATTGAACTTATACACTAAAGAACAAAATATTACACAAATGGGCCAGAACCCAGATACTCGATGTCAAGCTATTGCACTTCAAGGTTTGCAAGAATGGGGTCATTTCTCTGTCAAAGCGATCGCACCTTAAACAGGCAAAGAACTTTAAAGTCCTTGCTCGTGGTTATTCAGCTCATTCTCAAAGGTGATCTGAGTATCGTAAGAGACAACGGACTTGACGGACAGTACCTTGACCGGCGGAAAAGTAATCACTGTCCCGTGGACGTCCACTTCTTGCTGCAATCGCTGAATTTTTAATTTATTGCAAATTTAATTCGATTAAATAGGGCTTCATTCGTTCGCGTATTCTTGTGAAAAATAAATAATTCCGTGTCATCAATCATATTTGAAAAATGTCAAAGAAAATAAGAAATAATTATCGTCACAGCTTAATGAAATAATGAGGTTAATATGTTGCTGAAATGTTAATTTTTATTCCAAAGGGGTTTTGTCCCTGAGGGACATTGTTTTCGTTTTGCGATTTTGCGTCGAATCACTCTGAATGTTTGTTTTACTTTTCAAACTGTTGCGACCAAATATCATCGCTCTGTATTATATTTGAAGAAATTAAACAGTGAAGAATCTGCATAAATGTGTCTTTCTCGCATTGTGATAAAACAACGGTACCTGGAGCTATCCAATTTTGAATGACGTAATTGTACTGCAAATATGGGCATCTGGAAGCCCAAATTTGAAATTTGGAATTTGTTTTATTATCGATTTCATATTTTGCAAACCTTTAACCAATCTTTTATTAACAAACTCAAGGATTTCAAAACGAGCAATGGCAACGTTGTGCAGGAAAAATATTTTTATCTCCAGCGCGTGAGACTGTGTATCGAAAATTCTAAAGATATGCTCAATTTAAAATTATTTTGCGATATTGCTCTTGAACTAAATTTTATGGTTTAAGTACAAAGAACGTGATATTTAAGAAATAATGGTAACACACAAAATGTTAAAAAAACACCCCTTTGGACGTAATTTCAAATCTGAAACCTTTCAGATTTTCTTTTTGTTTATGTCTTTCCTCTTTAATCTTGCTTTGAATTTTCAGAATTCAGCTTTAAAAGTTTAAGAACCATTTAAATTTTCGAGGTAATAAATGTCACTGACACGAAAGATATTTAATCTAAGATACTTTTCATCAAAAATATCGTGCGATAACGTAATGATGAAACATTCTGCATTCAAATTTGTTTAAATAAAAACATACATCTAAAATGTTTGCACGTTTTGTTTTTATAGTTCCAGTTTTATACGCGTCGCATAAAATATAAACTTATATGTTTTAAACTAGAATCTTGTTTTTTGATTTCTTGTAAGAAGTAAAAAGGAAGTATTGTAATCGCGAAAAATTTATTCCCACTCTGTTGCTCGGCTCGGCGAGCTCAGCTTTTTTTCATCTTTATATGTGGGTAAATTGAGCATTTTTGTTTTAAAAGTGATTGAATTATGTAGTTCTTATATTCCAATTAAGGTTTTTATACCTTTAGTTAATCTGTATGCAGTATTTGTAGATTTATGAGCAAATGAAAAGTTTAAATGGTGGCCTAACAATGGCGCCATTTGTTTACTTTTGAAACTCTTAGTAGAACAGTGAGTTACGTCATTTGATGCTCCAACATCAATGTCTTTTTGCCGAGTGGGACAAAATGTTAACTTTCAGTCTGAGTGCACTGAAAATTTTGTCTTCCTACCCGCTGGAAGAATTGCTCGTTTTTGAGTAAAAAGCTCTAATTTTAATTGGATAACTTTTTTTAAATGTTTTTAACTGCAGTTGCTGTTTTACGTTTTTTTCTGGAATTTACAATTTTTAAACGAAGATGTTTTGAGCTTTATGTATTTTTCCTTGTCGCGAAGTGATTAAATGAAAAATATATCTTTAATGAAATTCGAAGACATAAGTTGGACGAAATGCAGGAAAAAATGTGTAAAATTTAATGGGCCATGTAAGGAAGTCATGTGGTATTCACAACAGCTATTTTTTCCTAAAAAAGTGAAAAAAAGGGAAGACTGTAAAGCATTTTTATTTATTTTAGTACAAACTTTATGAAATTATAGAAATATGATCAAATTAATATAGTTAATTTGTTTAATTATTCATTAGTTAAGTGTTTGTATAAAATTCAGAATTTTTTTTTTTTCTTAAAGGCAAAAAAAGAGAAAAAAAAAAAAAAAAAGTTTCTTTTGATGGCTTAGTCTGTGGTATTTAGGTTCTGACTATACCAAAAATTAATTTTCGAACTGTTTAAAAATCATTTCTTCTCACACATTATAAACTATAATTTAATAACATATGAATTTAAATGGAAAAGATTGCAATTCTTTTTTTATTCCTAATCCTAAGTAATTTATAAATATCCCAAAAGAAAAATTCAATTGATAATGGGAATTAAAGTTTTCAGTCCCTCTCCAATAGTTTGTTTTTGTTTTATAATATATTAATTTATATTTAAAATACACTTGAATTTTTATCGACTTATCTTACTCTAGGATCTTTTAAAAATTAGAAATCCGAACCATTCTGAAAATTTTTAATTTAAAAGAAAAAAGAACTGATAAAATCTATCGGCTTCAAAACAAACTAATTACTACAGAATGACCTTTAATCCATACTAACTATAAGATTACAAAATTTCCCAGTAAATTAATCGAAATAAGAACTCTGTTAATCAAAAGTCTACTTATTTAAAAAATATCGCAGGATATATGCATAAAAAGAATAATCCGTTTCTTAAGCTTATTTTAATCTATTAAAAGTTTTCCTGTTTCCAATAAGTAACGAATGTGGTATAAAAATTACTAACAGATATGGATTATATCACTTCTGCCATACTTTTAAAAAATGTAAAAAAGTGTCAATTTTCCTATGTTCCCTATGATATCTTAGTTTCATTTTTCCTGTTTTGTTACTAAATAAAACTCGAAAACATTCAACAAATGAGTATATTAAGACGAACCTGTAGTAGGGCGGAGCTGCAATATCCAGAAACTATTTACAGACACAAACATGCGGGTCGTCAGAATCATATAAGCTATTACATTTAGAAATATTGTATTTTAATATTAAAAGAGGTCGTTGAATAATCACACAATTTCATTTCCCTCATATTTTGCTGTCTGAGTTCAACGCTATTGGATCTTTACACGCGTACAAAGCATGCTGTTTAGTGCACAAAGATGTGTGAAAAACTATAGCTGACAATATTTTATTATTTTATTTTCAAAATGCGATTTCTAACTTCTTTAAGTCATCCCTGGAGATACTTGAAGCGTTTTGCCTCAGTAGCTCACAATCGCTTTTATAAAAACACCTTGGTTTTGGAAAGTTAAAACACTTTATTGCAATCAAACACTTCAAGTCACTGAACACCTAATTTAAAACATTTCAGTTCAATCCAATCAATATTAAAGAGACGTATAAAGACTTAAATAGGTAATCTCTATATTTGCATGTAACTAGAAATGCTTCCAATTCATGGACAAACTAATTGTTGCGTTTTTCTTTTCTGACACTAGTTGTTACGTTATTTTCTTCCATCACGTTCGTACGGGGTTTGTAGATTTGGAGTGAATTACGACGATACTACTTGATGCAGTATCGAAACACGTTTTATTTACCAATATTAATCAGGACAGCTCCGAAACACTTTTACACAGTCGTCGAAGAACTGCAATAAACATGCTGGCGCGATCAGCGACAGTCTCCAGGTTATCAGGCTATCACGGTGGAGACAGCTTCACGGCAAAGCACTAGAGTACAGGTCCCGAATCTGCTTGGCCATTGTCGGAACTCCACGTACTCTTGAGACTCTCCACGCTACAACTCGCGATGCACTCGACGATACACAGAGCACAGCTCCCAACTCTTCGGTTCAGTCGTTCCCGCTCAACACGCTCTCTCGACGATGTACTAACCGCGATAGACTACGAGACTCTTTCGGTGCACTCGACGATCCACTCGGCACTCGCTGCCCGGCTGTCAACTCGATCGACTCCGCAGTGATTGACTCCCTAGACGAGACACCAACTCGATATTAACTAACTCTCCTCGTACCAGCAGGGTTTATATAGCTTTTGACTGGTGTTCGAGAACATTCTGGATTAAAACGGCAAGAATTCGTTCCAGAAGGTTCTCCATCTGCCCATGGCCAATTTTGTCGCGAAATGGGCGATTTCTCGCCAAATGTGGCAACTCTGCCTTTCCTTGCCATTTTATCGTAACCCTAAAATTGCTTTGCGAGGAAGCTATCTCGCCGCGCCTGTACATTTCGTAACATAATGATGTGATCTGCAACTCTTTGCAACTTTGAAAAGAAATATGTACTGTCGTTGCAATGGAAAAAATTAGTGTAAAAGGTAATGATCACAATTCTTCGCTACTTTTAAAGCAAACTCAAGCTAAACATTTCCGTGACATATTGTTTTTATTTCTAACACACCATAATATTCAGACAAAATGCTCAAAACCTACAAGAATATTTGAGAATCCTTTTAATCCTAGAGTCCCTTAAAACTTCGTAAGTTACAAACTTCGTTGTCTGTCCATGAAGAAAAAATTCTTTGTCCTTTTCCAATCAAAAAAAGTTCATCAAGATAGTCCTGCTCAAAGATATTCGAATCCGAAGTTTCTGTAACCTTGATGAACTTCCCCCAACCAGAGCAGCTGTTTAACATTTTGTCTTAAGAGCATAAGCAAAGCATTAAATTTCGTCCCCAGTAGCACTTTGTTTGAAAAATCGGGATTAATTTCTGCCATCTGTATAGAATCATTTGCTTAGTTTTGCTCGGGTTTCGATCCATCACAGCAGATGTTCACTGAATCTAAGAGAACGATTAACTGCGTAAAAATTCGCCCCGTAAGCAGTCGATATATTAAGCAAAGCATACTGAGATGTTGGGATAATAATGAAAGTTGCCAGTTATCGTTTAGCAGCTTTCTGGAAATTTAAAAAGAAATTAAACCTAAATCTTTGCAGACGTACTGTGTAAGCACTCTTAATTCTTCTATATCTGATTGAAAGATGCAGAAGAATAAATCTTTTGGTATGAAAAAAGGCGAATATCCTAAATAAAGAGTATTAAATGAGCCTTAAAACGTTAAATAACATATATTTCTAATCCAAATGCGTATGTTTAAAATTGTGGGAAATAATTTAAATATTTTGATTAGCCTGTTGCCAAACATACATCGTGTATATGTAGCCAAGTAAGACCGTAAATTAAACGATTAGCTTACTTAATTTCCCATCAAAAAGCGAACAAAAGAAATCGGGTGCAAGTTTTGGGAACAGAAAAGGTATTGGATGACTCGATTTGATTTTTAAAAATTCCAAGCAGATTTTTAAAGTCTTGTTTGACATTATCTGCTATTCTATTTTTATTTCAAAGAACAACATTCATTTGTTTTCCATCATTTTAGGAAAATAATACATGGATCACTAAGCAAAGATTCTTTGAATTTAATGATGCAAGAATTTCTGAGACCGTCGTTATAATTAATATGTTGTTAAAAACTCAAATGGTTAGCTAAGCATAGCTTAAACTTATATACATTTTTCTTCTTGCATTTAGAATTAATGGGAAGCATGGTTTACAGTTTGTTGCTCGAAGTTTTTAAAGAAAAACTTTGAAAAACGTTTACTTATTGTAACCATTTTCATAAAGGTGAGGTGAATCCTAAATTTTCTAAATTTGAAATTCTATTAGATTCTGAAATACCTTAAGTTCTTCACATAACAACTGTAATTAGAAAAGGGGGGAACATTTTGACTTAATATTAAAAGTTTTGATTAAAGCGAAATTTGAACAGGATATTTTTTCTTTCTAAATGCACCTGCATTTAGCAAGAAGGTACAAATAAAGTTTAACGCACGTAGTACTAAAATTAGCTGTTAATAAAAAAGCACGGCTTTATGTTGTACTTTAACGAATACATTGGATTTATTATATGTGACTTATAAACATAACTCAATTCAGCCACAGCCCAATAGTACCTGGTTCTGGTATTTCTCAGTTTTTGTGTGAAATCCTATTTCAAACCGCAGTGCACTTGAGCTCCAAATAAGAAAGGCTCCGGTACTCTCTTGCATAACTGAGTTGCAATAGTAACTTCCTGTTATTATCGATATATTTTACTTAGCCGATAATAAAACTGATATTGATATTGCAGGATCATCGAATATAGTAGAGAAAGTCACATACATCGAATTTTCATAAATAGAGGAAATCCCCAAATTGCTATTAATGGAAAGTTATTTCACTAGATGACAGCCCTGTATTAATATTACAAGTAATATATCACTTGAAATTTCGGTTGCAGTTTATACCGTTAGCTTTAAAAACAATTTGCTTGGTGCAGTATACAAAATGTTCTGTTTCTCTGTGGAATTAGTTCTGTTCAGCATTTATACGCCATACATTTATAACTGCGAAACAAATGCAAAATAAAACGTAAATAAGAAATACGCACATATGCGCAGTTTCAAAGATTAAGCGTCACAAGAGCAATAGAAGGTCATTGGTCCATTTTTTGGAGCCCCTCTTTCAGTGGCGATATTGATGTGCACTTGTGAATTATGCGTTCCGGCTGTGCTGTAGAGTACAATATAGTAATGATAACAAAAATTAAAATCCTTCATTTTCTTTGCACTAATCGCATTCTACTGATTTCGTTAGTTAACTAATATCATTATTCTAAATCTAAAACTGAAAAAGAGAGATTTCACTCAGAAACTGAAGTTTGAAAATGGGTGATAAACGCTCTTGATTTGATGCGCCTTTTTATCTTGTGCAAATTTTCACCATCATAGCAATACTTGCAATCATTATTACACATTTCTCAAAGTTGCTATCACGATACTAAATATTGTATTAAATAACTATCTCACCTATGAAGGGAAGCCTTCGTAAAGTGTTTTCTTAGAAAAACTGGTTTCGTATTCACGTTATATTTGGGAAAGGTACCGAAAATATGCATTCATTCAACAGTTCGCAAGATTTCGAACCTGAGTCAATTACCAATGCTCAACTGTCTTATCCACTTAGCTACTAGTGAGCGAAAGTCAAATTTAACTGCTCAAAACAAGCATTTGTATGTGTGTCTACTTGAGAAGACTGTTAGGACAGTCTGACCGTTGTCATTTGACACTAAACATATTATAAAATAAAGTTATTCTATGATGACTATTATATGATAATATTCTATGATGACTAAACTTTTGTTTTTTTAATAATATGGCACTGCACTCGTATCTTCCACCTGGCAAAAATAGTTTTTACCGTAAATACAAATCTAGTACATGGTTGGGAGTCGAAATTCGCACGTAAAATTTCAGTATATTTATTAAATATTAATTTTTTTAAATTCCGACTAGAAATTTTATGAAATTACTTAAAAAACAAATTCGGAATTCTAGAATTTTCTAGCTTTCATTTTTTGCTGTGACCTCGATAAACGGGAACACTACATTAAATGTGTCATCGAATGTCAGAATTGTAACCAGGCATTTTTATCAACCCATCCATCAGAATATTGTACCACTCCTTCTCCCATCCCGAAATTTTAAGGAGTGGCTGCCATAGCTGTCCATAGCTGTTCAGAGTTTTAAATGACTTCATAAAGCTTTGTCTTCAAGACATCCTCGATTCCCGCATTGTTTAGCTGTCAAAGGGCCTTTCTAATCAAGACTTGATTAGTTAGTTCCCCGTCTTGCCACAAGAGAATGAAATTTATAAAAATTTGATAGCTGAGGTTTCTGAAAAATACAACAAGACGCTTTACTACTATCAACTAAATGTTTTTCGTTTTGAAGTCATTCATGTATAGGCCTTCGCCCTCATTTCAGCCTCCACAGGGGGTGTACAAGGCAGTTTTGGAAGATCACGATCACATTTCTAGAGGTCATTTCGCCGTTGGTCATAAATGATTCCCATTGTTTTCTCCGCCGACACGAGAATTTCATGTGCAAACAAAGGGAATGGAATTTTACGATTTACGTAGGGATTCCAAGAATTTGTGGTCTTGCAAAGCAATGGACTCCATTATTCGTACTAATGAGCGACATTTCCTCTTAAAGTGGAAGAAAGAAATACAGTGGCAAGAACTCCTGTGGTATTTCAGAAGATGGTTGCATTCCCGTGAATGGTAATTCTGTTTTTATTAGGAAAATATTTATGTATTTTACGTACTACCTTTCTCGTGCAGCCAAAATAGGAAATGTTGATTGCAGGTATTTAGTAATAAAATATGAAATAGCCGTAGAAAAATCAGTACATGTACGTCAAAGACTATCGTTTTTGCCGAGTTATAAAGTATAGTGAAAGAAACAAAAAAACAAAACTCTCTGGACATCAAGTGGCAGGATTCGGGAAAGGCACAGAATGAAACGTGAGGCAGAAAGCCTAGTACCAATGCTATTAACTAATATCAAGACTTTCGACTGATTTATCAAACTTTTTTATCAGAAGTATACTGTTGCTTGCATACGGGTTCGTAATAGATTGAATGCACACAGGACCGATGATAGGTTAATAAAATTTACAGAAATACTTCAAAGTTTTGGAATTTTCCATAGAAATACTCGTACAGATGTTCACTGTATCACAGAGTACATAAGTAGTTACGTCTCGAACTACTAAGAGCGCTAAATACAAAACGCAATGAAAAGCGCATCTAAAGAGAAATCTAACCCGGAAAATATCTCCAATCTCACGTTGAACTAACAATTCGCAACATTAACAACAACTGAGAGCAGATACTCTCTCCGGCGTTATATAGTGCTCATCCGACCGTCGAGATATGAACAATATGAAGGTCGAATTACAGTTGCAGATCATGCAGTGATCAATTAAATTTATTCAATTACAAAACTTATTATACGGTAATACAGGAACCGGGCCAAAATATCGCCAAATTTGGCGACTTTTTACTATTGATCTCCAAATTTAGCAGCAGAATATGTCGTCAAAATGGTTGTCTGCTTGCAATATCTCGCCAAATTACCGAGATATCCATTTACCGTAATTTCCGGAAGAAAGGCCGCATCAGCGTAAACGCCACACTCGAGAAAAATGGCGGGAAAAAAATTAAAATTACACAGAAACGCCGCAATAGATTAAATTGCGCGTGACATCGTCGTGGGCCGTATAGATGCAAAAACTCAACCTAAGTCCTGATATATGACATACCAGTTAAGAAAAATGCATGAAATGAAACCATAACTCAAAAGTAAATTAAAGGTAAGAAATGTATAGCTTCTGTGCCGTTTAGAGACATTTTCAAAAATTTTCCGTTCCCTTCTTACTTAAAAACTATCCAACAAGTACTTGTACCCAAACTGATGGGATCTGTATTTGGCAGAATGCCAAGAAAAATTCATTCATGCTGAAAGGGAAATACGTCAGAGTTCGTTATTGCGAGGCAGGTGGAGTCGGTCCGCCTTTGAAAAAAATTGCAAAAAAGGCAGGGGTGGGCAGAGGATGGGTCCTGGAAGATTCATCAATTGGCAGAGGAGAGAGACTATTCAAACTGATGAGAATGTTGATTTGAAAGGGGGAAGAATGTTATTGTTCTGAGATCTCGTTTAGGGTGAATAAGGCATGTAGGTCCGTTCAAGGAAAAGAATGTAAACAAAATAACGTTCGCAAAAATCAACTGAGTGGTCTTTTGTGTGGGAACAGCACCAGTCTATGCACAATGACAAGGCCATCCAAACTATGTACAATGACCATCATAGGAAATATTTTATTTTTAGTGCACCTAAACGCCGCATGGGTAGAAACGCCGCACCCGCTGAAAATTTAAGTTTTAAACACATAAACGCCGCGGCGTTTCTTCCGGAAATTACGGTACTCAATGTTTAATACATTTGCCCCTGTATCCGGCATAGCTTCTCTTGAGATTTTTTACGTTATATTACACAGTAAATCAGAGCTTAAATTGCGCCGGAGCCCACCGCAGCCCGGCCCCGGTGCTTCTTAGCTTTTGGGATAAATCATAATTCTAGTCGGAGCGCACCCGAGACCTAAATAAGAAGGCGCTCGCACTTCTTTATGAGCAACAATTTTGGCAGAAATCTAATCTCGAAAATTTTATTTTAAATAATAAAATTATATTAACAATCGATTCCAACTTCTGAATGCATGCTTCTCTTTCCTTGACAAACAAATCCTGGAGGTCGAGACTTTTAAGGAAAGAGAAGAGTCCACTCATATGTCAAAGTTTTATTCTCCAGAAAATACAAGGAATTTATGCCAGCGGGTAAATTTTCTGTTCCGACGTTAGTGTCTTCCTGTGGAAAAGAATACCTGCAGACTTTTTGAAATGATGCAACCAAAGGCAGGGGGATTAAAATTGTCACTTGTTACTTTTTTTCAGCTTATCCTCGGATTCGGTGCAAATTTGTTTCTCAGTCATATTCTGCTTGACAGCTAGAATTATTAATTTAGAAGTCAAACAACAAAAATCAGCGTTATATTTTCAAATTTTCAATGGACTAGGCGCATTTGCGCTTTTGCAGCTGAGAATGATGGTTCGGTAAAACCATCGAAACTAGTCCTGTGAAAATTTGAAAATATAACGCTGATTTTTGTTGTTTGACTTCTAAATTAATATTTGTTCTGCGTGTTATTGCATTGTTATATTGCGAGGAGATAGTGGTCAGAAAATTTTGTACTCTTCTCTTTTTGTTTTCCTACCTAGAGGTCGTCCGTTAATTTTTTTTCCATATTCTCTTAGTGTTTATAGTATTCTTTTTATTTTCATTAGTGACGCTTTAACCCTTTTAACGTTTTTTATTGGCGTGCTGGAAAAAGAAAGGTCTTTATTTCTATCATCCCTTGAACTAGTACATTATACGTACAGCTTAAATTAAACCTGAGACCGGCTGAGATATTTCTTTTTCTTTTCTTTTTTTTTTTTTTTTTTTTTTTTTTTTTTTTTTGTGTGTGTGTGTGTGTGTGTGTGTGTGTGTGAAATTATAATTCCAGCCGAAACCCCTAATAAGTGAAGGTTCAATATTTTGTTTTAATATTTAACTAGAGGAAGTACCCAGCGCCAGTTAAGTTAGAGTGAGAGCAATGTATCTAACATCAGAGAGAATGATACCGCTGTAATCCTTCTCTAATAACGATGCAAAAAATACGATTCATAGTCATACATTTTTCAGTATGATGCGATATGGACCCCACATAAAAAATTTCGATACAAAAATAAACTAATTCTCTCTCATTATATCAGCAACAATGTCACGCAGTTTTTAATACTTTTCGTCTTTCTAATCAAATGGTCGTAAAAGCTTAAGTTCCTTCCAATATTTCACATATATTCCATTTTAGTCGATTAAATGTGGCAAAGAATTAATCATAATTGATCAGAAATTAATAACGCGAACAAGCAAGCATATATTCTTCTTTATATATATAGATTTCGTAAATCTTACAAATTTTTGATTAACAGACTGTATGATTTGAAGCGAGCAGTAGCAACACTTCTCGAAATAAAGCAGATTTTTATCTCCAGAATGCGAGGCATTTTCCCCACAAAAAGACATTCTTTTTTATATATATATAGTTTACTTATCTTTTATTTAATAACTTATTATATTTTTATTTATCTCTTTACATTTTAATAAATTTTAATATTAATTGTTTAATTATTCTAGGCATTAATTATTTAATTTTAATAATTAACTATTTAACTGTTTAATTATTAATTATTTTACTAGCCATTTCATTTATTTTTTTGTTCTTCTTTCCTGACAGTCTTCCAAAGGGCTCCGCCACTTCTAATTTTAGAAATTAAGCCCTGAGTAAAATACAACAATTTCACTAAAATTATCTATCTGTGTGCAAAATATGTAACAATATGATAATATTTCTGACGAAAATTATAAAAAATACGAGTTAGATCTGAGATTTTGTATGATATGCAGTTGAAAAAGTTTAGCTCTAAAGTTAAAAAATGCTATCACAAAATATAAGGAACTAATTAAAAGTTTCTTCTTTTGTAATGCTATTTATTTTGACTGTTTGCTTTAGCTCCAAAAAATTTTCTTCTTGTTGAATAATTTGATGAGAATTTAATGCAAAGCGTAAATTAAAGATTTTAGTAAGTGACTGAATCCAAAAAAATCAATACAAAATATTTATCTTCTCATTAAATATTATTCTAAGTCAAGGTCTTAGTTGGATAAATTTTTTATCGACACAAGTCTAACAATTTCAGATATTAATTTAGAAGTCAAACAACAAAAATCAGCGTTATATTTCAAATTTTATTTATTATTTCAAATTTGAAAAATATAAAGCTGATTTTTGTTGTTTGACTTCTAAATTAATATTTGTTCGGCGTGTTATTGTTTCTTAATTTCAGATATCTTAAAGACGTAAATTATGAGCCATTCTAAAAGGAGCTCTACTTAAAGGTTGGAATGCAGTAACGTGTTGGTCTTAAATAATCCAAAGCATCTTCTGCTCTGGAATTTCTTTAGTTATCTTGTTTGCTCTTTCCTGCAATTATCCGAGCCGATGATGCAATAAGTTCTTACACTGAGTGGCCTAATTTTATACGCATCCACTGTGCGCTTCATTTCTAATGAAAGTTTAGACATTCTTCTAATTAAAGCTTGCAATGTCATAAGTGGAGCATTTTTTTTTATATGGCATTTCGTATGAATACAAAACAGCAATTTCGTATCCAGTAGTGCATCCAAGTATGTCGTAGGAGACGAGACGTCTTGAAATAAATAAAGTTCTTCGTTAAATTATCGATATCTCTTTTTTGTTAAACTTAAGTCATCCAAAGATAATCATCTGGCATATATTCTTGTTTCTTTTGTTCACCGGTTAGCGAACTAAATTACAGTCAAACTGAATATTATCTGCATCTTTCTCATAGACATCTAATTATTGAGTCTGCTTGAGCCTTTCATTTATAAAGCTTCTAAGCTAAATTGCAATTCTAGCAACAGTCATTGCCTGCGAATCTTGAATTTTGCCTTACGGTCATAAGTAAATTGATGAAAACGAAAGCCATTAACAGTCTCTTAAGTTATTATGAAATTATCTTTTAGTAGTATTACAGAATACTCGTCTGAGTCTTTCGAAATTTTTTTTTTCCGGTGGGGTTATAATTAATAAGATTTACAAAGAGATTATTTCAAAAATTTGTAATAGTCATGAAAAATTATGATGTTAACTTGTAGTCTTCTTTTGTAACATACACTATAACTAAGTCTACATAAAGAGCCCAACTAGGGTAGTGGTCAGTGACTCTGACTGCCGTGCCGAAGAGTTCGGATTTGAATCCTGGAAAAGGCATGGATGTTTGTAAATGTATAGTGTCTGTACGGCAGGGGGAACACTCTAAATATGCGACAACGCCAGCCGTAGTCTTGCACACCCTTGCCACAATGAATTTTTTTGGCTTTTTCGGATGCTGCTGTCAAACCAGTGAAATAAGTCACAACAACAACACTTAAAGATCTATAGTCATGATTTCTTGCAAAGACTCGAAGATGAATACCAGGGCTTAATTTCTAAAATAAGAAGTGCCGGAGGCTTATGGAAAACCGTCAGCAAAGAGGAACAAAAATAAATAAATAAATAAAATAATTATTAAAATCATTAATGATTTTAAAATTAAATAGTTAATTATTATCAAATTAATTATTATTTAATTAATATTTGTCGATTATTATTTAATTGAAAAAATAGTTTATTATCATTATTAAAACAGTTAAGTAATTAAAATTAAATAAAATGTAGAGATAAATTAAAATTTAATAAGCGATTTGTAATATAATTTTATTGCAAAAATTAAAATTTTCGAGATAAAATTTCTACTGAAGTTGTTTAGTCATATAAAAGAAGCGCCGGAGACTTCTTATTTAGAGCTTCGGCTAGAATTACTATGATTTATCCCAAAAACTTAGAAGTACCGGAATGCAACAGAGGAAAGGTGTAAAAGACCCTTTTATTGAACCCAAATAGTTTACAGACAGCACGGACTTACGTGCTTACACAGTCACCAACTATTTGTGGTGAGAAACTTAAAAGATAACATAACGACTAAATTCAAGATAAATAATAATGCAAAACTACACAGTTCTATTTAACCTAGCAGGTTGACTCAGAAACCTACATCAGCGAGCTACTAATTTCGGCGGCAAGAATGCGAAGCCGAGATTCAAAGTTCAACAGCTGGTATAATTAACAACATGCGTTCACAATGGCGAAACCATCCTCTAATTAAACCTTTCGCTACTTCAATTTAAATACGTTTTCGTTCACCCTAACTGATTTAGGTATTGGCGACGAAACGCGAGGAAAATAAGAAAAGACAGAAAATGCTAAGAAATTAAAATAACTATTAGTAAAAATAATAGAATCCTACAAAGTTAATCAGTGGCGTAGCTAGGGTTTCCAGGGCCCGGGGAAAACTGAAGAATTTGCACCCCTTTCTGTGTGCCAAGAATAGAAAACATTTCAGTAAAAAATTCCGCAGCATCAATTTGGCGCCCCCTGGATACTGCGCAGGGGACAGATGTCCTCCCTTGCCCCACCATAGTTACGCCACTGAAGTTACTACATGAGCAAAGAATCAATTTTCAGTTCGAAATTCAGTCGAACATTCTTTAAAAATGATAACCTTATAAATATTGGGGATATGTACGTAAAATAATTTGATAAATTTATAGAGTCTCGTTCTTTTAGGAGCATAAAATAACGAGTTTTAAAAGACTGTATGAAGAATTATCCCCAGGTCTTCATTTACAACAGAAAGTCAGAAGAAGGATGTTAAGAACCCTTTATTCACTCAATGTAATTTAACAGACGGCTCCACTTGATCTCACACAAGGACAACACTTCTGGCTTAACTCAAAACAGGTAACGATGAACTTAAAATAAAATAGCTCATGGGATAATTTAAGGCTCTGACTCGTAGTAATCGGCGGAAAACAAGCCTAATGGCTAGAAGCACTCAATGACACAGCAATCTAATCGATAGCAATTCAAAATAGCAGGGTGGCCTTCAAGCAGGCATAGCATACTCTCTTTAACCAGTTAACTAAAATCACCTTCCAAAAACCTTCCCTTAAACAGCACTTCTTTCTACCTCATTTGTATACACGCAGCCGTAGCTTATTGACTTTCTGGCAAGAAAGCATAGGTGAAAACGAGATTGAAAGGAACGTTGTTTTAATTAAAAATTAACTGTTAGTTAAATTAAATAAATCAGGAGCTATCAGAAATTCAGGAAATTCTCGGAGGAGCGTATGGCTATAATTCCGTTTTGTCTTTGAAGGTGCCAGCACCTTTATGCAAATCGGCGATTGTTTGCCAAGACGAAGGCCATCATAAAGGTGCTTTCTTGAAGTTATAAACTGAATTTCATAAATGTGCTGATACCTTTATAAGAGGATTTCGACAAGACTGTTACTAAAGATGCTCTGATATAAAAATACCAGCACCTCGACAAAAGAAGTTTCCAAGTCATAAACTGAATTAAATAATGATATTGGTTTAAAGGATGCCGGCCCCTTTATGGCAGAACATCTTTGGCAAATAGTGACCCACTTGTATAAAGGTGCCGACACCTTTATGGAAGTTGCTGTCTACAAGTTCTAATTGAACTCCGTAAGATTGCAGGCACTTTATGCATGCCGGTGATTATTGATGTGGGTCCCGGGATTTTGTTGAAAGTTGCATTTTTCGTAGTGTAAACTTAACTTCTTTAGGGTTTCAGGCAGCCCGTATACCTTGATGAACAATGGCTAATTTGCAGAAGATGCCGACACCTTTATTCAAGTCGGCGTCTATTTATTTAGATCTCCACAGGAACGTCTCAGAATCTTAACGAAGGTTGAATTCTTCACGCTATATAGTGAACTTCATAAGGGTGCCAGGTAGCTTTGTATCTTAATGTTAGGGTGTCCCTGTACTATGGCGAACAGTGGTGAACCTGGATGAAGGTGCCAGCACAAGCAAGTTGGCCGCGCCGGTCAGACTACTCCTATCTGCTCCTATAATATGTGATTTAGTAAGATATTTTATTAGCTACAATAAAATGTTCATTCAAATTGAGTTAGATGTATATAATTAAATTGGGTATATAAAAGATTAAATGTATTTTTAAGGAAAGTAAAAATAAGTTACTAAGAAATCTTTTTATCATTTTTATCAACTAGCTAAATAATAACAGATAGATTAAATTCCAAAAGTAAATATATTTTACGTTTTTCCCCATTGGCGACGTTCTAAAACTAAATTAAACGCGAAGGCACGAGGAAGAGAAGCAAAGACTTTGCTCTACACAAAGACAATACTTACTTTAATTTAAGGTATGACATAATCATGATAGCGTAATGTAATGTAACAACGTGGCGTAACAAAAAATGAAAACGAACTTCGCTAAAGTCATTTCTAATAATAAAAAAATTTAAATTATTAAACAATCTGTTCATTAAGTTTACAGTTTTATTAAATTAGAAAGGTAAACTGAAAATCCTATGATGTACCAAATGGCATTCTAAAAACTAACTGTTTGCAGTGCTGTAAAAAAAAAAAAAAAAAAAAAGGTTACGTTTCATAGAATGGAAACGTTTCTCAAGTTCCTTTTGTGATAATTGGATAATTGCATGGTTTCATGGTAGCGTAACGTAACGTAACGTAGTGAGAATAACAGTCAAAACATTTAAAAAAACTTTTACTTAAAAGACTTCAAAAGGCCTTTCTAACGTCAAAAAATTAATTTTATTATTTTATATATTTATATATTATATAATTCTAATAATCTTTATCAATATGCTTACATTAAAAGAGTAACATTTATTTAAGTATTAATTTTAATTCATATTAAATTTTCAAATAATTATTATTGTTAGCAATAAATGTCCTCCTTTTATACCATGTCATATATTATTTAGAACACATGAGCAGTATTTCTGAAAATAATTATTCAGATAACACACCCGATGTTATGGCGATACAGAATCCAGACGTGAGTAACAGTTTTTAGCCAAACTATATTACAACAACAACAAAACTGAACGACATTTTGAACTGTCGGATCTTGATTTCCAAACAATGCTGAAGTCATTACAATAATAACTACTCTTTATTAACCTATTAGATGTTCTCACGTTATGCGTTCTCTGAGACAGAATTAAAAAGCTTATTATTATTCTTTTTTTATAAGATCTCCTCATTATAGAAGAATTTGGCCCATTGTTTCTAGCGCCAAGGACGCAACATTTTGCTGAGATGTCGCCATTATTTTAATAAAAGGACAGCAAGAGCCTTTTTTTTTCGCGACTGAATTAAGAAGGTATATCATTTACCAGAGAAATTACAGGATATTCCGAAAACAAAGAAAAAGAATTCTATAATATGAGGTAAAAGAACCGTTAAAAATTAAGATTTGTGCTTTAGAACACATAAACAAAGGTTAGAAGTCTATAAACCAAAAAGGAATTCTCATAAAAGCATTACTTTTCTTTTAAAAACAAATACAGTTCTTAAGCTGCAGTTTCATTCGAGAAATGTAGCTACGGTGGTAGTTAACGGACATCCATTTAAACCGCTAAATTCATTTATAGCGAATAAAAGATCTTGTAAAAATGACATGTAGTTAAAGTAGCAGTTAAAGAACACGTATTTATGTCGTAAAATTCTTTCTCGGAAATAAAGTGCTTTGCCTTATTATGCTTGTTATTCTTAACGAAATATAAAATACTCTTTTTTTAAAACCAAATGATTTCTTCCAGGTATATAATATATGGTGTAGTGGCATCTTTTATTAATTGTAAGAACTATTATTTCTGTTAAATACAAGAACACGACAAAAAATAACATAAAAGTTATCAGCTGAATGTTTTATAAATCCGATATACTTTAAATTTATATAATTTATATGCATTATTAAAAATAAAATAAAAATTTAAATTATTAAGAATTTCCTTTATTATGTTTAAATCGCTTTCTTCTTTAAGAGGCTGTAGGTTCATCAAATTTAAATTAAGAAGTTTATGCTCTGTAGAATAACACTACACCAGTTACAGCTTTGTTGCAGAATACAGTACGCTGTAGAATAACAGTACACAGCCAGTGAGAACTGGCTATGCATCAGGCCGCGTGAATGATCAGTGCAAAATTTTTGGAAAAGCATCCCTAAATACTCATTTAGCGTAAAATTATCTTAAAATTTTAAATTAGTTATTTTTCACAATTAACTGTTCTTAAAAAAATCTAGTAGTAACGAAGTAGTAACGAAACTGGTGCACAGTTTAAAAAGAGAAAGGAAAATAGGTTGCCATATATTAAGAAGTTCGTCAAGTGAATTATTCTTGCCGTAAACTGAAAAAAAATTTGCCAAGATAAATTTTTCAATTTCTCCCTTAATTTCACTCCAAATTTTACAAAATTTAATATTTGGGCATAATTTGAGTCGTAGAATTGAAGTATGGAAAAACATTGGCGTATCATTTCAGAAAAAGTCCGATTTTGTGTCAAAATACCTAATCGGCCGAATGGAAGAGATATAAAACTGTCCTCCTCTTTTTTTTTTTTTTTTTTTTTGTTCCTAAAACATTTATGATATAACAACATATATGAAATAAATAACTTTCTCTGATCTAAAATTACCTTTCTTTTTCTTCTTCAAAATATACCCAAACTGCGCCAATGTGATTGCGATAATAAAGTACCTTATATTTCAATGACCTGCTTTATTATACATGAAATTATCCCTATAGTATAGTTAAAAAATTGAAGATTTTCAGCCTCGTGAATCGGCAACATGCACTTCTATCAAGTCCTTACTACTAGCGTCATACATATCCGGATAATCAGGTTTATTTCGCTATGGTAAAACGTAAATTTAACCTCTTTAATCTGGATGACTGTCTTCGAAAATTCTTGCCTGCCATACAAATAGCGAAAAAAAAGAGTGCAGCTGACATTTGAGGGAGGTAGAGGAATTCAAAACCTTCGAGAAGCCCCTCAGAGTCGTACACCGATTTGCCCCTAAGTAGGTTTCACGGTGACTTTTTCCTATAATCCTTTTAGCAGTTCAAACAGACATCTGATCTATTTCGAAATGTTCAGCCTTCTTCGTGTGGCTTCAGGATGAGATTACTAATCGCAAATATTGATAAAAGACCAATGCACCTAAATAAGTCACCATACAGATCTGCTGCTGGATTAACTATTAATTTATGAACAGTGCTTCAGGAAGGAAAAATAATTTATAGCGGGCTTTAAAAAGTATAAGCTTAATTGTATAACAGCATGCGCACTCTTAAGGCAATTTTATAAAGTGTTCCACTCCTCGCGGAAACAATAGGTGTCAGTTACTTTGTTTTAATCATTCGTTTATTTATTTTTCAGACTTACGGCGGGTAAATACGAAAATGTGCTGGCACGTAAGCAAAGACAACGAGCTGAGAAGTAGGCAGATAAGGAAGAAGATGAACGATAATGAAGAAGTCCAGTTAGAAGTTTCTTCTGACATCATGAAGGAGAACTAACTGCCCGTGCCTACTATAATCATCTTAGATGAAAAGAAAAGAAGTGGGTACTTTTCTGTTATCAAGACCGGATTCATAAATGTATGTATGTATGCACATAAGTATGTGTGTATGTGCTCATATGTGTATGTACACATACACGTACATGCGTACGTACATATATACATGAATACATAAGCACATCCATCCATACATACGTACGCTTCTGGACTCGGCTCCGATGACAGAACAGTATCAAGAAGTGCAATATTAACAGACACATTCCTTAATATTATTTTTAATTAATGAAGAACTGCTAGCTCATCTAGCGATATGATTGTGATTACGGCAAAGCCTCGAGAGCTATCTGCCTAAGGGAAGGGATGCCTTCGCGGAGGGCTTTCTAAGCGAAACACGTTACTAGCTCGTACACACGCTATACATGGGAAAACCCAAGAAAACGACCAATCAGCCAGCCCGTTGGCGGGTTCGAACCTCGGACCGAACTACCAGTGTTCAGCGACCGCTGGTGGGTCTGCTAGCTCATCTTGAGCGAGACCATAATGAAACCCAAAACGTAGTTTCTTCTTTGCCTTTCGAAGCAGTGGGAATGAATATAATACTCAGAAACATATTTCTTAACATTATATTACCTTTGAAGACCTACAAGCTTGTCTTCATCAGGAGCATACTTCTGCTTCTGAGGAGGAGAGCATAAAGAGTCCCCGCATACTTTTGCAACTATCAAGATTCTTTTGGAGAAATGTAGGAGAACATCCCGGCCATAGCCATGTAGTGAAGTTCCAATCAAACAGAGCACATTGGCAGACCTGTTCAGTAAAAATGGCATGGGCTACTTCAATATCATCCTACACAAGTTCTTGAAAAGTGAACCTCATAAAAACTTAATTTTATATAACCTCAGAGAGATGAAACTGTTTTCGTAAAAATTCTCCGTCTTAGTTTGAGATATGTACTTGAAGACACATGTCTGGAATAAATACTGAAAGAAATAAAGCTTATAAACGTCTTTTTCGGACGCTCCATTCAGTTCAGGACACTCCGTATTATTAACTTTTGTTTCAGATACGTGATTGAAACATTGTTATCAAATACTGGGAGGTGTTTGATATCTAGACGCAGTCATGACGGCTGTATAAACACGTTGATACTTAAACAGATGTGACACACATGAAATTTATTGCAGTTCTATGATACTTAAATTTAATCTCGAAGTCTCTGTTTTTGAAGCAAATCTCTGTTTATCGAAAAGATGCTCATTAAATGGGATTAGGTATACTTCGTCTGTTTCATTAGTTCTGCAAGATGTAACATAAAATGAAATTATGATATTGGAAGCGTTATCCGGTTAACGAAAACTTTAGGTGGAACATATGAATCCTTGATCCCCGCGAGCATATTTCACAAGTGCACATCAGCGTAGCCACTGAGGGAGGCGTTTCGAAAATGGACCAATGAGCTGCTATTGCTCTTGTGACGATAAATCTTCGTGCATGTGAGGATATGTTGTTTACGTTTTAATTTGCATTTGTTTCGCAGTTATAAATATATAGCGTAATAGTAGAAATCTTGTAGTGCTTTCGTTTTCTGAGTTTAATTAATCGCTGACATTTCTCTTTCGCGATTTTTATCACGCATTAATATTTGGATTGATGCTCACGGCATATGATGGGATTAAGAGAATTCAAGTGTATATTTTATTAACTGAGCTGAGAATGACTGAAAGGGTTACAATGAATCTAGTGCTTTCTTATTTCAGTGCTTGCATTCTTTTGATTTTTAAAGTGTAAGATTCAGAATGCATATGATCTGACTATATCCATTGCTAACATTAAAAATTATATGTAAATAAATTGAATATATTCGTTGTGAATAAGATAAATTCACTCTGTTTGATGAGTATTTCTTGTGTAGACAGTACATTTAACTGCGAGCAGTTATTAAATGTGAAATTTAACACACTAAATGTATACGAACGCAAATTAGTAAAGTTCACTTTGAATAAAATTCTGCATTGGTTATTATTATAGAACATCTTTTTCATATAGACTACAATAAAAAGTGCTGACTTCTATTTACATATATAACTGGTGTAAATATTTTTCACATAAGCATAGTTTTATGTAAAGATCGCATTTGGGCTCAGATGTTTATCACATATTTCTTTCTTAAACTTATTGACCACTTATTAAGTAATATTTCACACGATATATAAGTAATATTTCACACGATTTTCACGATATTTTTGCAAAATCTCCAACGTGTGTTTGTATTTATTTCAACCCGGTAGTGAAATCTTCATAACTGCCTATATTTGATCTAACTTCGCAATGAAAAATTTCAGAAGCAATCGACGATGCTTTAATTATTTTGTACAGAAAATTGCGTGGCAGAATATTTTCAACCATTATGCTTAAATCTTAAAACACGCGAAAGGTCATGTGACATGACAGAAATATTACTGGATGCTCATTGGTCCATCCTAGAAGCCACTCCCTCTGTAGCTACACAGATGTGCACTTGTGAAATATGCGCCCCGCGAATCTTGAAAAATAATCCAGATTCAAAAATTGGAGTCTTTGGTACGTTTCTAGAATTTTTTTGTACAGTTCTAGAATCTCAACCTCGAACACAAATAAATGCTTTAATTTAAAACTTTAGAAACATTAATTTTATTGATATACAGTACATTACAAGTGCTCGTTGAGGGGGTGGGGAAATTAAAAGCTTTAATTTAGATACACATTAAAAGCGTTCGTATGGGAGGGGAGAGAAAAAGAATTCTATTGAATTTCAGGGATATAACCATATTAGTGTTATTTCACGGTGACCCTGAACTCTAATTTTTTTCAGAGAATGTAACGTTCCATCATTAGTGCTTATTTATAAGTGTTAATTTTAAAAAATAACTTCCCATCTCTGCATTTGTGCTTTGATTTTTTAAAACAAATTAGAAAAATGTTGAAATTCTAAATTTTGTTCCAATAGTTTTTGTTAGGTTATGTTGAAAATATGAATCTGAAGAACTTGAAGAAGAGTTTTTAATTATGTACTTCATTTACTAAATTTCGTGCGTTTTCTCTTTAATGCGGGTGTATATTTAAAAGCCGTAACCTTAAATTTCGTTCTTATGTCAAATCTGGCACCTCTTAAAGTCAATTTTCTTTTATTTATTACTTCTGTATGAAGAATTCGAGAATTTTGAGCTTCAAAATATTCGCAGGAGTCGGAAACCTTTTTTTAGGATTCGGATTCGAGAAAATTTATAATTCGACCCACTTTTAATATAAACTCATCAGACTTCTATGAGACATGAAAGTGAATATTGATTCGAAAACGGATACGATAGTATCTAACAGTATTAGACTGGCGAAGATTTTGAACAAACTCAAGAATGCTGTTAAAAATCTATGATAATTTGAGACTTTTTTGTTTTGTTTTGTTTTGTTTTATTGTTTAATTTAAAATTTTACACTGGCATATTTCCCACCACAAATAAATTACTATACTCAAATATATAAATATAAAAAAATCGTAGTAAAGTGAGCTTAAAGAGTTTTTAATAATAAAAATTACAAATGGATCTTTCTGGCTATAGAACAACACGCGTCAAACAGTTTTCTGCCGAAAGATATATGGACAACGTTGCTTAATGTTACTGTTTATGTAACATTATTTTAGGCTTGTCTCTTATAACAGTGTTCTTGTTTTCAAACGAAATATTTTCAATAAAAAGTTTTTATTAATATTTTCTTATTATTCGCACCCTTAGGAAAAGTCGTGAATTCATTAGAGACTTTGCGAATTGATGAAAACCATTTATTTGGCTACCCTTATACTTTTCATAGGTACCATTCTATTTATAAAGAGTATTCATAAGAAAGAGCGCTTTAGAAGAAACAAGAAATTTTATGAGGGAAAAGTAACATCTATATGGCCTTTATTTGCTATAATCAGCTGGATGATACTATTCAGCAAAATGACATCTGATTATATTTTTTAATGGCGAACGCTAGCCATTTTAGACTTTTACCACTACTAAGGTTAGAAGTGGTAGCCATTTTGTTGTGGAGGTATCTAACAGGCGGCCACTGTTACCTCCTATGAGGGAACAAACAATTTACATCCATGCCTTCACCGGGATTCAAACCCGTGCCCTTCGGTATCGCTCCCCTAACTATTATATCGCCTTGCAAGACAAATAAATATAAAACCTATAAATGTATGTGCACTCAAACACGTGTGCCGTGCGTGCATGCGTGGGTTGACTATTGTCTCGTGTATAATCGAAAAGATTCCAAAGACACGGAAATTCTATTATATGTTGAATCCGGGGTACGGGTATCAAAAGGTACCAAGTTTTTAAAGTGTGTCATTTTATTTCGTGCTTTGTTATTGAAATAACTAACCTAATTGATCTATTTCTTATGTTAGGTAATGCAAGAGGTATCGTGTTTACTCGCGTAATATTCGCAGTTTTGAAGCACAAAAAAATCGTCAATAGTGTACAATATTGTGTAGTAGATTTTCCCGCATAATAGTCATACCTACACTTTTACATTGAAGAATTGGTAAAAAAAGTGCGATTAAACACGTTATATTACTTAAAACCCTCTCGCACAATGTTTCGCAAAGAAAGCCCCAAATCCCCAAAACTGCCATCAGAAAGAGATATTTTCTTGATTGTAATGCCTAAAGGGCAATAGTACCTGAGTTTATGTACTTTTAATATATTACCGTAATTTTTTAAACATATTTCAAGATTCATGTATGCGTACATGTACATTTTTTAGAAGATACAACAAACTATGTTCTAGACCGTATATATACTTCCTTTTCGATCAGAGTGTTTTAAGTAGCAAAACTTCACTGCTGTCGAAATGAGTTGATAACGAAAGAACTTTTCTTGCTGGAGGTAGCAAACTGGCGTACATATCTTTCTAGAGTAGATTGTTCGGCGCATGCTGTCCTATAACTGAAAAGATCCATACGTTATATAATTGAAACTGAAAGAATACGTTAACTGAAACTGAAAGATTAAAGTTAACTGAAAGAATTGCGTTAACTGTCCCTATAACTGAAAGCATTACGTTAGATAAAATGCAAAAGTCTCTTAGCATAACATATTTCCATTTACTAGTTTACTAACCATGACTTGCGAGAAACTGAACAGATGTTCTTGTAAAACGATACCAACGAAATCACTTTCGTTGTTTGACTTTTCACTTCAGAGGTTCCGGTCAGCTGCTGCGGATAGGTGACCCCACCGAATGGTTCGATGGGGTTGAAGGGGGGGGGCGTCGAAAGCGAGCTTTTCAGAGAAAATCATTTCCCGGATGCACCCGAAGCACTCATCGAACCATACACGCACACAACGCGCAGGAAAGAAGCAATTGTAAACATACACGCATTAAGGTCCATCACCACTGGCTCAGAATACATAATGAATGTGTGAAATGGAGTGAGAAAGTATATAATTATTATCGAATGACTGATCTAGGGGAGGGAGGGAACGCAGGATGTTGTCCTTGTCAAACCATTCCGTAACTGGCATTCGAATAACCTTGCGAGGTAAAAATATGTGGAACTATTCCATTCCTATTAAGCAAAAGTGTTTCAAACCCGTGATAATTATGTAGTGCTGTTCTTTTGCCAGTTTCCTTTTTGTTTACATTAACTTATATATTTATTGTCCTTCTGGTTTTTGGTATGGTTTAAGTGTTATGGTTACACAAAAGATTGGGAAATAAAAATGTTGTGTTTATTGTAGCAAATGAAATTTTTGTCAAGCATTCAAGCAGTAGTTTTATCTCTTCTTGCTAAGAAGATCGGATTTCAGGAAATCTAAAAAAAACTTCGAAATTATGTAAACGAAAATATTCCAAAGACACAGTACTCTATTAACGTGGAATCCCTGCTACTAAGTTATATTATAATTCATTTTAAGTTTAAATACTGTCAACAAAATCACTTTAAATAGATCTTGAAATTGCCACAGGCAGAGTAAACTTGAATTACTTCAAAGTCTAATTAATTTTCCATCTTAGAAAACTGTAAAAAGGAATCGTTTGCGTCTCTTGTGCTTTTGATGATGCAAAGTATTTTCTGTTCCAAAACAGGTAACATCTTTTCTGTAAAAGCATTTTCAGTAAAAAACAGAAATGCTCATATTCAGATTTAAAATGTTTAATGAATCAACAACAATATTCGTGACTAGCTTCGTCAAAGCATCATTCGCCACATTCCCAACGTCTAACAAATGTTCACGAATATAAGCAAAAGGATTTGAATAACAAGATCTTGAGGAATTTTAATAGTTGCCTAAATTTAAACTTTTCTTCTATGCTAATTTTCAACAATAGTTGTAACGGCGAAGAAAACTCACTGCGCATTAAAAATCGCTTCGATCTCAGGACAGTATCGTATTTTTGAATCCGTTTCACAATGTGGCTAGCAACCCAGCCTGAAAAGCACAGCATTCGTTATGAATCTATACTGCTTCAGTTGTGTTTCCTGTTTATCTACACACAACAACAAGGCCAATAATCTCTGCCATTCATTTTGTATCTTGCTTCTTTGACAAAAGGTGTATTTGGCATTTTTAAATATCACCAGAACGAATAACGATTGGAATAGAACTCCTGTTGGCAGTATAATCGGAAGATTTCCGTCAACAAAGCTGGTCAAGAAAGAGTTTCTGCAATTAGCATTGTTCACAGCAACACTGCGTAATATTTCAGTATCAGTCAATGGAAGACAAGAGGTAACAAAAGTATCTTTAAAACTAATATTTTTACAGCCACAAACAATTCTTAGAAGAAGGTATAGGACTTCTATTGCTAAGCTGTGACAGACAAGAAATCGCAAGATTGCTGTCAAAGGAATCTGTCGAATCGGTTCAACAAAAAAGTCCTCTTCAGAGATACACCCAATATTTTAATGACACTCAGTTAGCAAAGATAATGAAAAGATCCTTGCAGCTAACATTTCGGAAGCAACAACCATATTTTAAAAGAAACCTTCTTTACATTTTCCTCGGTACCTAGGCAGTTTATTTTCTTTCTTAAAAACGGAGAAACTCTTCAGAGATACACCCAATATTTTAATGACAGTCAGTTAGCAAAGATAATGAAAAGATCCTTGCAGCTAACATTTCGGAAGTAACAACCATATTTTAAAAGAAACCTTCTTTACATTTTCCTCGGTACCTAGGCAGTTTATTTTCTTTCTTAAAAACGGAGAAACTCCTTCAACAAGGTACTCTATTTAAACAGACTCCAAACTCTTTTTAAGCAGATTGCCTATCAGCGAACAAGAGTAAAACTGCTGAACACTAGTATTTCGATCCGGGTTCAAATCCCGGAAAACAGGATAACTGCATGTAATGTGGGTGGGCGGGGTTTTCCTCATATGTAACGTGAATACGAATCAGTTTCCTTAAAAACTCTCAACAAAGACATCCCTCCTCTCAATCAGATATTTTCCATGTACTTTGTCATATTCTAAAACTGCTAACGAAGCTAAGAAAGATAGCTCTTGTATGCTTTGCACGATCAACCGACAAAAATATAAGAAATTTTTACATGATCCTGTGCGTGCACTCTTAGTGTAAGTTGTTAGCACTGTAGCTAGCAAGTATACCTACTTGCTAAAGCATCTACTTGCGCCCTCACTGAAACACATAAAACACGAATTTCAGTGAGGGCATAACTGATTTTCATATTTCCGGTTCCTATAAGCCAAGTATCTCCACAAAAGGGTGCTCGAACTAAAATGTGGAGGACGATTATTCGCCACCAACAAGATTTGGTTGATTGGATCTCATGGTTGTTCGCAACCGTACTTTAAGTGACGGAGAATGTAAAGAATTATCTCAGTCCCCTGTATGTTCTTTCGAAATCTAAGTGATAGCAGATCCAACATGCAATTAGAAAATATCCGTTCTGAATACCAGAGAGAGCATAGTTGTTTTCTCACAGTTATCACTCCAGAAACTTTCTAGTTCTCTACGAACCTTTTCAAACGAGTATTCGAAATCTTTGATCCAAAGGAAGCAACTGGCACTATTCTTTGCTTATAAATTAAATTAAGAAGATCTGTTTTAGCTTAAGATTAATTAAGAAGATCTTTTTAACAAAAATGTTCTTAGGCCTTTTATACAGAGATGAACTTAAAGGGATACTTTCTTGATTTAATTTCGACATCTACTTGGAAGGATGGTTGACGGATGAAGGAAATTAAATTACTCTTCACCATTTAAATGCCAATCAGTTTCATCGGAAAGTACTAATCAAGCCATCTTCTCTTACTTAAAAAATTGCATGTTCTTTTTTTTATCTTTCCACCTCATGTATTTTCAATCAGAACTAAACTACTTAAGCAGCCAAGATCTATAAAAAATTGCGTTCATCTCCAAAAGAAACACAATGTTTCTAAAGAAGCTGAGCAAAAAAGAAAGCAAAGAAGAAAACAAAAGGATGGCTTGGAAATCAGACCAACCGTCGGCCATTTAATAAACATCTTGTGGTTGCGGTCATCCGATTTCGGAGAGGATTAATTCCTTGATTGGACCGCGTGCTAAAAATCGATCTCTCGAAGGTCAAACGAGTCAAACACATTGTTTTCTAACGAATGTTTCACAAATCCTTCTACGGATTGAACGGATAAAGTACTGTGACCTTCCTGTAAAAAGATATGAAATAATAATAATAAATAAAATTCGTTGGTATTAGTTAGAACAGTGAGGTTACTTTTTTCCCCCTTTTGTGTTTGCTTCCGGGAATCAGGACACAAAAGATTTCTAGAACCTGTTCTTGTCGTAGAGAGGCGACATGAAGAAAAAATTGTGGCTTATGGAATAACAGCTTTTTATTTTCCTTTATTATGAAATAATTACTACAGATAAGCAGAATAATTTCTAAATGTTTTCGAATTCGAATCGTAAATGATTCTCAGAATTTTCAGATCTCTTGAAACTTTCATATAATAAATTATTTTAAGAAAGGGAGGAAAAACAAAGAGATGGAGGAAACAAAAAGAAAAAAAATCAGTATTAAAAGTTCTTATTTAATAAAAATTGAAATCTGCCTTTAATAAGAAACAAATTTGAGAAAGCAGTTTTTTAAAATACACTTGCATTATCAGAAAGATATTTGGTAAAGGATTTATTTTTTATTAAAAGGTATACTTAGTAAGGGATTTTTAACCAAAGTTTAGTAAAGGAATTACGTAATCAACATTTTTCAAACTTGGAAGTTCTTCATCGAAAGCCACCGTAGTGGTGATCTAGCTATCACGGAAGCTGCAATAAAATCGTGTCTTGTTTTGACAAATGCCTGTAATCGATGGGATAGGAAACGAATTTCAGAAAGTATTGAGTTAAAATACTTACTGATTTCATAGTTTAGAATTCCAAAGATTCAAATGAAAAAAAAAATAGAGAGATTAGAACTTAGAACCTTTTCCAGGATTCATGAGATTTTACCTTTTAATCAAAGCAAACGTAGAAGGCCGCTAGTTTAGTTCAAAATTTAACACAGATATACGCTAAACGTAAAACTCTAAATTATCCCCCCCCCCCAAAAAAAATCAGAAAGCTTTCAGATTTTACATTACGCCCAAAAGGTTATTTTTTAACGTGTTGTATGTTACCTTTATTTATTAAATATCATGTTCTTCGCACTTAAACCATAAAATTCAGCAATATCGCAAAATAATTTTTAAATGAGCATGTCTTTAGAATTTCCGATACGGAGTCTCGTGCTCTGGAGATATCTTATTATCTGTTTAATTAAAAATTCGTTAAAGTTTTACAGAATATGAAATAGATAATAAAACATATTCCAAATTCCAAATTTGGGCTTCCAGATGCCCACATTCGGGTGGAAACATACGTTATTCAAAATTTGATGGCTGTAAGTACCGTCGTTTTATCACAATGCGAGAAACATACATATATTTATGCAGATTCTTCGTTATTTAATTTCTTCAAATATAATACAGGGCTATAATATTTGGTGGCAACAATCTGAAAAGTGAATCAACGTTTATAGAGAACCAACGCAAAATGCCAAAACGAAATGAATAGTCCTTCTGGGCAAATTGCCCATTTAGACTATTAAAAAACTTGTTTGTTTTAAGAGTTCATAAAAGTACTAAATACTTAACACTTTTATGTGTACTCTAAAGATGCAGAAACCTTTAATGGAGATTTTTATTTAAGAAAAGTAGCATTAGATCATATCTGTTCATTAGACTACTCTGCGTCATTAGACCACGCTGTAACTATTCTACTTCGTTTTTTCTTATGTTTGCCTATGATGTTTGACGTACGTAATAACTTCTGCCGAGATTATCGGTGACAGTGACTTAATTGAGAACTTTTTAAAAGAGCTTTCTTGAATTCCCCTTTCTTTTTTTAATGAAACGTCTCTATTTATTTTCAGTACTGCCAGTCTTCAAGACCTTTTACGTTTAAAACCTTTAACTGACTTGCGTTTACTTCGAAACTGAATTCTTTTATGCAAATTGCTAAATTTCTTTGTACGTATATTTGTTAATGACCTCTCGATTCATTCAACATACCCGCTAAAAATAAATGAACGTACTGAAAGTAAATAACCCGCTAAAAGGCGAACAACTTAGCAAGCGAATACACTTACCAAATGAAAGAGTTACTAAAAATGAAGTTTTAACCGTATTAGTATATAAATTTTTACTTCCTTGTACTAAGTAAAGGAAATATTGTAATCAAAAAAATTTCGGGTATCTTATTTTAACGGAAATACCCATTTTGATAGTTCGCAAATACATTTGGACTATTTTTTTATGACATCTGTACGTACAGATAGAATAAATAAGTCTTTTCCAAAGTAGATTGTAAAGTGGATTTAAAGTGGATTCAAAAGAGTTTTCTTCGTGGCGAAGGTATGTACGTACGTGCGTATATATGAATCTCGTATAACTGATAAACGATTAGCCGTGGAAAGGTGAAAATTTGTACATAAAATTACTATAACATTTACTCGTCCACCTCCCCTTTGTTATTGCAATCGGCAATACCAAACGTATATATATACTCGACAAATAAAGAAATCTAACTTTTAATGCGATCTCCCGATTCCTCTACTTAACCTGGAAAAGTGTAATACCTGTTACGAAAAAATGAACTTATACGAAGTTTGAGTCCGGTACAACAAAAGTTGACCGGAATATTTAATTTAAAAATATGCAATTTTTAATGTCATTTTCGACTTGCCTCGAGGAATAGGTTACTTAAGTTAGAATAATTCGAGAAATAAGTTAAAATGCAGTGCAGCAAAAATTGTGTATAATTTAATAGGCTAGACAAGGATGTGATGGGTGTCCATGTCAGATTTTTACCGTAAGTAATTAAAAGTTTTATTAATTAAAAGTTCCTATTTTTATTCCGTAAGAATAATGCAGATCGAAACGCTGGGAGGAAAGAACTTATATTCTTGTTATTTGTACATGTGGCTTTACATTACCAGCCAATTTATAATTTGGAATAAAAAAAACCTTGTTTGCTGACCGTCAGAATCTTTTTAAACGAAATTCGACAACGCCTATAACGTCAATCAATCATCAGCAGGACCTGCCCACTGATAGTTACTACCCATTGTATAATATTGTTGTACTTTACGTATTTTCAGTGTTCCTCCTACGTTAAAATGCCTTCTAATAACCACGTTTGCAAAACTGGCAATTGCAATGCGACGGCCACACCTGAGGATGTTTCTAGAAGATCTTTAGTCCCTCTGGTTGTTATCAGACGAAACTGAAAGGGCAGACGGTTCCAAAGCATACTTGAACTCAGTGGCTATGACCTCACATTGTACTTTTCTAGTTCCGAAACTTTTCAGTCTCGAACAATTGAAAATTATGCTAATGCTAAGTCTGGAATGGTGTTTGATTTTTTTAGTAAAAATCAGCTGAAACAGTAGATGCCACTGATGTTCAATAATTCGCATTTCAATCGCTGGCAAAATTGATTTTCGGTTTAGCGGTGATTTCAAAATGCATTTCTGAAGACAAATTAACTCGTCCATTCCTCTTCAGTATAAAGCTATTCATATATTTGGATCAACAATATTTGACATGACTTCAGTTACTAATTATGTAGTAAGTCCTTCTCAATGCAACATTGTTTTCACTAAATTGTCTTTCTTTATAACAAAACTCAGACAAGAGTATAATAACCTACAGGATAGCTAAACATAACGCTGTAATTCAATTAATGATGAACATTTTTCCTGACGTTCAACCGAGATAGTGCTTAGCGAAGCTGACTGCTGTACTGATGTGCTGGGTTTCGAATCCCGGAGAAGGTATGGATGTTTGTAAATATATAGTGTGTGTCCAGCATGAGAGCACTCTAAATATGCGGCGAGCCGAAAGTCCTCTCGAGAGGTTAGTGGTGGGGGGAAGTGTGGGAGACCTCAGATTCGTTCCACCGGGGTGCTCAATATCAAAATTGGGGGGGGGGTTGAGCAAAGTCGTACTGTCTAATGTATGGTGCGTTGCCAAAGACAGGCGCAATCTTGCACTTCTTGCCACGATGTATTTCGTGAGCTTATTCTGATATTATTGTCAGACAAGTGAGATAAGTCAAAACAACAACACAATTTTTCGTCCAGTATTATTTACTTTTTTCCGTTCTTAATATTACACACAATATTTGAAAACATCTTTACATTATGTTTCAAAAGCAACATTTCGCAAATGGCGGCCATTGATAGCCTCAATTTGACGTGCTCTATCAAGAGAACTCTTCCTAGCCTCTTGTTAAAATTTCAGGTTCTTACTATTGATTCGTCGAATATTGGCTTTTACGTTAGTGGTTTATTCGTGCATCTCTTTCAAGGTAGCAATTGCTTGTCGATGAAAATATTTTGAATTCTTGGAACGGCAGAAGAATCCTGAAAAATAGTGTAGAACTGTTAGCAGTCGAACTTATCTTAACTCTTTATTGTCTGATTAAATGTATTGACCACTCGTTTTGCCAACGGCTTGCTATATGAGGAGCTATATATCAAGTTGGGAAGTTTCCGCACAGCAAAGAATTAAAGTAGAACACATCTTGATTTTTGAGAAAATTATTACAACTTATACGTTATATTAGATCTTAATAGAAACTTCTTCTCGTAGATCAGGTGTTCAACTTAAAATTTAGAATGCAGCAAATCTATGAGCCTAAAACTTTTAACATCTGATTTTTAGAATGACAAAAATGAGAAAAAATTATTTAAATAACATTAATAAGTAATTAATAAACAAAAACACATTTTGTCAGAATGAAACAATGATATTTTTATAAGAAAATTGAAAAAATATACCAATTTTTAATTTTTATGAAAACATAAAATATTTTTATGAAATTCGTAAGGCTTTCCAACAATATACGGAAATAAGACAAATAAAATTATTCAGACTCACAGTCCAAGGCTACACATAGCCCACAACAAGAATAAAATTATGAATACGAAAGGTTTTGCTAGAAAAGACAGCGTGACATAAAATACTACGTCCTCCTTAAATTATGTTAATTTATGCCACTATATCCATATCCGTCATTTGTGACTTTTTGACTTGCATAATGTTGCGCTACAAGAAGCAGTGGCGGAAAGTAGTCTAAAAATGATGGAATTTCTCCAAACTTGGAATTCCTGCATAAATAAATGCATTATTCGAAAAAGACATTTTCTGTATAGTATGACAAAGCTACTGAATTTTATTTTGCTATGTGAAGGTTATGATAAAAATTCTGATCTAATAAATGTAGGCAGGTATTTACGGGCGTGTGCGGGTATTCTTTCTTTATGTACACATAAAATCCATGGAACGTCAAGATCGTTTGGAGCAATGAACTTAATCGATGGGATGGATGGCAGCGATGCTGCTGTTATAAGATCCTCAGATTCACTTCCTTCCAGTGAAATTACCTAATAGTAAGTAAAAGCACTAGGATAAAAAAGCTTGTTGAAGATTTAGCAAACATAATGTTCTTCAGAAAAATGTTAGGTTTTTTATTATAAATTGTTCCTTCTTTTCGTTCTTAAAAGCGGGAAAGCCACCTATAGTTCTAAGGATTATGGGCTTCTTCGAGAGTGGTCATTTTTGAGAACTGATGTTTAGTGCTGGTATTGATTTATGCAGTAGGGTTTCTACATAAGAAAATGATAGTTTTAGAGGTTTACCGATGATTGAAGTTTTAAGGGTTCCACAAAAGAATATTATAGCTCTATGGGTTCCACAAAAGAATATAATGGTTTGAGGAGTTCCACAAAAGAATATAATGGTTTGAGGAGTTCCACAAAAGAGTATCAAAGTTGTAGGGATTTTTCGTCTTTACAAAGTTGGAAGTCAAGAAGCAAAAGTAGCAGATTAGCGTCCTTGTTGCACGAGCTAAGCGTGTGTTATTGTCGTGTATATCGTTACTTCAGATAAAGGATATGATTAAGAATTCGAAAATTATGATTTCTTACCGAATGCTTTTGTACCATCATAACATTGAGATATGAAAACGTAAATTCCTATAGCGAGAAATGTGCAACAAATATTTTTATATATTTTTTGACACTGAAGGGAAACTTCGTACGTCGTATTTTCCACATACCAGAAACCAAAATAATGTTATATATTTTTTTCACCCGCCAGTAATTGAGTTTCCTTCTTCACCCACTTATAACACCGAATAGGAAGATTCACAAGCCACATTGTCTATTAAACCAACTTAAAATGTTCCTGCTCTGCCAACTCGCTTCTTCTAAAAGCCATTTTCTCACGCTCAGCGTAGCATATTTACAAAATGGAATAATGGATTCGAAATGCTTTTTCCTTCTAAACAAAGAATCCTAACCCATTAACTCTGATCAGATTAAACGCGAAGCATCTCCGATCGCCTTCGATAGCGGTCAAGATTGCGATGCAACAACAAATCGGCCCGGCAGGTCAACGCAGCATTGTCTCGCACCACGCTATCCCTTCCTCTTTCCTCTTCGATAGCAAAGCCTCCTCCTATTACTCGAGATCACGAATTTAGAGAGATGAAACTCTTTTGTTATCGATCACGTATAGCTTGAGAGCGGTGCTCTAATTTTGTTGTCCATGCCCATCGCGGAAGTCAGAATCGCGTTTAATCTCTACCTGGGGGGCCATAGAATATCTGTAGATAAAGGAGGGGCATTAGGTTGGATATTTCCTGATCGGGCAAACAACTGGCGAAAGGAGAACAGATGAGTTAAAATTTATCTTCCTAAAGTATATAATTTGAAGATTTGTGGTACCTCCAGCAGGTGCAGAAATTGCGAATGCTTTTGTTTCTTCGTAATACATCCATTGCGTGAAAGTGTTTAAGAAGAACCACGGAAACATTTCCACTTATTTTTTGATCACAAATGCTTTTGTTAATACGCGTAAAGACAACAATGTTTTTTCCCTCCGTAAAATTACGTACATCGTAAAGATACTGAATAATAACTGTGGAGGCATTTCCACTAAGGCGACAGCTATTTTTATTAAGAGTTGCTTTGAACCGCTTTCAACATTTTTATTAACAGACGCTTTGACTTATTAGAACTATTTTTAATAAACAGCTGCTTTGATTACTTTGGCTAAATTCGTCCCTAAAAATACATCCATCTTAAAAATATGAAACAAAAACCATGGTAACATTTCCCCCAAAACGGGAAATTTTTATTAACACCTGCTTTGATAACTGATTAAAGATAACCGAGCATGCCAATTATCTTGCTTATATATGTCGGTTAAGTTTAAATACTTACAAAGTATACAAGAAGAAAAAATAATGAAATAATGATTATTCAATGTTGTTGTTACTTATACTCCACTTGCCTGACAGCAACATCAGCCCAAGCCCACGAAATTCCTCGTGGCAAAGAGCGCTCAAGATACGCTTGTCGTTGGCAACAGCCTTCGAGCACCTTACAGATGACAGTGCAAATGTGCTCAGTTCCGCCCCCCCAGGTTTGATGGAGAGCACCCCGGGAGGACGGGTCAGAAGGTCTCCCAACCCTCTTCCCTTTCACCAAACCACACGAGAGGATTTTCGGTCCCCGCATATTTAGAGTGCCGCTATGTCGCACCGACACTATATATTTACAAATCATCCATGCCTTCTCCAGGATTCGAACCCTACTCTAACCACTGTACTAGTTGGCATTATTTAATGTTCCTAATATATAAGGAAGCGGACAGAGTCGGTGTTACCGGTGCGGTCGCATCAGACGAGAAGTTTTTTAAATATACTATATGTCGTTCCTTTAAAATAGTTGGAAAATTCAATTTTTACAGTAACTGGCTTTTCCTCTGAATTAACAGTGTCTTCGGGTTGTCTCTGATATATATGACATGTAAAGTTATCATTATTTGTTATTTTGCCTTCTTATCGACACATAAGCAGAGTTAAGCCAGGCACAATTCCTTCGCATGCTCGGCACAGTGCTAATAAATTTTACACATAGTAATTAAAATAGGTGTTGGGGGGGGAGGAAGTCGCCTTAATGATAATGCTTTTATGATTCTTATTCAATATTTTCATGGTTCTTCAGTCAGTTCCTAATTCAGGGAACCGGAATGTGTTCATGATTTTTCGACGAATTTATTTATTCCGTAACGGCGGAAATATTATTACGGTTAACTTCGGATTTAACCGGTTATCGATTAACCGGATTCTGTCTAAAAAACCTTAAGTATGTTATTGGGGGGAGGGGGGAGTCCCACGGTAAAAAATTATCAAAAGTCATCAGCGTAACACAAAACTGTCTGCGGAAAATACAAAATAAATGCTTGGTATAACATCAGTGCTAGTTTAATTTAATAAAATTTAGTAAAAAATAGGCCAAAATTTTTTTAAGAATTTAAGTGAGGCAGTGGGCAGCAAAATTTCGGAATGGCATTTTTTTTTTTTTTTTTTTTTTTTTTTTTTAAATTTAGAAGAGACGCTGAACAGCAGAATTTAGTTACGGCAAATTTTTTAGGATTTAGGGAGGCACTGGGCAGACGAATTTGGGACCTGCAAAGATTGCACTGGACTATGTCTAGCGCTTTGGACTTGTCTAGCGCTGGTCCTGCTTATATATCACAAATAATTCGAAAAACATGAATAATCCAAGAAAACAAGAACATGGGAGAAGGTGTTGTATGCTGTAAAAATTAATTAACAAGATTTTTTAATGAAAGAATGATATGCAATATATTGCTGAAGATATGCTTTATCATCAGTTTCATATTATCCGAAGTAATATGGAGGATGACTTTCACTGTTAACTCAAAGTCATGCTTAATCTGAAGGGCAGTTAAACAAAACGTAGAAGTAGGAATAACCCGCATTAACCGAAAAACACTATTAACAACTTTCTTTTACTTTCATGCAGCTTAATATGGCGATTAAGTTCATTTGCTTACCTCACATCAAATCAGCATTCAAAACAAAAATCAATAAGTTAATGGAAATGAAGAATTTAAGTTACGAATGCCATTACAGAATAATATTTATAAAAGACCTTGAACAATATCACTAAATTTAAATTCGGATTAAAAATCTTGCTTTTTACTGTACAGTGCTTTTATACTCCAGATTACGTGCAATTAAATTACCCACTGTTGTGAACAAAAAGAATTCTCGCATAATGTCACCTCACCTGTTAGCACTGATGTTATACCAAGCATTTATTTTGTATTTTCCGCAGACAGTTTTGTGTTACGCTAATGACTTTTGATAATTTTTTTCCGTGAGACTCCCTCCTCCCCCCAATAACATACTTAAGGTTTTTTAGACAGAATCCGGTTAATCGATAACCGGTTAAATCCGAAGTTAACCGTAATAATATTTCCGCCGTTACGGAATAAATAAATTCGTCGAAAAATCATGAACACATTCCGGTTCCCTGAATTAGGAACTGACTGAGGAACCATGAAAATATTGAATAAGAATCATAAAAGCATTATCATTAAGGCGACTTCCCCCCAACACCTATTTTAATTACTATGTGTAAAATTTATTAGCACTGTGCCGAGCATGCGAAGGAATTGTGCCTGGCTTAACTCTGCTTATGTGTCGATAAGAAGGCAAAATAACAAATAATGATAACTTTACATGTCATATATATCAGAGACAACCCGAAGACACTGTTAATTCAGAGCAAAAGCCAGTTACTGTAAAAATTGAATTTTCCAACTATTTTAAAGGAACGACATATAGTATATTGCTTAAGGTATATTTCGGTTGAGACAATAATTTCATTTACATCGATTTTTATTTCCTTATTTCAAACACTGTTGTAAATGTTGCTTTATCATTTCATTAAATTTTGACTCACTTTGTGAGAGATTATTGCATTCTCTCACGCGTGCTGTTCTGGTGTATTTGGTTAGGACGCCCAAGTAGCGACTCGAAGATCCGTGGTTCGAATCGCATGGAGGGCAAGCTTTATTTTTCATGTTTCCTACTCAAAAGTCTCAAAATCCATGCAAACTGGAATCTCAGAATTTATAGTTTCAAAAATCATATAAGCCACATAACCAGTATAGTAGTTAGCGTCATTGGCTGCCGTGCAGAAGGACCCGGGTTTGAATCCCGGAGAAGACATGGATGTTTGTAAATGTTTAGTGTCCGTGCGGCATGTGAGCACTCTAAATATGCGGCGAGCCAAAAGTCCTTTCGAGAGGTTGATGGTAGGGGAAGAGGAGAGTGAGAGACCCTCGGCCCCGTCACCCCATCAAAAGTGTGGGGGGGGGACTGAGCTAAGTCACACCGTCACCCGTAAGGTGCTCAAGGCTGTTGTCAACGACAGGTGTAATCTTGCGGGAGAAAGTAAATAGTTATTACATTCCTCTCTCCGAACTCTCGTAGTGTAAGTGGTTAGAACATCGAGTTAACAAATAGTGGATACACATATAGAAACAGCGCCGAGTGTATACTTGATTTTTTATGTCTTCTATTCGAAATGCCTAATGGACATAGTACGAAGCTATATTGTTTTGTACTATATCTTCACTGTAGCAAATACTGCATTGCTAGATATTGCTGATAACCTATAGCTCACTGGTGACCAACGTTTTTGACAATTTTCAAAGACTACACGTTTCATGGGTATCGATATCTTTCAGTTATGGTTTACGGTGCTCTTCTACTTAATATAATTTTAACAAAAATTTACTGCCTTGCTCTAGACAAATACCTATGGATACTCCCAGTATCTACTCCAAGTACTCTGTGATAGAGACTGATCACTTTGAAAAAATCTCAAATAGTACAATTCAGTTAAATTTTATTTAAAAAATTTATTGTTGTTGTTGGGTCTTATTTCACTTGTCTGACAGTAACATCAGAACAAGCCTATGAAATTCATCCCGTCAAGAAGTGGAAGCTGTGCCTGTTGTTGGCAAGAGCCTTGAGCACCATACAGGTGACAAAACGACTTTCCGCCCCCAATTTTTATGGAGAGTACCCCGGAGGCACAGGTTCTAGGGTCATACATCCCTCTTCCTCTACCATTAACCTCTCCAGGGAACTTTCGGCTCGTCGCATATTTAGAGAGCCCCCATGTGGCATGGACACAAATATTTACAAAACCCCATGCCATTCTCCGGAATTCGAACCGGGCCATTCGGTACGGCAGTCGGCGTCGCTAACCGCTATCCCGGTTGGGTGGCATTTAAAAACTGTATTTATCTTTTTTAAACCATTCCATACCACTGACTCTTAGTGACCAACAACCTCTAGGTCCTTACTGATCACCAACCTTGACAGGCACTGATGACGTTCCTTAATTAAATTTTCCTTGAAATTTCAATGAGTTAGACAGTATTTAAAACGAAGGTTTGGGAGTGTAAGACAGAGCCTGTTTCTACCTGACGCCGCGGTACTAGGTTTCGTCAGCTCTGATAAGATTGTAATCCTTCGGTTTTGCATTATTGCGGCCGTCATCTAATTGTTACGTCTGTGAGGAACTTTGAACCAATTTAGAGTTTAAAATCGATTGTGTAGTCTTTGACTACTAGGATTAGTTTTAAATTTGAATTTGTCTGTTGTTTTAAGTTACATCGCCACAAATGGTGGTTGATAGCATCAAGCACAAGAAGTGAGTTTATGTTCGAGTTCTATTTTAATAAATAGGTTGTTTTAAAGCTTTTCAAGACTGTGCTGTTACTTTTTTGTATACCAGTTTATGCAAGCCAAAAAGGTCGAATTTCATAATATAATTTATAAAATACCCAACTGATTTATTTTGATGAATCTTTTTTGCATTATTATGGCTAATAAAAGAAATTTCCAGCTCCGTATATTTCTTAAACTGGTACGTAATCTTTCCCTGACTCTGTTTGTTTTAAATTTGTTCATGTTATAATTTTGCAGTTTTTCATGACGAAAACATATTTTTCTGAATTGTCAAAGAATACCATAACACTTCCAAATTTAAATTTAAGATCAATTTTGATCATACACAGAAATGAAAAATAAACTCTATTTGGTTTATTTTATCACAACAAATGAAGGTATTTTTCGCTGTGGAAGCAAATACTCAGATTTTGTCATAACATAAACATAGAATTTCGTATACTAATGTTCCAAACCCATTTTATTTTTCCTAAACTAAATATTTTAATATCCAGGAGCTATTTTGTCTAACATATAGTCACTCCCAATCTGCCTAATACAGTAAATATACTAATGTATATGGATCCTGTTTCAACTAGTAATTTAGTAAATTTCAAAACAAAATGTCCTTTAAATATAGGACTATAATTGGTATTTTTCATAGGCTTAAAAGTATAATACCAAAGCACGTACTTTCCTGGGAAAAGAGAATTAAAAATAATTCTGTATGAAGAGTTTAACTTAACAAATAGAATGCGAAATTACAGCTTGGAATTATGTGAAGAATTTAAAAAAAAAAATGTTTAGGAAATCGTTCATGTGTTTCGTAAAGATTTATAATAACATTAAAGACAGACAATCTTGGCTACTAATTACGGATTACAAGTATGTTGATGTACATCCGTATTTTCAGTCAAAGTTTTTCTATACCTTAAGAGGAATTCTTTTTTGTGGCCCCAAGAAAACAGTTCCTTCGAAACCGATGCGTAAAAAGAAATCTTTCTTTTCAAAGCAAAGCCTTTTGTATACTCCAGTAATGTTCAAGAAAAGCGTGTGCTTATTCTTCCATAGTTAATTTTACATACTGCTTGGTCTTTAAGCATTCTCGCCAATTTTAAAAATTCCTCAATTCAACAGGGTCTTAGAAAATGTTAGCCATTTTCTAAAATGCTTGCATTTTACGCATACTACTATGTACAACTGCTCTGATTTTCAAACGTCTCATTCAAACTTCTTCTAATTTTATTTTTTCATAAGGAGTGTAAAATTTTTACAAATGTAAGTATGGGAACTGGGAGACGGCATTAGAAGTTAGATTTCGTTATTTGTCGAAAAGTGAATTTTTTTTTTTTTTTTTTTTAAATTGACGAAAAACGAATAGTTTCGACACTTAAAGCATCTCTGTAATTGGAAGTATATGAATGCCAGTGACTGGGAAAGAAAAGGCGGGGTAAGGACTTTAAACCCAGATAATGGAATTGGTGATAGATATATAGCTATATGTTCGGTCCTGCCGATTGGATTAAAAAAGTGATGTTCACAGATAGATATTGTAGCAGTCCCATTTATGAAATTTCAACGTTCTACGGCTAATCATAAGTGAGATACATACATATATACGTAAGTACAGACCTCACGAAAAAAATCCATTTTGAATTAATTTTAAATCCATTTTACAATTGATTTTGAAAACAAAATTCTTTATTCTGTCCGTATGTTTAGGCATCACGCAAAAAAATTGTCCAAATTGATTCGGGAACGGTCAAATGGATATTTATGTTGAATTATTATGATACCCGAAATATTTCGCTATGACAATAATTTCCTTTACTTCATACAAAATGGTAATTAAAAAAATAACTAATTCGAAGTTCAAAATTCGGGTATTGACGTGCACATGACACAAGACTACGTGCGAGCAAAATTAGGTAGCTGTAGGTCCTACAGTTTATTTCTAAATACGAGAAATAAACAAACATATATGATGCATACATACATGATACAATGAAAAAAATATATTTCTAGCACGCGAGACTGTATGGGAAATTCTGAACATGTGCTCCTTTTAAAATTATGTTACGATATTGCTATTGACCTGAATTTTATGGTTAAGTGCGAAGAACACGATATTTAATAAATAAAGGTAACGCACAAAACGTTAAAAAAAAACGCCCCTTTGGGCGTAATGTAAAATCTGAAAGCTTTCATATTTTATTTTTTCAACAAATACATGTACGTTTCGAGAGGATTTGAGTTAATGCCACATTGTACTAAAAATATTTAAAAACAGCATATCTTTAGAATTGACAGTGTCGATAGACAGTGAGTGAGTGAGTGCACCGCTATGATGGCTTCCGACCACGGACATGAACCAAACGGAATTATATACCATCACGGCGGGGAAGACTCCAAAGTAACCAGGTTGAATATTACATACTAATAACAGTTTTTACATATTGATAACTGCAGGCACTAAGCGTTATTCTGGTTATCTGCTTTAAGTTCTGAACATTTGAAACGTAATATTATTCACGGTTGTTTCTGCTTAGGCAGCGTCTTGAGATTTTCTCTATTTTATCAAGGGCTATTCTGTTTTTGAGTGTGTTAGACGTCCACATTGCCGAGGCACAGTCCGCTGGTTTCTTCAAGTGTCAGGTTCTTGTTATGTACACAATGAAAGTAATAATAGTCCGTGTCGCCTTCCTCTCCGCATTCGCAGAAAGGAGTATTCCTAAGTCTGAATCTGTTCAGGTATACTGGGAATGGTCCATGACCTGTCAAGAACTGTGTTAGGCTAGCACAGTTATTTCCATGTTAACTTTTGGCAGTAAGCGAAATGTCCTTTGTTCTACCCTCTGCCTCTGTCCATCTACTTTGCCAATTTTGTAGCAGACTCGTCAAAGTTGTTCGCTTAATATGAGACGAAGGAAGTTTAGTTGGCCTTTCTAATATATCCGTGCAGTTGGCTGCCTGCTTGGCCAGTAGGTCTGTAGCTTCATTGCCTTGAATCCCTATGTGAGCGGAAACTCATTTTAAAGTGGGAAATTGCCAAATAGGCATTGTCAGAAGCTGTTTCTGAATTCGGTATACCAAAGGACTCCGGCTGTTTTGACTTGCGATAGCCGCCAGACTTGATGCCGAATCACGGAATATGTTGATAGACAGTGTCGCGAGCTGGAGATAAAAATGTTTTTATTCAAAATTGTCTAAGATATACATGAATTTATATATTGGAGCGTTTTGAAATTTGGCATATATGTTTTAAGCGATGATAACGCCAGACGTGTTTTACGCACTTTGTTAAAATTATTTCAAAGCATGAAGGATGACTTTTTTCCCTCTCGTATACAATGAAAACCAGTAATATAAAAAAAATTAAAGTCAATTCCTACTTAGGTCAACAAAGAAAAATTTTTTAAATACCAAAAAAAAAAAAAAAAAAAGAAAAAGGTTTCATATTTTAAATTACGTCCACAGGGGCGTTTTTTTTTTTTTTTTTTAATGTTTTGTGTGTTACCTTTATTTATTAAATATCATGTTCTTTGCACTTAAACCATAAAATTCAGTTCAATACCAATGTCGCAAAATAATTTTAAAATGAGCCTATCTTTAGAATTTCCGATACACAGATCCGCGCGCTGGAGATAAAAAGGTTTTTCTTTTCTCCCGTAGAGTGCTGCCATTGCTCGCTTTGAAATCCTTGATTTTGTTAATAAAAACTTCGTTAAAGTTTTACAAAATATGAAATCGATAATGAAATATATTCCAAATTTCAAATTTGGTCTTCCACATGCCCATATTCGCAGTTAGATTACGTCATTCAAAATTCGATTTTATGTATTGTTGTTTAATTACAATGCGAGAAATATACATACATTTATGCAGATTTTTCATTACTTAATTTCTTCAAATATAATGCAGGACTCTAACATTTGGTGGCAACACTTTGAAAAGTGAAACGACCATTTATAGTGATTCAACGCAAAATCGCAAAACGAAAACAATAGTCCTTTCAGGAACAAAGCCCCTTTGGACAAATTTCAAAAAAATAAAAATAAATAAATAAATAAATAAATAAAATAAAAATAAATAAATAAATAAATAAAATACAAAAAATAACAATAATAATAATAATTAATTAAAAAAATAAATAAATAAACATTTTTAGCATTTTTAATATATGAAAAACTGTATTAACACCAAATGTCATCCACTACAAGTTTAAAAAATGTATTTGAACTTGAATGGATGAATAAAGAGTATTTTATTAACGACTGAAAGATTTGAACAAGCTATAGGGAGAGTGTGAACTAAGTGTGTGTGTGTGATTATGGCAAAGCCTCGAGGGCTATCTGCCTAAGAGGAGGGATGCCTTCCTGGAGGACTTTCTAAGGGAAACTGGCTCGTATACACGTTACACATGGGGAAAACCACGAAAACGCCCATGCAGCCAGCCCGTTCGCGGGACTCGAACCTCGGACCGAACTACCAGTGTTCAGCGACTAAACCGCTCGGCAGCTGGTGGGCTGAGTGCGAACTAAGAGTAGGAATTTAAAAAGGGGTAAAGAAAATAGGTTGCTATAAATTAAGAAGTTCGCCAAGCGAATTATTCTTCGCGCAAACTGTATGTGTGTTGTACGCACATGTTAAATTGCTTAAGTTCACGCCGGGAAATAATGTTATGAATCTTACTTCACGGCACCAATGTTATATAGATTACCGTGAGAATTCAATCCAACCAAAAAATTACTTATCTGGTAAAGACATCTTGACCAATGTTATATCTTAAATTCATATTATGTTAAATGTTAAATATGAAACTACTTGCCGTGAAAAGGTTTCTACTTCCTCTTAGGGAGGAAAACTAAACTCTTAAGAATTTGCCAACTAACAAAAATTTTAGTGATCGTATAGTGAAACGTGTACAGCATTTTTGCGTTGTGAAAAAAAATGCATCCCGGGACCGCGCCGTGAGAGGATCGAAAACATAAACATATACAAGAAATATAGGAAAAAACATATTAAATATATAAAGAAAACATACTGTAAGAGGTTCCAGATTAAATATCAGTTTATTCAATTACATCACAATAAGAAAAATCTTAACCTCATCTGAGAGTCTTTTCATTTAAATTCAAAAAAAAAAAAAAAACTTAAGGTTTGTCTGGTAATTTAAAAGAAAGGAAAGGGAAACAATTTAAGGCATGAGAGTTAAATTTTAGATTCGACGTTGGTTTTTACTGCTAAGGACGTTTTTGAAAAGCTTGCCTAAAGTTCAAACACACCAAAAAAAATAAAACTTATCTTGAGGGGACATCTTGAAGTGGAGGACTCGTATCTTATCAAGCGTTGATGTCGGCCGGGCTCATCTTGACACTGGTTCTAAAAGGGTCGGCGCCAATTCCCACTGGAGAACAGAAACAGGAGCACTGCTGCCCAGGACGGCTATCCGCTTGGTCCTGAAAGTCCTATGTCAACACGCAGGTAACTCGTTCAAATTTCGCCTCTTTACCAGCACGCCGCAAGGAAGAGGGTTTTCAGCCTCAGGTCAGAAACGTTTTTTCTAGGCAATTACGGCTCGCCTGTTCTTACTCATCCCAAGAGCAAGCTTCACGAGTAACGTCCCAAGTAAGTTCCACCCGCCAGTCAGTAAGAGAGAGAATCCAACTCGAATTTCCTTCAAGCCAGTTTTCAAGAGCGACGTCCACAAGTCCAGCAAGCCCGAAAGTCAGCGAATCCAAGCAGTGAGTCTCGCCTCTTAACCAAAACGCGGCCGGGGAGCATATTTGCCGCTCCCCGCCGGAAATCATCTCTCGTAGTCAATTACATTTATCTCCAAGCCAGTTTTCAAGAGCAACGTCCACTAGTCCAGCCAGCCCAAAAATCAGTGAGCCCGTAAGTCTAGCAAGCCCGAAAATCAGCGAGTCAGTCAGAGAGTGAGCCAAAAAAAGTGTGTATCCAACTCGAATTTCCTTCGTCTCCTTCCCAAAACGGGCTCCCACTATGGCTTCACTTATCGCCCCCTTAATTATGGCAAAATCTTCGTTTTCAACTCCAGAATGCGGAAATAAGGGTGATCGCGCATACGCGCCCTTCTTCACTTAGCCAACAACCGGACCCTCAATCGCCAAAAACCTGAATGACTTACATTGAAAGACAAGTAGCAACCTTTGACCTTTCCGTCACGTACTTTCCTCTCTTAAGGTCAACTAACAATGAAAATTCTTTCTCGAACATTCTAAAGCGCGCGAAATCATGACTTGGCAAAAATTGCCTCCCTTTCCCTGCTTCTTTCACAATGAATAAAAGTTTGTACAAGATTTACAAATAGAGGAAAATAAATAATACTCTTTTAAACTAAATAATATTTCCAGAAGCATCTGTTTTTCCCCAAAATTAAAGCCTTAAAATAAATAATTCATAATCAAATAAAAATTAAGATTTCCATAAATCATAAAATCATTCACATAGTTTTTATAACGCTATCAGATAATTTCTCTACATAACACACACATATGTACGTATCTATGCGTTATACGTACATGAACATGCATGACATGAATACATCCATCCATCCATACATTTCTGAAACCGTTTCCGATAACAGAAGAGTATTTCAAAAAGCTTAGTTCTCTCCGAGCGCTTGACGAGTTGACGTCAATGTTAACATATTAAAAAAAATAAATAAATAAAATATTGGAGACAAATCATTGGGGATTCAAAACAATGGTTAAACGCTAGATAGGACACGGGTATGTTAGCTGGCTATTTTAATTTAAAGCATTATTCGATTCATTAGAGAATAAGGGGCATATTAGTTCCAATGTAAAAGCATAAAAACAATTCGATTTTTTGGCTCATTGTGAACTCTTAAAAGCAAAAATTTATACTGTAAATATTATTTTCCAATTTGTTTAATGTTTTCTTTTTTAGCCTTTCTCTAAATGAATGAATCTTTCAATGAAAATGGGAGTCCAAGATAAGTTACATTCACCATTAGTATACGTTACGTTCACCAGCGATTGAAACTGAAAGGATATATTGAGTTAAATTGCGAAAAAAAAATGAAATCAGCAACAAAATAATCAATAAAATATATTTATTTCACTTCACTTTTTTTTATTTACTTTAGAATCTGACAGATGAAACAGGCAGTATTCCTGGAAATAGAAGCCGTTCCTAGTTATATTTCAAAGCAACAAAAAAATAATACAAACACTCGAATAACAAAATTATTTTTAACTGTTTAGTTTTCTTACTTCATCTCAAATTTAATGACTTCCCTCATTATGAGTCGAGGTCAAAGATTTTACATAGAAATGTAGTATTTTTTTTTTTTTTTTTTTTTTTTTTTTTTTTACGTGAGCGTTTTATAGCTGAAATGGAAGGGTCATAACCTCGTCTGACGGATGGCGCTAAAATAAAACTCGTTCCTCGGAGATTTAAGCAAAGTACATTTATGTTACTAAAGGTAATTTGATCAGTGTTTAACCTAAATTGTTAACTAGATGTTGCAAACTAGCTTAAAATTCAGGACGTTTACGTAATGGTGAATATCTAATAATTTACATCAGAGGTAGCCAACTCCTTTATAAATCAATGCCAATTTAGACGTCAAGACAGGAGATATCAGGATCACCTGGAGATAAAGTTCGAATATCAGTGTTTTCGGTGAATATCCAATAAATCCTAAGCATTCGAATTTCCTCCGACAATTTTTTAATCGGCAGTAAGTTGCATAAACAATTTCTACGCTATTTTCCATTAGACTTTCGGCAAAAATACACTTCTAGATATTCCTGTTCCAAACATCTAAACAGAAATTCAAACTGTCTAAATTTTGTTATTATCCTAACTTTTGCTGGATTACTACAGTATGAGAAATGGTTGTTCCCCGAAGTTGCATAATTCGTTGCCTGTCAATGCCGACAAACAATTTATATGCCGAATGATCTTTTTTCACAAGCGTGCTATTTAATAAAGAAGCGTTATGTATGTACAGTATTTTGCATAAAAGTACTGTCCAGTTGGTTTGGTTTGGTTTATGTGATTACGGCAAAGCCTCGAGGGCCTTCATGGAGGACCTTTCTAAGGGAAATTGGCTTGTATACACATTACACATGGAGAAAACAACGAAAACGCCCTAAAGTTAACACTTTAATTGATGCAATACTGGGAACTCCCTTCAGAAAAACAGTTAGTTCCTCCTCCTCCTCCCCTCCGATCTACACTTCTGTGTAAATTCCTTTTTTGGCATGGCTTGCAAAGATTTGATCTGGTTCTCCTTATGCCCGCTCTGAACGTCTCTTTAGAAACTGACTCGAGGTAAATTCTCCTGAACTGAGTCACGTTTGTAAGTTCCTTTTCTTCAATCGAATAATCACTTTTAATAGTTTCCCAGACCTCAGAAAAACTATAAATTTCGCTACGTTACGACATAAAATTAATTTTCTGGTTGCTTAAATAGTTGATTACATCTTTCATATAACGGTTGGTAACTGACAGCGGACAAGACAAAGTATCCTCATTTTGAGAATAATATTTGATTAAAGGAATCAAACCTTTTTGTAATACATTGCTTTAAATAAACGAAAATATTTATACAGCTTCATGTTAAAAACAGTGTGAGAAACATTGTCTTTTCTACTATGACTTTCCATACCTTTATTTTTTATGCTAATTTTGTTGCTGAACGTTTTTTGTGCTCGGGCACAGAATTAGGAAATGTTGAATTTTATTTAATATACTAGTCCGCTCACTGATAATATGCTAATTGCTTTAAATATCCTTACTATTTAATGCTTATCATTTAATATTTAATTAATTTGAACCTTACCCTCATTTAATAACTAATCCTTACTATTTCATTAATATACTAAAACTACCATTAGAATCAAACATAAAATATGATTCATAATTCATGATGAGTTTTTACCCACTTGCAAATGAAATCAGTTCCTTATAAATTTTACGTTCCACTCCTTACATTTTACATTTTTTCCTATTTTGAAACCATTTTTCATTATAGCATTTTTAGCTTCTATTTTCCTTAACTCTGTGAACTGTTGATTTTGTATTCGAACAATTTTACGAATAAAAATGAACAGTCATTCAATTTTGATTCATATCAAATATGCCTGTGCTCTTCGCGTAACTTTAAATTTCAATAAATGATTCCTTTTGATACTTTATAAAGCATTTTCTCTCTGCCCCCTTTCTTCATGCCTCAGTGATACAACGGTAGCACACTCGGCGCGTATTCGAGAGGTCCAGGTTTGAGTTCCGACGAGGGCATTGCACATTTCTCACGTCTCCTGCTTCAAAGAAATCCTAATGTCTCTACAACTTAATTAATTTTGTTACATTTATATACTGTAATTTTGTTTTTCCTTTGTAAGGCTTTATGTTAATTAACCAGTTCTCTTATTTTTTAACCTGCATTTTCGCTTTTACTTTCTTCTACTCCCACCAAGATGTAAAATAGTAAATATATTTAAGGGCAGAATTCTTAAATTCGAAAAAGAACTCTTGGAAGCTGTCGCTAACCGTCACCCTGTTGTTCCTCCATGCGACTGAATTACTTAAATCCGCTTTTGCTTTGTTAACCGTTATTGTTTCGTCAAAGATTGAGGACAGAGACAAAGCTTAGCAGGCGCGCTTTTTATTTAATATTTATATGTAACTTGAACATTTGTTCTAAACTTCCCTCAAACTGCGGAGATTCGATATTTTGTTATGAGTTTGTGTTAGTCTACTTAGCATTTGTGACGGAATGATAAATCGTTTAACTGCTTTACGTTTCTGGAAGCTAACATTTAGAGAAGTATGGAAGCATACTATTTTGTTCTTTATAGTTTTCGTTAAATGAGGTGTCATTTTATAAATGAATCCAGCATTTAAATAGCCTTCGCTATGGGCCCCTGAAAAAATTCGAATATTTATCTTAATTACTGTTTAACTCCTACATTAATTAATGAACTTATGTAACTGTTTCGTCGATATCCATGACGCTCTTCATGAGTAATAAAATATCATTTAGTTATATACTGCATGTTTTTAGTATTGCCTCTTTTCCTGGTACACTTCCTCCGCTCAATTTCCCCGTAATGGTAATGCGGGAAATATTTGTCGGGTTATTCATGAATAGGCTTCGACAATTGTGGGAATTTTCACTACTTTTCCCAAAATTTTGCATTTTTTCCCGCGGTAAAATTACTGCTCTAATTATAATTTATTAGAAATAAGTTTATTTATCACACTTGCAGCATAAATAAACCTTTTTAGAAAATATATGGGGAGGTCAAAAAGTTTTTGTCTGAGGGCACCGCTACAACGTATATGCAAATTATCGCGTCGCCCATGCGGGTCTAAGCACCGATATCTTGGCAAAGTCGTCGTCTGAGTTCAAAGACTCAGCTTGGAATTGCCGCTAGAGGGGACAACACACAGCGGACATTTGAGGAATATTACCGAACAGCCAAAAAAAGGTGTAGGAAATGCTCGAACGTTAGTAATGTTGCTGTTATGACCAGATGCGTCCAAACTGAACCAAACTACTGTTATTCGCTTTTTGGCTGCCAGAGGTCAAAAACCGATAGCCATTCATTACAGAATGAAGAATATGTATGGAGAAGCATGCCTGTCAAAAACCACCGTTGTGGAATGGTGCTCTATGTTCAGTGCTGGTCGCAATTCGAATCAAGATACAAGTCTATCTGAGAGGCTGTCTACATCCATTGCAGACAATAACAAGCGGGCAGCTGATGATGCGATTAGGGCCGTAAGTCGCATATCCATTTGTGCGCTCTCGAAGGATCTCGGCAAATAAACATTATGAGCCTGGACACAGTGTTCGAAAGATAGTTTATCTCCGAACAAAGTTCTTTACTAAAAATTTGAGAAATCTCCCAACAAAGTTCTTTACCGAGCCACTATATTCAGCAGTCTCAGAAAACAATTTAGTACATCAGATATAATAGCTGATAAATAAACATCATGAGCCTGGACACAGTGTTCGAATGATAGTTTATCTTAATAAAAGTCTCATAAAAAAGTTTCAGATTCATCTTAACCCTTAGAAAACCGAAGCCTTTACTAACCTGTATGCTTAAAATACCGAAACGCCCGTCTCCGTCCATTACCCGTTCCGTCCGTTTCCTCCCCTTCCTTTCTACTTCCTAAGAAAGGAGTTTCCTTATAGAAAAGCTTTCTGCAATAAACTGATACAAATACATTTGGGAAAACTGCACCTGATACTGCATACCTTAGGGGAGGGAGAAAAGCAACATCGCAGTATCGGTCGTTTCGGGCGGCTGTGGTCGGTTTAATGAAGAACTGACTGTCTCGGTCGTTTTAGCCTCCAAAGGATTAAAAGTGTTCAGTTTTGGTACTTTTACTAAAGCTTAGAACTTACTTTTTTTTTTTTTTTTTTTACTTTTTAAAAATATTTTAGATTGGATTCAGTTTCAATGTTTAAAGTTTAACTGTTTTAGTTCTCAAACTTTTTTTACCAAATCATGTTATTAAAATGATTCAAGAGTTTTAATTATTTATATATTTTTATTTGCTAAATTTCATATGTCTTCTTAAATAGCGTAAAATATCGCAGATTATGGATGTAACTCAAAGAGTAAACTCTAAAACACAATTCTGAATTCAAGATTCACTCATTTAATTCTCAACTTGACTAGTATCCGAAGTAACTGATTCGTTTTCTCTTCTAACCTTATTTTATATAGGTTTGGCCGGTCTTCTGGAAGCTTCGGGAAAAATCGCTTTTAATACTTCAAAATTGAGTTTTTCTTGAAACTTCTAAAAGTCGCCAAGTTGGTGAGAAATCACCAAATGTTACGACTCTAAATACCAAATGTTACGAATGCAGCAAATATTGTCGCTTAGCCTCCTCAGGAGAGCATTTTGCGCACAGTACAGTTCTACATGAGCTATTTTTGATCATTTAAACGTTAGATTCAAAATGGCAAGAGCCCACCAGCGGCCGAGCGGTAAAGTCGCTGAATACTGGTAGTTCGGTCCGAGGTTCGAATCCCGCGAACGGGCTGGCTGCATGGGCGTTTTTGTGGTTTTCCCCATGTGTAACGTGTATACGAGCCAGTTTCCCTTAGAAAGTCCTCCACGAAAGGCATCCCTCCCGTTAGGCAGATAGCCCTAGTGTGCTTTGCCGTATTCTCAATACACACACAAAATGGCAAGATCTACAATTCTGTACATGAAATAATCAATTATATAAAAATACGTGTCCACGAATTTAATTACACAAAATTAAACCCTAAAATGGAAAGAAACGTTATAACAATAAAATATATTCAAATATTTTTGGAAACTGCAATATTACTTATTTTAATTTACTAATATATTTTAAATAAATAAACGAGAAAATGGATTAGATTATCTGATTTTGGCAAAATTTTCTATCGATATCTATCTGCCAGTGGAAAGAGTTGTGTTCGAGGAAGACTTTCAGATGAGAATCACGTGCTCAAGCTACCAACCTGTAAACCCACAGAAATAGACTTAAGATGAATATCAGAGATTAACGGCTTAATGTATATGACCTCTGGCTGAAAGTTTGGAAACCAGTGCTGGAATTAAGGCAAGGCAGAATAGACGGGGGCAATTCCTCTTTAGGGGAGAATTTCAGGGGGGGGGACACGGTCAGACTATATATATACTTGTTAGTAATTTAACTTTAGTTTATGAATTTAAAAAACAACTTGCTTTCATATTTCGGTATTTATCAAAATTTTTTGTACCTTTTTGTTTCTTAATTTATAAAAACATGTTAAAAATAATCTAAATTGAAATATATATAAACCTATTTTTCAAGTTTGGGAAAGGGGAAGGCAATGATCCTATAGCAATAGTGAAAGAAATCTTCTGATCTGGAACTTATTCAAGGAGCCGATTCACAGTACTGAGCGAATTTACTCCGGTTCCATAAAATAGATTTGTAGCTCTTTTACAGTTCACCGAGAGCTCTTGTTGGAAATATGCCAAGAATATTGATCTACTATTCGTTCACAAACCATTTCACTTTACTAGACGAGCGAGTCCCTGATATGTGAAAAGAGCTGTTATTGGTAGCGTGCTATGTTAAAAGTGAGTTTAATTTTTATAACTTCATAGCTTTTCGCAAAATTTTTATTCCAGAATTCCATTGTTAGCTCTGTGAAGAGAAGAGATTTAGAGAATTTCTAAACTACAGGTGACAGGTGACGGAGGACGGAGACGCCTGGTGTTTAACATAGGTAAACATGCGTGTGTCCCGCGCCCCCCTTGTATCTAAGAACAACTCCCGGGGGCTCTGTGAGGCTGTTCAGTTCGGGGAGTTAGCGTTTGATTGAGTCAATTCTTCCGATAACACTTCTCTTTCGATTCTTTTCGCTGTTCGCTCTATCCTCGCTAATCTTACTTCTCGTTCGATTCTTTCTGCTCTTCTCTCAGGCCTTACTGACCTTTCTTATTTCACTCATCGTTCCAGATCTTTTTCTTTGGGATTATTTAATCAAACTATTATTGATTTAAAACCATTTTAAAGGTAAAGAATTCATTGTTTGTAGGGTTTATATTTATTTTAACTAACATTTATTTTAAGTTTAAACTATCTTTCCTGTCAAGCCTTACTTTCCCCTGGAACTGCCAATGCCAGAATATGTAAATTTTAGTAGAACGCGCAAGGATTCAAATTATCAGCGGAAGTATTATGATTTAAATAGAAAGAAAACGAGTTCGGTGTGTGATATTCTTACTTCACGAGCGCGGAGGTAGCGAGAAATTGAAGAACCCCGCGTTTCGGCCTATGTGCTTGGCGGGAAGTAGTGTTAATCGTTCAAGTGAGCTTCAAGTCTGCTGAATTAGCAGCGGTGTTGTAAAACGCGATGAGTTAGTTATTTTAGAGAGCCTCGTAGTTAGAGTCTTGTCTTTAGTTTCTTTTCAGGTTATTATTTTTATTTGACCGCCGAGTTGGCGCAGTCTGTGAGCGTCAAGAGCACGCAATTGTAATTTATTACGTTGAATAAAAAGGGACTTAAACCCTTCACAAGACTCTATCTTTTATACAGTTTTCACAGTCACCCCTTGGTTGCGTGCAAGTTGGAGGCGCGCAACGTTACATTGGCGCCCGAACAATTATCGAACTGAAATGGCCGAAAATTGGATGGAAACCGCTGGACAACACCAAGAAATGACAAGCCAGTTAGAAGGATTTGGATACCTGGTCCAGACTTTGAGAGCGTCAATCAAGCCAAACGTCCATTTCGACGGAAAAAATTCGGTGGCGGTATTTCTAGAAGCTCTAGAAAACCACTTTCAGCTCTACCCTGTTCCTGAAAGACAAAAAGTTGCCATCGCCACATCAGTACTAAGAGGACAGGCCGCGCTATGGTGGAAAAATATAGGCAAATTTTTATTAGGGGAATTTGGAAGCCAGACATATACATTTGAAAATTTCAAAAAAATCGTTAGTAAAGGCCTTCCCCATAGTGAAAGATCGCGCACGGCTGGAAGCCGAACTATATAGTTTCTATCAACGGGATATAGCAGAATTGACGGACTTTATTCTACGAAAAATCAAGCTAACGGATATGCTGTATGGAAAGAAACCCGATGCGGAGATTATTGAAATAATATTACCAAGATTGTTACCCGCTGTTCAAGACTACTTTGAAATTAGAAACCCAAGCACATTGCAGGAACTCTTCGAATTGGCGGTGAAGTTTCAAAATCGCAGAATAGCGAAAAAAGCGAGAGGGGCAACGTATTCTCAAAGTACCCGAAGGAAATCTTCAAATGAGGAAACCAGAAATGGAAATCGCTCTTATGGGGGAAAGAGCTATCAAGCTAGCTCATCGAAACTCGAAGGTCAAGGCCCAAAAAGAAAATTTGAAAATAAACATCCGCGTAACCAGAAGACACAGATTGAAAGGAAAGCTTTAAACGAATAGAGGGGCCTGTGAAAGGGAGGGTCCAGACCCCGGAATTTTTAAAAAAACCCTCAAATAGACATTTAAATACGGTCATCGTAAAAAACTCACAGCTACCAATTATACAAGTCCTGGTTAACGATGTACCAGTAGAAGCCCTCATCGATACAGGAGCAGAAGGAAATTTTATGAGTGAAAATTTCTTCAAAAAGAATTTTTATAGGGTACGATTATTTAAAACCAAAAATACGGAAATTATAGCGGCGCAAGGAAAAACATGTCACTGCATCGGGAAATTATCATTAAACTTACAGGTAAAAGAGGAAAGTCTCAAAGTATTAATTTTTGTGGTGAAAGATCTGCAAAACTCTCTTATTTTAGGTATGGAGTTTTTAAGGGCCGCGAGGGCCAAATTAAATTTTCAAGATAGTTCCGTGGTGTTGGAGATGGACCAGAGGGTGGTGGAACCTGTGGAGACACCGCAATTGGACCTTAGCCATCTGAATGACCATGAAAGTAAAGCAATACAGCAAGTGGTGAGTAATTTTTCTCATTTGTTTTCAGAAAAACCAGGAAACTGCCAAATTCAGTTACGCACAAGATTCAATTAAATGCCGAAAAACCTTGTAGGACTAAACCTTACCGGTATGACAAACAAAAAGACGTAATCATCGAAGAACATATTCAGGAGATGTTAAAGAATAAAATAATAACGCCCATAAATAGTGAGTACGCGAGTCCAGTCGTACTATGTAGGAAAAAGAACGAGTTTCCTCCTTCGGATAAAAGAGCTTGGAGGTTTGCTATTGATTACAGAAAACTAAATAGTATTACCAAATTTCCAGTTTACCCTTTGCCGGTTATAGACGAGATCATTAGACAGATCAAATCGACAAGATATATGTCTACTTTGGACTTAACGTCTGGCTACTATCAAATAGCTATGAGACCCGAAGATATACATAAAACCGCGTTTATAACAAAATCGGGCACTTATGCATTTTTACGCATGCCTTTTGGGTTGTGTGGGGCCCCATCAACATTCCAGAGAGCTATGGACATTGTTCTAAAGCCTGTCCTAGGAAAGTCAACTTTAATTTATCTAGATGATATAATTATAACGAGTAGTACGTTGGAACAACACATTAATGATCTAGAACAAGTTTTTAAATTATTAAAAGAGGCCGGTCTTACAATTAACGCCTCAAAATGCAAGTTCGCAACTAAAGAACTTAAATATCTTGGTTATAAAATTTCGCAAAAGGGTATAGAAACGCAAGATTCAAAAATAAAAGCTATTAAGAATTTCCCACCGCCCAACACCGCCAAGAAACTTTCGTTTTTCCTTGGATTATGTTCTTACTATCGATCTTTCATAAAAGATTTCGCTAATATTGTTGAACCACTCTTAGTAATCAAAAGAAAAAGGGCTAAATTTACGTGGACAGCGGGAGCTAACACAGCTTTTGAAAGATTAAAAGAAGCGCTTATTAATGCCCCTGTTTTAAAATTCCCTGAGGGGGACGAAAACCTGGAAATTGCAGCAGATGCGTCAGACTATGCGGTGGGTGCGGTTCTTATGCAAAATAACCATCCGCTGGCATTTTTTAGTAAAAGGTTGAATCAGTCACAAAGGAATTATACAGCTACAGAAAGAGAAACATTAGCCGTATTAATGGCTGTACACAAATTTCGAGTTTATTTCGGCAAATCGCCAGTAACAGTCTTTTCGGATCATGCGGCTGTTGGTAGACTTTACTCGGGGAAAAACCTAACGCCCAGGTTAATAAGATGGGCTTTAAAACTCCAAGAATATAATATCACAATAAAATATAAACCGGGTAAGGAAAACAATGTAGCTGACGCACTTTCTCGTATAAAACTGGACGATGAAGGAAATGAACTTAAATGCGCTGTGTTGACTTCAAAAATTTTAGATTCTAGAGATACGGTTATTACTGAACTGAAAGCTGATCCTGAATTTGGAAATATCTATGCTTATTTGAAAGACCCCGAAAGCTTCGAGCACACAGATATCGATGTGATAAGAAATAGAGCAAAAAACTATGAAATAATAGATAATTTATTATTCTATACGAAAACAACAAAGGAAAATCTTGAGTATAAACCAGTCATCCCAGCCTCGCTTCGATTAAGCATTTTGAAGGAGTTGCACGAAGCAAAAACAGCGGGCCATTTAGGGGTCAGAAAGACTTTAAAAAGGGTACGCGAGGCGGTATATTTCCCGCAATTATACAAAATAATAACGGCGTATGTCAGGTCCTGCAATCAATGTCAGTTAATAAATGATATTAATTACAGCCTTCCGGGTACTTAAATAACATTCGCGCTACATTTCCGAATGAAATTTTAGGCATAGATCTTCTTGGTCCCTTCCCCTAGAGCGAGTTAAATAAAAATCGTTTTCTTTTAGTAATAGTAGATCATTTTTCAAAATGGACAGAAATTGTTCCACTTAAACGCGCGTCAGCGAAAACAGTCGCAGATGCATTCTTACACAGATACATTTTAAAATACGGTGCACCGATAAAAGTCATTAGCGATAACGGAAAACAATTCATTAGTCAAATATTTGAAAACATATGCAATGGACTTGGCATACGCCATATCAAAATGGTTCCGTATAGACCACAGGCTAATATAGCAGAAAGAGTTAATAAAAACATTTGAAAACATATGTACATTGCGGAAAAAAAAGGGGGGACAGCTCCTATATCTTTCGTTCTACTGCGCCGATTGGCAAAATTTAAATTGCGTTTATCATGTCCCGAAAGCGCGACTTAGGATATGTATTAGATTTATAGCATTGTTCTAATATAGGTATTTTCACACAAAATCGGCCTTTTTCTGAAATAACATAGCAATTGGTTTTCCATATTTCGATTCTACGACTCAAATTATGCCTAGTTATTAAATTTTGTAAAATTTGGTGTGAAATTTAAGGAGAAATTCAAAAATTTATCTTGGCGTAATCTTTTCAGTTTGCGCCAAGAATAATTCACTTGGCGAATTTCTTAATATGCAGCAACCTTTTTTTTTTTTTTTTTTCCCTTCCATTATGCCGGAGCGGGAAAAAAGAACACCTCGTTGCTATCTTTTTACAATGTGCATGAGCGGGAAAAAAGCCACATCGTTCCTACTTCCAAATAATTTAACAAAGTGTCTAAATCGCATTTGATGTTTTATCCCTTTCAACAATTATGCAAAATTTTAAAACGCGCCAATATATAAATTCCCGTATATCTTCTGAAATTTTGAATAAAAAACTAATTTTTTGCAGGTATGCTTAGAAAGACGCCTACTTTAAGATGATGGTAAACATTTTACAGATTATAATTCAAAATTTTTTGCAAAAATTTATAAAAATTATTTAAAAATACAAATTTTAAAAATAAATCACAAAAAAATGGACGAATTTTATTTGAAATGAAAGTGAATTTCGAAATGTGAAAGGAAGAATCAAATAAATTTAATAAAAAAAAAGAAATCAATAAATATATACCAAACTCAATTTACATTGAGGAGCTAAACTTTTGAGAGCTAATTTTTTAAAAACTATTCGCGCGATTTTTACAAAACTTGATAGTTTGGCGTAATTTGAGTCGTAGAATTGAAATACGGAAAAAAATCGGCATGTCATTTCAGAAAAAGCCATATTTTGTCTCAAAATACCTAGATTAGAACAATGCTATATATAAATATATGACATATCCTAAGTCACGCTTTCGAGACATGAAAAACGCAAGCTGAATTTCGTCAATCGGCCCAGTAAAACGGAAGATATAGAACTGTCTCCTATTTTTTTTTTCGCAGTGTACGTCACTGAAATCTTAAATAGTAACTAGATTAGGTGAGCAAGAAGACTTGAAAAGTTATTTAAAAAAAAAAAGGACAACTCTAATAAAAACAGTTATAAATGGTATTAGTATTAAAAAATATATATATAAAGAAAATTCATTTGATCTTTTTAGGCCAAGCAAATTTAAATTTGTTACCAATTTACTTTTAAATTTGCATTTTACTTTTTTTCGTTAAAAAAGAGGAGCATATATTTACTAAATTCATTTCGATGAAAACGTGCATCATGTAGATAGTGTTTCGAATTTTTTACATATATAAATAATTTTAGTGAAATTATATGTGAAATTGTATTGACACTTGAAAGAGTTAACATAGAACACTTGAAGACACTTAACATAAAACACTTGACAACATAAAACACTTGAAAGAGTTGCCGGAAAAATAAGATTATAGGGACATTTATTTATTTATTTAGCACTAGGGCAAATGGCTCTCTCTCTAAAATTACTAGATATCGCCAAGTTGGCGATGGTTTTGGCGGTTAATTTGTGTAGCTAAATTTAATGAGAAATAGCATAGTCGCGAAACTTTTGGCGACATTTTGTTCCGGTTCCTGTATAACTATAATTGGTATTGTAACTGAATAACTGAAATTGATTCTTATATGTAACTGTAACCGCATTCGGCCATACATATCTTTCAGTTATTTCGAGAAATGGAAGGTACTAGAGATTTCTCGGCATCCAGGTGGAAACTATACAAGACAGTAGATAGCATATGCTCTCAGTTATTAGTTCAGAGCGACTTCGGAATAATGAGATATGCGTGAGAGCTTCGCCTTTTACAAGCGTTTTGCGTTATGTTGTGTTTAACGTTTTTAGTAATTTGGAGTATAACTACGAATTGTACTCAGTGACATTGAGGAGAGCTGTAAGAGTGCGTTTGTAGAAAGTTTCAGAATTGTAAATTGTTTCATTTGCTATATCAAGCTATCATAGGTTCTGTGCGCATTAAATCCTTTACAAAACGTACGCACGCAACCTAGATCTCCAACGCGCAGCAATGAACGTTAACAGAGAAACTATTTCATATTACAAATAGGTCTAATGTAAAAAATATTCTTGTAGTTTGTAGAGAAATTAGGTTATTTCGAGGCCGAAGAGATGAAAAATTAGCAACGCCTTCGCCGGGAACCGAACCACGGACCTCTGGAAAACGCGTCCAGCGTGCAGACCCTTACACCACGAAGGCATGCCAAGAGGGCGGTAGAAGTAACTTATAAATTTAATTTTTTATTGAATGTATAATGTTTTTTCAGTTAGGAAAATAAAAATTAATTTCTCTGTATAATTTTATTTATGTACTGGCTAAAGCAAAATTACGTGCTTAAGAATTTACGGGGCGAAAAATTGAAATCTTTCTTTATTTGAAAATACAGCAATTTAAGTACGTTAGATTAATTGAAATAAAATTGTAATTGAATTGGAGACTTCAATTTTAGATTCAATTTGAAAGAATTTATATGCAAGAAAATTTAAATATTGCTACTTTGCCGAACGTACCGTGTGAGATCAACAAAATCTTATAAAAACAAATTCCTTTCTGTAAACTACGTTAAGTAAAAATTGTATAAAACTACCTTTTGAAAACAGAATTGTGTACACACTGCTTTATACTCAGTAAACAGACTTTTTTATATTGGCTACGAGTAAACTTTTCTTTTAAAATAGTTACTGGGTTTATTTTCTGATCTACTTAACTTTTTTTTTCACTCCTTTTTTTCCTCAAAATCTGTCTCTTACGTCTTCAGCCAGAAAGTGTTCTTTCTGATAAATGATTATCTCCGGCTGAGCTTATGTAGTTTGTTCTCATTCTCGAAACTGTACTCATTTTGTCAGGCAAGAAGCCGTGAATATTCCCATATGGCAAAAGAGCTGCTTCCCCCCTTTTTTTCAACTGCAACTATCTCCTCTTCGAGTCAAGATTACTTGCTTTTTTGCCAGGTAAAGTTTGTCTAACTTACAACGGTTAAATGTCTTTAAGAGCATATACCGTTCTTTCTTTTTCCATTTTTTTCTTTAGTCTAGAATATTTTGGGGTCTTTAAATAAAGCGGATGCACCCTCATACATCTTCTCTTTTGGTTGATGATAGTCTGTCCCCTTCAAATTTATTCTTTATTCGAATCCAGATGTTAAGTGTCGTTTCTCTACTCATATTACATTGTTATAAACTTTTACTTTTTATTACATCTTTGCTTTTCTCTGTTAAAAAATCTTGTCCATTTTCTACACCTACCCCTTAAAAAACCTGTTTTTCAGGTGCGCTCTTCCTAATTCTATGTCTGGCAGATACTGGCAAACCCCGTATAACATATGTTGGTTAGATTTTTTTAAAACTGTCCTGTTATGGCTATTCATTTTACATAAAGCAAAGAACTACAGAGTGTTCCAAATAAAAATATACTTAGATCGAATTCCAGAACAACTCTGCGTTTAATAGTACATCTATACCATGGACATACTAACATACTACATTGTGGCACGATTTTACAAGTACAATCTTACTACAGGAGGTAATGGAACTAGCCTCTTGCTGCCTGTTAGTTGTCTTTTGCGCAGTCTGAAGTTCTTTTTAACAATTTGTGTATAAATGCCTTAGATGGTAGTATAACATAAACTTTAACTTGAATTTATTTCAACAAAGTTTAAAGGAGGTATGCTTTGCGTACGACTCTATGGAAAAAAAAAAAAAAAAACTCTATATGTCAATATTGTTGCGTTTTTCTTTTTCTTCTGACACCAGTTGTTATGTTATTTTATTCCTTCACGTTCGTACCGGGTTTGTATGGGTTTGGAGTGAATAATGACGACACTACGTGAGGAAGAACCGAAACACACTTTATTAGCCAGTATTGTCAGGACAGCTCCAAAGTCACTTTTACAGCCGTCGTAGATCTACTATAAACGCTCGCTGGAACAATCAGCGACACAGCCTTCAGGTTATCAGGCTATCACGGTGGAGACAGCTTCCTGCAAAGCTCCCGACTCCGCTTTCCGGAGTACACCTCCCGACTCTGCTTGGTCGTTCTCGGAACTCCACGTACTCTCGAGACTCTCCACGCTACTACTCGCCATGTACTCGACGACACACGAGCACAGCTCCCGACTCTTCGGTTCAGTCGTTCCCCGAGCTCAGCACGCTCTCTCGACGATGCACTAACCGCGATACACTACGAGACTCCTTCGGTGCACTCGACGACCCACTCGGCACTCGTTGCCCGGCTGTCAACTCGATCGACTCCGCACGACTCGCTAGACAAGGCACACTCTCGGAGACACTCGAAGAAAGACATAAGACAAGAAGAAAGACAGAAGAAGGTCTTGACTGCGGACCAGCAGGGTTTATATAGCTTTCGGCTTGTGTTCGAGAACATTCTGGGCTATACCGGTAAGAATTCGTTCCAGAAGGTTCTCCATCCGTCCATGGTATATCGCCGATTTTGTCGCCAAATGTAGCAGTCCTGTCATCCCTTGCCATTTTATGGCAACCTAAAACTGCTTTGCGGGGAAGCTATCTCACCGCGCCTTTACATTTCGTAACAATATTAACACCAAATCCATATGCTATAAATCTTTTTCATTGATTTCTGTCACAAAAAAAAAGCACACAATCATTGATAAAATTTCCTGCCTTAAAAAGCAGTTACAAAAAGAAACAAGATGCCCTTAAAAGTATCAACACAAATCAAATAAGTATACTTTCCGCTTCGGTTTGAGTGCACTTTTATTCGGGAGACTCTGTAATAGAAGACTAACGACGGGAACTTGACCATTTTAATGTTGAAACCAACATCATGAAACAATAGTGCTTCACATTTACAACTGTTCCACTTCCATTCAAGATATCTTTGTTATTCAGGACAAGAAGATTTCCCATAGCTTAACCGGTGTGGCATTAATCCGTTCAGGAGACCCGTAAGCAAAGGCAAACTATTTTTAAGATTCAGACAAGGCTAAAACGAGATTGTAGAAATAATGGAATTAAATATTTTTACATAAATTATGCATGTATATAGTCCTCCAGTTTTTCGGTTCAGTTTAGTGTGACCATTCTTATCGTTTTTCTAACAAGTTTCAATTGTTCTTTATCTTGTTAATCTCTCTTTAGGGTTTTTCCCGGGATAGGGATGTCTAGGTTTCAAAAGTTATCTAAAGTAGTTTGCTTCTTTTTCTTCAGGATGGTCTTGAAGTTGTGCACCTATTGTCATAGAACAGATTTGCCATTCTGCTAATTTCAACTTGACGTTTTTACTATTGCTTGGCCATATATTGGACTTCTTGTCTTTTTTTAGAAGGCCCTTGATGGTTAAAGTAATCATAGATGATTTGTGCTTGCCTTCTTCTCAACAAAAGATTTTTATCATGTTCCTGCTTGCTCAAGATATATATGTAATTTCTTTAGTATTTCCTTTGCAATATATGCTTGCAGCTCTTCAGTAGTTCCTGCCTAAGGACAAGCTTAGTAATTTTCCCTCAAGATGCGTTTGTAGTCCTTCAGTGGATTCTGCTCAAGTATTCCTTGCAGTTCTTTAGTGTTTCCTACTCAAATATACTTGTATTTTTTCAGTAGTTCCTACTCAAGACATATTTCCAATTCTTTAATGGCAAGAAATATGTTTCTCGACTTCCTATTTTTTCAAAAGGTCGTTGATGACTGCTGTAGGCATGGGCTGTTTACATTCGCCTTCTTCTCAACAAAAGAAACTCTCTTCCGATCATACTCGAGGAAGGCTTGCGATCTTTAGTTGCATTATAATGTTAAAACAATTTTTACGTGCTAACTCATTTGCTTGATACATTATTTAAACACTGATGAATTTTCTGCATTTCGAGGCTGACTCAACCAAAAGTAACTCAAATTTAGCTCTGCGTTGAATGTATTAATAATATCTGACAATAGACATATTTGCTTTGTAATATAGAACCAAATTCAGTATACAGAATTTTTTCGGCCAAGCGCGCGTTTTGTATGCAGACTTTCGTTATGCGAGGTATCCCTGTACGTTACAGACCAAAAGAGCATATAATGTTATTTATTGTAAGAGTGTCATTCCTCTCTTCAACCTCTTACTTACTTTCTGAATAACATATTTTTCAAATGCTCTGCGTTGAATCTGATGATTGCTTCTGTAATATATTAGTAGAACTGTAGATTTCGAGAGGCTTTCGATCTAGCAAGGAGGGGCAACACTCATACTACCTAAACATTCATAATTGCGCTTTAGCAATTGTTTCCTGGTTGTGGAATTTCTAGCGTATGAGACATTATACGGTCGGCATGTCCTGCAGTCTTGTCAATATGCGACTATTTGAAGTTTCAAATATTCTACTTGATAAGCCTATGAGGATTCATGAACTCGGGGCATTGTTACAGGAAATAAGTGAGGTGATATGACGGGCAATATTTGAAAAATCTGTTATTCAAAAAAGTAAGAGAGTTCATGATTACTTCATGGGATTGTTTTCTACCTGAAAGTGCTCAGAATCCCGTGGCCATCGTAAGGATATGCCAGATATTAATTAGATGTCTTAAATGCTTTCCTTTATAGCTAGTAAAAATATGCTTGTTTAAAATACGATAGTTTGTTCAAAAATTGCTTCTGATGTTAGAAAAGGCAAGTTTTTTTCCTCTCTTCAACTTTGCTAAGCACCATTAAACAATAGCGGTCTTTTTTTTTTTCCTGCTGAAATGGCCTCAGTGTTTGAGCCTTCTTTTACAGCCACTCAATTTTCAAGTTGCCTTAAAAAAATTGCTGTTATTTTGTCTGGATGTGTTTTTATTGACAAAGTTTTATAAATTTCGTATTATGGAGATTCATTCTAGCTTGAAAATTTTTCATCTTTTATAGAAATTTCTTCTTCTGTCTTGAACTTTTTCTGCCTAAGAGACAGAAATTCAGTTGTTAAGCTAAGCTTTAAGTAACAATTACTTTATTTAAGATCATTACACATATTTTTGTAATGTGCATAAATTTTATCTTTCTACTGTGATAACTTACTTTTAAATTTTAATTTTAATTGTCAGCTCTGTTCTAGAACTTTATTAGAAGTAAAATGTGTCGAAAAAGAATATCAAACGCAAAGTATCAGCTATGGCAAAAAAGAGTGTTAATACGGTAAAAGAAACTACCTTGAGCATCTCACGGAGACTACTTTTAACAAAAATAAAATATATTAGAATCTTGGTTTCTGAAACAATCGTATTACCGTATGCATCGTTCGCTATTTTTAATCTTGAAGGAAATATCTATATAAAAACCATTATTTATTTTTGCGTCCATAATTTTTCGAGCTATGGTCTTACTGTATGGAGATACCTCGAGCTATCGTTAATGAAGCATCATTTCCCATATGAATCTCATGGAGGTAAAATAATAATAATAATAATAAAGCGAAATATGCATTTATTATTTTACTTATATTTTTCTATAAATCTGGCAATGCAGTAATTAGTGACGCGTCGAATGTGGCCTTCAGCTCCACATCCAGCATCATTTTCAAGTATATTTCGTCGCAAATTGCAATAGCTTTATTAAAAAAAATTTTAAAGTTAATTCGTGTTAGTTTTCTGGGTTTTCTGATGTTTCGGATTACAAGAAAAGGAAGACGATAAAAGTGAATAAGATATGCAACCGAGCTTCACCGAAACTTACGAAGCTTTCCAAAAAATAAAATATTTCTCTGTGCTTAGTGTTAAAAGTGATGTGTATGACAGCATTTTAATTTTCAGAAAGGTGTATTTTCAGTTGCGGCAAATTTCATTCAGAAAGCAATGGCCAATGTACGACATTTCTGTTGATGATTAGTTATTTAATGGGCAATATACGATTTCTTTGTTTAAAAATTAATTTTATAAAAGGTGATCTAAGTTGTTTTTTTAAGAAGGTTTAAGGAGAAAAAGAAGGTTTACTACGAAGAAGGTTTATTTTTTAAGAAGGTTTACGTGTTTTTTTTTCCTTAAGGTCATTAGCCCAGAAGGGCCATTAATTTCGTTTTGGCATTTAGCGTCGATTCACTCTCTGCGTTGATACATTTTTCAAACTGCCGCCACCAAATATTACAGCCCTGTATTATATTTAAAAAAAGTAAATAATGAAGAATCTACATAAATGTATATATGTTTCTCGCACTGTACTAAAACAACGGTACCTAGAGCCATCAAATTTTGAATAACGTGATCCTCCAGCGTTCCACACAAATCCTCCACACAAAAGGTTAAAAAAACGCCCTTTAGGCGTAATGTAAAATCTGAAAACTTTCAGATTTTTTTTTCTTTTATACTGCTTTTATTTTTCAAAATTATGGTAAACAATTTCCTTCTCTAATCTAAAATATACTTTCCTTCATCTTTTGTTAATGGATTTTTTTAAGTAATTTTTAGAAGAAAAATGAAGGATATTTTCTTATTTTTTTTTCCTAAAAGGTAATGCAAGATTTTTTTTCCTTCTAAAAATTAGTGTTGAGGACAATATAGATATGGCCATCATATTAAATACTAATTTTTTTAATTATACGAATTTTTATTAAAACATAATTGTTTTTAAAATAATGGAAGATCTTTTTTAGGTGGAGTAAAAAATATTTTTATAGAAAAAGATAAACGGCCTGTTATTTAATGATAAAATAAATAAATAAATAATCAAAAACAGCTTAAAAAGACGACAAAGTCTGTTGAATTAAAAAGTAGATATTTTTCTAAAGAACTATGTATAACTATTTTGTTAAACTGCATTTCTAGAGGACAACTGACGAGATTTATGCTCCATTCAAAGGATAATATACAATTATTTTAACAAAAAGTAATTTTTTTAAAAGACAATGCATATTTCTGTTAAAAATTACATTTAAAAGAAAACAGTGCATTTATTAAAAAAAACAGTTTTTAAAGACAACTTATTTCGTTTTTATTAAAAAGTAGGTTTTACCACCTTCCCAAAGGGCGATATAAGACATTTTTCGAATTTGTAAACAAGAATTTATGACTAGTTTGTTAAAATAAATTTTGTAAAGGCGAAATGTTTAATTATATTTGTTAAAAAGAAGTAGTTCTTTTAAAGGCAAATGTATGACTTTTAACGTGTTAAAACAGACAATGTAAGACGTTTTGTTAATTTAGCATATTTACAATAAAATTACGTAACTAAGCGGCCGAGCAGTAAAGTCGCTAAACAGTGGTGTTTCGACCTGAGTCCATTCCTGGCCAGCGTGTTGCCTGCATGGGCGTTTTCCTTGATGTGTAGACCTTGGGTATGAATCATTTTGCTTTAGAAAGCTCTTCATCAAGGCATCCCTTCCCTTAGGCAGGTAGCCCTCACGTGCTTTTCCATAATCAAACAAAACAAAAAAAAAAATGATTAAAAAAATTACTGTTGTTTTTTTTACAATGCATTACTTATATTTACGATGTGTAAAATTTTTTCGCATGCATTTTCCTCCTCCCCTCCATACTATCGAAAAACAGTAGTTGGAGGCTCACTGCATAATACTTATTTCCTTATTTAATAGTTCTTATAGTATATATATATACACACACTATGTTGTTTTTTTTAAAAAATGTGTTGAACTTTTCTTGGAACCACACACAGCTCCTGGTAACTTTTTGACGAGCTTTCTACAATTTCTAATATATATATATATAGTGTATATAAAGATTTAGCATACATATATACATGATAAATCAGTTAAAGATTTATCATATCTATACACATACACATGATAAATCTTTAACTGAAAATATAACGTATCTCACTTGAGATTCCCAAGAAGCTTCCACTAAGCAACCAGTAATTCAACTTGTATTTCCAAATGAACGTGATCTGTTTTCCAACTTACGCACGAGAATGAGTGGGTGTTAATGAACGGTTAAATATTTTTCTACTGACAACCGGCTGAACTTGAAAAATCTGATAAGTTTGTTCAGCAAAAATAAGTGGATACCCAAGGCTGTATAAGAAGATATCAAAGGAATTTCATTAAGATAACGATTTACCAATTTTGAATCGTTATCATAACAAGTTTCTCAGATAGATTGTTACTTAACCTGACTGGAACTCGCCAATTTTAATGGTTTCATCTACAGTTAATTTTTTTTGCACATGAAAAGCAGTTTGAATGAAACAAGATTTGAAATTTCTTAAAGTTAGCATTATAATACATATAATATCTGTAATATGACGTCATGACGATGCGTGCAATCGATCATCAGTAAAGCTTTGTGTTGCCATAAATAGGCAAAGACGCTAATGCAAAAAGTGTTCACATATGTTGAAACGAATATCAAGTGGAAAATTTAAAGAACCTTTTAAAAAAGGAAAGAATACAAATGTGAAAAAAAAACAGAAGGTCATACTTACAAAAATAAAGAATTTGAACTCTGTGTTTAATACGTTAGAATATTATTTCTAAAGAAATTGAAATTTATTTTTTTCAGTTTCCTCAAAATCAGTTTTCTCCCAAATTTTCAATATCGCGACAGTTCTGGAGGAAAAACTATTCAAGACTTTTCTTTAAAAATATTTTTAAATAAACGTTTACTAATCGCCATTCTGTGAAATGAACTTTCCAGACTAATACATCTAATACACGAATTTTTAAATATACTACAAATGACTATTTTGGTATGAAAAATAGGAATATTATCAGGAATATTTGTATCGTAATTAAATTTTTTCATTGCATTCTGAATATATTAAAAAAATATTCTCGGAAAAATGAAATGTTATTTTAAAGCTTTAAGAGTATATGTAGATACTAGAAAGCCCGGGGGTCACACGAAATGACCGCTGTTCTAGATATTATAAATTGTAATTAAAATGATTTGTGCAAAGGTGTCTGCTGATTTAAACTGAATTACCCAGGGTAGGCGGCGAGGACGCCCCTTTGCTTACTGCCCCACGGGGTTTCCCTCCTCTACTTGCTTAAAGTAGAGTACAACGAAGGAAACCACTGGCGGTACATTTTTTAAGAGCCCACCGCTAGCTCAATCAATAAAGGTGATTTAAATAATGAAATGTTAATTCACATGTCAAGGATCTCTTTGTACACAACATTTCTTGTGTAGATCTTTATATCATTTTAAAACTCGCCTTGCAGAGGACCATCCAATATTTTAAATTTTACGTCCGTTCTTTCACGAACTCTTGAACAGGCAACATAAAGTCGACCATGTCCAAATGCAGGCTCGTGTAAAAAAATGCCAACACGCTTAAGCGTGTTTGGCCCTGAGACTTATTGATGGTCATAGCAACGGCAAGTTTTACAGGAAATTGTCTACGTCTCAATTGAAATGACAACCCTGTGCCGTGGCAACTTCACCCTATTGGCTAGTATAGTTACACAAGCAACTAATAAACTATCGGCGACAAACAGACACTTAAGCCGCATATATATATGGGGTGAAGTAACATCATCTCCTCCGAAACGGCTGGCTCCCGGGCTTAGCGAAGCCCGGCGTTGAATTTCGCAGGTCCGTGGCACGCCATTTTGACCATTCGCGTCTTCTTAGGACTTTAATTAGCCGAGATATTAATTAAAAACTAATTTTCCCCTACGTTTTCCCTACATTTTCCTCTTTCTTTCTTGGGTTTTCCCTATTACAGGGATTTGGCTACGTGTCAAATTCTTTTTTCTCGAATATCTACGCAACGGCGCCGAGTTGAAATTCGAGACGCGTATCCTCGGATTCCAAAAAAATTCTCCGAATCCATCGATACAGTTCTCAACTTCATACTACTTTAATCAGTTGAGATATTAATTAAAAACTGCGGAAACTAATTTCCGCGTTCATTTTTCCGAGTGGCAACAATAAATTATCAGCGACACACACTTTAGCCGCTTATATATATATAAAGATATTATTGGTAAAAAATTTTTTTAATATTTATATCAAACCTGAAAGAGAAGACTTCTTGTCTGTCTTTAATGGAAAAGAAGGTTTAAAAAGTTAAAAAATTTAAAAGGTGAGGTTTTCCAAAATAAATTTTCCTTCCTAAAACATGCCTTTCCAATTTTAAATGCTGTTCCATTTCTCCTAGAAGCAATTTGAACACACTGGAGAGGATATTCGTTTATTTTACTAAACTATATTTGTTTTGCTATAGCAGCACTTTGCGCTAATTTACTATTTTAGTAATAGCGTATTTTATTCTCAACTTGTTGAATACTTCTCTTTTCTCTTTTGTTTTATTAATTTATAACTTCTTCTTCTTTTTTTTTTTTTTTTTTTTTTTTTTAGTTATTGAAGTACGAGTGAGAACATAGAATAATGAAAGTTTGTACAGGCAAAAATTTGCATTTTAATCTCTGGTCATTGCATCAGATGCTTTGTTATGATTTACTGTTTTGTATTAACCATCATTATTTGAGGGACTTTAATTAAAAGATATTTATGGTTTATTTTAATCCAATAACATATTGTGATGAATTTTGTATATATGAAAATAATTTTAGTGAAATTATATGTAAAATTGTAGTATCTCTTGCATAATGTAACATGAAATGCCTCGAAAATGCGAAGTTCCGCCAGAAAAATAATGCTGCAAGAGAAAGTGTATTTAATATTGGCAATATCTCGGCATCTTGGCGAGATAGTACCAAGTTAGCGATGGTTTTGGTGACTAATTTTTGTCGTCAACGTTGGCAAGAAAACGCACAAAATCATCAAACTTGGCGCTTATTTGGCGACATTTTGTCCGATCCATGTATAACTGTAATTGGTCTCATCCCTATATGTAATTGTAACTGTATTCGCCCTATATGTAACTGTAACTGCATATACCTTCCAGCAGTTTCGAGAAATCGAAAAGTATTGGATATTTCTCGACGGTTGGGGGAAACCTGTATAAGACCAGACAGAGCAATAACTCAGTTTTTAGTTCAGAGTTGAGTTAAGAGTATTCAGAGATCTCCTTGCGAGCTTCGTTCTTTGAATACATTTTGCATTGCATTGTGTTTAACGTTCTTAGTACTTTCTAAGGGACAACTACTGTTTGTGCTCTATCGTACTGAGAAGAGCTTTTGTGAAAAGTTCCATATGTAACAATTTGTTTTTTACTTTTTGCTTTGTATTTTACTTTTGTGACAGACACAATAAGCAACTCTGCTAATTCTGTCTAATTTACCTCGAATTATTTTCATGCCTAATTACATTTTTATCTATATTCTCACAAACAGATCTTTCGATCCAGTTGTTGTGGATTAGGGAAGTTTACTGTATTAAAATACTTTCAATTTCTGCTTAATTAGCTCGTTTATATTTGCATATGCCGCCTAACGGGGACAGAGGTTAGCGACGCTGACTGCCGTACCAAAGGGCCCAGGTTCGAATCTCGGAGAAGGCATGGATGTTTGTAAATGTGTCTGTGCGGGATAGGCGGCCATACAGATACTACAATTACTATACATTTTACATCTTACTTACACTATACAAGTAAATATGCGGCGAGTCGAAAGTCCTATCGTGAGCTAGGTGGTAGATCCTCGGATCTCCCCCCCCGGGGTGCTCTCCATCAAAATTGAGAGCGGAACTGTGCAAAATCGTACTGTCACCTGTATGGTGCTTAAGGCTCTTGCCAATGGCGGACGCAGTCTTGCACGCCTTACCACAATGAATTTTGTGGGCTTGTTATGATGTTACTGTCAAACAAGTGAGATAAGACACAACACAAAAATATTATTTACATGTACACCATACTGCTGTTTACTTGATTTTTTTAATTGTACTCATAAATATGCAATCAATAAGAAATATATAAAAATACAAAAGTTGATAAATATATGAAGCATATAAATTTTTTTAAGGAAGAGGAATGTTTAAAAGCTAATGCTAAAAAATAAAGTATATAAAGTATATAAAAATAATTGTTTCTTTCGTAAATAAAAATAACATCTATTATTAACTGTAACTGCATATATCTTCCAGACTCATAAGACTAAATCTTTGCTGCTGAATAAAAATTAAAACTCCGTACCCCCTCCCCTTCCTGAACATAAAATAATACGAGGGCCATCCAGGAAGTAGATTACGTTTCCGTCTGTGTCCGCTAGGGGCGGGGCTAGCGCGGCCATCTTGGGGTCAGAGCGTTGCGCAGCTCAGTCTGCATCTAGCCGTGCTAGTGAGAGGTTCGTGCTGTGCTCCGTTCAGATACTGTGACGGTTTGAAATGTCTGCGTTAATTGAAAATCCTGCGAGGTGCGCTCAGTAATAAGGTTTCTGACTGCAAAAAACTGTAAACCGATAGAAATCTATCGGCAGCTTCGTGAAGTGTATGGGGACAACATTATCACTGAAGGTGGAGTGCGTCAGTGGGTCATAAGATTTCAAAATGGCCGAACCAATGTTCACGACGAAGATCGAAGTGGGAGACCCAGCATAGTGACCGCCGAACTTCTCGAAAAAGTCGATGCTAAAGTCCGTGAAAATCGAAATTTCACAATAACGGAACTTTCTTTGAGTTTTCCACAAATTTCGCGAAGTTTGTTGCACGAAATCATCAGCGAAAAGCTTGGTTACCACAAGTTTTGTGCAAGATGGATTCCAAAAATCTTGACAGAGGACCACAAAAATCAGCGAATGGCTGCAGCGTTGAACTTTTTGGACGCTTACCATAAGGATGGTGACTCTTTACTCGATCGCATCGTTACTGGTGGCGAAACATGGGTGAAACATGTGAACTGTGAAATGAAATTGCAATCAATGCAGTGGGGGCACACAAGTTCTCCCCAAAAACCCAAGAAATGCATGCAAACAATGTCGGCAAGGAAGATGATGGCGACTGTTTTTTGGGACAGAAAAGGTGTAATTTTGGTGGACTTCCTGGAAAGAGGCACTACAATAAACTCTCAAAGGTATTGCCAAACTCTCCAAAAACTCAGAAGAGCAATTCAAAACAAGCGCAGAGGAATGTTGAGCTCTAAGATCTTGTTGATTCACGACAACGCCCGGCCCCACACGGCAAATGTCACTCGTAAAGTTCTTGAATCTTTTAAGTGGGAGTTGTTTCCTCATCCGCCGTACAGTCCTGACCTGGCACCGAGCGACTTCCACCTATTCCCAGCAATGAAGAAGTGGCTGGCTATGCAGCGTTTTGATGACGACGCACAGCTGCAAGAAAAGGTAACGAAGTGGTTGAAGGCGCAGGCGGCCGAATTTTTCGACGAAGGAATTTCCAAGCTCGTACATCGCTACGATAAATGCCTTAATTTGTATGGTGACTATGTAGAAAAGTAGTATTTGAGTGTGGCTTTCATCTGTATATAATAAAATTTGTTTCCTATACTTTGTTTATTTTTTTATTCCAAAACGTAATCTACTTTCTGGATAGCCCTCGTATAATCACAAAACTATCAAAACATGGAGAGAAAGTAGGCTACTGTATGAATAAAAATAAATTTTTAAAAAAAAGGGAAAAAAAGAAAAAATAAATAAAACTCAGAAAGGTTTCAGATTTTAAATTACGTCCAAAGGGGCGTTTTTTTTTAAACATTTTTCTGTTACGTTTATTTATTAAATATCACGTTCTTCGCACTTAAACCATAAAATTCAGTTTAATAGCAACGTCGCAAAATAATTTTAAGATGAACATATCTTTAGAGTTTCCAACACATAGTTCCGCGCCCGATGGAGATAAAAAGGTTTTTCCCCCCGCCGTAGAGTGTTGCCATTGCTCGCTTTTAAACCGTTGAGTTTATTACTCAAAATTTCGTTATAGTTTTACAAAATATGAAATCGATCATAAAACAAATTTCAAATTTGGCCTTCCACATGCCCATATTCGTAGGGGGATTACGTCATTCAAAATTCGATGGCTCTAATTCGTTGTTTTATCACAATGCGAGAAATAGACATACTTTTATGCAGATTTTTCATTATTTAATTTCTTCAAATATAATGCAAGACTCTAACATTTCTTGGCAACAGTTTTAAAAGTGAAAAGGACATTTATAGTGATTCAACGCAAAATCGCAAAACGAAAACAATAGTCCTTCAGGAACAAAGCCCCTTTGGACTGAAAAGAAAAAAATCTGAAAGGTTTCAGATTTTAAATTGCGTCAAAAGAGCGTTTTTTTTAACGTTTTGCTCGTTACCTTTATTTATTAAATATCATGTTCTTCGCACTTAAACCATAAAATTCAATTCAACAGCAACGTCGCAAAATAATTTTAAAATGAGCATATCTTTAGAATTTCCGATACACAGATCTGCGCACTGGAGATAAAAGTTTTTTTCTCTCCCCCTCGTAGAGTGTTACCATTGTTTGCTTTTGAATCGTTGAGTTTTTAACCAAAAATTCGTTTTAAAAAATATGAAATCGGTAATAAACAAATTCCAAATTTCAAATTTGGGCTTCCAGATGCCCATATTCGTAGTAGGATTGCGTCATTAAAAATTGGATGACTCTAGGTACCCTTGCGTTATCACAATGTTAGGAACATACATACATTTATGCAGATTCTTCATAATTTAATTTCTTCAAATATAATACAGGACAACTGTATTTGGTGGCATCGATTTGAAAAGTGATATGCCGTTTATAGGGTTCCGACGCAAAATGGCAAAACGAAAACAATAGTCCTTCAGGGACAAAGCTCCTTTGGACTAAAAAGAGAAAACGGATTATTATCTGCATCGCAATGATCTCAGATAGCACGCGGGCCGAATGCATGATCTAAAAGCTGCTAGCAGGCCGGATTTCGTTTTTTTTTTTTTTTTTTTTGTTTGTTTGTTTGTTTGTTTGTTTGTTTACTTTATTAAAATGAAAGTTTATTTTTTAAAGCAATTCTTTTACTTAAATTTTATTTACTAAATATTTATCCAAACATGTGTAAATGGTATCAATGATGACGCAAAAGAAAATGTTCCAATTTATATTTATTTCCTGCTTAAATTCTAAAGGTGGTATCTCCAGGAAATTTCTATTTTACACTTTGTAACAAATTGAATAACTAAATATTAAAGTTTCAGACTGAAATTTTCTCAAATAATTGTAAAGTGTTGATTTAGCCATTAAATAACTTAAACTAAAAATTAACAAATTACCGACACATCCCAAATGGGCCAAACTTGAAAATAGATAATGACAACATATGTTTTTTCATTTATAAAACTTTTTTTAACACATACAGAAAAGATAACATATGTTTGTTTGTAAATAAATTTAAGCTTTTGTATTTTCTTACTACAACTTTCAGCTATGATGCCTTATGGTGTTTTAATTTTGATAACGTTTGTACCATTAATACTTACAGAAAATAATTTACACTGCGAAAAAAAGAGGAGGACAGTTCCATATCTCCCATTCTACTGGGCCGATTGAAGAAATTCAAACTGCGTTTTTCATGTCTCGAAAGCGCGACTATATGTATTAGATTCATATATAGCTTTGACACAAAATCGGAATTTTTCTGAAATGACATGCCAATTTTTTCCATATTTCGAATCTACCACTCAAATTATGCCAAATTGCCAAGTTTTGTAAAATTCGCACGGGCAGTTTTTAAAAAACTAACTCTGAAAAAGTTAGCTCCTCAATGTTAATTGAATTTGATACATATTTATTAATATCTCTTTTTGTTATTAAACTTACTTGAATCATTCTTCCAGATTTCAAAATTTAGGCTTAATCCAAATATATAATTCGCACATTTTTTATGATTTATTTTTTAAATTTGCAGTTTTGAATATTTATTATAAATTTTTGCGAAAAACACTTTGTACTGTAACCTATAAAATTTTTATCATCATCTTAAAGTAGATTTAATTCTAGGCACACCTTCAAAAAGAATTAGAATTTTTTTATTCAAAATTTTCTCAGATATATGTGAATTTACATATTGAAGCGTTTTGGAATTTAGCATATTTGTTGAAAGCGACAAAACATGAAATGTGGTTTAGGCACTTTGTTTAAAATGATTTGAAAGTAGGAACGATGTGACTTCCCCCCCCCCTTCTCGTGCACAGTGAAAAAAGGGAAAGCAAAATATGTTGCCATAAATTAAGAAGTTCGCCAAGTGGCGCTAACTGAAAAAATACGCCATGGTAAATTTTTGAATTTCTCCGTACCAAATTTAAAAAAAAAAAAATTAATATTTAGGCATAATTTGAGTCGTAGAATCAAAATATGGAAAAAGTCCGATTTTTGTCAAAATACCGATATTAGAACAATGCTATATGTAAATCTAATACATATCCTATATCGCGCTTTCGAGAAATGAAAAACGCAATTTGGATTTCGTTAATCGGTCCTGCAGAACGAGAGATATAGAACTGCCCCCCTTTTTTTTTCGTAGTGCACCATTGCCCTGATTTTGATAAAATTTCTGTAAAAAAATTACTAGAAACTATCTCTCTCGCAAACTGTAGATTTCATTGGTCAATATGGTTCATTTTTTAGACTGATTAATTTTTAACAACGAAAAAACTATTCACATATAAGTATAGTCCAAAATAAAGCTATCATTCTTATTGCAAAAATTCGTAACTGAGTATGCTTATCTTTTGACAGATACAAAAATAAAAGTTAATGAAATCTCTATTTTCAGACCTTTGAACATATCGTCATCATTCTATTTATTTCATTTTGGACGCATATGATAGAGTATTAGAAGTAGAATTAGAAATATTGCGGCCGATATATTTATAGTATATTCAAAACGTAATTTTTTATGATACTTATGACATAAAATATAGCAAAGTTTAAAGATTTTATCTGTTCAGTTTACAAACAATATATCACTATGGATTTTTTATATGCATTAATCCATCTTATTTGTAAGAAGCTGATAATATAATCCTTCACTTCAGTTATTTCCAAAAATAATTTTTATTTTGTTTAAATTATTTCTTTAAAGAATCCTCTTTTGAAAAAAACTTATCAGCCTTTTTGCTAAATTTTAAAGAAGTGAGATTAGTGTGAAATTTATTCAATGATTATTATTGGCTATTTAAACTAAACAGTCCAAAATAATGTTAAGGAATGCATCATTTTACCAACTTTTAGTTGTTCTTTTTCATGAAGTTGCATACGGCATGTCTCTCCTTTGTTTTAATAATTATCTCTTATCTATAAACTGAAATGACACCCTCAAATTATCAGTTGTTTTTAAAGTCTACCGATTATTTTCATAAACAAGAAAATAAAATAATCTGTAATTTTGTTTCCACAAATAATGAAAAATGTAATTTATTTTAAAATGCAGCAAATTTTCGGTATACTATGGAACAAATTATTATGTAAGACTACTAACACAATCATATAAAAAATTATTATAGTTATATAACGAGTTTCATCTATTACATATCTATAAATTAACTAAAACAAACAAAACATTTCGGAAAGCTTTCTGATGTTTAAAAAAAAAAAAAAAAAAAAGTTTAAAAGATATTTAATGGTAATGAAAATAATACGATAATGTTTTGAAAGCAAACTATTAACAGAGAACCTCATATTAATACATAATAAATCCACAAAATTAGTAGATCATTTATTAAAAAATACTTTACACCTCTGTTGATCTGTTAACAGTTCTTCCAAATTCATTTCCACTGAAAGTAACTGAAAATGGCATCGGTTGGAGAGTCAACTTTTCATCAAATGCATTTCTATGGCTCATTTTCTACGATTCATAATTAATGATTTAAATTTTAATGCAATTTTTAACGAAGCTTTTAAAACGCTTATCTCGAAAGTTATTTCTTTGATTTTTAGTTCTCTCGACAGGTGGCGCTACGATCATTGCTTGTTATTTTTTTATTTTCCCCCATTGAAAACGTACTCATAGCAAAGAATATTTTTGCCTCTTTGATAAAGAATGATTCTGGGTTTCTTTCACCCTTGAAATGCACAATTTTTCTGAAAAATAAAAAAATAAAAATAAAAAATTGACGTCAGTCTAAGCTTGTATTTCGCCTAATTTTGAAATGATGATGTTTTTGGATTGAATATCAAAATTACTTTCGAAGTGGTGTTATTTTAATGACACATTACAAATTTGAATAATGGTAAATCATATACCCTTGAATATATGCAAATATTTATTCCAGATCTCAGTTCTTGTAATATCAGCAGTTGATAAGATATAGTTCCGCTATACTGTAGATAAAGCGACTGCATTCACAGCCTTTAACTATAAGTAAGTCGATAAAACTTCAGGAAATTTGATTAAACTTGAAACGCATAGTTTGTATTAGGATAACATACGAAAGTGATAAAGAATAGCATATAAGGCCAAAAGTTGAATATAATTCAGACTTATTAATAAACATCAATCAAAATTATTTAGAACTGTTACTGAATTTAAAATTTATCTGCATTATTTAGAATAGATATTATATACTTATCAAACATCCCGTTTTCACCTCTTAGCTGGTTCTCTACTCTCAGCTTTCTGTTTATAAATCCTCAAAATAACAGGGCGCATTATGGTTGTTAGATTTTGAGGAGGGGAAGCAGATTTAAGAAAAAAAAATTCAACATTACGCCCAAAGAGGCATTTTTTAACATTTTGTGTGTTACCTTTATTTATTAAATATCATGTTCTTTGTTGTTAACCCATAAAATTCAGTTCAACAGCAATATCGCAAAATAATTTAAAAAGAGCATATCTTTAGAATTTCCGACACACAGTCTTGCGTGACTCTACAAATAGTTCCCGAATTAAAAAGTGGTGGACGATAATTCGTCACCACCAGGATTTGGCGATTTGGTCCCCTAATCCCCAGTCGCCTTTTAGAAAAGGGAGTATATAAGGTATTTTCTCCCTCCTTCCAGCGTGCCTTCGTGGGTAACGGTAGCACCCTCGGCGAGTATTCGAGAGGTCCAGGTCCGAGCCCCCTGCGGGTACTGCATATTTTTCCCATCTCCTACTAAAAAAAAAAAAAAATTAATGACTCTACAAACTAATGAATAGATTTTAATGAAAATTGGTATGAATGTACATTTATAACAGGGAAAGGGATGTGTTATTCAAAAGTCATTTTATGTACGCATGATTACCAAAACGCATGATTTTATACGCATCATGTACGCATGATTTGTTCATAGAGCAGGGATGTCCAGAATCCATGTTGTGATACAGAACTGAAAATGAGTCTAATAAGACTAATCCCCTCTCACAGCCGGATATGTCGCGCAGCGTGACGGCATACTGGACAGGAAGCAGCTATGGAGTCTCTGTGGCAATCGATCCCCCTCCTACAACAAGGCAGTTTTCAAGTGTTGGATGGTTTTCGGAGAGGACTGGCGAGATGAAATTCCCCTCCCAAGAGCGTCCGAAATATGTTTCCTAGGGTTAAGATCAGGAGATCTAGCTGACTAATCTATGCAGTAAATATCCTCACTTTCCAGGCAATCGTCAACCAACTGAGCCCTATGTTAACCAGCTTGTTAATGGACGAGAGTTGTCGTCTATTAACAAGAACGTACGACCAACTGTTCTCCTGAAACGTCGAACATAGGGCTCTAGGATCTCCTCTTTATCAGTCAGGCAGCCTTTATCAGACGCATGAAGGGATGTGGAGCCATAATAGTAATGCCTGTAATAACATAATGCCAGTCTAAATTATGAGACCTCCACTACCGTAATGATCCGTTTGCCTGATGAAAGGAGGGGCGGTATCATATTCTAGGTCCATTCCAGATAGGTAGGTAGGTTACGGAGGACTAAACACACGCCGAGAATCAGTGTCTAGGCTGAATCTCGACTCATCTGTAAAACGCACGATGCTGTCCTGAAGTCTGATTCAAGGCGCATGTTGTTTGCATTGTGTTAAACGGACTCTCCTGTGTGCCACAGTGAGCGGGACGCAAACAGCGGATCATTTGGCATACAGACCTATCTTATGAAGTCTTCGAGTAATTGTAAACCGCGAACTTTGGGTTCCAGCATACACTTCATGTGAGAGCTCCTGTTCATGTGAAGCTGTAGCAGTCCTGTTTTCCCTCACTGAAAGAGCCAAATAACGATCCTCATTCGTCGTGGTGAATCTTGGTCGACCTTCTTCAGGTCTTATCGATATGGATCCTGAAACTGTTTTTACAAATTGCAGATGACAATGGGTGTTATATTTGACGTCTATAGCTACTGCCTAGGTGTTATATTTGACGTCTAGCGAGTTGCGCCGGATTGTAGACTCTTGGTTCTGACTTAAGTGGTGCCTATCCTAAAACAAGAGTTCATATTTAAAACTCTTAAATGATATTTTTTAAGTGAACAAACAATATATAAAAATTTTAAGTAACTGCTGCACAGTCTTCCGATTTAGATTCCAATTTCACAACAAAATATTTTTAAGCTAAATAATTAGGAGATGCGTATTAGTACAGGATTAATCACGAGAAACCCAGTATGTAAAACTCAGTAAGATCATATGCTTAGGGTGGACTATTCAAAGAAGCAATGCGAAATGGTAGAGGAGGGAAAAGAATTCCTGCTATGAATATTCTACCATAAAAAAATAATGCAATGGGAAGACTTTTACACTAAATTTAAAAGGTGCAAACTATAACTTGTTGCGTGCTTTATTCACTGGAAGGCTTGCGTACGAGGCTTGTAAAAAATATTTCCGCAAATAAAATGCCTTCAATACACATCTTGCCATAAAATTGCCCCAGGGAAACAACAACATCTGTGACGAAGAATTTGAAAAAAAAAAAAAAAAAAAAATTCTATTACGACATAATATACTACGCTTGAAACTTATTATTTTTAAATCACTGACTTTGTTGAACAAACACAATATTAATTTGTAAGATAAGTTAAGGATCTTATATTTTCCCGAATGGCAGCCTTCTGAGTACTGAATATTTGCCAAGCTAAGTGAAACGTGAAGTAACCAACTTACGTTTAGCTCAATCGTTACATTGGCCAAGATAATTATGATTAAAGTTTAGTACTATAAGCTAATGTAATACGATGGTTGAAAATTTTGGGAAGACTCTGTAAAATGTATTTCTTACTTAAAAATTTAAATTTGCTGTGTTTTTAAAAAATAGCAAGTAAGCAAAATTATCTGTATATTATAATAAAAGTATTCTGTTGGATGTCGTCATCACGCAGAAGCATATTGCGTCATTTTCATTTCTGTAAGAGATTTTCGTTACTTCTGGGATTTAGGATTTACTTTAATCATTAATGAGGGCTTTACAGTATCAAAATATCCATTTCTGACAGAAACAGTTCTCAAAAACATATCTTATCTGAAAATGACTCACGAAAAACGAGAGTTCTTCAGATCTCGCCATTTGAAAAACAAATCTTGAATTCTCATTCTTCTGATGAAACGGATGATAGTGAAACGGAAATCGCTTGTAGTAACGGATTTTGAAAGTGAAAGAGCTTAAAATAGGAAACTGCTGTTGGTAAATAACAATAAAGGACACTCGATGTTATACTGTTACAACAGAAAAATGGGTTATCTAGAAACAGGTGCGTTTTCAGTAGAGTAATAGAAAATCTGAAATAACAAGCGTTTGTTCTATGCGCAAATTTTATCGTCTGCGGAAAATAACTCATTTATTCTCTTAATTTATTGGAAACGTAGACCCCGCACGCATGTTAGGTAGGCAGTACATGCAAGATTTCGTGCCTCAGGTGAATGAGAATCTTAAAGTAAGTGTCTCGTTTACCAAATAAAAATTCAAAGCAACATGAATAAAATGGATATATTAACTGAATTATACCATGAGTTTACCACGCCCGTGCCAATGAACCTGTGTTTATTGTTGTGGGGCTCCAATGGGAAAATATTTTAAGAAAAATAAAGTACTTCTTTGACATTAGGGATATTTTTAGTGGAATCTCCAGAATTTTTGGACCATTATACCGTACATTCATCATTCATCTATCTTGTAAAGGCTTGTGCATCTTTAGGCGAAAGCTAAAACCTTAAAATTTATTTTCCACGCGGCGTGCTGAATAGCCACTTCACGGAGTACTGCCATTAGATGTGACATAAGATGTATCTTACAAATGCTATTATCTAAAACAATTAAATAATTTAAAGTGAGATTAGCTGTTTTAAATTAAAATAGAAATTTATAAAAGACTTAAAATTAATAAAAACTGCAATTTATTTCTTAATAATATGTTCAAAATATTCTGAACTGCTTTTATTGCTCTTAAGTCGCTTTATTGTCTGCTGAATATCAGACAGATTAAATTTGAAAGTCAGATATCTTACACTTTAAAGACAAGCAACACACTGGAACGTGAAAGATAAAGTATTATTTTTTCAAACAGTGGTAATACACTGCTTTAAATAGCAGAGTTTGTTGAATAAAATTGAAAGGAATCTTACATTTTGCCGAATGGCAACAGTCTTGTACTTTGGAGATAAAAATATTTTATTTCAAAACGGTGTTCAAACAGCTCGCTTTCCAATAGTTGAGTTTTTTAATCAAAAATTCGTTAAATTCGTGCAAAATACGAAATAAATCAAAAATAAATTCGAAATTCAAAATTGTGGCTTCGAGATGTACAATGATGTTGAAAGACTATGTGTGTTCAAAATTTGGTTATTCTAGGTGCAGCCGTTTTTTCGCAATGCGAGGAAAATACAAACATACAAACACGGGTATATCAGAGATTTTACGTGATTTGTGCAATTTTGTTTATTCCAGATTTTAAGCTTTAAAATCATTTAAGATTTATCTTTATAGAGGGCGGTATTAGAAAAAAAAAAAGAACTTGATACTCAATTTTGAAATTATGTATTTCAATTGCAAATTATGCGAATATAGTTCAGAAATCGAAATTTTTTGACAATTCAGTTCCTAAAATTTGTGTACTAGTTATTCATTTGATTTTGTGCCAAATATGTGCAGTTCTGATGATCGTTAGTTAAATTATCCTTTTGCTTATTTTTCAAAGAATAGGTGGGAACGGTTCAACGATTAATTCATTACATCCGCGGATTAATGTGGCGCAATTGGCGTTCGATCGCCTACTGAACTACAGCAACCCTGCGATAAACCGTCTGGGCCGACTTACCAAGCACAGCAGCCGCACGGGAACATCAGCCAATCAGACTGCGGTCCGGCACCGCGACGGAAGTGACGTCACGCGGAAGAATGGTTGCCCTTTTAAGGGTGAGTCTCATTGTAACTGGGGCCAGGTGGTGAATTGCAGTTGCTCCATCCGAACGGTTTTCTGATCAGTTTCTCTACCGCATCTGTGTGAAAACGAACTTTTTCTCTGTGAATAACGAAATTTCGAGAGAACATTTTAATACTTTAGAGAAGAAAAAATGGCTCCCGTTTATGACTTCAGGCATGTTGAGCTGGATAAGATAGGTCGTGGAAAAAGGTAGGTTTTTGTGCTTTTATGTGCATAAAATTGGATTATTATGGATTGTATATGTTTTAGACATGAGAGACACGAACATGGGTAATAATTACATTAATGGACCGTATTGGATTATTCTACGACTACTAAGAACTGCATATGAAAGGCAAAATATACTGATAAATTACAGTTTGTTTTAATTATTTAAGTTAAATGCTACCACTGTGCATTTCACATTAAAATAATTTATTTTTGTAGTACTGCGATTTTTAGGAATGTTTTCTTGATCGAGTAATTTCTACATCTGTTATATACATTATGTTATTGTGGATTAAATTCTACGTTTATAAATAAGTGGCATTATTCCAATCATATTTTATATTAAAAATTTTAGTTCTAGATAGAAGTTAATATCCATCCACTTATTGATGGATATTCACTTCTAGAATTATCCTAATGCTTCGGCAGGTTTTGGAAATGCAGATGTAAGAACACGGTTATTACTATTTTTATTTAAGGTTGAATAAATAATTCGCTACTTTCGTTTTCAAAATTTATGAAATGTTGGTTTTTTATCTAATGTTAATTTTTCGGAATGAAATATTTTATTCTTATTCTTGTATGTTAGAACTGTGGTGGCCATTTAGTGAATAAAACATTTAAATATTCGTTGCGTTTCCATTTTTACCAAATGAATTGAAGTGAAAACAGTTTTTTAATACTGAAGTAGTTAAACCAATACTATAAAAGATATACTTATTTCATTGCTCTCAGATTCAAAGAAAAAATGCTGAGAAATTTAAAACAATTTAATAGCAATTTTTGTTACGCGTATTTATGATAAATTTGTGTTTAAAATCCACGAGTAATAACTGTTATTCTTTAATTTCTTAGAATTAGTCTGTTGCATTTAGGAAAATACTTTTTAAACAATTTTCGGTTTTGAATGCTGAGAAGGTCATATTAATGCTATTCTTCTTTGACAAGAATAACTATGCCATCATTATTTTGTCGATAATTAGAATTCATTTCTTATTTAAGTAATTGGAAGAAGGTTCTCCATATGTTTTCTAAATTTTTATTTAGGAAGACAAAGTGCCAGCATTTAGTTGGATTACTTGCGTGTTTTTTTATTCTTGATTTTTTACCAAAGTATGATAATGAATTTATATTGTAAAACTTTCAATGAAAACTATTAAAAATGGTCATACCTAAAGGAAAACTGCTTCATGGATTTCTTAGAATGAATCTAATCTCATGTCAATTGATGCTACACTAGGAACTTTTAATTCTAGATTGCTTGCTGTTTCTCTTGAAGAATACTGTTCCGTTGAATACTAATGAAATGTCAGTAATTGCAGAAACTTTTTTTAACAATATTGGTTTAAAAATCTTTCTGTATCGAATATATGTACTTGAGATAATAACATGTAGGGGCTGTATTATATATTTTTTAATGAATTACACCAACGAAATTTAGCGAAAGGAAAATTGATTCTAGGTGTTGGAATACGTCCCGGAATGTTGAGATCTTGAGCTTCACTGCAATACACCCAGCAGTTTTACGCTATTCACTTTTCGAAAAAGAAAAAGTTTGTGATTGCCGTTAAGAGATCGAAGAATTTAAATATCTTGCAGTAGCTCTTTTTAATGAAATAGTTTACTTCAAGCAAAACAAAAGAGTTGAATATATCTTCTAATTATTAGTCTTTCTTTTGTTAGCGGGTAAAAAATTGTAATGAAAAATGATGAGCAAACAACTTGTATAAAATTATTTTATTTTATGCGTTATTTATTAGCTCTATATTTAATATTTTAATGTTAAGTTTGACTACACTTCTTATTCAACCGTTATTCGTTTTTTGTAGTGATGTTTGCGAATGCTTTTAATTTTATACATAACGTTCATCTCATGAGAAAACACGGCGATATTAAACTGCGGCTTTGCATTTTGATCTAAAACTGGTTTTAATCAAATAAGTCGTAATTAAATATCGATCTCGGTATTTTTTTTTTAATTTTTTATTTATTTATTTATTTTTTTTTTTAGTTTAGGAAGTAAAGATTTTCTAAAAATAAATTGTTCTTAAAAGTAATTTATGTGATTTTTAAGCTCATCAGAGGCAAAGACCCTGAGTAATTTTAATGAAATTAGCTTTTTTCCGTAAATCAAAATTATGGGACTTCCTTCCATTGAGTTTTTTAAGGTAACAAATAATCTTCATACGCTGTTTTGGATTCCTGTTCTGTGTGCAATAAAGAATCTCAAGCGAAAGCATATCATGAAAATCAAATGTTATTAATTTGTGCTTATTATTATCGCTTGAAAAAGATGAACAGTAATATTATTACGCCCTAGAATTGCATTCTCAAGCATTCATGCGAAGAAACTTTTAAACATTCATGAAAATAAATTTTTAAATGCTCACACGAATGATTTGCAAATGTCTTTGATCTATAATAAATGAAATATGTGATAAATTCTCAGGATTTCGTGACTCGAGTTACTTAAAACGTACTCCATGAGTGGTTTTCATTTCCTTGCGATATCTAAATGATTATCACAACTTTAATTTAAGGATTAATTTCCTTTAATTAATTTAAAGAACTGGAATAAATTTTCATAAAGTAAAAGGTGCATATCTTATTCTTTTGATTTAAATTTAAGTTTTAAATTATCTGACAGTCTCACTAGAATTTTTGCAGTTTCGCTTGAATATTACGATGATGCCGGATCCTAGCGACTCATAGACCTAGCATTTATTAAAGAAACGCTGAAGTTTTCATATCGGTAGACATCAATTTTTATTATTTTTATTTTATTTCGCGTTTTTTGGAGTACCCCCCCCCTTTTAGTAGGAGCGAAGCATTTAACACTTTTAAGTTACGGAGTCTCATGCAAAGGTTACTCACCAGTGCAATTAGCATCAAATTTTTGTACATGGATTTACTAAGGAGTCTAGTTGTATGCATATGAATTGTGTGTTGCTGTAATAAATTATTATTACATTTTATGGATATAATTTTTTTCTAGTGTGGCAATATTGTTCCATATTGTGCAAAAATGTGAATTTGACCAATTATTGTTGAGATTTTTGTTTTAAGGTACTGCGACACTCCTACTACGAACGTATTTTCATGCGTATTGTATCATATATATAAAATAACTGCTTTCAGGTGGGGTTAATCTAAGTGCTGCCAAGTTTTTACTGTTCTTTAAGATTATGGAAAAACCACCTCAGCAGTGATTGTGGATTAAAAAGAACATTTAGTTATCACATTTTATATTTATAACATGTCAAACCTATCAAACGTTATCTTATTATTGTCATAGTAAGCAGAATTTATTCTTAATTATAAATAAGTAATACTTCCTAAGTAAGTTTCCCATTTTCTTATCAATTACATGCTTTTAATTCTAAATCCGATGAAGAATGTAAAGAACTTCTCAAGCCGAGCTGGATGAAAAAAGCTAGCTGAGTCTTTCAGAATCTCAAAAAAACTTGGTGGGAACCGCAAGGGATCATCAGTCCTTGACTGTAACACCTGGTGCAAGGGGAAGAACACGATCCCTTCTCCCTCATCCAGAAATAGGAGGTGAGGAAGAAAAAAAATGCTGTCAGAAACATATTTTCGCTTTTTCTTCTTCTCTAGTTGCCTCTCTCCCACTCTCGGAGCACATAAAAAGATGAATACGAGAACAGGTTTGTTGAATGACTTTATAATGCCCTCGGTGCAACTTTTGAACTGATAGATTGGCCTTGAAATACTGCCCTAACAGATGGTCGATGTTCATCTTTTGGTTAGATTTGATTTTCTGTTAGTAAAACAGTCACTTTCATTTGAAGTCATTTTCTTTGATTTTCAGTTATTCTAAATGTTTCAGAAATAGTTTTCAGATATATTCATTTGAAGACGAACAGATTTGAAGAATAAATAGTTGGATCTTATTTAATCGTGCTGATAACAGTATCTGGGAAACATGGGTTAATTTAATTATATATGCGACAATTAGAAATCCAGTAAATGCGCAATTTGATTCAAATGGCGCACAAAATAAGTTGATTAGGAACTTAAATTGCTAGCTGTACATTGTTGGCTGCGATGGTAAGCAACCAGTTGTTGTTTGATTTTTAAGCATTATTCAACTCCAGCAATTTGTAAAAGGTATGACTATTGGAACGAACCGAAAGAACGATATGAATTGAAGTACTTTGCCAGATCTGAAGGGGCTAAGAGGCTGCATTGCTTCAGAACAAAAAAAAAAAAAAAAAGAGGACTGTAAGGATCTACAAAACCCACATCTAAATGTATAGTAAGCAAAAGTAAGTACCACTGAGAAAGACTCGATTTTCATATAGAAAAGTTCGTCAGGAATTCTACACATTCGGTATGTGGTTGTATTAAACTACTGATTACGCTTACCTTTGTATGAAGGACATGGAATGGTGAAAGATCATCAAAAATTTAAACTTCAAAAATCATAGCACTGTTTGATTCTATCTCATGTACTCTTTCTAGCATCCAAACTTTGATTTTTCTTTGGAGATATCCTACCGAAGATAACCCTTCGGACTGATTCAGCTCACGGTATATCAAACGTAAGAAAGGATGGGTTTCTATTTCATTTACCTGATTGTGCCGTTCATAGAAACTAGAATATTCCATATAAGGCATATCTAGATAGATGATATCTGAAATTCTGCAAGCCTGCATACTTCCATAGCCCAGGTAGTCTTTCTGAATGTTTGTCATCAAGGCGGGGGATGTTTCGGTATGTGAATGCTTAGATGCAATTTAAGAAACAGGATGTCGAAATTCTGGTTACATTTATATCATTAATCACTAAGGTTTAACTGTTTATATGGACATCTAGAATGCTGCTTGAAGACCTCGTTTGGTTCTTCCATCATTTGTATGAAAGGTTTCTTTTAATTATGTTTATTTATGTGCACAATCTCGCATTCCGAATGCACTTGATGACACAATCTTAATTGTTAAACTACATTGCTCATCATCATCGAGTAGATCAAAAAGAATTATCCTATTAGAAATGATAGTTGTAAACTATTTAATTGGCATCGCTTACTTAGTATTTCCACTGTTTGGTCTACTAGGTATGTACTACATATGCCTTCTGTGTAAATATTTATGGAAATTTTTTAAATTTAATTTATATGGATAGAAAATTTAGAAATTCGGGGAAAATTTTCGATAAGCATTTTTAAATTTAAGTTTTGTTGTTATACCTTATGTAACTTTCCGCAACCGCAGTCTTTTATCTTAAAGCATTATGTCAATCTTAACATATGAAAAACTGTATGCGTAAAATGTAAATTTTAAACGATATTTCGTTTAAATTAATGCAAGCTTTCCATTGAGATTTGACAGATCGTCTGCCGCTGCATCATTAAAAGAGATTAATGCTTTTTTATAAATTGGATGATATTCATCATTTAATTATAAACGGTTGCCAACTATGAAACGAAAGTTTCGTTGCGTTAATTAGAATTAACTGGAGCAGATCGACAAGCTGTGCTTTTGCTTCCCTAGTTAACGAAGCGCGTTAATCAAAATGGGATTATGTTTCCATCGAGTTTAGCCACGCACACGATTCTAATATAGAATGCGTTAGATATTAGAGGAAAATTTGCGAATTCGTTTAAATTTTTGTCAGCTGCATTAATTTTTTATGCATATATTTATGCCCCTGGTGAATATTAGATATTTATTACTTATTAATATTAAAAATTATTAGAAACTTATTAATATTAGAAACAAACGAAAAAAAATATTTGCAAGGACATAATAACCAAATAATAATTTGATCTTACGTGAAACGGTGGAACAGTTGGTTGATTCAGCCAGCTCTTAAGAAAATACTTTTTCATTATTTAACGAAAAAGAACGAACCGAAAACAATTTATCTAAATATATTTTACGAAAAACAGTAAAGAATGAAATATCTGTTTAGGAGCAGCTGCTCGACAAACAGTGACACGACATTATGTTGCCAGAAAAGGTTTCATCATTTTAAATACAAATAAGGAAATGCCTTGTCATGTGCGTTATAATAACGCTTATTTTATTATAAACAGGTTATTATAAATAGATTATATCTAAATAAAAAGCTATTACAAATAGTAATTAATTATTATAAAATTTAATCGAAGAGTCTTGCTTTTTGGCAAAATGGCGCGGATAATTTTGCTTCTTGATGAAGAGAGACCCTGTGCCTGATGCATTTACATCTACTTTTAAAATTGAACACAGTACCTGAAACGTCACATCACCCAGTTAATTTGGATAAACAGAAATGTCATTCCGGGTGGAGGGGTTTAAACAAATTTATTTATTTAAAAAGGAACAATTTATTTTTATATTTTGGAGGCAGCTGCATTGAAGGAATTCTGTTTGTCTTAATTTTCTTTTAACCCGACTAGTTTACGTTGACAATTTTTAATTAATGATTTAAATTCCATGAAGGTAATTGCACGAGTCATCCTCCCCTCTTTGTCTAGCATTATAGACTCTTCGATGTGAACCGCCAAACGTCCCAATCCTTGAAATCCATTGGTACCTTTTAACCTACCATTTCGCAATCGCCTTTAGCGATGCAGTTGCTGACGAAGCTCCCTCCGTCGAGTCTTTTTCTTGCTCAGCCGCCTGACTATCTTCGATTTCAGTCGAGACAGAAACGTTAAATTAGTGCACCACTAAACGCTTCTATCCATTAGATTGGGAAGATGAGGAACTGTACTAAATTACAATTGATCAATAGTGTGATTCTCATATTATCAATTATGTATTATAATTCAATTTTCTTTTTCAAAACCTGTTAAAAAGATCTCAGAAGAGTAATTAGCTGTAATAACAATTTTATTTTTGTAATTAATTTATCCTATACATTCATTATACGGAATTAAAATACATGTCGTACTCATTTTGTCATACGTAAGTTATCATTTTGTATATGAAGAAGAATTATGTTATTCTGAATATAAACTAAGTCAAAATTCAACTTAGTTTGACATTCGACATATAGAAAATTTCTCTGCGTTTTTAAGGAAGTGACATGGAGTCTATGTTCACCAAGAAGAAAATGTATACTGTGCTGTTTTGCCGAAACTAAATCAATTAAATTATTATTTTATGTACAACAAAGCATGATATCTAGATATTTGTGTGCGAAACATTTTTATGGAGAGCAGTTTCAAAATTATATAGGTGCTAATATCAAAATTATATTGTATAATTCATGTGGGAAATTTTGCAAACTTCACTGAATAATTCATTAATTTTAGAGATCCAATTTTTTAAGTACCGTTACAGGGTCTTCGAGAATGGTAGGTTTTCATAATACGAAGTATGTACTCGTATTGTGCTAAATAGATTCAAAGGTACTTCATTTAATTCAGTCTTTAAAAAAAATATCGAGAAAAATTAATAATTTTGAATATCTGCTCCATTTAACGGAATGACAGATATCAGCCGCACTCTGATAGGGACATCTGTTGCATTTGCTTGCAATTGCTTGTATTATTCTCTCTTTTAGGTAGTTAAGATTATCATTTTCTTGACTGTAAACCTTGCTTTTGAAAAAGCTTCCTCTTTTTGATTGACTGAATAAAATAAAAATATCCTCAATCGAGCGATTTCATAAAATTTGGCAGAGATTTCATGAAATCCCACGATTCATTTTAGAGATCTTGTATAATCTTCAGTTAAAAAATTCTAGAAAATTAATGTGATATTTTAATTACTTGTCCACCATTTTTTCCCTGACCTTCCAATCAGGCTTATGACAATATAATTAATGAAAACTGTACGTCAGTTTGTAAACAATATGTAATGCTGCAATTACTACTGACATCAGAAACTTAATGCCATTTACATAATGCCATATAACGTAACCCATCCGTTAAATAGTTACTTTCTGTCTTGTATTGATACAGTGACTCATCGCTTCATTGTACTATAATTGATAGAATTTGTTCATTCATCTGTTGATGACGGATGACGAAAAATAAATTCTTCCGAACAGATACCTATACTATCATATACAGCGTATTAGAAAAAAAAGCTACAGATTTCTTTAATTTTTCTTTTAATACACTTACTATGCATGTATTTCCGGATGAAAAGTTTCTGAAGATGAACATGTTTAAGATCAATATCTAAGATAGTGGTTTCCAGACGTATCGAATAATCGAACGCATTTTACAGGGATGCCACGAAATATACCATACTTTCATAGAAAGGGTAGTCTACGTGATTTTAGAATCTTATGAAATAACTTTTACATCTTTGGTAGGAAATCATATTAGGTATGTTGTGATAATACACTGAAGACAAAATTCGGCAGCAGGGATACTAACTAACTTCTGGGTATTATTATAAAATGTGTGTGTGTGTGTGGGTGATTATGGCAAAGCCTCGAGGGCTATCTGCCTAAGGGGAGGGATGCTTTCGTGGAGGACTTTCTAAGGGAAACTGGCTCGTATACACGTTACACATGGGGAAAACCACGAAAACGCCCATTCGCGGGATTCGTACCTCGGACCGAACTACCAGTGTTCAGCGACTTTACCGCTCGGCCGCTGGTGGGCCCTATTATTATAAAATGAATAACCCATCTGCGACGTCATTTTTTATGCAAAAGCTGGTGTTTTGGCGATTGCAGTAATAAAAAGCAATTATCATTAAGAAGTCTTTCGTGAAGCAGAAAACAAACCGGCTATGTCCAATTCAATTTTCAAGATTTCGAAAGCTGTGAATGAAAGAAGAAAACAAACGAATTACTAATTGCAATTCATTTGTCCAATGGTGTGATTGTTCAGTTTGCTTTGCGACTGTCATTATTATTTGATTTTTTTTTAATTTTCCCAGTTTAAATTACGTATTTCATTTATTTATTTATTTTTTAAATTTAACCAACCGAATGGCATCAGTTGCGTTCTGTAACTGTTAGGCCTCTGTGGCAGCATGAAAAAATTTCGATATATGAAGGTACCCAGAATTAAAAATTCTTGAAGCACTTTTACATACGTAGATACGAAGCCTTAAACCATTCTTATTCTTGGAACGTCATGGATGTATTTTTGTAAAAAACTTCAAGCATGTATCGGTTTGGTGACAGCTTATTCTTGCAGGCTTTCGTAATGAACTAATTACCTTCAGTCATTTGCTGCAAGGTCACAGAATAATCCATGGTACATTAAAATATCTATCATATATTCCTAAAGACATGTTACTTTTTTCCTGTCGCACTTTCCTTCTGACACCTCGTTCTTTGTTCGAACTCTCCACATTTCCGCCTTAACCTTACGTGTTAATCCTACCAGCTTAATCTCGCATTGTGTAGCACTTCCATTAACAAGGGAAAAGGGAACAAAATATAATAATTTCCATGTCACGCCATTTTTTTTCACTCTTTCTCTATTTGCTTCCATTCATTCATACTTGTTGTTTTCTTCAGTGTTCTTCCCTCCCTACTTTCTGACGCTAAAGAATGAATGTAAGTTCATTCTAGTGTTATTCACTACTTGTATGTTTATGTCTCCCGTACAGGTGGAAGAAGACTTTAGTATGGAATAAACAGTTGGTGATTATTACGAACCAGCAATGTGCTTCTTGGATTTTTTTCCCTTTAGTCTATGCATATTTATTAGAGCATTTCTAATGGTTTCTTCACGAAGTGCTTCGGAAGACTATGCGTATCTGTTACATTTTTTTCTTTGCTCTTTTTTTTTTTTTTTTTTCCAAGTTCTTGCATCGAAATTATGCATTCCAGTAATTGTGTTGTTTCTTTGCCTTTTTTATGCGAAGATGGGTTTTCGTGTGTCAGTGGCCAGTTTGTTATGCTGTTTTTAAGACATTATTACATTCACAGGATTAAAGAATGAGATAAGCGAAATAAGTAGGGTGAGAAAATGTTGCCGGCCCATGAGATACAACTCGTCCTGTAGTTATTTCCAATGTTTTAAATGAGCTAGTCAACTATGGGAAAGATGCTGCTAAGAATTTCTCCATAGTAATTACAAAATAACTTTAAAGTACTCATTTGGGAATCTGATTCGATGAATTACGATACTAATTAAACATTAATACATGAGGAACCCTGTTTTTGTTTAGCCTTTATTTCAGTTTGAATGATGTATTGATTTATCATTGATCTTTATTGAAAGCAATTCCAGACAAAGGCTTCCATCGTTCATCGTTCATCGATAATCGAAACCAATTTTGCCAGTTATTGATGAATTATGGGACTACTATTAAAGTAACCTTGAAGTGAATACAGTTCTGTCGTGAGAATTCTGCAGTGTTTAGTAATTCTTGAAAGAGTTAGCCGTCGAGAAGGAATATGTTGAAGTACCTTGTGTGTAGACATTCATTTAATGCAAGAATTATCCTTTTAATCTCTGTTCTACATGGATTTCTTTGCTAATATGGGTTTTATGTCATCTTGACGAGATACTTTTTCTACTTTTCAGTAAATTGTTGAATTTGAAATTTATTGTTGATAGTTCGATTGGAGGATGTCAGAAGTTATTATAAAGGAAAAGATATTATTTCATTTAGATTCTTATACAAAATCAGTACTCTCGTTTTTTCCCCATGAATACTAAAGCTTAGTAGCAAAAGAAACTTATATTTTGAAGTAGATTTTATTCTAAGAATACATTCATTTATCAACCTTTGTTGCAAGCTAATTGTGGAACGAATTCGTTATCTTTGTGGTGCCATGTAGCTGTTCTGCCAAAGCACAAACAATTGCTGAATAGTTATGGAAGAAGAAAAAATGCCTTTCTCAGTCACTGACAAAATGTTACCAATATAATTTGCTAAGATTCAATGCAGATAACATGTTAATGAAAGTCTGAATGCTGTCTGTTGTCCGGACGGACTACATGTATTAGTAGAGACTTATCTTGTCTCATTGCGATTTAGTATATTGTTTTTCGCAAATACTCCCTTTTTCTAATAAGCTAACCGTGTGAGGGAACCTTTTATTGGTCCACTTGATTGGAACCATTTCGTTAACATTATTTGTTTATTTTGAGATTCTAATGTTCTGGTACATAAACCTCCAATTTTATTTTCCCTCGTAAATCTTCCTAGGACTTTTATATGATCAAGTATGAGACTATGGATGAGGTTCTGCAAGTTTAGTAATTGCATGGCTGGTAAGCGAAAGATCGGGACTGCTTTTCTCAGTGCTATGGAACTTGCTAATAAAAATCCAATTATGTACGTAAACAAAATATGTATACATTTTTTAACTTCCTTCAGTCAAGCGTAAACACATTTTCAGTTTTGGGAATGATTAACCTGTTCATTCGTTTTAAGCAAATTTTTATTATTCTAAGGATAAAACCATCTTGAAAAAGGAGTATAATACTTTGTCGAATTTCTGAAATCATGAGATCCATTGTCTGCTATTATATCTCAAATTTTTATGCCTAAAACCCATTGACTATAATAGATTATCCTGTGATCAGAAAGAAGGGTATAATTGTTCATTGTCTACTCAAGAGTACTTAAAGCAACATTTAAGGTTTTTGTAAGGATTATCCTACCAGTAGCCGGTTTGCCCGTGTGATTGAATGTCGCGGGCGTGTTAACTGCTGATCATTTTCGAGGTCATCCCGTTATCTGCCTCATCCTACGTAAGTACTATTTATTTCTTGTAACCGGTTTAAGCTTGGAAGAATAACGGGTTTAATCATTCAAAGGACTTAAAACAGCTTTCATCTTTCAGTTGAATGCTGGAGATTTAAAATGAAATTATTGTAAAATATTAAGCCGTATTAGTAACGTATTAGAAACAATGAAATCACTTTAAGCCGTAATCTGGATAGCACGCAACTCCGCTAATCACATCATTAAACTCCCATAATATCTCAGTTACTCATCCATACAACATATTCCATTTTTCACGTCAAAGAAAAAGATTTGTCATTTTGAGCTGGTACCTTTATTGCATTGTTATTTTCTTTCTCGCTTTATCCATTTAGTCCCTAACGCTTTTACTCGATAGTTATGACATGTTATAAAACAACGCGATTACTTGAATTTACTTATGCTATTCTTTGAAGTCAGTACTAGTCACCAGTCTAGGCATTTAAAGGTTATATTTTAAAGACTGAAACCTATTGCTCTTTCTAAAAGTGATAACCTGTTCTTCGAATTGCTTAGTATAGTAATGCAAACTTTTTTTTTAATCAGATGAGTACAGAAAGAAATGGCAAAATTTAAGACTATTGAAAGTAAGGAATTATCACATCCCTCCCCCGTGCGCTGTCTTATTCTGTAAGTAATTAGCAGGCGCATCTAGCAATTTCAAGATTCGTGGTTCGTATCGCGGCAAGAGCTGAGTTGGATTTTTAATGTTTCTCGCTTTGAAGAACTTTATGTTCTCTATAGAGTCGCTGAACTAAAATGTGGTGGACGGTAATTCCTCGCGACCTAGATGTGGTCCACTTGGTCTCGCACCCCTCTCCAGTCGACCTTTAATGATGGAGAATGTAAAAAAGTACTGTATGTATACTGTCGGGGATGTTAGGGGTAAGCATATCCAGGTTGCAGTTGAAACATCCATCTTTCGAATCTCAGCAAGGACGCAGTTGGATTTTTCTCGTTTTTCTGTTCGAAAAGCGTTATAGATCGAGCATGATAATACCCTCCCATCGTATTTATGTTCCGAATTTGTAACGTAGAGTTGAAGTCGGTTACCATCTTTTTATAAAAATTCACTATTTGTTATCATTTATAGTAACGATAGTTAAAAAGGATCCATTGAAAAAGGCCAGTAAGCGAAAGGCATTAGAACGTATAAAAACATTGACTTTTTATTTAAATCTGTGAAAGCTGCAATAAATATAAATTACTGTGTATTGCAAATACACGGTAAAGGGTAAAATTATACCTGAGGAAGTAGACCTCTAAGTTGACGTAATAAATACGATTTACAATGATTCTCTATCGATTTTGAGAATGAACTGTCGTAGGCTCTTTTTCAGCGGATGCAGAGCAAACAGGGCAAATAAATAAGGAGAGAATTAGCGCCATATAGTGAAGAAAGAAATTTGGATATTAGAATCCTGCAAATGTTGGGAAAAAAACCCGAATTGTAGTTGAAGTTATCGTTTATTTCTAATTCTAAACATCAAGTCCGCAGGTATTTAAAAAGACATATGTAAATATATATAAAATATTTCTTTATTCCTTATATTAGTTTTTTATTTGATAAGAAAATATTACATATAATTTTCATTTTTTTCAGTCGTGAATGGAAAGTTTGCTTAAACTTGATTTTTATACTTCGTTCTGAACTATGTTTTTGTTCGTATAAACAGTCTTTTGTTTTTATTGTTGTTGAATTTGTGAAAAATAAAGGAACATGAGCGTAATTTTAAATTACCTGGTCATAAATTCATTTTATGTATTATTTATGATTCTTAAAAGTCAATATTTCTTTAACTTTTCATAAATAGGAGCATGAATCATTTATCTTGTTATAAGGAAATCTCGTAATATCTACGAGGAAATAATTTATTCAAAAAGTTAATTTATTCTAGTTAATTATGCTGTCATTTTAGCTCAACGAGATCAAATGATGTATCTTATTTTTTCCCTAATAGGCAGTCACATCCAGTGGTAAAGTTAATTATTTTAGATGCTATAGTATACTGAAAGCTAATTCGTCTGACTCATATTCGGCTTTCACAGTCAGTTACGTGTTAACTTTTTTTGCTAATGCTTCCAGTCCTCGCTGTTAGCTAATACTCAGGCTGTCGGAATTTATCCTTGATTAATTTCTATTATGCCTATTTAACTTTGGTTGAGCTTGATTTATTTTCTAAGAAAATCGCCCTGCTTGTAATTATGACCAAGCTCTTAACCTCTATGATCGCAAATGTACGTTTTCGGATATATCTGATTAAATCAGCATGTGTGGAAATGTATATCTTGGTCTGTTTGTTTGTTAATGATTTTCACTTACAAAGTACAAACTGTTTGCGAGCAACTCTGAATAAAATGACAAGATTACTGAAACAGAATCCTGTGGAGAGTTTCATTTATTATGCAGTGTTTTGCCGTATATTGAATTGTACTGCACTGCAAAAATGTTTAAATTTGTAGATAAAGTGTTTCAAATGTAAAAATAAATAGGAATAGAATTATGGAACTGTTAATTGGTCTCTTATGTTCCGATCTGAAGAGATACTGTGTGGCAACGCAACAAATGGTAAAAGTGCTTTCTGTTTAGATCAACGGCTAAGTGGCAGTAGTAAAAAACAACATTATTTTGATTTATGTTTTATGTGTAAATTAGAATGATTATTACTATATTGTTGCTATTACATTCTGCGTTAAATTGGTGATATTTCTAATGGATTCTTTTTTAAACTGTGTGTAGCATTTATTTATATAGATTATCACTGAACCGTCCGATTTTGAGTTAGATACGGCCAATCTCAACAGATTTAAGTTTATTGAATTCGAAATAGCTACTGTTTTTCTCCATCTCATTTAAAGTAACGATCTCGAATTTGGAATGATCTGTTGAATACTTTTTTACTTTCAATTAAATTCTTTAATAATGTAATAAAAAGTGCGTTTAAGTAGCAGATATAGCGCTTTAATTTTCTATCGCATCTGCTGTATATTATTCATAGAAATCACACTTAAGAGAAAAGTGGCTTAATTTAAATAACTTGCGTCATTTTCAGTCAAGAAAAGTGTGTTAAAGTCCTACTTTTGCAAGTCATGTTTAGATCCTTTCGGACAATCCGATGAAAGCTGCCTGAAGCTGTAACGTCATTAAATTCGAATTCGAGTTTTTAACCCATATAGTTTAACTACTTGTCGACACATTCCAATCGTAGTTACTCTTTAACCATAATCTTCATCATCTTTTTCCCCTTCCTACAATGATTATTTTGAATCACCAATTCGGAATATTATGTTATGATAAAATCCTGCAGCCTAGTGTTCTGATCTTTTTGCAGCCTCTCGTTTATATTTTTTTCAAAGATATTTAAAAAACTTTGAACATCAGAAATAATTTCAATAAAAACACATTGTTGTCTCCTGTTCATCCGCATAATCTTTTATTCGAGCATTTTTTATGCGAAAGATCAAAGGGAATTAAAATGAATCTTTAGAATTCCAAACTTTAGATGTGAGGCTCGTTTCATCAAAAATCATGTGTTTCTTCCCAAAATTGCCAAGCTTTTTAATGTCCTTCAAGAACCATTTTTGGAGGACGAACATAGTTGCTTGCATGCTCAAAAAAGGACGATACAAGCTACACGACTGGTTAATATACAAATAATCGGAAATTCAGTATAGTAATTAATACGCGGGATAAATTTACGTAGAATATGGAATAAGAATACTGATATATGTTCACTTTCTTAGCTTGTGTACGATCTTTGGTTCGAACCTCGCAAATGCAGTTGATTACGGGCAACGAGAAACCTAATAGCCTTCACAATGGCTCCCGAATTAAAATGTGATAGGTGATAATTTGTTACCACTTGTATCTGGCCAACTGGGTTTCGTGCCACTTTCCGGTTTCTTCGTGAAGAATATAATGAATTGTTAGATTCCATGTGCTTGCTGTTACAGTATAAACAGTTAACACGTCCAGCTAGTTCCCAAACCGAAATAGAATATTTTAAAATTTTTCGCAGTTTGTGGTTTCTAAGAGACCAAGTGTTTAAATTATATTATTCAGGATTGTGGCATATTTTATATTCTTCTTTGTGTGATCTTTGGTTTGATTTTAGCTGTCCCAGAGGATCTCGTCTTTTGACTGTACAGCTCACGATGAATGTCCTTGCCCCAACACACATTTTCTGTTAAATGAGCTAGCCACGCATTAAACATTGCAATATGTTTGTCTGTTTCCATTTATTTACAAATCGAAGCAAATGGTTCGAGAAATGACATGCCTATCTCACTTTAAGTGGCCACACAAATGCAGATTAATTCGAAAGATATAATTTGCACTCTTCTCGTTTGATAGTGCCACTGGGTACTTAACGCTTCATTCCACCCTTCAGCACTACGTGATGCTTGTCACCATGAGCGCTGCCTGACAGCCCGCGGATGTCAACTTCTCTTGCTCGTAATCCAATCCTACTGGGTGATAAGGAGATAAGAATATGATTATTATGTCGCGAAAGTCAAAGATCAAGCTCTGTATCGTCGTCTAATCTCGAAGAAGTGGTCGTTTGGAACTCGATTACACCGGCAGGATTCTTGTGGGACCTTTTTTAAGGCCTTTCGAAGGCCCCTTTCCTTGCGGGTAGGTCTACATCCAACTCTCATCTCGAAAAGATATGGGCCCATTACCCTCTAGCTTTATTTGAAGGGTATAAATCAGATTCTATAGACGACATTTTTTCTCTTTTGTCGTTTGGCAAGATTCCACACACCTCTTTCCTGCACCTTCTGACTTATTTTATAATGGCTTTTCAGGATATATAGGCGCCCCGCATCTGTATCATGTAAGGAGGTGATATCTTAAGAAATTCACTTCTCGTAGAATGGCTGTCTTTTGGGTGGGTTGCTTAGAAAAGTCGTCGTAAAATATTTGCTTCCTGTCTAAGTAAATGGGATAATAAAACTATATCGCATTTATAATGCACGTTGTCTTCTAATCCTTACATGGCGTTTACGATTGAAGTAAGCTCTGGTCCACAAACGTAAAAGGTTATCAAAGATGTGCAGTCAGCTCCTAGGTTGTGTGAATCGGATTAACCCGGTTGCGAATTACTTACTAACCCCCCCCCCCAAAAAAAAAAAAATGTCCTAAAATTTTTTATGCGAAAAATTAAGTGTTCTGAATATTCATTTAAGTTATGTAACCAAATGAACTTATTCTACAGTTTAAATTGCTTAAAATTACAAATAACTGTTAATTTTGTTTTTCTGTTAATTATAATATGAATTATTCCACTTTACTGTTTTTATTTAACTGTACTGGAATTAACCGTGGACTCGAATGACCCCAGAATCAATCCGTCATTCGGGATTGAGTCTAATTCTTAATACCATCTGCTTAATATAAAAAAAATTCTTAAATTATAATACGTAAACCAAGTAAAGGTTATGACTGAAAAATTAAAGAGCATTTTACTTCTCAAAAGAGGACTGTCAAACATAGGCGGTAGCAAGAACTTTTCAGTGAGATAAAAAATGGCAGTTCAGCTTTTCTGAAACCGTTAATGATAAAAAATCTAAACATAAAAAATTAAAAGTTAATTATATCCAGATTCTACATAATATAATCATTAAAGCTATTGCAATGATTCTTTTATATTAGTTATCATGATGGTGATGACGCCATCTCTCGGTGGGGAGTTGAAAGGACTGTGGTTACTATCGGCTAAAATCGAACGGCTGATTAGTAGGCTGACATTTCTGAGATATTTTGGTTCATAATTGCGATTTACAGGCTCTCAAAACGCATGTCTTTCTGCGAGCCCAGTGAGATTGCTACAATACTTATGGGATTAGATGGGCACAGACTTGATTTACTGCAATCCTTTTTCGCACTCCTTGACTATACGCGAACATTAATAAAAAAAATAATAATAAGAAAAGGCATATCTCGTATTATTGCGCTTCTCAGATATTGTTCTTATTTACAAATCCGAACTTTATTGCATGTAGTTTTGCTCGGAGTATGAATCGGCTTTGTTAACCGATTGCATTTTCTTTCTTCCTAACATCGTCTCACAAATCGGTAGATTCCTATATTTCAAATTTTCCGTGTTATTACGCTGAAATGTGGCCATATATGTGTTTAGCTATTAATAGTATATTTTAATTTTCATAAATAACTGTCATTTAATTTGTTATTAAAATATTGGAACTGTTTAATAATTATGCAATTGCTTCTGAATATCTAAAGAATGATCTTTGGTCTATCATTTTAAGTCAAAACATTAGCTTCAAAACGTGCTGATTTTGTATTAGTCCCTTGATTTCCTTGACCACTGACTGCATTTATTGTTGCCTTCAAAACCATCGAAGTGCGTTGGGGTATCATTAAGTCATGCTGAATGGAACTTAGTTATCAATAACTTCATTTTCAAAGGTTAAAGAAAATCGTCGTTAGCCTTGCCATATTCTAAAACAATATATCGAATAAAAGTTTGCGTCATACAAAACATTTGTGACCATCACCGTCCTTGACGAGTAACGCCAACGTTACGACCATGAATAGGACGGAACAGGATATAATCCTCCCTCACGAAATTGCTGATTTGGGGAGTGAAGATAATTGTGGGGTGCAACAAAAGAATCCCGTTTTCATTTTTGCATAGTGCAAGTATCAGGATACGTGTCATTTTGATATAGCATTTGCATAATGATTAAAGTTCTCATATACGTCTGGCTTAGCAGTTTGGGGCTTTTGTTAAGCTTGAACATCACGTTAAAATAGTAAATTTGTTTTTACAGTTGGAGGGAATAAAACTGGCTTAAAGTATAAAAGAACTTGATGAAATTTAATCATATGGATATCAAGTTGATGCCTAAGATGAATTTACCTTGATGATTCTGATAGTATTGAAGTTGGTTTTGATGAAAAACTGGAGGGCTGAATTTACTGTTAATTCTGCATATTTAATAATGATCTCAAAATTTCTTCTCAAGCGGTACATGCTTACAAAATACATAGCAAAATTCCCATATATACAAAACTTCAGGTTACACTGCAAAATTTCAGGGAGTTTTCATTTGTCTTTTTATGTGTATGTGCGTACATTTGTCAGCCATTTTGTTATTCGAATTGTAACTTTATCAGTTAATTATGCAAAATGTAACATTTATGTAATTAATATTCAAATTCAGAGCTTGTCTGAATTGTGCATACATTAAACTATTTCTGAATTTGAATATTGCATGAATTTGAATATTGCATACATTAAACTATTGCTATTATTCCAAAATAAATTTTGATATTATTAAGTTTTGAGGCAAAACCATAAAGAAAGCGATATTTAAATATTCTGTGCTTGGGATTATTAAAGTAAAACTTCAAACGACGGGAATTTTCTGGAAAGTCTTCCAACAGTACTGAAGAAAATACACACATTTAAATATATGATAATTTGAGGGATGATTTTTGGAAGAAAGGAATGTTATTTTCTTTTTCTTTAAGTAATCGAAGATGTTTTATAATAATGCAGTTTAGAAATTAGTGTACAATAAATGCTAGTTCTGTAGTCAGTAAATGCATCGGCAATACCAATACTTTTCCGTCCAGTACAAAACAAAATTTTCCGTAAGTTGTAGAACCATTGTTTTATTTTTTTAAACCAGCATTCGCACATTATTTTATTGCATTTCGACAGAGGGCTTTTACAATTTAACCGTAATCGAACACGATTATAAGGAAGGTTAGGGAAATGATAAAATTTCGTTGTTACGAGCGCTATCATGAGTTAAATTTCAACTCGATAGCTTCGTAATGGTATCTTGTTGGAGGAATCTCAGAGATAACGGTTTATGCTTATGTACGCAATGGCGCAATCACGACAATTCTTTTCAGCACTCGTTTTGTCTCAAGGGGTTCCTTATGATTCATGGCATACTTGCAAACGAATTCCTAAATTTCACATGGACGTCAGATTGGACACTTTTACCGTTGATTCTAAAATTAAAATATTTTTATTAATTGTAATGTTTACCTATAATGATGGAAGAGTCAGCAATTAAAATTTATTGGGTGGAATCACACATAACCTCAAGATAAAAAGAAAGAAGGCTGAATGGGTATATATACAAAAATGCAAAACGCACCGATTTTTCTTGGTGATAATTCTCTTACTTCCGCAATATATTCATACACCACACCTTAAAAAACACATTCCTTCCTGTAAAATAATTTGTGATTCCGCCCGTAATTTGCAGAAGCATTTTGATGGCATGCGTCCTCAGAAGGAGCGTCATGAGGTTTTCCAGCACTTAACTGATCAAATAAAGATTGGCAGAGGTATCGCAGGCTACTCTTGTTCTAGAAATACAATAACAAATGGGCGTAAAGCATCCTAAATTATGTACTGTTTGAATAGAACAGGAACACAAAATTTGATGTAATCTGGAATAAAAAGTAAACTACAGAGTAACAACTCTGACCTTCACCTTCTTATTAAACGGAAACTGTAATCCTTATTTATTTTATCATTTAAAAAAAAAGAAAAAAGAAAAAAGAAAAAAAAAAAAAAAAGAGAGAGAGGCTGTTTTATAGCCCCCCCCCCCAAAAAAAAAATGGCATTCCTTAAGATTCTTCTTCATTACTTGCATTTTACTGTTGGCAGAAGTGCTCCTTCCGGTTTAACGAGCTTCGAAAGAATCCTAAGTAACTTAATTCGAATTCTGTAGACACAACCACATTTCATCCTACAAATACAACCAGGCTTCAGAGTTGTTACTCGCAAAAATAACTGATTTCGAACTTAAGAACCTCAAGATTGTTACATAGAGGTCAAGTTTATAAAAACACAGCAACGCTCAGCTGTTTATCAGAATTCTAAGGAGAATTCTGCCTCCTGCGGCTGCCATATTCTTCCCCGGTGTGATAAGCCAGAGGCCAAAGACCTTATATTTGTAGTGGAAGGGACTGAAAATTGATTGTTTGCATAAGAAACGCTGCATTGAGGAAAGAATTTCGAGCAAATTTGTATGACTAAGCGGTAGTGAAGAAGACAAATGTTTTAAAGAGTTTGCTTTGTAGTCAAAGAAAGAAAGGTTTTGTTGCATGAAGTATGACGTCTTGGGAAAGTAAAATCTTTTGTGGTTAGGGGAAAAAATTATATAAATCTTTGATTTGAAGATTTTACATTTCCGTATAGCTATAAAAACAAAGTAGTAGTTCATTATCTAGTGATTTTACTATTTTCACTTGTTTAAAGCTGCCATCTGTGGTCTCAAGCTGCATCCGGGCCGAATGCTCGATCTGAAAGCAGCTGAAGGATCTGTACAGTTTTTTTAACAAACTTTTAAAAAATTTTAACAGAACGAAATCTAATAATAGTAATAATAGTACATTTTTAATTTCACTTACTGATATTTATCAAAACATATATAAGCAATAATAATAGTAACACAAAGGAAAAATTCAAATTTATATTAATTTTCTATCTGAAGTATTTGCAAGAAACTTCTGTTGGTTACATTTTGCAGTTCAGACACACTGACAGCCAAATATTAAATTTTAGTTTGATATTTGCTTCAGGTAATTCCAATGTAATGAATTGCTTCCTAGAATAATAGTAATTCTCAAATAATATACATCAATGTAACATCTACAATTAAAATTATGATTGTATATTATTAATATTAATGGCAGTCATGAATTTAGACAAGCACATAATTAGTCATAACTATTATCTGTGTGACTGAAATCGATATTATATCTTCATCGTTAAAGAAGATTTAAGAAAGTCTCCATTGGTTGCATGATATGTATTTGTAGACTTGTTAGTTAAAATATTCACTTTAGTTCCGTTCAAAACAAAATCAAACATATGCCAGTAACCTAAACTATCTTGAAATAGAAATCATAAATTTGAATTAATGAACAGCTTTGTTTGTCTTCTTTCAAAATTAAATTCTCTTAACTATATTGGTACAGAAATTAAAAAATGTATTATCTTGGCCAGTCGCTCTCGTTATGGCTTAACAACACTTTGCAATCAAAATTGCTTAATTGCTTAAATGAGGGACAAATACTTCTGTACTTATGTGTGAGTCGGAAATTTAGATCTTAAAAAAGACACAAATTTCTTGCCTAGTTATTTTTGAAGTACTAAGAAAAACTTATGGTCTTGTAGATATTGTCGGATTGTGGCGATGTTCAATGAATATAGTAACGAATTTTTAAAAGAAAATGATGTTATCAAATACATTAAAATTAGCCGCATAAAGTCTGCTGAATGCATTTCTCGAGTGAATTCTTCTATAAAATTATAGCAATAGTAATTTAACATTATTAAAATTACTAACTGGAATGACTAGGTGGAGAGCAGAGTGGAATAGGGTTCTAATTAAAGACATACTCATCCTAGGTTCTAGTACTATTATAAGAAGTTAAAATATTGAGTCAGGAGGTAGATATGTTGAATGACCTTCTGCATCGTGCCATTTTCTTTTCGAACATGCTGAATTTAAGTAGGAGCTGTTAATCGATGATCCCTGTGTCGTTGTATTAGAACGAATTTTAACTTTAGCCATTGTATGCTTATTCACATTCTACCAGTTGCTTATCCAGTCGGATAGAAATCTGACCTTTAAGTAACGTAAACGTTTTAATAGCGTATATCGTTTAATAAATTTCACTGTAAAATTTTAATTATGACATTTTAAATTGTGTGGTTTGTTTAGTTATGGTTAGTTCTGTCAAAGGTTGAATTCTTTCACTTCCTTTTTTTGCTATATAGTTTTCCCATTTGGGCATTTGTTACTAAAAATAATTTTTCTCAAACGCTGCTTTACTATTTGCATATAAGGTAAAAAAATAAGTAAGCCGTCGTCATGCATGGAAGCATGTGGGTGTTTATAGAACAATTTTCTGTAAGTCTTCCACGTCTTTTCCCACGTCGATCGCATGGGAAATTAACTACCCACCGAATTTTCTTCTCATGAAGACAGGGTGAGGCAAAATGTACTGTCTAGTTGAGTTTTTGGTAATGCTTTTGTGTTCCAGCTTAAAAAATTATAATCTGGAAGTTGTTTGCCATGTCTTAACTGTTGAAAAAGTTATAAAACAATCAACTGATAACTTTTTGGAATAAGGTAGTAATAGGTGGTATATAAGTAAGAATGGATTGTACTTAGGTCATCAATACAAAGTTGTCTGATTTTATTCTACCTATAACTGCATTTTTATTGTAATGGATAATATAGGTAAAATTGTGTAAAAGTGTTGTCCTTCTCCTTTTGTCCAAACTTTGAGTTCCTTCTTTGAAGAGGCTTCTAGGCATGGATTTTGTAGGATGATGCAAAAGTAATTATGCTAAATAAGTTCTTATTTATTTCTATATGGCATGGCACATCGTAACAATATTAACATCAAATGATAAAACAATAATCTAAGCTTCTTAAGCTCGTCAGCACAAGTATGCGATCTGAGTACCATGGATGTGGCGAAAGACATTTTCGGAATCAATGAAGTCGATTTCTAAGGGTATGCTGGAACGTAATTGGGCACAAACTGAGTCTTGTCTGAATGTCTGCTGTATCATCAATAATGCCATCATCGAACACTTGTAATGATAATTATAAGAGACTTGGATAATTGTTTTTTCATTTCATGTCAATATAGTTATTGTATATTATTTCATACAAGAACGAATAAGATTTACTTTTGCGCTATTACTTTTTAGCCACCAAATGTATATGTGTTTATAAGTCGAGAGAATGGATTTTACCTTAATCAATATTGCAACTCACATGGCCGAAAGGATTACTTAGTTAAAAAATTAATTGTTAAATGATAAACCGTCCTGCATGATTGTTTTGTTTGCAGTCAGTCTCTTGAGAAAAGTTTTTGACAGCTCTTTTTATTCTTTATGTTACTATCTCTATCTTTGTAAATATTTTATTGGTAAATGGCTATTGCGAAAACAATTTAACCATTTGAGCAATACCAGTAAAAGCACCTGTTATCCTGTTGTAGTCTACGCCATTTAACAATGACAGGATGCAGTATGCGTGTTTTCCTCATTTGAACATTTCTGTAAGGGGAAAAAAGGTGACAGAAAGACAAGGAAAGAAAACTGGTAATTAGGAGATACCACAAATGAGGTATAACGTGACTGCAGCCATTTAATTTCGCATTTAAATATCTTCTGGTAGGATCTATGGTGGAAGTGAAGACACGCTTCCGTTTCCTGCGACGTGTGGCTTTCATACATATTTATTTTTGCAGAAATCCTTTAACGCTAGTTGACAGCCACGGTCGAGTCATTGACTAATCGCTGTCCGAAACCTGTATTACAAAATTAATGGGCTCCGTGCATCGAATCAGACTCTTGATCTCGGACTTCCCTGCACTTTCTGAGTAGGTCTGTTACACTACGGTGGTTCAAAGACTGAATTTTTGAGGCCAAATATAAGAAGTACTGCGATTCAGCTTGGCTTGCTAGTTGATGTATGACTTGAATCACGCATTACACCAAACATGCATTTATATTCCAAATTAAGTTTAAATTAGGATCGGTTTTCAACACTCGGGCTTTTCATTTATCCACATCCATGTATAGGTTACAATCCTTGAAATCTGCAGCCGTTTGACTAGATGTGGAAAACACAGAACAATATTTTTGGGGTAGTATTTCACGGATATTTTACTCACATATAAATATGAATGGAAATTCCCTTTGTATTTAATAAGTTTTTTCTGATGTCAACATGCCAGCACAAGGTATGCACATACATACTAAAAAGCAGGTTTTAATGATATTAATATGATTTGCTTGACTTTTGGATCCGCTTTTCTGATATTGAATGGAATTCATTAACGTAGCTAAGAAAAATGGTAAAGTACTTGTAAGGTAATTATATAAATTAACGTTTTTTAAACATTTGTTCCATAGCGCAATACAAGAGATGCGTCATTATGAGTGCATAAACTTTTGACTTTACCTCAAAACAGTAGACACATTTCAAATTGTGACAATTTCTTAATCAGGTTTGGGTTGGGAATGAAAATAAACTAAAGCATATTATACGAAATCATAAAGGTCCGCATACCAGAATTTATGCCAGTGTACCTGCATGGGTATTTTTGAGAACCCGCATCGAACTACCATTATTCAGTCGTCTTATCCGTTCATATGCTAGTAAGCCATTTTGTATTGATCATTATTTTTTTTCTAATATGAAATTCTTAACAAATTATCTCTCAGCGTCTGCAGATTAATACAAATAACACTTGTATATGTGAGAAAGCTTTCATTTTATTTCATTCATTTCAACATCGAACGTGTTAAAACACGTCGAAAACAATAATTGCGCATCGTGAGCCCTCCGTGTTACGCTCTTGGATCATCAAAAATTCAATTGTCGGGTTCGATTGCAACCCTCCCGAACTAGCTCTTCTATTGTGCAGGAGCAGCTTCAACATGTTCGGATTCTCCCTTTTTTTTTTATTACTTACATATCATTGTTTGACTACCTCTCCGTTATTATATTATTAGTTTTTGTAGTGGTCTGTCCTTGCATAACCCTAGCAACTGCAGTTAAGCAATAATGCTTGTAGCGAGGGGTCATTGGCCAAGCCTAACACAATTAATGACCCATCTGATTGAATCCCTAACGATAGCGTGGGCGCTTGTTACAGAAAAAAATGGATTGGTTGAACACAAAGAACCGTTGTTTTCACAAGTGACCACTCACATGGTGACCTACTCTGGTTTTTGCTATATTTTTCCGACCTCAAAATTCGGTTTCAGTTCACCCCCTCGGCTACCTGCGTTTCCACACGAGTGAATGGTGTTTTTTGCGCTTGGTGCTAATGTTTGCACTTTAGTGAATGCGATATCTCTCTGTAAAATTATATGCGTTTGTTTCCCGAATCCGTTTCTTTACTCGATCTATGAAGGTAAAGATCTCGAATCTATGATACTCGATCTATGAAGGAAAGAAAACCAATTTGCTCAATGGCCTTTTTCGTAGTATCTGAATTCATTAAAAATTGCCTGGACAGTTTCTGCAAAAATTCTGGTATATGCCTGGAAATATATGGATGTGCAATTAAATAAAATTTTTAAATATTTCTATAATACTGAAAAATTCAGTTCTCCAACTTCCAAAACTATTTATAATCATTATTCTTATATTTACGCATCTTATCTTGCCTCCCGAGTCTCTCATTACAGGCTAGACTGGCTTACTACTGGTGGCCGAGAGTCTTAAGCGCTGAACACTGATAATTCGACTTGAGCTCGACAGTCTAGCTTCATGAATGTTTATACCCCATGTGGGAACTGAATATAAACCAATGGCGAACCTTTCCTTAGGCAGGCTATCTCAAAGTGTTAAGACCGCTGAGTATTGTTAGTTCGACACGGGTTCAGGGCAGCCGCTGAACACTGGTAGTCCGAGGTTCGAATCCCGCGAACGGGCTGGCTGCATGGGTGTTTTCGTGGTTTTCCCCATGTGTAACGTGTATAAGAGCCAGTTTCCCTTAGAAAGTCCTCCACGAAGGTATCCCTCCCTTTGTGCTTTGCGTAATCAAATAAACTAAACTAAACTTGACATAGGGTTCAAATTCCAGCAAACAGGCGTGACTAGATGTCCGCTTTCCTAGTTTACCCCTTGTGTAACGTGCAAATGAGCCACTTTCTGTTAGCAAAGTCCTCCACGAAAATACCGCTTCCACTCGGCTGCTATTGACCCCTGGAAGCTGCTTTTTTAACAAAACAGTACGAATTTAATGAAAACATTTTACTGTAAAAATGTTTTTGACCAACTTATACGAACGAGTCTGAAGTCAGCTACATTGTTCCTTCATGCATAATAATATTTATTATTCCATTACTTACAGTGTGTTCTTTTTATTTTCGTATGAAAACTGATTTAACTTATGTAGCCAAATGAACTTATTCTCCAGAATAGACTGCTTAGAAATACAAACAAACTGCTAATAATATTTCTGTATTGATTATAAGTGTCATAACTTAGCTTTCTGTGTTTTTTTAATTGCCGTTAGATTAACCGTGATTTTTAATTAACTGAGGATTAACGTTCTCTGTTTTACTTCCGTTAGTCGGTAATTGACTATATTCTATTTCGTAAATTGGTCGGAAAATAAAACTGTGTAGCTCTCATAAAGAGCAATGTAATTTTACACCATTTTTCAAAGTTTTTGGTCTTCCGACGGCTGTCTGTATTCTTGTTTAACAAAGCAAGTTGGCATATTTGAATAGGTTAGCCATTTTTCTTTTCTTCAACCAGCCTAACTCATTGTGAAGAACGACCGCAACATAATCGCAAATGTGAAACATTTTCAAAGTACATCTTGCGAAACTGGTTCTAAGCCTGGAATAATCCCTGAAAAACAGAGCCATTCGAGTTCGTGTGTCCACCCTTCCATAGAGACCAATTTCTTGCTGCTCCCTTAAGACATTTTGATTTATAACTTCCTGCATTTGAAAGAAAAGAAGGAAAAATATTTTTGTCCCTTCCTCCCCCATCGTCAGATGCTATAACCAATTTTTTTCCCTGCCCTTTTTGCCACGCGACTGGATTTGAGGTCACCTAAAAAAAAAAAAAAAAAACAATATTTCAAAGAGTAATTCTGTGACGGACTTCATGTTTTTACTCGAACTACGTATTTTCCTAACAAAATAATGATTGCTATAAAATAAATGCTAATGAGGATGATCAGAGTGTATTTAGAATTATTTGCTATAATTTCAGCATTTTTGGTCTGTGTTTGTCAGCCGCTGAGGAGTCTTGAGAACATTTTGCTGCAGTTTTAAGCAGGGCTGTCAAGTTTTTCCAGAAATGGTTAAATTCAGTTGTTATGATATATTAAAACCGCCATAACAAAAACTAGTTTCTGCCGTAAAAATGTCAATAACTGGTAAAACTCAGAAATATTTAAAAACGTATTCTAGTGAGGTCACTAGTAAAGAGAACTGCATATTAATGCTTCAGTTTTAAATTTATTTTAAAATTAAACTACTTACACCACAAAGTTCACAATATTAATTCGAATTTCGAAACAGTAATTTCACCACTCAAACTGTGCTTACCTTTCCTAAAGTAATTCGCAGCAGAAAATCATTTTTGGTACTGTTTCAAAACCCAAAGAATTTCTCAGTTTGTCAAGAATAAAAGAATTGAAATTCAGTCATTGACTTCAGTCCATCATGCACTTCATCTAATGTTGTCTACTTTAGCCACTCATGGCAGTATTTTAGGCACATAATTTTGTTGAAATGAAAAATTTGATTATACAAAATAAAATAATTTTATTTATTTATTTAGTATAAAGTATTTCTCCCGCCTTTTCAGCGTGCCTTCATGGTCTGCATGCTGGGTGCGTATTACAGAAGGTCCGTGGTTCGATTCCCTGCGAAGACGTTGCTTCAATCTCTCTTGCCCCATCAATCTCTCTTGCTTCTAAAAAAATCCTAATGGCTCTACATAGTAAAATAAAATGGAATAAAAAGAGTTACAAGCAAATAAAACTGAAGCTGATCACCTTTTCTCATTATTACAGGCAGTGTTTAAACATTTTTTAGAACAGTTTCGATAAAGAATTTTAAAAACGCAAATGTTTTCGAATAAAAATTTATAGCAAGAGCTCATTATTTGAAACGAGAATACCATCTGCTACTTTGAAATTTATTCTTTTTTCAAAATGTCGCATGTAAACAAGCTGTGGATTGAAGAATTTGCTTTTGCGCTTTTCGAAGAGAAATATTCCTATTCCATGATCCAAAAGCGTTATGAAATGCATGGTATTAAAATTTCTAAGTACAAAATAGGGAGCATTATTAATCGGAAAGAGAAAACATTCGGTCATTACTTCTACGTGCGAAAAAGACTCCTAACGAATACCCGAAAAGGTACGTATTGTTCCCCAAGTAAAATCTTTGAAAACAAGAGAAACTCCACCGACGCAGAAATCAATAGCAAAGTCTTCAAATACATTAGTAGCAACAACAAATAAAATAACAAACGAAGATTTACAACTTAAAATGTTAACTAGCGTTTGCTAAGCATATGGCTGAACTCAGAACAATTTGTAGAACCCTGTATAAAAGCTATTTAGCGGGAGATAAATATAAATACATTGGAGACTTGACGAAGCATTGGGTTTACCTAAATGACTGGAGGGGGGGGGACTATTTACTATCGAAAACGAAAAGAAAAAAGTGTACAAGTCTGGTTCCGTCAATGCAGAGGCAGTTTCAGTAAGGGGTTTGTGATTGTCGCAGGATTTTCTTACAATGCGAAATTAAAAGTAAGAACAGTGGGAAAAAAGTTTTAAATCCACTCAATACACTATCAAGAGAAAGTTTTACGCTCGGTAACTACAGAAGAACTTCCATTTTTTTTTACACCAGTGACTTTCAAAGAGTGAAACATTATCAAGACAAAGCAACAAGTCATACTTCGAAAAGTACCACTGCATTTCTTTTAAAAAATGAAGACTGGTGCAGGTATTGCATATATACCTTTTCAACGTGTTATTACAAAGTCTCTTGACATTTCACATATAGACAGATTAATGTGCCTCTGGTCTGGTTTACGCTTAGAAACAGCTCTTTCTAAGCAATCTTTGCCACGATTGATGGAATCTGTAAATTATTGGAAAAAGAGTGGAAATCAATACCTCTGTAAATTATTGGAAAAAGAGTGGAAATCAATACCAATGGATATTTTACGAAAAGCTTTTCTCTCGTGAAAATCGCAATGAAAGACTGCCAGATCGAACACGTAAAAAAAAAAGTCTTCTCATTTTAAACATTTATTAAACGGCCGCGAAATCGTTCTAAAAGTGTATAAACACTCTCTGTATAATTACAGGCTGATTAAAGCAATAATCAACAAATTGTGTTATAATTACATAATAATTAAAGTATATACTATTTTAATGGACTAAGATTAATTTAACAAATTAGAAAATATTATTAATGAGCAAAACATTTAAATACTTAGCTTTTTATTTTTTGTAAATTATTGTCATTTTTTGCGGCTTTTAATACGTTATCTACTATTTGTAAAGCGAAAACTATTTTCTGCTGGCAGAAAGTTAGCTCTGTTTTCAACACATTTTGCAACTCTAGCTACGATAGAGAAACATTTAAATCTTTAATAGTTATAATTGTTTGAAATTCAGCTCGTGGTCAGAATAAGTTTACTTCCTTTCTTCTTCTTATTAAAAACCGGCATGGTAACTTCGTCCTTGTATGAATTTTTCATCCACCTCCGCTACGCAAATTAAAAGACATTACAAAATTATCTTGAATTTCAACTCATTATGCGCATAAGTGTGTCCAGTAATGACTGATGACCTCGTTTAAGAAATAAAGTGGTTAATGACCAAACTGAAGGGCAGTCGCTGGGCATCTACCCACGGACTGTTTTGGATCCAAATAATGTTCAAAACAGAAGTCTTGGTTGGTTAAATTGTTTCATATTACTTCACCCACACCATATCATTACTGGAAATCATCAGTTTTGTTCATTTATTTTATTTTTACGTTCGTTTCCCAGAAACCGCTTCCTTTTTCCATTGGCAGGATGTTGAGCAAACAGTAGTGAGTCAAAGAATCAAAGGCTGCTTCATCCGAAATTTTTATATCATTCTTTTTCACCACGAAGGATTTTTTTTTCCACATACAAATAACGCTATTTACTTTTCTTGTCGACAACTTCGCGGGTTTCTTTAATAGTAACTTTAATAGCATTCGTCATTGCTGAAAATGAATGACCCACAGGAATAATATTCTTTTGTTCTTTGAAAGTCTCCCTGTTGCTGCGTGGATAGAAAATTTCCGTAGAAAACTTAGCTTTTGTAACCAGCGGATATGATAAAACACGCACAAAGAAAACTTTTCTTGATTTCAATTATCTTTTGCCACGCTCTGGTGTCTACGAGACACTGCACTTTTGTTGCCTTAATAATCTGCATATTGTGTTGGACTCAATATGTGTCTGAAATCTGCAAGCTCTGTTAGTTTCAACCTCCTATGAATAGAAACGTATGCTTTCTCTGACATTTCATACGTTGTAATTTAATGAACTTTGAAAAGTGAAATTGTTATAGAAAATCTTGCATTTTCATTTTGAAGCTATTTTTCCACATTTTGTTTCAAAAATCGTAACTTAGTACATTACTTGGGCAATTTTATTTGCATTCGAATGAATGTTCTTGGCGTAAGAATTGAAACTTCGCTGTAAAAGCAGCAAATGCATTTATTTTATTGAGATCTGATTTTTTTAACCCCGTTTCCCCAACTCCACTAAGTGAGTGTTGAACCTATTATAGCATAAATTTGCTTACAATGCGATGGAAACAGTAATTTTTTAATTCCCCCCTTTTTTCGTGTGTGTAACTTAAAATTAACACTTAGTTTTAAAAAAATTGTTCGTTGATGCTTAGATTATAGAGGGTCCGGAAAATTCGTACTTCATATACAGAATGCACTGGATTAGAAAATTTTCATTTATACCTAGTATCCCAAGCAAAACGTGTACCCAAATGGAACCAAAAAGTATGCTGCTTTGATTTATGTTGATACAGTTAAGGATACTATTTTTGGGTAGTGTCACTTCCACAATGCAGTATATTTTCATTTATACCGAGTATCCCAAGCAAAACGTGTACCCAAATGGAACCAAAAAGTATGCTGCTTTGATTTATGTTGATACAGTTAAGGATACTATTTTTGGGTAGTGTCACTTCCACAATGCAGTATATTTTCATTTATACCGAGTATCCCAAGCAAAACGTGTACCCAAATGGAACCAAAAAGTATGCTGCTTTGATTTATGTTGATACAGTTAAGGATACTATTTTTGGGTAGTGTCACTTCCACAATGCAGTATATTTTCATTTATACCGAGTATCCCAAGCAAAACGTGTACCCAAATGGAACCAAAAAGTATGCTGCTTTGATTTATGTTGATACAGTTAAGGATACTATTTTTGGGTAGTGTCACTTCCACAATGCAGTATATTTATATATTCCATGTTACATATTTAAGAAGTAAAAGCAGTCTTGTACTCAAATTCGATTCGGGTATACTTTTGTTTGAAACACCTTAAATGTGTTAATGGTATATTTCTAAATACTTTGCTTTTGATATTTATGATACTAATTAATTTTTTGTATGTAAGCCAATGTTTAAGCAACAATGCTAAATAATTCCGTTCCTATCGAAAACCGAAACATGATTAAGAAGCAGCGTGAATGTGAATTTCATCTGACCACTTTTACTGAGGATTTCCCTTCATCCTGCCATTGCTATCTCCATAACCAATTTGTGGTCGACTTCTTGAACAATCTTGATTGCGTCAGGGACTACGACTGTGTCGGCATGCTCCGTAAACATCTGTGGTAATAGTATGACTATATACAGCTCTTTGCAATTCTTACCAAAAACACTCCTGAGATGGAATCCAAGAGTTATGCACCGTTCCTTTTCCCCCAAAAGCCTATGGCCTCGTTTGGTGTTGTTGATTATGGTAAATCACACTAGGGCTATTTGCCTAAAGGAAGGAATGCCTGCGGGGAGGACTTTCTAAGAGAAACTGCCTTGTATACTTGCTACACATGAGGAAAATCAAGGAACCTCCTACGCATTCAGTCCATTGGCCTGAATTCTAAACCAGGTCGGAACTACCAGTGTTCAGCAATTTTACCACTTGGCCGCTGATGAGCCTTCAGTAGCTCGTAGATCGAGGAATTTTTATTCACACTACAGCCACAAATGAGTATTTAAATTTGAATTTACTGGTGTGGTAACCGATCTCAACTAACAGCTCTCCAATCTGAGCGGCTAAGATGTTTGTGATCACTGTGCTTAAATGTATGAACTCAAAAAGTTCCTTGTTGTATAGTTGTTGATTCAGGCGAAGAATCTTTGACAGTCTTAATGTTCTGTTCAGTAAAATTGAATTGGATGTTTTGCAAAAATTAGATCACATGTATTGCTTGCCCCAGAAACGTACCGGTAATGAGTCACGAGGTTTTGGAGGTTTTTATGAAAATATACAAATAAAGGATAAATAAAGCAGAAATATATACCAGCTTTGTTAGGTATGGAAAAACTTTGTATTATCATTTATTGAGATGTTGTCAGATATTTAATTTACATTTAGATAAATATTTAATTTACGTTTAGATAATTACATTTAGATTACCATTACAGTTAAAGCTGTTTTGCAGTTCTGCATTAAAATTTCCTATAGTGTGCGACCTGCCTGATGCTAATTATGAGTTTCAAAAGGAATTTCCTTTAAACGATGTTCCCCGGCTGCTTTTCTCCAATTTCATTCCCATGACTTCAGAATGCCAGCTTTTTCTGTGTGTGTGTACATGCTACTCATTCTCGCTGTATCCCGGAATGTAAAACGACGCATGACATCAGGAGTTGGCCAAATTGACGCTATCTTCATTTTCCGATGCATTATGTGAAATTTGTATGCATGGCTGCAAGTTGTATTAATTGTAGTTGAAACCATATTTCTAATTATCTAAGACAATACACTCTTCCTCTCTTCAGTAGTACATTTTTGAAGTTCTTCGTAGCAATAACATGGAAACTGTCAGATCTTCGATGTCAACTCTATAGGCTCCATTTACATGCATATGTTCGGACACGCGCGTCTTTTCAGATCAATATTGCTGACAAACCACCGAATGCGTAAGCGCCTCAAAAGTACGCCAGCGCTGAAAAAAATAAGCAACAAAAAGAAAAGGCACGAACGTAAGAAAGAGAATTAAAAATATAATTTACATATTAAGTAGATGTCGCATCGCCGAATGCAAATAGGCAACTAAAATTAGCATAAAACGCAATCCTGCAATGACAATACAATGTTTTAAAAAGGAACATGTAGGACCTATGCGTCAATTTGCAAGCAGCGATAGTTCCGTGTAATCTGAGATAGCCAAAGCAGAAATAGGAGCCGAAGTCACCATTTGCACCATGAAATGCGTTGGAGGGCTGTCGGGATGTTGCACGCTGGTGCAAGACAATCCATTATTGCGAGAGAGCTGAATGCGCATCTTAGTGTCATCTATAGGCTGTGGAATTGTTACCAAAGAGATCAAAACCGCAGTAGAAGACGTGGGTCTGGATGCCGGAGGATTACTGCAACGGCAGACGATCGCTTCCTGTTGCAAAGTGCAAGACGTCTTAGATCACTGACAGCACGACAGCTGGCATCGCATCTCTCTTCTGCTGCAGGACGGCCCATATCCCGCAAAATTGTCTCACGTCGACTGCATGAAGATGGATTGTACATCGGACGACCTGTGGTTTCTGTTTCTTTGTCCCCATCACATGTCAGAACCCCGTTAAATTGGGTCCGTGAACGTCGCAGTTGGACACCATAGCAGTTGGGCCACGTACGTTTTAAGGAATTGTCTCGATTTAACACCCAGAACGGTTCCCGCAGGGCAATGATATGGCTATAGCCGGGGACCCTCTATCAGGCGCCAAACATCTTCGAAAGGAACTCTTTGCTGCTGCAGAATGGCCCGCATCCCACCAAGCTGTGTCGTGTCGGCTGCTTGAAGGTGGACTACAGTCCCGACGGCTTGTGGTTTGTGTTCATTTATCCCTACCGTATGTCAGAGCGCGGTTAAATAAAGCCTGTGTACATAGAAGTTACAAAGGAGAGGAATACGAAGTTGGACACTAGAGTAGTGGTACCACGCACACTTTACTAATGAGTCTCGATTTAACATCCAGAAAGATTCCCGAAGAGCAATTATAGGGCGGAAGCCAGGGACATGCTATCGGGCGCCAAACATCATCGAAAGAGATCATTACGAAGGAGGAGGCTTGGTTTTATGGGCTGAGATAACAACGAACGGCCGGACCGACTTTTACGTGATTCCTGGCGGTTTCATCATAGCCTTCCGATACCGCGACAAAATTCTACACTCTCGTATGTGTCTTTTTATCGCTGCAATGGGTACCTACGCGATATATATAGACGATAACGCCCACCCGCATAGAGCCTGAGTGGGGCGAAATTATCTGGAGAATGAGACCATTCCACATCTGCCAAGGCCTCCTAGATCACCGGACCTGAATCCCATAGAGCATGTGTGGGACAACAGATAGCAGGTCGCAAAGTGAAGCTCCGACATGCATTACTACAGGAATTGATTCTACTGTCACAACAAGCGATCAACGACATTGTTGCGAGCCTACCTCGTCGCTGTCAAGCATGGATTTCAGCTAGAGGATACCCATTGTTAGCATAATGTTTCCATTGCACTTTCTTCCGACGCATTTGGTCTTTCTTGATGTGATGGTCGGGAATCCTGTGTTTTTGTATGGCTTTGCTTTATTGTTTGCTATGTGGAAAACCACACCCAACCTTTTGGATCAGTTTCACGGATATCCATTAAAAAGGTTTTGTTTTATTCTGTATTTTGCCTTTGTTGCTTATTTTTTTTTAGCAGGAGTACCAAAAAAATAAATAAAATAAAAATAAAAAAATAAGATTTAACCTTTCATGCGCGCATTATTCACGTGTTAACTCTTATATCTAAAAGATACCGTCTTGTTATGAATGTGTTTAACGATTTAAAGGTCTCAAATTCTTTTCTCAAGCTAGTGTAGATATTTTCTTAGTGTCTTAATTCAGTACATCCTATTTTTTTTATCTCTTTTCACATTTTCCGCACTATCATATGATAAATTTTTGCGCTGACTCATCATAACTGATAAGAAACACAAGACGAATAAAGATTTTATCTTGGTGAAAGTAAAGGATTACATGCAGATTTTGGGGGTTATTTGTAATTCCGATTCAGAAAGAATAATAATCTTTCATTTCTTTAATTACGTTCGTGACCTTTGCGCCGAGAGTAATTTCGTAACAAATTTATCATATGGATACATCTGCAGTTATGCATTTTTCAAATGGATATTTTAAAACGATCATTTAAAAACTGTCCTTATTTTTTTCTAAAAACCTTTGTGGTTGATTTATATCATTAAACCCGCCCCAGCACACTGCAAATGGTGTCACAGAGAGGGCTTTGCAGAGCAATTCATTACGAGCGAGCATGTGTACTGCGAATCAGTCGTTACCTTGACGTGAATATATTACTCACCATGTGTGTTATACTTGCTTTTGACTCGCAGCTCCGACCTGGGAAAGCTGGTAATGATGGGTCTCATGACTCTTTTCGCTTTCCGCAGACGAGATGACTCATGCCAGCTGGGACACGTAAAACCATACATTTGCTGAACTTTCTGTGGTTGTCGATGGTTTTGCTACAGCATCTACGTTAAATACTGCTTTTCTAATTATCTGTTACGAAATGTATCGCGGTGACTTTTTGCCATTACAATTCAGTCCGTTTTTCTTGCGCATCTAAGAGACAGAAGGATATGATTTATGAAAACCTTCGAATTCAGTTGTAGGCGATGGGGCTGTAGGGTTTATATTTATTTTAACTAACATTTATTTTAAGTTTAAACTATCTTTCCTGTCAAGCCTTACTTTCCCCTGGAACTGCCAATGCCAGAATATGTAAATTTGAGTAGAACGCGCAAGCATTCAAATTATCAGTGGAAGTAGTATGATTTAAATAGAAGGAAACGAGTTCGGTGAGAGAGTTATTCTTACTTAGCGAGCGCGGAGGTAGTTATCGAGAATTGAAGAACCCCGCGTTGCCGCCTATGTGCTTGGCGGGAATTAGTGGAAATTGTTCCAGTGAGCTTCAAGTCTGCTGAATTAGCAGCCGTATTGTAAAACGCGGTGAGTTAGTTATTTTAGAGAGCCTCGTAGTTAGAATCTTGTCTTTACTTTCTTTTCAGGTTTTTATTTTTATTCGACTGCCTAGTGGGCACAGTCTGTAAGCGTCAAGAGGACGCCATTGTAATTTATTACGTTGAATAAAAAGGGACTTAAACCCTTTATAAGACTCTGTGGTTTATACAAGCTTTCACAGTCACCTCTTGGTTGCGTGCAAGTTAGAGGCATGCAACGTTATAGGGCATATTGTGAATAATACCTGCAAATCGAAATATGGGATTTCAGCTTTGTGTTGTCTTTACATGTGCATGAGTGTAACCACAAAAGTCCTACGCAATCAACTTCTGTTCTAAGAAACTTGCTGTATTAATCTAACAGTGCTGGAAGTCTTTATCCATTTTCCCGCTGTGGTATGTGGACTTACTTTTACTTCACTTTTGTGAATTATAATCAAAAGATCCAGAAAATTGGTGAATAATGGTTCATAATCATTAATTTTCAAATATATTGTAAATCTCGTTCCAGTGTTCTCATTCTTGTTTCTATTTATTTTCTTCGTTTCCAAGGCGACTTTTAACAATCTTTTATACCAAGATGTCTCACAGTAAGGAATTCTAGATTGGCATTGAATGACATCAGTATGGAGACTAAACATTTTTAAATCTCTGCGTCCTTGATACCTCGCAAATGTCACGTATAACCATTATGATCAAACGCAAAGATCAACTCTTTTTTTAAGTGATGTCCTTGAAACTTGTTGATTGTCACAGTGAAAGAGACCATACAGGGAAATTTTCACCGACTTTTGGTGCAATGTAAATGATATATTATTTCCGTCTGTTGTGCTTAATGATATCCTGAAATTGTCGGTTATGGTGTCGAACTTAGCACATTACGGTCATTATTGGATTGTAAGACGAGTTTCACTAACTGTAGTCGAAAGCACATAAATAAAGCGTGCTAAAAATGTTGCGCAATGGAAATCTTTTTTATTGCATAATTTTGATATCGAATCTTGCTTTGTTTATAATAATAATAAATGATTTAATAAAGCAAAAATAATTTTTCCTTATCGTAAATATAGAGAGAAACTGATGGAAAATTAAAGCAACAATCCTGAAGCGCCCATTTAAATTTGCAAGGCGCTGAAAGAAATTGGTTTTGGGTTTCTAAAAATTATGCTATCCAAAATATGGCTTCGATATTCTTATATATTTTCTGACATAGTGTTATTGTAAAAATTGTTTTGAAGTCATAATTTTAATTTTCTGTTTAAAAAAGTCAGTTTTATGTAACTAAATGTGTATAGTTATTTTTGTTGGATGTTAAAATATTTTATCAAAATTTCTGTAGTTTGAATTTGAATAATAAATTTTCATTCTCTCATGTGCTCCTTTTAAATTATTTTCTGATATTGCTGTTGAATTGAATTTTATGGTTTAAGTGCGAAGAACGTGATATTTAATAAATAAAGGTAACACACAAAACGTTAAAAAAAAGTTTCATATAAAATTTGAAAGCTTTCTGATTTATTACTATTATTATTCCCTTTCTTTCTTCTTTTTTTTTGGGGGGGGGGACTATTAGTTACGTTCGGCTTTAATTTCTAACTCTTCTGCATGTGCACTAACGTCTGCACAATTAAATTAAAATAATGATCTCGTTTATAGAATGAATTGTAATTCAAAATCAATGCTTGATGATTAGGATATTATTATACTAGCTGAAAACAGAAGAAGCATTTTTTGCTAATATTTGAAAGAAATATCCATGAAGGTTATTTATTTCAATAACCTGTATCTTGTTTATTTTTTCCAAAAGTCAAAAGCTGAAGTAGGAAATAGCACACTTCCAACCTTTTCTCTTTCCTGATGTCGTATCATGTGGCCAAAGTATGTGTTTGTTTATTTCATTTCCCGTCTGCGCGTATATGTGTAACACATTACAAAGCTACTGCTACTTTATTTTACCTTGTGTGTAAATGGTATCGAGTTGCAATGGAGTATTTAGTAGCCGTTCTGGATTTTCTGCAGTTATATAAATTCTGTTCTTAAGAACTTTTTTCTATGGTTATTGTTGTATGTTGACTTGACTTTTTGCCAAATAAACGTGACTATATTATTTCCAAATTTTAGATGCCAGTTTTCGTCCTCATCGAATTCCTTGCATATGAAAGGCATTAATTAATTTAAAATGAATCTGCTATAATTATACAGGACTAGAAATATACTTTCATTAATTGACAAGAATGTGAATGTACTTTTTTTATATATTTATTTTTGACCATCTATTTCGCATGTTTATGGTGATTTCAACTTTAATTTTTCTGTTAAAAATTCGTAACAGAATTCATCTTTTTATCATTTAACTGTAATCGCTCTGTTCTTCTCATAATAAGTGTTTTGTTGGTCTTATTAAGCTTATTTATTCTTCTTAGACGAATCAGATAACTTTTGAACTTTTTTTAAATGTGTCAGTTAATTTATTAGTAACATTATTGAAATCTCTTTTAATTAAAACGCTAAAATTCCAAGTTCTTTAATATAATTATTGTTTTTAAGCTTTTTGAAGAATTTGAGGGTGTTTTACATAGTAAAATCCTATTTTAAAAAAAAACGGAAATTTTTAACGAACGTTCTGATTCTTTCAAAATGTGTCACATTATTAAAACGGTGATCCTTTTTATTTAATTTCAATAATTATAATATTACCATTCGCTAATTTATTCTTTAATAGTTTTTTATGTTATATTTAGATTGTTAGCCAGACGTCACAATTATTTAGCATCATACTTTGCGTATAGTTCCTTTTTAAAGGTTCCATGCGTGAAGCCTGAAGTTCAGATGCGCAATACAGTAGGCTCTTTTTTTTTTTTTTTTTTTTTTTTTTTTTTTTGCTTTGAACCTGAGTATTATTCACAAAACGGAAGTTCAAAGTTCAAACCGTTTGCCCTTTACTAGTTTACTACGTTTGCTCTAGATAAAATTCTCGAGGAGAAATAGAGATATATCAAACGTATAACCGCTTGCATTTAAATTGTATGCTTTGTGGTAGCGGAGATAAACTCTGAAACTATGAATCAGATGTCAAGGCAAATTAAAATCTAGAAAGCTGTGTTTTTCCAAGTATTTTCCCATATCTCACTGCATTGGTCGGGCCATCTTCGAGTCACGATACGGCCATTTTTCAGGGTTAAATAAAAAGGAGGAGGCCATTATACTGGAACGCCTACCAGCTTGATGCCATCTAACTACTAAGTAATGCGTGTGCAAAACTTGATCGAATTTCGTTAGTTATTTTTTCATTTAATCCTTTCAAGTTCATCCTTTTTTCTGTAACGTCATTCATTTGAAGGCTGATTGTTGCGGATTCGGATATTTCCTCATCACTGTTTGCCTACCGGTTGTAATGGGTGGATAAGCTTTTCTGATTCAAAAACTTAATTCTTTTCTATTTTATTTTTTGAAGTATTTTGTCACGAGGATAAGCTCACGATTCGCCGAAAAAATTCTTTACTCGACAGTTCGTTGGCCTAGACGTCATTTTTGTTTCCTATTGTGGAATTTTTCTTTTTTACAATTTACAAAAGCCTTTGTAAGCAAAGATGGCTGCTGCAGACGATTGCTTTGAGTTTTATGTATGTACGTAACTGCAGGTGCATAACGTTCGTTGATACCAGCCTCTGATTGTTATTTTATGATTTTAACCTTTACATTTTTTCCTCTCTCAAAGTCTGTTATTTCCGTAGAATTCTTTGAAAATTCAAAACTTTAGAATTCATATTCAAAAATCGCTAAGTGATCGGAAAAAAGTTGTGAATAGTCTTAAAAGTTTCAAGTTCGCAAAATAAAACAAAATAATAATGATAATAATAATATAAACAATCCTTAATTGTCTGAAAGATGACTTACTGTGTTGACATTTCTAGCATATAAAAAAAAAATCCGCCATCTTAAAACGCTAGGACTATATGTTCGACATATTAGGCTGTCAAACATCTTGAATTCTACTTGATAACAGATTTACTATAACTTTAGAAACATTTATAATAGCGTTAAAGCCACGTGTCTGATGTCTTTTTACATATTTTTTACCAATACATGATCCATGCGAGACAGTCTCCAAATTATTAAGTGCTTTGGCTAGTCTGCTGCTTAACATCTTTCATTTATCCATATTTTTTAAATTACTACAGATCAGCACTTATCAATAATACACTCACATTTATTTTAAAGATAAATTTGAAATTTCATGCGGTGGGAAAAAGCGTTAGTAACTCAAAATTTACAGACCTATTTGTCCATTTTCATTATTATGAACGATAATTGAGACATACTGCTTGTATGTATGATATTGAGATCTGCTTTTAACCTGGAATATCCACAGACCTGACTTTTGTTGTAAAAGTGTTACAGTGTTACTAGTCATCCTCGCAAAAGGGATTATTTCTTCCATCCATAAAAATATTACATGGGCATACAAGGCCTGAGTATAAGCATGGATACGTTTATTACAAACATCGTCTTGTATACAGTTACATAAGATACTTAGATATATTCATGACTGTTATGTTTGCATTTAAAAACTATCTGGTTTCATATTTACAATACTGTTGCTGAGATAATCACAGTAAACTTGTAATTCACTTACGCATTGACTGGAGTTTCTCTCTAATTTTTAACTGCTTTACGACATTATGTTTAACAAGTGCATGCAAATTTAATAGTAATAAGCGTACATTATAATAGGTTGTGCTCTTACAGCCTAGCTACTATTGTACGGGGCGAGCTACTGTTTAATGTTGATTTTCAATTGTTACAGCACTGTCTAGCTTAGTTTGTGTAGGGAATTATGTGACTTAGTTTTCTGGTACCTTAGTTAATTTACTTTGAAATAGTTGCAACTGCTATTATAGTTGTAGTACCTATCTTTGTCACTGTTCAATTACTCGGGTATTACTGTTGTTAGAGATAGCTACACTGATCTGCTGCTCCGTTACCTGCGAGTTGGCAGTTCAATATACTCGACTTTTGTAAAGCCACTTCCCATCGCTTTGAAATTATGTTGCGATGATCCAGTTCTCAAGGGCAAAAAAAAATTTCTTAATATTTTTCTAAGCATAGTCTAATTACCTCCTCTCTCTTATTTTTCGCCTGCTTGTTGCCGCAGGTATTCTCCGCCCATTGCTGCCAATATCCACTACTTGGGTGTTTTTAGATGCAATTTATCGGTGTGTGGGCAGTTGAAGAGGTAGTGATCTGCATCACCTACCGCTCCACATTTACATAGTTCTGAGTCTCGTTTGCCGAATATCTTAAGATAATGTGGGAAGGGACCATGGCCAGTGTAGAAATGAGTTTGTGCACCGCTGTCTGTTTTAATCGAGCATAATTCCTTTGGAAAGTAGTTGTAGGTTCTCTATGTTCTTTCCCTTTCCCATCTTTTTTGCCATTCTTGTCCAAGGCTATTGAGCGTTATTTGTTTTAAATAAGACTGTGGCACACGTACTGGGTTTTCCAGTCTGTAGATTTCGCAAGCAAGTCCGTCGCTTCATTGCCAGTAATACCCACATGAGGTGGAAACCAGATTAAGTTAGATCTTTCATCTGGTGCATGAGCTGGAAACCAGATCAAGTTGGGGCTGTCATTTGGTGCATGAGCTGGAAACCAGATCAAGTTGGGGCTGTCATTTGGTGCATGAGATGGAAACCAGATCAAGTTGGATCTGTCATCTAGTGGGATCCTTAGGAGAATTTTTTGTATGTCTTGCACTAATGGACTGCTTGCTTAGCCCTCGGATGGCCTCCAAACTTGAGGCAATGTCGTTATATATATTTACCTTTGTTGCTAGTTGATACTTTTCCAAATTGATGGCTGCTTTTAATGCTAGAAGTTCTGCCTAAAAGACGGTATTTTTGTCTTCCAGTCGTCTTTCCCAACTTTTGACCACTTCTCCTTCTTGGATTACACAGTAATCGCAGCCTGCGCTGTTTTCCGTTTTTTAGCCATTTGTATGTATAATGCTCATCAGGCTGGATGTTTTGCAGGTGTAATGTGGGCGATAAGTCCGTATCTGCCGGATGTTCTAGTACGATCGGCCTTCGTTTCTCATAGTTTGTGTAGTAGAATTTCTTTTGCCACATAGAGAACAAAGGCATAAATTGTCACAGTTCCAGACTGGTGGTTTTCCCTCCCCAAGGAGTTTCTATTCCAATAGAACAAGCTAATATTTTGAAATTATTCATTTTGCCCGGATTTATTTAACAACGACATTTCGAGTTAAGACTAAAAACGTCAAAAAATGATATAAAAGTACAAGGTGGGTCTAGGACTATAAGTTCATACAAATCCGAAAATTCAAAAAAAAAAAAAAAAAAAAAAAACATTCTCAGCCTTCCATATACAACCTTTTTATATCCAAACAACGCTTGACACGTTCATTCAGCTGCTTTGATTCCTTCGCAGAACTCATCCTTTGAAGTACTGTTTAAATCTTGCTGTGATTTACGGTTTTTTGAACATCTTTAGTACTATTAAAATAATAATACCTGAGATAGAAATTCCTTCACTTTAGCAAAGAGAAATTAGTCTACAGCTGTCAAATCTGGTGAATAAGAGGAGTTGTTTAGAATTTTGACACTTTTGTTTACTATAAGCTGCATTTCGTGAAGGGAATTGCGTGATAGCGAATTGTTATGCAGCAGATATTATTTATTCAGTCAGTTGTTATGAATTTTTCAGACCAGACGCGGTAAATTTTCTTTAGAAGTCTGCACATTTTTTTAAATGTAGTTCACTATCTGCACCTCAAAAACAAATTTCAAGCGAATTATCCCTTTCCAGTCAAAAAAAATGGTCACCATTTTTTTTCATCATCGAGATTTCTGAAACCGAAGTTTTTGTGGCCGGGACGAACGTTCTCCAACCCATTCAAATATTGCCGTTTCGTCTAGATCTCATAACCAAGGTACCAACTTTCATCTCCAGTTGCAATTTATTTGAAAAAAATGAAGTTTAATTCCCCTTTTACAGAAAAAATTTTATTGCCATGCTTTGCTTGGCTTTTGTATCCGTGACAGCAAGTATTCACTAGGTCAAAGCTAAGGATTTTATTCCATAAAGTAAACAGACGATTAAAGTAAAGGAAACTGAGATATTATAATAACAAATGCTGTCAGTTATCCTCTAGTAGTTTCGCTGGAATTAGTTTTTAAAAAAATCGTTTCGCTGGAATTAGTTTTAAAAAAATTAATCGTATTGTAATGCATAGCAAATAAATTGTTTGTTTTCGTGTATCTGTGCGTCTTCTTAAGTAACAATCGCGCAGATAAATGCAAAACAAATATGTAGCGAATTTAAAATTACTAAAAAACAAAACAATCATTCACGGAGAAAAACAAAGTCAATGAAAGTAATTATTTAAATAAATTGACAACACAGATGTTTTTGTGCAGTTGCTCTTGTTTCGAAGGTACGTCATTAAACTCTTAAGAATGCTTTCGAGAAACAGTTAATTACAGAAGAATCACCTTAAACCAAACACTTCACAAACTTTATTGTTGATTTGTTTGAGATTGTTTTTAAAGCTGATTTACGTAGACATGCCTTCAAATTTTGAAACACTTGCAAAATTATGAGAATCTTCAAAAGGTCTGGTAGTTATTTTATTAATTAAATTATTAATTATTTTTGTTATTAAATATTTTATTCTTACATCTTTTGTGCTAGTCGTTTTAATGTTTGTAATTTTTTTAACTGCTATAAAAATTCTTTCATGTTTGACATCAAGACCTTAATTGTAATCCGTGAAAAAGGAAGTACTTTTCTCAGAGGCACCATGAGAATCTAATTTCATTTTACTGAAAAGATTTTTTTCCCTCTTAATCGTCATACCACCCGTAGATAATCTTGAAAAAGACGACGCCTGTAATGGTTTTATATGGTGCGTAGACTTGTCCACACCCAGAATACTTGGATTCGGGGCAAATGCGTTGACGACTTTCATTATCTTGTGCCTTCATTTAGCTCAGTTTCAATCATATTCGAACTGTCATACAAGCATACTAACTGAAACCGTAACATTAAATCTTATTCGAAATTGCCCTTTGTGTAGATGTTTGGCCTACTTCTTTTGTAATGCGTCGGCTGGGTAATTCGAGAGTTTTTTCTATTAGTAATTTTGCTTGAGGCAGATTTTTACTTCTGTTTGCAGGGAGGAAAAAATGCGTGAAAAAATTTTAATGGCTCATTTTTACCAAAAGATGATTAGATTCAAAGGTGAACTGAATTGAGTTACTTTTAGAATTTTTTTTTCCCAAGTTCTGAAAATGTTGCCATTTGGCAAAGTATAATACTATTATTTTTTAATTTATCTTTCAGGTTTAATTATTTTTCAGTTTCTTAACAAACTGAATAATTCAAAAGAAATAAACGCAGTGTTTAACAAATTAAATATTTATTATTTTAGCTATTTTAATAGTATATTTTAATTAATATGTATATATATATATATATGTGTGTGTGTATGCAAATCAGCTTTATAATTTAATTTAATAATAGCGTAATAAATTCCTCATTTTTAATCTGGGTATTTCCTCTTTATTCTAAAAAAATTAATAACATTTTTAGACTGCGTCATTTCTAGATAAATCTATGCCACCGTTTGCTAACACTGATGACGTAGTTAATTGGGAACCTAAACTCTTTCCATCAAATTAATACATTATTTATTATGACATCAGAATAATGCATTATTGTTTCCGTCTGTGATGTTTAAATGTGTCTTTACGTCCATTTTGGCAATCTTGGAATAGCTTGATTCCTAAATTTAATCAACATAAGCACAGTTTCTGAACTATTTTTTAGAAAAAGTGAAAAACTACTGTAAAAATTATTTCATTTGTTTAATTTTTTTATTATATATATATATATATATATTGTTAATTTTTCATTGTAGCAGTTAATCAATAAAATTTAACGGCATCAGCTGAAACGAACTCCATCTAACGCACTGAAGTGTAGTGCTTCATTCTGAAAGATCTCAGAAAAGATAAAACTTATCTAGTATGTGTTGCTAGCTAGCCAGCCAATAAAAGAAAAGGAGAAATATCTGAACACGTTTGCAATTTATCTGAAAACAGATGAAAGCGGAATTCTTGTTGTGCATAAAGTCTTGTTTTCAGCAGTGGAAATGAAGATATATTTTTATCTTTCAAATATGTGGTTGCGAAATCAATTAAAAACAAAACCTATCATCTTAGGTTTCCCCCCCCCATTTCCAAACTTACGGGGTATCAGCAACTCCTACACCAACTATGTTAAATTGTCCATTTTCGATGTACCTTTTCTCAAAGTCTGCTGTAGATAGATACACGCTTGAAATTTTTTGTGTAATTAAAGTATACCTATCTGATTATACTGAAATGAGCTTTTGAAACATTTGGAATTTTAGAGTAATTTACAGAACATTTTGTTAGGCATAGTAAAATTTAGCACTTTTCTTTCACACAAAAAAATTTTTTTTTCCTTAGTTATCACACAAAGCTGATTTCAGTAAATATTAGGAAACCTAATAAATAAGCCATAAAATGTTTAGATACCTGTGAGCAGTAGTTCCTGAGAAAAGGTACATCGAGTATTAAAAAAAACACGTTTGGAGAAAAATGCGTTTTTATGTAAAAATCCTCATATATCAAAGCATTCGATGACAAATTAAAACTAGATTTTTTACAGTTCTAGTTTTCGTAGAGATTAAAGAATGGTATTTTTAGAAAGATAAACGTGTAGAGAATTTGAAAATGCAAAAATCCGAAATCACCGTTTTCTGAAGTTTTTTGGATTCCAACACCCCTTAACACTTGAAACTGACAAAAATTTGCATATTTAAATTAGCGATAAAAATTGTAAGTTGTTTAATAGCGATGACACAGTTATTAGCCCAAAGGGGAAATTTGCGCAGAAGGGCTGTTAATTTTGTTTTGCCATTATGCGTTGATTCACAATAAATGGCGAATCAATTTTTAAATTGTTGCCACCAAATATTACAGCTCTGTATTATATTTAAAGAAATTAAATAACGAAGAATCTGCATGAATGCATGTATGTTTCACGCACTGTGAAAAAAAAACTGTACGTAGAGACATCCAATTCTGACTAATGTTCATCTCCACCCAAATATGGCCATCTGGAAGCTCAAATTTGGAATTTGTTTTATTATCTTATTTCATATTTTGTGAAGCATTTTTGGTTAAGAAACTCAACGATTTCAAAGTGAGCAGTGGCAACACTGTACGGTGAGGGAAGGGGAATTATCTCCATCGCGGGGCAAGACTATGTATCGGAAATTCTAAAGATACGCGCTATTGAATACTTGGAGATATTACTGGTGAATTGAATTTTATGGTTTAAGTGCAAAGAACGTGATATTGAATAAATAAAGGTAACCCACAAAACGTAAAAAAAAAAAGGTTGTAATATAAAAGCTTTTAGATTTATTTTATTTTATTTTATTTATCTATTTATTTATTTATTACGTAATGCGAAATACATTTGCGCGTGCCTGCTGGTGATGCATAAATGAAAGCAAACCGGGGATGGAAAATGAAATCGATTATGGCAATTGGTTGGCAAAACTTTCTGTTCATGGTTATTATATACATTATGACGCTTGGGTTGACGATTATTTTCTGCTAATTGATAATCGTTCGATAAAAATTTCTCCCATTTAATAAATGCCTACACATCAATTGGCAATATTTCATGCCAAAACAGGTTGCGATTTTTCTGCGTACTGAAAATAAATTACACACCTTTTCAGGTTTTAATAAGTAAAGAACAAAGTAATACCTCCTCGAAATTTTTCAAATTACAGTTGGACCTCTGAAAGTGATTCTTTTAATTATTTTTAGCTCAAAAACTTCGGTTTTTACTTTTTCATATTATTGTAGTTGCAATGTGACAGTTAACCCGATTACTATGATTGCACAAATCGGTCTACTCATCTCTAAAGTACAAAACAAACCGTCTTTGAAGTCAAAAATCCATAAAAATCTCCGTTATCTTTTCAGAACAATAGTAATGTAGACGATAAACAAATGCCCTCTGCTCAAGGGGCCAGTATTCCTCTTTTACAAATTTCATGGGATAAAATTTGAATAATTTGATAACCTTCCGGCTTGCGATTTCAAGTATACATATATTACAAAAAGCATTGTGCAGTCTGTTCTATGTAATCTTTCTTTTATAATTGATTTAATTTATTACATAGAGATTGTAATTATTGTGAAACATCGTTTGCGCTGTTAGCGTAATTATTTATTTTTAAAGCTACGTATGTAATCAAGCGCAAAATAAACATTTTTATAGCGCTTTATGACGATTTTGTTGTATTTCTTTCTTTCTGTTAAAAGAAAATTTATAGCTAAATAATATAAAACAAACAGAAAATCTGAAAGGTTTGAGATTTTAAATTACGTCCAAGGGGGTGGTTTTTAACATTTTGCGTGTTACTATTATTTATTAAATATCATGTTTTTCGCACTTAAACCATAAAATTCAGTTCAAGAGCAATATTACAAAATAATTTTAAATTGAGCATATCATTAGAATTTCCGATACACAGCGACGGAGATAAAAAATGTTTTTCTGTACAACGTTGCCATTGCTCTCTTTGAAATCCTTGAGCTCGTTAATAAAAAATTCGTTAACCTTTTACAAAATATAAAATCAATAATAAAACAAATTTCAAATTTAGGCTCCCATATTCGAAGTAGGATTACGTCATTCAAAACTGGATGCTCTAGGTACCGTTGTTTTATCACAATGCGAGAAACATACATACATTTATGCAGATTCTTCATTATTTAATTTCTTCAAATATAATACAGGGAGATAATATTTTGTGGCAACAGTTTGAAAAGTGAAATGGACATTCTGAGTGATTCGACGTAAAATCGCAAAACGAAAACAATAGTCTCTCAGAGTCTCCCCGTTAGACTAATAATAATTCTCCTTCTTTCACGAAGAAATCGTTTGAGTATGTTCCTTTTCTAAATACTACCACATTTTTAATACATTATTTTTCTATACTGTTAAAAATTGCTTTCGACTTTTTTTTTTAACCTTAGTTTCCAAGAAATTTTAAATCCCAAAAACATATGGCGACATCCTCGTCTAACAACTATACGAAGCCGTTCGCTGACGTCACACGCGATACCTTTTCAAAATATTATCGCGAAACGAGAATTCCACCGAACGGCAGCTGTGCTCTTTTTAAAAGATACTGGAAAACAGACAATACTGTCTGCCTAAAAATAGGAAAACAGTGAAGTATGCTATTTCTAAAAACTCGTCGAATTTCAGGAACATCTGCAGATCATGTGACGCCTTTGCATTCCAAAGACAGAAAATATGCTTCGTTTTGTATTTTGTTTTGGAAAGGCTTTTAAATCGATTCCATTATACTTTAAAAATTGCTGCTTGAAAAGAAAAACTTCGTTAATATGGAATGCGCTGATTACAACATCAATAATCTCGAAAAAATGCAGATATTTTTTTTTCCTTTTACGCAAATCACCTTAAAAATATGTATAATTGCTGAGACCGGACAGCGCATCCGGCATTATATGGTTCACCTTAGAGATTGCAGAGTTTTCTGCCGCTGACTTAAAATACATTTATTGAGGAAAATCATGCAATGTGTGTCTACAAAGTTCTAACTCTTAATTTTTTAAACCCATTCCAGCAAATTTTCCAAACTATAATTGACAGCATTTGTCGCTATGATCCCTCCAGTGGTTTACTCTAAAATATCGTCTTCAGTTAATTATTTGCTTTGATCCAGTACGCATTCGCTGTTATGGATTCGAAAGCTGAGCAAACTATTTTGATCCAAATAACGGATATTAATCCTGATTTTTTTAAGTAAACTGTGTTCGGAAATGAAACTTAATACTTTTCTCTTGGGAGGGGGAGAGAAAGAAAGAAAACGTATTTCTAAATTAAATTCAGGCAGAGAAAGTTCAATTGAATAACTGATTTCTGCTGCATGTGAATGCGTCGTCGTTTTACAGTCAGACGTTTTTTAGCAAAGGAAAGCATCTTACTTCTCAACCATACCTCTTATTCACCAGATTTGCCATCTTCAGACTACATTTTCTTCCCAAAAGTGAAGTCTATTAAAAGACAACTATTTTGGTAGCATTAAAAGTGTTCAGAAGAAAAAAAAAGTAACTGAGATTTAAACAATATTTCAAAACTGAGTTCTACGAAGGAATCAATATAATAAGCGGTATGAACGTGCCAAAAAAGTTACATACATTTGCAAGTAATGTCAATTGAAGATTATAGTCGATTTCTGAGACTTTCTATCCTGAATGAACTTAGTGTGAAAACATTGTAGATGTTATATGAATGTTTAGATATTTATCGAAAACTGTGTATGTGTGTATGCTACCATGCTACCGTAAGGATTAAAAATCGTACACTTTAAATATTTTAGGAAGATCTCCGTAACCTAAATTTGTCATTTGCATTTCATTAACTCAATGAGTCGTTTTCGCGGTACCGAATCTTCTAGCTTCTATTTGGATACATTGGTTATTATGCCATAAGCACTCCTAGCACGGATATCTTTAATTCCTTATAAACATACTACGACATACAACAGGTTCCGTAAATTTGAGCGCTTCTTTTACGAAACCATGTAAACTCAACGAAATGGCGTGTAAGGACAATGTTTACAGCAAAAACTTGAGATCCCCCCCCCCTTAGAGAAGCAAAGGAACACATTTCAGTCAAAATTGTTAGCCGATAGATAACGGCATTGTTTTGTAAATACAAACCGCATTGATAATGCCGATTTAAACAATTTCTAAAGTGCATAAATTTATGGTAACACTTTATTTAACCATCCTTAAACGAGTATATGTGGAAAATTAAGGAATGATAAACTTATTTTCGACTATTACTTTCATTTTGACCCAGTCCTCAACCATTCTAAGGGGTATTCGACCAAAAAAAAAACTGTTGTTTATTCGTCGATGTGGTGGTCAGAGAATCGGAGAATCGAGTAGATTATGATTGTAGTGTGTTGTATGCACAGAGAGGGGCATAAAATCCGTTGCTACGGATTATCTTTTGCAAACGTTGGTGGTAGGAGAGGAGTAATGAGGAGAGAGTATTCTGGATTTGTGTGTTGAATGTTGGTCAAATTGCGGTGAATCATTTGCAAAAGTCGTGGTTTCACCACAAGTATTCAAAACTGACTAAGGTGTTTTTTTTTCGGGGGGGGGGCTAAGTTGTTGTTGTTTTTGTAATACTATCTATTAAATATTTGTTGTTTGACTTCTGAATTGGTACTATCTATTACTTTGGAGGGGGTATCTATTACTTCGGAGTAGAGACAAGCACCACTAGAACATAAATGTTTTAACTAGGAAATCTCCTTAAAATGAATTTGGAGCTCCAACCATTATTTTGTATTTTAGTTTTTCTCTTTACATTACAGAGCTAACAAGTATGAATTTTCTTTTAAGCCTATTCTTTTTGCTTTTAGGCATCTTGTTTCAGTGTTCGCGTCTACTGCTTGCGGAACAATCATTATTAAGTCACATCACCCTATAAAAACATTTAATGCCTTCAAACTCTAAGTTAATATATATATTTATTGCTGACTGATGCCTGTATTTATTTTTGATTTAAATCTATTTTAAATTTATTTCATTTCATCATTGCTTCGTTCCATTTGTGTGTGTGGTTATCATCCACTTGCTAAATTATAGGTTTGAGATTTTCTGGAGCCTACAAATTAATGTAGCAATTTAAAAAAAATATCCCTACGTAGTTTCACTTATAACCTGTACGATTATTATCGAAGAGTCTATGGAATGTTGAGAATAAAGTGTAAGCATTCATTTTCGCGAGCCAATGACCGAATAAAAAGAAGAACATTGCTTCCAGGCACACAGTACCTCGCTGTGCCGCCATTTTGATTCTTTTTTATCTGTTTTCTTTTATTGCTCTAGCCCACGCATTGCTTAAAACTTTGACTCTTGAACTTGACCCATAAAGCCACGCGCTATTAAAAATTATATGCTTTCTTGTTTTGTTCATACACGTGCTTGCTGCGGACTGCATTTTGATGACACCAGGTTTAGAATGAAGTCTATCGTGTTTATGCTTGTTCTACATTCACTAAAACTAGTAAATATTTTTAAAGCTTTTTGGTCAACTAGTTTCTTCAGACATAAATAACAATAATGTCTGTGTTTATTCATCTTGTAATTTTCAAAATATAGACTGAAGATCCGCAACAAGTCGAGCTTTTTCTGTCTATAACGGATGGATTATTCTTGAACCGTAAATGAATATGTAAGTAACCGGTGTATTCTTCTGTGCATGATCTTGTGGTGTAAGTGTTTGGTATGTTCTGATAGCAATGAAAAGTCAGTAGCTGAAATTCCGGCGACTGCACAGTTGACGTTTCGTGTTCCGTTCTTCGGAAAAAATCTAATTGTCTCTAGAAAGGTTACTTTAAAAAAGGATGGATGAAACTTCTAATATCGACTACCTGTAAAATTGACCAGTATTTCTGATACTAAAAAAATCAACTTCAGTTTTGAACATTGATTACCTAAAGTGACCGCCTCTAGAGAAGAACAAAATTGTCTGGAATCCTCAGTAGTCGTTTTTAAGAGATTTCATATCTGTATAAGTGAAAATCTCAGCATACATTTCAATGCATGCTGAATTCGCTTTAGCGAGTACCTTGAAATAACTGTTGTAATCAGTTTTCCAGAGTACGTGACTGAAGTACCCCCCCCCGAAAAAATTGAATTCTGGTTTTCAGCAAATTTCTGAAATATAGTGACACATCATCGGTAAACTACATTCCATAAACGGTCATCGCTGTTGTTGTTGTTGTGAATCCTGTGTCAAAGGCTCTGAAGGGCTAAGAGAAAGATGCCTTCGTGGAGATCTTTTTAAAGGAAACTGGCTGCCATTGTCATTACACAGGAGGAAAACCACGAAAACACTTAACCAGCCGTTCGTTGGGATTCGAGTAACCAATGTTCAGCGGTCTCATCGGCTATTGATGGCCTATGACCACCACTGAAAGGACTGATATTTTTCTGAACACAAGTAAACTTCAATTTTGAACGTCATCTTTCTAAGGGGACCATCATGAGTAGATTTATGGATATCTCAAAGGCGCTGCGTACCAAAATATTTTCATTTTACAGACTCGAAGAAAAGCAATGTAAAACTATGCTCTGCCTTAATATGAAGACATCCGAGAAGTTCAGGTGACGCATCCCCTTCGTCTTCATCAATCCGGCTTTGACGAAAACTTTTGCAAAAGACTGAGATCTGAAATTCTGAGTAGTCGTGTTCGGAACATTTTGCTGTGGAAGATGGCTTAAGTTGAAAAATGGAAAACAAATGTTAACACTGAGGAGCAGAATGGCAGACAATGTTGAAAAATTAGGAAAGTTAATGACTGGAAAAGCAGCGTTGATATTCTGTTCCTTTAGAGGTAAAAGACATATGTAGCTTTATTTATTTTCAATGATATGAGAATGAAACATCGTGAAACACTTTAAAATGTATTAAACTTCTCTACTTCCAATAAATCCTGCTTAGGGAGTGCTCGATGCTGAACTTATTTCTTCCAACAGGATGTAATTTTAATTTTGAATGTATGCTCTAATATCTTTTGGTTATTGAGAAAACAGGCCTTAGACTTAAGAATCAGTTGTCCGTCCGTCGCAGTTACTTTCATAATTGGCAAAATTTCTGTATTTGTTGCATTTCACAATTCGTCGTAATTAAGGGGAAAGCTTCTCTCTCTCTCTCTTTTTTTTTTTTTTTTTTTAAGAGACTAGAAGCTCTCCAGAGTATTTTGTCAGTCGTGAGGATTGTTCAAGGTGTTGATATTTAGCTTAGCCCCCTTTTCTGCGCTTTTCGCACCTTATTTCTTTTTTAGCCTATTTTTGCACCTGCAGCTGAGATTCCAAATCCCGTGGGATTAAAATTTCTTGGCTGGATCCCTAGGGAATTTACGCCTTCTCTTTTTTTTAACTGTCTGGAAACACAGTTGATGAGAAAGAACATCAGCTTGCCGAACCACCCAAACATTTTCTAGAGATACGAAACATGGCACTCAATGTCCCTCATCCAGAGGCGGAAAACCCTCGAGGTGAGGATCGAAAAAAGAAAACAGAAATAATAAAAAGTTCTATAAAATGGGTCGGAAAGTTTTCCGACGCCCAGGCTGAGTCAGAGATTTGGGGTGCTCTTGCCTCCCCCCCTCCGCGTGTTGGAACTCGTTGAGTGACATCACTGGTTTCGTCTTTCGCCACCCCCTCTGACTTAATTGCGACGCTGAACGATGTCTGATTGAATTCATGGCAAAAATGCGTTTATCGTCGCGCTGAATCAGCGACCGCTGTGGTTATTAAGAATGAAGGAATACCTGAAAGTACCCCGACTTAAGGACTTCTTGGGTGAATTCCCTTTATCAGAATTCTGGAGCCACACTCTTTGAATGAGAATTCGTTTGTTGGGAGACTTCTTTAGATTTGAGTGCTCTTGGTAGTCTAATCTCTCTGGTAAATCGCATACAAGATCGGACATGTTTCAATCAGCGTCAAAGAATGAAGGCAGTGTTGAAGACTGTCCAAAATGTTAGCTATAAGTATTTTTAATAAAGTCTTTGAAATGCCTTCAAGAAAAAATGTCTTTGGTTAGAAGAAAAAATAAAATGAAGCAAGTGACTCACTCAGCTCTAAAGACGACATAGAACGACAGTGTCTCAGTACAATTTATTGACTCTAATTGGATTCTGATGCAAAAAATAATTCGGTAGCTTTAAATATTCATTTAGTTGTTTGGAAAAGTATGTGAAGTTTATTTTTCTTTAAAATGACGTGTCTGCTACTATTGCAAGCGCCAACACCAACCAATTTCTCGTAAAACAACTAGTCAACCAATTTCTCGTAAAACAAGTTGAAGTCAATGACTTCTGTTTTCTGGTAGTTTATTTCCGTTATCATTATCATATCAAGAAAAACCGTTTATGTAATATTTTGTTTTTAAGTTGGGTGAGAAGTAGATGAGGGGATAGCTCAAATGCTTCTTCTCACAGCCGCAGATATGTTAAATAGTGAGGAGTTTATTATTATCTATTAGGAATTTTCGTGTTGCCTCTTTCCTGGAATTCGTATTCATTGTAGCAAGTGTATGGAGCAAAATTAGCTGCAGGTGTGCTAATAATCATTTGTTTCATTCAAGAACGACTCTCTCTTTAAAAGCATCGATAACAACAGTAATTTTTAATTTAAAAAAAAAAAAAGAAGAAGAAGAAGAAGAAGAAGAAAAAGAAAGCTTAAAAGTCCTTGAAAATTATTTATTCTGTTCTCAGTCTTGAGTAAAATATGTCATTTGGTTTCGTTTGCATTTAATTTGTCGCTCATTAAAATAAATTTAAATTATGTATTGAGGAAATTGCATTATCTTTACGCTGAGCATGCTTTGAATGGAGTGAGCTTCTTACGACTGCTGTTTAGTTTTGGATTCAAATTATATTAAGTGAAATTAGATTCAAAATTATTGTAAGCACTTCTTCTTAATTCAGACCCATAACCCACTGAAAAAGATATCTGATTACTATGTAACAGTTGTACTGCAACAACCTGCATAATATTTAGGGACATTAAGAACCACCGAATAGAATTAAAATTTAATTTGGACCATGCTGACTGCATTAACACAAACTGAAGACCAGATTGAGTTTATAACAATAAAATTTCTGAGACTACCTTTTGTCGAATAGAGAAACAGGCACAACAGTCATGAAAAGCTTAACTTAAAAATTTAGTAAAATATATAATTGCATTTGGGATCTTATATAAAAGTATATATACTAGTCAAAAATTCTGCTTTCTCTGGCAGGCGACTGATAATTCGTGTTACTGTTGAGTTGTTTGGCACAGAAGCACTTGGAAATCTAACTCGCAATGATTCCTTAATGTAGGCGTATGATTTGTTTCTATAGTACACCTCGACAATAAACACTTTTTGTGCTTTTGAAAACAGAATAATTATTCACGAGGAGCATGCCACGCTACACCACGTATTTTGTAGTCAAACTAAAGTATCCCGTCTGTTACACGAAAAAACTAAGAACTAGAAAAACTAAGAACTGTTGAGCAGAAGAGCGTACAGCTTAGGAGGTATAAAAAGCGAGGTTTTAACTAATTAGGTTTAATGACTTGCGCGGTGATATTGTTGATGCGATATTTATGTCATTTCGAATTATGTTGTTAGGTTATTTGTAGGTGAAGGAGGGAAATTAAACATAAAAACGACCATGTCTTATGTATCATAATCATCCACTGTATTTGGTAAACACCATTCGTCCAAACCGCACTGATAGTCACGGCTGTTCTAGTAGGACATTTTTTTGGAAGGGGAGGAAAGTTAAATAATATTATGTACGTGTTTGAATCCTTAGAGATGCCTAACTGCAATGGATGTGGGATATATCTGGTCCTTTAGTTCATATACAAATATATCCAGTTTTTCATGTTAAAGAATTAGGAAAACGTAAATGAAAAATAGCTCAACCCTTGACATCCAGCTGTAACAGTTACATAACTATAAAAATTTACGTGTATGTTTGTATAACATAATCCATTTAAATGATCAATTGCACTTCTTTTCCTCTTTTCTAATGTATTATTGTTTATCTGAATTCTAGAATTGTAAAACCTCCTGGTGGTGAATGCAGCGACATCTTCGGTGTCCAGAACGGTGGAAGTCCAGCCCAGGAGCAGATCACTCCCAGGAAAACTAAGAACTACATGCAATCGAACATCTTCTCTCCGGATTCCCCCGACGCTCCCCAACCTCAAAATGGACACACTAATATTTCTCCTGCCAAGCTCTTGGATACACAAGAACGGCTCTTTGGTGGATCAGCAGATGAAGAGACTCCTCGCCGAGTAGTCAATAGGCAGAGGTCATCCATCTTCGAAGAAGAAGTTGTAGATTCACGACCCAGATCCACACCTGGTTAGTGATTTATTATATATATATATTTTGTTTGTTTATAATTTCCCTGCTTTTTAACTTCGTTTTCTTTACCATGTTTTCCATTTTTAAAGCTGTAAAAATCTTAGAAAATATTATTATCAAGAATCTGTCCGAATTCGCTCCTGATGTAAAGCGATTGCTCGCTGCGCGGAATGTAATGTGATGTGCATGCCACATTTACTGTGGGAAAATCGCAATAGTAGTTATGAAGGCTGTGACATCAAATGGAAAAGGAGGCAATAATAAGTAGAAAAACCTTTATTTGACGTAAAGCAGGATTACAGTGCATCACAGTTCGACGTCAGAAAGAAGACGACGAAAGAGTTTTATAGGACTTGGTCGAAGTTGCGGCCGCGGTCATTACACAGCCAAAAACAACGGACAAATGATTGCCGAATACGTTCAAACATACCCGGTATGCTGACGATGTCTGCCGAAGCGACGACGATATCTCAGTTTATCCCTAAGCGTCTGGTAAACAACCGATTTCAGATGGTCCCAGAAAAAGAAATCCAAGGGATTGAGGTCCGGGGAGCATGGAGACCAAGCAACAGTTCCGCCGCCTCCAGTCTACCTCCCGGGATATGTAGCATTGAGGTAGTTACGCACCTCAGTCGCAAAATGTGCTGTGCACCATCACGCATTAATCACACGTTTGGGCGCACAGTGGCCGGTATTCCTTGCATCAGATCTGGGAGGATGTGCTGTAGGAAAACAAGGTAATTTGCGCCATTGAGGCGCTCGGGCCGAGAATTCCTGCCCAGATGTTAATATCGAATTTTTCTTGCACTTTCGATAAGACAGTGCCGTGGGGATTTTCGGGTAATCATATATGCGCATTGTGCATGTTGACCATGTCTTCTCTCGTAAAGCAGTCTTTGTCTGAGAATAAAACAGTAGTGAGAAACTGTGAATTAAACTGTGGGGCATCAAGCATACAGCGTACGAACTCTACCCGAAGGGAACAGTATCCATTCCTAGGAATTGGACCTACTGCACGTGGAAGGGATGAATACCATTTTAAGACGAATACTCATTTCAGCCGCAACCGATCATGTACTGGTCGACGGCAAACCGTTACAGTACTCGGATTTCTGTTTCAGGTGTGCGCACACATTGCGCTTTTGCCTGCATTGCGTCTCTTTATTCGGAAGGATCCCGTCTCCCGTAGGCGTCGATCGATGTTCGTGAAGGTGGTATGGTGCGGACAATGCCACCTCTGGTATTACTTTTCGTACATCCTTTGTGCTAGGCGTCCATTGCCACTTCCTCGACCATAAATCAGATGCATATTCCTCTTTTATGTAATCTGACATGTTGTTTCCGAATTAAATTTAACACCCACGAATTCTGCAATGCCCACTAATGAATACTTGCTGACCGCTAGTATTTTTCCCACACGCATGGGAAATTTGCATACGAAGAGGTTTCTTCTTCTCCATCGAAGTGCTTCTAATCCTTATATTTGTTCGGCCACTCTCTTCGTCAGGCTTACTGTCCTCTCGATGTCTATTTTTGCGATTTTCACCCACTAAATGTAGTTTGCTACCCCGTGTTCTTAAGTAGTTTTTCATCCTCTTGATGCCTACTATCATCCCCCTGAATTTGTCGGTTGACTTCGGAAGCACCCTGTATATTTTCTATATGACAACGAAAACAAAACTTTTTTATATATATTATAATAAATATTTGTTCTTGCATGCATCTGTTTCCGCGGAATTTTTAGAAAATTTATATAAACTTCAGGTTTTGAAATTGCAGTTTTAAACAACATCGGTTCCTGAAATCTTAAAAGAGTATATTCAGACGGAGATTTTTTCCTTTAGTTAATAATAACAAGGTTGTAAAAACAATTAAAATTTTATTTTGGAGCAAGAGACGTGAAAAATGTGCAACGCTCTCGCTAGGATTCGAACTATGGACCTCCCAAATGTCAGCTGGGCGTGCGCTTTCCATTCACACCACGAAGGCACATCATAATGTCATAGTACTTTTTTTATCTGTGCACACCAGAATCCTAAGAGAGCCTGAGATTATTTTTACTCTTGTTCTCGAAATATTACTGTTTTAATTCGTAGCGACTGATAAATTATTATTCCAAGCGATCAACTGCCCTGTAATATTTCTTTCTGCCTTGAACGGAATTAATAATATATTTTTCTGATATTCAGTTTTACAGTCACTTCTAGAATTTCGTTTCTTACTCCTGCTTTGTGACATTTATGTATTTGTGTACTTGATTGTCGTACTTCGTCTTGATGAAGATACATTTTCTCTAGTCTTAAGAATCAATGAATGAAGATTATTTTTACTTCATTTCATTCGTTTTAATTGATATCATTTCGTCTTTCATTCATTAGTTCGCCGAAATCAGATCAACCCAATCACAGGAGCTCCTATTTATGAAAATGGATCAAGCAATGATTCTACCCCCAACGGCACCTCCAATGGCAAAACCAATGGATACACCAATGGATGTAAGTGATAGTTTCGTTACTCTTTGTATAGTTTAATTTATAAGTCTTGTTAATATTTCTCACATAATTAGTCAAAAGTAAGCCACACTTCTTTCAAATTGTTTTAGGAAATGATGAAAGAACAATGCAAGTTTAATTGGAATATCCTTTAAGTACCTTCTGTTATTTTGTATTAATTTGGAATAAAAAATATTATACAGCACCTAGCTCTTGTTTAATTATTCTTCAACTTTAACCTAGCCTCAGGATTAGGAGATCGACACAAACACAAGTCGTTGTTGGCGACGATTTTTCCACCTTTTTAGAGGGGAATTTAAAGGTGCTGTTCCTTAAACTCGTACTTTGCTGTAGGGTGTATTATAAATATCATTGTTTGGTATGCTTGTTGCAGTAGTTTTAATTAGATCAATTTTGACTGGTATGAATGGATCATTTCTTGTTTTTTCAAAGGAAATTTGCTAAAGTATTACGATCCGAATGCAACGATGATACGAGGAATGCAACGATATAATTTAACGCACACATATTTATGCAATTGCTTTTATGTCTACAATATTTCGTTTATGGGATTTATGTATATTTCCACATGCATATCTATTTGTCATAGGAATAAAATTTGTGTCTTCAACGTAATGAAAAGCATACTGAAACTATATACATATATATATGCGTGTATATATACTGCTTCTTATCTAATTAAGAATATGAACATAATCAGCGTGTATTTGATGTGCCTTAATCTTTTCTCACAATTTATCTCACAAAAGTACATTCTGTTAAAGCCTTCTAGTGTTCGTTATTCACAGAACAGTTGAAAAGTTTTATTAAGAATACAGGATGTTTGATTTGCCAGTTAATGGATAAAGTACCTTATGTTAGTTAAAAAGTTACTATGATTTAAGTTAACCAGTTATTATTACTTTTCCTTTCCGTATTCCACATTAGAATACAAATTAGCTTAGTGTGTATTTAAGCTGAGTGTTTTGAATCTTTATTTGAGAGAGCTGCTTGCAGTCGTGTTTTGCTCTTAATATTTTTAGCCAACTCTCCTTATAATTAATATTCTGACTTTAGCATCCACGCTAGCCGACGTTTTAATTACTCACAGATAAAATATTCTGAACCAATGTATTTTTAGTCTATGTAATATGTAGTCTTCACTACGCTATCAACATTTGAATTTAATTATCTCTTATATTAATTTAAATATCGCCAAGCGGTAGAAGTTTCGTGTGTAGCAGAATTCGTGCATGTACTTTTAGATAAAAAACTAAATAAAAAGAATGTTTTATTTGTCTAGTAAGGTCTGCAGGTCTTTTTTAACTCTCGCTTCCAGTTTCAACCCTGCAAAGAATAGCATGAAATTCATAGTTTTTATTTTTGCTAATGGCGCATAATTAAATATGATCCAAATAAAACTGAGCCTATAATATAGCAAATAAATATACATACTCATTGACAATGAGTGCCTTGATTGTAATATTTCAGAACTATTCAACATATGAAATGATCGATGTCGTTAAACGTATTGAAATGAATCAGATATAAAAATGCTACAAATGGCCGAAAGTTTCATTTTGCCGTAATAAGTTTTTCGATATTTACTCTGTTCCTTACGCGACATAGTTCGAAACTGATTCTAATTCCTTTGACTTACGGATTTAAAAGTTGCCATGTAACGGACTGGATACAAGGTGTCAGTACCATTGCAAATAATCATGACTTGACGGTGCAAGAACTAAAACAATGCAGGATTTTTGGAAAATGTTTTACATCGCACCAATTTTTATTTGTATTTGCTACACCACAGTGTAACTCTTGATATCAGGAATATTAAATATTCCTATTCTATCCGTACGCGTTCCCTATTTAGTAGTACACCTGCACCTGTATTCTGCACAGTTTTATATATCCGATTATAACGTTTAGGAAGATCTAGAATAGAGGTATGACAAATATAATATTTGATGTAGCCCGAAGAAAATCAAATTCTAAAAGGATGGCATTAGGCGAGTGTGGAGGCAGGAAAACGTCGACTCAGAATCCTTACTCTCCAGATTTTCCTACACTTTGCAGATGGATAGAATCTGTGGAGATTATGGATGTTGTTATGGTGCAACATGAGTAGAACTGGAATATCGTCTGAACATCTTGAGGGCAATGAATGGGCAACACGTCGAGGTGCAGTAAATGTAAAACTTGTAAAGAGGTTTACAAAAATCTGCATTGTTCTGGGTCGCGTAGTGTCTGAGCTCTGTCTCATTGTAAACGGTAGCGAGACATTTTATCCACCCTTATCTTCAACTGCGTAATTCAGATTCTATAATAATCGCAACTTTAAAATGGCTTTACCATTATTGAAGATCTGGGATTTTTTCCATGCTTGTTTGTGGCTTATTCCATTGGGATAAAGGAAGTATTCTTCTGAAACTTTCTGCGGTATTTCGGCTTTCCTACAGAGTAGATTGGATTAGCCCATACCTCTTGATTCCTCTAGATCTTGGTCCACGTATTCATAGCTTTACTAAGACGTTTTCTGTTTCGCTCAATTTTGAATTTTGATTGTTTCGATATATTTAATAGCTCAACAACAGGAAATTCGTAATCTGGGGCTCTCTTTTATTAATAAAATGCTAAATGAAATATGAACATTTTGACTGTCACTGTATAATTTCAATGGGAAGGATTGATTATATATATATATATATATATATATATATATATATAAACATTACATATATATATATATATGATTTCATTGGGAATGTTTTAGCTGTCAGCTTGTCTTAAGTGGGAATTACACTCATGTCCATAAATTAAAGGATAATGCAAAATCAAGCAAAGGAAGAGTTAGAAGCAAAACAAATTTGACTTATTTGTAAAGCTTATTTATTAAACAAGAGGTAAAGAACAAAAAAAAAGATGCTTTATGTTTGATATTATTAAAAAAATTAGCGATTTTTTCTTCCTCGAGCAAATTACAAAAAAAAAAACCTATTTACAAAAAAACAATATTACATGGTTGGTATGATTGTTAATACATTGCATGTCTCCCAGACGATGCAATACAGTCCGTACAACGCCTAGGCATGCTGAGTATCAAATTATCGATCTGATCTTGGGGGATATTACACCACTCAAAAAGCAATGCTCTCCAAAGTTCCGGTAGACATGTAGGAGGAGGTTGACGGGCTGCAACTCGTCGGCCAAGCATGTCCCACACGTGCTCTACTGGATTCAAGTCAGGTGAGAATGCTGGCCAGTCCATACGGGTGATATCCTCCGATTGAAGGCATTCGCTTATGATGTTTGCACGGTGAGGACGGGCATTGTTATCCATAAACACAAATTGTGCGCCCATGGCGCCCCGAAACAAACGTACATGTTGTTCCAGAATAACGTCCCGATAGATTTGGCTTGTCATGGTTCCAATTTGAACATGCAGGTCAGTTCTGAAACCCAGAATAATTCCACCCCAATTGAGCACTCCTGCACCACCGTAACGGTGGCGTTCAATGATGTCTTCTTGGTGGTAACAGGTACCTGGAGCTCTCCATATGAAAGTCCGGCGAGAATCAGACTGCAAGCTAAACCTGGACTCGTCGGAAAACCTCACACACAAACCCACTGTTGCGGTGTCTACGATGCATGCTCTCTACTCCAGACTAACCGCAGGCGACAGTGAGTTTCAGTATGTGGAACGCATCTGACAGGTCTACGAGCATATAGACCAATCTGCCTTAAGGGTCTGTACACGGTCTGCCTTGAAATTGTCGTACCAGTGGCTGAAGAGAGCTGACGAGACAGGTCTGAGGCTGTGCTCCGCCTGTTTCTTTTGGCAGTAACTGCCAAATACCGGTCCTCATTCGGCATTGTAACTCTGGGGCGACCTGTGATGTAACGTCTACTCACATTACCATCATCTTGGAATCGTTGCCAGAGCCTGAAGATGACACTCTGGTCAATTCCACGTTCGTCTGATACTTCCAGTTGGGTACGCCCACATTCCAGACGGCCGATAATTCTACCACGTAAAAAATCATCCAAATGCGTCCTTTGCGGTTATTGCACTGAAATGCTTATAAAGCGCCTGCGAACAATTTTACTTCTTTGCCTGTATTCCTTATATATCACTCTCTTACACTCTCGTCATTGTGACGGACCATCGGTGTCATCTGGTTGCTTCCTGAAATTTGCATATGATTCTTGAAGATGTGTGTAGGGATTTTACAGGTGATATATTTATTTTAGAGTTCGATTTCCGCGTGACTCCGAATTATCCTTAATTTATGGACATGAGTGTATTTTCATTTATCAAAAATGTTATGGCACTACAATTTTATATCAATTATCATAATGTACAAATTTCTTTTTTTCCCTTCAACAGCTAGTGGTCATACCACGCCCGAGAGTCCAATGAATGGAAATATGCGCATCCGTAATCCGCCAGGCGGCCGATCATCTGGAATTTTCTAGAAGACCAACAGGAGATTGTGGCATTCCGGAAAACTTCTTCCTTGATTTCCTTCCCCCTTTCTCCTTTGTCTTCCATTGATTGGACAAGCAGACGAAACATAACAAAACTCCTGGTGGCTAAAGGAAATGAAAGACTGAAAATTGCTCCAAGAAACAAAACTCTTTCCCACTTCCGCTATCATAGCATGTTGAAATCTCATTTGCTGTTACATTAATTTTTCAACTGTGTGTGATTGGATAATATTTTTGTAACATTATGATTGTATTTTTTCCCATAAATCAAGGCACTTTGTAGAATTAATAGAATAGAATAAGTGCAGCTTTAAAAATCGTAGCTTAAGTGAAATGTAGGAGGCTGTTACGAGACTTAATAATTGTGGGAAAATATTTAAACCACAGTAACCCTAACATTAAGTATGATATTCTATTGCACGTATGATTTTTTTAAATCGGCTAAGTGCATATTAAGTATTTTACTTTTATTCTAAATGATGTAGACCCCCGTTTTAATTTTTATTAGAAATAATAAAAAAATATAATTATATTCATACAAATGAATAGCAAACTTTAACTTAGTGGTTATAGCGTTGAGTTTAACTGAATGTGCATATGGAATCATAAATGTATGAACTAATTTATGTAGGCTTACAATAATAGGTTTTTTTAAATAGACCGCTGAATATATTTCTTATATTTTATATGAAATGCGACGTTTACGAGCTAATTTATTCTGTATAATCTTCTACAGAATGAAGCAAACTGTAGTTTAAACAATAAATTTATTTACCTCAAAGCTGGGAGAAATCAAAAAGCTATCTCATTCCAAGTACATACAAAAGTTTTTAATATAATTTTCAATGCATACTGAAAGCTTTATTTTTCATGTCTACGGAAGCGATCTGTTTAGGAGATAAAAAAAATATTCTTTTTATATTGAATAAATGCTACAAACGAAAGACTGAGACTAATTAAAGAAAAGGGCGGAATAAATGGCTGGTCCATTGTTCCCAGAACAAAAATTATAGTTTTCTCTAGCCAAACGATCAATTTCAATGGCTCAATGCTGCTAGAGTTTTAGCAAGTGAGAATTACGCCATGTTTATGTGACAATTTTCGAATTTCTCCTTTTTGCCAAGCCACCAGTGTATTTTGTGATATAACGATATGCAACACAGACGTACCAAGCTTTCTTTCAGTTCTAACGAAGATCCTTTTTTGAAATATTATATGAAAATCCATGTTTATATCTTCCATTTTTTTTTATCTTTACTAGTACCAATATTTTTGATTGAGTATGCTTAGTGTGTTGTTTTTTTATATTGCAATTATGTATCCAGTATAGCATTTATGTTATAATTTTTTAATAATTGTTTATATTTCAGTAAGCTCTTTTATGAATTACGGTGAGCATCTTTTATGCGTAAAGATGTTATTTTAGTGATAAATATTACTTACTTGAAATGTATTATTACCGTATTTTGCTTGTGAATTCTCTTCCCGATTGTTTTTGTTTTGTTAGTTCCTAATTTCTGTGTATTGATTTAGTTTTACGACTGTAAGGAAATAATTGTCCGTGCAGTATTACTAGATAACCATAGTCAATCACTTTTTATATGAACAGCTTATGTCGGAAGATAATCTGTGTAATATTTCTCGATGAGAAATTCTCAATACCTTTGTGGGCCTTTTTGTATCATGTATCTTGCTTCTTTAAATAAATATTTTACAGAACTGATCTCTCACCTCATTTGCTTCTGTTGTTAGAAACTCAGTAAAGATTAAAAATGGTTAGTGAATAAACAAAATATTGCTTCAGATTCTGAAACAAAAATGAACAAGCTAAAATATCGCCGAAAAAATCCGAAGCATTTGATTTCTCCATAAAATTTAATTAATTACAGCAGTTCAGAAAAGTTATTCCAAAACTTTAAATACCGTACGTATTTTTAGCCTAATCTCTAAAATTAGAAATATTAGAGTTCTATGAGAGATGTTCAGAAGCGGTGACCAAAGACCAAAATTAAATAAAAAATGTATAGTTAAAATTTAATAACATATAGAGAAATAAAGCAGATGCTTATTACTTAAATTAAATTAAATTATCAATAAATAGGTAAAAATTAAATTAAATTGATAGAACGAATGAAAAGCTAGTAAACTAATAATGAATTTAGAAATTTTAATCAGAACAAAGTGAAATAATAAATGTAAGATGAATAAAATAATGGTAAAGACACTTACTGAGGATAAATCAAAGTATTCAAAACTGTATTTTTCACCGTCAGACAAAACTGCTGCCTTATTTTGGCTTCCAACAAATTTCAAGTTTAATGACCAAGATGAACATTCATGAAGATTACTAACTGAAACCCGTTAGAGCTGAGCTCCGGCTGAATGGTAAGTGACTAACATTTCTTTTCAGGATTTAAATCCTGAAAAGAAATGCTAGAAATGCAATCAGAAGGCTCCAAACCGTACCTAAACTTCAAGAACAATTGATTTTTGTCAGTCTTACTTCCTAAATGCGGTGTTCTCTTAATGAAATTTTCTCAATCATATTAATGTCATGTTAATGAAAAGTTAGTCAATCATATTAATGTCATGTTACTACTCTTATTCACGTCTGGTTGGTAACGCATTCACTTTGACTCCAGAAACATGCTTAGTGTAACTTTTTCAACATTTTTGGAGTTTACGTTACGTCACGATACACTGCCGTGCGCTTAGCATCCATGAGCTTCGGCAAGGTTTGTCATAGCGTGAGACATTGCACTATTTCAAACTGGTGACTATTAAGGTTACCATTCACCAGTGACCTTGGCCTTCACCTCTAGTTTCCAGATTAATTTTATTTTAAAACTTTAAACTTGGTGCCTTGCTTACACCAACAACTTATGTTTTAACCGCTGATGACATGAATCTATAGGACTCAATGACCTTGACGAGTATCACTGTATCTCGTTTAAATTTATTTTAATAGTTTGTCTAAATTATTAGTTTCTTTTGATTTAATTCTGATGCTAGAAAATGCTTTTTCGCAAGACCAAACATTTTTATTGATATTTTATTTCAGCCCTTTGTTAAGTTGCGATTTTGGGACGTAAGCAAACAAAATCAACATTCTCTAGTTCAATGCAGGAGTTTCTTCTTTGAAATTATTATTTACCTCTAAATTCGCAAATCCTACTTCGAATTTCATTCGATTTCTCGATCTATGCCACCTGTGTATCTGACAGGAAACTAACTTAAAACTAGCTCGATAATGGTACTCGTTAAAAGCAGAAAAACGCGAGACTCAGTAACAATAAAACGATAACTACCATAACCGGTATGGCTCTTAGAGCCAATCAGACCCTATGGAAAATTCCTCAAGAGGTTTTCTTCTTCTTCTTCTTCTTATTATTATTATTATTATACGTAAAGCATTGTTCAGAAGTACCGCTGATGGATGAAATTCCTAACTGGCATTTGACATTAAAGATACAAATAAAAATTTTTACTTTCATGATCTGGAAGCTTTATGTCAACAAATACAAAAAAACAAATAATGTACAAACAAAAAAGATAAGAATAAATAAAATATATTCATGACAGAGAAGTTGCCGTCCTGACTAGCTCCCGATGAGCATCAGATGGGGAAGTGAAAACGTAGAGGTAAAGGAAGCCAGAAGAAATCATCAAGATTTGTAAAACGTCGTAAATGAAATGAAAATCTTCGCTTAGCTCTTAACGTTGCATTTATAATTCAGGTGCTGTCATTGAACGAAACTAAAGATTTTGAATTTATATTCGACGCAGATTTGCAGGCAACAATTTTTCAGACCGTTGCCATTTAGGCAAAACGTGGTATCTCTAATTTTTCTGCTACGCAGCTTCATCGGCAACCATTTTTCCCAGCATTGCCAGTTGGCCAAAACATAATATTTTAACTTTTCAATTTAATTAATATGTATTTGCTTAAAAACAAATCTATTTCATGATAATTGTACTTTGTTATACTATGCTGATGGCTTTAGATTCATTTTTTTTTTTGAATAATTTACTTACTGCCTCGACCCATACGGATGATGTTATTACATCGTGGGTCACTGTTGACAAGTTACCGCTATCCTTTGGTTTAATATAATTTTAATAATCTAAATTTGTTCGGTGAAAAACAGTGACTAGTGCCTTGACCTAAAATAAATTTAAACCGTCAGTTTATTTTAGGCCTAATTTACATAATACTAGCCGCTACGCTTCCAGCCTTCATCTGGCTTTTAAATGTACCGTAAAAGTGCCTAAAGGGAACACCAGACATAAATTTAAAACCTGCACAGAATTTTACTTTACAAAACAACTTTATATATATATATATATACACACACACACATATATATATATATAAATTAAATAAAAATGTATTACATATTAAAAACATTACAATGAAATAAGCACTATCCCTTAATACAAACATTATTTATCTTAATAAATAAATTAACCAACTTCCCGTTGCAAAATCTTAAGAATTCAAATGGTATAAAGGAAGTTAAGAACTTGGTTTTCTAAAAAAATCATGCAAAACATTTATATAATTAAAACATAATATAAAAAATGACAAATATAATAAGCAATCAATCCCACATTTTCAAGAGAAAACAGTCAGCAATCCAGTATTTAAAGCAACGAATGAAAAACAGTTGCCAAACCCACATTTCTAAAAGAATGAAACTATCATCAAAAGCAATAACCAATCAAAATTGTGCTTTGTTGATGACATAATTCACAATATACAAACCGTTTTGCCATTATCTAATAAAGACAGAGGAGGGGGAAAAAAGGAAATTCCTTCTGTTGTGCTTCGCGAGATACATGCACGTCAGAATAAGAAGATTGCGATGTGCGTGTTGCGTGTCCAAAAATCAAAAGAAAATAAGCAGCATTTTATCTCATATTTTCAGCAGTCCAGTATACAAAGCATTAAATGAAAAACTGTTGGTAAAACCACACATCTAAAAGAATGAAACTATTCAAAATGATGCGATTTCATCAAAAAAGATAAAATTAAAAAATTCTCTTCGAGGTGCACTGGCTCTTGTCTAGATGCACCTATGTACCGAATTTCGTAGCCCTGGGTCTATTAGCTTACGCTCAGCACGAACGAAAGACACACACACAGACCGACTCTTTCTTTTGTTGTATGTAGAGATGTACAACTGATAATGTTTAGGACATTTTCAGCATTTATTGATCAATAAAATTTGATTTTAATGTTCTATATTCATTCATTAAACGCGCATTTTTTCTTACTTGAAATTCGTTCAAGAGTAGCTCTAAATATATATTGTATGCTGCTTTATTGGCTCTTGACTAAAATCATGCATGAAAAGAAACTGTGTCAGGTACTAATCTGACAGTTATGTGTGCTGTTCATTTGCGTACATCAACATGTAGTCCCTTTCGTGCAAATGTAATGTTTGCCAGTAGTGTATGCATATACTATATTAAAAAAAAAGAAACAGCAATGTAGTATAAATGTCTGTAAGCTACAATGGGAAGCAAGATTACATTTTACACTACTTACACATGCACTCAAATTTAAATTTGGTTTATTTGAAAATAACATATAATACATGTTTAACAAGTCAATAGTCATATTTATGTGTTTCTAGTGTTACGGTTAGAGTTAGGTTATTTAATTACGGCAAAGCCTCGAGGGCTATCGGCCTAAGGGAAGGGATGCCTTCGTGGAGGACTTTCTAAGGGAAATTGGCTCGTATACACGTTACACATGGGGAAAACCACGAAAGCGCCCATGCAGCCAGCCCGTTCGCGGGATTCGAACCTCGGACCGAACTACCAGTGCTCAGCGGCTTTACCGCTCGGCCGCTGGTGAGCCCTCTAGTGTTACGAATATGCCATTTTATAATTCTGTGAAACATCGTCAAAATTACTGCAAAGAGCATATTAAATCATATTGCAAAAACAAAAATTTTCGTACATTATTCCGTTTGTTTGCTGTTCTCATTTTAAGAGATCGCTTGGAAATAAATGAATGTGCGTTGTTGTTTTTTGTTGTGACTGTCACTTATTCTGATATCAGAGCAAGCCTACGAAACTCACCATGGCAAGAGCCTTGGGCATCATACAGGTGACAGTACGATTTTGTTCAGTTACCCCTCCCCCCCCACAAATTTTGAAGTAGAGCACCTCGAAGGGGGACGGTATCCCACCCTATTCTCCTACTAGCAACCTCTCGAGAGGACTTTCGGCTCGCCGCATATTTTGAGTGCCCCATGCTGCATAGACACTATACATTTACAAACATCCATGCTTTCCATGGGAAAAAAAAAAAAAAATTCTTCACAACTCTTATCAGAGTTTCGGGTTAACGTAGGATTTTATTATGTTTTAAGAATATCATCTGGCAAGTGGCGGCTATATTTAGTCTCGATTTGATGTCCAAGAAATTCTCAACAAAATCAGAGTTTCGGGTTCTAACGCTTGAATTTTTCGTCAAATATTGGTTTTAAGCTGTCGGGTGGTTCGCAGCTTCTTTCCATACAACTTGTCTTTTAAGGAGGACCACACAGGAAAAAAAAAAAAAAAAAAAAAAAAAAGAGATCTTTATTCTACCCGTACATACGGATGTCAAGCAAAAGTATCATTTAAATAGATTCAAGAGCAGACAAAATGGATATTTTCGTTGACATATGATACTCGAAATTTTTCGCAATTGAAATACTTCCTTTATTTCACACATGGAAGCAAAAATGAAGGATAAAATTTTTATATAGACTAATGATTAAAAAATTGCTAATTCAATAAAAGAAAACTAGAAAGTAATTAAAGAAAAAATAAATAAATAAAGTTCTTAATTCTGCTTTTATTCCGGTCTAAATTGTATAGCTGGTCCGTAGGCTACTAGATGGGAAAAAAACATTTTGACAAAAAAAAAAAAAAAAAAAAACTTAGTTTGCATGTGAAGACATTACCTAACAAATAATGTTTCAATCAAATTTCAAATGAAGAGATTTAAATTGTTGGACTAGATCCTCATAAAAAATAAATATTGAAAGACTTTCCAAAATTCATGCAATAAGAAACCTCAGGAAAAATTTAAAGCAATCAACCTCATTTATAGCTTTAATTGAAGTTTTCAAATACCGCTATGCTATTTGTTGCGCAATGCGAAAGTTTAATGTAACATTTATTTTTCGCTTGAAAGCGTTTGATCTACACCCAAAACTGAAACAAATGAATGCAATTTTCAAATAAAAAAAATCTTATTTAGACATTTGGTACTATCTCTCAGCAGCTTTTGAAACATTTTTTAAAACATTTAACTATTTTTACATTGCCATTCAAGTCTCAAAATACGTTTAGGAAACCAAAACATACATGACTATCGAACTATCGAGACTGCAATTTGAGAAATAATACGAATACTATAGTGTACATTTATTAATATTTTCAAATAATAATAAAAGAAAAATATCTGAACGTTTTCAGATATTTTAGGCACGTTATTCAAAATTTGATGGCTGTAGGTACCGTCGTTTTTTCACAAAGCGAGAAGCATGCCTACATTCATGCACATTCTCCTTTATTTAATTTCTTTTAAAATAATACAGGGCGATAATATTTGGTGGCAACAATTTGAAAAGTGATTCACCCTTTTACAGTGATTCAGCGCAAAATCCCGTTTCAATACTAATATCTCTTCTGAGCTAAACTCTTCTTTGGACTTAATAAATAAATAAAAATCTGAAAGGTTTCAGATTTTAAATTGCGTCCAAATGGGCGTTCTTTTAACATTTTGCCCGTTGCTTTTATTTATTAAATATCACGTTCTTCGCACTTAAACCATAAAATTCAGCTCAGTAGCAATGTCGCAAAATAGTTTTAAACTGAGCATATCTTTAGAATTTCCGATATAGAGTCTCGCGCGTTGGAGATAAAATTTGGGCTTCCACATCTCCATATACGCAGTAGATGACGTCATTCACAATTCGATGGCTCTATGTACCGTTGTTTTATCACAATACGAGAAATATAGTACATGCATATTTTTTCATTATTTAATTTCTTCAAATATAATGCAGGACTCTAACATTTGGTGGTAACAGTTTGAAAAGTGAAACGGACCAACGCAACCATTTATAGTGAACCAACGCAAAATGAAAACAATAGTCCTTCAAGGACAAAGCCCCTTTGGACTAAAAAAGAGATCACAGAAATTCGTAACGGAATTTTTCATATTTTTTTATGGTAACATTAGTTTAAGCTATCCAAGCTAGCAAACAGCTAGCCCTCAAAACACTGTTATTCGATGTGGCGTAAAGTCTTAAAACTGCTTGGAACTGTACTTGCTTAACAAATTGAGCGATTTTAAAACAATAAACATATTCCTTAATAATTTATTTCTTTATATTTTAATTGATTATATTCTAATTGATATAATTTGTATTAAAGTTAATTTTGTATAAAGGTACAAATTTTTTATGAATATTTGCGCATTATCTTAAAAAGATAAATTATTAGGTATCTTCGTTCAGAATATTGGTTTATTGTCTTTCATTCCAGAGATGCGTTGATCATCCTCTGAATTTATTCTTAGAAGCCTTCAAAATCATTTTATAATTTTGAAAAGAAGTCCAATAAGTTTCTACGACTTTCGAAAATATTGTAGACATGCAATTGAAAATTTCTTGCTGATCTCTTTTTATATTTATATATATATTGTATATCGATATATATATTATATATCGACAATCAGTTCAAATAAGTTCTTACTTGGTTTTTGATCAGATTAGCTTCTCAACCAATAACTGAAAATATTTTAAACATTAATCCTTTATTGGTATAATATAATGAGGGACAACTTTACGCTCTTAATGATACACAATACATCTCCGTTACATTAAAACATTAACTAAAATAAAACAGTTATAACCCATCAGCACTAAGCGTTTGCAATATCTCTGGGGGCCGAATATTTGTCAGGAGACGAAAAATTCCTAAGTGTTGATTGAGAGTTCCAGAGGTCATAAAGGGCCGTTCACACCGGGGTTTATCTGAGCTAACGGAGACAGCCGACGTAGCTGACCCGTCTCCAAAACAGTTTTTTCCCATAGGGTAGCAAGCTGAAAAATCTGAACTACAGGCATAGCGGAGCTATGTCTGAGCTAACGGAGTCAGTTCCATGTGCTAGTTCCATGTCTATATCTGAGCTAACGGAGTCAGTTCCATGTGCTAGTCGACGCATGGAACTGACTCCGTTAGCTCAGATAAACCCCAGTGTGAATGGCGCTTAACAGTTGCACATGTCTCCTAATGAGAGTTCTTTTTGAAACTCTCAGGGTACATGCACGGAGAGGGCCATCACGTCCAGGTTACAATTCTGTCGCAATGCCCATTCGCCATAAAAAATCTAGGCGCGTTTTCATCGCTTGTCAAAACCACAGTGTTCACTCGAAATTCTGTAGTATTCTATTCTTCTCAAACTTCTTGGTATTACGGAGCTAAAAGGTAACAACAGGATGATAATTCGGCTGCCAGGTGTAAGAAGTTTAGACTAATGTTTAGCTGAGTTTAACTTTATAATTTCAACTCAGTTACAACAACATTAACATGAGCATAACATGCTTATAACGTCAACAGATATGTAAAAATAATTTCTTTAATTACCCTCGAAAGCTCATTTATTTAAGCATATTTTACTCCTAATAATGAGCCAGAATAGCTCCATTGTCAAACCGCTTACGAAAACCAATTTCAATTATTCTCGTAGTCATATACAGGCACTGTTTACAAAGAGTAAAGATTCAATGAGAGAACTATAGGTACATTTCATTGTCTAGTTTATTGATAACATTTCAGTTCAACGGTAGGTAAATAACATGTAAATAAATAATTAAGTTAAAAATTACTTGCAACCGTAAGACAGTAAATTACACATTACATGAAGACACAAACGTTTCATTGTTCTATTATAATAAACATTGTTTAAAATTAGTGATTAGAGAGTTCTATAGCATACTGTCAGGAAACGGAACAAACGTGTCGTGCAAATAATTATCCTACGTTCGGAATGCTTTAAAGCTGCATTTCTCTATTTCAAACTGAAGTCATAGAAAGTTAAAAATTTTTTATTTAATTTTTATGAGCTAAAAGCAGTTTTCCATTTTCATTTTATCAATATATGCAGGCAACAAGGGTGAGCGTGAGACGAGGTAAGCGTGACCCGAGACAAGGGGACAAGGGATTCTGCCTCTTGTCTCATCCTGACAAGGATGAGCTAATGAGGCACTTGTCTTAGGTGAGTTACTAGAAAGGGAGTCAAACTAGCTACGGGAATTTAGAAATTCATCTAAAAAAGAAGTTATGGTTATTATTTTTCAGATGTAAAACGCATTAATAAACACTGTTTTAAAAAATCATATTTAAAGTAGTATTTCTTTACCATACAAAATTTTATTAATACTCTTTAGGATAATTTCAAAGTATTATATTCTTTATAATTCTTTAATTTTCTGTGCTTACACGGCCGAATGCCTGATTTCCACAAACTATTTTTGTAGTAATCTTCTTAAGATGGTATTTCTCAATTTATATTTAATACAACATGAGTATAATTAGCAGCAAGGTTATTTAAAAATGAACTAACTTATCTGCTATATAACCTTAACGCCATTAGATATATTCAGCACAACAAAACGAGCTATAACTGCAAGTTTCTAAGAGATTTTGTATTTTTTCGCATAAATGTTTTGTCAATTCATTACCGAGTTTTAAGAAAATTAATGAGAAAAGTCAAGCAACGAAGAAAATTGTTAGGATCACCATGGATGTGAGAAACGATATTGTTGAAAAGTATGCAAATGGCATATGTATCTGGGAACTGGCTATTGTATACCGTATGCCAAGTGTGATGGTGTCTACGGTTTTGAAAAAAAAGGCGCTATTAATTGAGCTAACGTTGTGGAAGGAGTGAAATCGTTACCAAACAAAGATCAGAGATATTAGAGCAGGTTACAAAATTGCTTTTGATCTGGATAGCAGAAAAACCTTTATGTGCAATGCTTCATTTACGTACAATAAATATATTACCCCCACTGAATTTGTATTTTAGTATTAAATACTGGTATAATTATAATAATAGGATTTTTTTTTTTAAGAACGGGTTAATTATTTTCTTATAATTTCTTAATGGAAAAGTTTGTTGAGTATACGTTTATTTTGACGTATGTCCAAGAATCTGGATTAATGACGTATACCGAGATACCATTGTATATGCTTTTTATTCGTGACTTCCAAGAATTCCTAGGAAGAGATTAAGATAAATTCTGTATTATAAACAATCCGTCTTAATTAAGAAAAGAATTAATAACATTAATTTGTTCTCAAACGTGCTGTCATTTCAATGTTTTCTAAGATTAAAAATTTGCTGTAGAAATTAAAGTGCTGAAACTAAAATTTATTTTAATAGCCGCCGTAGATTATTTCCACCGGAAATACCATTGAACCGATACCAATCATTTTTCTTCGTCTCCGTATATTTTAGCGTTTTTACTTCGCTTAACACTGTTAATAGTTTTTCTCTCCCGGCTTATTCTGTTATGTATGAAGAAGCAATTTTATAGTCATTAGGTTATTTTAAAGCAAGAGATGTGAAAAATGTCTCCCTCTCCGGAACTCGAACCTGGACCTTTCGAACACGCACCGAGTGTGCTACCGTTACCCCACGAAGGCATGTTGGAAGGAGGGAAAAAATATCCCCTTTTAAAGGACTGCTGGAGATTAAAGGACTAAATCGCCAAATCCTGGTGACAAATTATTGCCCACCACCTTTTAGTTCGGGCGCCACTGCAGAGTCATTAGATTATTTTGAAAGAGGAGACATGAAAAATGAGCACGCCGGAACTCGAACCTGCACCTACGCGCCGAGTATGCTTCCAATTACACCACGAAGGCATGCGTAAAGGAGGGAGAAAATTGTTGCGTAGCCTCTTATGAGCATAAGACCAACTTGTTTTGGTAGGTGGGTCGGCTGCGCCCACTTCTGGTACATTATACAATAAAATAAAATGCTTAGTATAAAAGAAATAAAAAGGAAAATTTAAAATTTGGAAAAGTCCCCCCCCCTCCTAAGAGTTATAGCAGATCATTCAGGCTAATTCAAAGGCAACTAAATTCAAAACAGTAGAAACACCAATGTCCTCACAATATCAGTAATACCGGAAAAAATACGACTTTCGGTTTCCGATAAAAAAATTTCCATAAGTTTTGACGATGTATTGTGTATGAATATGGTGAATACACGATAAAATTTAAGAATACATACATGAGGGAAATGAATTTAATGGAAATGCGTTCATGCGTAGTTAAGAAATACCTTAGATATACAGGGGATAAGAATGCAGTTGCACTGACTAAACTGGGGTAATTTTGTGATACAGAAAGTTAAATCACTCTCTGCTGAAAGTTGTAAGGCATTTTCTCTCTACGTGCAGCATGTCTTCTTGGTGTAATGATAGCACATTTTTTGGCATCTTCTGCTTCAAAAAAAAAAAAAAAAAAAAAAAAAAAAAAAAAAAAAAAAAACCATAATGATTCTATAAAGTTGCATTAAGTTTGACCTGGCTAAGTAGGAAAGGTTAGACTGAACGACCAAATTTTAATGATAAACTGGGCACTACTTTTCTTAATCATGTTTTGCCTTTGATAAATCGTCAGTTCTTTCTTCTGGATGTAGATTTTACTAATAACCGTTATGCTTGAGGCAATTAAGCCTAAATTTGTGTTCATTTCTAAGGTTTGAGATTAGCATGTCTATTTGTTGGATTCTTCTTTCAACTTCACCTATAAATGTTTAATGAATTTTTGGTCTAGAGATTTAGAATGTCATTTCAATAGAGAGAGACTTTACACTGACCGTCGAATCATTTTATGCTATGTGAATCGTAAAAACAATTCTTATGAAAACAATCCTAACGAAAGTATCCGTATCTTCTAAAATGAGCGTTTTTCCAGAAAAATCCCTCGTCACTCGGCAGTAACTTCAATAAACAAATACTGCTTCATATGAATATAAACGGGTGAGAAATTTTTATTTAGATTTCACCTACAATATAGAACTACTTTAACTTTTACGAAGGGTTGTGACGGTGCATAGAGGACTTTCTTTTTCGGGGCAGGGAGGATATCTGCATATCTTTGCCTTATTATCTGAATGATGTAATTAAGAATATGATTTAAAACATTTATAGCTTGGCCAAGATAGACCTTTTTTTCGGAGGACGATAAAGTTTATCATTTTAATATAAAGTCTACACATTTCCTGCCTTAATATAATGAAAAGAAAAACAATTTTTTATCAGATGCATAATAAAAATACATTAGAAACATCTTTTATTAATTACAATAATGCTGCAGACGTTGAGAAAAATTATTTGTTAGATACATAATAAATTAAGTGTATTAAATATGTGTATTAAACATAATAAAATTAAGTGTATTATGTTGTAATGCTTTAATGTATAAATTTAATGCATTTAATTTGTATCATTGAGATATATCTGTAGAGACTCTTACGCATTCCGGAGCAGGAGACATAAAAAATGCATTTAATTAAATGCATTTAATTTACATACACATGTAAGAGATTGTTACGCATTTCCGAGCAGGGAACAACGAGCAGGGAAGGCATCTAACTAAATGCATTTAATTTATATCATTTAGATATACTTGCAGAGACTCGTACGCATTCCGGAGCAGGAAATATTAAAAAAGAAAAGAAAATAAAATTATAAAGAAATATTATAAATAAAGTATTTAATCTGTATCATTTAGTTATACTTGTAGAGACCCTTACGCATTTCAGAGCAGGAAACATAAAAAATCATTTATTATCTCGTCGAGATTCGAATCAGAGATCTTCAGTTGTCAGCTGAACATGTTAACCAGTTCTACAGAAAAATGCGGTAATTCCGTGTATAATATTAAAATTAAAATAATTAAGTTTGAAAGCTTTCAGATTTTATATTACGCCCAAACGGACTTTTTTTTCCGACGTTTAGTGTGCTACCTTTATTTATTAAATATCATGTCCTTCTTCCTTAAACCACATAAAATTTAATTCAACAGCGGCATCACGAAATATTTAAAAACAGCATATGTTTTGATCTTTTGGTATACAGTGTGGAGATAAAAATGTTTTTCCGTGCAGTGTTGCCATTGCCGCTTTGAAATCGTTGAGTTTGTTAGTTAAAAATTCGTTAAAGTTTTACAAATAGGAAATACATAATAAATTTGAAATTCCAAATTCGGGTATCCAAGTGCCCATGTTCGGGTAGAAGATACGTTATTCAAAATTTAATGGCTCTAGGTACCGCCGTTTTTTCACAATGCGAGAAAAATGCATACATTCATGCAGATTCTTTATTATTTAGTTTCTTTAAATATAATACAGGGCTGTAATATTCGGTGGCAAAAATTTGAAACGTGAAACGAACATTTATAGTGGTACAACGCAAAATGTCGTTTCGAAATTAATAGCCCTTCTGGGATACCGCCCTTTGGGATAAAAATAAAAGATTTTTTTATTAAAACGTGAGTTCATTGCTTTTAAACAGCTCAGTTTGTTAGGAAGTTACATAATGAATAACTTTTAAATATAAATTAAAGATCTTATATTTTTCCAAATTCCTTATGTTTTCAATTTGTGAGAATTGATCCTGTACGAGATCGGGAAAAGATAAATTTAAGACCTTACGTTCTGTGTAGCGGAAATACTTGCCATGTACTCATGACAACATAAAGTAACTCTGGAGAAATTTTGAAAAATCTTTACTAAGGGTGTTTATAACATCAAAAGGTTGCAGCAATAAATACTCATTAATCCAGAAAATAATGATGATTTATAAGAAGAAATTTAATACATCTAGACGTTTTATCAGTCAGCAGTTAATTTCATCTCTTCAAAGTTAACTGTGTTGCTGTCTCAATCAGGGCTTTAAACCTAAATAATAATCAATTTATCATCTATTTAAACAGATTGTATTACTAATCATAAACTAGAACAACTCCATTACTCGACTCCTTACTAGAACAAGTTTTAGTTATTATTATAAGTCATATGTAATTAATGAAATAACCCAGACAACAAACACTGTTTATAAAAAGTAAAGCTTCAATGAGCGTATAATTTTCTTTGTCTGGTTTAATGATAATATTCGACTTTCAAATACAAATTAAATAAATAAATATTATACAGCATAAGTAAGTTAAAATTCCTTGCAGTCATAAGCCATTAAGTTTTGCCTTATTCGTATAGAAAGATGTAAAGTTTCATTCTTTTATCGCAATTAATATTACTATAATTAATGATTAAGGAGCTTAGTAACATGTTTTTGAGTAAAGGAAACAATTGCGTGTTATAGAAAAAATTATTTACATTTAGAATGTTTCAAGTTAATTTTTAGCCCAAAGGGGCAATTTGCTCAAAAGGGCTATTCGTTTCGTTTTGGCATTTTGCTTTGATTCACTATAAACGGTGAATCTTTTTTTAAATTGTTGCCACCAAATATTAGAGTCATGCATTATATTTAAAGAAATTAAATAATGAAGAACCTGGATGAATGCGTGTATGTTTCATGCATTGTGAAAAAACAACTGTACCTAGAGACATCAAATTTTGAATAATGTAGTCCTTCAATCGAATATGGACATCTGGAAGCCATATTTTGAATTTGGAATTTGTTTTATTATCTATTTCATACGTTGTCAAACATTAATGAATTTTTGATTAACAAACTCAACGATTTCAAGGCGAGCAATGGCAACATTGTAAAGCGGAAAGAAAACATTTTTATCTCCAACACGGGAGACTGTGTATCGGAAATTCTAAAGATACGCTCATTTTAAAATTATTTTGCGCTATTGCTCTTGAACTGAATTTTATGGTTTAAGTGCTAAGAACACGACATTTAATAAATAAAGGTAACACACAAAATGTTATAAAAACGTCCCTTTGGACGTAATTTAAAATCTGAAACCTTTCAAACTTTTACGATTTTTATTTTTATTACTATTATTTTTTTAATTTAATTTTTTTCCCCATTTTGAGTTTGTTTAATCATTAGAAGTCATAATTTTGGAATTAAATTATAAAGAAATTTGGGAAATAGTTTTTCATTTTCGTTAGCTTGCTATGGCATTTTGCTCATACACAGCGTATCTACAAAGTTTTAAGACAACAATAACAAATTCTAGCAAACCAGCCAAACGATAATTGACAACATTAATTTACTATGACATCTCAAATTGGTTTCTGATAAAAAGATCAGTTGTTTACCGACAGAATGTTCTCCTTTAATTTTCTCCTTTGATCCAGTGAATATCTGCTATTATGAATTCAAAAACTGAGCAAATAATAGAAATGAAACTTTGTTGTAAAGCTTGGAAAACAGTGATGAAGGCATTTGAAATGTATAAAGCATATAAGGATGGCATGCTAACACAATCCAATGTTTTTCATTAGCAAGGACGATTTTGTGTCAGACACCAAAATTATTGATATGAGCCCTGGAGTGTCACCCTTCGCTGTTTCGAATGGGTGAGAAAGTCGAAAACAGGTCGACGGTGGTTGCTAAAAAATCGTGACAGTCTTCTCGAATAACAGCAAATCGGTAAAGACACCGCTCACAAAACTGTCTTGGAAAATATTGAAAAACGAAAATGCATAGTTTTTCCCTATACATTAACCGTAGAACCAGAAAGAAGATCGAAAGTCTGTACGTTATAATTTGATCCAAATGGCAGATATTAATCCTGATATTTAGAAAAATTCCAGATGATGGCTGGGGAGGGAGTTTGGTGCTTTGTTTATAATCCTGAGATAAAGTGGCAGTCATCTGATCGAATTAAAGAAGATTTATCAAGATCACATAAAATCATTTTCAGAATTGTTGGTGATCTTTCTCGATTCGAAAATAATAATTCACCAAGAATTTGTTCTTAAGGGACAAACGGGAACTGAATATTTTATAAGATGTAATGGACAGACTCCAGAGGAGAATTCGAAGGATTAGGCAGTGAAAAGCTTTGTTGGATAACTGGTTACTTCTGAATAACAGCACGCGGTCACACAGTTGCATTCTCATCGAGCAAAGAAAAACATTACAGTTCCACTTTATCGTCCCTAAAGTGAATTTTCCTTTTAACTTTCATTATTTCGATGGTATTGAAAGGATTCAGATAATGATAACCAGGGACTTAATGATATTCCCAACGGTAAGTTTCTAAGGAATCAGGAAATATATGAATATGCCAAGCATTGTGTAGACTTGCAAGAACTGCAGATTGAGGGCTAAGAAATATGTTGGTTAAGTCCAACGTTCGATTTTGTACGAACTTAGTCCTAAAACTGTGTACATACACTGAACCTCGATGATTCTTCATTTGTGTTTTCAAATAAATAACATTTATTATGAAGTTAGTAATTCTGGAAAGAGCGTTTTAATTAGATCCCACTCATCATGGAGCTTACAAACACTCAGATCTATCATGGACTGCTCACTGATACTCTTGTGGGTGAATACTGCTGAATACTGGCATTTGATCAAAGTTAAATTCCCAGCGATGGACTCTTGGTTACATTGCCATTTTCATTTTTTCAAAGATTATGGTTTGAATACAAGACAGTTTACCTGCGAAAATTCTGCCCTAAGCATGCATCACATTATATAGTAACAATTCAGCAAGCAAACTTTTATGTACTCAATGAATATAATAAAATATTCTGCGCAGTAATTGAAAAAAAAATGTGACATTTAAAATTGAATAAAATACAAGTTTTGATCAAGTTTATAATTAAAAAAGATGATGAATTTTCGCACTTTGCGTGGGTTTCATATTTTTCAAATAATTGTTTATGAGATACTGATATTTTCATTAAGTATTCATGATTTAAAATTCCTTATGACTGATATAGTAGATTCAGTGAACCAATTTTTATGATCACCTAACTAGTACATTTCTCGATCACATTTTTGTTTCCTTGCTAAGGTCACATTTTTTTTTCTTAATAGGGCCCACAGAAACATATCCATAGTTGATAAAACCGTATGTTTCTGTGACGAATTTAATTATGCTTCACTTTTAAGCGGAGTTATTTGTCTAATTCCCCTTTCGACCGCACTTGAAAGTTTTATGCAATAAGGATCTGAAGTTTTAGAAACCATTTTAGCACAGAAAGGTCTTTGCTATGAACCTCTAACCATTCACATACAGTGATTGTAAAAATAAGAATCTATAACTGAGAACAGTTCTGCAGAAAATATCCATCTCTTTTAGAATAATTAATAGGTAAAAAAATCTAACACCAATTATGTTTTAGATTAGAATCACTAAATATTACTCAGGATCAATCAAAGGTCCAGAAATTTCTATAGTTATAAACGTGGCTTGCAGCAGAAGACTATTTCTCTCACCCTGAAGGAGCTTTGATGATGCAAAAAGGATCTATGCTTTCTAGCTGTAGTCTTCATAGCCTTGTTCCATTTTGTGAATGGGGATCTTTGAAAACGTTATTTCTCAATCCAGGTGGCATATTTCCGATCACATCTTGTTTTTTCTTGGGGTTTTGAGAAAACTATTGACTTTTCACTTTGTTTGAATGACTTACAGATCCATACTACGCATCTTTTGGCGCCTCTGCTTGCAAAACATATTTTGCAAACATTTACATAGACGAAACATTATGTAAATGGTAATAAGCTAAGCATTATATAAATGGTAATAGGGTTAAGTAAATGGTAACTATTTCAGCTACAGTTTAGTCAAATTAGTTTTTTTTATCCTTAATGATTTCTATTGTCCATCAAACTGAGAATCTTGGACTGTTGGTCTATCCTTTCTTTGATCTGGCAGTACTGAGCACTGTTGTTTCGTCTCGAGTATTCAGTAGCTGTAAAGCCAGTGCTTAAAACCAATTTTATCATCTACTAATCAATTTTGGGTGCATTTGAAAATTACTGTCCTTGATTAATTTATCACTGCAGTAATTTTGCTAATCCTCGAACCTCTAATACAAGCATTTAAAAACACACCACTTTCAGAGTCTGCCATATCATGTCTTTCATATATTTTTTCATAAATGATTAATTTCACTAGGCTGTATATACCAGGATCTTTCCAGTTTTACACAAATTCAGACAACATACTTCAGCATGATCTTCAGAACAGCTAATTTCCATAAGCTGACCTTATCATTTTAACGAAACCACAAAATATGCATTGTACTGAAGCAGACAGTCGCACAGTTGAGAATGAAGCTAAAATTAGAATTTTTCTAAGGTATTCTGACTCAAGAAAAGGATATAAATACTGCAACTAAAATGCTGCCGCGTTTGCAGTTGCTTTCGCAAGTAGCAAGAACCGATTTGCACAAATTTAGACAGCACACTTCAGCGTGACCTGCAGAATAGCTGATATCAGTAAGTTGACCCTGTTATTTTATCTTAACGATTCAATGCATATTGTACTGAAGTAGATATTTGCGTAGTTGAGAATGAAGACAAAATTAGAATTCTTTCAAGGTATTCTGACTCAGCGAAAGTATACAAATATTGCAACTAAAATGATGCCGCATTTTCAATTGCTTTCCTAAGTAGCAAGACCAAAATTCCAGAAAACACGAAAACACTGATAATCCTTCTAAAAAGAAATAAAAATTTAAATGATGTCAAAAATGTCTTTTGAAAGCAAGATCATTCCATCTTCTTTTTTCCCTTTCTAAGTCAAAGAATAAAATCTAATAAAACTTGTTTTCAGCAATTGTGAGAGGATTTCAGCTCAGGAAAGGCATCCGTGGGAATAGTCAAGCATGCGTGTAGAGGTCGTGTGCACTGCAGCTTATCTAGCGTGACTAAATAGCGCCGGGCTTGCCAATTTCTTTTCCAGCATATCCAAATTATTGGAAAGGTGGGGTCAGCCATAACCGACACTCAGTTCTTCCATTTATGCGGTATGTTAATGAAAATAAAATAAAAAAGCAGAATTTGCTTTCTCTCTATTATTTTGAACATTCGCTGAAAGAAAAAAATATCTAAACACTGGTAGCTTTCACACTTGGTTTCTAAATTATGATATGCGAATGTAAACACTTAAAAGGAATGTGCACACTCTTCATTGTTTTGATTTCCCGACTAGAGCACAGTTATCCACCGCTAGGATGATGTTAAGTGGTTGGAAGGGGGTGCGTTCCTGCCTTAGAGGGGCAAGAGTTTTGAACAGCAAATGGGAAATAAGAATTGAAATATTTAGTTGGACGTTTTTTTTTAAATATGAACTTCAGTTAGCGCGTTTGACTCCCGCTTAAGCCCTAATAGTTTGTGTGCGCCTTTCCCTTCTTTTCACGGGTGCAACATCGTGTGCTCTGTGTTGTGACCTGGGCAATATTCTTGGTGATGAGACGGATAAATGACTAGTGATTTGGGTCATTCCCAATGAATGTCATCAAGTAAGTCCTGATCATTAGAGGAAAACAACAACTAAGGAAAATATTTAAACGTTCTTCTTCTTAATTATACAAGTGTTACATTCATGTATTTTCCCGAGAATCGTTTATCAGATTGCTGATACTTCATGCTGGCCCAATTTTTATGTGTTTAAGGTCTTTTTTAAGGCTGTACTGGTTTTGTTTTGTTAGGTCGTAGCCCGGTCCACCTTGCAAAACAAAGTTTGCCCTATGACCCTATACGGGCTACGCCAAAGGCTGCACTGGTTTGTTTGATTATGGCAAAGCAGGCAATGGTATCTGCCTGAGAGGAGGGATGCCTTCGTGGACGACTTTCCATGGAAAACTAGCATGAGGGGAAACTTCGAAATGCTCATGCAGCTAGACCATTCACTAGGATTATGAATGAGGGTCGAACTACCAAAATTTAGCAGTTTATCCATTCGGCCACTTATGAGCTGTTTATTCTATGGAAAAGAACAAAATGTATGTTACATGAAGGGCCAGCAGCGGCCGAGGTGTAAGATCGCTAATCCGTAGTAGTTTGACTTGGTTTCAGATCGAGCTGGCTGCACATGGGAGTTTTAGCGATTTTCTCCATGTTTAACTTAAATGTAAATCAGTTTCCTTTTAGTTCTTCACGAAACGTACATCCCCTTAGACAGGTAGCCCTTGTGGTATTTGCTGTAACTGTACATCCAAGGATTTATATTTAGCTATTCCAAGGAATTAAGTCTCGAATTGCGAAAACATGACTTAATCTATATTTGCAATGGCATTCAATATGCACCAGGAAGATGTTCTTTCAACATTCGCCAGAGGTTATGCCGTGGTTGCAATCCGTGCCTATTTTATAATTAGATGCATAATTAAATACATGTTAAACTTTAATCATTGCCATCACATTTCCAAATTTTATGCCCAGCTTATAGACCGATGCAATGCCGATAAATTTCAGTTACTAAAATGACTGCTTAAAAGTCACAGTCAAAGAATACTTAAGGTATGTTGTAAGAGTTTCATGAAGCTGAATGTAAAAACTTTAAAAAATGGGCAACGAGACAAAAAATTTTAGTCAACTTTGCTTAAGAATTTGGTAGTCTAATAAGTTTAAAATTACTCATCAAATGAAATTTTAAGAGCATATACATATATAGGAAAATTAATTGGCTAATGCAACAGAAGAACTATGAAGAAGGACAATAAAAAGCACAAAAAAGGTATCTACAGGGAAATTTTGGAATAAAACATTTTCCGGTTTCAAAGTCTTGACAAAAATTTTCGTTATATGTTCTGGATCATTAAAATTCTTTTGTCCCATGCTACTTTTTACTGAGCTCGTCATTCTGAGAAATTGATTCGTTGTAAACTGTAGTCACTCTTACACTAAAATCACTGTATACTACACAGCCGTACTTATCCGCATTTAATCCACGTATTTAATAATTCGCACGATTAGATAATACAATAATGCCTTTGAAGCGGGGCACATCAAATGATGCAGTAAGACATAGATTATTATTTTTTATTGAATTTGTAAAAATTATTGAACTCTACGTTTTTGATTACTTAATCAAGTACTTAGAAACTACTGTGGATTTTTGAGTTACTTTCAATGGATTCGTTAGAAATATTACTGCGTGCTAGGAAAAGGAAATTCTTATGTATAAATATGCGCATTTAAGAGCTTATTTCCATTTCCATACCTGACAACCTTGTCAAAAACTGTGCTTTTAAATATTGAAGAAGCAGAATGAAAGGAAAATTTCAGGAAACTGATATCCAAGTACTAAATGTTAAAAAAGGAGAGATGGCAGAAACATACTCCCCGTACCTTCGGTGACGAAATTTATATTATTGTCACCGAAATAGAAGAGAGGAGAACTGCTAAATTCGTCACAGTTTGCGCCTGACCGATAAGAACAGATGAAAGTTATTGTTTTGGGATGGAATATTTGGTTAAAGTTGGGGCTATGACTCAGCCTCTGATATTGGCTGTCTGATTTCAAATTTAGAAGAAAACGAAAATAGTTCGTCTTGTACTGTTTAACTTTATACAAACACGAAAGAGCTAATCTTTTTAATTTCTTTGAACCGCTGCATCATTAATATTTTGGAGTCTATTTAAATAAGTAACAATGCCACATCTTTAAAATATATCCCTTTTAATACTACATCTTAAACGTCTTGTTTTCCCATTTCGTTCTCTGGATAAAGGTATAAAAACGGCTCTCTTTGTATCTTTAATATTCATCAAATTTTGTTTGTACTAAGATGGACCACATGGACCATTCTTCTTAGTGAGTCGCAAGCCTATATTGAGATATTCTTACTGATATTAACACTGATTACCTTTACTGATATTCTCATTGAGATTAAAAACAACTCCCTAGGAAAAAAACGCTTTCTTATTTCGTTTTAGAAGTTGCATTTGATAACAATTTGATTCTCAGGAATATCTCGTAATTATTTAAAAGTTATGACGGTGGCTATTATTGTTTGCAGTTTGACAGCAGATGTCTGAATCTGCTATGCACCATAGAAATAAAAGCTACTTCCGTAGATTACTTCCTAGGCTAAAGCCATTTTCTTGTATCGATTTAGAGGTTATAGTTGACATCAATATGACTCTTAGAAATATCTTGTTCGCTATAACTGTTTAGATGTCAAACTTCATAGCGGCCACTGAGGGATGATTTGACAATAGTTGTAGAAAACTGTTGAAATAAAAATAACTTTTGTAACTTATACTATAAAATTCCTGAAGTTTTTTGAGGATTTCGCTGTAATTTGTATCATGAATTACAAAACCAACTATGTTTTCTCTCACATTTCCAGTTGTGAGGGTACTTATTTATTTATTTACTTTTGGTTTAATTATTTATTTTTTTCATATTAATAATAGTTTATTCAGATTCCAAATAATTGCCTTAGGTGTATGTTTCTTTAAAGCTGTTTTATGTACAACTGAAACTGAAGACAACAAGCTTCATCAAAGATAATTAAAAGAAATCGTCTTCTTCTTCAGTTGCACTACAGCCTATCACAGGCCAAGGACGTCTCAATAATCTTCCTTCAACGCATCCGAAAAAGAATTCACAATCTAAAAATTAAAAGGTAAGCAAATCAAATTGTTAATTCCAAAAAAAGTAGTGATAGACAAAACAATATTTAAGCTAAATGACCATCAAGATGCCGACAAGATGATTTTCTTCATACGACATCATTTTTTAGGAAATACTGTGGGGGGATACTTTCGATATTAGACTCAACAAAATGCTAATATTCAAGAAGTTGTGAGGTAAGGTTTCATGCTTATTAACCCGCTATCTTATTATTTTGCCTATGCTATCTCTTCTACATTTGTCGGCTCTCACCAGGATGGAAATTAGCTAATGTATGTAAGAAAAGACTTCTCGAAGTTAAAGAAACAGTTACTTGAACACGCTGAAACTGAAGAAAATGGAAAATTGACAGAGATTTCAAAGCTATAGAACCATTAGTTTATTCTCCCGTTTAATGGAGCTCTTTGAAAGAATCATCCATCGAAGACTCAGAGCATGCTGGGAAATATAATCTTAATAGCAGAACCCAATTCGACCAAAAAACAGTACATCAGTTGGTTAATATATTCGATAAAGATGAGGATGCCTTTATAAAAAGATGCCAGTTGCAGCATATTTTTTTGTTTTTGAGAAAGCATTTGACCGCGTCTTGCATAATGGATTAATTTCAAACTTAGAAAACTTCGGTTGCCTAATTCAAATCATCACTTCATGCTTAATGCACAGAACATTTTAAGTTCGCATTGGCGGCGCACTTTCAACAAAAGTGATTTCAGCCGGGATTCCTCAAAGTTCGGTTTTAAACCTAATTTTTCTTAATTTCCTTGCTAAAGATCTGCCAAATACTCTGAGTATATATGCCTGAAAATATGCTGACAATACAGCAGTTTTAAATGTTTCATGTAACCCACATTATGTGATAGAAAAGCTCTTATTTAGTGTTAGCAATATTACTCACTGGGGCTCAGTGTGGTATATCAAATATCAACCCATTGGAAAGCCATGTTATTATCTTCAGGAGATTTAATAAGAATGCAAGAATCAACTCCTAGTCGATGACTGGATCAATGGAGCTCAACTTCTAGTCGTCAGCTCAACAAAATATTTTAGATAGCACTCTATAAACTCTGCTTTTAGATAGCACTCTATAAATTCTGCTTACATGTCCTCATACAGCCTGCTTGGCAGGAAATCAAAACTTAGCCTAGAGAGTAAAAGATATCGCCATCTCTTATTGATAAGACCAACACTTATAAGGTATTTCTCCAGCCTTCTTAGCATACCTTCGTGATGTACTGGTCAACACGCTCGACGCGTAATCGAGAGATCCGTGGTTCGAGTCCCGGCGAAGGCGTTGCTCAATTTTCTTCTGTCTTCTGCTTCAAAAAATAAATAAAATAAATAAATAATAAAAAAAAAATAAAAAATACCTAATATCTCTACACACTTACTTATGCCATCATTCTCATAACCCAGCGGAAAAATTCTGTCATTTTAGAATAAGCTACTAAGAAACATGGTCAGTGCACTATGGCTTATCTGTAAGAATACTGTCGCGAGCGTACGGGATCGTAATAAATTGAATGCACAAGTCTGAATAAAAAGTCAATAAAATGTATTCTTATCACAAGAAATAAAACAAAATGCTGAAATTTTTCTTCACAGTTATTCGCACAATATCACACAGTAGTTATATTTTAAACTACGAAAACGTTAAAATAGAACTCAATCCAAAACGCAGAGAAAGCTAATTCGATCTCGCCGCGATTTCGCTACAATCAAAAACAAAAACTTAGTAGGCAACTAATAAACAACTAAACTGAGATGTTTTACTCCGGCTTTTATAAACTTTTTAATCATGCATGAGAACATTCTGGTGTTTTCTCGAGGTTTCTGGAAAGCAAAAGAGTACAATTACGAGATATTTATTTATTAAATGTTAAATGAGCGTGCTCCTGTATTTTTTTACTTTTACGAGTAGCGTTCTCTTAAAACTCGTCACGTGCTGCATTTCACGAGTAAATAAAATAATTTTAATTATAATTCTACTAAAAATTAGCAAATTAAATACAAAATCTGTAACACTGGTAATTTCGGACAGATTTTCCGTCGATTCGGATTCCACAACCACACCTTGTCTCCTTCGTTGTATCGACGTCCAGTAGCTCTCGTGTCGTTTCGGCTCTTCATCTTCTCCGTCGCCAAGTTGACTCATGAAAGTTGTGCATCACTTCAAACCGGGCCTGGAGATCTTGAATGTCTTTCTCAGGCGATAAAGGCTCATCCAAACAACACCTTCTAGATAGTTCTTTCGAGACGACGTTGATCCGAAAGACGACCAAACAAAAGATCATAAAGCAGACAAAGGTCACGACCGATGAGCATTTGGGATGGAGAACAGCCAGTAGTCTGATGTTTTCTTCCACCCTAGTATAATTTCGGCAGCTTTCTGAGCAGGGTCTTTCAGACATGACGTCGGAGTTTCCAGGCGAGGATCCCTTCTGATGATGGATAGTTGTATCCTCTGATGCTGAAAGCAATCTGTTGTTATTGAAGTCCAAGAAAAATTTGTATTTCCGTAAAATGTCCAATCCGAGTATGCAAGGACCTGTAATATCTGTCACATATGCCGTGCGATAGAAGGCAGCACTTCCAAACGTGATGTTCACGTTTAACTTCCCATCTATGTCAATTTTATCACCAGATGCAGTCTGGAGGGTAACACAGGATGGCATCCAAGTGAGTTTCTTTAAATCGTTGAGCTAAATCTTTCCGAATGATGACAACATTAGCTCCTGTGTCAATGAACGTAATATTGTAAGGAACTCCATCGATATGCCATTACTCTTGCCACTCACTGCAGAAATCTTGAACACTTTAAAACGGGGTTTTTCACTACCGTTCAAACTCCGCTCCGCGATATGATCATTATTTTGTTTCTTGCGTCGTTGCTGGGAAATGGTCTTATTTTCCATACTCCGGGGTGTTCTGCAGTTCCTTCGTTCATGGTCTACAGCTCCGCAGTTCCAGCACTTTAGTTTCTTTTCAGTCCTTTTCTGTCTCATGACATTTAATTGTCTGTTTAAATCGTCTGTCTTATATTCTGTGCTCTGGAGTGTTCTGCAGTTCCTTCTATGTGGCTTTCAACAACGCAATTCCAGCACTTTAGAATTGGTTTCTTTTTACTCCTGTTCCATCTCAAGGCACTGACTTTATATCGTCAAATCGTTTGTTTTATTTTCTGTCTCCTGGGGTGTTCCACAGTTCCTCCGTACGTGGCCCTCAGCACCGCATTTCCAACACTTTAGAGTCAGTTTCATCTCATGCCTTTCCCGAATCAAAGCATTGATTTTTCTGGTTAAATCATCTAAAAGAGCCATCACTTGATCCACAGGCTCGTGGACTTGCACAGCTCTGACTGGGTGGCGATCTCTATATTTGCTTGCTGGGCTGCTTCAAATTTCACGGCATATGACAGAGCGCTTTTTATGTTCTTAACATCCGCCATTCGTAGACCTTGCTGTATTTCTGAATCCCGAATACCATCGATGAAGTACTGCAGAGACAGTATATTTCCCTTGTTTCTCTTGGGCACTCCTAAAAGGCGAAGTAAGACTGCCTTTCAACAGTGGCGAGCTCTTGGAGTGTTTCCGTGGGCTTCTGTTGATGGGATTTTAAGTGTAACCTACTGTAGTCTTTCAAGCATTTCTCCCCAAAGCGTAGTTCCAATGCGCCGGACAGCTTCGAAATCTAGCTTTTGGTTTTCGGGAAGAGTCTGAAGAATATCCGCTGCGTCTGCTCTTAAAAAGCGGCGAGATGACAGGCCTTAGCTTGGGAATTCTATCCATTCGCATCCGCCACTATAGAAAATTGTGTCTTATACACTTGCCAGGAGGTCTTCTCATCAAATGCGAATAGCTTCAGAGAGGGACGAACAGGCATGGGTAGAAATTTTAAACCTTCAGAATTGTTTCCTGCTGTCGCTATGCACTTCTTTAAGGTGTTAACTTGTTTGGCAACGGCAGCAGAAACCCTGTCATCAATTTGTTGGTGGACGGTGGAAACTCTTCCTTCAATTCATTGCTCCACAGCAGAAACTCTTTCTTCTATTTGTTCTTTTACAGATTCTTATTTTACAGAAGTTCTTTTAGAGCAGAAACTCTTTCTTCAACGTGTCCAACTTTATTTTCAGCAGCGACAATTCTGCCTTCCATAGCCTCAGATTTGCTTTCTGTTATACAGGTAATCTCTTTTTTTATTTCCATTTAACCTACAATCATTTCTTCTTTAACGCAGCTTCCATCTCTGCTTTAACAGGTTCCTGAATAAAGATTTCTGAGCATCTCGTCTTTAAATGTTAATTGGCCAGCTTTGATTACTCATTTAACGGATTTCGTCACTGCTTTAACAGAACATTTCCTCTCTTATTAACGATGCTAACGATTAAACGATGCTTGGCTAGCCTTCATCTCTTCTTTAAATGAAGCAAAGGCTGCAATCCGCTGTCTTAACTGCTTCTCCATCGCTCTTTTTATTGACATTCAAATCCCATTCCTGACACCAAAACGTGTTGCGTACGTACGGGTTAGTAATAAGTTGTAAGCACAAGTCCGATAACAAGTTAATAAAATTTATTCTTATCACAAGAAATAAAACAAAATGCTGAAATTTTTAACCTACTAAAACGTTAAATAGAACTCAATCCAAAACGTAGAGAAAGCTAATTCGATCTCGCCGCGAATTTACTACAATCAAAAACAAAAACTTAGTAAACAACTGATAAACAACTGAACTGAAATGTTTTGCTCCGGCTTTTATAAGCTTTTTAATCATGCACGAGAACATTCTGGTATTTTCTCGAGGTTTCTGGAAAGAAAAAGAGTACAATTACGAGATATTTATTTATTAAATGTTAAATGAGCGTGCTCCTGTATTTTTTTACTTTTTCGGCGTTTTTACTTTTCGGCTCTTAAAACTCGTCACGCACTGTATTGCACGGGGAAATAAAAAAAAAAATAATTATTATTATAATTTTATTAAAAATAGCAAATCAAGTACAAAATCCGTAACAATATCATCAGAAATTAGCTGAATATAGTTCATTTGCCTAACTATATTTTAGAACTTGCCATAACTTCTTTAGTAAGACTCTAATGAGATTTCCCTGCAAATGCTGCACTCACGAAGTAAATAATTTTAAAAGATTTATAGGGTCTATCTGTATTCTTTAACATACACCCTGAACTCTTTAACATACACCCTGAAGACGAAGTAACGAATTCATGCTATGTCTTTAAGAATAAATATTGCAGAAGAAAGGTTTAAATAACCTTTTTATTTAAAACTTTAGATTAAAACGGATGCACGCACTGCGTGTTCCCAAATCACCACCACTTGTGGCTACGTAACAGAAAATAAGTATGTAACAAATTACGAGTAAATTAAGAATTTTAATGACTGGCTTAGCTTAGACTAATGCTAAATCGGCTGCGCACAGCAAAGCCGAGCTGAGGAATATCAGTTTAAACTGAAAAGTGTCGAACACCGAACTAGAGAGCTAATTTTAAACTCGCAACGTAAACATCGGAACTAAGTCCGCTACTACTAGTGAACTCTTGAAACGCAGCTTAAATACTGCTTCTGAAACACGTTGAGAATTTGCATCTACGCCATACAAAATTTACATTCCGGCAGGAAACTGGAATCAGGAGGGACAGGAAAGTAAAACTAAAAATAATTGGTTATACTAAAATAAATCCTTACTGATTAAATACACTGCATTGCAATTCGAGTGGTGAAGTTTGACTAAGTGGTCCAAAGTAATCAGTTATTCACATGATAATTTGTTTTATGATTTTTCAATTTTACAGTATATTTTGTCATTTATTTTTGTTGCTCATTTCCAAAAGACTGATTCCTTTTAAACCCTTATCGCATTATGTTTCCGCTACGCGGGACTGGACGTCGAAAGGGACAATTCTCAGAAACCGCGCATTTCCAGGAAACCCAAGTAGTTAGGTTACCATTTTTACTTACTACAAAGACTTGAACGCCAAACAGTACTCAATTATCGCTCAGATTGGGATCACGTGATCCTTCAGAAGCAGAACTTTCGTCTGATTGGTTGATCTCTACGCGGATCAGAGCTCCAGCAGAAACATTTTCGGCCAGGTGTCAAAACATCCCGCGTAGCCGGTACATCGTTTCCGTAACAAGGTGGGACTTCGTTCCCAGCGGTGCTCTTTTTTCTAGGCATCCTCCCGCTTAAACCAGTGCTACCAGAAACTCGTTTCTCAGAAAAATCCCGTCTAGCAAGGACCGTCGCTTAGATGTGATAATCTCCTTAGTCATCTGTGCATACGTTATTAATTTAATGTTCTTATATAATCTACGACTGATTATAGTCGGATAGTGACTGTCTTTGCAGAGACGCTTAATAATTTTCTAACCTCTCCTGAGTCACCAGCTCAATAGCATAATTTCGATACAATGTAGTGCGATGATTTACGCACTTTTCATGTTTTCTACCATTTCTCTCAAGATTCTCTCCAGAAGCACGTAAAAATTCAAAGATGGTATATGCCTGAAGAAGTTCTAAGTTGCAAGTTAAGAAAAATGTTTTGGCAGCGACTGCTAATCATCTTGTTAGTATTTTTACCCAAGGATTAGAATTACTTGTGGTAGCCATGTTTACTCGTGTGATTCCAGGGCCTGAGCAAAAGTGAGCATCCGAATTTTATATTTAAATTACTCTAACCTTTGTGAAATGTTCAGTCCCGCCAGTAACTTGCTCTGTTGCTAGACAGGTTGTGTAGTTTTGTTAATTAAAGAATTAAATAAAAAGGTTTGCTTTAAGTTAGTTCAGAGTTCAGTGGTTATTTCATTGGAAGACTATGATGGAGTGACAATTCGCCTGCTTATCTATACGGAGCCAGAATTTAGCATTTAATAATTATAGAAAACGTGATAATTAATGATATATTCCGCAATCATTAATTATCACATTTAATGTTTTAAATACTTACCCCTTGAAAAGTTCTGTTTGAAACGAAGAAAGAAGATTAATAGTTTTTATTTGTTTATCCTACTGCATATTTTGGTCAAATTAATTACTCTTCCCATTTCCCTTTCAATCAAATTTGCCAAATATTTTCTAGCTTTAATAATGTAAATAATAATATCAAATAATAACACACTTCACATCCGATTGCTAGAACCTTTTTGAAAACTCGAAAAATACACGTACATTGAAAAGCATTTTATGTTCGTTAAACAGTTATAAAGATTTAAGTCTTTACTATAATTTCTCCTTTCTGTATAACCTTGCCAGAATGCAAATTAGGTTTGTGTGTATTTAAGCTGAGAGATTTGAATGTTTAACTAGTACTTTTGTCAACTGCGTTTTGCTGCGAATTATTCTCGTCAGCTCTGCTTATATTCCGGCATTAGCGTTTTTGCTAGCCGAGAATTTAAATTATCCGCCGGTAAAATTCTAAGCCAGCTTAATTTAGAATATTTTATGTGTTGTCTACTACATTACCGACGCCTGAAAGTAACTCTTGTTATGTTAAATTAAACACCAGCAAGTAGTGAAAATTTCGTCTCTAGCGCCTGTTCTGTTCAATTTAAGACTGAATAAAAGGGTTATTTCGACCTTTTTTAATATTTCGGGAGTTTATTTAGACGTATCGTCGCTAAATAAACTGTTAAGTCGCTGTTAGTCTAGTAGGGTCTGCAGGACTTTAAACTCTAGTTTTCAGCTATTAGAGAACTCTGTACATTTATTTGGATTCTATTTTAATGTATTTTATAAATTAAACAGAAAAAAAAAAAAAGTAAAAATGTTGATAAATACTAAAATTTGAATAAAACAACTATTTGTGCAGTCTAAGAACTCGAACACACTTTTACCGCTGACCGTTTCAGTACCGAATTGTTACACAATTTTCCGCGATTTATGGCAGGAGATTAATTCATATAATGGGCTTTATTCGCGTCGATAGATGGCAGCACCACCGCAGCGCATGACATTTGCACATTGAGGATCGTGTGTATTTAAATTACTTAGTAATAGTTGGCGTAAACTTCGTATCGTGAACGACATTCCTTGTCCACCGAATACTACACTTCCTTGTCCACCGAATACTACACTTGGAATGTACGCTGATGACACAGCGATCCTTGCACAAAACGCATTTCTAAGTCCAGTCATTCAACACCTTCAAAATCACATACAAGCACTAGAGACCTGACTGAAACAATGGAAAAGTGAACGTCGATAAAACCATTGCACTAATGTTTAGGAGGAAGAAAAACATCGACAAGCATCTTAAATTTTATGGAAATACTCTGCCCTAGGATAAGCAAGTCACTTATTTTGGGGTGATCTTCACAAACTCCCTCTCATGGTCCCCACACATACATATTATTATTCAAAAGTTTCGAGTACGTAAAGCTAAACTCTATCCCTTAATTGCTTGGAACACTGTCCTATCTATAGATAACAAGTTACTCATTTATGAATCCTTTCTGTGCCCATGCTATGTTATGCTCTTCTAGTCTGGGTTTACTCTTGTCGAACAAACAGAAAACAGAGTTCTGCGCCAAATTTCCGACGCACCCTGGGCGAAACAATGTTATACATGAAGAACTGAATATTGTACAACTCCGCACTTTCTATTACCACTTGCCCAGAAAATTCCATACCCAAATGAGAAATACCTCAAACTCTGAAATTAGCCCAGCAATACAACGACTACAAGACTACATAAACATACTGGAGATTTGGCTGACAAAATGGAAAATAAAAGTTAATGTGGACAAGACTCAAGTAGTTCTGTTTACCAAGAAGATTAAATTCAACCAAAACCTGCAACTCTTTGGAGAAGTCATCCCATGGGCCAAGCAAGTCCTTTATCTTGAGGTGATCCTCAGTAAAACTCTATCATAGTACTCATACATAATATCTATCCTTAATAAGTTTCTAGTTGGTAAAGTCACACTTCACCACTCAAATCTCGAAACAGAGTACTTTCAATATACAACAAGTTGCTTATTTATAAAACCGTATTGCATCCCATACTATGCTATGCCTGCTCGGTCTGGACATGCAAATCTTATAGAAAAAAATTGCAACAGGCACAAAATTGTGTCCTAAGACAGATTACCACTTCGCCCTGGTACGTTCGAAATCAAAAGTTACATGAAACATTGGGTATAGAACAACTTTAGTGTTTTTTCTGCCAGTTCGCCCGGAACTTTTATGATAATCTTTTTAATATCAACAACCCAGTTATAGGGATTTACGATTACGACTTTAATGACCCAAATAATATTAAACGGCCTATGACCATACTTAGTACACATATTGCATAACTTATTTAATCTGATATGTACCTCTTAATATTATGTTATAGATTTAAGGTTTAATTATTACTAGTGCACCAAGAGACTCACACTGCTTTACTTATTATTTATATGAATGTTTTTCTGCATCAGGCTATAGCCAACTCATTCCTTCTTTCTCGGCCTTCCTAGCTAGCACTTCATGTCTATTGAAACTTGTCACACACTTTAGTCTTTTTAGAAATTTATCTTTTAATTTATCTCTTATCTTATATGTATTCTTATAACTTTAAAAAACGTTAAAAAACATGATTTAATTATATATATATATATATATACATACATATAAATTCTAAATATAAATAAATATAAAATATAAATTCTAAATATAAATTCTAAATAAATATAAATTCTAAATATATACTGGTTACTCATGATAGTATTCGAAATAACATATCTGTTCTACAAGGGGTAGGGTCCTTGACCAAAGCAGCCTGGTGCTACACCGTTTCCCTAGTACGTGAAATTCTGAAATCAGAATTTACAACTACAATTACAAGAGTATGATCAACAGAAAAACACCTAACAGATGGCACCACCACCAGTAGCATAGCATACTCGCACTTATTTATTAGGTGGGAAAAAATAGCCGAAAGAAATAAATTCAGAGTTGCACATGCTTACTGTAATTCACAGCTACAATGAAAACAGTGATAGTTGTCACTAATAATGATTATTACTTTTGGGCTCGCAACATTAAACATAATTTAAATTTGACGCTCATGTCTCTTTATAGGTAAAATATTTCGCTTTAATGAGAAGATTTTTCACTAAATGCTGAAAAGGACTTGCTTTAGATTATCTCATTTGTTAGATTGGTACCTTTATTTCATAAATTTATTCCCCAGATGTATTCACGCTAGCATTTAAAATATGAAAGAAATTCTTTAAATGAGCTTTACGCATATAAGTCTGTAGGATGTCTTCTTTTTACGTGAAAGAACATTATTTTTTAAAGGAAAAAAAAAAAAAAAAATGAAGCATTCTGTCTCTTAATTGCTATTGAGAATATTGAAGATATGAAGAAAAATCCCAGTATATGATATGCAGACACAGTTTCTTTGGCAGCCTAATTACCAAATCAGAAATTACTAAGTTTCTTTTTTGGGTTAACATCAGAAGAAACTATACTATTTTTTCTTAACTTTAAAAGAGTTCTATTAGGCTAAATACAACGCACGTATCTTTTGATGACAGTAATTGTATTAAACTAAGTGAATGAGAATATATGTTAAAGAAATAAGTAAAAAATGTAACCTTTTCTTCTGCAATTAAAAAAAAGGGCGTGTAATGTTATTAGTTGGTAATTTTCTTAAGTGAAAAGAAGAGAAACTGAAAATGCTTTTACTAAAATGAAAAGAAATTGAGAAGTGGTATGTTAGATGTATAATAATGAACACCAGATGGCACCACAAAACGCAAATGAATATTTTTCCATTTTTTTAAGACTAGTTTTTAAATGAAATTGCAAATACATGTTTGTGATGATTTTAAAGCCTCTAAAGGCTGATGCTGGACTTTTAATGTCGTTTTAAGTTAAATTCCCTTACCCCAAGGATTTTACTTTTCCGTTACTAGTAAGAGCTACTCAGCGCAATTGATGTCAGAATCCAAGTGTCCTAAATTGTCAATTTTCTCAGCACTTGGTTTCTCATTGAGAACTTTTATCCGAACTATTTACGTCAATCGCCCCAGTAGTATTATATTAATGAGCCGGACAGACCCCATTACGCGCAATAACGGCGGTGATACTGAATCAGATAGAGAGATAAATTGCCAGGTTTTGTCATAAATCATAATTTTAGCCGGGGCGTATCACAGCACTAAATAAGAGGTCTCTGGCCCTTAATTTAAATAATTAAACTACAGTTTCAAGAGAAAATTCTCTTGATCTGCAAAATATTATTTTATTAACAAGTAAGGCCTTAAAAACAATTATAACTTCTGAATGCATGCTTTGTCTTTTCCTCGGATTTGAACTCTTTTCTTACCCACATGAAAAGACTTACATTCTTTAGATAGTGCAATGAATCATCACAACAGGAAAATCTTTCGTTTTCAAAAATCATAAAAGTGATCCTGCTCGTGCAGGAACAATATTACTTCTCTCACGCGGAAAAGAGTGGCTGTTTTTTTTTTTTTTTTTTTGGAATGATGTTGCCAAATACGAAGGACAATGATGGAATCCACCACACCCAACACCGCGCTTGCAATGTATGCAGATGATACAGCGATCCTGACACAAAGTGACTTTCTTAGTCCAGTCATTTAATGCTTACAAGAACACATCCAAACACTTGAGAATTGACTGGAAAAATGGAAGATATTAGTAAATCTGGACAATACCAAGCCATGTTCACTAAAAAGAAAAAAATCAAGGAAAATCTAAAATTTTATCGTACATCTATTCCCTAGGACAAGCAGGTTTCTTATCTCGTGGTGATCCTCAGTAATTCTCTCACATGAATCCCACATATTACTTCTATTATTAAGAAGTTTCGAGCAAGGAAAGCACAACTCATCCCCTTAATTGCTCGAAACAGTGTTCTATCTATTGACAACAAACTAATCATTTACAAATTAATCTTGCGTCCAGTATTATGTTATGCATGCCCTGTATGAGCTTACGCTTGTCGTATTAATAGAAAGAAACTCCAAACGGCACAGAGCTGCGTTCTGCGCCAAATAACAAATTCGCCATGGTACGTACGTAACAACAGAATTTACCAGAAACTGAAAGTATAACTACTAAGAACCTGTTACTACCATCTTGCCAAAAACTTTTATGAAAATCAAAAATTCATAGGTAATCCTGTTATCAAAAATCTGTGACAACGACATCAATGACCCTCTGAACTGTTACAGACCTATTTCTATTCTAAACACGAATAATGATTAATTACTGTTTGTAATTTGTACTGTTGGTATGTATGTTTCTGTTGTAACGTGTATGTCATATTTCACTTAGTTTCTCTGCATATCTAGTTTCAACTCACATGATTATATATTGTAAGTTGTTTATTGTAAGTCTTGTCTAGTACCACCTTAATTGAAAGCACCAAAGCTCTTACATCTCACTCGTTAATTATTGTTACATGTTTTTCAGCAATCACACCAATTCGATGGCTTTCTGATTCAACAGCACTTTGAGACTAACTCTTAGTCTCAAAGTTCATTTTACTCATTATTTCAGCTCACATATTATTTTTGCTAATTTATTGTTTTAAAACAGAGTCATTATTTTGGATTTAGCTCATGTTTTGGTACTGATTATTAAAGTACAACTCTATTTGATTACGAATAAGGTCTCGCACCTAGGTACCCTGGTGTGTACACCGTTCCACGGAAGAAGGAAGATCATTGTCACGTTACAGATTAATCTTCCGATTCGAGGGAAATGTTTCACTGTCACATTCTGCTTGACAGCATTACATTAGCAGTGAATGTTAGTCAAAGAGGGCTGGACGCTTCTTTCTTTTCATACGTACGCATCATCTGTTAAAATTTCTTTCCGTACTATCTATCATACTGTTTCTAGCATACTCTCTATTCTGATTAGTGACGCTTTAATTGCTTTATTATTTTCTCAGTGTGCTGAGAAAATAATGCTTTTTGCTTCTGTTGTTCCTAGAAATAGTATTTTGTTCAACCTGAGCCCGGATGCGCTATTCTTTAGTTTTTAACTGAAACTGTATGAATTTTTGAGCGAGATTGTAATTTCAGCCAAAGCCCCAAATAAGACGAGGTTCGATATTGTATTTTATAGTTAAACTATTTATCATTTGTTTAATAATTTATTACATTTTAATTTACTTTTTAACATTTTAATAAACTTTAAATTTTAATTAATTAATTAATCAGAGGAGCAAAAATTAATTAATTAAAAAATTTTTGTTCCGTTTTCTTGACCTTCCATAGGGCTTCAACACCTCTATTATTAGAAATTAAGCCCTGCCTTGTGAATATGATAACGACTAAAAATGACATTGACATTTAATGTTAAATAAATGAATAAAATTTTAAACTGAATCATCTATTCCCATTTAAATTCAAGCTCTGGAATATCTTTCTAGCAGCAGAGAGTTAGTATTCTCAGCCTGACGAATTAAAGAGAGTGCGATATATAAGATTATAATCTATTGAAAGAACTCTGTGGCATCATTTCGTACATATTTCACAATTTCGGATCACATTTCCGGATTTAACGTTGATTTTACATCATAAGGATGAAATGGGAACTTGTCTTACCTAAACCATCAAAAAAGCCTGAAATGGGACGATTCTTAAAAAAGCCTCAAATTGAACATAACTAAGATATTTACCATCAGGACTACATAAATAAATCTTATAAACTTGATTTATTTGTTTCGATGATACTGGCAAGAGCAGGAACGAATAAATCCTGCTGAATGCCAGGAAAAACACCAAAGTAATCAAAGTATCAAGTATCACTGTCTCTCCAAATATAGAATGTTGTACAATTTTTTCTTTAACTGGTTCATAATTCATATTTAAAAAGAAAATTTCATGGCTTCGGCGATTTCATATGTGCATGAGCGTGCCTCTATTTACCTATTAACTTTACAAGGAGTGTTTGAATAAAAAACTTCATGAGCTGGAAATGAACTTGAATGCAATATCCATTGTACATTCTCCTTCGTTGATTCCACAGACTTGATTTCACAAACTGAATTACTTTTATTTAAATTGTTATCATTATTATTTGTATTCTTGCTCTGGATACCTCTTATTTAATGTATTCATTGGATAAATAAATGATATTTTTTCAATAAATACATTAAGATTCATTTTATGATATTAAATACATTTTTAAAATATGGAAAAGTCTTAATTTTAATTACGATAAAATATTTATTATTTTTCTTAATATATATAAATTAGACTTTTTTAGATAAAAAATATACTCTTTCTTCATGGAACAGATAATGACAACAACATTCAGTAGATGGCAGCACATCCTTCCGTGATATATACATTGGCATCACATCTTCATTGGAAATCTTCTTCTTAACGTAATCATTTTAAAATATTTTCTCGCTTAAAATTTTTTAAAAAATCTTTTTTTTAAAATTTAATAGTTAATGTTCTTAAAATCCAACAATAAATGCAATTATTACTTATGCACTTCAGCTGGCAACTATACTCCAGAAATTATTTTTAGACTAACATGAATTTTTAAATCAATACAGCAGAGCTTATATATTTTTTAATTAATTTTTTGATATAAATGTGATTTAATTCAACACTTTACAGAAAATACTTCAGCCCCAAGATTGAAATTTCAAACTCAGAGACTAGTGTGGCGCTAGTGCGCACTTTCTACACTGTTTTCTCATTTTGGAGTCTCTCAAAACTTGTACTTTCTCTTTGAGAGAAAAGCGACTGATCTTATTGGTCAAGATGTTAAATGTATCGCACTCCAACATGTCACTCTCAGAGAAAGTGCCGTTTCTTGTCTATGTGAACTATGCATAGTAATTGTTTAACTGGTATTTTTTTCTCAAATTTTCAGAATGTGATTGCCATATTCGACAGCACGTACTTTTTACTTTAATGATTATGCCTTAGGCTTGCGATCATTTGCATTTTTCTGTATAAATAATGGATTTTATGTTTATTTTTTGTATTCCTTGGATTGTTCTGTCAAGTGTGCGGTGTCAGAATTCTCTTAAGTATTTGTATGTAATTTTCTGTGTGGTGCTGTTCTCCGTTTCTGTGATCAGAGCATCAAATGAAAACGAAGTTCTCGCCGAGGAATTTATTTTGAAATCTCATAAAGTTATCGAAGCTGTTCCCAATGTGTTGCGGCGAGTTCATTCATCAACCAGTTCTGGATTACCAGAAGGTAAGACAAAATTCGTTATTCATTTTATTATTTAAATATGTGTATTTTAATGGGAAGAAAAGATTAAAAAAATTTTACGAATACGAAATTTGAATTTATTCTAATGTTTATAAAAATAATTCTATAGATTAAAAATGTCGCTTGCGAGGTCTTTAATAAATCTGAAAATTTATGCGTTATAAAACATTCTTATAAGTTATAAAAAGATTCGGCTGAAAGTAGAATCTTTTAAATTTTTATTAACATTTTTTTAACATTTGATTTCATAGCTTCGATATTTGAAAACAGTTTACAGTTTCTGTCTTAATATGGTTATGATTATCATTTTCATTCAGAATGAGCAGATTTGAGTTATATTAATATTTCCGACTTGGTTATATACAAACTTATATAATAACAATAAACCGGGAATTTGAGTATTATGTTAATTATAAAAATATAATTAATTTTTGTACTGAAGAAAATCTGAAATAATATTATGTGTTATTAAATCGCGGTGTCTATAATTTTCTTAGTGTTAGTCTGAATTTCATTTCTTTGTATATGCAATACAGTATTTTTCAGTATTTTCTGTTCACTATAAAGAGTAGAGTTTTTGTGGTTAAAAAATTAATAAGCTGTAATAATGTAACTAATATATTGTTATACTATGTCACTTTCGTATTTATATTATATGACATATTTTTCAGTTTTAGTGCTTTATTTACATTTTTGTAATAAACTTCTATGGTAAAGTGTTTGTTAGTTTTTGGAATTTTGAGCCCTTTAAAAAAACCTCAGTTTTTTTAGGCTGTTTGAATTATTGTAAACATATTTTCTCAATTGTTTTCAGTAAATCATTAAATTTGTGACTAAAATCTCACCAATTTGATTTTAAAAAAATCTTAAGTTGTTTGCGTGTCTAAAATATTAACTTGACTGAAAGCAGCATGTACCTAGTGAACAGTACCAATCTTAAGACCATTAAAACAGTTTTAAATTGATTTATTGATGAGACCCGCATTATATCATTTGTTACTAATAGAATATACATTAAAACCCTTCATGATGTCCTCTTGTAAAAGTGATTGGTATTTTTATGAGTGTAAATAACTGTTGGTGTTTTTTTACTATCATCTCTCCAAAAAAAAAGTTACCTATGGAGAAGACGGTGACTATCAGTTACATGGATTTCTATGCGAAGATTCTCTTGTCATTGAACAAAAATGCATGTTTTCCTAGGCATTTGCTTAGTTGGCAGACATATTATATTGCTAAAGATAATTATCATCTAAAAATTTCATAATTTTCTATCGGAAATTTGCGAGTACAGGTAGACAAATGTTTGCTGTAGAAAAATACGTGCATTAAAATTTTGATTTAGTCATTTCTTTCCTTATAAAAAAGAAGAAAAAAAAAAATGTTTCAGCTCACCGGAATATAGTTAGAAAGTGGTGCGAATGATGAATTCAAATAAAATCTCATTGTGAAGTTGTTAATTTCCATGCTGACCAAAGAAGTTCTTCCTCATAGGCACTTGGGCTTGGCCCTATCCCAGGGTATAGTTGGTTTATCTTCCAAGCAATTATCACAGCAAAGTGTTATTGATTTTAAAATCGGTTATTTGATTTTGAGAGTATATTCATCACATTGCTTTCCAAAACATTTCTTTTCATACGTCTGATTAAATGTGCTAACTCATCTTATTTTTCAAAGAATTCCATTGCAGAAATATTAAGAATTTATTAATTTTTTTAAAAAAGAAAAGAAACATATTTCTGTTACTTTTAAGTATCTTGTTTTTAATCAGTTCATCTTCTTATATATATGTACATAAGTTTTTTGAATTTGTGAATGTAATAAGCAAGCTTTAACTTCTAACTCTAGATTACGATTTATATATATCTCTAGAATCCTTATTTAGGTATTTATAGCATTAAAGATTTTTCATATTTTGTGCACATATTTTTCTAAAAATTCAGGTTTTCTAATTGTTTTCAAACATGTTTATTAGTAAGTGAAAGGGTGGGAGTTTAAATTTAAAGAAAACTAATTCTTAAATTACTTTGGTGTTACAGAAGAAGTTTCAGCAGAATATTTTTTTGCTTCTTAAAGAATCCTCATAATGTTTACTGAGGAAATATCTGTATGAGGTTGAAATAGTCTGAATTTAAAATCATAATTATTATTTATTGTGTAACCTATATGTAAACATATGGTTTGTTTTGAAGAAAACTTTAAAATCCTTACATGTCTTTCTCATCTACAAATATGATTACTTATACTTTTTAAATTTAGCTAATCTTTGATTTCTAATTTTAGTAAAAATAAATCAGTATAAATAAAACTTATTTTTACTTATTTTTACTGCTAATAGATATTAATTGGGAGAAAATACTGTATGTTAGTTACATATTTCAGTAAAACTTGCATTATAAATGCCTTGCAACTTTATTTAAAATAATTAAACTTTCTTTATAATTGGTTTAAAATAAATATTATTGTAAATACACTGCAGTTTCTAGCAAATGTCTTGAAGCAAATGATCACAAAAAGGTTTACATCTTCAAGCTAGATAATAATTTCAGAAATGTAAAAAAGGCTTCATTTTTTGTAGTTGATGTCATTTGAAATTGAAGAAAAATTATGAAATATTTAAATAGTAAAGGAGATAAAGTTGATTTGTGAATTTCCCATCCCAAAACAAAATTTTATAAAATCAGTTACTGCTACCTATTTTAATAATGCAGGATTTTTTCTAAAATTTCACAAGTGGTTAATATACTTAAAATGTTCTTTAAAATATTTAAATTAAAAAGTTCATTTAAGTTTCTTTAAATTATATTTTTCTTTAAGATCCTTAATTGAAAGTTCTTTAAAGTTTTTGAAATGATATATTTCTTTGAAATCTTTAATTAAAAGATTTTAAATTATATATCCTCGTAAGATCAGAAAATTTTCAAAAATTATTATAGTTTATTAAGTTAGTGAGAAATTTAAAAGTTTTTAAATGTTGTGATCTGGATTTTATTATATATATTTATTAATTTCTGTGCAACGAGTCTTAAGACACTTCAAATGGAGTGTTTTAGTGAAAGCTGAATTTAGAAATAAATAAATGTAGAAAAGGTAGTAGATTTTAAAACCTGTCAGAACACCAGTTTAAACATATCTCTATATTTGTAAATAGTTATGGAATTTTATTTTATCTATTATTGTGACATAATTTTACATAAATTTCTACAAAGTTATGAAATATACTTCTGTGATATTTCAAAGCTTGGATGCATAATATTAAAACGAATATATGCAACATATTTCCAGCATTCTTAGACACATGATTTTGTTTGATATTAATATTTCATTGTTTGAAAATGAGATATTAGTTATATATACTACATGACTATATGCTGACAGGTTTAGTTAACAAGACCACCTAATGATGTTAACTTGTAGCATGTGGTAAATGATGTATACGTAATGAACATAATTTCATTATTATTTTATTTCGAATACAGATAATAAGGAATATGAAACTGTGTAATGCTAAAAATTTTGTGCTGGACTCGATATATTACTAATACGCTTTTTCATATGTGTCAGAAATTAATGTTTGTGATATTACTAAGACAAAATACATTTTGCTTGATTTACTTTCTTATAGTGATGAGAATGTATTTTTATGATAAAGAAGATACGTGAAAGATTTTAGTATTACTGTTTACCAACAATATGCTTTTTGGGGAGTGTGACAGGCTAATTCAGGTTTTGGCAACCTATGACTGAAGGGTCACTGAGTGACCCATTTTATTATTTCAAGTGACCCAGCTGAGATCCAAAAGTAAGATAGGATACATAAAGATAAAATAAAAAACTTAAATATCAAACAAGCATTTGAAAAATACGGGTAGAGTAGACTTTAAGGTACCCCTTGTAATTATGGCTAAGTTCTTGTTTGATTTATCACTAAGTTGTTGTTTCATTTATGGTAGCCTGAGTAGTTGAATGTTCTGGAAACCCTATTGTGACATAATCGGGTGCATGATTCTGGGAAATTTTGAATCGTGGGATGTTTTGTAAGCGTTTTTGTGGTGTGTGTTGGTTTGATTCTTTAGACGGTAGAATGGCCGAATGTAGTAAGATTAATTTGAAGTTTCTGTACGATTTGGAGCGAAAGGGGAAAAGAGCTTTAATTGACTGGTGTGTAAATGAAGGCTTACCTAGTAGCCATTATAAGTATGTAGGAAGGATATGCATCTAGATGAACGTAAAAACCGTTTAGATGGATTTGAATGGGTTTGTAGGAAGAAAGGTTCAGATGGTCACTATGTGAAGCCTTTGATCAGAAAGAGTACCTGGTTTGAAAAAAGTCATTTGAGTATGATTGATATTTTGATTTTCACATGGCTCAGGGTGTACGAAGTGAACTCGAAAAACATGGTAAGTGAATATTTGCTTTTGGTAGTGCTTAAATGTATAACATGTCTTTTCTTTTTTATATTATTGTATTGTTTGGTTTAAAATGTATTTTATTGAGATTATGTATTTTTTGTTTGCCTATATTGTACAATTTGGTGCTCCTTTGACTTTTTAAGTGAAAATATATCGATGTGTACATGGACAAAGTAAAGGGAGTGTGCAATGCAAGTTTGTGCAATTCTGAGATTTTAAGTGAAAATAGGTCGATGTGTACATGGATAAAATCAAAGGAGTGCGCATTGCCATTTTTGCGCAATTCGGGGATTTTTTTTTTTAAAGTGAAAATAAGTCGATGTGTACATGGAAACCAAGTTTGTGCAATTGTTTGTCTTGTTATTTTGGCTTTGTGTAGCGGCGATTTTTGGCGCCATTTTGTCCATATTCAATTTGACTTATAAATAAAATAAAGATAAATAAATTTCACATTTATATAAATGTGAAAAGTGAGAACAGGAGCAGCTTTACTACCAAAAATTCGGATGCTTGAATTTGCCTAAGATGCCTACCTATATCCCAGACTTGACTACTTAATGTCACAAGTTCAGGATCGGGCCGCCCAGTTGGTATAGTGGCCAGGGAAGCTGATTGCGATGCCGAAGGGCCTGGGTTCGAATCCCGGAGAAGGCATAGTTGTAACAGTCCGTCCATTCATAGGAAAGTCGATGGTGGCCCATCTATTAGGTGTCTCCATAATAAAGAGACCACTTCATCCGGCCTTGTATAGATTAATGGACTGGGTTACATTTGTAATTGTTCACAATCTGTCACTAAGGTAAAAAAAAAAAAAAAAAAAGTTCAGGATCGGGGAATATCGAAAAGAGAAAATAAAGTTAATTCAATTATGTTTGTTTTTATAATAATTATATCCATAATTTTAATTTTTATGTTAAAGTTTAAAGAATATTGTAATTATTATCTCAATATTCAATTTCTAAAAGGAAAATACTACTGACTTGAAACGACTTCTTAATACACATATTTTTGTTGATTTTGATCTGTAGCTAAAAACAGTTGCTGATGCCAGAGCTAACTTGCCCGATAATTTTTTACTGCTAATTGTAAATGATAAAAGCTCTTTGAAGTGTTAAGAGGGAGAGAAAAAAATGTGCTGAAATGGTTTTGTGAATTCTAAAAGAAATTAATGAGTGCTAAGATCCATGTAAATGAATAAACATTACGAAAATGTTGTATTGTATTAAAAAACATTAATAACAATAACAATGAAATAGAAGTCTAATACATGACAGGTGTGGAAAAAGTTAAAAAATTTTATCTAGCTTTAAATTATTGTACTAGAAATATATTTTTCTTTCAATATATTCTGATTTTTGATTTATCCTGTCCTAATCAACTAATGACTGAATCAGGCTGAAGGCAAAATTAACTTGTTCAGTTTCTGTAGATAGCTTCCTAATCATCTAATATTTAATGTTGGTTTATAAATTTACTAGAAGTCATATTTTTTCAGGACTGATTTTTCTTGAATTCAATGAAATTTTTAAGCTACAGGTTTAAAAATGTAAGTATTTCTCATAATATCTATCCCCCCTCCTAAAGTCGTGAATTTTTGGTTAACTTTGGAAAACATTCATGAACTTGCGAACTTGAAGAGAAGCATTTGAGTATCTTTACCTTTATTTCAATGATGCATCCAGTACCATTTTTTTTTTTGGTATTCATTAAAAAATTGAAAACTGACCTCATTCAAGAAATACTTCTGTTATTTTCTTGTGCTGCTTATTTCAATGTACACAACAATCTGTTTTTGGTAAAAAAAATTAAAGAATTTCACATACTTAGCATCACATATAATTTCGGTATTGTGCATCAGTCACAATCAATGACCACCCAAGAACAATGTGCACTCCAGTTAAATATTTCAACAAATTAAAGAGTACAAACTCCATTGATCCATTATGATTCGTTACAATGAAAACAAATTTTCACTATTAAAAAAAAAAGAAAAAAAAAAAACTAATCATAAAAATGACAGCTAATTAAGAAAATGTATATACTCAAACATGCATGTACTATGTGCATGTCAGGGCTGCCACATAAATACTTTTTTTATGACGTTGTGGGTTGCTATGTAAATACTGTTTGGTGACATGGTGACAATATATGGCCTTATCAATACTTTTTCAGGGCTTTTCATTGGAGATGAGGAAAATCAGATAATACCAAAATTAATTTTATTTTCAATGAATATTATTTCACAGACTTTGATAATTAACATGGTGGAATAAGATGCCTCAAGTTAGGGCTGGTGGTAGACTTTTTGCCACCCGGTGTAAATTCTATGACTCCAAATTTCTGCTGCCCCTAGTTCTTCCTAAATTCTGAAATTTTTGCATTCGAGTTGCTTGTGATGAGTCTGACATTGGCCATGCCTCATATTATTTTTGTTCAGCTAGTTATTTATATTTTTAAGTAAACATCTATCTTTCACTTATAAGCATGAAAGATGTATAGTACACACATGCACACACACACACACACTATAAAAAAACCTCAAGATTTAATTCGAGTACTTGGGGAGTGCGGAGTATATTGTCTTATCAAGAACCTAGTTTATATTTTCCAAGACTAGCTTGTGATCAAGACTATCTTTCCAACAATATATGGTTTTTCATCTGTCTTTTCTAACCTCACAAAAGGAAAATCTTTTGCACTCTATAATAATTAGAAATTTAAAAAGGGGAGGGTGGAGATGATATAACTTTTAAATTATGTCAAAAATGTCCAGATAATAAAAAGTTATACTAATAGGTCGGATGTATGCTTCTTAGTCAAAGGACATAACCAGCATCAGACTCTTCTGACAGAAAGCAGCCTAATAGCATCAATCATATATTGTTACATCCCACCTTTATTATAGAGATGTTTCAGCATATTGTACAATAAATTTTAAAGCTGTTCTTATCATAGTGATGTATTATGATTAATGTCATAGTTTGAGGGTTCAGATTTTGATACCAATGCTTTCTTTTAGCTTCTTTGGTTTGCAGTATGCACTCTATTTGATTTTTTTGTTTCAGTTTTTAATGCTAATGAAATAATTATACTTTTTGATTTTCCACAACTAAGATTTCAACATCTGATAGAATTCACATATGTTAGGCACATTTGCAAATAAACACATCACAATAGCCATGATCTGTAATCAAATCATCATTGTCTTTCCATCTTCTAAAGTGGCCTTTTTTTTTTTTTCCAAAATGAATCACAACAGGAACCATAGAATTTACCGGCTGATGAGAAAGAAAGCATTGGATTTTTGTTAGATATAAGTTGTTTTGTCTTATATGTAAAATGTGAAAATTTATGATCTTTAAAGGTGTAGTTCTAAATAGCCAAATTTTGTGGAAAAGTAATTTAAAAAAACTATAAGCAAATTGTTAGAATGCAGATCAGAAATTGGTTTGAAGACAGCCATATCTCCTGTACAAGAGCAGTTTGCTTTATTTATTGTTGGGCAAAGAAATACAGTACATTGAAGAAATTTTTTACAAAACAATTTAGATTATCATCTAGATATCATTAACTTATATATAATATTGGCAATTGTTCTAACTTTTGAAATTGATTTCATCCATTAATATAATGCTTTTTATTTCCTGAACAATTATAACTTCATTAAAATTTTCAGGCATATAATTTGAAGTATAATAGAATTTCAGCTTAAAAAACTTTTATAATTAACCTTTTCATAGTCACCAACAATCTCATCTTGCATTTCAGTTACGCACAGCAGTGGATGCAAACGAACACAGTTCACATTACAAATTTACGACCTACAGATATAGTGCATATTTGAGTAGAAAGAATTGCTTAATCTCACAAGCACAAATGATTAAAAATTTTTGATAAGTCCAACTTTTCTGCTGATGAAATGTATTAACCCTCCCCATTAATTCATTCTTAAGGTTTGCTCTCATTTTGTGCATACTACTTGTTTGTTTGATATGTTTTTCTCTTATTTTCTTTTATGATCTTGCAGTCATTCTAATTAATAGTTAGTTATGGAAAGGAAAGGAGAAATGTCTTTGCTCAAAAATAAGACTTCTTCCATTCTTGCTATGTTTTTGTTTAAAAATTTGGTAGGGTCTTATAAATGGGTTTTCTGTAAGCAAAATTTTGAAAATTTCTCCTTAGTATCAGGGTAAAGTGAGCAACCCATGTTTTATTGCCCAAGATGATTTGTTGAGGAATTCAGCATCATTATTTTGATACTGCTGTAGAAAAATCATTGCTGATCTGATGTGTTTGTTTTCATATTAATGTATCAGACTGTTCAGCACCTTGCTTACTACTAAGCTTAGCTAGGCCTATCGCTAGGCCTTGCTAACTACTAAGCTTCCCCACTACCTAATATTCTGAGGGAGAACAACCTGGGAGAGGACCAAAGGTCTTTCATCCCTCTTCTCCTGCCGCTAACCTATTAAGAGATTTCAGGGCACTGTGTATTTTTAGTGCCTCCTTAGGGCTCAGATACTTACAAACATCCATGAATTCTCTGATATTCGAATGTGCACCCTTTGGTATGCAGTTAGCTTCATTAATCCCTACCCTGTCTGGGTGGCTGACACAGCTGAGAATGGTTTTGGATCAGCCTTTTTTTTTTTTTTTTTCTTCTTTTTATTCAAAATTTTTATCAAAAACCTAAATTTAACTCACCAAGCCAAAAGGCCAATACTTTTAAGCTGCTATAACTGTAAGTGGCTTGGAAGTGGCATTTGTTGCAATGATGGCCACATATTAAAACTCCTAGGCAGCACATTCCCCTTTGGCAATGGAAAATTTGCCATTTTTTGTCAATGTGAAGAATTTATTTTCAGAATGTATCTAATAAAAAAATATGCTGAAGTGGAACAGAAAAAGTCCCAGCCATCTACATTAGAGTTGACATGCTGCAAAAGGTATGCAGTTTATTTTTCAACATCATGAATATTTTGTTGGTTTTCTTTATGTAATTTTCTTTTATTCTTTCATAGAAGTTTGTACAATTATAGTTTATAATATTGTGGGCTTTCTAACCACATACATTGATTTTTGATATGCTTAGAGCATCCACAGAAAAATTTTGAGGAGAAGGGAGAAATTGGAGACAAATAATTACATCAATGCATTTTTATGTATTAATTTTTTTTAATTGAGTGCTTCCCAAGTAGATTAAAAAATATAGTTTAGCATCAGTACAAAAACACATGTATTGTACAGATACTTAACTTGCACCAAGTACAAAAATACATGCATGCCTTAATACATACTTTTTTTTTACTCACTTCCAGTGGGGTTATTTTAGACTTTTCGAAGTCATTCTAGAATTTTTAGGAAAGATGGAAGAAAATTGGATAATGGCATAGTGATGGGAAGAGCTATAAACAAATTTGACATAAAGAAGATATATTGCTGGATACGACCCTAACTGGCTATGGCATAGCATAACATAACAATGGTGGCGCTTCCTTCTTATAAAAAGAAGGAAAAGAGTTTTTAGGCAGTGTTGCCCATTACTCTTCTGCCATTTGAACATTTAAAACAAAGATTTTAAATGGTTATTCCCGTGTAAGGTAAATAGTAAATAAGTAGATAAGATTCCAAACTGCCACCAATTATATAGTACAGTCAAAAGTCGTTAATTCGGACACCCATAATCCGGAATGATCTATTATCCGGACCTCAAAGCTACAAACTTTCTGCGCATGCGTCTTGTTGACGCATGCGCGTAAGACCTTTACCGCTGCGAATTTGCGTGTGCGCGTGCGCAAAATACGTTTACGAAAGCGCGTTTAATGTATAAAGGACGGGATAAGCTAAGCTAAAATTATCTAATTATCTGTTTTAGTTAATGTAGCAGATTGCGTTGTTCCTTAATCTTCGAATTGGATCCGGATTATTATTTTTTGCAGACTGTTCGAGCAATTTTATAAAAGTAAGCTTGAACTTTCGATTATGTCAAATAGAATTTCCGATATATATTTACTAATATGTAAAGGATATACAAAGCGAAAGTATCTTTCGGAGTCCATTAAACAAAAAGTGGAATTGCTGCAGAAAATAGATAAAGCCATATCCTTTGTTTATCTAAACTTTAACGTTTGTTTATCTAAACTTTGTTTCTCTTTAACGCCGCGGCGGCGTGCAATGAATTGGAAGTTGATCTGTCAGCACTATCCTTATTTAAGGGCAGATGTTTTTATTTTATTTGGCTTATAATTGCTTACTCAATGTAGTATTTCATCTCGATGTACTCCGTCTTTGATATGATTTAAATCAAATGCATCGTCATTATAATTCATTTCCGATAGCGTAGAAAGTGACAGAGGTTATTGAAAACAAAAAATTTCGATTGACAAATTAGTCGGTATTCTCGACACAGCAATTATAGGACTTGAACAGCGGAACTTTGTAACTGAACAAGAAATTATGTCTGTTTGTAGAATTAAAGAGAATGTATTATCACATAAAAAACGAAACAATTTAAACAACTTACATTGAAAGAAATGTTTAATAAAGTAAACAAATAAATATTAAGCTTTTTTTTTTGTAAATTTTGATACCCTTTAGATCATAATTGTTCTTTATTTCGTAAATTACGGTTTCATATTTTTAATTTTATAATTTCTGCATGCCATTTTACCAGATTTAAACTGATGATCTATAATCCGGAAAAATCGATAATCCGGAATCGCCGAAGTCCCGACGAGTCCGGATTAACGACTTTTGACTGTATTAGTAAAAGATCCCATCTTTAAATTCGGGGGGTCGGTTAAATCATTAAAACATCCCAATTGGATGAAAAGCTGATTCATTTCCCTCCCAAACCACCAAACAAGGGTGCAAGGGTGAGTCTGAAAAATAAATTAAATAAGGAGGGACAGAGGTGCTTCCTTAAGCCAGGTGGCTAGGTGGTGTATACAGATTTGATATCTGTATTTATATTCCAAAACACAGCTGTGAAAGGGAATTCCCTGCATAGATTCTTTTACCAAAAAAAAAGGGGGGCAGGGAATTGCATGGCATCTCATTGCTTGTTTCTTGTGGTTTCAAATTCACCTTACCTGTAAGTGTTTAGTATACATTGGGAACCCTATTATGCCAGACAGCCCTTTGTATAGAAGGGCCTGATCAAAGCTGATGTAGTGAAACCCAAGGGATTTGTTTGTAGAGACAGAAAATGAATTACCTGGTGTTAAGTTAGTTCTACTGGAGGTGTACAAGTTTACTTGATGAGTGTACCGAGTACCAATTTAGAATGAGCACAGTCTGGTAGTTTAGACCATGTATCATCATGTTTGTTCTTTATCCAGTTTTTTATTTCTTTTTTAACAGTTTGATATGAAACTGGGTAAAATGGTTCTGGGCCAGATATGGGTAGCTGCGAAGCATCTTTAGCTACTTTATCGGCTAGTTCATTTCCAGCAAAATACCTATGGCAAGGCATATACTGAAGTTTTAAGGTCTTCTAGCTCCTTGGATATTGTTTTCAAAAGTTATTTTATATTCAAAATGTATTTCATAAGAGCTGTAGGTAAGCATATGTATCAGTTTTTTAAGTAAATTCTACATTTTAATGTACCTAGATCCCTTTCATTGACCTATTATTGTACTTTATGAATTAGACTAAATAAAGCAAGTTCTTATAGCTAAGTTCTATTCTTGTGACATCTTTTCATAATCATCTTAAATGTTTTCCTTTCGACAGCAGAAAGCGAGATTCAGTACAATTGTCTTACATATAGACTCTGGTACAGTACATACAAACTGTGGTTATAAAGTCTGTCTTATCTTCAATTATCAGGGGCTACTGAGAGGTCTTAAGCCAGCTGTCAAATGATTGCTTAGTAGTTCCTTCATTGCCAGCAGTACTGAGTAATAGTTTTCTCATACTACAGCTCAATCATCAAGATGACTAATTGTTCTTATCCTTAAAAGGTACTTTTCAAATTCTTGAGATCATTCTTTAGGTAGCATTTAGGCATAAAAATCATTATTTTTGGTACTGGCCGTTTGCCATGTGTTGCTGTCATCTAAATGATATCTTTCAGATAAGATAAGCAATAGTTTGATTTGTTTCAAACTTCCAATTCAATGTTAACTAAAATATGAACTGAACATGTTTCCTTTTATAATTTGCTCATCTTATTCTTACTTACATGCTCTATGCTTATAGGTATGTAGCAGGTTTTGTTTGGTAGCATGTAATTAAATTCAATACAATTTTAATCATTTTTTTAAAATGTAATAGCACTTTTACAGTTATCTATTAACTTTTAGCATCAGTAAAAATATATAAAATAACTGCAGAATAGGTTTACTGGCGTAAAATTTCTAAAACATACCTTTTATATCAGGCAAAGCTGAGCACATAAGTATAGATTTCATATTCCCGTTTGTAGTAATGCAAAAATTTGGAGATTTATATATAAAAAAATTTTATTTTTATGTTAAGTATAAATATGAGATTGCAGTTTTATACCTTGGCAGTTTTACTTCAGATATATTGCCTTAATTGTTTAGATGCATTTCAAGATGTACGAATATATAGTTACTTACACATGTTAGAAAAACTATTATTGCACACAGGTATGTGTATGTGGCTTAACTGGCTGAAGAGTTAAATTATGTAATATGAATAATTTTTTGCATATTAGAAATTTTTATGATCTTCATTATGGCAATGAAGAATTTATTAATTTTGAATAAAAAGTCTAATTTTCTGCAGCTATGCTTAGAACTACACCTACTTTATGATGATGGTAAAAATTTTATAGGTTATAATTCAAAATTTTTTTCGAAAAATTTATAAAAATTATTTAAAAAATAAAACACAAAAAATCGGTGAATTTTATTTGGAGTGAACCTAAATTTCGAAATGTGAAAGGAAAAATCAAAAACGGGTACTTTTCTGTTTTGCCGGTGCAAGCGATAAAGTCGCCAGTAATGATACAACCGATGCCAAACGAAATATCCTCGCTGGTAACCTTTTACTTTAACTTTTACATTTTCAAAACAAGTCGCAGCCATTTCTTATCAGATTGATTCTTTCTTTCAATACTGGCATGCAATTACATAGAATTTTTACCAGAGAGTTCAATTTTATGGCCTAAGGCCATTCGCGGCCGTTAATCAAGTCAATTATGATGCAATCACACCGCTCACCCGATGCCGAAAATATAGAAAAGGCAAAGCCAAGAGTTAAATTCATCAATTCTAATTAGAATGCACTTGCGAAGGAAAGCGCGTCGGTTTTACATAATTTCTGAGTAAGCTATTCATACGAATTGAAATAATTCTTGCATTTAAACTTGTATTCCAAATTAAGATTTAACTTGAAATTAATGTAGATAATTACTGAGCGAATTAGATTTTTGTAGCATAGTTTACGTGAGATGAGATCACTTGGGGTCACGTGATATGAACCGACGAATCAGGATGTTGTACGATGAAAGGATAGTAAATTCTTAAATTAATGTCTTTTTACAAATTTATTGTCTTTATTTATTGGCTTTTTTACAAAATTTTAAACGACATTAAAATGTTTATACTATCAAAATAAAAAATTCTTAGAACTAACATTTATCAACATTTTTTATGTGTATACTATGTGTTTTCGCCAATAAAGTCTGCTTGGCGAAATTTGCGCCGGCGAAACGGAAAAGTACCCAAAGACGTTTAATAATAATAATAATAATAATAATAATAATAATAATAATAATAAAGAGATGTTAATAAATATATGCCAAATTCAATTAACACTGAGGAGCTAAATTTTGAGAGCTAATTTTTTAAATTCTACTCGTGCGATTTTTACAAAACTTGGCAGTCTGGCATAATTTAAATCGTAGAATCGAAATATGTAAAAAAAATCGGATGTGTACACCGCATGACTTCCTTGTACGGAATATTAAATTATACGCATTTTTTCTTGCATTTTATTTAAACTTATTAGATTGAATTAAACCTACTTCGCGGACAGCGCATAAACCACAATAAAATAAATGCGTTCTTTAAAATTCACTTTGTTTACCATAGCGACACTCTGGCGCTCTATTCAAATACTATAAATAAAGCTAGAACTATGTATAAAAGAAATTAAACAAACAAAACAAAACAGAAACAGTTTTTCACAGACGATTGAGTATTTCTCATTCAATTAATTCAGTTCTCACTTCGCGAGAAGGCAAAAATACATAAAAACTCAAAATATCTATATTAAAAATTACGAAGTAAATCTCAAACGCTTATTTCCTCGAAAAAATTCCAGAAAGAATTAAGCATGATTTAATTGGCAATAATAAATGAATGCGTTATCTTTGTTGTTGCGAAGCTAAGTTTCTCTAGATTGGCAACAAATCCACTAGTCTCCTGTTTCAAATGTAAACATCAATGGCCGCCATTAAAAACAGGCTTAGCGGCAATTAAACAACTTTAAAATTGCTGATAATTCTAAAAATATTGCACACAGATTTACTAAAGGCATAAAATCCGTAACCGAAAGATAAAAACAACGTAATTCAATCATTTTTAAAGGAAAAAATGTACAATTTACAAACATATAAGAGTAAAGAAACTGAGATCACTGAGCCGGCTAATAGAGTGGATATATATAAATATATTTATATACGTTTGGTGCGACCGATTGCAACCAAAATATGAGGTGCACATCTACATGTTATAGCAGTCCTATATACAAAATTCCAACGTTCTGAAGCTACTCTTTTTTGAGTTATGCGAGATACGTACGTACGTACATACGTTCGTACAGACGCCACGAAAAATTCTCTTCAGAATTAATTTTAAAGCAGTTTTATAATTTTTTTCAAGGAAAAGAGTATTTTATTCTGTCCTTACGTACAGATATGACGCAAAAACATCGTTAAATTGCATTCGATAGCGGTCAAAATGGATATTTTCGTTGAAATATGCTGCCTGAAACTTTTCGCGATTACAATACTTACTTTTTACTTCGTACAAGGAAGTAAAAATGGTATGTTATTTCAGAAAAAGTCCGATTTTTCGTCAAAATACTTATGTTAGAATAGTGCTATATATAAATCTAATATATATCCTAAGTCGCGCTTTCGAGACATCAAAAACGCAATTTGAATTTTGGCAATCGGCCCAGTAGAACGGGAGATAAAGAACGGTCCCCCCTTTTTTTTATGCGCTGTGTATATATTTCCAATAGTGATACGCAAAATTATTTTTTCTGTAGCTGATCCATGTGACTTATGTTAATATGAATATTAAAATCTCTGTCAAAATATTAGAGGATATATTTGAAATTATTTGAATTTTGAAAACAGGTGTTGGTGGTATAATTGTTAAGCGATTACAGCCGATGCATAAAGAATTGTTAATTGCAGTCCTAGTCGATTTTTATATTTCTGTCTTAGCTTTGACAAACATTTTAAACCCGACACAGCTAAAGTGTTGCAGTTGTGCACCTCTTTCAGAAGAACATTTTACATTTTTGAAGAAGTCGCAGACCAAAAGTAGCTACAATAGTCAAGAGAAAGAGCGAGAATACGACTTGTTTTGAGATGAAAGTTGAGTTCAGAATGATATGGTTTAGGTTTAGCTTTATTTTTATTGAATAATAATAACTTTTTGAAGTCTTAACGTATAAATATTTGCCTCATTACCGATATACAGGAATCATATGATACGGATTAATTTTGAAATGATGCTGTTTAAAGATATTTATTATAAGCAGTAACCATTTTTAGGGTGGAAAGGGTAAATTACCAAATTAAATTGAAGAGTTAAGGGACTACTGCAAATTAAAGTTAGAAATTTGATTTACGTATTTTCGTCTTTTTGAGTTTGACTTCACAAATTCTATAACTTTAAAATGCAGCTTTTTAAAGTAATTTCCAAACATCTTGGGGAATAAGCTTTAATATTAGAACGAGTTTGAGTTAAATGCTTAATTCCAATAGTTTTGGACATTTACCATATTCATTTGATACAAATAATTAGCATTGATGAAGAAACGCATTTGGATAATAGTCAGAAAGGTATTTAGATAAATTAAAATTCTGAATCTGTTGTTGACGTTAGTTTCCCTGCCCCCGTTAGGATACTTATTTTTAGAACTTACTATTGTTCTTGGCTCATTAATACCTTCCAATCCCAATCGTTCAGAAATTCTGGACTAAAATCATTGCTAATTGCTGTCCATCCTATATCAGATGCCTGTTTCTACCATTGAATTTATCATTGCGATAATTGCATTTTTAAAAATAACTTTAGTGTGTTTTGGTGTGTAGATATCGGAATGTTTTCTCGCATTTTCTACCCGAAGCGGCATAACGATTTATTGATTTCATTTAACGAATAAAAGAATTCTTCTATCCGTATAAACGTTTGTGTTTGAAAAGAATTGATTGAAGTCTTGTGATGTAATTTTAAGTGAACTGAAGTTTGGAAATGTTGGAAATGAATGATAAATATTGATTTTATCATTATCTATAATTCATTATATTTTTATAAATCGTCACCCTGCTTTCGTTTAAATTTACATCTTGTTTTTATCACCATTCATTTATACCGAAGATAACATCCACGATTAACCCAAAATCACGGTTCATCTGAGAGCAATTAAACAAACACAGAGAGGATAAATGCACATTAAATATTATATTCTTCGCACTTAAAACACATAAAACTCAATTCAACAACAATATCACAAAATATTAAAAATAGCAAATCTTAATAATTTCTGGTATCTCGCGCGCTGGAGATAATCCCCCTCTTCATACTGTTGCTCGCTTTGAAATCATTGAGTTTGTGAATCAAAAATTCGTCAAAGTTTTATGAAATTCGAAATCGATAATAAAACAAATTCGAAATTTAAAATTCGACTTCCAAGTGTCCATGTTTTGTTGGAGGACTACGTTATTTAGAATTTGACGGCTCTAGGTACCGTTGTTTCTTCACAATGCGAGAAACATTTATGCATTCATGCAGATTCTTCATTATTTAGTTTCTTTAAATGTACTCGTAATACATGGCGATAATATTTGGTGGCAACAGTTTGAAAAGTGAATCGAGGCAAAATACCGTTTTGAAATTAGTAGCGCTTCTGAGCTGACGCTCTTTGTCCTAAAAAAAGCTCTGTTTACTATTTACTTGTGTATTTTCAAACAGTTTAGTCTGTAGAACAAGTTCCGTTGGGTTATGTAAATTAGTTTGGAAAGCATGAATTACAATTGCATTAAAGATCGATATTTATAATCGAACTTGAATGATGCCTCATAATAATGTCGACTAGCACTTTTCTATTTTTACCCGTAGCTCATGTGGCAGAAATCATTTACTACGCTGTTGTTATTCCACTCCTTTTTCTTTTCCTTTTTGTAGTTTCTGTAGGTAGTTTTATGTCACTTTGATGCTTTGTGATAAGAATTTCCCCATTGTTCTGTAATAAACATACTCAACTTTTTTTTTTTTTTTTAGATTGGGCCTTGTTAACCGAGAGTTGGCTATATATATATGTTTTTTTTTTTTTTTTTTTTTTTTTTTTTTTTTTTTTTTTTTTAAGGGTGGAATTTTGATATTTTTCTCCCCTAGCTTTTATGTGAAATACATATTCTTTAGAAATCGCATTTTTCATTTATAGGCTGATCACGGGAGGATGCAGTGTTTCTAATTCACCTGTTTTTTTTCCGATACGTTAGTGTTATTTCTTTGATTTGGTGTCAGACAACGCCATAAATATGATGATTTTTATTCAAATTCCAGTAGGAAATCAAGTGAACACAGCAGAAAAATTTTGCTATGTGGCCTTCCTGAATTCAAATTCTTTCGTTATAGTTCGCAACTTTCTCTTTGGCAAATGATAATCCTTGTGTGCTTTACCCTCTTTAAGCAAGCCTAGTTTATTCTGCTTATATGACGATAAAGTATAATAAAAATAATTTTTCATAAATATATATTAAAATTACATTTGAAGGTTTTTATGTGTCGTTGATTTTCGAATATGTTAAAGAAATTTTCGCTGTAAAGAGAGTATCATTATTAAGGATGCACGGAAGCGGATCGCGCTGCAGAGCCGTTTTCCCGACGTTTACTTCGTGCAGCTGCCTCTCTCTCCGCGTACATTCCGCCTTTGTTAATTTTCGTCTCGACTGGCAGCCGGATTTGTCAGCAAATCCTCCGATTCAGTTTCAACCCGGAATTTGGCTCGTCACCCTTTTGCGACTTAATTGCAGCTGCTAGTTGACTTTGTGGTTGCAGGGCCCACGTTGTATTTGCAACTGTTGCAAAGTCACTGTTCCCCAGACGCCGAAGAACTACTACTTTCTTTAACATTTCCGTTGCTGACGCCTTATCTAAGAGATACGTGACTCATCCTTGATTCATTTCTTTATTTTTAAGAGTCTGCTTTCTGTTTTTGCTTTTAATAAAGCATGAATATATGTTTATGTGACACAGTATAACATAATCTTCTCCTCTCATTTATTCATATCGATAAATAATTTTTTACTAATATGGTGTTAAGCATGATTGCTTTGGAAGGTTCTTGTATAGTTATAATAAATAGCATAATATGTATAGTTATTTATTATAAAAATAATAGGTAATTTTATTTTAAGGTAAAATGCGTTTAGTATCTCTTGCGAACGACTAGCGGTTTGGTGATTTTTCCAAATGTTACGTGAATACGAACCAAGTTTTTGTGGAAATCATGCCCACTACTTAATAATGACCTCTGGATGCAGGTAATTCGACCCCGGATTCGAACTGCGCCGAACTGGCTAGTTGCACAGGTGTTTTTCGTGGATATTTTCACATGTGACGGGAATATCAACCAGTTTCTCTTAGAAAACCGTACATAAAAGCATCCAGCCCTTAGGTAGGCCTGTGTACCCTTCCATAGTTTCGTAACTTAACCTAATCCTCAGAAAGTTCTCCATCTTTCTTCATAGACAAATAGCCTTAATTTGTTGTTATAACTGACTGAAAGAAACAAATAATTATCTATTAAAACTGGAGCATCATGTTGCAGATATTATATGAACGCATTTGTATGGAATTCTGTGGGAGGGAAAATTAAATTACAGTTTAAATTGTCAGATGACAGAAATCATTCTGTCGCTTGTTTGATAAATGTAGTTGCTTTCAACTTTGTTGCTGGTGTTTGGGAATAAAAGAAACAGAAAAAGTTTTACAATGTTGGCAGGCGAAACCAACAATTATTATGCTAAGAATATGTAGGTAAATGGAATCGCGTGTCACTCGTTCTGTGTTGTAATAGGACGAAGGCAGGTAATAGGAAAATGTTGAGTTAGAAACAGAAATGCATACTTTTGTAAATTCCCTCCTTGTTGACACAATTAGGTCTTTTTATTCTAAAGATAAAAAATTGTAAAAAAAATCCTTGGAATTTCCGCCCTTGCCGCAGAGAATTCTTTACCAACTTACACTTGGCACGTTTCTTGGCTATCGTCGTTTTAGGGCTCTCGCTTGCTAGACGGTAATAGGTGAGAAGTGTTTGCTTTTGTTTTTCGATTTCACCAGCTGTTTCCTTTCTCTTTAGAGCTATGGCTTTTACCGTCGGTGCAATACAATTTGTAGCAGTAGTTGTTCCGGTTACGTGGATACGTTTTATGCTTTAGGGATTTGCGGATATGCTTGCTGGTTGCTTTTACTTTTTCCCTAATTTCGGAAGACACCTATGTTTATCTGGAAAGCTGTTTTTTTAATATACATATATGAATGCATGACGTAGAAATGCCTGAGGAAAGTGTTCAGTGTGAAAAGCATGGTGGAATCAATTTATGTTGTTACCATCTAGATGCAAATTGATTAAAATTGGTGATTTATGTTTACGAGTGAAAGTCAAAAGAAGCAAAAATTTTTCAAATAGTATTACTAGATCGATCTTTTTTGGACGAATGAAGTACAATGTATCATCTTTTCCAGGTAACTCGTATTAAATCAAAAAACAGATGACTATTTAGTTTTATAAGACGTACAATGAGGTATAATATTTCTTAGAATTTTTATGAGTCAATTTTCATTTGTTTTGTACGTTGGATTAGTCTTTCTCAAATGCATTGGAGCAAAAAATTGCCTAAATGGTTGTGACTGAAGCAAAAATGTATTCTCTATTATTATAAAATATTTTTTCCCTTCTTCGTTTTCGATAATAAACAGATTTTTTTTTTTTTCCCAAAAGGGCTATTAATTTCGTTTTAGGATTTTTGCGTTGAAAACTTTAAATTTCGGTTTACTTTTCAAATTGTTGCCACCAAATATTATCGCCCTGTGTTATATTTAAAGAAATTAAATAATGAAGAATCTGTAATGTATGTATGTTTCTCGCGTTGTGATAAAACAACGGTACTTAGAGCCATCCAATTTTGAATAACGTAATCTTCCACCGGATATGGGCATCTGGAAGCCTTAATTTAGAATTTGAAATTTGTTTTATTATCGATTTCGTATTTTGTAACACTTCAACAAAGTTTTGATTAACAACCTCAACAATTTCAAAGTGAGCAATGAAACAGCACTGTACGGGGGGGGGGATAAAAAATAAAATATCTCCAGTGCGCGAGACTGTGCTTCGGAAATTCTAAACATATTGCTCGTTTTAAAATTATTTTGCGATATTGCTGTTGAATTGAATTTTATGGTTTGAGTACAAAGAAAAAAAAAGTCCCTTTGAGCGTAATGTACAAATATGAAAGCTTTCAATTTTTTTTTTTAAATTTTGTTTTTGCAGTCATTTAGGTAAATTCATGTTTCATCAAGGGTCACAATAAATAGTTTTCGCATAGCTTCTGCGTTGAGCCATATAAATTAGCAAAAACATTATGTTTCTTAACTTTTTAAGTTGTAAATCTTGATTTAGTATTTTATTTATTGTCACTACAGATGTATTGAAAGACTTTGCAGTAGTTGATTTCAGCGTCAACGAATTTTCTCTTATTAAACAACGGTTTAACTTATGAAAGATTAGAAACAGTGCATACTTTTTCGGGTATTCATTTGGAATCTTATTTGCAAGTAGACATAATGACTGACGGCTTTTCCCTTTCCTATTAATAGTGTTGCTTATTTTGCACTTAGAAATTTTATACCATGCATTTTACAACGTTTGTCAATAGTAGAAGAGGAACATTTACCTTCGGAAACCGCAAAAAAAGTATTTTTCAATCCACAGCTTGTTAATATGCTACATTTTGAAAGAATAAATTTGAAAGTATTAGGTGATATTTCTGATCTCAAATAATAAGCTGTTGCGAGAAATTTTTATTCCAAAGCATTTTCTTTTTTAAATCTTTTTTTGAGATCGTTCTAAAAATGTGTAAACACCCTCTGTGTAATCTGTCACAAAAATATCACCGAGATTATAATTAAAATAATTAGCGAAGAATTTATTTGACGTATCTCGTCATTTATGGGAGAAATGTCTTGCAAATTAAGAAAAACCGTCTTTTAATTAAAAGTTTATCCTTGATTGTAAAGATGAACGTGTTGTGTAGTTACTCGAACACTTTAATGAATCTTGTAAAAATATTCAAGTAGTCAATTGTTTTAAGATTTCGAACTTTGTAGGAACTATTAGACCTTTCTCGCAGTAGTAAACCTGAGAAATTAATTCTATGTTTTTCGAAATTCGAATCACGAATCTTCCAGTTGTCAGTTCCATGTGAAATATGGATACAAGTCATTCCAGTTGTCAGTTCCATGTGAAATATGGATACAAGTCATTCCAGTTGTCAGTTCCATGTGAAATATGGATACAAGTTTCTTTAAAATGTCCGGTACCCACCAGTAGCGGAACGGTTAAAGACTGCTGAATACTGTTAGTTCCCCCCCCCCGGTTCGAACACAAGCGAACGGGCTAGCTTCATGTTTAGATTCTTGTGTATAGCTTTCCATATTCAAATAACCAAACCAACCTTTGGATAGTTCTTCCATGAAGGCATCCCTCACCTTAGGCCGATAGCCCTCCAGATCTTTGCAGTATCCTAAATAATCCAGTCCAGTTGCGTATTCTATACATCATACCGCGAGGGAATGTGAAAGTTTCTTACACTTAAATCAGCGGTTCTCAACCTTTTGACTGACGTGTACCATCTAAACAATCTTTAGTACCACCACTACAAGGTACTACTACCACCACTAATCTTGAACAAAGCTGAGATCGCATAAATTTACGAGTGTTAGAGAAAAAAACTCAATCAGGATGTTTGGGTTTTAATTTTTTAATTTAATAGTTAAAATACTTTGCTTCTTTGCGTACCACCTATTTTCTATTGCGTACCACCGGTCGTGAAACCCTGACTTAAATGGTAACTGGAAACTGGAACGGAACCCATTAGACAAAATCCGGGTGATGATAAATTTCATTTATTTGTTAACTTTTCTTGCCGAGAAAATGAGCGAATCTCGATATTTTTGGGAATACTAATAAAAACAAATTTAAAATGTATTCAGTTTATTAGTTTTATCTTTTTTTCTAGCTAAAAAATGCACACCGTTCGTATGCTCTTTTTCTGGCGGAAATGAATGACAGTAATACAAGCTCGGTATTTTAGTGTAAAAGTGTGACCCACATTTCTGTGAAAACATTGTTTTTGGCTCTGATTTTGATGGTAAAACTCTGGATTGTTGTGGTAACTATGGTTTGGGTACATGCCAGAAACCAAATAGATCATCAGAGAGAGGAAAGAATTATCAGATAGAGGATTAGAAATTTATTAATTTATCCTTCAAAGGAAATCTACTGTGAATAAAATGTAAGAAAATTCCTATTGCATTTTTTTTGAAATAGTTAGCGTCACGTGATTGTTATTGAATTTTAATATAGAATTATCTGCCTTAAGAATTTTAACATAGAACTCTGTACCGTAATCATTTATAAGGGCATAATCGTGTCGTACTTAAACAGACATGAATTTGTATTGGGGAAAGGTGGATTTGTTTGTTGTTCTTATGTTTTTACGTAATCTAACAATTTTTAGTGACGAAGCAAAAGTGGACTGAAAATTCCGCTTATTCTTAAGGGAAGCATAAAGCAATGGTTGAAATATATATGAAGAAACAATTTATAAGCAAAAGTCTGCATACAGTTAGTGGTTAGGTAATGAATAGTTCTTGGTGCATTTGCAAAATACCATCTAATATGTTGCGCGATGTTATCCGTAATTGTGAAAGCCGAAAACCTATAATCATCACAGAGGTACCTTATAGAATGTACGAAACTAAAGATCTGTGAAAATTGCAGTAAGGTAATTGCAAAATCAGATCAGAAAACTGTTCACAAAAGAAACGCTGCCTCAGGTATACAGTCCACATATGCTTTACTGCATATATCGCTTCACTTAAGAAACAAACTAACAAGCATATTTGCAATTCTAGAAGAGCTTATAATATGATTTGAGATGCAGCATCGGCTTAATATTCTAATCAGTTTAATACTAATTCAAGAGAATTTAAATGAAAGTACAGAAAAGCAGGTAGTGTTGGTGTGTTTGACTAAATAAGCAAAGATAATCGCAGAACTGAAAGAATCTATGCTGTGGCTTAAGACGCGTTAACAGCGTAATATTCAAATCACTTTGATGTAATTCAAGAAAAAACATTTTGAAGATAAAAAGAAGCAGAAGTCCTTCCTGTTTTGGTGAATTTGATAAGCAAACATAACTGAAACAATATACGCTGTGGTTTGAGAGGTAGCAGCGTAATATTCCAGTCAGTCTGATGCTTATTCGAAGGAAAGCGTACTGAAGATGTATGAAAAACAAGGTAAAAGTGCAGATAATCAATCAGTTTCATACATATTCATCGTATGTGATCATATTGCATGAAATTAAACCCAAAGCGGGGATATCTGTCCTAAGCATCTACCTAAACTCATCCGAGGAAGATTTAAGTGTATAAAAATCCAGTCATTTGACTTACATCTATCTTAGTATGAATCCTCTGCCCATTGACTGCACAGAGGGATGTTAATGTGGTATCGCAATGACATTTATTGTTCGCAGTAAAAGTAAAAGCTGAAGATTAGCTAGTGAGTGATACAAGATCTTGAGCCCTGTCTAAAAATGAGAGGTTTACCTTGCGCGTTATGATGGGGTGGCCCATGAAGGAGAAAGGTTCAGCTAACTCTAATTTTAAAGCGTAATATGTTTGATTTCATTGATTTAAAGCTTTCGAAAATGTGTTTAACGCGGCGTTATTGCTAAAAAATTTCCGAAAACATTTTTTTCATTTCCTGAGAATTGGAACATTTCAACTACAGATGTACTTAATTCAAATGAAAATGACTCCTTTAGTAAAAGTTACTCATTGGAATGCGGATGGGAAATTATCTGACGAATTCACTCTTTTAACCAAAGTCTGCTATCATGATATGAAAGAAAATTATATTAATAAAAGTCGTTCAAAATTGAAATATGCAGTCGAACCCCACTACAACGAATTTTGGTCCCATCCAATCAATTTCCTTATTTTATACTATTATAACGAACCTCCGAAGGTATGAAAATCGGATATAACAAACTGTGAGCATATCCTCTATTGACACCTTTTTATATTTTTCATGTTTTTTCCAGAATTATCTGCAAATTTTAACGGGAAAATTACTACTAATATTTTTTATGCTATAAACTTTACACCCTGTTTCTGTGTCGAAAATTCATCTTGTAGCAAATTATAAAGATAAAGCGTTCTGCATTGAAGGTAAACCGTTTTTGATAAATAAAAAATTAATGCAGCCAAATCTATAACTTCTGGGAATAAGTTAACAAAATCTGCGGTTGGTATCATATGGAAAACTCGAAACTTGATGTTACAATGTTAATCGTTCTTCTGTGTGGTATGTATCAGATTTTACACGTTTTTGTGAAATAGTCCTTTTTCCTTATCGGTTTGAATATAGCACGCCACCAGTTGCAGCGAAACAGACTTCCGCATCTTTGATGTTCCATATAGCGAAGTTCAACTATATTTTACGAGAGTCAGATACTATCATCAAAATCTTTCAAATCTGGTTTAAAAACGTGATCAGGTATTTTATTTTTACCTTATCACGATAAATACCAGCGACTATTTATAGGTATTGTATTGTAATTCTAGACTTATCTTGTTACATCGGTCTTTAATGAAAATTTTCCGCCACCTCAAATATCGTCTGCGTTCCGCAGACGTGTTTAATCATATTTTGTCAAACGATTTTTGAATTTGAAAGAAAGAGACTTGCTTTAGAACACTGTGTTGTGAAATTTGGGGGAAAAAAAATGTCGTAATCTTTAAATACAAGGTTTCTGAAATGGAACTATCACGCTACTAGATTAGAACCATCATTTACTTCCAGTTCCGTTGGAAAATGTCAGGTTTGTCACCAGATCAGTGTACAGCTAGGTAAATGTTGTATCATATGACATTGTGAAGGTTTTGTACCGAAAGTTCAAAAACAAGGACTGTGACATTCAAGAAGCAGAGCGCTCTGGCCGGCCTGCGAGAACTTGTGGAAGAAGATCAGTATGCAGCCACTCGAGAGCTTGGTAAGCAGTTAGACGTTAATGCCACTTCCAATGGTCACACTATACATTGCATAAACTTGACTTACAAGTTTACTCGCTGGGTGCCGCGCAAGCTGACTCAGGCAGATAAGGACAGGCGTGTTCGGGCCTCATTAATCTGCTCGAATACCAACGAAAGGACAAAATTCTGGACCGGATCGTCACTTGCAATGAAAAGTAGATTTACTTCAATAACACAGGTCGGAAATGGGGGTTGGTGTCCGTCCGGTGAGCCCATTGGCAACGTCGCAAAGCACAATTTGACTAATAAAAAAGATCATGCTTTGTATCTGGTAAGACTACCTTCACAAAGAGTATCTTGGAAAAGGTAAAACTCTCGATGGTAACGTGTGCAGCGAGATGCTAGTCCTGCTATCAAGGAAAAACGTCAAACTGAGTTCCGTCGAAAATAGGTAATGTTCCATCTAGATAATGCAAGGTCACATGTGTCTGCATTCACCGGCTGGACTTGAGTGGGATCTTTTACCGCACTCACCATATAGCCACGACATCGTTCTTTTAGACTTCTACCTTTTTTCACACCTGCAGTTACATCTTGCTGGGGCTATCTTCTATTCTGCACAGGACGTCTGAAATGAGGTTGATTTGTTTTTGGACTCGCCGCCACCAAGTTTCCGAGCCCGAAGGCTTTAGAAAACTACCAAAACGTTGACAGAAAATCATAGATTTGAGTGGTTAATACTTACCCGCACTAAAAATACTGTTTTCATGTTTTTTTTTTCCTTAACTTTATTAAGAACGTTTCTTGGTGGAAAACTTTCGTTTTAACCAGATAATTTGTTCAACTACTCGGTTGAATTAATTATTATGTTCAGTAATTCACCCAGAAGAATTGTATTTTAAATCAACATTGATCGTTCATGACTTCGGAGACTGGAGCATGTTATACAAGGATGGAAAAACCCATTATGTGTTTTGCAAGGACGTGTTGAGTGAAATATTTTCAATCAAAATGACTCCTACACGTGTCATACATAAGGAAAATGAAAGTTACTTGTTCTGTAATTGTATTCGCTAGATCACTTGTGAATGGAAATGCTGTCAGGCAGTAGGATATTTATATTTTCAAGTAATGGTAACGAATTTTCCAAATTCTGACGAAACTGAAAAATTAGAAAATGCTTTAATCTATTTGGCCGCTATTATTTTGTCCTTTTATTGGTTGATTTTAAGTTATTGCTGTGTTAATTTTTAATTCTTTCTTCCATTTTCATAATTGTTTTAACTCCGTGAAGCCAGAGAAGGAAACGGTGGTAGCTATGACTACATTTATGGGGGTTGGGATAAGACATTAACTCCCACAAATGCAGTCATGGCTCTACGGCAGCTCCAAACTCTGCCTTAAATGCTTAAGTTGATGCAGTTGCCGTTTTAAAATACAGGAATTAATTTGATTCGGTTGTCGAAGTTTCACCTTGCTCCCTCTTCCCGGTTACGAAGCCTCAATTTTCCAGTTATGATTTTTTTTAAATTTGGTAACAATAAAGATTACGTAGTAAATTTATTCGTAACTTCGTCTGTTTATTTCATTTTGATCGATCAGTTTCCTTTAATTTGTGGCTTAAACTTTTATTTGCGGTTTAACTTTCCATCATTGCCGAGAAACGAAAATATGCTCCTGACATTATGCTCACGAAAATATGCTCCTGACATCGGTGGATGGACCTTTTTTGTTTATTACAAATGCTGACGGGAATTGCATAGGCAGTTCTTATTAGAATGCTTAGAAGGTAATGTGACATATCTGCTCATGCTTCCCCCTACCTATATAGGTGTTGTTTAAAATATTGTTCTTGGAGGTAAGCTTTAGATAAATAAAATCTTCTCTTTTTTCAGTTAGTGTAGTCGCGTGCGAGGGAAGAAATAAATTGGGTGCGAAAGAAAGACTTTTTATCGCATTCCCACTTGGCCTGCGCAGCAGTTTATGTCTTCTGTTTGTTGAAAATGTTATGTTTATCTTGGCAGGCGGGAAAACATTCCTTCTCGATTCACCTTTCCTTGCAACGCTGCTAATACTTATCTTGACATGTTTTCTGCATTGCTGTTTGATACTTATTACTGTTCGTGCTTCTGGCTTTATGAAAGCTTTTTATTTATATTTCAAGTATTTCCCCGCTTCTGTGTTGATACTTTGTGCATTTTCCCTTGTGGATAAAAAATAAATTTTGAGCTCTATTTCCACAGTGCTGCGTAAAATCTAGCTTTTAAGCATAGCTATTACTCAAATGCATATATTTCTATTTCATGCTTGTTTTTTAGGATAATGCTATATTGAGGCTTCTTTTCGGGTAGTAAACGACGGTTATTTTTTCCCAGCGAAATTTTTTTTAAAAAAAGTGTTTCATCAGGCTGTAGTGAGTTGTTATATTAGTAAGAGTGAAAGTCCCCCTCTTCTCTCAGCTCTTGAAAGCAGGCGTTATTGTTTTCACTCGGCGATGAAAATCGCATCCTGTCAAAATAGAAAATTGTTGCCTCCAAAGAAATGTCAGTCGTTTCTCAACAGGGAATGAAACTATTTGTTTCAAATATCCCGAACAGAAAACCGTGTCGACAATCCACTGTCATGATACATATGTCAGAATGTACCAGGAAGTGGGTGAATTTTGGTGACTGCAGAGATGGTGTATAAATAGATTGTTTTACAGGAGGCAAGCTGCATAGGCTTCTTTGTGATTTTTCGCATGTGTAACACGGATACACTTTCCTTTAGAAAGTCTTTCACGAAAGCATTCCTTTCCTTTCGTAGGTAGCTCTTGCGTGCTTTGTCATAATCAAATAATCGAAACCTATAATAATAGCTTAGTTCGTTATTCATGAAATTTATAATGAAATTAACCGTATTCCTTCGGTGTCTTTAAAAGTAAGCATTTTTTCATTGCTTTTGCTAGTAATGGCGCTTCACGTTTTAATTTTCTGTCTCCTGATAAGTTTGATTTGGTTCATTTGGATTATGGCAAAGGCCACGAGGGCTATTTGCCTACGGGGAAGGATGCTTTTGTGGAGAACATTTTAAGGAAAACTGGCTCATATTCATGTTACACATAAGAAAAACAGTAGTGTTTACGCTTTGTTAGAACGATTTCGAGACCGTTTAATGAATGTTTAAAATATAAACAGTATTTTTAAAAATGTTCCGTCTAATATCCCTTTCTCTGGACCATAAGTCTGAATCGTGATTTTCAAGATAGAATGGCTTTCCACTATTTTACAGAATCAACAATCGTAGTGCGTTTCTGCTTCTCTTTTCAGGAGACCAAAAGCACAATTGAGTATAGCTGAAACGTCGGAGGACTTTGCAGAAATACGTTGAAAATGTATAAATGCAATACTTGTATCGATCTTCATTTTTTCAAGAAATAGTATGGTACTTTTCGAAGTATGACTTGTTGCTTTGTCTTGATAAAGTTTCATTAACTGAAAGTCATTGGAATGAAGAAATGGCTTTTCTTCTGTAAGTAACGGACGTAATACTTTTTCTTGATAGTAGGTTTGATTTTAATATTTCCCGCACTCGTGTTATTTTTGATTTCGCACTATAAAACAGTCCTGCGATAATCATAAACCACTTACTACTGAAACTTTGTTTGCATTGACGGAAGCAGGTTTGTACATATTTTTTCCTTCGTTTTCGATAATAAATAAACTTTTTTTTGGTAGTCATTTAGGTAAACCAATGCTTCATCTATCACGGATGTATTTCCATTTATATCATGCTAAATAGTTTTTCATACAGGGGTCTACAAATTGTTCTGTGTTGAGCCACATACCCAGGCAACAGCTGGGGAACATTGTTTTTTAGCTTTCGATTGATGTCTGCTTCGGGGAATTTTATTTTGTTACCAACGATTTAACTTTAGAAACAGTACTTACCTTTTTCGAGTATTCGTTTAGAGTGTTCTTTCCATGTAAAAGATATGATTGACTGTTTTTCCCGTTCCTATTAATAATGTTGTTTGTGTTGAGCTTAGGAATTTTAAAACCATGGATTTCATAACTATCTTTCAACCCCCAAATTGTTTGCATGCGACATTTTGAAAGAAGAGTAAATTTATAGTGAAATACTAGAAGATCGATCCCGACTTCTCGCAAAGAGACTGTATATAAAAGAGACTCGAAATTCACGAAGTGAAACCAATAAACACCTCGAAGAGGTTTACTAACAGTATGAATGTGACACATAACTTGAAGCTCTAAAAGTTATCCGCGATTAAAAGTTTAATTTTATTAAAGAATATAAATAATTGAAAATTTACCAAAAAATTCTTAAATTTTACAAAACATATATATAGCATGTAATAACAAGTTAACATAATGCTATACAAATTGACTCATGAAAATACAGACACGCAACTTAAATGGCGTTTAATGAAAATGTAATAGAAGGCAAGTGCTTAAATGAGCCAATATAACGTATTTTTCTGCAAAACGCCTTCACGGCAAACATAAAAAAAAAGGTATGTTTGAGTCCAGCGGTACCTTTTAAGCAGAGAAGTTAACATATAATTGAACTTAGTCAAAATAAGAAGCAGTTTCACAGAAGTACCAGAAGCTTAGTACCCAACAACTAACAGGAGTTAAAACTGTATAAATGGCTTTCCAACCTACATTGCGTATTTGCTGGGAAGTCAGAAGAAGAAACAACAAGCTTTTTACCTTTAAAAACAGTAGATGATATTTCTCATTTCAAATAAGAAGCTGTTGCTGAAAATTTTTATTTCAAAACATTTGGTTGTTTTTAATTCTTTATCGAAATCGTTCTAAAAGTGTGTATACGTATATGAAAACTCTAATGCAGCCAGTCCTCTCGCCGGAATTTGAACTTGAGTCGAACTACCCGTGTTTGACGATTTTATTGCTCGGTCCCTGATAGGCCATCCTTTAAGTACCTTAAACAGAAACATGAGAAAATAGAAACTTTTAATAACTAGCCCTTTAATTATCGTATTACGACTTTTTTTTTTTTTTTTAAAGTCTTTTTCTTTGGATTCTATCTCTACTGGCCTCCTTAAATGCAAAGCATGCGTGAGATAACTGCTTTAGCTGATATTTGTCTTTGTGAAGGATTTTCTGAGGAAACTTACTCGTATTTATGTCGTACATGAGCCTCCCCCCCTCCAGTAGCCAAGTGGATAAGATTCTTGAAGACTGTCAGTTCGAGCCATATGAAAATAAAAAATTTTCCTTAAATAAGTCCTCCACGAAGGCATCCCTTCCTTTATGCAGGTAACTCTCGTGTACTTCTCTTTAATCAATTAACCAACCATGATACACACAGAGAAACCCATATTTCCTTTCACGGAGAACCGAACCCTGGCATGCTGGCGTTCAGCAGTCTTATCCGTAACGATCAGTGGTGTACTTATTTACATAAATATCTATATATGGGTACCTATATTTCTCATTATTAAAAAAAAGTTATGTTGGATTATTTCCTAGAGAAAGCATTTTATTGCTACCTTCATAATGCGAGAGTTATATGTCGTTTGTACTATGTAAGGAAAATTTGCTTGTATTTGCACTACACACGAAAGAACAACGAAGTAAGACAGCTGCTTGTTAAAAACAGTTTGTTTAATTTTGCGAGAAGTCGGGGGCAATCTTCTAGTACTTCACTGCTTTAGCCCGTCGGCCACTTTTCGGCGCAAAGTATGGGTTTGGAATCTACAAATTTTTAAGTAAATAGGCTAAATTCATATTTAGCTTTACGTTAATTTTAGAATTTGGGTATTTGGTAGCCAATGTTTTATTCTTAATGCTTTGTATGGGAATATTCGTATTTGATTTTATGTTTGTTCATATTATTTCAATTCTTATTGCATTTTATATCTTCTAGATGCTTTGAGTTCATTTTAAAATAAGCTGTTGAAATAGTTAACTTTTTTTATTTCACCTAAGATTTACAATACTCGCTTAATTTTCGTGACTGTTATTTTTATCAGCCGCCAATATTATTATTTGATAAACTGTGCGGCCATTTTGTAGTTCTGGAAAGTTTTGCTATTTCTGTAGTATCGGGGGTATGGAGGAAAAAAAAAGCTTGTTGTTTCTGCTTCTGGCTTCCCAGCAAGTACGCAGTATAGGTTGGAAAGCCATTTATACAGTTTTAAGTAGATAGTTATTTGGTACTAAGCTTCTGGTAACTTCTGTGAAACTGCTTCTTATTTTTACTCAGTTACATGTAAACTTCTTTGCTTAAAAGGTACCGCTGGACTCAACTTGTTTTTTATGTTTGCCGTGGAGGCGTTTTGCTGAAAATTAAGTTATATTGGCTCATTTAAGCATTTGCGTTCTATATTTTCATTAAATGTCATTTAAGTTGCGTGTCTACATTTTGTCTGAGTCACTTAATCTTTGCATTATGTTGATTTATTATTACGTGCTATATATATGTTTTGTGAAATTTAAGAAATTTTTGGTAAATTTTCAATTATTTATAATCTTTAATAAAATTAAACTTTTAATGGCGGATAATTGATTGTTTCAACTCATTAGCAATAAATAAAATTAAATTTTAATACTCAATTGTATGCTTCAAGCATTTAAAGCTTCAAATTATGCGTCATGTTCACACCGTTAGTAAATATCTTTGAGGTGTTTATTGGTTTCTCTTCGTGAATTTCGAGTCTCTTTTATGTAAGTGTACGAGTCTTCACGTGACGTTCATGGCGGAATAATTAATATGATATGGAAAAATAGTTAATGTCATAGCAAGTTTTCTTCCAACCGGGTTTCTACCTTTTAAACAGCTCAATTCAAATACAAATTTTATGCTGTATATCCTTAACTTCTGGAAAACTAATTCTTAAACTAATAGTCGTATTGTAATAGCTTAGCTTGCAATTGTTTCAGATGCTAAACTGAAATTTGCATACGAAGCTGAAATTAGAATTTATTTTTAGTTTTATGATTGTGCTTTTTAATTCTTTGAATCATTGTTCCTCTTTTTGAAACCTTAATGGTAAACCGTTCAAGGTGTTAGAATGCAATTTTAAGTTTTTCGGATTGCAAATTCCCCCCCCCCCCTCTTCCCAGTGTTTCGCTATTTGTCCTCATTCTCGATTCTTTATTTTGTTCACATGTAAAGTATCTTAATCATTTCTCTACTTTTTTTTTGATAGAATGCGCGTTATTTCCATCGGGTTTAAGAAACATTCGCGTAATAAATGAAACCGTAGTATAGTAATCCAGGTTGTAAGTGGAAAGAACTGTAGTGCAGGTAAACAAATATCTTCATAAAGGTGACCTTTCATATTTACCATTATAAAGGTAGCCACATTGTGGATCAAAATTGTTTTGGTCCGTTAGTGGCGATGTGATTTCGTAAGGAATTAAAAATGTTCCTGCTCGTGACATTGTGACCAACACATCCAACTATTCGTGATAAACCCGGCTTTAATATCAGTGATCACAAAATCTTCAATCTCTCTCACCATATATTATTTCTGTAGGGCGAAATAATTTATCACCAACTTAATTTGGCCGACTGGATATCGTTTCATAAGGCCCACTATGTGGCTTAGTGGTAAGATCGCTGTACAATAATAATTCAGTCTGGTTTCAGGTCCTGGCAAATGGACTGACTGCGTGGGAATTTTCGTGGTTTTTTTCATGTCTAACATGAATATGAGACAGTTTACTTTAGAATATTTTGTGCGAAGATTTTATCTTTGAATGTTTCCTGTGAAGGTAGTCAACTTCCCTTAGGCAGATAGCCCTTGTGTGCTTAGCCGTAATCCAAGTTACCGAAATGCGAATCGCTTCCTGCCGTCAACTACCATCTGGGTGGGAGAGGAAGAATGTAAGGAAGGAAAAAAAAAAAAAAAAAAAAAAAAAAAAAAAAAAAAAAAATTTCCAACATATTTATATAGTGGTCAACATATTGAGCTAGAAACTGAAATTTCGGTTGAGTTCCAAACGGGGGCACAGTCATTTTTCAAGTTTTTCTGTTGCAGAAAACATGACTCCGCGGAATACTGATAATTGCTTCTGATGCATATGCCATGAAGGGGACGGACCCACTATATAATATTTTTTTTTCCTCCTTAGCAGTTTCGGTTAGAAAGTTCTTTACGGCTCTACCGTTAGAATGCTCTTCTGAGAGTCAAAGCGTATTTGAGATATACCTTCAATTTTACTGTTAAGATTATTTTATTTGGGCGCATAGATATAGCTTGAGTGTGAGACTTGTATTCTATTTATTAATGTTTAAAAATTAGAAACGGGGATTTAATTTTATTTGCTGAAGGTACCAAAATTCTGCGTGACATATCTAAAATGTACAGGTTCATGATTGTTTGCTGTCAGTTGTTGTCAATTCCAGTAGGCAAATAAAAGTGTTAGGACTGAGAGTAAAGATTTTTAATTTATATTAATATTAAGTAACGTTAATATAAATTAAAAGATTACTTAAAATAATTATTTTAATATTTTAAGTAATCTTGACTCTTTCCTTCTCCCTAAAAGATTTTATGCTTAACACAGCTATCTAACACTTTATCCAATAAAAGTATTAGATAGCTGTGTGATAATAGGGTAAATAGTTCAGCATAAAGTTTTTTTAGATAGGGAGGAGGGACAAAGATGACTTTAATATGATATTTTAAATAATTTTTACCCTCCTCTTTCCTCTTTAAGAAAACTTCATGCTTAACATAACTATGTAACACTTTTATTCGATTATGTTAACGTAAATCCTTTCAGATGATATTTTAATATACGAGTATTTTTGTGCTAATTGTATGAAAACTGAGTTTTTACGCTTTCAGAGATTAATTAGGTAGTATTTATAGTTTGTTGTATGAAAAATTCCTTTTTTATATATTTTTACTGTATAACAATTATTTTTTACGCTGAAACAACTATCTTGATTTCTTAAAAAGATCTTCGTTTTTGAAGTTCGGCAGATTGACACGCTTGAGTTAGTAGCAAAGAACGAAGAGTTCGACATCTTTGGATTTTATCCTCCAAAATGTTCTTGATCAAAACTGGAATCCGGCTGTCCGAAATCATGTCACTACTTTGATGTTTAAGTTTGTGATTAATGGCTAATGCTGATGCACTTTAAATCGGTTAGTGTGGTTTCATACCACGACTCAACAAGTAACAACACATGTTAAATAACAATTACGATAATGGTAATAAAACAGAAGAAGGGAAACTGTGCTTGGATTTGGACTCTTTAAAAAACTTTATTGGAATCTCTTCCGACATAGCACTAGTTTTCTATAAAAAGCTGTAAGCTCCAACATTAGCTGCTGAACACCGTTAAATTAAATGTGTTTTTCTTTTATAAAATGACGTTAAATTAAATGCCTCTTATAACGGTACTTTTGTTTTAAAAGGAAGTAGTATGACATAAAATGCTTTTAAAGTGCGTCATTCTATTTATTGAATTAATCAACCTAAAAGATATATTTCTCATGGAAAGAAAATTTTCTGCATTTGAAATGAACTGATGACGAAAGCATGTTTCCTTAATTGTATCAATTTGGCACATGTATCTTTCTGAGGAAAGCTGTTTGGTACGTGGGTTTTATAACGGAAAAGGTTCCTCTACCGTATTTGTTTTTGAAGACAAATACCCGCACTTCACTCTGTTTCCGGTTTCGTATCTTTTTTAGACAAAATAAAAATCGACAAATTTCTGACCGTCTAATAGTACGATGATAATTACGGTCATCATGGAAATGGTCAAAAGAGAAACTGGATACGGTCGAGGATTGTATCGAATAAATATTTTCCTTAAGAGGACTCATACACCTTAAGCCCCTTATGATCTTCGAATATGTGACTGTTGCAAGAATTGGGATATTTTATTTATTTTAAAAGCAATTACTTTTAACTTTTTACATCTGACTATATAATACAGCTGCTTTGGAAACTAGTAACCAGAAAGTTTGTGTTGCCACAAATATTTTTGTAATTTAATCCTCTTTGTGACAATATATTTCGCCATGTTTCCACCTTGCGCGCATGATATTTTAAAAATGGCTAATGGTACATACTTGAAATTGGATGGAATTCTTTATATGGGCACTACTTTCTAACTGAACCAACAATCTAATGAATATTTTAATATTGAAAAATTTTATGGACGAAAACATTAAAAAATTTTTTAATAAAATACATTTTATAAACTTAACTTAAAATAAAAATTTAACATGAAATTTAGAATTTTAGGTTCACAGTAGTTTCCAAATGTTATAAAAGCTATATATTAAATATAGAATTAAATTATGAAACAGAATGTTTTAAACTTTGCGCGCAAGTTGGAAACATGACGAAAAATGTTGTCACAAAAGGGATTAAATTATAAAAATATTTGTGGCAACACAAATTTTCTGATTACTATTTCAGAAAGCAGCTATATTATGTAGTCAGCTGTAAAATGTTGGTAGTAATTGCTTTTAAAATAAATAAATTATTCCAATTCTTGCTACAGTCACCTATTCGAACATCTTATGAGTTTTAAGGTGTATGAGTCCCCTTAAGTGCTCGTCTAACTGTATTGCGTGAAGCACACGGAAGTGCTCTTCAGCACTTTTCTGCAAATGCCTGGTGGAAATCATCATTTCTGAGATTGACTTAACGTACCGTTTTATGGCTCTCCTATTCTGTACGGAAAAGAACCATGCAAAGACAGGAAGGTCTCTCTGCTCGAGTAAATATGCTTGCGTGTGGGTTTCTTGAACCATTATTTCAGTTTCTGAGCAACAGCGCTTCTATCAAATCCGTCAAGTAAGCACACTTAGATTCAGTCAGAGAGAGCAAGCAGTTGAATATAAATTGATTACTACCAGCTGTATTGTTAAAAATATATCAGGAAAGGATTCACTCAATTAATGATGACGTAAAACGACAAATTCTAAAGGCCAGAAAAGGGAACATTTAGGAACTTGATTTATAATGAGTGTTTCGATGAAGTTATTTCACTTTTCAAACATTCTTCGCCGTATTCATATGAAGTCTTTAGATACTATATTAGTAGACTCTGACTTTACAGACAGTCTGTTGTAATTTAACATTAAGTAAAATTTCATATATTATATTCCAGTGTCTAGCATTAACAGCTACTTGCTGTTTTTAATGAGAGTACAGTACAAAGTCTGAAATCCGGACTCGTCGGGACTTTCGCGATTCCGGATTTGGGAATTTTCCGGATATTAGATCATCAGTTTAAATCTTGTTAGATGGCATGTTATGAAATAAAAATTATAAAATTATAAAATAAAAAATATGAAATCATCATTTATGATCAAAATCATAAATGCTTCAAATTTACAAAAAAAGTATCAAAATTTACACACACACACACAAAAAAAAGCTTAATATTATTTGTTTACTTATTAAGCATTTCTTTCAATGTAAATTGTTTAATTTGCTTCGTTTTTTTCTTTTCTTTTCTTTTCTTTTTTTTTTCTTTTTTTTTTTCTTTTTTGTTTGTACGAATACTTACTGTTTAATACTGCAGACAGACATAATTTCTTGTTCAGTTACATTGCTGAAGTCCTGTAATTGCTATGTCGAGAATTCCGACACAGCAACACTTGTCAATCGCAAATATTTCGTTTTCAGTCACCTCTGTCACTTTCTTCAGTATCGGTAGCGGTATTTTCTGAATCTGGAACCATACTACAGATTTTGCCATTCATTAATTCATTGATGATTGAGGAGCATTGCCATCACAATGAAAAACTTTCTTTCTATCATTTTCATTTATTACCGCTTCTCGACATTTCTATACGAAACCCTTTAATTCGAAAGTTTCACCTTTGGTTTGCGATACCGGTGCGGCCATACGAGCCCTGGCGCTGGTTCTGGCTTTATGTGAATAACAAATCAGTTATTCTCAATTCAAATAAGGCTAAATGTAATCTTTTGGCCTATGAGTATCATTAAGAAAATCTACATTTAGCATATAGAAAAAATTTTTTGTTAAATTTTTTCTCATCAACATTTGTTGCGCATTTAACTTAAATTTTATTATCGCCAAGCGTAATGTGAACGTTAAAGGTTATCATACTCAATTACTAACATGAAAAAAATGGTTTAGGCATCGCTACATTAGTCAAGTTGTCATGTGTTGATAAACATACGGTGATGAAAGCAAAATATAATAAAGAATGATTCGCCAGGTTGGCGCCAGGGATATAAAATATTAGTAGGTGTAAAATCGACGATTTATCTATGTAGAATGTTTCGGTTTGAGATGTATACCAAGCAGATACGGATTGGAGCCAAATTCTCGATCATACAATTTATGCTAAAATGATTGTTTCTTCAATAACGAAGCATTTTATGTAGTGTCTAAGCGAAATTACGAATCGAGACTCCCCACTTGTTTTATTATGTGCGGGGGAGGGAATCAAATGGCGTTCAAAGTATCAGTATCACGAATTATTGTGGCTAAGACTTGGTTCTTGAATTCTGCTTTTGTGTGATTCACGAACGCATTCAACAATCACATTACTCACAGTAGGCTTGCGGCTTCTTGGAAGGTCAGTGCCCACAGCGGGCAAGCGGTAAAGTTGCTGAATACTTGTAGTTCGGTCCGAGGTTCGAATCCCAGCGGCGGGGCTGGCTGCATGGGCGTTTTCGTGATTTTTCCCATGTGTAACGTATATACGATCCAGTTTCACTTAGAAAGTCTTCCACGAAGGCATCCCTGTTCTTAGGCAGATAACTCTGGAGTGCTTTTCTATATAATTAAATAAACAAACCTCGAAGGGCAACAATGCTTTCAGATTCTTTGAAACTTTCAATACAGTTCATCATGCTATTAACATTTGGGGGATTGCGACCGTACAAAATTTTATATCGCGATTTAATGTATTAATATCACAAAACACACTTGGTTTTCTTCTTTCATCCACACCATTTCATTATTAACTATTTCTTGGTGCTCTCTGCTACATGGTAAAAAACTTTTAATTATAGGCCAGTGTAATGATAAGAATGTTTTCTTCCGCAAGTGAACTGCGTGAAAATGTTTCATAATCTTAGAAAACTTTCGAGCTCACTTTGTTGATCCGTTTGCAAGTCCTGTTTATTGTTTGAAGGATGTTAATTCTGACTGATCTATCACTTAAAAGTACTCGTAATCGAACTTATTTTAATTTCTTTTATTTTGATTTAAAGTATTAATTTTTACCTGTAGTTTTAAGAAAGCTTTCGTTAATATTACAAGTAATGAAAATCAGTTTCTCATGTACTCTACGCTTTAAAAAAAAAAAAAAAAAAAAGTATGCACTATATATATATATATATATTTATATATATATATATATATTCCCTTACACTGGTTGATGTTTTTGTTTGCGTTTTATCTTGGAGATAAGGCTCCAACATGAATTCTTCGACTCGACAGATGGTGTAATTCCCCCCCCCACACTTTGCCATTCTTTTCTCACTCTCTGACTGGTGTGTTTACGTTTTGAATGAAATTTTCACGCAATATTATCGTCTAAGATGAAGATAACTGGCAAATACATTTTTATTATAAGCTTTTATTAAGCTCACTCATGGCGTTTGTCGCTATAATGAAAAGTTTGTCATGGATTTTTAAAACTACTTTCTGATAAGCTAGAACGCCGGTTCTCGAACCTTTTGACTAACGCTTACCATCTAAACAAAAATTGAAAACCTTCAGTACCACCATTACAGAGTACTTCTACCACCACCACTCTTGAATTGTTAAACATAGAAAATGCCGTGGTTCGCAAAGCAAATATTTATTACCGAGATATGCAGAGATACACGCAGAGTTACATGCAAGCAGAAATAAGTGAGTACAAGCACTAGCAGCCTTAAGCGGTTACAGAGGTCATATATATAACTTCACAACAGATCATGGTTTAACAAATCATAAACAAGACACAATAAATAACCAATCAAAAATAACATACAGAATGAGATTTAAGTTTCAGAATAATTCGGACTTGACAGAAAGCTATACTTCCTTTTAACCAGTAAGAATGCGATTACAAATATCTATACATGAATAAAGCTCAGGATTGCATTAATTTACGAGTGTTGGAGAAAAAACTCGATCAGGATTTTTAGGTTTTAATTTTTGAATTTAACAGTTAAAAATACTTTGCTTCTCTGCGTACCATCGGTTGAGAACCCCTGAGCTAGAGAGTTAAAATTTTGTACACACACTGTTTGTGGATGGCAGTAAGATGGCGAAGATATTTTAGGATATTGAAACGATTTTTCTCACACAGCTTTGCATAACGAACAAACTAAAAATCTCAGAATTGTTGTTTGCACCATACCTTATTATTTGTCAGCTCTTTCATTTCCCCATGGGCATTTTAATAGCGGTAGAATAATTTTAAGATAATGTAGTAGAAAAGAAGCGGATAATGTAGTAATAATAATGCAGAATTCTTAACACCAATCCTTTTTTTTTTTGGACAAAGTCACACAATACTTTGCTTCTTTGCGTACCATCGGTTGAGAACCCCTGAGCTAGAGAGTTAAAATTTTGTACACACACTGTTTGTGGATGGCAGTAAGATGGCGAAGATATTTTAGGATATTGAAACGATTTTTCTCACACAGCTTTGCATAACGAACAAACTAAAAATCTCAGAATTGTTGTTTGCACCATACCTTATTATTTGTCAGCTCTTTCATTTCCCCATGGGCATTTTAATAGCGGTAGAATAATTTTAAGATAATGTAGTAGAAAAGAAGCGGATAATGTAGTAATAATAATGCAGTAGGCGATCTGGTTGGCTGCATGTCCACCAATGCAGCCAACCTTGCCGCCAAGATCCGATTTTTAGTCAAATTACCATTATTCAGTGATCTTATCCACTCCATCTCTGGTGGACTTGTGCTATTTATCGGAGCGTCGCTGCAAAAATAATGCCTTCCATTTCTCAGAAATATCTGAATTACACATTGTTGTACTGTCGTATCCTGGAAGATATTTTTCAGTCATCGTGGTTTTTCATCTAAAGTGACAACCTTAGTCATGAATGAGTCACATCCTTGAAGATTGAGTCTCTTTTGTGTTGTAACCCGTTTTACTTACTTAGGATAAGACATAACAAAAGCAAATTTGCTATTATGAGTTGGACAAAGTCACACTATTGTCATGGCTGTCTTCAAGGACTGATGACAACTTATGTTAAACATGGGCACATAAATATTTAAAATTAGATAGAAAAAGCAACCAGTTTCCGTAAATTTTAAATCTATGGAAAATAATGTGGGATTACACGAAAGAGCTACTCTGCTGTAGCGGCTGAATAGAGGAGTATCTATGTTCAATTCTAACTGAAAGGGAAACACGCTAATGTAAAATTCAAAGTCCGCGAGGGAAAGCAGTCTTAGATTGGCATGGATTATAGAATTCTTAACACCAATCCTTTTTTTTTTTCCCTGCCTAATTTTAAATTGTATAGTAGGGTGTTTATCTTCCAGTTACAACTGCATTCGTTTTCCGTGGGCGTATCCGAAACTTAACGGAATAACTCTTCAAAACAGTCTAATAGGAAATTGAATAATTAATTGTATATTTAATAAATAGAAAGTATTTTTATTGGGCGTGTAAAAATAAGAAAAATTTTTTAAATGGGAGGAACTAAAAATGGCAAGTGCATTTGATTATTTCTTAATCTAACATTAGTGTTCGTAACCTAAGTGTTACTGCACATGTCATTTGCTAGCCAAAAATAAAATTATCTCCTCTGAATTAAAAATTTACGCAGATAATTTATATTTCTTGTTTTCTTTGTAGGGTTTATATTTATTTTAACTAACATTTATTTTAAGTTTAAACTATCTTTCCTGTCAAGCCTTACTTTCCCCTGGAATCGCCAATTCCAGAGTATGTAAATTTTAGTAGAACGCGCAAGGATTCAAATTATCAGCGGAAGTAATTTGAGTTAAATAGAAGGGAAACGAGTTCGAAGGTGTGCTTTCTTGCTTCACGAGCGTGGAGGTGGCTAGTTAGAAATCGAAGAACCACGCGTTTCGGCCTGTGTGGTTGCCTCGGCAGATTGTTAATCTTTCAACGTAATATTCAGAGTTTGCTGAATTATCAGCGGTATTTTAGAACGCGGTGAGATTAGTTACGTTTAGAGAGCCTCGTAGTTAGTCACTTGTTATTATCTCTTTTCAGTTTCTTATTTTTATTTTACCGCCGGGTCAGCGTAGTTTGTGAGCGTCAAGAGCACGCATTTGTAATTTCTAAAGTTGAATAAAAAGGGATTTAAACCCTTCTCAAGACTTTGGTCTACTTCCAGTTCTTAGCAATCATCACTATTGTTGCGTGCAGGTTGGAAGCGCGCAACGTTACATCTTAATTTTACTGTTTCATTGAACACATTCTTCGGGACAAATTGTTTGGTGATGAATACCAATTCTCCAAATATAAAGGGTTGACACTATTCAAAACAGGTTTAGATTATTATAAATTATCATTTCGCGGTGATTAGAAATTTTCATTAATTGTATCCTGCCAGCTTTATTTCTTCTTCTTCCTTTTTTTTTTTTTTTTAATTTTCATTTTTACTGAATGTCAATTTGTATTATTGGTTGTCACATTCTAGTTATTATCGGCGAATATTTAATTGAATACGCTCATTGCAGTGAAATTATTTCCTCATAATTGAATTTTTCGCTCACGTTGTTGTGGTAGAAGCTCAAATTTGTTATACCAGTTCCTTTGCCGTGAGTAATGTAAGTAGAAGGTAGCTTTCATTCGAAAGCCCTTTGCTAAAGTTCTTAGTTCGCGTTTCATTAGAAAGTTCTTCCTCCTCATAGAGAGACAACCTTCGTGTGGGTTGCCCATTGTGGGTCGCCCAAACAAACAACAGTAATACATATTCTAATATGTCAAGCATTTTTCTATACCAATCAACAGATTTTTCGAGCCCACCAGCGGCCGAGCGGTAAAGTCGCTGAACACTGGTCGTTCGGTGCGAGGTTCGAATCCCGTGAACAGGCTGGTTGCATGGGCGTTTTCGTGGTTTTTCCCATGTGTAACGTGTATACGAGCCAGTTTCCCATAGAAAGTCCTCCACGAAGGCATCCTTCCCTTAGGCAGATAGCCTTAGTGTGCAGCCACCAGCGGCCGAGCGGTAAAGTCATTGAACACTGGTAGTTCGGTCTGAGGTTCCAATTCCGCGAACGGGCTGGCTGGATGGGCGTTTTCGTGGTTTTCCCCATGTGTAACGTGTATACGAGCCAGTTTCCCTTAGAAGTCCTCCACGAAGGCATCCCTTCCCTTAGGCAGATAGCCCTAGTGTGCTTTGCCATAATTAAATACACCAGCACATTTTTCAAACAGCGAATATCTGATATTTTCTTAGAAGGTTAAAGCGAGTGGTACATTCTCTGTAATATTCAGTCGTGTGGAAATTAAGAGAGCTTGTACATTATGTCGATTCTCTGAAAAACTAATGGACATACTATAATGAAATTTGCAATGAATATACATTTATAACAGAGAAAGAGATGTACCATTCATGTTAGGAGGGAAATGGTATCGGGTTTTAGACTTTCTCCAGGTACAGGTACGCCGAGAATCAGTGTCCAGGCCGAATCTCGAGTCACCTGTAAAAAGCTCGGAGTTTCATTGGAGTCTGGTCCTAGACGCATGCTGACTGCAGTATGCTAAACGCGATCTCTTGTGTGCTGCAGTGAGCGGGACACAAACAGCGGGTATTCTGGCATTACAGCCCTGTATAATGAAGGTTATGGTAACCGTAAACCTCGGGTTCTAGTATGCAGTTCATGCGAGGGCTGTGAAGCTGTACCAGTCCTGTTTCGCCGGAAGTCCCAAATAACGCTGTTCATTCGTCGTGGCAGATCTTGGTCGACCATGTCAAGGTGTTCTCGATATGGATCCAGTAACCTGAAACTGTTTCCACAAATTAGATACACTGGACGTTAGATTGACCCTATAGCCACTTGCGATTGTGATTGGCCTCACTCCAGTATATCGACTATTCTTCATCTCATTCTGTCATCCATACGGCTACTGATTTTAGCTCATAGGTTATAAAATTCATCTAAATCTTGCGAGAAACACGGCGAATGTCATGAAGGAGTACGAGCACACAAATCGCCAAAAAACACCTCTCGCGTTTCTATCCCTTCCACGCGCACATATACGCTTTCGTGTCCGCCATAGAATATTTGCATTATTCTATGGCGGCATAATTGGTATCTTTGGTTTTTTAAAAATGCACATAATTTGCAAATTCTCATAATTTTTGCCTGAGAATGTAAAATAAGCGTTGATATTATCAAAATAATCATTTTTGAATAAGGTTTCAGTACAATTATTCAAGCTTGGGAAGAAGTAAGAATATCACGTTTCTTAGAACACATTTATATTATCAAGACTAGTAGGCAGAAAAAGTTTTAGTTGCTTTAGGGCTGGAATTTAAGCGAAATCAAGCGAAATTTCGCTACTTAGTTTTTAAAATTAGCGTGATTTGATATTTTATGAAAACAAATTACTAAATGCCGCTTCAATATTTTTATTCTTATTTTCACGAAAACGTAAACTGGAAAGAAAAATGAAATAAGCATAATAAATGCAAGAAATGGATGCTAAGAAATGAGGAGCTTTGTTATTTATTTGTACTTTTCTTTTCTTTGCTTTTGAAACCCTTTTCTTCGAGTGAAAAATAAAACAGACCGTCGGGGGAGAGTTAAGTGCAACAATTCTGAGCTGTCATTGTCGTCAAGGGGACAATTTTCTACGTGTCTTAACTTTCAAACTATCGGCAGAATATTCACTTCCATCTGTCTGTCTTTTGGCTGTTATTTTTGCTTCAGTACGCCGCAAGGGATTATTCAGAGCTGCTTTAAAACTTGCAATACATTTTGATAGCAAAAGAGTCGTAGTTCTCCAAAACAGTGCGATATTGTATTCGGTGCCAGCTAACCGCGATATAAATAATTTTTATTGAAAAAGTTTAGACTGTCCGTCATTTTCAGCGGACGTCATTCGTTTTGTCTAATGTTTATAAATAAAAGGCTTATACGTGCATGTCTAAAAATCTGTAATCAGAAGTCTAAGAATCTTTACCAAATTTTCCAAAACACAAGAAAGTATAAGGATTTGAATTATTATAATACTGTGTGGTAAAGCATTAATAATTCTAATTGCCCATATTGTTGGAATGTTGGCATGTAATGCAGCTGTAAAGTTTTAGCTCTCGTATAAAATGGAAAAATGACGTCGTTCTTCTTTAACAGCTGCTTGATTCTTTTACTGAACTCATCTATTGGACTACCATTTATGTGCGCAGTTGTAGTATATTGAATCTCTTTGGTATTATTAAAATAACATTTGAGGAAACTTCACTTTAGGCAACAGAAAGTAGTCTGCAGGTGCCAACTCTGTTGAATAAAGCGGTGGTTCGGAATAATGATACTTTTCTTTGTTAAAAATTGCTTGACAACATGACATTGTGTAACAGCAGATTGTAGTGCAAGAGAAACTAGGCATTCGATTGAGCTTTTTTACGGTAATGCTATAAACTCTTTTCAGAACTATGTCCATCACGTCTTTGTAAGCTATAGAATTCATCCTCTATCTCTGAAGACCAAATTTCTTGTAAAATATTCCTTTCCATCCATCCCTTTCCTCCAAAAAGAGGCATCAATATGGTCTTTACTCGAAATTTTGGAAATCAAATAATAAGAGAAATAACTGAGGCCAAAGCGGAGAAAAAATAAATAATAATAATAAAAAGACATATTAGTTATTTCAGATTTAACTAGGTTTATTATAAAGCTTAATTTCGTCTCTAAATGGAAGTCTCTGTGACGGTGATGAACCTTCTCCAGCTCAAGCAGATGATTACCGTTTTCTCTTAGGATTATAAGCAAAGTACCACGTTTTGTTTCCAAGTTTGTTTTAAAAAAAATCAGGATTAATGTATGCCATTTCAGTCAAATAATTTAGTCAGCTTTCGAATTTATCACAACAGCAGGTGTTTCACTGGATCAAAGCAAACGATTATTTCCTTAGAAAATTCTGTAGTAAGCAGACAATACTTTAAAAGCAAGCTGAGAAGGTAATAAATTAGTTAAATTCTTTAAACTAAATTGCCTTGTAATATAGCATCTACCCAACTATATTTTTTTCATATAATCGAAAATGTCTCATATCCTAATTTTTTATAACGGGAAACGACCGTATATCATTGTTACAGCATCCGAATTCAGCCACTCGTCCTTTTTTTTTTTTTTTTTTTTTTTTTTTTTTTTTTTTTTTTTTTAATGCTGCTGAATCCTAAAAGAGTGCGATTTTTAGAATGCCATTTGCCATTGTTGGAGTCTTGCCGACCGAATGCATTTCGTTGAGAGATTTTTATTTACTAGTTGACTTTTTTGTTTTTTTCTTTTGTTGCTGCCCTGAATGGTAGCATGCGTAAGTGGAACTTGAATGTATTATTGTTCAACTGACTCACCTTTTCTTCCCCGGCTGAAATCGTGCAATTCGTGTTTGTATCTTCCCTTCGGATGTGGAAATTATTAAGATTTGGCGTGACAAACCTTTTTTTTTTTTTTTTTTTTTTTTTTTTTTGTAATGAAAGTATTTTAGTTTCCGGAGGATGATAGTAACTTTTTTGAGACAATACACATCACGTGGAAATAGTCTGTTCTTTTATTAGTCATAAGCATAATGAGTTATTCACCGTGTAGAAGCTTCTGTCAGTAAGTTGGGAAATATACATTGAAATCCTACCATGTTTAAAATAATTTTCTTTACGTGAGATTGTGATTTTTCATATCTGGTTTTTTTTGGATACTTTATTTTTCTGATATGTTTTATTAAACCTAGTAAGCCTCGTTTATTCCAAACTGAAGGGTTTCAGTAATTAATTTATCTTGATAATCGATAAAGGACAATTATTTCAAGTCCGGTTTTTCCTTTATAGAAAACAACTTACGTCATTTTCCTTTGGCGAATGAAAAGTCACAGATTGCGCATTTTTCGAATGATTTGGCAATTGGTAATCTTTTATCGTCACTTTTTTTCAGCACAGACGTTAAAACTAGTTTTTCTCAATTTAGTAAATGTAGAACTATATAGAAACTATTTTAGGAAATTTTGCACTGAAGTATTGGTTGTCTGAAATATTATTCTCGAGGCGTGATACTACCTTAAAAAATCCTATCTTGAATTATTAGTCAGGAAATTGATCGTGGGAAACAACATCAGGGCTATCTGTCTCAGAAGGAAGACTCTCGTAAAGCATTTTCTGAGGAAAATTGGCGAGTATTCATGCTAACTATCGAAATTGATTTTTATACCTATTTTGACAAGCTAACAAAAAGGAAGCATTTGTGTAACTAATTATTAATTAAGTGAAAAAGAAAATTATTTTAAATTAAAATTCTTGATCTATTAGCCTTCTTAATTCTCTTTACAAATGCAATACAAATGCAATGTAGTTCCTTTTCACTCACGTTGCGTAGTTCTTGTACTGCTTCTCTCGTCTATCAGTGGTGGCAGCTGTCGTTTCCGCGTGTATTCTGAGATACGAGCGAATGGCTCAGATTGAACTACTTTTTCAACCCTCCCCCTTTTTTTCTCCTCCTTTCTTTACATATATATATATATTTTTTCTTTTACCCCGTGCAGTTTGCGTTGTAAAGCTTAAATTTAACAAAGAAATGGAAGCTAATTTTTCTTTTGCGACGCATTGTTTTTAGCTAAATGGGATTGTTTTCAGTCTTTGAATTCAGAAGCTGTTGTAAAATAACTAAGCTAAGATAATGTTCCAGTGAATAACTACTGTGCCTCAACCACTGGTTTTTGATTTCATGTGTTTGAATGTGAATTAATATGTAGTAGCGGATTATATTTTGAGGTCTGTTTACCCTTAGGCTCTAAATGCGTTGAAATGGTTTCAAGTTGTAAACCGTGTAAACTTGCGATTTTGGTCAATCAAATGACATTTACATTTAACTCCCGGTGAATAAAATGGCATTTACATTCAACTAACGGCGTGGGCGGATAAACTGATCTTGTCTGAAACGGAAGGTTAAGTTTGTTGCGGGGTAGTGAAAAAATTTCTGTGACAAGCCATAAGAATTAAAATTTCTGCGAGAAATGCTAAAAGGAAAAGAAAGTGCGTGAAGTAAACAGCAGTGATAGCAGATGATGTCATAGTACCTAAAAATGGTTTTATCTACAACCTTGCATAATTTATTTGAGCATAATCTGAAATAATGTATAAGCATTGTAAATTATCCCTTAAAAATATAAACTGCTGAATTCTAAAAATAAATTTAGTGTACTTAGTGTACAGCCGTAACGCAGTCTCACGCGCTGAAGATAAAAATGTTTTTCTCTGTACAACGTTGCCATTGCTCTCTTTGAAATCCTTGAGTTTGTTGATCAACAATTCGTTAAAGTTTTACAAGATATGAAATCGATAATAAAACAAATTCCAAATTTCAAATTTGGTCTTTCAGATGCCCGTATTCGCAGAAGGATTACGTCATTCAAATTTAGATGGCTCTAAGTACCGTTGTTTTATCACAGTGCGAGAAACATACATACATTTATGCAGATTTTTCATTATTTAATTTCTTCAAATATAATACAGGCGATAATATTTGGTGGCGATAGTTTGATAAGTGATACAGCCATTTATAGTATTTCGACGCATATCGCAAAACGAAAAGGCCCCTTTGGACTGAAAAAAAGTCTGTGTTTTGAAATGTGCTCCTGTTTTGAATGTTGAGTTAATTTGCGTAATCAAGAACTTATTCTCAGAATTAAACTGCTTCAAATTATACGAAAATTCTTATTCAGTGTTGTAAGTAATTATAATATGTATTTTTCCTTTTTTTGTGTGTAGTTTTTTTTCTTATTATTTTAAATTGCTGTTGGATAAATCATGATTTTGAATTAAATGTGAACGTCTTCCTGTATATTATTTCGGTTAATCGGTAGTCTACTGTGTTTGTAAGAGAATGCAAAGTGTACTATTACTCATTTTAGTGAAATTATTTAATAGAAACTCTGAACCCTTGTAATTTTCTTCGGATTTTATTTGCTTCATAAGGGCTGCTTGTGTGGGACTTCTAACGCCTCATATATTCGCAGTAACTTTCTGCAGTGCGTATGCAATTAAAAGGTTCTGATGTTTTTAAACCTAATCTTGAAAAGGTCAATGAACAAAGCACTTTATCTCTGTTATAGTGTTCTTTGAATTATACGTATGTTTTTCTATGAATTTCTGTACGAGAAATTTTGAAAGGGTTTTATGAAATTAATTTAACACTTTCGGTTGAAATAAATGCACTTTACACTGACGTGTCCAACAATATTGAGATGTCACATTGTACCATATATCCACCAGCGGCCGAGCGGTAAGTTCGCTAAACCGTGGTAGTTTCACTTGGATTCAAATTCCGACGAACGTCTTTTGACTGCATTTAAGTTTTTATGGACTTTTTTATGTGTAGCGTGAATACAAACCAGTTTTCCTGAAAAATTCCTGTACGAAGACATCACTTCTCTTAGGCAAATAACACTTATGTATTTTGCCATAATCCAAATAACCTAACCTAAATAATCTTCGACTGGTATGCTTGTTTTATAATTTAGGGAGTCGCAGAGCTGCAGTGTAAATAGCGAGCACCGAATATTTGTTTAATGGCGGTATGATTATATGTAGTTTTAATTACAAGTTTTTTGGGGACCTTGTTTGAAATCACGTGCTTATTTGAAAAATTACGATAGAGGAGACTTTTAATTTTCTCTAATTAAAAAGAAATTAAATTACATGTTATTCAACTATCCAATGAAATATAATTTTTAATAAAAAATAAAGGGGCACAAACATTTGATTATGCTGGTATAAATTTAGAAAAACAAGTTTTTACTTATGTCCAACTACATCTAATAAAATATAATCCAAAACTTTATGTTACAGACCTTCTTATTTATTGGAACAAGAAGTTAGATTTTCGCTCACAAACGATCAGCAGGAAGTGATAATTAACTTAAAGCTCGTTGTTATTTAAAACATAATAGAATTAGTGGGAGGTCATGCACTGGCCCACGTCAGATTTTTTAAGTAATACATTTCTGAAAAAATGCTTTGTTGGATTTTGTATGTATATAAAAATCACTGTACGAATTTTTGGCATTTATTTTCATGCAGTTTCCTTTAATGTTGGTGTTTGTAATATTTTCATGGAGATCAAATGTTGTTCATTGTTGAATTTCTACTGTTTCTGATGCATTTAGAGACGAACTGATTAATTAGACGAACAATCATCAACAGTCATTTATCATTTAAAATACTTGGTTATTTTTCAATATTGTCACTCCCGCCCTTCAGGTGTTAGCAGAAATCCAGGGTAGTATGGGCCAATAGAGTATGAGTAACAACCCTATCCATAGCTATGATTGGTTGATAGATATCGCATCCTTCGAAGGAAGTCGCTCTTTTTTCATGATTCGTTAAGACAGCTTTAGGAATTTGGAGAAACTTTCCAGGTTCATGTTTCCATTATTAATATTTATTAGCATTCTATGCTATCAGTATTGTAGGATAGGTGTAAGCATAGTTTCAGGGTAGTTCTGAAGATAGAGCATGTTTTTTTACTATATATATGGCTGATTTTCATTCATTATGATAGCGAGTTCTTAATCTGAAGGGCCGGCAAAAATGTAAGAGTTAGAAATAAACTATACAGTCGTTCTGAAGTTGAAGAAATTATAAATATTTCTTAAGTTGAAGGGCTGCTAGAATTATATAATATTTGTGTTCAAAATTTTGTTTGTCAGTCGACTGTAGCCTTTGAGTTTAATATAGTTAGTGCCTATTAAGTCTATTGATAATTTAAAGCAAAATGTACTATTATTTAGTACATTTTGCTTTAAATACTTACTTGTAAGAACTTACTTACTTACTTGTAAGAACAATTTAACTGGAGCCTTCCAAGAACCGGTGCGCGGCTGTATATGTTGCCTATGTTTGGACCTGGCGCAATCAATATATGCCAAGAACTTCTTTTACAGCAGCAACTGTTGGACAGTTCGGCGTTGCTTGTGTTTCATGAAATGAAACCTATATGTTTGCTATTAATAGCATTGCTCAAGTGCTTGAATTCATCGAAAACAAAAACATCTTTATGCTTTGTGAATTCCACACACACAAAAATAAATAAATAAATAAAAACCGAATCGTTTTATGACCCGTAACCATATATCCGACCTCGGCTGAGAGAAGGAAGGTGAAGGAGGTGCGAGAAACTTTTCGTTTGGGTATTTACTCCCACTTGACCCTTGATAAATAAACTATGTCAACTTCCATTAATAGGCCTTCGAAAATGTAACGGATATCGTGTCAGATTTGGTTTTGGGCATTGATAGAAGTCGATAAGCCGTTTTGTTCTGGTATTTGTTGTTGATTGATTTAACTGTTTGTTGATTATTAAATTCCAGACTCTAAGAACTATATAAAAAAGTGTATACTGTTAATATGTGTGCAGAATAAAGTATCAAAATATATACTAAATATCAAAATATATACTGTAATAAATGTAGGTATGGATTGAATAATTGACTGATTGGTAAATACAAGACTATACCAAGACTACACCAAGATTGATTTTAAGAAATGTATGTAGTGATAATAGGTCTAAAAAAGTATGTGCGGAGTAAGAAAACAAAATATTGATTGAATAACTGATTATAAATACAGATACATTTTGAATAACTGATTGATTGTTAAATCCAAAACTATGCCAAAACATTTTTAAGGAAAAATATGTAGCTTTTAGAAAGTGCGTGCAGATCAATAATTAATTTGAATGTTCCAGTAAAATTTGGTGAAATTTAGTCATATATTATAAGTGGTACTGAACTGATCTGCAGATGATACATTAAAACTTTTTCAAATATGCAGCTGGTAGGTGTAAGCAAGCGAATACTTATTTTAAAATTAATTAAATAAAATATACTTAATCCCTTTCTAATTGTATGATGTTAATTTTTCGTACTAATTTACGAGAGATTTTTATTTAAACTGTCGTGTGTGTACATATTTTGGATCTTTAAAAAATATTATAATCACTAAACTATTACTGATTAATACCATGAAATTTTTCATATTATTTCTGAAACTTAATTTTAGTAATTTAACATTACATTATGTTGTTTTAATTCAATATGCAGTGTTTCTTTATTGGTTGGAAAACATGCGTGTCAGACAGTTCCTAAGTACTGTGACATCATTTGCTATCATTGCTGTTCCTTTTCGTATTTCCCGATGAAATTTTACTTTACTCGGATGATTTGTGATTTTATCAATCTTGACTGGGCTGATAGGAACTGTATTCAGAAATGAATATTGCTGAATGAAATTATGCGTTAACGCCCAGTGAAAAATTCATCTCCGATAGTTCCTCCGGAACTTTTCATATAATAGTCTTAGATACCATTCTTCTATTTCTGACCAGCCTAAAAAGTAATTTAAACCTTATTATGTTTAAGGAATTAGCCTGAAAATAAGTACGTTATTGCAGCAAACTACATAAGCCGACACCAAACCGTAATTTCTCCATCCATTTTCCTCTTGTAAATCTGAATCATCAAATATGAAAGTTTTAAGTGCAAGAGATACGTAAATTGGGGAATTATTTAACATAGATTACATACGTTTTTAGTCCAGATCAACGGAAACAAACGTTAAATCAAAGGTTTCGCTAAATCAGGTTTGGGACTGCATAAAATTAATGTGAAAATTTTACTTTTCTAGCTGATAACGGGTGAGAATCATGCCTGTTTTCATCAATTGTCCTTTGATTTTTTAATTTAAGTTAAATGTTTAGAGGGAATCTAGGCATTTATTTGACAGCATTGGAGAGGGGCAGAAAATATCAAGGTATTTATTGTGGTTGTTTTTATTTGTTAATTTAAATTGCAAGAACAGTAAAAGAATTCAATGAATTAAGCTTCATAAATGAACCGAATGTCAGATCGTTAAAATTCGTATGATTTAATTTCGTATGACTTGTTTCTGACGTGAGGAGTCCTAACATTTATCTTTGAAAACGCATGAATTCTTTTCATTTGGAAAACGAGCTCACGGTAGAAGTAATTGTGTCAGCATTATTAATGTTCAAAAGTTTGGCATTTTGTAATATCTGCTTTAGAATAACTTAACTGTTTCAGGCTGCTGAAGAGCTGATAACTTGGAGGTTTTTCCTATGTAGCATAAATACTGGTCGGTTTTCATCAGAAAAATCCTACTCGAAATCCTATTCCGGTTATAACGTTCCCTATTCATCGAGGGAACATTAAGCTTAATATGTTTCTCCATAAAACAATTAATCCAATCCCGTCTAGCTTGCCAGTAACCGTTCGAATAAAGCCGCTGAACATTGATAATTTGATCTAAGTTCAGAGCTGTACAAACGGCTGGCTGCAACTGTTTTGGAAGGTTCTTCTATGTATGACAGGGATGGCCAAACTTCAAGACAATGGGAGCCGCATGATAGGTTTTATGAACGTTCGAGAGCCGCAAGCTCAAATTTATATCGTTTCAAAAATAATGAGATAGGTTTTGAATGTAAAGAAACTTTTGAGATGTAAATTAATATGTGATTAACAGGATTACATATCCAACGTACATGATTACGGAAGCATATTCATTTATCTACAATTGCATAAAAAATGTTATTTGGGCAAATTTCAAATCATTATTAAAATTTTTTTTTTTTTTTTTTTTTTTTTTTTTTTTTTAACTTATCCAACAGTTTTTTAGAAAGGGTAAATTAAATTATACACGACAACGTGCACTGCAGAGAAACTGATATTCGAGCGAAAAATATTTATTTAGAAATAAGCTACTAACTTGTTTAAGCTTTTGCTTAAAAAGTAATTTTGTTTCTACACACAATTAACATAAGGACCAACATACTGAGGCCATTCGAACTTTTGGATCCTAACCTATGAAATCATTAAACATTTTCCCCCAAAACTTTGGAATAACTACTTTTACTGATGCCCAGCATAGAAAAATTCACAAAAAAAAAAAAAAAAAAAAAAGATTGCAATTTCAGTGGTATTTGAATTGTCAGTACCTATCATGACGGTCCTGACTGATGCAGTATTTCAGCATGGTATCCAACGGAATCTGCCAGAATGTTTTAGTAAACAATACACTGCGCATCATTGAAAATTCTCGAAGCTATCTCCCGAATCGTCCCGATAATTTTGGACATAGATAACAAAGTTCATGAGCACCGCTAAAAGCTCTTGAAACTCCCGAATTGTCCTGATAATTTTAGACGCAGATTACGAAGTTCATGCTCATCATTGAAAATTCTCGAAATCACTCCTTGAATCGTTACGATAATTTTGGACATACATAACCTATTGCTAATAAATCTAGTAGTTCATGTCGTGCTATATAAACGCTTCGTCAGACCTCTATTAGGAAGACTTAACTATTACTTAGATCCTTATCTGGAATAACAATATTTGATATTCCCTCTGTCTACCAGCCGAAATCTTCAACATAGCTGTTTAATTCTAAGCTGTTTTTCAAGTACAGGGCAAGTCAAAACTAATATTACAGAAAGAAAGTATATTTGTTACTACTGTAATGAATTCATTTTGCAAATGTAGATATAACATGAAGGCATAACTCTTCATATTTCTTTGGACATACACAGATGTTCGATGTGGAGGCCTTTTGTAACACGGCCGATATCTGCACAATAGTTTAGATTCTAAGCTCTTGCCAAATAGGTGTACGGATCCATCATAATCTAAATGTTGGACCTATAAGGGCGGTCAAATGAAACGTCTCGTCTTGAATTTCTAAGTAAAATAACTCGGAAGAAAGTTTAAAATAAATTATTGTCAACTTAATGGTTGCACAGTACAATTTTTCATTGGGTTACTTAAACCTGTGTACAGAAAATAAATCTCAAGTTGAGTTTGAAATGGAATCTGTAAGCAGAGGATATTTTAGAAAATAAAAAATCAGACTGTAAAAATAAACGTTTACGGGAGCAAAATTTCACATTTTTGCCTGAAATTTGTAGTGATCAAGCAATGGATCATTGTAAAACTTTTCGTTTGGATACAAAGCTTTCATGAAGGACGTGTTAGACGTACATGATCATCGAAAATTAGGAAGACAAAAAATATCAACAAATTAAAAGAAGTGTTATGCTGGCGTCAGAGCAAGGGCAGCTGCAGAGCGGTAGTACTAAGGGTAAAAAATTTTAGATATACCGGGCAGCAAAATGCCTCTAACCTACTGCGAGGCTGGAAGAAAGTTGTTGATATGAAAATTTGATCATTAAGGTGAACTGATTATGATGGATTGATGATTATGATTATCTGGAATAACAATATTTGATTAATAGGAATTAAGCATCTTGACTAAAATTTAAATCGTTGTCAAACCAGTGGTCTTCCCACGACTCCAAATATTTCAGCATCCACATCATTGGTGAAATAAATTATGATCTCTGCCTAGGATTACCAAGAAATTATTACGAAATATAGAGTTTGTGTGGAAAAGTAGGGGGGGTAGTGTTCATGTGGGAAAAGTGTTCATTAAGCATATTATTGGGAATGGTTGCGAAATCTCTGAAACAAATGCATAAAAATGCCCGACTTGATTAGGGACAGGAAATTAATTTTGGAGTGATTCCGCAGAGAAATTGAGACAACCAAGTAAGAGGCTGAAGGTTCACTTCACCAAAAATAAAATCCTCGTAAAATTCTTCCACAGATTTAAAAGAGCTTTATATGGATTGCAACGCGAAACAGGTTTCTTCAGTAACGCCATTCAAGGACTGAATAAAAGTAGTACTCTACAACGAATAGCAAATTTTCCAAGTGGATCACAACTGTTGTGAACAATGGGATCACACAGGAATGTAAGATACTGCCTGAAGTAAAATTAACTTGAGAGAAAAAATGTTAGGGAGAATAAATAAATAAAAATATTAGCATTGCGCTTTAGATTAACTTCGTACTAGTGTATTCCGATGACCATTACCTGTTCAAAAAGTAACATAACTGGAATAATAGTTACCAGAAATAGAATTATTTATAATTTTACGTATTTGTTGCTCTGGCGATAAGCCAGCAGTGAACTGGAATATATCAAATTTTTACATACATAATATTAGAATTTAAATTAGCGATTAATAAAAAAGAGGTAATATATTTCAAATTTCTATTTCAAATTCCATTTGTGTTAATAAATTAAGCTATATTTTTAAAAAATCAGTCGCATTTCAGATGTCCAAGGATCGGAAGTAGCTCGCGAACCGCAGTTTGGCCATGTCTGATGTATAATCTGAATACGATTCTGTCTTTCTTTGAAAGTCCTCAACGAAAGTAGCCCTCTCCTTAGAGAAATAGCCGTCGAGTGTTTTCCTATAATCTGGCGAATCCAAATGTAGTCCAGTCCGAAACAACATGGTCTTTAATTTCGTATTTTATTTATTGTTGAAAACATGTAAATTTTATTTATCTTTTTATGCGCATAAGAAAAGTACACGTCAGGTAATATTTTTTGTGGAAAAAATGTGTGGAAAAAAGCTAATTGAATTCAGTTATTCCAGTTTTTAACAGTACCGTATACATAAGTGAACAGTACGATATATACATAAGTAAGCTTTTGGAAATGGCCTAACATGTATAGGATCTATTGCATACCATGTCGCATTATCGTGCGATAAATTAAATATGAGGAATATATTTGTCCCGTTATACATAAAAAGGTTGAACGATAACTAGTATGCAACGACAAAAAAGCACTTGAAGATCTGATAAGGTTATAACGACGTAGAATTGTGAAATGAAATTTTTCTGAGGAAAGTTTTTCTCAGGAGCCAAAAATAAACTTCTTTATGACTATTTTTCATATTATAATTCGTCTTCGTTATTTTCTGTTCTGTTTAAAAAATTCAGAATCTTAAGAAGATAAAAACGTACAAAGAATTTGCATTTTTGATCTGATAGCTTGAAATTAGCATGTGGGAACAAAGGCAGGCTTACTGTCACGAGTATTTTGTCTGACGTTTATCCTCGTGTTCGAATTTCCTGGTCATTGACTGTAAAAATCGTGGTCAAATGGTATGCAATTCGTTAGTAAATAGAAGATTTAGCTTCCATGCCGGCTTTTTCGATGACGTTACTTTTCATCCCTCAATTGATTTGCTGCCATCACCTTGTCAGGCTGACATTCTTTAGAAACCATGCCAATGAACGACAGCAAAGGATTTTTTTTTCCATTTTTTTCATTTTTCTACCATTTTTATTTTCTTTTTAATTGTGAATAAGAGTTTTGAACTTGAGCTATGTGTATTCAAACATGGATGTGTAATAAACACGTTTAGACATGTGACTCTGAATACTTGCTAGCGAAACTATCATATCTCTCGTTGATAATTACACGAAACTTTCGGGGGTACACAAACATGTGGCTAACATAAAGAGGTTGGATAAAAAGTAATATCAACATGGTTGATGGTTCCGAAAAGATGTTATTACAGTAGAAGATCAGGTACAACTCTCGATATGAATTGCCTATCATGTCTATCACCCTTTACCAATAAAGCATCATCAGCACGTCCATAGCTGTATACTGACAGCCCTCATGCGCGGATAACCTACAATCTACCTGTTGTAATGGATACCGTGCAGCAATTGCTTCATTTTTGACAAAGAGATCATAGCCATTTTAGATTTATATTGGGTGAGAATAGCAGGCGTTCGTTCCTGTCCTGTCTGGATCTTTGCTGGAGACCGTACAGCCCTCGCACTGTGCATTCTGAAGGATTATAGCGGAATTCGTCAGCTGAGATATCTGCGTCACCTAAGATATTTCCAGCACACTGGAGATTTTTTTTAAAAAAATTATTTATTTATGACAGCACTGGAGAGCTAATTACCTAAGGGGAGGGATGACTTTCTAAGGGAAACTGGCTTGTGTGCACGTTTACACATGACTAAAGCCACGAAAATACCCATACAGACAACACGTTCGCCGGTATCAGCGCACAGGAGAAAGCGACAATATTCATTGGGGTGTGTGTTTCAGTGTCTCCTATCGCCACCATGGCAGGAGATCAGTGACGGGGCTTTTGTTAATGCCACCGTCTATGATAAACGTGTTTAGACATGTGTCTCTAAATACTATAATCTATGAATTTAAAATAGGAAATTCAGGGTTATTTCCCTCACCCACTTGATTGGTAACTCTCGAAACAACAGCTGCCGGGGGAAAAAGACTCCCTTAATCCCCCCCCACTTTATTTCCGTTTAGCATGTTTCGCTCATGAAAAGCACGCGAATAAAGGCTGATTTGAAGTTAAGTCTCAAATGATGTGCAGAAAAGGAATGCTGCGGGCTGATAATACCGCAAATTACAATCGCAAGTAAGGGGTTGGCAGTGACATTGAAATACCTATTTTAAAGTAACAGACTGTATTAGCAAGGGAAGCTATCAGATCTCAAAATGACAGTCACAAGAGGAGGATGGCAGGATCCGTCACCAGCACAATGTCCTTGTAATTCACATATATTTGCCAGTTTGTGGCTACAAAATTGCGGAGACATGCCTCATTTTATGTATCGCTTTTGTTTGTTGGCGACTGTGAAATGAAACAGGTCACACGTGTTGTTTTGTTCGTATGTTTACTTATCCCTGTAATTTTCATGGTGATTGTTGTGAAAGGTTCATTATCTTTACTTTGAAGTTTAGAATCATTGTGCACTGTCATGTGATGGTTTATGCAGTATGTGGTATGCACCAATATCTGATATCGACACAGTGATGGTGTGCTTTATGTTAAGGTGTGTTTTCCACCAGTACTTGATGCTCAAACAGAATCATTTAATGGAGATTCCAGCCTTTCTATGTGAATGATCTCTTAAAATTTTGCGTTGAATACTCAAACCAGAGATTACTGCTGATGATGGTGAATGGATTAGTTGCATGAGTGTTTTCGTAGTTTTAACCCATGTGCAACAGAAATACGCGCCAGTTTTCATTAGAAAATTAACCCTGAAAGAATCCCTCTCTTTTCAGATAGCCGTAACATACTTTCCTTAATTAAAATCAATCAAACAACCGGTCTGTACTAACGTTTCTAAGACTGCGAGTGTCAGCTATATGCATATTTCATTTTATTGCTTTTCGCAGAATTAATCTTCTGTTAAAAGGGCAGTTGTGCCGGGCATACTGTTAATACTTCAAGGAGTGATATTAAATTTTAAAGGTCACCCAAGCCATGAAAAAGAAATCTGAACTTGGAACAGACTTGGGTCTTGCTACGTAACTGTTGTAAAGAGAGAAGTAGAGGGCGCTGCTTGGCAGTAGCGTAATGCATGTAAGTAGAAACGAAATATCGTTTGATTAGGCAACATGATTTCTGTGAAGGTAGTCCACCTAACAATAGGACAGTTGTAAATATAACGAATAATAAATAGCATTAGAAAAACTGAACCATCGGATGTTTTGTGATTGCTCTACGGGCCGCCATGGATAAATGCAGATTCGTCACAGTAACTGTAATAAAAAGTGCACTTCCTATGTTTTAAATAATTTATTAATATCAGGTCTTTTGGATAACTCTGAATGTGTTTCTTTGAATATAAAATAATAGTCAGATTTCTTTAGATGCAGTCCTTCTTATGCAGTCTGTAGCTTGTGGCTATACCTGGATAGTGGCGTTCTTGTAGTAGCAGCGAACTCACTTGTAATCTGGGCTGATGTCAGTTGTCTATTTCTTTTAGCAACCATTGCTAAATAACGGTCCTGAGAATCTGTTGTACATTTTAGGCATTGACCTGGTTGTCTGCATACGTCAGTAATGTGTAAACTGTTTCTAGATTCATCACGTGACGCTTTTGGCTAACTTTAGATCTTTATGGGGCCCGTGTTAGTGTCTATCTGCTTTATTCGTCCAATCGCACGCTGTTTCACACATTCCGCAAATGTTTTCTCAACGGCATGTTCTTTTTTCTACAAGCGAAAATTTTATCCACTTACTTTTACAATCCTTGAAATTAGAATTTAAAGCACCTCCTTACACTCCTTTCCACACATGCCAAAAGAATGGGCGCAAATTTTACAGATTTTTTTGTGTAGCGAAGGTCAGTCTCGTTCAATTGTATGATAACGTTATCCTTGAGCTACCAACAATCTGCCTTTCATTGAATTTCACTTGATAGAATTTACATAAAATACATTTTTATACTTTTTCTTTTAATTTTTCCCGCGAGTATAATTTGTTAACTGTATTCTTGTTCAAATAAATAGATAATAAAAAAATATCCGTTTTCTACGAATCGCTTTATATAATACCTTTGCATTCAAAGTAAAAATCGCGACACACACACCATATCTATTATTCTCTCTTTTGTAATGAAATCACAGAAGAGTGATTTCATAATAACAGAAATTGTTACTCTGGTGTTGGGGAAAATTAAAAATGTTAGCATAAATAATCTTTTTTAACCTGATTCTTTTTAAATTAAGAATTTCATTTTTCTTTGTATTTTCTAAAGTTGATCCTTTTCCAAATAATTCATTTTGTCTAATTTATCTTTTGACTATTCCCACCTTCCTCTTATCAGTGCGATAGCCAGAAAATGTATTCATGTATATATGTAAGATAAAATTTTAACTTTACTTTGCAATAGTTCGTTAAGTCTCCTTTTCAATTTGATCAGCTTCTATCCTAAAAATAGATGCTTAAATAAGTCTTTCTGAACTGCATCATTTGACAGTTAATCCCTGTAATGTGATTTTTATGTAACGCATTATATATATACGCAAATATACTTAAATAATGCACTATACTTAGAGCCGAAACTTTTAATCAACTGGTAGAAATAAAGGGGAACCATAACTTTGCTATAAATAATTTAGGATGCAGATTGTAATTTTCGTACTCGTCTCATGCTTTTCTCTCTGCTTAATGTGGAAAATGTGTCTTCTTTCTTAATGTGGAATGTCGCTTGTCTTCCTTATTTCAGTTATGTTGCTTTAAATATGTGAAAAAGCTCGTACGTAATTATTGAAAAATGAGTACGTGTCTTGTACTAATTTAGCCAATTTATCTACGTGTAGAGCTGTGGGAAAGTAAAGGCCGCTCATAACTGCAACTATGTTTTTATGCACCAGCTCCATCACCATATTCTACGTCAGCACGCAAAAATTTCATCACATATCTGTAACTGAGATAAAATACTAATTTTAATTTGCAATAGTTCTTTGAATTTCTTTCCCCCCTTTCCATCTTAATAGTAATTGCATATAATAAATTACTCTAACTGCGTCATTTCGAAGTTAATCTTTCTCACATACTTCTTACATAACGCTTATGAGGCAGACACTTACATACTCGGCTCACTAGCGGCCGAGCGATAAAGTTGCTAATACGGGTAGTTCGATCCGTGTTCAAATCCTGACGAATGGGCTGGCTGGCCTGAGTGCTTTCGTGTTTTACTTCTTGTACAATGTAGATACGAGCCGGCTTCCCTTACAAAGCTTTCCTTGAAGGTATCAGTCTTCATAGTCTTAATATTTTCTAGTCCCATCCTCAAGTGTTCTGTACCAGTAACCGGTGCAAAATGCCAAGCAGATATAAAATGCTGCTCTGTGTATAAGTGAACTACACATGTTTTTCAGTGAACACATAAACTTCGAATTCGAACTCCACACACTGCTTTGTATTTCTCAGCGTCACCTTCAGTTATCAGGCGGACTATACGTAAGTGAATTGTAAACAAACCGTAAATAAGCGAATAACACAAGTGACTACTGTGAATGTGACAAGCAAATAACACAGGAACTCTGCAAATATGTGAACAGCACATATGATGTACATTAATATACCCAACTGATATTGTTCAGTATAATGCATCTGAATAATTTCTTTTATCTTAGTTACCGCTGACTTCTAGAGCAAACGTTCTATGTAAACTCAGAATCACAATGCATAAAACATTGCGAAGGTCTCTTTAATAACCGCAGGTCATAAATACCCATCATCGGAAGTAACTTTATAAATTCCGCTACAAATTTTTATATTCCTTGAGACTTTTGGCTGGGCCTAGCGACGCTAGAATGCTCCACCAATTGAATATAAATGCTGACAGTCATATAACAGGCGATATAGAACTCATCTAGCGGTAAGTAAGTAAGTCTCCATGGGCAGATAGCCTTCGAGTTCCTTTACTTTAATAGTTTAACCTTAACGTACATAAAACTTCAGCCAATAATAATTTTAATTATTCGAACTGAATCTCAACCAATCAACAGAAAGTGAATCAGTCTTAATAAAACCTTCGTTTGGAAAACACGCATTCTTTCTCTCGCTTTACTGCCGCCTGTATCTTTTCTCCTTTGGAATAATTAATTATAAAAATGTAAAGAGCATCAAAGTATTTATCCATGTAAACGCGCGGTTTTGCATCAAGTATTTGTATTTAATTCAAAATTGTGATGTCACAATAAAAAGGGTTCAATCTGCCACGACTGCGGCTGTTACCATTAGCATCTACATCATCAACATCATCAACCTGTTATCATCATCATCGTTGTCATATGATACACAGTGATTGAAACTCCTGTGATTTTTTTTAATAAACAAAAATTAATCTGTTGGATTACGTCTTCCTGGATATATCTCTCGAACCGATAAAAAATGTTTTGTTGAAACATAGCACTTTTCTGCAGCCCGCCATAATCTTTTACGAATGTATCGTATTATTATTAAATCTTATTTTAACTGACGTATCCTATTTACTCGAAAATGCAGATCCCCGTTCTTTTTTGCTTTATTCTAAAATAAAATTGTATATTTTAATAAATGGAATTTTAGAATGAGAGGAAGTAGTTTAATTATCATATTACATAAGATGCAAAAAAATACTAAATTAATGCAGTTTAAATGTTAAATAAACCACATAGGTAATTGCCGTGCATATAAACTACATAAGTATCACTGATTATATAATAGCCAGGTCTAGTTGAGCAATTTCATTTTAGGCCTGCATCGACCAGGGCCCAGCAGCGACTGAGGGGTAAAGTCGCTGAACACTGATAGTTCGACTTAGGTTCATTTCTTAGTCGAACGGGTTGGTTGTATGGATGTTTTCTTGGTTTTCCCCATGTGTAACGTGTTATATGAGCCAATTTCCTTTTAGAAAGCACTCCACGAAGGCATTCCTCCTCTTAAGCAGATAGCCCTACAGGAATCGGCAACCTTTTTACTTCCTTGTACTAAGTAAAAAGGAAGCATTGTAATCGCGAAAAGTTTCAGGCAGCATATTTCAACGAAAATATCCATTTTGACCGTTATCGAATGCAATTTAACGATGTTTTTGCGTGATATCTGTACGTAAGGACAGAATAAAATACTCTTTTCCTCCAAAAAAATTATAAAACTGCTTTAAAATGAATTCTGAAGAGAATTTTTCGTGGCGTCTGTACGAACGTATGTACGTACGTATCTCGCATAACTCAAAAACGAGTAGCCTCAAAATGTTGAAAATTTGTATATAAATTTTGTATATAGGACTGCATTTAGATGTGCACCTTGTATTTTGGTTGCAATCGGCCGCTCCAAACGTATGTAAATATATTTATATATATATCCACTCTGTTACCCGGCTCAGTAATCTCAGTTCCTTTACTCTTATATGTTTGTAAATTCTACATTCTTTGCTTTAAAAATGATTGACTTATGTTGTTCTTATCTTCCGGTTAAGGTTTTTATGCCTTTAGTAAATCTCTATGCAATATTTTTAGAATTATCGACAATTTTAAAGTTGTTTAAGTGCCGCTAAGCGTAATAATTTTTTGATGGCGGGCATTGCTTGTTTACATTTGAAACAGCAGGATAGTGGATTTGTTGCTAATCTAGAGAAACTTAGCTTCGCAACAACAAAGATAACGCCTTCATTTATTATTCCGAATTAAATCTTGCTTAATCCTTTCTGGAATTTTTTCGAGAAAATAAGTGTTTAAGATTTACTTCGTAATTTTTAATACAGATATTTTGAGTTTTTACGTATTTTTGCCTTGTCGCGAAGTGAGAACTGAATTAATTGAATGAGAAATACTCAATCGTCTGCGAAAAACTTTTCTTTTTTGTTTTGTTTGCTTAATTTCTGTTATACTTCGTTCTAGCTTTATTATAGTATTTGAATAGAACATGTGGGAACGATTAGATAATTCTTTAAATGATGTAAATTTTGTGCATTCTGAGTTATAATATGAACGAAGTATAATACTGTTAGTGAACCTAGCGCCAGAGTGTCGCTATGGTAAACAAATAGAATGATTTAAAGAATACATTTATTCTATTGTGGTTTATGCGCTGTTGGCGAAGTAGATTTAATTCAATCCAATAAGTTAAAATGAAATGCAAGAAAAAATGCGTATAATTTAATTTTTCGTACAAGGAAGTCATGTGGTGTACACATCAGATTTTTTACTAGTAGGGCTTACGTCAGAAATGCGGAATTCGGCGGTCACCTTGAGTGGCTACAATAATAATAAAAATATGTATATAAATATATCAAAATAGAGTTAATTCATTTGCATTGCAAAAGTTATAATGTTTTTGCGAAAAGGTTTATGAAAAAATGCTGCTATATCACGTTTTTCATAAATGTCGGTAGCTAAGCTAGAACACTAGTTGAAATAAAGTCATTTTGTTAGTACCAGCCACTGCAAAAGCAGTATTTTCTGTATTTTTCGTTATCGTTTAATTTGATGACAAGAAAGTGTGCTTTGTTTTAAACTGGAAATACAAATTCCTGACATGAAAAGTTTGTACGAAAGGTTACGGATGTAAAACGTAGCACATCGTGATTGGACAGAATATACGAGGATTATGGTGGCACAAAGTAGTTAACTGTATGTGGAATCAGATGTTGGTAAGTGTTATCTAGATTCGCTAAGATTCAGTTTCTGTCAGAAGTTTAATTGTACAATTGTTTAATATAAATTATTAAAATGCAGTAGATAAACTAAGAATTTTTACTAAAATAATTCATTACAGATACGATGTCGAAATATCTAAAATTTAGATATTTGAACGGCCATGTGCCCGCAGTCACTGCGTTGCCGACCCTTACACTAGACTTTTTTAAAACTGGCCCTTCAAAGGCCGTTGTCAGTCTCTCATTTACGATCATCATTCGTGTCTTAATTACCGAATTTGTTTTCTCACATGATTTAAGATTTCATTCGCGTGCTTTTCATTAAACGAAACACGTTAAATGGAAATGAAATAGAGGAAAAATTTAAGCGACTCGCTCTTTTTTCCGCATCTGTTGTTCCTATGGTTACGAGTCAAATCGGGCAGCGGAAAATAACCTTGAATTTCCCATTTTAAAATAACCTGACTCAAGTTACTGGTATAGCTCTGAAAACCAATAGATAATAAGAATCATTAATTTTTCTTCCTATATTGCATTTAATTATAATATAAAATATTGCATTTAATTTGGTAGCTTAGTTTTTATTCTAATCAGAACTGCCCTTTTGCCCGTTCACCTACATTATTATTTCCGGAAATGTATCCTAAAATATAAGATCTCATATTTGATCAGGCCGTATTTTCGAATAAATTTGGTAATTGCAAGTTTATTAAGTTAACATTAGCTCTTTGTCACAATTTATTTCAAAACGTTTGCCTTTTTAATGTCAGATATTTTCTGCTTCTTACTGACGGCTGATGCTGAAAATTTTACGCCTGTGTCATATTAGTATTGTCTCCCTTTCAGAGAAATATATAAATGCATTTCGTGTTCACGCCGTTGAAATTCGGCGCAAATCCTTTTACTGAAGCTACAAATGGAATTTAAAAACTATCTTAATGCTTTTACTGAACTGCGAAAGTTTAAAAGCAGTACTCTTTGCTTTCTTCTTACCATTGAAGCGATGAAAAGAGAAAATAGCATTTCTCTTTGATATAGAGCATTCCTTGGCTTGCGTTGAATGTGAATAGAGAAGCTAAACTTATCTTGAGAGCAATTTTTGTAGGGAGCTTTTCCTAAACTTTTACTGCATTTTTCACTTTCTGTCTGTCTGTCTTTCAGCTAAAAAAAAAAATTTCTACCACTAAAGATTTATTGTTTTTATAGAAGGTATAAAGAATAATTTCGTATTAGAGACACAATATTTTCCAGGAATGCTACAGAACCTCCATTTTTGCTATCAAAATGCATAATATTATTTTCTTAAAAAAGTTATATATACAAGTAGAATTAAAACCGTATGTGTTTGCAAGATAGAATATCTGTATGTATAATAATAATTATAAAACGTATATATGAGATAAAAATATGTAAATCAAAATTCTAACTTTTAATTTGCAATAGTGCATTAACTCTACATTTTAATTTGGGTGTTTCCTCCTTTCTGCTCTAAAAACAGTAATTGCTTGTAATAAACCTCTCTAACCTGCTCATTTCAAAATTAATAACCATCATATGGCTCTTATATAATGCTCTGAGGCTTATATAAATGCTTCAGCCAATAATAACTTTAAAAGTTTGAATATTATCCAAATCAGGGAAAGCAAATTGAAAGTAATTGATTTCGAACTATAACTTTTATCTTCTGTCCCAAGCTTTCATTTTGAAGCATCGCACTTTCTCTCTTCCTCTCTGTATAGCTAGACTGCCACTTGCTGTTACTCTTCTTACATCTAAAAAATGTTTAAAAAATAATATTACTAGAACAAGAGCTCTTAGTGCGGCACTTGAACTGTGTTGATTTTAAAATGTTTGCCTACGAGAAAAAAAGGAATATGTTGATCGACCATGGCTTGCAAACTTCTTTATCGCATCTATGCATGACTTCAGCAATTTTCCAAATTATTTCATATATGATGATTTTAATTTCTCATAAATTGGGATATTCTTCTTACTCAATATTTTTTGCTCAGCACTATGTTACATCTATTGAAAGTTTTGAAGTTTGTAATAAAGAAACTGACGTCAAATTTTTACCGCAAGCGCATACTTAGTTCGTTTATAAAGTTTTTGGATTATTTTTTATTAACAATTCCAGGAAATTTAATTAACAGCCAAACGATAATTGATATCATTTATTATTATGGCGTCTCAGCTGCCTTTACCTAAAATATTGTCTGCCTATGAATAGAATTTTGTATGCAATTAATCGTTTACTTTGATCCACTGAACATCTGCTATTAATTTAAGCGAAGAATTGCAATAAAGTTTTGCTCCAAAGCTAGACAAATAGCAACAAAAACATCTGAAATGTATAAAGCATAAATATATAAAGGGAAGTGAAGCATTAACGTGATCCAATGTTTTCCATTCATAACGCAAGATTTCGTGTTAAAATGTGTATTTAAACCCAGGTATGACTATTCTTCGCAATCCCGAATGAATGAAAGCATTGAAAAAGTTCGACAATTGTTGCAAAATTTGCACCTGTCTCTTTGTTAGCTGATGAGCATAACATCACCAAAGGAATGTCTAAAAATTATTGTGGAAGCTCTTCAAAAAAGGGAAAGTTTAATCGTATTTTGTCTTTCACAGTTACTGCTGCTAGACAATGCGCTTTTACACATTTTCTTGCAAAGAAAAGTTTAATAATTTTCAACCACCTTCCGTATTCACCAAATTTCGCACCCAAAGAATGCTTTTTTTTTTTCCAAAGTGAAGTCGAAGGTATATATTTTAAGCGCAATGTAGCGATTCAAAAAACAGTAACCACAGTTTGGATTTAAATAGTATTCCAAAAGATGAATTCTACGAAGGAAATCAAACAGCTATATGAACGTGTCAGACGTTGTTAAACTTATAAAAACTGTATATTGAGGGCTACATCTAACACAGGTAACCGTCACGTGTTTTGCCATATCCGATTAAAAAATATCCGTGAGGTTAAATACAGGGAATTTCCCGTCTGAAAGCTTGTCAATAGGAGACAGTTTTGTCTTGTATACAGGCATTCTTTTCTTTGGGCAAACATACCTCGCGTGCTTTGCCTTAGTCAATTAAACAAACGAACAAACAACGATAGCTTTGATTATAGCAAAATGTAGCTACATTGGAATCCAGTCCGAAAATTCGTCTTAATCTAATTTAGAAAATGTTCCATCCATCCGTCGCAGAGAATTGGTACTTCCCTGAAAAAAGTCTTCGTCATATTTGCTTACGACCTTGGGTCTTGATTGTCATTTGCGATGGTTTTCATTTGGAGTTCATCCCCAAATTCGCTGTGCTTACTGTAGGAATTCCCTGACCTTGAATTAGCGGCATTTTGGAACATTGCCTTCTCTCTCTCTCTCTCGTTTCTTTCTTTTTCCTTGAACTGACGGACGCCAAACTGTATTTCAGAATCAAGACTCCGATCGTTTTCACGCAGTAGAAGTTTTTTCCACGCAGAAGAGAAACAGACAACTATCTTTGTTAGGACATATGATAATTCTGTATTTTTTTTTCAAGCGGTTAAAAAACTATAGTGTTGTGAATTTGTAAACGATATTTCCGGAATTAATTTTTAATAAAATTCTGAATAGATGTCTTATAGAAAAGTTCATCGAAAAATTTGCTTCCGTAGCCAATATTTATTACCACAGACTGTAGCTATAACAGTCAGTCTGTCGTGTTTTTTTACACTTTTTGTGTTTCGAAAACTATTTTATTTCATTTTACTTATAATGTATTTAAAAATTTTTGCATTTTATGATGTTCTTAATAATTTGTCGATATGGTGGGTCATTTATTTTTTGTCTACCTTATAATCCTATTATTATCACTGCCATAAAAATAAAAACCGTACTGTTTGTTTTTTATTATTTAAGAGTATTTATTTGACAGTGGAAAAGTAATTATTGTATTGTAATCCGTAAACAGAAACATAATTTTGCCAAGAAAAGGATGATTTCGTTGATGGAAGTTTCCTCTTGATGAAAGTTTGTCTGACAATCATAATAATACTTTTTCCTAAATGTAGTAATATTGTGTATTTTTAAATTACTTTACCAACGCAGTCCAAATTAATGTAATAGATTCCTCTAACTTTTAAATTTTAAATCTGAATTTAATTCAATTTTCTATCCATTTAAAATAGTAAATAAATTACGATATATATATATATATACATATATATTGTTATATAACGATTTCAGTAGACGTTCTTGTTTTTCATCCTTTTTTTCTTGAGCTTGTAACGTGCTTGCTTCGTTTTCGTTTCTATTTTTGCAGACAGATGACACTACTTTCTTGTTCGCTTTACTGCCGTAGGGTATAAATACAACCATTGCGCCTTCTGGTTTCCAGTCCTCTTCAACGAACCAATTTCTGTAGTACAGCAGGCCAAGTGCATGAAATTATACTAAATAGTCGTCTCACATGGACCCATCATATAAACAACAGGTGTGTGTGTGTGTGTGTGATTATGGCAAAGCCTCGAGGGCTATCTGCCTAAGAGGAGGGATGCCTTCGTGGAGGACTTTCTAAGGGAAACTGGCTCGTATACACGTTACACATGGGGAAAACCACGAAAACGCCCATGCAGCCAGCCCGTTCGCGGGATTCGAACCTCGGACCGAACTACCAGTGTTCAGCAACTTTACCGCTCGGCCGCTGGTGGGCTATAAACAACAGGAAAATACTCCAAATTAGACCTAAACAAGAAAAGGCTTATTTACCTAACTGCAATACGATCGATCATGACTTACGCCTTCACTACGAAGTTTTAGTAGAGATGATCGTCACCTCCGACTATTTGTGGCTTTCATCATCTATGAAAATGCTCACTTCCTCACTTTTTGTTATAAAGTGATTATTTGCCCTCTTTTAGTAAACGTCAAGACTGGAACATTTTCAAGCTGCATCCCCCAGAGCCAACACTTGGGAGGGAGACCTCACATGTGACCTTGGACTCGAATTTTCATCGCATTATTATCAAAATTCTCTTACTATTGTGGACTTTTATAAAGTTTATATAGACTTATTTTACACGGAGATACATTGGAAAATTTTTTACTGTTGCTTATTAATTGTATTTTTATTCAATTTTACGTTTTTCGGCTTATTTTAAGCAGCAATCACCAGACCAATGACAAGATTCCTCGTCATCCATATGATTTCACCTTTAGACTCTAAGTGGAATCACTTTCAACGCATTGGAAATTGTATTAATATGTATATAGCTTATTATTTAATCAAAAACTTCATCAGAATTTTTATGTTTACTGCTTATTATACCTTTTTGAATTCATGTATTACTGCACTTATATATTTGTTGAACTCAGGCATTCAACCTGACGCCAGCTAACATACCACGTGATATAGACTTTTACTCTTAAGGCTCAATCCTAGACTTTATTTGATCAAATGAACTTGTAATCTTGTACATAGAGTATATGTTACCTTCATTATTGTTAAAAAATTTCTGCTTTACGTATTATTACTTGTATTGTTTGTGAAAATTATATTTTGAGCTTACTGCAACTGAAAACTCACATTCAGTAGGACGGCTCCACACCTGCCACGTGACAAAATAGTCTTAACCTCTCCCCAACTGCGATCCTGTCCAGAGGACCTAACTCAAGCATTCACGTCCTTTCAACGCCCTAGACTCTAATACAAGAGAACCGGAAAGAAGCTTGTAAAAAATGTAAGCTAAGCACGGTATGCAGAGGAAACTGGAGCTGGAACTCTGCTTTCCAGTCTGACATTGATCATTTGATTTTTGGAGTTGGAAAGAAGATTGTGCTATCTGGTGATCTCGTGAATTTTATTTTTTGTTCGTTCTTTCTCAACATCATTATGCCTAAAATTCCTCCGGACAAGGGTATTTCGAATTCTCTGTGGCATGAATGCACCAACGATTACATGGAAGAAGATTCGGCGAATGATGATTTAAACGCGATTCCTGAAGTCTCTTTGAGTAATAAATTTGACAAATTGCCTGTAGACGAAAAAGAACTTGAATTCACAACAAAACCTAATGAGTATAAAACTGAAAACGTTCTGCTAATTGTTTTTTTTTCCCCCAGGACAGTGTGGATTGGATAACTATTGGGGCTATTTTTACGGAATTTTGTACTTCGCACGAAGCTCAGGTGAGGCAAAACTCTTTGTCCATATGCAGTCTGTCAGTGAATACCATGCTGTGGAGACAAGCCTGCAAGGGAAGATCCCTTTTTATTCGTATCTACTTAATTCCGAAAAAAGCTTTAAAGCATCCCAACTCAGTTACCGACTATGCGATAAAAGATGACCTCACCGGTCGAAACTTTCCCATGCTAAAGGTACGACAATTTGGGAAATCTAGCAAGAACAGCTACGAAAAGCTTTCCCTTTACTTCATAAAGTTACAGAGAACTCCAGCTGGTAATACTATCTTCAGTGTCAATAGTATGTTTAATGTGAAAATCCTGATTAAAAATACACACCGAAAAAACGACTGACACGGTTCCAAGAATACGGTCTTACTCAGCATTCTTGTTTTAAGGCAGGAAAGTGCTGCAAATGTGGACTTAATCATCGAAGTATACTCTGTCCCAAACAGCCCGAAGAGAAACGCACTTGTGTGTTCTGCGGCGAAGGACATGTCAGCAGCTATCGAAGATGTCAATATTACTAAAAGAAATTTGATAAACCGAAAGAACGGCTATCCAAGATTTAACAAGTGATGATTTTTCTTTCTTCAACAACTTCTCCACTGACACGCCCCCAAGTTTCAAGGCACCAACCTACGCTGACAAAGTGAAAAAGGCCCATCTAAATGAAGCTACTGATTGGTTAAAAGACGAAAAGGATCCTGGACTTTTTAGGTAAAATCATGAACGCGATTGTAAACATTAGAACTGCTAATAGCACTGCAGAAAAACTTTATCGCCGGAGCTGAAGCTGTCCAGATTCTCATCGGTTTTGCTGAAGATATGGAATAATCTCGCCGCCTTGCTTCCAGTATTATTACCAAGTGATCCTAGTCTAGTCACCTGTCTTCACATTTTTTTCACTGTCTTTTCGTGACTGTGACTTTTTTCACTGTCTTTTTGGGCCCTGCCTGGTTCACCCCTTTTGCATCGTCGTCACTTTATGATTACTGCGTCATTTCTAAGAATCCTATTTTCTGTTTTTACTTTATGATTTTTCTCTATTTACTCACCCTTTTTTTTCTTTATGGAGACTTTGTCTCCCTTTCCATTCTTATTCTCAGGCTATGTTGGCTTCCCCTTCTCTTTTTCCCTCTTTTTTCTGCATATTCCTAACTATGCGCATTCTTTACTTTTCTAATGTGGAGGTAAATTTTTTTTGACCATAGATACTCCGAAAACTGTAATCCTTTCTTTTTACTTTCCAGTCTCCGCGCGAACTCCTCATTGGCGCGCCGAATCGTGTGACCTGTTTCCCTCGTGTGTGCATACCCCAAGACTGGACTTTTCAAACATGTTCACTCAAGAGTCAATAGAGTGCTAGCTATTGCACTTTTTCTCATGGTAACACATGGTTACCTCTACTCTTCTCCACCTCCTTACCTCTGTCTTCAGGGTTCATCACTGTCATGAATCAAGCAAAATCAATCCCCGTTTACAGGTAGCAGTACTTCAACTGAGCTAGTAACGTCGCGCGATAAGCCAGCCATACTTCAATATTGGTATTGGTTGGCTGTTTTCTTGGCTTGCAGATATCTCTGTCCCTAATGAAGAACTGTACCTGTTGCCTTCGAAATCGATTGAGATCTTGACGAAATATACGCCAAACGCAAGGTTGTTACTCTGCTAATTTTAAGTCTTGACATGTTTATGCAGCTAACCTGTGCAGTATTGTTTAGTCCAGTTCAATTGTTTGACTGCTATAGGTGCAATTTTGTAGCACCGTTTTTGCTGCCATGGAAGATGCGAAGAGCAATCATTTTCTTTTTTATAGAAAGAGGGTGTGAAAACTTTAGAAATTGTCCAAGATCTGCTAGGAGGTTTGTATTCTCACATTTGAAGAAACCTTTATGGGGTGTTCCATTTGAAAGTTTAACCAACCCAATCAAATATAAGTAGATCAATAAGTGGACTGAGGTGACACCGAAAAGGTTCTTTAAAGATATCTTAAAGAAACTGATATTCATTTCTGTAAATATGTCTTTCAAATGTCAATCACTTTCAGTAGGACATTTTTCAATGTGTCTTTTTTAACACCGCTTTCGTATAAGAGTCTGAGAAGTATGTTCTTCGTTAATGTTACTTCAATATCGAAATCAAAGATCAGCGATACAGGACTGCACTTATGCTGTTTGGTGGATGAGGAACTCATCCAGTGCTATTTTTGGTCTGATGCTTAGTCACAACGTCTGCCACATGAGCCTGTGCGTTGTCCTAATGAAAGCGTCAAGAAGAAGGATGCTGTTCGGGCGGTGTTTAGCTCGAAGGAGCAATTTGTCCAGAAGGCCTATTAATTTCGTTTTGACATTTTGCGTTGATGCATTATAAACGGCGAATCAGTTTTTAAATTATTGCCACCAAATGTTAGAGCCCTGTATTATATTTAAAGAAATTAAATAATGAAGAATATGTATGTTTCTCGCATTGTGATAAAACAACGGTACCTAGAGCCATCAAATTTTGAATAACGTAATCCTCCACACGAATATGGGCACTTGGAAGCCCAAATTAAGAATATGGAATTTGTTTTATTATCAATTACATATTTTGTAAAGCATTTATGAGTTTTTGATTAAGAAACTGAACGATTTTAAAGCAAAAAATGCCAACACTTGTACGAAAAAAGAAAACATTTTTATCTCCACCAACTGAACACTGATAGTTCGATCCGCAGTTCCATTCCCACGAACGGGCTGGCTGCATGGGCGTTTTCATCTTTTTCTCCATGTTTAACGTTTATAGAGCCAGTTCCCCTTAGAAAGTCCTCCACGAAGGCATCACTCCCCATAGATAACCAACGAGGCTTTGCCATAAACACATACACTTAATTCGGTTTCTGATGTATTTAAGATTGTGGCGGTAAATTTCGTCTATGTATCTGTTCGTCAGTGCAAACGTCCATCACTTTTGATAATTTTACTTGATGGTCACAATTTTAATCTATAAAGGATTTTTAATAAAATATTAATATATTATAATAAAATTGTTCATCTAATGCCCGTATCGTAATTAGTTGCCTGCTGATACATCACCCCACGTGATGTGACTTTTCTGTTGTCTGACCATAGTAGAAATAAATCTAGTGTAGTTGGTTTCACGTGACTGAAAGCCGAAATCACGTATCGTCATTCTGTTATTTTTTCCATTATTACCGATCGTTCTTAATGATCCAAAAGTAGCGGTTATGTAATTTCAGCTAGCGTTAGAGGGGAACAGTCTGAAGCAGATCATTCCTGCTTGATTGTTTTATAGCCTTGAAAAAACGTATCAATTGAGGGACTATTCGTAAAACCCGACCTGTAATTCCTTAGTCGATGTAACAATCCATTGTATTTAAAAAAAAAAAAAAAAATGTCGAAATCAGCTATTAAACCAGATATCGCATATCTTGGCTGAGAATCATCAATTGTTTCATAGGGTAAAGTAATATATGTTTATAAACTAAAATTGAAATTTTTCTAATTTTTTAGTTTGCATGAAAATATTTGCGTACCTTACTCTAAAAGTAATAGAATTATATTTCTTGCATGGATCCCATAAAAATGCATACAAAATAAATTTTCGAAGTTTTAAGAATCTCTGTAGCCACTCAGACGGTGTAATGGTTACAGCAGTTGATTGCGATACCAAAGGGGCTGGGTACGAATCCCTGAGAAGGCATGATTGTAATTCTCTGTCCCTTCATAGGAGGCAAATAGTGGCCCACCTGTTGGATGCTTCCATAATAATGACCACCGCTTCTGGTCTTAGTAGTGGCCAATGTCTAGTGCCCACCATTATGGGAAAAAAAAAAAAAAAAAAATCTGGTCTAACCCATTATTGTATATGGCACATGAATGTTTAAACTACCAGTATCTTCCATATCTATAATGTAAATACGTACTATAGTTTACTGTAGAAAATCTGTGAGTGTATCGCATCCAACAAGCAGATAATCCTGGGGCAGTGGTGGTGAATCTTTTTGGGCCGCATGCCCGAAACCTTTCGTTGGGGGGTCCCGGCTTGCCCAAAACCTCTTTTAATCCCCATTTTAGAGCGGTTTACCATGTTTTGCCAGGCACAGTAAGATTTGAAAGCTGGCCGTTGTTAGATGGTTTGTTTTAGAAAGATAATTGCAAAAACAAACTTTCTGGTAATTATAATTCCTCAATTTTCCTTCGATAAACCACTTCCGTTCCGCTTCATCAATTACGGCAACAATCTTGTGGTTGGTGTTAAAGTGCCGTAAGTAAGTAAGTGAAAAGTAAGCCGTAATTAAAGATAAGTAAGTAAGTGAAACGTTCAAGAACAGACTAAACCACTTAATTAAATTACATGGTATCATTTTATTGTGATTATTGATTAAGGAAGTAATATTTTAGTCGCGTGCGGGTGATGTGGCACGCGTGCCATAGATTCACTATCACTGCTCTAGGGTTTGATATGGTTAGCGACGCTGAACACCATACTGTTGGGTCCATTTCGGATATTGGAAAGGACATGCATGTTTGTAAGTGAATAATGCCTATCAGAGAGGCGTGGGGGCACTTAAAATACTAAAGAGCCGAAGGGGCCTAAAGAGCCAGTGGCTTGGAGGTAGGGAAAAGGGGCGGAAGACCCTGGGATTCGTCCCTCAGAGTGCTCTCTGTGAAAATTGGGCGCAGCTGCACAGTTAGTGCAATGGGGACTTTACCTGTTAAACCATTTGTTAAGCTGTGGTGTTCTTCCCCTTTTTTCCTATCTCAGTAAAGTAATGCAATCCTTTTTTCAATTATTTTCACTTAAGATAAGAATCTGGGGTTATTTGGCTTATTTTTTCATTAAATTGGTGTTATAATAGTTATGTAACATCATAGTTATGTATTGTCATAGTTATGTATGTATTAATATGTAACATCTATGGTGTGTAGAGCGCACCACCGTTCGAACGGTAAAGTCGCTGATCACTGGTACTTTGGTCCAGGGTTCGAATCCCGGCAAACGGGCTGGCTGCATGGACATTTTCGTGGCTTTTCCATAATGCAGTGTATTATACGAGACAGTTTGTCTTAGCAAGGCCTTCACGAAAGACACTTCTCTCGCCTTAGGCAGACACTAATTGCTTTGAGGCTTGAGCCAAGAAGGATAGGATAGTATTCTAACCAAAAACTTCATAATAATTGTCACAAATATCTGCCTTTCCGAAATATCGGAAAGGCAGCTATTTCATTCAAAAGATCACTCTATCAGTAGTTTCTTTTATCAAAATTTGAGTGTGCTTTGCTATCAGAATTTTATAAAGTCTTTATTCTAAATCCACTGCGCAGCGAAAAATATCATAACGAAACCCATATGCTATTTTGTTTCGGCTGTCTATTAATGCAGATTTTTCCGTAGCAGATGCATAATCTATTGTTCTTGCATCTACAATTATGGTGTACCCATCTGTTAAGCAAACGCAGCGTGCATTATAGTTATCTAAGTTGCTTCGTCACAAATGCAATACAGTAAAAAAACAGTATAAAAGACATTAATAAGAGTAATATTATCTTTTATTATTGTATGCCACGGTCATGTGCTGTGCAGTTTGGTTCGGATTTGTTGTATATGTTTTTTAGCTTGGGCTACATCAATGAAATATAGCTACTTTATTTTGAAAATTTTAGAAATTATTTTGAATGTGATTTTCGGGAATATTACATTGTCTATTGTGTAATTCAGAAATATGGCTATTCTGCTACATTATATCGTGTCAACAACGCTCAGAAGAGATGATATACGTAATGTATGTTATCTTCTGTTTACATTTGCATTCTTGTGTGTATTCTTTTCTCTCAAACTCTGATGCGTTGATTTTTTTTTTTTTTTCCTGAAATATTATATAGGTAGAGAGATAAAAAAAAAAAGAATATTTCATTAAATGCTATTATTATAGTGCAAAATGCTGCGAAATTAATTCATTTAGAGAATATAAATCTGTCGTATGTAGCAAGCTACCTAACATGAACAACGTTTCTGTTTTTATTCTTTTCTAAATATATACAGGTCATGTCCAAATTACGAAATTATCTTTACGTGCATGAAATTCGCAGTTCTCAGAAACTGTGAACTATAATTTTATGAATTTATGTGGATAATTTTATAATACAAAAATGCGAAGGAAAAAAGTTAAGACCACTGCATATCATATACGACTATACCGTGAAGCAATCAAAATGCTAATAATATGTTACAAGGAGAGTTCGGGAAAAATAAATGAATGAGTAAATAAATAATAACTCAGAAAAAATTAAGACTTATGAATTTAATATGATCTTCCCTGATTTTACACACATATCACAACGTATTTTCGTGCTTACAATATCATCATGAACTACAGTTTGGGGAGTTAAGTTTCACGCCTCCAGCAATGTACTCTTCCGTGCATTTACATCTTTCTTTTTGTGAGCGATGCAGTCACCGGAGTACCTGGTTCCTATGAAAACTACTTCCGTCGAGAAATAGGTTTTTTGCTAATATATCGCAACTCAGGTGCTTCTAAGTTATGAGAAGAAACAGCCGTGAGAAGCACAGATAAACGCCACATAAATATCTCTCTTCCGAAAATAAAAAACAATGATGTCGAGCTGGTGAGTCCAATAAAGAAATACAAAACATGAACATAGAAAGCAGTAGGCTTGATAACAATATGTAAAGAAAAACATCAAAGCATACAGCAATATATAAAATAAACCAAAGCTTCACGAATTACATATACCGTGACGTCAAAGAAAATTTGGATCGTCAAAGAAAATTTGCATCGAAAATACCTATAATATGATTTAAATTTTGGCAAACAGGGTATCTCTACTGAAGATGTCTTCAAAAATACTAAAAACATGAACATTTTATCAATAGATGTGGGGGTTTGCTTACTTTCATTTGATCTGCCTGCTATGATGTGAATATATACAGGATAGATAATTAAACCAAATATTTTTGTAACTTGACTGATCGCTTTGAAAATGTCAGCTAAATAGCCGAAATGCTATTAGAGATGTTTTGTAATTTCTTCCTTGAGGTTTTTAATCTCTCGGATTTTTCATTTCTCCGTGGGAAAGATATTACTTTCAGGCACATCAAATAGACTGGATATTTGAATACTAGTCGATTTTTCGGGGTTAACAGAATGGTTATGAGTGACTAAATGGGCCGTTTCGCCACGTGGTTCGGAAATTTGATGTAGAGAAGCCTGGATGTTTTCAGATGTTTCTGTTTTAATTGATGAGATTTTGGAGACATTTTTTAAAATTAGCAGCATGTTCCCCGCCGCAGTTGCAGCTGGTGTGCTATTTTGCCTCTTGTCTAATCTGCCTGAAATGCTTGAATTTCCTAAATCTGTTTTCCCTGAAAAAGCTTCTGTGCGCATGTGCACATTTAACACACTTGAGAGCGAGTTTACGTTCGTTCCGAGGTGTGGTAGAAATATTGGCAATTGTAGCTCTGGGTCATACCACTTTTGAATTTATATGGCTCTATAAAGACGTTGATATATAGTAAATTATTAATTTCGTAAATGCGTTCTGCCCAGGCTTGTTTACTAATTGAATTTGGAACGGAAGCATTAGTATTTTAGTTTTGTATCTCATCTTGGGGGGCATCTTGTGGAATTAATTAATTTTTTTTCCTCGTCAGTGTAGTAGGCAGAAGGAATGCCCCTGAACATCACTTTAATAAGCTTAATTGTTTTAGGGTGTACAATATAATGCTGCACATTATTATGTAATAAGTATTTGGAAAATGACTTGTGGTCATCGTCACTGCTGGATCAGTACTGCTAACAATTTTTGAAAACCTCCTGGGATCCTTGCCTTGAAGGTGGAGTTAGTTTCATCTAATAATATTTTTAATAAAACTGTTAAATTTTAAACTAAAAGATAACCATACTTGATTTGATTCTAAGTTTAGGCGCTTCAACTCCTGGTTTGATGCATATCATTGTCACAAGTTGCACTAACGGCTATCGTTTTCATTATTAACATTTTTGAAGGCAGCAGATTTGTTACTGACATCAACACTGATACAGTTTTAATCATTTTACTAGAAAGGGCAGTCTTCCTAGGGGAAAGGAATCCGTCCATATTTTTATTTTTAGACTCTGAACTGCGTTTCTGAGGCTTAGATTTTTTAACATTTTCTTCCGAGTTATTTGGGGGATTGCTACATTAATTTAAACTGGTTTTCACAATATCAGTAAACTAAATATTTTTAGAAGTTCAAGGTTTAAGATTAGTAGCATCACAGACATTTCTAGAGATACCATTTACACAAACATCAGAATAATACTTGATCTTTATCCATCTTTTTAACATTAGTAGTACAGACAGGTTCATCAGAATCACTGTTCAAAGTAATTTCGCAATGGTTGTTATCCATGTCGCGCACACTATCCCTAAAACACAATCACAAATCGAAGGTACCGCAGAAATTGGTCACAGGAGCTGCAAAAAAATACATCCTACACGAAAGGTATTCAGTTTTCGAAATGAATGTTAAAAAATGTGAAATGTGGTATTTACATATCTTCATGATAAGGATGTCTCCGTGCAGTTGCTTTTCCAAGGTAGTCCCATACGCTCTTTATCGTGTTAAGTGAAGATGTACCTGGTTACGGTATTTGCTCATTGTCTTCACTTTCAAGCTGGAAGTAAGGAAGGAATTCGCCTACGGGGCTTACTCGATGTGGACGAACATTAACGGACATGAATGAAGTTAGATCTAAATGCATCTCTAAAACGTCTTACATAAGGTTCTAAGTCTCCATCTTCCCATCTGTGGGTATTGACAGATCCGTTTTTGTAAACCTATAGATGTCTGTCCATCGATCATTCTTCCTTTTCCATATCATCACATCTGCATTACCGAAACGGTCACGTTCCATAATGCTCAAAGAAAAATTTCGATTCCTGACTGCTTCAAAATGAATCATCTGTAAAAGATATATGGGACAAATGGTGTTCATTTCATTTCTAATGTCCTTTGCACCAATTAAATCAGTCCCTCTTTTGTTGTGAAAACAATGAAGCACACAGCCCTTGGCTTTCTAGCGTAAAGGCCCTTTTCACTAAGCTTTCTTATACAACTTTTCACTAAGCTTTCTTATACAACAAGTTCCACTGGCGGCTGGAAACTCTTTATCAAATTGCCGAACAGTAGATTTCCTGTTACAGCGAACAGTTTTTACCAGATACCGATCTTGAGAATCAGTTGTTATTCGTTTGCGACCTTGTCTAGCCGTCCTTACAACAGTTCTAGAGTTTTAAAATTGTTTCTGAGCTTAGAGACTGTCTGTCTTGAATTATTCACACATCTCACTGCTTCCACAATTTCTAAACTACTCGGCTTCTAAGCGACCGATGGTTTGCCACTTCATAGATTTTTCCAAATAATATAATACTTCGGAGCCATAGCAAACCGTTTTAAGGCCTTACACACTGAAATCAAATACTGCACTGTAGAAATTCACTCAGATATTCACTTTACGCAAAGCTCGTCAGATTACATTATGCCTTGCTTTCCATATCAGAAACCATTTGATCGCTTTTAATTGGAATATGCTAATTAGGCTTGTTCTTTCGCAAAAATAGATTACATCTTTTGGGTAGTTTATGATGTATTACTATTTTTGGTTATGTAACGATAAATTTGGCATGAGTGTATATATATTATTTATTCCTACTTTTTATTAATAAGTAATTGAGACTTGATACTCTTACCTCATTTAGCTGCAAGCAGTTAAAATGTAGCTGTTGTTAGATAATTGGTATGTTTAAAGATTCCTTTATTCGATTCGATTCTTGTTATTACTCCTTTTCATTCTCTCTCGTGGTGTGCCCACCAGCAGCCGAGCGGTAAAGTCGCTGAACACTGGCAGTTCGGTCCGAGGTTCGAATCTCGCGAACATTTCGGACGAGCGGACATAAAATTCATCTATGCGTTTACCGGATTTTAACTTTGGATTTTCAGTTCCCTAGCTGGACGTGCTAACAACTTACTCCATGATAGCATATCTTGGGAAAGAAGGCGATAATTTCTTACAGGTTCATTGAGTTATTCTAACCCATCTTGAAACGTTCATTAATATGCAGCGAATGACCGTTTCAGACATGACCTTTTTGAGTAATTTTTCTAGAAGTATCCGACTGTTGTCATCTATTGAGAGCACGGCCTTGTGCTAAAGTCAGTCACCTTCTCAAGGTGGAGTTATTTGTAATGCGGGTAAGGTGACTGCTAACGCATCAGAAGTTTTTGATCTCTCGCTGTGAACTCGCTTTGTTTCGTTGCATGGGCCTCGGTGCCACTTTGAAAACTTCTAGTTCTGAGTAGCGGTGTTCAGTATACGGTTGGATGCACATGCTAACATTAAGGAGATCAAAGCTGTTCTAGAGAGTGTTTTCGAGCTGTTTTCTCACACGTAGCACGTGAGTGGTTAGATTACATCCTATTGCGTAACAATCTGTTGGTTTGCTGAAAGACCATTTTTCTTCTTCAAGGAAAGTGTGGCTTCGTATCAGAGAGAAATGTCTGGGAAATACTATAAGATTGTGAGAGAAATAATATGTTTGAAGTCATTTTTCCTGTTTCATAATAATTGTGGAATCAAGCAATAAAGTCAACTAAATTATCTTCTGATAATTTCATTTAAAGAAATATTTGGCTATCCCATAGCAATCATTGCCCATTCATTTTCTATACAAAGAGAATGATAATAATATTAATTACAGTTTTTTTAACCTTTTTGTAAGATTGCTTAACATTTCTGCTATTGATGTGATCGCTAATATGTATGCTGGTTCCGAATAATTTGTTATTTTTTCCTGCACTGAAATAAATGTATTATTCAATTAAGAGCGGTAGAAATTCCGGAACCAAATATAGCCTGAGGCTATATTTTCACTATAGAAATATAACCAAATATAGCCCATAAGCCTGAAAGAGGATATGTGATTCCATATAATCCCAGAATTGATTATTAGAACTATCATCAAGTAAGAAATATATACGCTTGTGAAGGTCTTCTTGCAAGCAAATGAAAAGAAAATTCGAAATCAAGCAGAAAAGTTGTTTAACGTTTAAAAAATATGCGCCGGCATGTACCTCAGCCATCTTAAATAATCTGTTTTATGTGTGGTCTCAGACTTAGTTACGTACATTGAAATTTTATGTTTTGTTATGTTAATTTACCCACATAGCACAAAAATATAGCTCAGGACATCCGGAATATCCCTCGAACCTCCTAAACACCTCCTCCCGAGTGCTTAATGTCACATCCCAGGATATCCTCAGGACATCTAAGTCCCATCGACAGCGTGCGGGATGTTATTAGGATATGAACTCCTACTTACTACATCCTCAGGACATTCCGGGATATCCCACTAACCTCCTAAACACATCCCATTATATCCTAAAAACATCCTATCTATGTCCCATCGACAGCGTATGGGATGTTATTGGGGTGAGTGAGTGAGTGAGTGATTATGGCGCAAAAACCAGAGATGATTATGACGCGCCAAACACAAGGTGGGATGATTACAATTGATGTCATTAAAATTCAATAAATAAAAACAAGTAGATAAATGTATCAAATCCAGAGGATGAAGTCATATAAACACAAGTTAAAAGCACATATTAAAATTCAAGACACAGTCTTTGAAATAAATTACATTAGGTAATAAAAGCCAATCTCTTTTAAATAATAAAATAAATTACAATTGACCTTTCTTCCGATTAAACGGTCGAGAGGTAAGTCACAGCTATTAAAATATTTCTGGCGAAGACTATTAAAACATGGACACTCAATTAAAATATGACGAACAGATAAACAAACATTACAATTAAAACAAACAGGCTCATTTTCAGCTTTGAGAAGATAGTTATGTGTGACTCTAGTGTGACCTATTCTGAGGCGAGTCAAAAGAACGTCCTCCTTACGATTTCCAGCAAAATCCCAATGTTCAATTCTAGGCTTCACGTTTCTCAACTTGTTGTGATGCTGAACATCCCAAATTTGCTGCCATTTTTTCCGCATCTTTCCCTTGATTACACAGCAGATGTCTCTAAAAGGAATAAGGCGAGTGGACGGTTCAACAGCATATTTGGCTGCGATGTCTGCAAGCTCATTTCCCTTTATTCCTGCATGTCCAGGGACCCGGATGTTATTGGGATTTAAAGTGCTACTTACTACATCCTCAGGACATCCCGTAATATCCCAGTTTCCTCCTAAACTCATCCTCCTGAGTGCTTAATGTCAAATCCCAGTATATCCTTAGGACATCCTATCTAGGTCCCACCGACAGCATATGGGATGTTATCAGGATTTGAAATACTAGTTACAATATCCCTTTAACCTCTTAAATACATACTCTCAACTGCTTAGTGTCACATCCCAGTATATATACAGAGGAAACTTTCAGTGAAAGTAATGTGAAGGTGTTGTGATGATCTAAAACCTACTTATTTTACACAGATAGTCTCAATCCTTCTCCTATGGTTACTATGGAAAAATCAGAAATGTTGAAAATATTTATACAACTTATTTTGTTTTTAAATCTGAATTTGTGAATATATTAAAACTGAGCAAGGAAATTAAAATGAATTATTAATACAAAATATTAAAACTGAAAATTTTGCTTTTATTTTTAAGATATTAAAATTCTTTCGATCATTTTTAAACATCCAATAGCCCCCAAATTGAATTATTCATAATTAAATTATTTTACAAAATCAGTTTCTAATTTCAGTTAATTTGTATTAAAAATTCAATAATAAAATTAGTCATTTAATAATCTTTACATAAATGAATCATCTTTCTTTAAAACATGTAAGGAATTTATAGTATTTTGATGACATTGTTGGGAAATTGTTAAAAGAAATAAATTGTATTTTTAAAACTAAATCAATTCTTAGCCTCAGAATAAATAAATATGTTTTCGTAACATGAGAATGCTGCAGGCTTTTTTATATATACCCGCAAGGTCGCGAAAGTTCGTGTGTAGTACACGCTATGCCCCTTTTTTAAAGTTACGGCTTAAATAAAAATGTTATTTTAATCTTCTTCCGACTTTGTTTCAGACTCAGCGATAACTGGCTAGAAGTCTCGCAGAATCTGAAAGACTTAGACATAAACTTCCAGTTATAGAAAAGCTCTACAAGATGGCAACGGAGATTAAAGTGCATCGTGGTGGAGTAAACGCAGTAAAATTAGCAGATAAATTACTTGAATATGTGAACGAATAAACTTTAATAATGTCATAGCTTTGCACAGTCTTTCCCTTATTGTCTGAAAAAATGTCAACATGGCTTTCAAACTAAGGAATAGAATTGAAAAATCTATGTAAATTGTATTATTTTTACTTATGTTAAAATATAATCTTAATTGAAATCTAATATCTGGTATTATTAATTCGATATGGTCATTTTGAATAAAGTGAATGTGTAAAGAATTATTGCGTTACCTTGTGTATATCCTCGAGGTTAGCACATCCGTTAACAAATCTGAAAATTCTTAGTTCGAATCTTAGCAACGGCACGAATGGTTATCATTTTTAAGCATAATCCTGTCTACCGTCACGTCCGTATTAAAAGGAGTTCAGCGAAGTTGGAATTGTGAAAATCAGTTTGTTTTTACATTTTAATGCTTTCTGCCTTGAATTTTTATTTAAGAAAATAGCTATAAATATTTTGTCAGAGAATGGTGTTTATTGAGGATAATCGAAAAATGTCAGTAATTGACTGTTTTATGGAATGAAAAAATGCTGTAGGAGAACAAATGTTCCGTAATTTAACAAAGTTCTGTTGTGTCTTTCTCAACTATTAGCACCAACTGAAAGAATTTTTCCAATGGTAACAATAAATAAGAATAAAATAAGAAATCAGCTACAAACTGTCTTGAAGAAATGACTCGAAAAGGAAAAGTTAGCATATTAATTGGCGAATGATTTTGTTATGTCATAAGAGTTAGTTTATTTAGTAAAATCTGTTAAAAATATATAAATAACCTCAGTGTTTTGTGTGTAAGAATATATGTGTTAGCATATTGTGTAAATGAAGTATCTACTATATGCAGAGTTGCATATTAAATAATTAAAATGTTTGTGTATAAATAAACAAAAAACGAAATAATTAAAAATGCGTAGCTTTATAAGTGACTACAGTGAGATTGTTTTTTCATTTCTTATTTGTTGGGACACATGTGTTCATTTAGCAATTTCACGATGAGTTCATCTATGATAGTAAGATAGTAATGTCGTAAAATGCACTAAAGAGAGTGAAACAAAGTTAAGTATATTTTTTCGAAATCTAATATATCTTTCTCGTATAAGTTCAAAATATTTTTACCTCTGATGGTCATGCTGATCTTCAGTTCATTGTTAAATGTTAATTTATTAAAATAGCCATTTATAGGGTTTTTGCATTACTATACTTTCTTAGTATTTTCATAGCAATAGTTATATTTAGGGTAGTATATTCATTGCTATAAATTATTTTTGCGAATTTAAGGGAAAGTTTCTAAGATTTCGCGCATAAAGATTTAGATTTTTCCGTGCATAAAGAATAAATCCGAAAAGTTCAAATTTTTTTCATATTATTTTTTAGTTTTTAATACAACTGTTAGATTATTTTTATATTAAAACAGTTTTATTCATCTTTACTTTAATTTACTCGTTACTTTGAAATACACAAAAGACGAAAAAGATGTTTTCGGAGTTACTTCGAAGTTCCGCAAATAATTTCATTATACGATTCTTTTTCTTAAACTTTTATTTATCTCACTCGTGGTGTTTGTCACTATGGTCAAAAGTTTGTCATCTTTTTTTTAATTGCTTCCCAGTAAGTTATAGAGTTAAAATTTTGTACACGCTTTTGTTCGAGGATAGCAGTACAATGTGTTGAAGCAATGTTTTCAAAATTCGATTTAGGGTTTCTAAAATTTAATGTTGAAATGATTCTTCCCACATATCTTTGTTCAATGAACAAACTAAAACTCTCAAAATTTACTGTTTCCACCATCATGTAGAGCGGGAAAAAAACTTTTATATGAGATTTTTTATGTAATTTTTTATTTTGAAGCAAGTGAATTTTTTCGACAATTTTGACGGAACAGAATCGTTGGAAGTAAAAAGTGATTATTCGTTGTTGAAAAGTAATTTTTCAAATGAATAATTTGATTGATAACGTGTCATTGAGACTCGAAAGATGAAAACCGAAAAATTAAAAAAAGTTTTTATAAGACTAGTCTTTATTTAAAACTCAGAAAATAATTAATAAATTAAAATGTGGACAAATAACTTATCATGTAGTTTAATGTGAGCAAGAAATTAATTCTTTTTACAGAAATTCATCTGAATTTTATATCATAAGTAATAAAAGCATAGTGTACTTAAATAACGAAACTTATGAAGTGAATTACATTGCCAAAATATAAGCCATTAATTTGTACATTTATCAAGGGCGCCCGACGCTTTTATAATTCGAGAATAATTTAATCCTTTGTTTCCATCAAACTAATTGAAAAATTATTTTTTATTTTTTAATTTAAAATTATTTGTCTCCTTTTAGTTCATTGAGTAATTAATGAGTTTTTTTTTAAAAAGCTTATTAATAAAAACTTTTTAAACGTGCTACTTGAACCTTCTCGCAGTTAATATACTGGCGAATCGACGCCACTCTTTTGCCAAAATATAGATTACAAATTAAGAAATTGCGAGATAAAATTTATTGAAAAAGGCAAAATTTAGTGCAGGTCTCAATGTCTTTTGATCTGTACTTCAACATGAATTGCGTCCGACTCTGAAAGTCTCTTAGGCTAAAATGTTAGACGTGCTTTATTTGTTTCTTTCAAACTGTGCAGTGATCCATGGAGAGTGTAAACAGATTTATTTTACATACATAAACGCTTCTTATTCTCTCGCTGCTTCTGTAGAACGGAGATTTTTAGAACGCACCGTGAATGAATTCACGCGTTCCTTTACGTAATACCAGCTGATTTTTTTTTTTTTTAATATAGCTAAATTTATTTTAAATATAGCTATCTAAATACACCAAAATACCGCGATTTATGCCATTTCAACAGAAAACTTGAAAGAAACGTGCAGATTTCAGAAAGGTGTGTTGGCGTTAATGTAAATATCTCCGGTCGCAGAATTTTCTCTCATCATAAAATTACTGCCCTAATTTCATTTAATTGCCATTTTACGATGCTACGATAGTTGTCAAAATATCCTGTAAATACAAAAGAAAACCTTATTTTGCGTCTCAGATATGATATCTAAAACAGGATTTTATTCTACTGTAGTCATAACAACGAATCTTTTTAGGTGTGCAGTAATAGTGCGCCTTCTGTTTCTGTTCTCATCGCCAGACGGTAGCGGTGTTGAAATGACACGATAAACACTTGTAACAGAGCAGGTGTTTGACCTTCCTCTCTTCATGCATTTAAGCTCTGTCGTGCAAATGCATTCTTGACAAGGTCGTGTTTGTGGGATAGTAGCGTTTCTTGATACTTGTCATTTCATACGCGAAAAAGGGGAATCCGATGTTGTTGCAAATTAGTTTCGTATTTACGAAATCTGCTTACAGAACCGTAAACCTTTCTGTGAATTTTTTTAATTGCTGAATAATAAAACATCTGTGGCTACAGCGAGGTCTGTGAAGACACACAATCAGAATATAAATAAAAAATGAGTGCATATAGAATTCAAAATATGTATCTACAAAGGTTATTTCTTTTCTTCAAAATAACGTGTAGTTGCGTAGCATTTTATTAAGATTATTAAGCTATTTAGAACAAGAAACATAATAGTTAATCTTAATCCTGTGCATTTGCCAGGATTTAAACCACGGATCTAAACTGCTAGCTGTACGTGCCGACTACTTACACCATGAGAGCATGCGCGGAAGAATGCGATACTTCCATGTATTCTTCTACACTGAAAGCACGACTGAGTAGACACACGAAGGCCACCCGACCGACTCTACGTAGTGATGAACTATCATTAGCCACAACTTAATTCGGGCACCACTGTAAAGATAATAAATTTTTCGAACCAGGAAACGTAAAATATCAGTTTATCTTTGCCGGCCTAGAACTATGGATAATACGTTCATACTTTCTTTACGTTACATACATGGGATATTTTCGCACACAAATTTTCATTCCAAAATCTGTCTGTTTTGTTTCCCTTTATCAGCCTTTACTTTTTTTTCAAATATTTTAGAATCATGTGTGTAGGTGTATATATATATATATAAGGAGAGAGAGAGTCTGTCTGGGTTTATTAGGCCGCATCAGAAAAATGGCATTTTTCTCGATCCTTTGGATAAATGAAGTTTTATAACTTTGATAATAATAATCTAGCTTTCTACAAAGTCATAATTATTTATTCAAATAAATTATGTAAAAGAAAGTGAGCTATGTATAAATATAATAAAAAACTCTTCTTGTCAAAACTGTTTTCAGTTTGCTTTCTAATCGTTATGTGCTCAAATCTGTGCTTGTTAGCCATAAAAAGACTTTATGGCTAGGAAACAGTGTATATTCTGAGAGTATATTTTGTACTTGAACATGCAACCTGTGTAACACATAATGGTGATGTAATGGTATTGAGATCTGGGAAGTCTGCTGGATGTAGAAGCTTTTATTCACGTTCATGTTCTTTAAAGCATTCTATCACCAGTCTTTCCGCTTGAATTGATACATTGTCATTTAGATACATGGCACGAAAGTCGTTCGAGATGCAAAGTTTTGTGAAATATTTGGTCCAGCGATAGTCATGCTCATGCTTGTCACTGTACTCTGCAGGAAATATTGTTTGAAGAATCTGTGCAGAGCACTTATTCTCTTATGTAATTCTGGTTGATTATAAGTGAATGATATCAGTGCTGACATTTAACGAAGAAGGCAGAAATAAATTTCCTTCACTGCGTCCTTTTATTCATATGTTACAGCAACAGTTCAATGGATTTCAATAAATATATTTAAAGATCGCTAATTCAAAGCGAAGGGAATTCGACGGAAATGAAATTTAAAAAAACTTTAATTTCATTAACAAGCAGTCAGTAGTCGAGCTCGGACAATGAAATACGTGCATCTTGAATGTAATGTATTATTAATACAGAGTTTGACCCTCTTTGGAAGGCTGGTATTGTGGCTATTTTTCTAAGAAATGACAAGTACAAGTTTATTCAAGCATTATAGGCATATTTAGAGATTCATCTTTCAGATTTATTGTTGTTTCACTTTATGATGTGGAGGAAACGCTTTCGAACTTTGTCTTGTAAAAGCCATAGACAGGTACAGTGATGTTGAGATTTGGGAACTCTGCAGGATGTAGATGTTTTTGCTAATTTTTTTATGTTAACCTGCTGTGACACTAGTTTTGCATTTGAATTGGTGCATTTTTATTTTGATACATGGCACGTATTCGAGATGCAGAGTTTGAACATTATAGGTCTTTGAGAGTGACGTGACGTTCAGGAACGATCACTGTAACCAGATATTTCGATGATACTACGGTGCATGAGGCAGCCCGAATTATGTATCTCTAAAGAAGCTAATTTTAAATTCTCACAAAAATAAAGGAAGGTGCAATAAACTCAACGCTGAACAGTATACACCGTGTCTGCAAAAGTCTTTACTCGGCCTTTATTTTCGCAACTGTTGGTCACAGGTATACTTCTAGTTACAAAGTGTTTTAATAATACAAAGATTCATGTTTTGGTATTTTTTAAGTTAAAGAAATCAATTTTTTAAAAATTGGAAAAAAAAAGTCTTTAAATGCTTAACAATTTTGTTTATATGTTGAAAATCCAGGATTGAAGTTTATATCCCAGTTGAAAAGCATGGCTAACCGGATATGCGTCAAAAATGTGAATCGCTTTATTTCTAAGAATTTCTTCCTTAACCTTTGTGAATCCAAATGTAATATAAATGATAACTAGAACTCAATAGATTATCAGAAGTCATTGTGTTTAATATTGCAAAATATTACGATTTTCCGTAAGTTAAATCCTCTAAAGATTAATACTAACCAGGTTTTGAACCTTCCATAGTGTTGCGTCTTGAAGTTCAAATGGAAGCTTCATATTTAATCCCGAAAATAATTTTCTTCTCCTTAATTAATTAGTCTGAAACTAAAACTAAGCTTCTCCCACATAAGGTACTCAAAAGCAATAAATTGATTTTCAGTCTATTTTTCATTGGCGTTGCCGATTTTTCACCAGGAAACTCTGTTAATTCATAAATTGCTTACTTGCCATGGACAAGATTAACTGCAAAGGACATGGGGTACTTTAGGTGGAACAAAGATAAGTGGTCCCTACAATGGGATGTTGAGTGTTTTATCTTGCCTCCGACTGATAAGTCCCCTCGAAAGCGTTGTGTTGTGAAGTACTTAGTGATGCTTGAAATGAAGTACCCCCCCCCCGAAATTTTCTTTTTTCCCTTTCTTTTTCTTTTTCTTTTTTTTTTTTTTTTTTTTTTTTCACTTTCAATTGTAATTTTACGATTTTATTCCGATGATTTGGTTCTTAACCCAAAATTTTACCAGTATACTGCAGATCGTTGAGAGTTTTTACTTTTTTCCACCAATATATTTTTCTTTGTTTTATTTATTTAAATCATTGCTTCCCAATCTTTTTGGACTCGCTCCCATTTCGAGTTTTATTTTGCTTAGCTTTCTGCAGCTTTTGCAGTGGTGGTGTATTAGATGCCCTTTGATTGTATTCTTTAGACATTGTCTGAAAACGTATAAAAATATTTAGGTAATTTGAAGCATATGCTCTTCATCAATATGTTAATTAAAACTCATATAGAAACAAAATAATTAAAAAAATTTTCCAGCATTCGTAAGTAGTGATTGATAGTAATGAACTTCCGAGACATGAAAAAAATTTTTTAGTCAGCACACACAGATTCTGTTGAAAGAACATACTACTTCGAAGACCTGGCTGTCACAAGTATATATTTGTAGTTATGTTTTTAAAATATCGGACTGATATTTTTTATAAGTTCCGATGTCTTGGAAAAAAAAAAAAAAAAAAAAAAAAAAAAAAAAAAGACTTACCTTGAATTTGGACCAGCATGTATGAGTCAGGTGACATTATTTGGTGTGATTTTTGTAAAGATGCGTGACTGCAATATTTCCGTAGTCAAGTGAATATTTAAATGCTTTTTTGTTTCAAAAGTGTTAAGCAACGAAACTTTTTAAACATACTCTTATTTCTCACTTACTTGTACCCATCAGTAAGCAAGCTGTGAAAGCGCTGAACACTGATAGTTCGACTGTGATTCAGATCTGTGTGAACAGCTGGCTACTTGGAAGTTTTCCTGATTTTCCTGATTTGTAATTACTTCATGTGTAGAAACTAGATTCCCCTTAAAATATTCTTCTCTAAAGCATCTATCTCCTTATTCAGATACCCCGTGTATTATGCGATTGTATGAATAATCTAAATCAGTGCTTCTCGTTGCCATCTTATAGCCTCTTGGGCCAACAATGCCCCCCCCCAAATTTGTTCAGCTCTCATCAATGGGGAGGGGGGCATTTCGTAATAGGTGCCCCATTATAAAGATGCATGCACCCTCAGGTGGACCGTAATTCGAAAAGATGGAAACCTTAATAAGGATGCCCCAGCATAAAGACATGCAGGGTTAGGAAGGTTAGTTTCTAAACTTGGAGGGGGGTTAATAAAAAAGTACGGACACCGTTATGCAAATCTGATTTTAGTGTGCAAAGCTAAGTAACTAGACAAATTAGATGTATGCAATGCAAGCTAGATGTATTTTGAAAACTAAACTAATAATTCTAGTTTTAAAGTCGCAGAATTATTTGAATTTCAAGAAATCTGTAAAAATCCCTTAAAATTCGCAAAAATCTATCCTAAAAATTCTTGCCGCATTAAAATTACTTTGCTGTTATATATTTTGACAAAAATAGCATTTATTTCGATTGCTTTGGATAATGGTTTAACCCTTCCTAGTTAATATTTCAACTCTTTTTCTTTCGTTGCATTTAATTTTGAAGCATACATAATGTGTGTGCTTTGTTTTGAAACATGGTTTCTTCCCTCTTCTTGCAGACTGGGACTGTGCCTCTGTTGGAGCTTGTGATGACATTGCTGGATACGAGGCAATTCGTAGTCTCCATCGACAGCTGGACGACGATGCTAATGGCAGCATTGATGTCTCCGAGACCGACGAGGTGAGTCAAGTTTTATAGCAATGTTATTTGCTCTGTGATTTAGTTTCTTTTATTATAGTAACAAGATAGACATACCCATGTTGCACAAGAATTTGTTGGGGATGTCTTAAAGCCGCTGCTCACAAGCTGTGTGCACATCCTTGAAGTACCCCGAAATGCCCCCTTTGCTTTCCAAAGGCCCAAGTTAAAGTCTCATCTCAGGATATCCTTAAGACATCCCTGAATGTCTCTGCGGACTTCTCGGACATATCCTTCCTAGTGCTTAAATTCCTGATCTATTAATGATTTGTTTACTATTTGATGTTCGTATTAAAACAGCATCATGAATTTCGTTTTGCCATAGTTAGACTTTTATACTAACAAATTGACTAATGTAACCGAATCTCGTATGGTAGGTTCCAGTAATTTGAGTCTTTCAGGAACTAAATGGAGAAAATTGTACATAACAGGCTTATTTACATGGGAAGAACCGTAGCTGACTTGTTCAAAAGGTTCTCCTAACTGTTAATCCGTCTGTAACACGTAATACTTAGGTGGTCTCAAACAGCGCCTCGCTATCAGTAACTTGAGCTGATTGTTTCACAGAACGTCAGTCGGTTTTCACAGTAGCAAGGTTTAGCACACTGCAACCCACATTAGCTAGCATTCAAAGTGTATTGTTAATGTTTATGCTTGCAAGTTGTCTAGTGGGTGTTACAATACAAATATAAGTCAGTTTGTCTTAAGGGATGTATTATACTTGTAATTATTTGAGGAAGTCAACTGTTTAGAATAATTTTTTACTATACTTTGCATTGAAGGAAACGTGTTCTTCCTTATCTATCTATATAAAAAAAATAAATAAATAAATAAAAAAAATTCAGGTTACATATTTTTCATCCCATTAGCTCTGGACGTCATCCAAAATACTTTTAAATAGTAGTTAAACTGTAGAGACATTAGGTAATTTTTGAAACAAAAGATCGGGAAAAATGTGCAATGTCCTCGCCGGGACTCGAATCTCGAGCCTCTCGAATACGCGCCGAGCCTGCTAATTATTACACCACGAAGGTATGCTAAGAAAGCGGGAGAAATACCTTATAATACTGCCTGTTTAATATATTACGTTGTACACGAAATCTATATTGCGTTCCTGTATACATTAATACAATAGCAAACCTCTATAATTAATTCTTTTTCATGCGACAAAAGCGGACGTAGTACTGACAATAGCATGACATTCACCTCAAAGCAAATAAGCATTGAAAGAAAAATCCTACATACTATATGTGCATGTGCTCGTATAAGTTCATATGTTTAGTCAATTGCTGAATTAAAGCAATTAATTCAACTATGTGTGTTTTTCTTCCAATTTTTGAAAGTACAGGATTCCTAAGAAAAAAATGGATAATGTGAAGAAATAATTACTATTTATTTCCATGTGTAACATTGTAAGGTTTCTTCTCTCCGTGTGCCTTTGTGGTGTAACTGGAAGCACATCCGGCTGTCAGAAGGTCCAGATCTGAGTTTCGGCGAGGGCATTACATATTTTTCACATCTCCTGCTCCGACAAATCTGATGGCTCAACAACATTTTTTTAACGTTCTTGGGTCCAAAATATTTTTAAAAATGTGTGAAAAGGTTCAGATTTTGACGACTGCCCAAAAAGGCTCTTTGAAAGTTTAATATGCTTTATCAGTAGGGATTATCAATAGAAATGGCCCAGAGGAAACAGCGAAACATTTATAGATACTAGAGGAATGTACATTTAGACTAACGTGTAAACATTATATATCGTCCGTATGTTCGAAAAATGGAAAAAAAAAAAGTATAACATAATTATATAAAAGTATTTAATGTTTCTCATTAGGTGTATCATGATTTAAATTCATTTTTATTTATATCAATCAGATTAAAAAGTAAAAAATAATATTTCTAAAAAGTGCATCTATTGCTTTTAAGCAGCTTAATCAATACCAGACAGATTCATTTCGAAAAACAAATATCTTACATTTTGCCAAATGGCAATAACTCGAATGAAAAGTGAAACAACGTATTAGTGGATGACATTTAAAGTGAATCAATGCATTTATAGTGGATGACATTTAAAGTGAATCAATGCATTTATAGTGGATGACATTTAAAGTGAATCAACGCATTTATGGTGGATGACATTTAAAGTGAATCAACGCATTTATGGTGGATGACATTTAAAGTGAATCAAAGAAAAATTGTGTTTTGAGACTAATAGCCGTTTGTGCTAATAACATTAAAAGTATCGTAAAAACAAGAATAAGACGGATATGTATGATATGTTTTTTTTTTTTTTTAATCATAAATACGAGGGGTATTGGGAGCAGTTAATTTAAACACACGCGTACGAAAATTTGCTTGAGAAATTGTTTCGGGGGTTGTTACGGCTTTCATGGACATCCGGCAGCAAAAATCTGTGCTTCATTTCCTTTTATCATTTGCGATATAATTATTTTTTAATGAATGACAGATTTTTGCATTTGATGATTTCCTGAAATGTAATTGAGCAAGAAAACAGGTATTTGTTTCATTGCATCTTTGAAATGGTTCTAATGCATAATGGAAATTTAGCGATAAAAGCGTTTGAAATTATGCAAGAAGGTTTTGAGAGCACTTTTAAAAAACAATGAAATTTTAAGTAGTGTAAGCTGTTTAAAGAAAGCAGAGAGCACCTTGAAAATCAGTGCTCTGATAGACAGTTTCTCGCTTCAGGTAAATAAGATCGATCAAGTAACAAATTTGATGTTCAGCGATCCGATCATCGTTTACCATTTAAGGATGTTATTAAGCAAATTCTTTCATCATATTCATCCTGCTTTATCGGTTGTGGAAGATTATTTGAGTTTACGGAGTTATGTATCTCGAGTTATTCCAAAAGCGATTAATTTTTTTTTTTTTTTTTCAAAAGTAAAAGAGTTTTAATTTACACCATGAGAGGCTTTCTCAAAACGAGTGCTTTTTAAAATACTACTTGCGGTAATGCAACATGTAACTTCGCCATTGTTACAAACGCACCTTGTCAGTTAAGTGAAAACTGTCGAAAGATGAAACAAGGCCAAAAGGAACTCGTCAAATTCTCTCCGAAATCAAGGTAATGTTAACTTTTTTGTTCGATTTACCGTGGTTTGTGTGTCATGAATTTCTATCAACTGGCAAAACTGTTAACAAAGAATATTATTTGAGTATTTTGAGATGTTTATTTACAGCAAGTTATAGAACACATAATGAATTATGGCGAGACAGCTGATGGATTTTGTACTGCTATAATTTACCTCCTCATAATGCTCTTACCGTTTATGACCTTTTGGCAAAAAATTTTGTAGCACTGTTCCGTAAGTTCCGTATTAATTTTATATGGCACCATTTGAATTTTTCTTATTTCTGCTATTAAAATCACCACTTCGTGATTACTGTTTTGAGCTTGTTGATGCAATAAAAGAAAATTCGTTGTCAATCTTAAAAGAGTTTTTGTACAAAAAGACTGTCAAATATCTGTTGAAGATTGGAAGATGCTTTGACATAAGCACACTGCAGTCGGGATGGATTACTTGGAAGAGGATGTAATAATTGTGACCTTTTGTTTTATGCAATCGTTCTCGATACGTTTAATCACAATATTGTGTATAAAATGTACTTTCATCTTGGAAAATGTGGGGAGAGAAGAACATCTACTAACATCGCATTGCCTTTTCAATTTTTCATGAAGTTGGTCCTAAAAATGTCTGCTGTTTTTTCTATCTCTGGCTGTCGTGATGACTGATGTGGAGACTGTATTCTAGGGTGATGTGAAACCTTGAAGTATGGTAGTTTACTTGAGTGCTAAGTTTTTCTTTTATACATTTGCTTGTAGGCGTTCCAAACACATTCCAGTCTTGAGCAAAATTAAATGTACCATTTGAAATCTTTCATGCAATTAATGCTTGAAACATAATGCTAACGCTGGTTTCACTCTTCTCCCCCTCGTAAAAGTGAAAATTCTATTCATATTTCTTTCGGGTATTTCGTGTTATAGAATTTTTCATAAAAGCAAAAAATGAAGTTTATAATTTAATATTAGAATTTAATTATTATCTCCTAGGAACGGTATTTCAGTATTATTTTTAATTAAATAAAGTGAATTAAATTAATATGCAAGTTAACTAATTTAGAAGTGTGAAATATAAAAGTCATATTGGGCTGAAAAATAGTAACCATTAAAATGAAATATTAAATTTTATCTAACATATCTATGATACATTATAAAATTATACAAATGAAACAAATGCTGAAAAATTTTTACAATAGTAACAAAATGAAAAAATTAAAATTAAATTATTGTTTGTTTGCCAAAGAAGAATTGATTTTTTTCTAAGGTGAAATAATTTTCCTTTAAGAGATGCACAAATATGTGTGTGTGTGTGTGTGTGTATGTATAGCGACATTATTAATATGAGATTAATAAATAATTATCCTCGATTTGATGATATAAGTAATTTCACTTTCATGCATATATTTGAAAAAATAACAACTGCAATGTGATGGCAGGATTTTTATTTGCGTTTGATTAAGTTTACCAAATTTCATATCGTATTTTGATTGAAATAAAATCGCGAGAAAGTTTTAAACTGGCTTTCTTGTATTTAGAAACAATAAATTTCTTTATTATTATTATTATTTTACCTAGCGGAGAAGAAGAACTGGATTCCAGCAAAATGTGTAAGAAATTAAAAAGTAGCTGTTCTAAACTTTTGAGATTTTTTTATCCCATAAAGGTATAGTAAACATTCAACTCTGAATGTTTGCTATATTTTTCAGTTTTTATTATTTTATTTTGAACCGTTTGATTATAATAAAATGTAAAACTACAGTGGTTCTGTTGTTGAGATTGATACCGGATGAAAATAATAATTTTAAATATGAGACTTGTGCAGGCCTCAATAAAATATTTTTCAAACATAGTGCTCTTTTGTGTTGGGATTTTGTTTTCCGTTATTTTCTTTGAAAAATTAAATTTGTAATCTAAACATATTCCGGAAAATCTGTTGAATGGTATTTCTAAATTTTTATGGTCCTTCGGATTCTGAATGGTTTTTAGACATTTGACACTTGTAATCATTCACAGGAGGTGCTATTGTAGTGCTGCCATCTATATTTCCAAATACGAAATCATTTATCGATCTCTCTTGACTACTGTATTGAAAAAACTTTTGAACTAATCGGGATGATTCCAATTCCAATTATGAGTGGGATTTTTTAAGTTTGGGAAAGTTTGAAAGTTTAAATCTTAATTTCTGCTTTAGTAGTGAAAGTAAAACAATATAACAGTTCTGTTGCAATAGCGAATATTTAAAAAAAAAAAAAAAAAAGGCAAAGAAGAAGAAGAAAGAAGGATTTTTTTTTCTAAAGAAAGTTTTAATTTCTGATCGATGGTAACGCGTTGGCCCAATTTTGTGAGATCGTCAATTTAAAATGTAAACAAGGTTAACAAAATTATTATTACTGTCCGTATTTATCAAATTTGCGTATTTTCATGCTTCTGATCAACTTATGGCGATTTTTATGCAGAGATTATTTTAAATTAATATCGCAAAAATCTTCAGTAGACGGTATTTATTATTCCACCTCATATAATTATTTATAAGTATTTGCTAAATAAACAATGTGTGGCCTGCGGCCTTGCCTCATAAATCGGCCTTTGTGGTACAGAAATTTTCCATCGCTGCATTAAATAATGAAAAATTTTTTATCAAGATTTCAACAAATTCGCAACAATAACTAGTTTGTCCTACTAGACAAACAACGGGAAACAACCATGGCCAGCTTTAGGCTTGAAATTGCTCACGGTTGCTTTGCAAGCCGTCTCTGTCGTGTTTGTGTTTTTACCAGTCCAAACTGCCCACTTTGCGGCTTTAAATGAAGAAGTGGAAGGAGGAAGGTGCCCGCACTATGTTGACCCTCTGAGGTGGAAAATTATTGGAGCGCCTTTACTCCACCCGTTGAGCAGCTGATCCACATGGAGATAGAGCTTAGCAGCCTGTTTAAGCCCTGCCAGTGATTCTAATTTTGTTCGCTGATATAGCACTAGCTTATTATGCATTTTTCAAGTTTATGGCATTTCTTTTTACTGCCGTTAGCTAGGATGCCGTTTACTGCCGTTAGTAGGATGGCATCTAGTTATTTAGTAGACTGGAGATTCCAAGAGCTATTACTGTGCATTTCTAGATACGTCTGAGTGCGTATGTATTGCAGCAGATGTTATTTACTAATACATGTCTGTTTTGAGCTGAGCCCAAAAAAATTAAAATATAGTATAAATAGTATTGAAATATATTATAACAGACTTATAAAGGGCTCGTATCTCAAATGCCTTAGGGCCTTATCAAGTCTAAATCTGGCTCTGCATGTATCGGTCGTGTTCCGTTAGGAATTGTATCAGCTCAGAAGTAGGACTGCGTAATTTATCTCTGATCTTGGGAAGGTTATTATATGCTCTCCTGCCATTGTCGTCGTTATCCTATGAACTTTGCCAGTGCTCCTTCAAAAGAGCTCTAGTGGTCGTTTTTATGTGCAACATTGGCCATGATATGTACAGTAACCGTGTACATTCGTCCATGACTGCCAATTTGGCAATTTCGTTTGATTTTTCATTGCCGTGTACACCAGTGTGTACCAGTGTGTGCACAGATCCGTTGAAGCTTTGTTCTATATACCTGTCGGCAAGGAGAGTAGCATTCTTTGAATCTTCTTGACTACGGTGTTCCGACTTTTCCAACCCCTTACAGAGTGAAGACACTGAGTCAGAATATATGGTTAGTTCGTGACCAACTGCAATGCTGTAGTGAACAGTGCTCCAAGTGCTGCAAGCTCAGCTTGGAACACTGTGTTGGCAGAATTTAGTTTTCGTGCCCAGGTAAATGCTCTACTGGTGCTCCGTATCACACAGAAGCCACAGCCTATACCTTGATCCCACTTTGATCCATCAGTATATATGCCGCATACGAATCGAAAGTTGCTGAAGCATGTAGTTTCGTATCAGGATATAATTCTGCTGGATGGCAGAGCAATCTGCTGGGTATCGAAGCGCTTGAGGTCAAATGATGGTATATTGACTTTTTACGTTATATGTTGACAGAGCTCTATTCTGTTTATATAATGTCTGCCTTGTTCTCTGCCATCGAGGAGGGGGAATTTTATGGAAAACAAAATATAGAGCTATAAAATTAGTAAAATTTGGTTGCAGTAATATATGTACTTTTCTCTGCATTGCGAGAATCATTTTGAAAAGGAGTTTATCTATCTTAACCCCAAATAAATGTATGCATGATTTCATTTTATTAATTGCTAAATAATTTAATGTTTTTCATTATGTTTTATTTTTGTTACAGAGGGTAATCTACAGTTAGGAGACTTAGCGACGCTAAGTCTCCTAACTGTAATCAAAGTCTGTTAATCTAGCAGTGTTCTGTCATGAAAGATTATCCTTATTGCCACTTTATGTCATTTTTTTAAACATCGATTATATAATCGACATTTAAAAAGGCAGAACTGTCTCAGCTCGAACAATAAGCATTAATTGTCTGATTTTAATAAATGGAAGTTTAATTTGTATTATGTTTGACAATTATAGTGAGGGATTCAAATTATTTCGCTGTGGCAGAATTTATGGTTGAAATAATTTTGATCGAATGGTTGTCACCAATCTGAGTTTTGTGACAGAAATACAACCTCATTTGTATCTTTCAATATAAGAATAAAAACACTGTCCGTCCTCCCATGAGATTTAAACTCATGCAAGTAATTCAGTAGATATCTGGCTTCAAATTTCACTGTTTATTTATAGTCCGAAGAATTATTTTTTGTCTCGCATTTCAAACAGTGGGAAGTGTTTTCTTTAATATGAACTTTATTATTACCCTGTCCATTCATTTTCTTCTGAAGCACTTAAAGCCCAGTAAAGAGCGAGGTCTTTGTTATTGTGTGATAAGTGGGACGATGTGGTGACGGAAGGGAGAGACAGCTAGCTTTCAGGAAAAATATATGGCGCCGTTACTTTTTGAATTTAGGCAACCCGAGTTGTTAATTTTCGTTTTCCTTTTCTTCTTTTGACATTTGACTTTTATGAAGACGCATTTATTACAGTTTTAATAAATACGTTTTCTTTCTTCAGCGTCCGGATTGGTTGGATTTTTCGACTGACTGATGAAAGAGTATTAAATAATTGCGTTTTTCTTGGTCAGGGCGTTTTTTTGCGCATTCGAAAACTTTTTCTTCTTGTAATTGCTCAAAAATTTTGAGTAATTGTTGTGAGTAATCATTTTGAAAAGGGGGAAGGCTTTTGAATTTGAAATTTAGCCTTTTCTTTTCCCGCAGCGATATGCGCCTGCAAAGTTTTAGAACTTTTTTTTTTTTTTTTACATCAAATTTCAGAAAACCTGCTAAACGGTAGTTAAAACTAATTATTTTTATGATATCTCAACTTGCTTTTTCTAAAATATTGTCTACTTACGAATACGATTTTCTATGCTGTTAATCATTTGTTTTGATTCAGTGAACCTGCTTTCATGTATTCCGAAGGCTGAGCAAAGAATAACAGTCAGTATGCTGTGAAAAGAGAAAAATAGCAAAAGTTTTAAAAAAAAATTGTGACTGGGAATGAACTGTATGTTTTGCTCATGATCCGGGAACAAAATGGCAATCATCTGATTGGATTCATTGAGGTTCACTACAGGTACAGAAACTCCACTTTCAGAAATCCCGAGTGAAAGCCATGTTGATAATCCTTTATAATTCGAATGGACTATTTCACGAAGAATTTGCTACTCGGGGAACAGGTGGTAAAGAGAATTTAATGCTGTAAAATTATTGTAAAAAAATTGGTTTCTCCTGCATGATAGTGCACCGACACACATTTCATTATTATTAAGCAGTTTCTAGCAAGGAAAAGTGTCATATTTCTGAATCATCATCGTATCAGATTTGGTACCTGTACCTACAGATAGCTTTCATTTTCCTGAAGTGAAGTTTCTTCTTGAGCCTGTTCACCGCCCACCAGAAAATTCTTTTTCAAGATCACTTTCAAGAACTGAGAAAAATGTAATGAAAGTTTTTAAGTGCCAAAATTAATTCATTTTTCTGTAGTAAAACAATTTCAATTAAATAAAAACCTTAATACAATTTATTTAAATGTGCGATACTACAACTCTTCCACGAACAGGGAAACAATTTTGTGCAAAAAAAACTTTTGCAGTTGAACAACACATCCATTTACATTAACAAGCTAAGTGTCATTCTAAAATTTAACTATTCAAATAGTAGTTGTCACAGAGATCAACGATAAACTTACACTGGTGTGCAAAAATTAAGGACGAAGTCGAAAAATTAGCATATCAGCTGAACAAAGAGGCAGAGCGAACAGAAAGACCAATCAGGAGATTAAGTAAGGTGATGTACGGTAGCACATGCGCAGATATGCAGGTAGACATAATGGGGGAAGTGTCTGAGTAGTATAAAGCATGTTGTCGATGTAAGATCAGTATTTCTGGCAAAGAGATTGCACGTCGTATAGCAGTTAAAATCACACTGAGTTGCTGCCTCAGTGAGAAATGGCGAATAATCAATTTGTTACACGACATCTGGATGCTTTTACCAGAGGTCGAATCATTGGGAAGTTGGAGGAAGGCCGCAGTGTGACAAGTGTGACTGCAGAGTTCGGAATTGCTCACAGCATCGTTTCACGACTTTGGAAGGAACAGCTATCCGGGGGTTTAGTAGTGGTCGTCCACGAGGAACCACACCCGCAGATGACCGGTATATTGCCTTACAGGCCAGAAGAAACAGGCGGCAGACAGCTGGAGAAATCGCTAGACACACGACACAGGCGACTGGACGACCGATATCGCGTTTTACCGTGGCCAGAAGACTGCACGGTGGGGGTCTGTTTGCACGACGCCCTGTACAGTGTGTACCTCTAACGCCTGCCCATCGGAGAAGGCGTTCTCTGTGATGCCGGGAACAACATCATTGAAAGGGACAGGTATGGAGGTGGCGGTGTTCTCGTTTGGGGAGGCATCATGCTTGGTGGTCGTACAGACCTTCACATCTTCGACGCAGGTTCAGTCAACGGGACCCGTTATTGTAACGAGATTCTTCTTCCATATGTGCGTCTTTTTAGAGGCGCTATGGGTCCGCAGTTCCTTTTCATGGACGACAATGCACCATGTCATCGCACAGTAGCTGCCGAACAGCTCTTAGAGAGTGAGGATATTGAACGTATGGATTATCCGGCACGATCTCCGGATCTCAATCCCATCGAGCATATATGGGATTTTCTAGGCAGACGCTTGGCAGCTCGTACCTTACCACCAGTAACGATTCCGGAGCTTCGATTGGCGCTGCAAGACGAATGGGCAGCAATGCCTCAACAACTCATTGACACCCTCATTCTCAGCATGGGCAGACGCTGTGAAACCTGCCTAGCAGTCAGGGGAGATCATATCCCCTATTAAAGACCGGATGTTTCTTGCTGGATACCCATCACAGGGATGTTTCGGCCTTCAGTCGCATTGCGCTCCATGCTACTTTTTCAATAAAGCTTCTTTTTATCCCTCTGATTTCTCTTTTAGTAAGTGTTGCTTACATTACTCATGTCCTTACGTATTGGGGATCTTACGGTATTAAATGTGTTGATTTGGAAAGCTTTTGTACAAAGTTACATTGAAAAAACCGTCTCATCCTTAATTTTTTCACGCCAGTGTATTTACAATAATTTAAAATTTAGCTATAAAGTAACTGTTAAATTCTTTAAAAATATTAAACCAAAATTAAAATAAAATCCAAATTGTAGCCCCCCCCCGAAAAAAAAATCAAACAGCAAGAGTGAGGTGTCACTATTACCCTTATTTCCTAACTTGGTAACAAAATGCACACAAACCAAAAAAAAAAGGGGGAGGGAAGAAAGAAATGCTTGTAAGTAAATAATATCTGCATTAGCACCAGGGCTTAATTTCTAAGATTAAAAGTGCCGGAGCCCTATGGAAGACCGTCAGCAAAGACGAATAAGAGTAAATAAATAAATAAAATGACTAATCAACTCATAATAATTAATAATTTTAAAATTAAATAGTTAATTATTATCAAAATAATTAATAGCTATTTAATTAATGTTTATAAATTGTTACTTAATCAATATTTATTATATGTTTAATTAATTATAATTTAATTGATAATTATTAGATAATTAATTATTATTTATTGAAATAATTAAAGATTGAAGTAATTATATAATTAAAAATTAAATAAAATGTAAAGAGATAAAGAGAACTTTAATAAGCGATTTTTAATATAATTTTATTCTTAAAATAAAATATTCGAGATAAAATTTCTACTGAAATTGTTATTCAATTACATAAAAAAAGTGCCGCAGCCTTCTTATTCAGGGCTCCGGTGCGTTCCGGCTTGAATTATGATTTTTTACAAAAACTAAGAAGCATCGGAGCCGAGATCCGGTGGGCTCCGGCCCAATTTATGCTCTGATCGTAAGGGGGTGAGTTCTTTTATCATCACAAAAATTAAATATACTTCAAGTATAGCTGATGAAAATTCCAGTGCGAAACAGAATGAGGGTGTGAGTGGGTGGAAACAAAAAATGAGGGGAATCTTGGTGAGAGAGAACGTTCTTTTTGACCGCGCCTTTCTGCTGATATAATTATAGCCATCAAGCAGATGTATGTCAGGGGTAATCTGAGGCCTGAATCTAACTCCTATGGATGAATGTAAAGTTACTGGTTACGCTTTCCCCCCCATTAGTGAATACTGTAGGAAGATGATGTATATGACGTGCTTGAGCAGTTTATCTCAGTAAACACTCTTATTGCACTCGCTGTCACTTAACTAACTGTAAGTATCGATAACAATACACTAGATACGATGGCATTGGCAAGAAATTTACGCGTTCCTAAACAAACTCCTCCAAATTTATTGCCCTTCTTAAAGGAAAAGGTTTCCGCATGTGAGTGAGGGGTCTTTACTTGAACGTCTCATGTCCTCATGAGTTCTTATTTCTAGGGAAATAGAGTATTGCAAGGTCTGCTTATTGTTAAACTAAAACGTTAGGAATTCTAAATTTCTCCCCTCAAAATTGTAGTTCAGTTTTATAAAAAGAAGTACCGGAGCTCATCTTATTTAGGGCTCCGGTGCGCTCCGGCTAGAATTGTAATTTATCTTAAAAATTGAGAATTATCGGAGTCAAGCTCCGGCGCAATTTAAGCACTGATTAGCACCATAAGTAACCAACGACAATAAGAACCAGAAAGGTTTAAAAACTAATTAAAACACTAAACAAAAATAGAAAATTAAGGCACATTGAGAAAAATTCCAGAATCGGAATTCAGTCGCTTGACCAAAAATAAACCGGAAGAATCTAGTACCACCAAAAACAAAAAGCAAATAAATAGCTACAAGCATAACTTAAAAACAGGAAATAAAAGTTCAGACCAGCCCGAATAGTTCCCTAAACATGAGGCAATTAGGGTGCCAAGAAATTGAAGCTGAAACTAAGTGAACTTTCAGAGGCGCAAACAGCCACTAGCGCCAAACCATTCAAAGCTAATGCAAAAATTAAATACCTTTAAGGAAAAATTTTCAAATATTCCAAAAATTGTATTCACGTAAATACCAAGGTAACCAAAAACATTTTTCCCGTTTCTGATATGACATTGCAAGATTAAAACCCCAACATAAAAATAGAAGCCAAACCTGGCGATGAAGTGGTTAGAATGGGAGTCCGGACATTGACCAAGAATATAAAAGCGCGTTGCTACGTTGTAACTCGTGTAGCAACTGATTGAAATGGACGCGTCAAAAGCGCACGTTCGGAGTTGTTTGCTGTATGGTTTTAAAGTGGGCCTGCCAGCAGCTGAATCAAGTTGCCGAATTTGCCAGGCCTTTGGGGATGATGCCGTTAACGAACGAACCGCTAGGCTATAAATGGTTCCCGAAGTTCAGGTCAGGGGTCTCTTAATGATGCACCACGCAGCGGTCAGCCACGAGCGCTGGAGGATGAGACTCAGAGCAGCCATATAGAGTGACAGTAGCCAAACATGTGATGAGCTTGCTGCACACTTCCAGGTATCTGATGAAACGATCAAACTCCATTTGCAACGCATAGGAAAGGCATAGAAGCTGAGCAGATGGATATCCCACTCGTAGTCTGATGCAAACAAGCAACAGCGTGTCGCTGGCTGTTTGTCATTGCTTACTTGGCATCGCAACGCATCCGTATTTGTTGGAGTACTCACCAGCGATGCAAAGTGGGTCCAGTATTGGTCCAACCAGGCGTTCCAGACATTGGTTGTCACAAAGGGACCCTGTGCCTCACACTGCGAGACCTTCTCTCCACCCACGCAAGATCATGCTCTGTATCTGGTGGACTAATCGCCAAGTGGTGCACTATGAGCTTCTGTCAGTGGGCTAAACCATCACGGTAGGCCTGTACTTGCAGCATTTGGAACGTGTGCATCAGACACTGATGCATAAAGAGCCAGCATTGGTCAATCGTAAGGGTCTACTCCTCTTCCATGACAATGCGAGGCCGCATGTGGCTCGGAAGGCCAAGGACACCATCCAGAGACTGGGCTGGGAGACACTACCCCATCCACCATATTCCCCAGACCTCACGCCAACTGACTACCACCTTTTCCATTCCCTGGGCAACCATCTTCGTGGTAAATCAATCGTGGTAAAACAATCGGCCAGACCTCAGAAAGGCCCTCACAGACTTCTTTGCGTCCAAGACTCCTGAGTTTTTACCGCGATGGCATCGTACAGCTAACCACTCGTTGACAAAAAGCACTGGATGCCAATGTTGATTACTTTGAGGATTAGCGGTGGTTATTATTTGTTTTATGACTTTTTCTTTTTGACTGTCCAAAACGGCAAGAATTTTTTTGGTTACTTTGTAAACCAATTAAAAAACAAAAATTCTCTTAGTTGTCTAACGAAATAAGTCAAGACTGAACTGAAGCAAGCTAAAAGAATGCAGAATTTTTCCAAGTTTAAAAAAAAAAAAAAAAAAAAAAAAAAAAAAAAAAAAAAAAAAAATGTGTTTTAAAATCTCCCCAAATTTTGATTGTATGAGATTACAATTAGCAGCATTAAGAGTCTCAAAAGAGGTTATGTACTGTAATTACAAAAAGTAGTCTTTAGCACCAACTTAACCGAAACATAAGAAGCATACACGAATCACATAAAACTAAATTTAGAAACCCAAACCGCAGCCTATTAAATAACTTAAAGAGCATGCACTGCAGTCGTGAAATGCAGTCTTTACTTAAACACAACAATTACACTTTGCCTAAAAGGAGTATATGTGAAACTCTCACTCAAGAAGAAAGTATTTTAAAAGTTTCAGAAATCCCTGAATAACTCAACACTCATATCGTAGCTGTTTCTGTATTGCAGGCTAATGCCCAATCTTGAACACAGAGTTGATTATTTTCAACAGGTTGGATATCGTAATAACCTTGCCAGTTTCAGGGCTTTTCCTTGGCTTGATTTTGGAGAAATACATAAAAGACATCTGACGTCCAGATTGGAGGAATGTTACTAGTGTTCGTTTGTATGAAGTAATTTGTTAGCTTAACCGTGACAGGTTGGAGTGTGTGCTATATTGTTTGTAGAAAGGTAAGTGGAATCGACAAGCGACTCAGGTTTCTATGTTTTTACACTGCATGCAATTCTTTGGGGGGGGGGCGTTAAGTGATGGAATATTTGTATAGTATCTTTTAAACTTAGTTGCCACTGCCCTAATAAAATTATCACAAGGGTAAAACGATTCTAGATCGAGTTATGTGTATTTTTGAATGAAGAGTCTCATTTCATAATTGGGTTTGTTTAATATGGTTTTATCGGAATTCTAGCACCGTTGTCATTCTTTTGGAGCTGGTGATGAGTTCCTGATCGGTACTTCATCTTCACAGCTCGGCTATTGTTAGTACGGGCTTAAACCATTTCATTTCTGAAATCATTAGAATAGCAGCCTCTAACTAATTCCTCTCATGTATTGTGGGTGTGAAATAGTGTATGTTGCTAAGAGCTTTAATATAAAAAGATGAATAGATAATAAAGGCTCTTTTGTCTGATATGTCATGGCGTGTGTTATCTAGATTTATATGTACAGGATTATGGTCCCAGGATAATTCGTTGGTATATTTTTGTTCATATGGAGGTGCCTTGAACTCTCGGAGTAAATAAAAGTCCAACATCGATGCGAAGGTATCATTATAACAAGTTAGGTTTGTTTGTCATTTCATAAAACCAGCTAGCTGGGTTGGCAAAATGATGAATTAAGTTTCCAAGGGAACAGAGTCCACCTTCTGTCTGTTGGGAAAAAATTAATTCCATTTGAGCTATCCCTTTCGAATCAGAAAACGTCGCCAACATGGTCTTTACTCTGTATTTCTTGAATCGAGATTTCAGTGTCCGTGTAAAATATTCTCCAACTCAAGCATAAGATTGCTGTTTTTTCAGAATTATAAGCGAAGCACCGAGCTTCATCCTCACTTGCGATTTGGGGAATGGAGGACTCGGAATTAGTCTCTGCCATTTGTAACAAATCTTTTAATTGCTTTTGAACCCATGATAGCAGGTCAGTGGATCAAACAAACTATCAACTGCATTGTGAACGTTCTACCTGTAAGCTGGCGATATTTTAGGAAAAAGAAGTTGAGATGTTATGGTAATAAATGTTGTAATTAATGCTTATCGTTAGGCAGGTTATTAAAGAAAACTAGGCATAAACCTGTAGGCTGTCTGTGTATATCGTTTCTGATATATTGTGCTTCTGTTATCACTTTCCAAAGAATGATTGTGAAAATCACTGTGAGCAAACTACATTTTCATTATCAATATTCCTTTTTTATGGAATGCATTGCAACTTTTTATTGGCATTCAAAAAGAAAATAGTCGGTATTAACATACAGCAAGATGCTAAGTAATTGAAAATTCGCTCATTAAAAGCCTCTACAAAGTAAAGTCGATTCACTTGCTTCCGGTAAGTGAGTGTTGCTGAAAAAAGCCTGATTAAATGTCTTCCGGTATGCGAAGACTTAAGAATGAACTACGCCATACATTTAGACTTTGCCTTGTTCTGTATAAAGCATTCAGTCACAGATTATTTTTACATTTTCATGCTTATATAAGTATTTGTCAGTGTGAGAATCAAACAAAATTTTATTTATTTACCTCATCAGATAACGAGGAAAATTTGTCTGTGGGTTGCTCAGATAAAGGTAAGCGGATTTGTTCACATTTTAATTTGCCACAAGTTGTTTCTATCAGTCGGAAATGAAAGGTAAGATTACAGAAGCCGCTTTCACGTTTTAGGTTCTCGGATTAGATACAGTTTATGTGAAGCATCTGATATTGGTCTTTTTTTCCCCTTGTTCCTATCTATAAATTATGTAGAAATAATAATACAAAGATCTAAGTCTTATCTGAAATGCTAAGCTCTTCGATGTTGCAATCATATTATTGATCCTATGCCATTTTCTTGGGACACATTTTAGTTTTTATTCAAGGGTTATAAAGATATAGAATATCTTTATATATCAGTTGCATAGGGTGTATAAAAATAATGATTATTTTCAGGCACGTAGAAAAAAAAATTTTATTCAAATAGTATTGTCTATTTAAAAAATTATTTTAAAAAATTAAAATTAGCTTTTGGTTTTAATTCAGTTTTTTCTCGGAAATTTGTATCTTAAATCAGTATTGATTAAGTTGCATCCTCTAATTAAATTAATCTATTGTAGTTTACCATGCCATAAACATAATTAAGGCGATATATGTAAATAATTGTCTTTACTTGTGATTGAATATGAAAATGAGTAATAAGAAATGAGCTGTTAAAAATAGAGCTGATGCAAAATATTACAAAATCAACGGAAGATCCATACATACATGTCCACGATATTTTATCGTAGATTACTGAATTTAGTTGAATTTTAGTTGACCATTTAATTGAATAAAAATACCAGTTTTGAAAACTTTTTAAAATCGTAACTGTTTGGTGTGCAACAAACCAAAGTTTGGAAACATACTTTTAAAATATCACTAGCTGTTGCCTGTGTAGTGAATAATATTTCAGTTACATTCTTTAACATTTGCTTTCTTTTAACGAAGCTGTAGATTTCCATCACTGCACCGTAATAACTACTTACAAAGTTATTTCTTCAAGTGTGGATTCCCAAAAAGGTGACGACCGAGGTATAAATTTAGGTAGCATGCTTAAAATTAGTTCCCACTTGCTTTTCATGTACAAATTCTTTAGTTTTTCCCATTGCACAGTTTTGAACATAAACACTGGTTACAGTTAGGGATTTTTTTTAAAGCCAGTTCCTATATTGATCATAAATTTAAATTAGCTGTTTAATGAACTGAGGAGAATTTGGTAATGTGTAAAAATTTAGATGCCTAAGTGCCCTAACGCCCATCAGTAGCTGATAAGGCCGCTGAATCCTTGTAGCTCAAGCCGGCTGCAGATTGTGGCGAATAGGCTAGTTGCATGGACGTTTTCGAAATTTTTCGTCTGTAATGAGAATAAGAGCCAATTTCTAGACCTAAAGGCACTCGTTCCCCTAGAAAGATAGCCGTAGTGTGTTTTTCCATAATCTAATCCCAAATCCAAATCGGCCTTAACCTTCAACAGTATTACATTCTGTTCTGTCATTCCGAAAAGTGGATTTAAAAATTGATAACTGTGATTATACTGTATATCTTAGGTATAACTCAAAAGTGGTTTCTCTTCCCAGATTCTAACTAATTAAATATTTATGTAAATAAAGTCTGTCCCGCGGGCATAACAGAATGAAAAGAAGGTAATTATGAAATGATTGCGTTGACATAAATTATTACCATTCCCTGAAATGCATATATATTTCTGTCCTGTTCGTCTTTTAAAACAAACTGGTGAAATTTAAATCTGTATTTGTTATCAATATATTTTTGTAAGTAATCGTCTTTGTTTAACGCATCTGTGTGCATAGCATTCACATCCTTGTTAACCTTCCAACAGTTGCACTTAATCTTTTAAGAAACTTAAGATATGATAGAAAATTTTTATTATTTATAGCCATCTGTATAATATTTCTGTTCATCCATAATCTTTTCTGGAAAATTTTTTTGTCAGGTTTCATTTGTCTTCCTGTTACCTTTTCCCTTTTGTTTTTACCATTCCTTATATTAATTTATATTATAGAAATTCTTTACTTGGCAGTTAGTATCCAATAAAAATTTCTTCATGTTTATAGTTATTGCTTTTATATTCAGGCAGTATCCTTTTATTTTATACTCAATTTTATTTTTAACGTACACTGAAGAGTGTTAATGACCTCTTTTAACTCACAGATGTTCCATATGCATTCAGAAAATATGATTCAGTGGCCTGTATATATTGCGACTATCTCTGACTAATGCTGAATCTTTAGTAGATAATCTAATTCTGGTCTGGAATGGTGCAGGATAGTCTATTTATGTATTGATTCTCTTACTATCACTTTACGTTTGGGGCCAGATTTTCCAAACTGGATGTTTGAACAAAACTCATTACACAGACTCATCCTCCTCCTTATTAATGTCATAAGTATCACTTATGACACTTATGCGAAATATGTATAGTATTTCGTGAAGTAACCTAATACGAGATGATCGAAACATCACGCACTACAAAGCTCCAAAAATCATAGAAATTCCAAAACGGATTTTTATGCCAAGTTATTTCAATGGGATGACACCAACTATACTGTTACAAGTAATACAGATCACTTGCAATTTCATTTGTAGTTTTTGCTGTTAGCTTTAGAAGCTGTTTGATTGACATAAGATGGAGGTGAGTTTTGCCCAAGCAGAGCGAATTGTTGCGATAGAATAGGAATCTCCAAACTACGGCCTGCAGGCCGAATCTAGCCTGCGAGCAATATCAGTTCGGCTCGCTAGAGGTTTTTAAATAATTGTATAAAATTTAAAGTAAGCAAGAGTTACGTGCACATTAACTATTTTATATAATAACTAGTCTATAAACACACTGCCTGTCATGCTCTTTCTTTTTAAAGCATATTATAAGCAGTATACAACCATTTCGAAATTCGTAATAAGTGAAATACAGTAACACTTAAAAAACTGTCATTGTATTTTTTACGACAATAAAAGTTTCTTGTGTTATTTTTACTTACTTTCACAGTATTCTGGGTTTGTTCGTAGAAATTTTAAGAATCGATTTTGTTTAAATCTTAATTTTTGTTCTGCGTGTGTTGCAATTTATTATAATTTTGGAGTACCCCCCCCCAAAATTTCCTCAAAATATGAAATAATACCTATGTTTATGAAAGTTTGCACCTGATCAGAATGAAACAAAAGGCACTAAATTGTTGCAACGGGGAGATAAACCCACTTAAAAGTAAAGTTAATTGTAAATAGAAGAAATCTCCGATATTCTGGCACAAGAATATTTTTGCAAATATTTAAGAAATTTATGTTAGCTGCATGAAAGTCTAAAAAACAAAGCTCTTCATATTATCATAACGGTATAGATCCAATCGCAAAAATCTCGCGGCCTTGTTTAAAAACGTGTATGTTCATCGGAATTTCATTGGTATGATAAACTAAAAGTCTTGGCTTTCGAAGCTTCGTGAATGAGCCAAGACGGCTCGCAGGCTAAAACGTTTGGAGATACCTGGTGGGATTGAACATTACTTCGCAGCGCTTAAACTTTGCTGCCATGCCATCTTTCGCGTACATTTTTTGTGGTACATTTTTTGTACATTTTTTGGAGGAGGTTATTGCAACATTTTATTCTTGACTTAATCCATTTTTCTCGAACTCAGAAAAGACGAGCGGTCATTTCCTTTTTCATGTTTAAATTTTCCGTTTCTTAAAATCGGGATACCAAATGAAAAATCATTGTCTTGTTAGGTTTGCGTATATTCGGGAAGATCTTCTTTCTAAACGTACCAACAACATTTTTTGTAAAAATGCTTTGCGAAGCAATGCTCAATCTTAAAAATTCTTCCTGCTTAGAAAAAACTCATTTCCGTCTTCCAAGCGGATGATTTTTAAAATTAATGGCATAAACTGAGCTAAATATGCAAATAGTATATTATTTCTAGAAGTATATGTGTGTTATTCATTAAAAAGTTCGCCATTATAATCTATTTTGGAATTTTCTTTACGGGTTTTTGAAACTTGGATGTGCATGTCGTTTGGATCACTCTATAGTTTATTAATTTTTCATTTAAAATTATTAAAGCAAAATATCTATTTTATTTCTCGATGTGTTTTGTTTTTACAGTTTCAGTTGTGTGATGTAAACTATGAAATTATACATTTAAATCAGTGATGCGAATTATATAAAGTATTTCGTGAAATAGCTTAATAATTTTCGGTTTTTGCAGTTAAGGTTATTTAAACAAAAAATACATTTCACCTTTTTATATATTTTTATTTTCGTGGCTTCATTTTATTATGTGTTTTGTAAAATAAGAGCTGATAAATTTTAAACCAAGATCCTGCTTATTTTTTCCCCTCCTGGAAAAGAAAGACTAGAATAATGGAATAGTGTCTATCAATTTATGTATCGAGTTCATGTCCGAGCCTAGAATAATAAAAGGACCTGTCGTAGTCGCATGGTATCATGTGTTTCAAATGCATTGGTCAACAGTAACAGAAACTGGTCTGCAAATTGCAATTAGTTTGCAAATCGAGGCTTCACTAAACGATATCAGTTATCAGTGAGAATTTTTTTTTCTCCCAATTTTGGAGAAAGTTATAGAAAAACTAAAATGGGATATTCAAAAATTTTTTCCCTCAATCTGAATCTATATTTTTAAGATTTAGAATTATATATATATATGTATATTATATAATTCTAAATCTAAATTATATTCTAATTCTAAATTATATACATGTACAAGTATATATTATTTAAAATTTTACGTATTTAAAATGTTATAAAAAGGTTTTGTGTACCTCCCCCAAAGCCTCGGGTACATATTCTCCCCTTGCGTAAATCCGGCCCTGCTTGCATCAAATGCCACTTGTGTTCGGTACTGAACCTGTTTTGACCCATTTAGAGTTCTGACCCGTTTATTACTTTTTCTGTGGAGAGATCTTTAAGCCGTTTACGAAGAAAGAATTTTACATTTATTGAATTTTGGTTCTTTGGCTGGAAAACTGCATTGCATTTTAATGACATTATTCTTGGCAAAAGTTCATTTCTTTGGTTTACATTTTAGCACTGCTTCTTTCTAAGGAATTTTTTATTTATTCTTGGCTACTCTAAAAAGAAGCCAAACCAAAAATATTTCCATTCATTTCTTTCAGACTGAAGAAAAGCCCGTGATCGTAAATATTTATATCTTTATTATGTTACGCTTGAATTTAAAACAAAATCCTTTCAACGGAAAGGTTCCATTTCAGTTCCTGCTATTCTGAGATGAAAATCCGGTTTGAATTTTTTTTTTTTTTTCATACACTTCAAAACTGATGCCAATAAAAAAAATTATTTATATTATTGTTGCGCTGTTGCTCGTATTTCAGTTACTTATGTTGTTCAAAAATTATTAGTTCTACAAGGCCAAAAGATTTAGCAATGAGTTGTCATCTGTGGTGTTCATTGTGCATACGCATGTATTAAAGCGCATCGCACACCTATTTTAAAAGGTCTATGCTGTGGGCTAATAAACTGTAAAAGAAGCATGCTCGGAATATTTTTCAGAGACAGACTCGCTTACGCTTTCATGCCACCAGTCTATTGTTATTGGCCTTTAGACAGACCTTCGTTTGGAAGGCTACTGTCGCATTGTTCACAGACTACTCCACAAATCCTTGACATGATATACGGAAGGTTTTTCGTTGGATTTGTATTCGATAGCTGCAAGGAATGTGGTCTATTTTTCTTTCAATGTTTCAAATCTTTTGTAGACTTAACTTTTTTGTATATATTAGAGAAGGTGCTATTGCGTTTTCCATCAAGATCCAATGCACCAGGAACTGAAAATAACCACCTTTTAAGTTGGTTTTCTTTCTTTCTGGCCGGCAGCCCATTGTGGAAAGGTCTACCTTGCGAATGACGTGATTGAACTGCTACGCTCGCCTCGGCAATCCATCTAAAAGAAAAGCGTTACCCCTACGATGCTTCCATCCTGAATTAAATATCTTCAGTTTCGTGCACTCCAAGGTTAGAAGTGGTGGGAGGGTAATGAAAGAATCCTAATTCCATCAGCATAATTTTTTTTAAGGATTTCTTCTGCTCGGAAAGAGATAATTCTGTCTTTATGAAATTCTTTCTATTTACGTACGCTTATAAAAGAGGCACTTGTTTTATTTCATATCACGCTTGCTCAATATCTGGCAGTCTTTAACAGCTCAAGTTTTTTACATTGTAGTTTATTTTGTAAGTACGTCATGTTTGTCTCTGCTTGGGGGTTTTTATGTATTTTTTATGGTTGGAAAGAAATTGTGAGTATCTTGATGAATTAAAGTGTTAATTCCATTTTTATAAAAGTACTTTTTTTATAAATTTTCTGCCAAAGAAGCCCTCAAAGTGTGCGAATTATATTTGTCCTTTTGAATAAAAGAACATTAGAAAAATATCTTATAAAACTTAAAATAGTAAACAGTTTTATATTAAAAATGCTCCCGAATGTTCCACGGCATAGTGTCAATACCGTCCAGATTTTGTGTGCATCAATACCAAGCAGAATAATATTACATATATCAATTCTGAAAAGTTCCGACTTCATAAAAGTGCTAGTACCGTTACGCAAATTAGTCAATGTTTCCAACTCCGAAATATGTGTAAGGTATCCAGCATCAAAGTGTGAACACGTTTAAGGAGATCAGCTTTTAATTTTGAAATGGGTAGACCTTCGTAAAGGTGAACTGCTTTAAAGAACATTCTTGTTAAGGTTTCCGAGCTGCCGAACATTACCCCTTTGACTGCTATGGCGCATATATGCGTCTAGCAAAAACTATTGGTGTGGCTTACCAGCGCATATATGCGTTCAGCAAAAACTATCGGTGTGGCCTACGGGCGCATATGTGCATCGGGCGGTGTTACCAGTGGATGTAAATGCACGCTCGTCGAAGGCTTTGGCTGTTTATTGCTGTCTCAGTTTATGTTCGGAAATAATTTCTATCGCATATGTCCAACACTCGCAGAAACTTCATACCTAGTTCGTGCTTAACAACGAGAAAAATGAAATCTCGTTTATCTGGCCCGTCATTCTGCGGCTGTACGGCGCTCACGTGAAGAATAAAGCAGTGTCAAAGGGTTAATTTGACTGCACCGTTATGACGGGGCATCTGTACATAAGATGTTTAGTTGACTTTTTTGCTTAATAAGGTAAGCGAAGATCCTGTTATCGTTCTGTAATATGCGGGTAGCTTAAGAGAACAATTTAAAATTGATCTTCATGGTGATGATGCCAGTATCATATTTTGGGGTTGCATCCTTGTGAATTCACTGATTATTCACCAAAATCTGTTTTAGTGTTTTAATCATAGCTCTATATCAGCGATTCTCAAATAGCGTGCCACAGCTTTATTTACAAGAATCGTTGAAAGCGAGTTATGATTATGAAAACTCAGTACCATTTTTATTATAACACTATAAAACTATAGTCCGAAAAGAACTAAGAACAATTTTGTTATAAGAAGTCGGAATAAAAGAAAATATAAAATAGTGTACGGCAAACTGAAAATGTGCTGAAGTATATTGTGCCATCAGCTAAAAAGGTTTAAACATATTTGGTCTAAATCAGTGTTGTCCAACCTAATTGAAGACTGTGAGCCACATAATGGTCTACCTAGTTCTTATTAAAAATCTAAAATAGTTGCAAGCTTAAACACAGTAATGAAATTTGTGAAAAATAAAATGATTAGAAATAAGGAAAAACCGCATCAGCAATGTAAAAACTAAGTACACCTTTTGTCCACTATACCCTTATCCGGCTTTTATTTTCGCAACCGTTGGTCACAGATGTATATTTCCAGTTATGAAATTGTTTTAAATAACGCGAAGATTTATGTTTTTGTGTATTTAAATTTAAAGAAATCGATTTTTTAAAAATTACTAAGTCTAATTTTTTATACTTTCCACCAGCCTATCTTTAGAAAATTTTGTACACGTTTTAAAAAATGAAACACAAAAAGTTTCATTTCCACACAACAAGAAATAACTGAAATGTTTGATTAAATATTCAGGCCGTTCAGAAACTGAGCGAAATGTTTGAATTTGTACTTAAAATATCTCTGAGAAAACGGTTTGTGATGATAATAAGAGCATTTCTATACAGATTATTGTGAAAAATTTTGATCATCATTATTATTATTCTTTCAAAAAACTGATATTGTTCCCAAAAGATACTGGGCCCACCAGCGGCCGAGCGGTAAAGTCGCTGAACACTGGTAGTTCGGTCCGAGGTTCGAATCCCACAAACGGGCTGGCTGCATGGGCGTTTTCGTGGTTTTCCCCAAGTGTAACGTGTATACGAGCCAGTTAAGAAAAGTCCTCCACGAAGGCATCCCTCTCCTTAGGCAGATAGCCCTAGTGTGATTTGCCATAATTAAATAAACCAAACCAAACCAAACCAAAAAGGTATTGAATTCATGCCCTTGACAACATTAGTGGGCTTTAGTATTAGCGCATAGCCAATTCGTAAAATTATTTTCATTAATAAAAAAGGGGAAAAAGTGTACTTTAGTAATGAATTATAAATTGTGTTTATTAACCGACACCGGAATGCAAATTCAAAATGACGTCGAATATTGCAGATTTTAAAATTTTTTGTCTTATGGGAGTCAAATTTTTCACGTTTTACTTTTTATAAAGAATACTAAATTTTTCTGAACATAACTACAGGTATCGGAAGAACATGTAAAAACTAAGGACTTCGTATTTTATACGGATTTTTTTTTTAAATTTAAAAATACAAAATCATGAATCTTTGCGTCGTTTAAAACACTTTTGTAAGAGGAAGTATATGTCTACAACCAACGGTTACAATAAAAGGCCGGCTAAAGACTTATGGACACGGTACACGGTAATATATAATCATTAGAAGGTTATCAGCCAAAATTATACCAGACCATATAAAAATGTGGTTTGGTTTGCCAAGCGATGCTATCAGTTACAGTAAAGACCTTTAAATGAAAAATTTTTATGAAACTAAAATTATTCGATAACGGTGTAATTTATTTCACCTTTATTCATGACTTAAGGACAATCACATTGTCTGTATTGTAGACAAGGCTTAAAAGAAATAAAAACTTTGGAAACAGAACGAAAAGATACAAGCTTTAAGAATGATGGACGATAAGCAGTTGGCTTGGCATTACTGATAGATAATTATTAAACATCTTATGGATTTAAATGTTAAATTACAGGAAGGAATCATCTCACTAATGAGTTATGCTCATGCAAAGGTTTAGTTTATTTACGAAAGAACCGATGAGTTTTCCAATTCCCTGTTGTCCAACCCGCCTGAGGCAACATATCATGAAAAGTACGTTGAAGTGGTTAAAAATTTTTGGAATGGATTTACAAAGATTTTCGGATTTCGGAACCGCAGTAAGATAAAATAAAATTGCATATACATTTATTTGGAACCTATGTCACTGACATTCTTGAATGTGACAAAAGGGATCGCAGATCATGCTTCACATGGTGACATAGTACGGAAAAATATTTCTCTCAGTTCTTATTCGAATGTCTCAAATCACCTCCTTGTCTCAAATCCTTTTCACTGCATAACAGCCGTTACAGCAGTTTTGAAGAATGAAAATCATTAACGCAAAACCAAGGTGTCTTCTCGAAGTATCTTTTTGGAATTCTGTAGAAAGTCATCAATGGTTTTTGTGGGGGGGGGGGATATATTTAGCGATGCGCTTAATGAAGGAAAATAATGCGGAAAATAATTTTATATTACATTAACTTAATCATATAAATGTGTAATTTTTTTATTTTATGGTGCATTTTTTTATGTTTTAGCTTTCATTTTTCGCAGAACATGAAAGCCTTTTGACTCGAAAGTTATATGCCATATTTTTAAGTGTACAATGCGAAAAGGTTCACCATCCATGATGGGAGGGGGATTAATTCTAAATACTAACTGTAATTTTTAGTAGAGCCATTGAATTAAAAAAAATTTCTCACGCAAATTACTTTATTTGAATTTTGTGTTTATTTAAACGATCCAAAAAGAAACATTTAAAATATTTTTTTAAACTTCGTCATGACTAATTGCGAACTGGAGACTATAACTTTTCTGTTATAAATAAAATAAGCAGATGCAAATTACGTGTTACTCAAAAAATTCACCAAAATAATGCGAATGTCTATCAAATTTAACGTTTATCAATCACAATGTGTAACATTGGCCACACCAATTCTGAACAGATCACTTTTGTAAGAGTGCTGAACAGTTATGCAAGCATATGCTGTTTCTCTCCAGTTAATAAATAAGATGCTCCGGCGTAAATATGTCTCACATTTAAAATGATCAGTTTTTAGCTTTGGAAGGGGGGCTTCGTAAAAATGCCAACATCCTTTATACGATTTCTGAAACGATAAAAAATTAACTGACCTGCATAAGCGTGTTGGCACCGTTATGAAGAAGCATCCTTATGCAAGTAGGGCTTTTATTAATTTTTTTTATTAATAAAACAAACAAAAGGCCTGATAGCATAAGATTGCTGGTATCTTTATGATGATCAGTTAAAATATATCGATATTTTTATACTGGAGCATTATTGTGAAGGTTTCTGTCTTAGGGAATATTGGTTGACATGTGTGACTTATCCAGTATTGGTTGCAACGTTGGATTGCACTTCTAAGCTATGCTGCATTCCAGGGTATTAATTTCTATAGATAATAGGCAATATTGCGTTTAATGTGCTTTAAGATATTTATCGTCCATCACTATAAAAACCTTCAAGGGGGGCACGTGTGCTGTGAACTTGACATTTACAAGCCAAATCCTTTTTGAAACATGCGGCGGCTGAAAAAACACATGCGACGGAAACTTCTGCAAACAAATTCTCCGCCATGAAGAAGCGTTCGCTCACACTCACTATCTTTGATCGTATAACAGTTTTTCACGCCCTGTAATGTGGCCCTTACTTGCCATATATATTTCTTCAATTTCTTCCTATTTCTGATAATGAAAATTAAAGAAATACAGATTCCATCCGCAAAGTTCAGGAAGTAATGCCCTGGCAAAATATGACCTAGTACGCCTTTATATGTCAGTGGGAAGTTCTTCAAAAATATGAGCAATGGTTCTACAGTAAACAAAGTTTTGGAGGCTTTTTAACTTCTAGTGAATCGCAGTATGTCAAAATTGGTATTAATGATTTTGTAACCAGTGCAGAAATGTTTTGATGTTGATGGAAATTATTTTGATTAACTAGGCCTCCCTCTTTATTTTTAACTAGTTGTTTGTTGAACCCTTCGAAAATTTTAAATGTGACAACTCAAAATTACGTCTGTCTGTAAAATATTTAGTTGTTTTTAATCAGTTATTTGGAAATAATTCCAATACCTTCAGAAGTCATTTTTATGATTTACGTATTCTTAAATTAAACAGAAATGATATATTTTACGAAATAAGAATTAGATTGACTTGTTTAATTAAGATAAAGTATGTGAATGAATCATTGGTAAGAATTACATTTTATTGACTGTCTCTAAAAGAAAATTTTGCTGCTCTTAAGTAAAAGTTAGTTATGTTGTTCTCGAAAGACTGGGTTAATTACACAAAATATAATTACTCTTAGGTGTTTGTTTTGTTAATGAAATAATACCAATGATATTTGTTCGTTTGTTTGTAAGCTATATTTATTGTTCCAATAAATTGTTTTTTGATTCGACTGGAATAGCGATTTTAAAAATTATTTTTACAACATTCAAAATGATATTAATAAACATGAAACTTTTCAATTTTGCTTACTTAACTTCCAAATTCTGTTTGGTGCATCTAACCCGAAATATAAGGGGTGCATCGCATTTTGTTTAGCATACATTTATGTTTAAAAAAAGAAGAAGCTCATCCAGAAATAAGTAAGAAAAATGTGATTAAATGCTAACTTTTATCTACAAAATGTGCTCGAAAGTTTATATGTTAATACAACAAATGTTTGTTATTGCTTCTTAATTAATATACATTTTATTGATAAATTATTATTAACATTATTAATTAATATACATGTCATTGTTTCTTAATTAATATACACCAATTTTATAATTCACATGTATAAGTGTGAGCATTTTTTACTCTGCCTTTCAATTGATAGTGCCTAAGTAATGCCACACAGCGCATCGAAAACTTGACATTTCTCTGGCGATAAACACATCCCCATAATTAATCATTAATACTGAATATAATTTGGGTTTACGTGCTAAAAGTATATACTGAACCCGAGGGTCTACGACTCGAGTCCAGTTTGGTGCCTTCTTGCCAACAGGTGGCGACAGTAATACATTTTTTCATCCACTCATCACCTTTCCAGTAAATGATATTATTTACAATTCGTTTGTCACTAAAAAAGAAACATTTTAAAGCAAATATAATACATTACTCTCACGGAATCTTGAAGATTGTTTTTAGAGTGAAATATTACAATTTATTTTTCAGTTTTTACGAGACGAGCTTCAATACGAAAATGGTTATGAACGCCACAAAGAGTTTCATGGGAATGACAAATACATAAATGTAGATGAGCTGTGGCAAGCATGGAAGACATCAGAAGGTAATTCAAGTTATTAACTACAGTTTCGTTCTCTATATTTTAATTAAAAAATTATTTATTGAATAAACTTCCTGCTGGAAATAATGAAAAAAAAAAATAGACTGCATAAAAAAAGGCATTTTAAATTTTTTATTTAAATTTAGAAACATATTGGCTAAATTATTACTATTTACTGCCTGCTCTCAGCTAACGGTTAGATATTTCTGTCATTAGAATAATGCATTTTAGGTATTCAATAAATGTAAAATATTTAAATAAATTTATGTATATTTGAACACAGTATTCATTTATCTTGGTGAAATTTCTGTAGATGATAGCAGTGTCAGTGTAATAAATTTTTGATTGATACATTTTATCCTCTTAGTGAGTTTTGTAGTTTTGAATAAAAATAACTGTTCTCATTGTAATGAAATTTACCATAAAATTTCTCAGCCAATTTGAAAAATATTTTGCAACATTTTCTGCATTAGCATAGGTTAGCATTTCCTGAAGTTTATAACTTATTTTATTACTTATAAAGCAGGACATGAATAACTTAAGGCTTATAATCAATTCAGGCATTATTCAACTCTTCTATATAGAAAAATCCAAAACATTTAAGATGATGTTATGAATTCAAGAAACAGATATTCTACAGTGGTGAATATCATGGATTACTGGCTGCAAGCACAATATTTCCTGTTCTGATGAGAAATTTGGAAATTAAAAAACAGTGTTAGTAAGACCTTATGCTGCAATCTTTTTTTGCATAATTCTACATGTATGGAGAAATGCCAATTTCTGAGTATTTGGTATCCACTTATTAATCATTTTTTGAAGTTTTCAAAAACTTAACAAGTTGAAAATTTTCGAATAAAACAAAGCATTATTATGGCTGCAAGCTTCATTTCTTTTTTTATAACCTATGTAAATTATTGCTGGATTTTACAAATTGCATTTTAATTAACGCTGTATAGTAATTAGGGTTCGTACGGTCCTTAAGAGTCCTTAGTTTTTTTTTTTTTTAGTCGATATTTGGTCTTAAAAGTCCTTACTTTCGTCCGAAATCGGCAGAAGGTCCTTAATTTTAATTATCTGAAAATTCTGCCTGTTTTTACAACTGTAATTTAAAGTGTCAATTACCATTTTGGAGGAATATTTTTGGCTAATCACTGACATATATGCTTATCTTTTGAATGGGTTATAATTTGTTCCTATTTCTAATATAAATGGTGGGATACACGAGTTTCTAAGCAAGAAGTGAGACATAAGCATTTCGAAATTCAATTTTTCTAATGAAGAGCTCTTAAACAATGTGGTGACACAATATGGAAACAACTCTTTGGTGATGTGAATTCTTTTATTTAACGGTTCTGAATTTGGCGACTTATCAACATTATTTTGGCGATTTTAAGATCAGTTTCTATAGAAAATTTTTAATTCCGAGATCTGGGAATTTTTCGACGATTTTTTTTAAAACATTGTAACATTGATAAATTTCGTTAAAATAAGGGTAATATATTGAAATTATATTTAAAAAATAACATTAAAATAAAACATTTTTATTTTTCGCTGTCATATTATAAAGTTCCATTTTGGCAACTTATTATACAATATTTGAATCTGAAAAATAAACGAGGCATAATGCTATAAAGCAAAATTTCTGAAACAGTTCTTATCAAAAGCAGAATTAGCTATGCAATTAATTAAAAATATCTTCTTTTTAATTTTTTCGCAGTAAGAGTTTTTCCCATGTAATTCTCAGAATTCTCAGAATATGCATCAGTTTTCTCTATAAAATTAATTTTACACTCCCCCCTTTTTTTTTCTTTTTAAAAATATTTCTGGCTTTTTGCTATTACAGAATTGGTAGGGTAATTTTTCTTTAGAATTTTACACATTGCAGCTTGGAAAGTTTAGAAGGAATTGAAGGCAAGATTTATAGACTCACGGTTCTAGAAGATTCCAGAAGTATGTGACAAAATGAAAAAATGTCTCCATAGTATTAGCACATAATGGATGTATTTTATTGAAACTTTGCAATGAATTTCTTACTTTGTGGAGAACATCTGGAAGAACAACAAAAACATAATATTTGAATGTTTTACTTCTGATACTAGAATCATTTTATTAATATGTTTACCTTCCCTTTATTTTCTCTACTTTTCACTAGACACAAGCATGGGAAATACCAAAAATACACTGCCCACCAACGGCTGAGCGGTAAAGTCACTGAACACTGGTAGGTTCGGTCCGAGGTTCAAATCTCACGAACGGGCTGGCTGCATGGGAGTTTTCGTGGTTTTCCCCGTATGTTACGTATATACGAGCCAGTTGTTTCCCTTAGAAGTCCTCCACGAAGGCATCCCTCCCTTTAGGAGGCAGATAGCCCTAGTGTGCTTTGCCATAATTAAATACATCACACCACCACCAAAAACACACTGCTCGACATTAAAAATGCAACACCAAGAAGGAGTGGTCAGAAATTTATGCAGATTTTAGAATAGATGCACGTCACTGTGTTATGCGAATGATGTGAAATGCGCAGCTATCTGACACATGTTAAGTAAGATATAAGGGAAGTTGCGTGCAAAATGGGCAATATTCATGTTGTTATTTCTGCCAGATGAATTATCGAAGAAAGTTGGTTTTGGTCCCAGAGGATACGTGTAATAGGAGAGAATGCCAGGCCACCATCAATGAAGGCACTTCCAGCAGATAGACGATTTTACGAGGGGAATGGTGATCGGACTGATAAGGGCGGGTTGGTCCTTACGTCAAATCGTGGCTGATACCCACATGGATGCAAGCACGGTGTATCGGCTATGGCGAACTATGGTTGAAACAAGGAAATGTGGGAAGAAGGAGGGGTGCAGGTGCAGCCAGAGTGACGTCAGCATGCGTGGATCGATGCATCCGCCGACAAGCTGTGGCAGTCCCACAAGTCACTTGTACCATGATTCTGCAGCATGTGCAAGATATCCTGGATCTTACCCATCTCGATGGGAACCATTTCCAGTCGATTGGTTGAACGTAGCCTGCACTCATGGCGTCCGTTAAGAAGACTGCCAGTGACCCCACAGCATAGTCGCCAACGTTTAGAATGGTGCCAGACTGGAGCGATGTGAAAGACAGAATGGCGAAATGTCATGGTCTCAGATGAGTCAGGCTTCTGTTTATCCAGTGACATTTGCCGCATACATGTGTTACGTCGACATGGAGACAGATCTAATCCGGCAGTAACTGTGGAACGCCCCACCGCGCGACACCGTGGCATAATAGTTTGGGAGGCTATTGCCTACGATTCCAGGTCCCCTGTAGTTCGTATTCAGGGCACTATGACGGCCCAACGATACTTTGATGATGTACTGTGGCCGGTGGCAATCCCCTACCTTCAAGGGCTGCTTAATGCAATTTTCAGCAGGATAATGCCCGACCACACAGTGCTCGCATCTGCCAACATGCTCTGCAAGGTATACAGATGCTTCCCTGGCCACCGTACTCTCCCTACCTGTCACCAATCGAACATGTGTGGGATTTGATTGGACGGCGTTTGCAGACTCTGCCCCTGCCTCGTTCAGAAGATGAACTGTGGCAATGGTTGAAAGGGAATGGAGAGTCATCCCTCAGGACACCATCCGCACTCTTATTGACTCTATGCCTTAGAGGTGTTTCTTCGTGCATCGCTGTCCGCGGTGGTCCTACATCCTACTGAGCGGACACCGTTCTCGCTCTGTATTCTGACTATCGTTTTGAAATAAAGATCACTTATTGCTGCTTGCTGTCTCTGTCTTTTTTTCCAAATTTCATCACTTTCTGACAACTCCTTCTTGGTGTTTCATGTCGAGCAGTGAACTCTAATCTTATCATATATGGACAGGCATTATAGAAAGGAATTTTTTTATTAATAAAGAAATTAAAAATTGACAATTTAAAAGATTAGATGTTAGATGAATCTTTAACATCTAATATTTAAATATTAGATGAACCTTTTAATGCTAGATCTGGCTAGCATTAAAAGATTCATCTAATATCTTTTAATGCATCATACTCAGAGCTGGCGCTAGGCATTTTCACACCTGATGCAATCTCTGTGAATCCTAAATTCTGCTGCCTAGTGCCTTTCTAAATTCTATTTCTGATGCCTACTCTAAATTTTAAAAATTTTGACATTTCTAGATTTTGTTATTGGGCTTGTCACTAAATTCTAAAAATTCTGCCACATAAGCTCTAAAAATTCTGATAACCAATCCTTATCATATATATTTCATATTTCTTCTGAATGTTCATATTACTAAAGAAATAAAATTAGCAGCTTTTTCTATACATTCTAAATGCATTTAGTTTTTTTAGACTAATAGAAATCCTTAATTAAATCCAAAAATTCTAAAATGAAAAGGACGTGTTGAAGAAAGAAACTGAATACATAAAGAAAATTATTCTTCAAAGATATGTGCAGTAATTATTATGTAAATTACCCAGTTGTTTATGATTTCAACCTTTACTTTAATTACCTATTTCTATTTTTTCATACGATAGAGTTACTGAACCAGCTTAAATTAAAAGTTAATTGCATAGTCTTTGACCACTAGCAGGGCTTAATTTCTAAGATTAGAAGTGCCGGAGCCCTATGGAAGACCGTCAGCAAAGAGGAACAAGAGTAAATAAATAAATAAAATGACTATTGAATCGACTTTAATTAAATAGTTAATTACTATCAAATTAATTAATAGCTATTTAATTAATGTTTATAAATTGTTATTTAATCAGTAATTATTGTATAATTGATTATAATTTAATTGATGATTATTAGATAATTATTATTTATTGAAATAATTAAAGATTGAAGTAATTAAATAATTAAAATTATATAAAATGTAAAGAGATAAATTGAAATTTAATAAGCAATTTTTAATATAATTTTATTGTTAAAATAAAATTTTAGAGATAAAATTTCTGCTTAAATTGTTATTCAGTTACGTAAGTAAAGTGCCGCAGCCTTCTAATTTAGGGCTCCAGTGTGCTCCGGCAAGAATTATGATTCATTACAAAAACTAAGAAGCATCAAGGCCAGGATCCGGTGATCTCCGGCCCAATTTAAGCTCTTATCATCACAAAAAATTAAATATACTTAAAGTATAGCTGATTAAAATTAAGTTAATACTATAAAAAGGGGGCAACAGAATGAGGGCGGTAGGGTATGAGTGGGTGGAAACAAAAAGTGAGGGGAATTTTGGTGAGATAGAACGTTCTCTTTGACCGCGGCTCTCTGCTGATTTAATTATAGCCATTAAGCAGATGTGTGTAAGGGGTAAAATGAGTCCTGAATCTGACTCCTAAGGATGAATGTTAAGTTGCTGTTTACGCTTTTCCCCCTATTAGTGGATACTGTGGGAAGACGATGTATAGGACGTGCTTGAGCAGTTTATCTCAGTATTTCACTCTTACTTTACTCGCTGTCACTTAACACACATTTAAGAACACAAATTTTCCTTCCTGCGAGGATAACTAACTGTAAGCATTGATAACAATACAGTAGCTACAATGGCATGGCGAGAAATTTACGCATTCCTAAACAAACTCCCCCAAATTTATTGCCCTTCTTAAAGGGAAAGGTTTCCGCATGTGAGTGAGGGGTCTTTACTTGAACGTCTCATGTTCTCATGAGTTCGTATTTCTAGGGAAATAGAGTATGCAAAGTCTGATTATTGTTAAAGTAAAAGGTTAGGAATTCTAAATTTTCCCTTTAAATTGTGGTTCTGTTTATAAAAAGAAGTTCCGGAGCTCATCTTATTTAGGGCTCCGGTGCGCTCCGGCTAAAATTGGAATTTATCTTACAAATTGAGAAGTACCGGAGCCGGTCTCCCATGGACTCTGGTGCAATTTAAGCACTGACCACTAGTCCAAATTTTTAGTTTGAATTTGTCTGTTCTTGTTTAACATTACATCACCACAAACTGTAATTGATTTTGTTAGCATTAGAACATGCCTTTATGTTCTATGTTCTTTTTAAATAAAAGACTTATTTAAACCTTTGTCTGACATTGTAGTTACTTTCAGACATAGTGATAATTTGCTGCACGACTGTCGGGAGGTTTTGGACTATTTAACTTTTACCAGATCAAGTAAATCTCCATAGTTACATTGTGGGGAGGTTGACAAGTTAGGAGATAAAGCTCACAGAAACTAGTGAGAACATTGTTTTGCATAGTGAGACAAATTTCTAATTGTTAGGAAAATTGCTTGAAAAGAAGGAAATTGACATAAATTAGCCAAAATGTCTGGGAAGGCTTCAAATTAAAAAGACACATAAATATTTTGTTGAGTGTTGAAAACATAAATGTTTTGTAGCTTTTAATGTGTAATTATCCTAATATCATTTAAGAATCAATGTCATAAATTACATGTATTTTAAACTGTGAAATTTTATTATATTGTGATTTTAATAGAACTTTTTAAAAAAATATTGTTAAACCATAAGTAAAATTTAATAGTAGCCATGTAAATCCATAATGACTAAAGTTATCTAACTACCTAATTTAATTATTTATAACTAAGTATTAACCGACCCTTAAAAATTATCTCTGCATATTAAAGCTAGTTATTGCCTTTCATTAATCCTTACCGTGGTCACAGAATAAAACAGAAAAATGTAAAACTTCATGTAAAACTTATTCTTGGCATCTAGTGAGACTTAAAATAATAATTAAAATAATTATCACCTGTGGTGCTTTAGCAGCTTATTGGAACCTTAAAGTATATTAACTGGGTTACAATCGCTGGAACTCTACATAAAGCTACGACACTAATTGTGTCAGACAGAGCCCAACTAACTTTCAAAACTTGGTAACTGTGCCTGCATCAGGCCAGTCCTGGATCTAGCGGGGGGCAAGCCGGGGTTCTTGCCCCAGGCAGCAACTTCTCAGGGCGGCAAATTCAAATATAACGCTGGATCGTTTTGGTATGTTGTTCGCTAAAACAGTTCTCTAATTTTAGTACAATGTTAATAGTTTTAAGGCCAAGTTTAAAAACCTCTTTTAAGAAGATTTGTAATTAAATACTAAGAACCCTTTTAAAGAAACATGAGTTAAAATAAAGTACAGTCGATAACAACTATAAATACAAGATCAGAAAGAGGCCTATAGGGGGACTCCAGGTGTCACTGATAGAATCAGACTGACCCTATCAGTAACATCTGGAGTCCCTGTATCATTTGCTGTTTAGGCTGGGTATATTCAAATAATAAATAGAACGATAGATAGAAGAACTCAACTGGTTCCCATAGCAAAGTCTGCTGGGAAATGGAGAAGCATTGTAACTATTTTTTAAGAGTTAATCCAAAATATTAACTTTGGGCCATCCTGGACAAATGAAATAATTCAAATTAATATTCATCGAGTATATACAAAACACAGATATTATGTCTTCAAGCTGAAGCAAGGCATTTAGATTTTTTTGCAGCTAGTTGGCAACTTAGGCTCACCTTTGGTTTGACTCAGAACGGTGGAGCGCATGTTGGATTTTAAAGCTAGATTTATTATTTCTGTTTTTTTCTTTTCCAAGGTCTCTTCTGCACTTTTTTTTTTAAAGATATGCTTTTAATAGCTGCACTATATTTAGCAACACACGACCATTTATTTAGGACTGTTCAGTGTAATTATGTCAATTCTTAGTTATTCTTATTAAGGAAATTCATAGTGAATTTCATTTAGATTAAAAGGAACCATCTGTGCATCGTGAGGGATTCTAGAGGAAATTAATATTTTTTGCAATCTGCACGACCAAACATGACTACATATATCATCCCTAAACAATCTACTTGTCAGCATTTCAAAGAATAAACTTCTTTGTCGACATCAAACGAATAACTGGAGGACATGAAACCATGATATAAAGATCTCTTCATTTAGATGAAAGTGGGCAGCAGAAAGACGAAAAACTAAAAATTTTTGATTTGTTAGACGCATGCAATTGGCTGGTCATAAAAAAAAAATGAACGGTCACCAACAATCTTTCGTAAGCAGTCAATCGGTATTATTAGCCGCTAAACATCCGGGAAAATGGAAACCTCAATCCCATTGAACGTCATGGCAGACATTTGACATGTTATACAGAACATTAATAAATAATAAAAAGCTTAGATCTTGGTTTACGTATTCTAAAACCAAGAACAAGAATACAATTTGTTGTACACCCTGCAAGATTTATCAGAAACATGGTGCTGCCGTTACACCATACAACAAGATTCATTAATTGGAAAAATGTTTTAGCAAGTTTAACTGAGCGCGAAGCGTTTGGAATCCACAGAGGTGCATGATTAAGTGGAAAATTCGAGTACAACACATGAAATCGTGCCAAGGCATCAATCACGACACTGAGCGACTCATTCATACAGAGAAAGAAAAATGGAGAAAAATTCTATTTAGTCATGGATGCGGTACTATATCTTTCAACATTCTGTCGTTGTTTTCTTGGGTCTGATGAAATCCCAAGTAGCCTGTTCACAAAGTGTCCTCGACGTAGCGAAGGAAATTTTCTGAAGTTAATCTCTCCGCTTGCCAAACATAACTCAACTCTTAATTACAAGCACCTAACAAGTCAAAGCACCTAACAAAGGGAAAGGAATCATATTTACCCCATATGTGTCTCATACAGAAAAAAATTGCGCCAGGTGACTCAATACGTAAAAACGTAGGGTGATTGTGTGAGATAAAAGAAAATTTAATTGATTTTATAGAAGTTGGTGGAAAGATAGGAGAATGTATTTCTAAACGCATTGTAGAAAATTAGTGTCTTAATTGACACTTGATGGTTTGATATTGGACAATATCGGTGTCAGTCTTATGACAATGGTTCTGATATGGCTGGCATTTCTAAAACAGTACAAGCTAGAATTACAGAAATGAATAAGCTGGATGAATTTGTGCCATGTTTGGCTCACTTCTCGTATTTTGTCAGTATGCATTCTGCTTCTTTGTGCCCAGAAGCAGTTAATCTGTTTGGAATTACTCAGAAAATACTTCGCTTTTTTGTTGGATGCACTACTCGACAGTATATTAATAAAAAATGTACAAAATACAACTTAAAAGGAAGCAGCCAGATGAGATGGTCAGAAAAATATGTGGCTGTGAAAATCCTTCTAATGAATTTACCGGAAATATTCAAATATTAAAAAAAAATTAAAGATATTTCTCTTGATGCAGAATCAAAGCATGAGGTAGGACACCTGTTACATACTGTGAAAAATTTGAATTTACTCAACCTGAATATTTGAGCAAATATTTTTCCAGAATTCAATCGAGTAAATATAGAAATTCAAAAGGAATTCCTCTTCCGCGTTCTGTGTAGTTAACGAAAGAACTGACCAAAACTGAGGGATTATAAAAGACTAGAGAAAAATCCTATGGAATATTGGATACAAGAGTCTAAAACAGTAGCCGAAAAAATTGCAGTTGAGTCTATTCTGACAAATAAAGAATTCAAAAGCACAAAAAGCAATCTGATGAACTGTTTAAGGACGAATCTTGAACACTTCAACCTATTCAGATCAAAGTTTCAGAAAAAATATATATATATATATATTAAAAAATATCTACAATCATCGGTGAGCAAGAGCGTTTATTAAGTCTCGCGATTCTGACAGCCGAAAATCGAACCGCAGATCAAATTATGACAATTCCATGCACTTATTTGCTGAACAAAAGGCTTACAGTGTAAAATTTTAATTTTCGTTACTAATTCTGTGATATTTTAATAGCGTTAAGGCAGGTAAGAACTTAAAATTACTTATGACATAGGAAGTATGAAAAACAAGACAGGAAGCAGGAATACTCTCAGTAATAGCCCATATTCTGTATAATCGTTTCAGAATACTTCCTTTCGGCAATAGCCCATATTTTGTATGCAATGGTTCCATTAGTGGCTGAGCAATAAAAGCCGCTGAGCACTAGTAGTTCGGTCCAAGGGTCAAGTATAGGTGAATGGGCTGGCTGTATGAGTATTTCCGTGATTTTCCCTGTGTGTAACAAGCCAGTTTTTCTTACAAATTTTTTTCCATGGGATATTCCTCCTTTTCCAGAGCCTAATGGCGAAACACATAATAAATAATCAGACAAATGTCCTCAGCACTGGCCAAGTGATTAAGATCGCTGTATACTGGTAGTTTGACCTTGCCTGGGTTCAAACCCAGGCGAACGGGCTGGCTACATGGTTTGTTTTCGTGGATTTCCTCATGTGTAACGTGAATACGAGCCAGTTTCCTTTAAAACGTTCCTCCACGAAAGCACCTTTCCTCTAAGCAGATACCAGTCAGTCTCCTTAAATTTTTTTTCCACAAGGCATTCCTCCCTTCCCATGCAGTGCCTAATGGCGAAACACATATTAAATAATCAAACAAATGTCCTGAGCAGTGGCCAGGTGATTAAGACCACGGAATACTGGTAGTTTGACCTTGCCTGGTTTCAAACCCAAAAGAACAGGCTGGCTGCATGGTTTCTCTTCATGGATTTCCTCATGTGTAATGTGAATACGAGCCAGTTTCCTTTAAAAAGTTCCTCCACGGAAGCACCTCTCCTCTAAGCAGGTAGCCCTTCTGTCTTTGCCATATTCATATAATCTAACCCAACCTAATTTAACCAGTAATGCAATAATACGGAATAGTGAAAAGCTTAGGGGTTGCCCATTGTCCCTAGAATGGAAAACGAATGGTGGCGAGGACTGGAGGGTTAGAGGCATTCAGGATTAGAGTTAGGATTAGGCATGAATCCAAAACTAAGCTCACCAGAAAGGCGATTCTCCTAGAGAGGGGATGAATTTCTAATTATGTAACTTCGTTACATTTTTTTCCTTTATAGCAAAAAAAGGGGGGCACGTTAAGAATTTAGTATAAAACGGAGCTTGGATTTTTACCTCAAACCGTAACTATTTCTGTATTTATTAAAGAAATTAAAACTTTTTAGAGAAACTTAATGATGATAGGTTAGGGCGGCAGTTTTAGCTTATGCCCCACATCAGAAAAATCAAAGATCCGGCACTGCATCAGGCCTTTCAGGTTTGTTCTAATCATCAGGTCTGTCTCTAAGTAAGCAGCAGTGGTGACAACATGCTGTCTTTTGTAATGAGTCATGCTGATTATGATCTTGCTTCTCATTTTAATCTGTGTCGCTTAACATAAAATCTACCAGCTATTTACTAAACCTCTGGACTGAGCAAATATGGGGCAAAATGAAACATTTAAATATATATATATATATGTCCAGCTATTGCAAGTGTAAAATATTTAATGCTACTTGATTCATTTTATAAAGTTTATTTTATTCTCAAACTTATTAATAATTTTGTTAATTAATTCATGTTTAATAAAAATTCATCCTACTTACGGATCTTTTTAGGATGGTACTACTAAAGTGAAATTCAGGCATAGACAATATTTTTAATTGAATTTATTCAGTTCCCATTTGCTCATAGGTCCTTAATTTTTTTCGTTAATGCTCCTTAAAAGAACTTTATTTCCGTGTGCAGAAATATGTATGAACCCTGGTAATATAATTGCTTATATTTTCTCCATTTGTGTGTATCTCTGTTTTCTGCGGTAAATACTTTGAAATTGTATATATATAAACATTTTAATACCTGTCTTTAACACTAAATTTTTACTTTCCTTATTGGACTATTAAAAATGAATTTTTCCTAATTTAAATAAAAAATGTCATGGGGGCAATTGCTGTTTCCATGCTTTTATCAAGTTATTCACTATTTAGAGTAATATTATGCTTGACTAGAAGCTTTTCAAGATTTTACCTTGCTGTACTTGTATTTGAAATATGTTGGTGAAATGAGCATGAAATAAACATTAAGCATTTAATAATTTTTTAATATAGTGTAATTATTATTTTTGTGGAAAATTTAATTATAATATTTCTTTCTTTTTCTTTTTTTTTTTTTAAATAATCTGAAATTTTGTTTTTCAGTGCATAATTGGACCATAGATGAAACTGTAGAATGGTTAATAACACAAGTAGATCTACCACAGTATGAGCACAACTTTCGTAATAATGGTGTCACTGGAGCTTCTCTCCCACTGTAAGTTCTTTTATCTTCCATCATTCGTGGAAAGAATAATGCTAAATTTATTCCTAAATCTTTGAAAGTTTACTTTGCACTTCTGATGTTTAATCCAAATATAGTCATGGGGAGGAAGAAAAATGTTTGATATGTAATCTTATGTAGTTTTGAAAATTTTTCTTATTCATTGTCTTCATCCATTCCTTATGATATTTTGAATTATCTGTTATGGTAATGTACTTTTAAAAAGCTCACAAGAGATACATGTGGGAGCAATTTTAAATCTTTAGAATTAATATACATAATTCACTTTTTCACATTGTTTAAATATGTTATATCTATATTTAAGTTGAAAAACATTGAACATGCTAGAGACATCAGATTGAAAGAGATTCCTACAATTGTCTGACAACTTTAAATATCTCAAAACTTAAAACAGGCAAATCGACAACCTTCTATTCGGCATAGATTTTGTACAGGTTGTCGATTTGCCTGTTTTATTTTCCACGTTGATGTGTTTCTCTTGCGTCTTGATACCCGAATACAAGGTTGTTGATTTGCCTGTTTTATTTTCCCTTGTCAGTGTGTTTCTCTTGTGTCTTGATCTCAAAATATTTGGAATATTGCTGCATAATCCATTGTAATGGACACCTTTTCTTGTACTGCAGTACTTGCCTATATAATCAGATCTGACTCTAGCATTTTTGGTGCCTTTCAGCACTCCTAGTGATCACTTTATTTGCCACGCCATAGCAATTAAATATATTAATAATTCAAAGCAAAATATACCATTATTTAGTTGTTGCTTGTGAGAATAACTTAGTGCCATTCTAATCAATTGCCTATATTGTTTACATCTGAAACCAGCGTTTTATATGACGATCATAACTAGTAGAGTCTGCTTTTTCATTTGTAGTTTTTTCACTCTCAGCAGTTTGAACAAATTATAGATTCAAAGCAAGGAGAAGACTCCACGGCCCCCTTCTCACACGCTATGTTATGAAATGTCCGAAGACATTGTGGTCATTAGCAGTTGTTTTCTGAATTTTTAAGGCATATTTAGGAGAAGCATACATTAATAGAGTTTTATTCTAAAGCTATATGAAACTAAGGCTGCTTTCTAGCCTACCTTTTGACTTATTATTCTGCTAAGTTTAAGCAGAGGTTTCAATGTAGTATGATCAACACTGTCCACATCATGAAGATTACTTCAACAATTTACCCAAAAGAGATTTTTACTTTTATTAGCTTCAGATAGCAGCAGCTTTCAGACATATTGTAGGATTAAATGAAAAATAAATGAATATTGGTTTCAAATTATGCAGCAAAATCCATAATTTAAGCAAATTATCATGAGAATAGGAGACTCTTCTCATCATCACTTTTCTGTTGTCTGAATAAATTTATTTGAAACTGTTGTTTTAACATAAAACAATTTTTCAGTTTCAGCCAACTACTCTGTATTAAATTTCATCCCTTATTTCTCCTTGGGAGTACAGCAGTTTACTTGGAAAGCACTTTCAATTCTTAACTCTGAATTATCAAAACTTAAGTTTCTTAGGTTAAAATTGAGGTTAAAACAATTTTTTACAATGCCTTTTTCCTTCTTATGTAGTTTTAGGTTGTCAGAATGAAATAAAAAAGAATAATCATTTGTAGTATTTTACCATGATATTTTCTGTAATGATGTTTTAGAATTGGAATTTTTCTTATTGCTTTCTTGTCTCCCATGATGTTTTGGTGGTGATGATGAGCCCCTTATGCTGTTTTTTTTCTGCGATATTTCGCCTGTAACTATATAGTTGTTTTTCAGGTTTATAAAAATGCTTTTTTTTTTTTTTTTTTTTGTTTTTGACAGGTTTATTTTTAATTACATAGTTTAAGTGCTGATTATTATTAATTTGTTCATTTTTGATGCTCAAATATTTTGCTTCTGTAGTCTGTAGAAAGTTCAGTTTATGTAATTTTTTTTTAGATAATGAATTTTTTTTATATCACTTCTAGTGCAGTGTAGTTCAAAAACCATGTTGCATGAAATGGTGTATGCAAAATGTACTTATTTAACTAGTAGCATTAAGACAGAAGAATGCATAACATTCTTTTTCAGTGTCACATTTACATTCTGAATGATTAAAAAAAATTTCTTTTTCAATAGTTTAGCTCAAAATGCAAATAATTACATCTCGCACAATCTTGGAATTAAAGATTCTATACATAAGCAAAAAATAGCTCTTAAAGCAATGGATGTTGTTCTCTTTGGAGTCCCAAAGTGTAAGTAAATTTTGAAATTATGTTTATTAACTTTTTTAATATTGCTAATAAGATGTAATTTTTTAAAAAATTTTCTTTAGAAAAATGTGCTCTGCGTATCCATACATAATGCTGTCATCTCATGCTAAAACAATCCTTGATGTAATGACCCTTCCTGATGTAACTTATATTAAAATCCATTCAATCTTTCATTATCCCAAAATAATTTTTTTCTCAATACCACATTAACCAACCAAAATTGCACTAGAATTTTCCATCTAAATGCATGAATAAGGTAAAATGCGAGTATATTGTGAAATGAATCTGCTGCTCCTGAAGGCGGATTTAAAATGTAAGCAAAAAATATTAAATTTAAATATAATTTTTCTAGCACATGTCCACCTACTTAAAAGGGGGGATAATTCTATATCTCCTGTTCTACTCGGCTGATTCATGAAATTCAACCTGCATTTTCTATGTCCTGAAAGCAAGATTTAGGATATATATTAAATGTATATATAGCATTCTTCCTAACATACACATTTTGACACAAACCCAAATTTGTTCTAAAATGACTTGCCCGTGTTTACGTGTTCAAGGTAAAAAATCTGGAGGTTCAAATTTTTCCTGAGGTTTTCACTGAGTGAGCATTAAATATTTCAGTGAATGGTCATATACAAGCAGAAAAGACATACAAAATAACACTGCAAAGGATGACTTTATCACTGGATGGCTGTATAAATTTAAATGACTTCATAGAATGTTATATCATATGATAAATGGGGATAACAAAGGTGTCTCAATCGAATTTCTTGAAGATTCATGAATTTATCCAAAGAAATATATGGTTATCGGCTAAAAGTGTTTTTGGTGTTGATGAAACTAGTCTTTTTCTCTCATCTCCTGCCCTCAAAATGCTTGGCCTCTAAAAATATTCAGCATCACGGACAAAATCGCTTCACTGTTTTACATGAACAAATTACTGATGAAATGGAGGGTGGACACCTCTACTCAGAATGGCACAAAAAACAAGTTGTTTAAAAAGTGAGTATAGTGAATAAAAAAGGGAGAATGCTAATATTTATATCTGCAGAATACCTCAAGAAATTCATTAAGGCATTAAGCTTTTTTTGAAGCAATAAACCATAAAGAAGAAAGCTTCAAGGCATTAAAAAGCTAAACAAATTTTTATTTATTTATTTTTATTCTATTTATTAATTTGCATAAAATTACTCTTGTTTATGTTATACTATTTGACTCTAGCAATTTAAAAAATGAAAAATGTGAACTAATTTGAAAACACGGCTAATATTTTAACAAACTAAGCACATGATGATAAAATTGTGTAAAACAATGCCATACGGATAAAACCATGGAAAATTATTTGTATGCATATCATTCTAAATTAAAATGTAGGCTATGCATCTTCTCTATACGTATACGTAGGTTGTTTTTTTTTTCAACCTCCGATTGCACAGTATGATGGCCAGGTATGCGGCAGGTGGTTGGTGTGCGTCCTCTCCACACGCTCTGTCACTGGCATATTCAACACGCCATTGTCTGTTGAATTGCAGTCGCGTAAACATGTCTGTCGCTATTTATTCTCCCGCCAAGTGTGAATTGTGAGCTGTTATTCGTTTCTTGCAGGTATAAGGAAACAGTGCAGCGGAAATTCATTGAAGCATGAGTCGAGTGTATGGAAACAGCTTTATGAGTGATGGCGTTGTTCGTGAATGGTGTCGAAAGTTTAAAAATGACCGAACTGATGTGCATGATGAAGGACGCAAGTCTGTCACTACAGACGACATTGTTCAACGAGTTGACCAAGCGGTTAAGCAAAATCGAAGGTTCACCATAAGTGAATCATCAATGAAATTTCCGGAAGTTTCAAGATCTTCCCTGTACTCTATCGTTACTGAACAGTTGTGCTACAGAAAAGTTTGCGCTCGCTGGGTCCCACAGATGTTGACTGACGACCACAAAACTCGCCGAATGGTTGCAGCGTTTGAGTTTCTTGACCATTACAATACTGACGGAGAAGAGTTTTTGAAATCCATTGTGACAGGTTATGAGACGTAAGTTCAATATGACGCACCCGAAATGAAACGACAATCGCAACTGTGAATGCACACAAATTCTCCAAAGAGACCCAAAAAATTCAAACGAACCTTTAACAACCGTAAGGTTATGGCAACTGTTTTTTGGGACCAAAAAGCTGTGTTGCTTGGGGAGTTTATGCAGCCAAAACAACAATTAATGCAGATTCATATTGTGAAACTTTGCGATGCTTACGGAGAGCTATTCAAAACAAATGAAGAGGCATGCTGACTTCTGGAATTGTTCTGATCCACAACATGTCCGTCCTCACAGCGCTCATGTAACCCTACGGCTCCTTCAGCAATTTCAATGGGACATTTTCGAACATCCATCATATAGTCCCGACCTAATGCCCAGTGACTTTCATCTGTTCCCTGAACTGAAGCAATGGCTTGGCGGGAAGAGCTTCCAAAATGACGTGGAGCTGAAAGAAACCGTCACAACTCACTTCCAATCATTGGCCATTATGAAGAGGGTATTGCAAAGCTTGTTCACAGATATGACAAATGCGTCAATTGTCTAGGTGATTATGTAGAGAAGTAACCTGTATTGTACATTACTTTTGGTAATAAAATCTTTTTTCTATATTCACCCGTTTTTTCTTTATAGCCCATCGGAGGTTGAAAAAAAAAATAGCCCTCGTATTTTCTGAATGATGTAAACATGCTTTACTGTATTTTCTCTTTTAATGCAGAATGCAGTTTTCAAAGGCATCATAATGAATACTGGATCACAGAGTATATTTTAAAAAAAAATGCTATACAAATGCAAAAATATCAAATTAAAAATATATATATATATATGAATAAACATGCTTAAAGCATTAAATGAATAGAAATTTTTAAAATAACTATTTGAAGAACTATAACAACTACATAACTCAAATAATTAAGATAAAATTCTTTTAAAAAATCTAAATGTAACAGCTATGATTAAAAGATGTACTATGAGTTAAAAATACTCCTCAAAAAGAAGAAGCGAGACATGTTTCCTGCATGTTCAGAAAAGCAAAAAGGTTAACATAAAATGAAAAGTTCATCAAGTGAATTACTTTTGTCAAAAAGTGAAAAAAGTGCATCAAATTATATTTTGGAATTACTGTGTGTTTCTCACCAAATTTTATAAAATTTGTTTTTTAGGCATAATCAAAATATGGAGAAAACATTGGCATGTCAATTCAGAAAATACCGATTTTGTGTAAAATTTGGCATTTTAGAACAATGCTATATATAAATCATAGATATATCCTAAATCGCTGTCTTGAGACATGAAAGACAAGTTGAATTCCATTAATCATCTGAGTGGAACAGTAGATATAGAATTGCCCACCCTCTCCCTGTCCAGTTTAAATAATTACAGAAGCAAACTAACAGTTATTCAGTATGGTTGATCATGTAGAAGAACTGTATTGTGATATTTCACATCACCGCAAATGGCATATAGTGTTGCAGTGGTGACAATTCATGTGCATCATTTTGATCCACTTAATAGATGCGAAAGAGAATTTTGCTAATGTAACTGTGTAGGCAATCTGTGTTGTATATGTGATTTCTATATCCATTGGGGTAATTTATAAGTTTATAATGGTTGTTGAATTTTTCTTTAACCAGTCACTTACAGAAAATTTCTAAAATATAACTTATGCCATTTTTCATTCTTCTTAAATCAACTAAACTGTAATGTCATTTTATTTAAATGTGCATAATTTTTTCTTTTCTGTCTTTCTTTCAAGTTTGCTGTTTGATATAGGTATATGTAGCTACAGAGCCATTTTTTTTGTAGAAATTGAGAATTGTAGAAATGTTGCCTTTCACAGAAGAATTTTTTTTTAAAAAACATTTTTTTTTTCTTCCAATTTCTACAATAAAATGAATATTGTTTGAATTTGTTTTTTATTTACAACAAAATTATTTTATTAATATTTGTAGATCGTAACTACTTTAAAGATGTGATACTTGTTTTGTCATTGGTTATTGCTGTGGGAGGCTGCTGGTTTGCTTACGTACAACATAAACATTCACAGACGCACATGCAAAAAATGATGCAAGACATGGAAGCTTTGCAAAAGGCTGAGGATTCACTCCGTGATTTGCAAAAAGAGTATGTTAACTGTTATTGAATGGAATACTTTATTTTAATAATGGAAAATGTACATCTTTTTATTTGTGTAAATAATTTATTTTAGGGGAAAAAATTCATTCATTAATTTGCATAATATGTTTAAAACCAACTATCAATATCAATTTTTCTGTCCTCAAATCAGTGGCAGTAATGGTGTAGTAAGTAAAAGTACCTTGGTTACACTTATCAAGAACACAGTCACAGTGTAAATAAAAATTGCTTTTTGCAAACTGATTTAAATATGTATTGATAATTTTACTTTCCTGGTCATACTAGATGTAAATAATACAAATATGTAGTTATTTTGAAATTTATGTTTTAAGTGGAGTAGTGTATCAAAGTTTAAACTATATTTTCATTTCTGTTGAGTACTTTTCAAACTTTCTTTCAAGCTTCTATATCCTGCTTCTAGTTGTTTCAACAGAAACACTTATGAAAATTTGAAAATCTTTCTAAGAAAGATTCACTATAAAAAAATATAGTTGTTATCTATGGTGATTTAAAAACAGTTGATCTTTCTAAATTTCACTGTGCTATTCAAAATACTATCATTTTTTTTCACAAAATGTGGCAACAGGAAAATAACTGCACCATAAAACATTCATGCAGCCCATTTTTCAAGCTTATAACCTGTCTTACATTATCAGTCTTCAGCAGATTACCCACTTAGCCACAAACTAAAAAGAGATCAGGTTTGCATTTTCACTGATTTAGTTTCTGACAGCACTCTGGCCTTTAAATGTGTTAAATGAGTAGTGGCCATCTGTGATTATCTATATTTCTGTACATACATGCATAAACACAAACACACATATAGTTAAGAATAAATAAAAATAACATATATATACCAGATGGTTATAATTAAACATCCTCTATAGATGGCATCCTCTAGAGCAAAGAGCTGAATGGAATGCAACGAAATTTTGTATATGGGCTATACACGAGATGCACTCCTGGAATTTCGAAAAATAAATTTTAGTTCCAAAATATCCACCAGAGGGCGCCTTTTTGGGAAAAACATGAAATTTAACACAATAAACGACCAAAACGGAATACAGAAATAATATTAACAATCCAGAACAAAAATTATGAATAATAAAATGCTAAACCTGGAAAAGCTATCCATTGTAGAAGAAAAATGTCGAGATTTGCATGCTTGGGAAGAAAAGGAAGCCGATGTTTCCTTCTGTACTAATAACCGTCTCTTTAGTTGAATGTGCGTTATTGGTGAGGCTGTTTTGTGAAAACAAGGGGAATGCTTCTGCTGCAGTTTGTGAATTTTGTCTTAGAAAGAACCTACGGTATGGACCAATGTCTACTAAAGGTATCCGGGCCATGATTAAGAGATTTGAAGAGACAGTGAAATTACGATTTTAACCTGGAAGAGGCTGTAAATGTGTCACACCGGTACTTGTTGATGCCATCAAGACAGCTGTTGGCACACAGTCGCAGACATCAGAGTTTGGGGGGGGGTATCGCACTTGCAATTTCTTGACAGACAGGCTATTCTTACAGCACCATCCGAAAAGTATTCAGAAACATAATGCACTACTTCTCATACAAGAGCCGCCATACCAGGAACTGCTTGATAGGGACAAGCCACAATGTCTCTCATTTGCAGTCAGTTTTCTCAACAGAATGACTGTTGATCTGTCATGGCCTTGGAATATTCTGTGGAGCGATGAAGCTCATTTCTACCTCAATGACACTCAACACACAGAATTGCCACATTTGGGCTATGGAACATCCGCGGATTCACACTGAAATTTCCCTACAGTCTCTAAATGTGATTGTCTGGGGTGGATTCATGGCAACATTTATCCTTGGGCCATACTTTGAGGAAATCAGTGAACTTGGGCCTGTCACATGTTCCATTATGGACCGTTGGTACCATGACATGCTGCAGACGATTGCTGTGCTGCAACTACAGTAAAGCAGGGTTCTTACTTTGACCATTTTCATGCAGGATGGTGCACTCCCACATATCCATGGGTCCGTGAAGGCACTATTTCTCCAACACTTCACAGAGGAATGTGTTATTAGTTGCTCTTTTCCTAATCTGTGGCCACCACATTCGCTGGATCTAACTCCGTGCAAGACGATAAATTACTTAAGGAATTCCATAGCACTTCATGTGCGAAGCCTCACAACTTATCAGTGATCTGCTAATGAACACACTGTCCATCAACTTTACAGATGAATGAGGGTGGTCACACGAAGCACCTTTCCCTACATCGTCCTGGGCATGATTAACAACTGCTCCTCTTGTGCAATTTTGTCCTAATCTGTTCTGCAAACTGAACTGTTTTTGTATTTCCCTTACCTTCACTTAATGTGGTTCGCTGGTCAGAAACTAGTCAAAAAATTTTAATACTGTTTCTGTATTCCATTCTGGCCATTTATTGTGTTAAAGTTCCTGTTTTTCTTGAAAAGTTGCTCTCTGGTGAACATTTTGGAACTTTTTTTTTTTTTTTAAATTTTGTGAGCGCATCTCGTTTATAGCCCATATACAAAATTTCATTGCATTCCATTCACCCGTTTGGCCTGTAGGATGCTGTTTATAGGGTAAGTTTAATCATAACCACTCGCCATATAGGAGATTAATACATAAGTTTTGTTTATTGTTCTATTTTGTATTATTTTCAGTTTTGTATACGTATTTGAAGTTTAATTTTACTAGTACTATTTTTGGGATACGACTTTCAGTGAGAAAGAATTAAGGCCTTCATAGGGAAAAAATTATAATCTATCAATTAAGTTCTGACTTATCCTTTTCATTTTATTAATTATATATAATTTAACAAATAATAATTTAAATGATATATTGTGATTTTAATAATTTAATAATTAAATTTAATTTTACAAATGGGTCCTAATGAACTGATCACTTTTGACATGCAAATGTTGATTTCTTTTTATGCATATTTATGGTTGCAATTATGTGTTTTTAATAAAACTGGAAGTAGATTTTGAGCTAAGAAAGTTTTGGATAGATTGTTTGTTTTTGTTTATTCATAAATTGTGCTTTGTGTAGTTATAATTAAGTTGTTCCTGTGTATTAAAATGAAAACAGAACAATTTAATCACAGCAACTGTATATTTGAAGGAAATAAAAATTTTGTGAAAATATTTGTTATAAGTTCAAAATTTCTTTGATTAGTTTTCTATTGAAATGGAACACTGCAATTGATAATTTCATGGTTTTCCCCCTGCTATATTTAGGTGCTTTGAATGTAAAATTGTGAATTTTCTGAAAGGCAAGTGTCATATGCTCATTATTAAATTTTCCCATCAGTGTGGGCTGTAAGGTCAATGTACTTTATTTTGATTATTATTTTTATGAATATTCTAAGTTTATTAATCAAAAGCATTCTTGCAGGTTGAACAAAGCTAGGCAGGAGCAAGAAATTGTCAGCATCGAGAAGCAAGATCTTGAACGCAGATTGCAAGATGAAATAACAACAGCAAAAGTAACAATCATTTATTTTTTTTTCTACTTTATGTGAGGAATGTTAGATAATTTCTACTCCCATCTGTTGATTACTGTGATGAGCAGATTTAATAAAAAATTTTGAACAATGTTAACTTCAGACATGCAGTTTTATACATCAGTATATTTGCAACATATCAGTATTCGTACAGGAACTGCTTTTCGCAAGGCATTTTATACTTAATAATGGGGAGTAATGCTCATGAAAAGCTTTTAAAATTGGTTCTTGGCAATGTAAATTAACGGAATGGGCTAAGCTATTGCTATAAGTCAAAGATAATCATGTGCAATTAATTTTTAAAAATTTCGGACAATTCTATCTCTTACTGCAGTTGGCTGGTCTACAAACTTTAAATTGCATTTTCCATCTTTTGAGAGCACGACTAAAGATATGTAGTAGATTTCTATATAGCATTGTCCTAAGATACATATTTTGACACGAAATTGAACTTTTTCTGAAAGGATATACCAGTTTGTTCCCATAGTCTGATTCTTCACTCCAAATTAGGCCCCAATACCAAATTTTTTAAAACTTATGCTAGTCATTTTGGAAATATTTGCAATAATAATTTAGCATTAAAAGTAATTTTATTTGGTAAATTTGTAATTAATGTTAGCCCTTATTTATTTATTTTTTAATATTTTTTCATTTATATTCAGATTATCTAAAAAATAAAATTATTGTTGTTTGTTATTAATCATTAAAAATGCCCATGTAAGGAACCATTATCTTAAATAGAATCGAAAAGTTACAAGTTAAAGGTAAATAGTTAGATGCTGTTTACTATATAAGGTTACCTTTGTGGTATCAACTAGGAAAAAAACTATTGTTTAGCATTTTCACCATTTTAGGTTTTAATTTACCCTTGCTGTAACTATCTGTTTGATCACACATCTCATCATAAATAACAATGAATGTGAATCTTTTCCTTTTTCCATTGTCCAACAGATTTTTAAAAGTGCTACATTTTTTTCTAAAGTTACATTACTTTTTTCTAACAGATTATGTAAAAAACAAAATTATTGTTGTTTATTATTAATCATTAAAAATGTCTATGTAAGGAACCATTATCTGAAAAATATGTAAAGTATGTTAATTCAGTGTTTATTTTATGGCTATAGCCATTACCGTGATGTTAGTATTGAAATTGTTGCATCACTTCCCTTCATCCAGTTTCAATGGTAGAGTTAAATTCTGCTTGTTCTTCTAGTTGTTTCTGATAAGAGTTCTTCTGATAAGAACACAGTCCCAAATTATAAATGGAAATACAAATTTAAAATTAAGTCTGATTAAAAATTTGTTTGTTGATGTACTCTTTGATTCAATTATCGTATGTCTTAATTTCATACAATGTACAAAGAAATTTCTCTAGTTGATATCGTAGGTTATAGAAGTAAAATTGAAGCAGTTTTACTTCTGTACCCTATGATATCAAACTGCTTCAGTTTTACTCCTTTATGGAGTATCCAATGGCTTCTACAAAAGAACTGCTGAAAGCTTTGGTGAAGCAAAGAGTGACAGCATTTCCACTAACTTATATTGTTATTTATTACTAAATTTGGAGTATAAATAGCCCATGAAATTATAATTCATTTTTTTCTTTTATATTCACTCTGTTTTTAAACACCTCATAATCAAAACCAAATGCAAAGAAACTTTTAAAAAAGCAGAATTCATAAATAGAAAGAGGTAAAAAAATCTAAATTTTACATATCATTTGTATCTGTCATTGAATTAGTTATCATAACATTCATGTTGCTATTCCTTTCTAAAATAGCCTAGCATTAATGCTAGTTTCAATTACTGAGATAAGATTAAATTCTCTTAGTGAAGGGACTTGTATCCTAATGTATTAATTTTTAAATGTTCTCTACTTTTCTCCAGAAATACAATGTGAATGTGGCTAATGATGGAACAGATTCTGGTGATGTGGTGAAACTCTTAGAGCTTGAGAAACAGCTTAAGGTTGCTCGCAATGATCTAAGAGAAGCTGAAAAGAAGTTAGAAGCTAGGCATTGGGTTGCACCACCTTCTTTGCAGCACTGGTTGCAGTTAACACATGAATTAGAGCTCCGTAGCTACAATGCTAAAAAAGCTGTAGCAGAGCAGCAGTTGCAAGCTGCAAAAGAAGGGGTAAATAGTATTCAATTTTTATTGGACAAATTTTATTGTTAAATAGTTTTTGGGGGGGTGGAGAAAGTGTATTTATATCATAAAAAAATAATTTTTAATTATAAATATTGTTAATATCTTTAATTCAAACATAAAATTCCTCTCATTTTTGCAATGAATTTTGTATTGTATAGTGACTAGGTTGTATTTCTATGTATGAGCTGAAAATTTTTTGCTTATGAAGTTTGGGAGTTGGCTTATGTACAAGCTCAGAATCATTTACAGATAATTCAGTCAGGGAGATAAATAACTGATGTAATCAAAAATATTATTTTGATTTTATTTAATCCTAATAATAATTTAATGTACAGTAATCAAATTTTCCAGTTATATATCTGACTCGGATTTTATAGTAATTCTCAGTAATTGCTTTCTGCTATAGAAAAATAGTGTTGGGTTTCTTCGATCGTGGATTTAGAGTGATTAAGGACAACAGTTAATGAAACATAAAAACGCAATTTATTAGCCAGTATTACTCAGGACAACTCCAAAAACATGTTGTCGAAAAACTATGACAAACACGCTGAAACAATCAGCAACACAGGCTATCAGGCTATAACGGGGAAGATAGCTTCATGGCAGAGCACTAGAGTACAGCTCCTGACTCAGTTCGGTCATTCTCGGAGCTCAATGTACTCTCAAGATACTCCACACTACAACTCACAGTGCACTCAACAGCTTCAACAATGTACACTAGATGATACACTAACAATAGACTTGATGCGCTAACTCGTGATACACTGACAAGATACCTTGACACTAGACTGCTACTCTGCATGCAGGTAGGGTTTCTATAGCTTTTGACCTGCCTTCGAAAACATTCTGGGCCAAACCGGTAAGAATTCGTTCTAGAATGTTCTGCATCCGTCTATATCATATCACCAATTTTGTCGCCAGATAGGCAATTTCATGCCAAATCTGGCAACCTTGCCTTCCTTTGCCATATTCTGGCAGCCCTAAACCCACCTTGCAGGGAGGCTATCTTAGGGCAGCTGGAGATTTCATAACAATAACATTGACATAAATTTGTCCTATTATGTGATGTTTTTTGAATGATCAAACAACTTTGGCAGGATGAAGATTCATATTCTTTTTCAGCCCATCTGCTAGATCTAACTTATATACATGACTAATTATTCAAATTTTTGGTGATATATAGTAGCTTTTGGCTTTTCTTAGTAAATTTTGTTTTCACTCAGATATACAACTGAATTTATAGAGTGTTATGTATCGCTTAATATTTCTTCCTGTTTTATTATTATTATTACTAATAACACTTCCAGTCCCTTATTTTTGTAATATTAATGGGATTTACATTCTTGAAATAGATCATAATACAAGTTGGGAAGCTACAAAGATAATTCTTTTCAGTTTTGTTTTAAGAAATATGTAAAATTATGTGCTTTTGGTTTGTAGTGTTATGTTTAATATGTTGGATTCAAATGCAAAAAAAAAAAAAAAAAAAAAAAAAAAAAAAAAAAAAAACCTCAATGCATCTTGAGAGAAACTTCTAATAATGATTTATCAAATGACTATAGTTATAATATGCCATTGTCATTATTTGGCAGTCAGTGTAAATAGAAATGGTTATCTTGTATTTTTCTGAAAAATGTATGGAAGAAGATTTTATCAACTCATAGTAATAACTAGATATCAAAATTAATTTTTAGATTATGTAAGCACATAAAGAGAAAGATGATTGTTACTTATGACTCTTAAAAAGTAAAACTGTATTTTATATCATCTGACTTGCTCAGAATATTTGTTTTCCTTCCAGTGTGAAAAGTTAAGCAAGAAACGAGCTACTTTTATGGGTGCTTTTAGAATTGCTCATGGAAGTTCTATTGATGATGTGGATGATCGTATTATGAAAGCTAAGTAAGTTTATCATATTTTTCCAAACTATTTTATTTGTAAACAAGAATTATTGATAACATAGGATATGTAATACAATGAATTTCACTTCACTGAAATTTTCATTTTGTCATCACATGTATAATAGCATCATGGAGGAATTTTAGTGCATATTATGAGTTATTGTTTGTCTGCTGCATTTGCAATTCAGTTAGAACCCTGGAATACATTTAACTTTATTTTACTTTCTCTCTCTGAAATTTTCAAACAACACTAGTGTACCAGTTTGATATTATTTCATTCCTTGCACTCATAAATATAAGAATTAAATAACATGTATTTGAAATTTAGCAAAATGTTATCAGAAACCTTTATGGTGAACACTTGTAGTTAATAAGGACATTGAAGATTTTTTGTTATACCTGGCTTCTGATCCTAGAAGACATGCTAGTTGTTATGATGTTAGCATAAATGCAAGCAAGCCTTCTATCAAATGATTCCTTCTTGCAAACATCCCTCCTCTTAGGCAGCTAGCTAATTCTTGTCTGCTTTATTAACCAATTAGAGGACCATTCAGATGAATAAAAAAAGTTTTTCTTTCATATTTTTGCATTGTTTTAAATGATTTTTGATTTTTATAATTTTGATTTCCATCTTTATGGAAAGTCAGTCAGATTAGCATCATCTTATTAAATGTTTTATAATGCAATAGATTGAATAATTGTTAGTGGTGAAATAGTATCCTTGAAGTTAGCTGATTTATTAAACTTTTTAGTAACATCATAAAATTATATATAGTATAAAGGCAATTAATCAAAAATGCATGAAAGTTTATTAAGTTATCTGTAGTCTGTCAAAAGTCATGACTTGCTTAGGTTCATATGAAATAAATTTCCTTCGTTTCAGTGCAGCCAATGAGCATGAGTGTTTAGACAGCCAAGGTGGCATCATGTTGTTTTGACAATGAACCAATCAGTTCACACTATTGATTCAAATCATACCGTGAAACTCAAAGAAAAACATCTGAAACTGTGCTTAGGTGATATAAGAAAATCATGAATGTGTAAAAGAAGAAATGTTACAAGCCAAGCAAAAGGATTGTTCAGTGCAGAGTACAGGAATTTGGTTTGAATGCTAGAATTTCACAACAAAAGCCACATGTTTCTACCTTTAAAACAAATAATGGAAATGTTAAAATAGATTAAAACTTTATTAAATAGACAGCAGAATAATGGGATGGTGTTATTTGTTGTAATTAGGCCAAAATATAAGTGTTTGGTACTGATCACATGAAGTGCATAAAGAGAAGAATCAGAGGTAGTTTGCATCCTGATTGCATAACACCTACTGTGAAACATCTAGTTAATGTTTTGATCTGAATTTGTATGATATTAAAAAATATAGGCAGAATCTGTGTGATAGATATCATTTTTATGACTGATTAAAAATATGTAAAAGAAACACTTGAGCCTAAGACTTATGAACATTTCTAAGATAATGAAGCACTTATATTTGAACAGGATTTAGCTTCATGCCATATTGCTACTGTGTACAAAAGATAGTTTCAAGATAATCGCATTCCACTGCTTGAATGATCTTGGAATACCCCCATCTGTGCCCCTGACTAAAAAAGCTATTTAGGCAGGAACAACTCATTAATACAAACAATGATTTTATCTTGATTTCACATTATAACATCTCTAGATCAAAAATACTTGGTTTGTTTTGTGGGAAGGTGTAAAGCCATGATTAAGGCTAAAAGTTATTCTATTGACATGGTAAGGATTTTTATATATTTCAATTTTTCTAATAATTATATATACAACAGTGGTCAAAATTGTAGCCACTCTTCTTATTTATAATTGCTTCTCTCATAAGTAACCCCTCATAAAAGGAAATACGTTCTTGATTTAAAATATCTTTCCACTGATATATAAATATTACTCTGAAAAAAATGTCATGCCATGAATCATAAAACCTCAAAAATACACTTTTCTCAAAAGGTTTTCACCGTTTTGGATACTCCCTAGTTTGTCTCTAGTGATTTGGGCTAAGTATTTGAGGATGCAACAGACTTGAAAAACCTTGGCCAGATCTCCTGATATTTTTAGCAAGATCAGGACCAAGGGCTTCTGATAATCAGAATCAGAATTTCATTTTTATAGATAATGAATTTTTATATTTTACATTGTTATTATAATTTTCTATTTCATATAAAATTTCTCTCATTTAGGTCTGCCTTGTATGAAGTAACTACAGATCTTCAAGAGCGAATGCATAGATGGAAGCAAATTGAACTCCTCTGTGGTTTTCCCATTATCATGAATCCTGGGATTGCTTGTTTAGAAAGCATTTTAAAACCAGGTTTAGTTAATGGCACAACAGGCAGCTCACATCCTGGTAAGTAATTTAAAATAAAATACAATAAACAGAAATGATTAATTCAGAAAATATTTAAAATTTTCAAGCGAATGGATGAACCATTGTCATCAGCAATGCTTGAATACCTCAACTATTGTCATTGACAATGTTTACATATTTAAATGTATAAATTTGCTAATTTGTTCTTTCATTGCTCACAGTATGAAACATTTTATGATTAATCTATATAAATAGGTAACATTATTATTTACAGATAACATTATTTTCATATTCTGGGCAATTGTTCTCTACTTATGTGAGGTTGTCTCCAGAAACTAAACATCTCAAATCAAGCAACATAGTATCATGATCTGAAGTTGTATGACATTAAAAAATATATGTGGAATTTATGCAGTTGATGAGACTTTTTATGTTTGTTTAAAAATATGTAAAAGAAATACTTGAGTTCAAACTGAAGTCTCGCACATGAGTATTTCGAAGATAATTCGAAGATAAGCTTGAGCATTAGCTTTTCTTACAATGAAATGAAACTCTTTCATTGCTTTGTTAATAAAAAATGAGCAAGAGAATGAACTTGTGTTCTAGGTCTTTAATGACTTTTTGTATTCCAGTTTTAAATAGGAAGATTGTAGAAATGCAATTTCTGTGATGAAATTTTACATCAAATAAAAATTTTATTCGAGACTTTCAAATGCTTGTAACTTCTTGTGTAGTTTGTTGAATTTAATTATTTCTATACTTTAAAAGAAGACTCAACTAATGAGTATATCTCAAGAATTTAAAACTTTTATTATTACAATTTTTAAACAGTTCACGTGACATTCAGCTAGCACAGTAACACGTGCATCACAACAACGGAATCGCATAGCATGAGCGCCATTAAAGTTATTTTAAATATACATCACAATGCTAAAACAAACTTACAGGAATTTAATTAAACTACACACAATTAGATTAACTTATGCTTCAAATTGTGAAAAATATCAATTGAAAATATTCCCACCATAAACATTTTCCTACTTGAGTAGATGGTGATCACACTGCAGATGTCCTTGCTTTGAGTTGTAAACATTTTCATGTATTGTTCATGAAATATTATAAATATGGCTTAAAACTCGAGTCATGTAGTTTTGAATTAAAAAAACTTTTAGATGCATTGATTTGCCATAGATTTTGTGCAATGTATCTTAACATATTAAAATAAATAAATAAATAAATCTTACTGAAGTCGGTCAATGGTTGCAGGATTATTTAAATGTTAATAAAAATGTAATCATGGCTTAAATTAAAAGTACAGTACAAGGTCTTTAATCCGGACTCGTCGGGACTTTGGCGGATTATAGATCATCAATTTAAATCTGGTAAGATATGGCATGCAGAAATTATAAAATAAAAAATATTAAACCATAATTTATGAAATAAAGAGCAATTATGATGTAAAGGGTATCAAAATAAAAAAAATAAAAAACCCTTAATATTTATTTGTTTACTTAATTAAACAGTTCTTTCAATGTAAGTTGTTTACGTTGCTTCATTTTATGTGCTAATACTTTCTCTTTAATTCTATAAACAGACATAATTTCTTGTTCAGTTACAAAGTTCCGCTGTTCAAGTCCTGTAATTGCTGTGCCGAGAATACCGACTAACTTGTCAATCGAAATTTTTTCGTTTTCACTAACCTCTCTGTCTTTTTCTTCATACCTTTATCCATTTTTTGTAGCAATTCCACTTTTTGTTTGATGGACATCAAAACATGCTTTCGCTTTGTAGATACTTTGGCAGCTCCTGAATCGGAAACTCTTTTTGACATAATCGAAAGTTCAAGCTTACTTTTTATAAAATTGCTCTAACAGTCTGCAAAAAATAATAAGCTGGATCCAATTAGCAGATTAAGGAACAACACAATCGGCAACATTAATAGAATAGATAATTAGATAATTTTAGCCTAGCTTATACCATCCATTATACATTAAACGCACATGCATAAATGTATTATGCGCATGGATAAATGCTATGCATACCTTTATATACGTAAACGCAGAAAGTTTCTAGCTTTGAGATCTGGATTATAGATCATTCCGGGTTATGGACATCCGGATTAAAGACTTTATAACTTTAAAAAAAAAAAAAAAAAATCTTTAGTAAAACAGTTACTATAGTGTCTTTTTTTATTAGATGGCATCATTCATAATGAATTTGTTTCACATGATCAGTTATTTATTGATTGATATTCAATCATTTACTGGCTGCAGCTTTAGCATGTGCAAAGACACTGAATTTTAATATCCTCTGTATGTGTGTGGGCTGTTAGGCTGAGATTTTTCACACGGTTAAATCGAAACCACATGTTGGACGTTTCAGGAATTTTCCTTGCAGCTAAATCTTATATCACAACGTCAGATGTGCACATTCCATTGTTCCATTATTCTGTGAGCTTAAAAGGGGCGTGTCCATTGGGCTATAGGATTCTTTACTTCTGAACTGTTCATCTCATGGAAAGGAGTTCCTGTGAGCTGTGATGATTAATGATGTTTCTTTGATTGTAAATATTTTTTCTTTTATATTTTAGTCTCAATTTTACTTATTTCACACAATTTAATATTGTAGTCCTCATTTTCATAATGGTATGTGATATTGCACATGTTTAAGAGGACAAACATTAACATTTGTTTATGTAACTTTTAATATATTCAGCTACACTGAAACATTTGTAAGATGTAACAACATACAAAAATTTCAAATTCAATCAGTAACTGAATTAAATGGAATCATTTTCTTGGTTCATATTCTGTACTGGTCTGTATTCATAAATCTCTCACATTCTGTGTGTCATGAATTGAGGAATCTAATTTCAATCGAAAGAAATTTTGCAGGTGTATGAAGGACATTATCTTAGATATGATTCTACAAATAAAAGTTATTTTATGTATAACTAATAAATAATAAAATCTTTTGTAGAAACATATGAATAAATGTCAAACTTCTAAAAAGTTTTAGAAAACTGAACTAAGCAAGAGGTGTGTAGTGAGAAAATAAATATGCCATTACTATAAATACGTACTTCATCAAATTTTAAAATGTTATATTTTTTAAAAGTATTACATTTGCAAAAATAATTTATATTGGAAAAGGTTACCAAGTTTTTCTCAAACTTATGGATATTCCATGTGCACCTGATTGATTACGGAATGGAAGTTCAGTTTGATTTACATTTTTTGTGCATCCCTAATCAATGGTCATCACAGCAGCACTGATGAATTCCCTGAATTCTATTCATTTTTTTAGCTATGAAGATATGTACAAAAACACAGTCTTTGACATATATCTTTGGGAAGCACTCATGCGATATTAGATTTGGTTTGGGCTGCACTGGATTACAGGCTATGCTACAAAAAGTGTGTACCAAACTGGACTATCACTTTATGCATGTGATCAACATGCCACACTTGGAACATTTGTAGCATATATAAGAGAAATTCTTTGTTATTATTTGTATGTATATGTATTGCATGTCTAATGCTTTTAAAGATATTGTATTTTCAAATCCACTGAATATTTTATAGCAAGTATGAGAGAATGTAAATTTCCTCTCTTTTTAATTCCTTTACCTTACATTCATTTTACTCTTATAGAAATTTATTTTTATGCTTATTATACCCCCTTTAAGCAATGAGTCACAATGGTGTCTGGGGTTTTAGTGTACTACTAATTGTCATAACAGAAAGGGACAGAGTTCAGTGTTAATGGTAATGGAAATAGTTGAAAGATTTTTTACAAATCTGCTTTTTTATATGCCTTCCCTCCATATCATAGCAAAAGTCTAACCCACAGTGGTCCCAACCTTGACTGGTTTAGTCATAGGAATGGAATGGATTGTTTTATTTCCATTAAATCTCAGTATAGAGCCAGAATAAATGCATTTTATGCAAGCTCTAGATGAAGAAATCTCATGATCTGGGAACATAAAAGTAATTTGTATTTTAGTGATGAAACAAAATGTTGTTTGTTGATAGCAGCAGCATATGACAGGTTCCATTGAAAACTGGCATGATCTGTCTTTAAAAGTGTGGAGGTTAGTCTTCATCTACATATCCTGAGAATAGAACTTGTAAAATGCAGTACCAATGACTATCATTTTGATGAACTAAAAGGGCTGAAGCACTGGCTAGACTTCATTACTGAATGAAACTTGATTATTGGGAAGTGCAAAAAGCAGATACAAATAAGAATTTGTAAGATTTGTGAAATTAAGTTATTTTGTTAGCCAGCTCTCTTTTCATACTCTTAGTTCTGTATTACTGTGTTCCATTTCATTACACATTTTCTGGGACATAAAACCAACACCAATTATTTACATCGTTAAGCATGTGTGCAAAAATTATTTAAGATTAAAATAATGGTTTATTTTTTGAAAAATAGTGCAAGTGAATATGATATAAAATATAATGGAGAATGGAAAGGAAAGTGGGAACTGTCTCTTAAGTTCATGCCTAGTCAAGTAGAGATGGGAAATGCTAAAATATCTAAATGCAAAAATAAATAAAATAAAATAAAAAAATATAAAAAAGTCTTTTACTGTAAATACTTGCAGCATCTTGCTGTTCAATTAGACACATCAAAAGTGCACTGTTACCCAATTATTGCTTAACAACAGAAAATAACATAGCATGCTAATTGGATTACATTATTTAAATTATAACAAAGCACTCAGCTATCAAAGGGAAGTAATGCCTCTGTGTAGGGCTTTTTAAAGAATGTGATTTATATGGATTTTATATGGAGAAAACCATAAAAACTGTCATGCTGCCAGCCTGTTCACCGAGATTAATTATATGGTTAAATAATTAACCTATAGAAATTATGGATGCAGCTTATAAAAAAAAACTTACATCATGTATCATAATTTTTTACATTGTATCTCCATTGTTTAAACATTTTAATATAAAGTTAAATATCGTGCCCATTATCACACATTTCTTGATCCTGTAACTTTTAAAATACTCCATTGCATGCTATTCCTTAAAAGACAGTACTCAAATCTTATTTTTTTTTATCCAAAATGTGAGGGAAAGACAGTTAAATAACAGTTAACATATCTGTACAAATGCTAAACCAGGTTGTGCTGTACAAATGCTAAACCAGGTTATGGTGAATTAATTGGACTTACATAATATTTTTTTTTTTTTTCCCCAAAATGTGAGGGAAAGACAGTTAAATTACAGTTAATATATCATTCTGTACAAATGCTAAACCAGATTATGGTGAATTAATCGGTATTATGTAAAAGTACAGGGAAGTTCTTATTATGATTGCTTGCAATGTCAGTGTTATCCATTAGGTTAAGTCACACTAACCGGCAACAGTTTTTCTTTGTTGAAAATAGTTTGGCTGGAAGGATGTGTATGAGGAGTATCCAGTTCCAAGAACAAATTCTTTGAATAATATGCAGTGGTGGGGTGAGAGATAGTAACATCTAAAAGAAAGCCATATAATTGCCTTCATAATTTAGATTAAGTGGGATTTAATTTAGATTAAGTAGGATTCTGAGTAATAGTCCTGTATGTGCTCATAAAGAAAAATCTAAAGTATTCTGGTTACTTACTTTTTGGTTAGTTGAATGCTGGATAGCTGGATTTTTACATTTCTAGTATTCACTGGTTTTACTACCCAGGAGTTGGTGGGTGCATAACCTACAGAAGTTACTGGAATTCGGCTGGAAATTTTCATCCTATTCACTGTGTAAACCCTCAGAAATGAAAAATACTCAAAGTGAAAGATGCATTATAAAACTACGTGAAACCACACCTAAAATTTTGAAGTATTATTGTATACTCATAGACAGAAGACTGTTGCTATGTTGTTTTTGACATAGCAACAGTCTTCTGTCTATGAGTATACAGACTGTTGCTAAAATCCCAGACCTAATCAAGACAGGCCTGTATTTCTATTTGTGCTTTGGATAGGAAAAGCATTTTTCTAAAAGAACGTATTTTTTGTTTTTCCAGCCCTTAATACATTAAGCCAAAGCAACAGTGATACAACTCTTCGTGAGGAAAGCCCTCCTCCTTATGCAGGGCTTGTTCCTAGTAAGTCTTCTAGAAATTAATAATGTGGTGAATATTTTTTATATTTGGCTTGCATAATGAATGCTGCTTGCAAAAATAATTAACCTTCTCCTTCTAAGATTCTCTGAAATGTGCTGCTAATTCTGTGTGGTAATAAGTATTTTTTCGTTTGACACTTGATGTTGTGTGGAATGCCTGTAATAAAAAAATATATAAATATTTTTTGCCTTTAAACTTCCCTGCCATACTATGATTTAAAACTTCTGCCATATTTATATTTACTTTCACTGCAAAACTTGTTTTAGAAATGTTTTTAATGTTGTTAACAGCACTGGATGCTTCATACTAGCTTTTTCATACTAGCTTCATTATACCTTTGATATTCATTTATTTAGTCCTGGGCAATGCAGTTTATTTGTGATGTATTTATTACTTCATTGAGTATGGATTAGAATTTAATGTCATTTTTATTATTAAAAATCAATAATAATAAGAAAGCTTCTTTGAGCTGTTCTTTATTGATGTACAACATTTAGTATTAGTTGATGTTGTAATAATTATTAGAGAGTTTATTGCTAAAAATGTTAATGTCAAAATGTATGTTTCTAAATTTTATTTTTTGTAAGCCTTGTAAATTTTTATCTTTTTTTAAGGAAATAAAATTATAATCTGAACTGATTCTGTATAGGATTAATTCAAATAAAAATATTCTCTGTTCATCCCAGGAAATCATGTAAAGGTAGCATTCCTTTCCCTACTAAACTGCTATGTGTATGTGGTGCTTTAACGTGTTTTTCTATTTTTACTTCTAACATATGCCTAATATCATGCTTGCATTTCTTGTGCCTGTTTTACTAGCTTGTATAAGTTCCACTAAAACAACCGATAGCCGTAGCTTTAAAAGCAAAAGATACTTGGTGCATCGAGATAGTGGTATATCCTTGACTTCTAGTGTCCCAAGTCCTGCGAATATTTCTTCTGCCGCATCAAAAAATGGTGAGCTGTTATGTAGCTTGTGGCTTTGTAATCTGTGTAAACCAGTTGATGTGATGTGCTCACTCATATATGTAGTAGTTCAGAAATCTTAACAATATACTTGTAAGTAGTAGGAAAGAAAATTTATGTATTTTGTTACACTTTAATTGGTTCATGTAAGAAATTTATGTCAGACATAAAAATTATTCACGGCAGTATTGTATTACTAGAGTCAATAAGTTCTGAGATTCATTACTGCATATTCATTCATATTGCAGATAATTTTCCATATAGTATGCTACCTCCAGTAAGTGCCATACTAGGGCACTTTAGACAAATTCATGGTTGATTCATAAAAGTTGGTGTAGCAATACAGTGGTTGATGTGTGAAGTGGTGATGTGCAACTGTGAAGGAACCATGTCAAAGTTAGAGCAACTTACAAAGTTTTGTCAAAAATTAGACTATTTCATGATTTAACATTCTACAAAGGATCTGCCATGTATTTGGAAATGTAGCAGTGATGTGTGCCACAGCCTGTGGGTTTTACTATTTGTTTACTGCAGACCGGAAATCATTTGAAGAAATTGCCTGCAGCATTCAGAAAATTCATAGAGTGCAACAGCTTGTTCCTAAAATCCCCTTGCAACTGATGAAATTACAGTAGTGATAAGAACTGGCTCCTTTTCTGTTATAGGTAGGCTATTCAGAAAGTAACTTACATTTTAGAATTTAAAAAAAAAAAAAAATGAAAGAAAAAATTTTGTATTACTTACATTTGAAAGACACATTATTCAGATATTTTTCTACATAATCTCCATGTAATTTAAGACACTTATCGTAATGGTACATAAGCTTGTTATTTTCATCGTCATAAAATGTTGCCACCTGAGACTTCAACCATGCACAAAGCGTGCATGCAATTTTTCATCATCATCGAAGCAGTGTGTTGCAAGCCAGGTCTTCATGTGTGGAAGCAAGTGGAAATCGCTAAGAGCAAGGCCTGGACTGTCTGACTCTGGTCTGGTCTGGATGTTTAAGTAACTCCCATCCAAAACCTTCCAAGAGCAGTCGAATTTGAATTGCTTTGTGAGGGTGTGCATTGCAACGAATGAAAAAACCTTGGAACTCAACTCTCTTTGACATTTGATTTGTATTGCTTTTCTTAATTTCTTTAATGTTTTTGCAATATCTCTCAATATTTACTGTTTCACCAAGTTCGAGGTAATCCACCAGAAGCACACCTTTTCCAGAAAACAGTTGCCATGATCTTTCTTGATGCTAATGTTTATAAACATTTCCTTGGTTTTCTGGAAGAACTTGTGTGGTGTGGTGTATTTAATTATGGCAAAGCACACGAGGGCTATCTGTCTAAACGGAGGGATGCCTTCGTGGAGGACGTTCTAAGGGGAACTGGCTCGTATACACGTTACACATGGGGAAAACCACGAAAACACCCATGCAACCAGCCCATTCATGAGATTCAAACCTTGGACTGAACTACCAGTATTTAGCGACTTTACCGCCAGAGAACTTGTGTGACCCCACTCCATAGACTGCTGTTTTGTCTCACAATTCATGAACTTTACTCAAATCTCGTCTTGTGCTATGACACAATCGAGAAGTGGTTCACCGTGTTCATGGTATGCCTCAAGAAATGTCAAAGCTGCTGCCATGCGTTGCTTTTTTGTGGTCTTCAGACAAGGGTTTCGGTACTCATTTGGCACAAAACTTGTGATATCCTAGATCTTGCGTCACAGCACCAAACAACAAAGTTCATGAAATTTGAGGAAACTCTAGTGAGAGCTCTGATATTGTGAAGCAGCAGTTTTTCACAAATCTTTTTGTCAATTTTCTCTACCAGTTCAACATTAACAGTGTTCAGCCGGCTATTTTGCACTTCCTCCTGAACATCAGTACATACATTTTTTAACATGATGCACCATTGTCTCACCCCGGCTACACTCATTACATCATTTCTCTACATCACTCAAAGTTCCCAAATTTTAATTGGTATCAGTTTTTTTTTTTTTTTTCCCCCCAAACAAAACTCTAATCACTGATCAAAATTCACAGCTGGCAGAATTTTCTGTTGTTGCACATGTTTTAACATCCATAGCGAACAAAGCAGAGGCAACACGTACTGCCAATGATTATAATTGAATGCATAAGGATTCAGTAGACACTTTGACACCAAGAGGAGGATGCTTGCACCATCATTCGCTGCTCAGCGGTGAAATGTAAGTTACTTTCAGAATAGCCCTCATAACAGTGCTTACCCTCACTCTGATCTTGTTCGATCTAAGATTGCAAATTCAGCTTGTTCAGTCAACAGCTTGCAAGTTTTTCCCTTTACGATTGTGCTCCTCATGTTTGGTAAGGTCAAACAACAACTGCATGAGAGATATTTCTATTCTGTGGAGCAAGTTCTCACTTCAGTAACAGAAGCTCTAGTGTTATTTCCAATTTATGAATTCCAATAGTTCTAGCAGTGATTGTATTGGCCATGGCAATACCACATTATAGCCTGTGGACATTACTTCAAGAATTGATGTGCATAACTAAAATGTGGTAGCAGGTATATGCCCAAAATATGTCTTACAACTTATTGACTGTAGTAGTATCTATTACATAATAATTCATGATTAGAATATAGCTGTAAATTTATTCAAGGAAAAACTTTAATTGCTTGTTCGCTCTGCTCTAAGAATGCATTTTAATACATTTAACAGGAGCTTTACAATAGTACCTTTTCACCTTGATCAAACTAGTAGTAAAAAAGTGATGCTACTTTAATAATAAGCTTTGTTAATTAGCTTGCTTAAGCAAAAAATAAATTATCTGAGAGCTTTGCAATGATAGTAAATTGCTTAAAATTTTAAATTATTGAAATATTCATTTTACTATCTTTTTAAAATTCAATATATGGGGTCATTTTGAAAAGTAAAGATATACCGTACGCCAGAGGAAAAGAAAAGTTTTGGTGAGCAAGTTGGCAACACAGGTGTTAACATTGAACCGTTAGCTTTCTCCTCACTGTTGTTTGGCATTTCAACGTTGATTCTGGTCGGAGTAGGTCGTGTTTAAAATGGCTGTGCCGATTCAGAATCCCGCCAAATGCGAAGTGCACTCTGTCATACGTTTTCTTTATGCAAAAGGTCAGCGACCAGCGGATATTCACAAAGAAATTGTTTCTGTTTATGGAAACATTATGAATCGACAAAATGTAACAAAATGGTGTCGTCATTTCTCTGAAGGTAGGGCCAATGTTCATGACAAACAAAGAACAGGTCGGCCATCTGTGATCTCCGATGCCCTTCTTCAGAGAACAGAGGAAGCAGTTTGTACGAATAGATGTCTCAAATTGAAAGAATTGCATCAGATCATACCGGAAGTGTCAATGACAACTCTTTATGAAGTTGTGACTGTCAAGTTAGGGTACAGGAAATTGTGTATGGGCTGGGTTCCAATAGGCGACAACCTTCTATGACTGTCAGATACAAAAGCTTGTGCACCGACTTAACAAATGTTTGGATAACAGGGCTGATTATGTCAAAAAATAATAAATAATCCAGTTAATAAGATGTAACTGATGTTTTCTAAATAAATGTTTTTTTTTTTTTTTTTTTTTTAAGGAATGCAAGCCATTGTATCTCTACTTTTCGAAATGCCCTCGTATCTTTTCTCCAACTTTCATGTACCTGCTTCCTTCATTTAAAAGAATCATATTTAAAGTGAGGCAAAGCACAGAGAGTTTATAATTGATTATTAACCATATGTTTTACTTATTCCATTCTTTAAGCAAAAGTAAGTTGTCTAGAAATGGTATAAGGAACTGTGTGTAGTTTCTGATTTTTATTTAGTAAGTTCTCTTTATGTGGCATATTATGGGAAAGAAATCATTTGTTTAAACAAACAGTAATTTTCTTCATTTCACATTCCATCACATTTTACCTAATTCTCTTTTTATCATTTTTTTATGTTTAAAAGTATGTAATTAAAACTTCTTTATCAGTTACATCATGGGTTTCCTATATTTTTTTTACATATATACTACTTACCATTTTGATTTTATAGGTGTTTTTTTTTCACATTTGTGAAATATTTGTAGTTAATATAATTATTGTTATTTAAAATTTAAATGTTACAAATTAAAAAAATAAATAAATAAAAATTTGAAAGGTTTCAGATTTTAAATTATGTCTAAAGTGATGTATTTTAACGTTTTGTGTGTTACCTTTATTTATTAAATATCATGTTCTTTGCACTTAAACTATAAAATTCAGTTCAACAGCAGTGTCACAAAATAATTTTAAAATGAGCATATCTTTAGAATTTCCGATACACAGTTCCGCATGCTGGAGATAAAAAGCTCCACCGTAGAATGTTGCCATTGCTCGGTTTTAAATCTTTGAGTCTGTTAATAAAAAATTCATGAAAGTTTTGTGCAAAATATGAAATTCATAATAAAATAAATTCCAAATTTCAAATTTGGGCTTTCAGATGCCCATATTTTTCTTGTTTTGTGTTCCTTGGTTCTTAGTTTTATGGGAAAATTTTTTTATTACTGTAAGCTGCACTAAATATCAGAGTAACAACAGGGGAAAATAAGGGTTGACCAGTTCTGTTTTCTTTGTTACCAAGAGAAATTTTATTTGTATTAGAATTAAAAATAATGAAAGTGAAATAGATAACAAAAATTTATGGGCTTTAGTTTTGAATGAAATGACGAAGTAAATGAAGATAACAGTTCAGAAATAGCTTTGATAGATGAGACTTGTATTAATGAAGGCTGACACCCATTATAAAGATTTTCTTTCCTAATCTCTTCCATGCAGTTTCGGTTTTATGTACATTTTTGCATTATATTTCCTGAGTTCAATTTTTCCTTGTTAATGGCAGAATTTATAATAAAATTTATTAAATATATTATAAATAAATTGCTTCTTTGTAAGCAATATTATTAATTATTAATGTTTAAAATCTTACAATTTGAGCAATGGGAGTAAGAAAGTAATTATTTTGTATTTCAAAATCACAATTATTTTATGATTTTCTATAACTGGGCTTAATAAAAAAATTCTGCTGACCTTTAGAGTGAAATTTTCTCCTCCTCTGCAAAAGTTTAAAACATTATTCCCCCCTTTATAAATTTAAGATTTCCTGGGAAAATCAGCAATTCTTTATATGTATTAGTTTATCTGTTGCATGGTACTGTTATTTTCATTTCCGTTATTTATTGGATAGTTAACATATGTGACTAACTATGTGATCAATATGCATGTAACTTATAGGCTTTAATAAAATTAAAAACTGCTATAAAGCTGGAAACTTTCTGCATATATATACTTTAACTGAGCTTCTAACATTTACTTTTATGATAAGTCATATTCAGTGTAGCATTTTGCAAACTCTATTATAGGAAAAATATTTGAAATATTTTTTAAATAAATTAAAAAGTCATTAAAAATACTAAAAATTATGCTCATATTGAATTTCAGATATTATTACTGTTACATTATCCTCACAGTTATAAGCACATGAATAGTAGTTACATGTGAATTAGAGTATTCAGACTTTGAGTTTTTCAGAGTGTGTTGGAATTTTTTTAGAGTTGAGAACCTTGGTTTAAGGGTAAAATTTAGATTCTTTTAAATATAAGCATTCAATAAAATTAATTAAAAAAGAGAGTGGTTATTTACAATTGAAGAAATCTAGAATACTTAGGGGTTTACTTAATTCAAAATTTTAATTTATTGTCTTTTGTGTTAACAAAATATATATATATGTATATCGTATACTTTGCATTCAACAAGTTATCTCTTCCAAACTTTGTAATTTGGCTTCAAACTTTCACTCAGAACTATTAAAACCTAAAATGTTTATACATGTGTAAATCTAAAAATTTAAAGTCAATTATATGATATGCCAAATAATGAGATATTTTTTTTTTTTTTTTTTTTTTTTTTTTTTTTAATGCAATGTGCATGTTGTTTGATTTGTGGGTATTGTGTAACTATGCATAGTCAGTATCAGTATTTTCAGTTTATATAAATAAATGTCTATATAAATTTCAGCGCTGATTTATTATGAGCAAAGTTTTGTTTTTAATTTCCAGTCCAAAAATTTAATTATGAGCTATATTAATTTTATTGCAATAAATTAAACAAAAAATTATCTTTTGAAGATCTTGCTGAAATATTTGCCACAATCTCGGTAGCTTGTGAACTTTGGCGTTTTTACTTGTGAATATGCTCTTATATTTGCAGTCTTTTTAGAATTTCTTTTATCTTTTTGTTGTTATTTACTTCATCCACTTTCTGTAAAGACTGCAAAGGCCAGTATGTACTAGCTTTGATTTTCATTCTCTTTGCTCTTTTTTTAGTTAATAAATATTCATAATGCTTGCTACCTTATTTAGTTAAGCTTCTTTTTTATATTAAGATTCATATGATATATGAATACATTATCATAAATTAGTGTTAATTTAATGAATTATCAATATTATTAGAATATGTGATTTATCATCGAAACAATTTAATCTAGTATTGAAATTATTTTTTATACTTTGTTGAAATTATACTCCAGTTATTGTGTGCTAATTTCGTATTTATTAATTAATGCGATAAAAATAATATACTAAAAATGGGGCTTTTTAAATAGTTTTTAGGAGCCTTACCTTCATACAGTATGCATTCCATTTTAGTTTTTACATTCAGTTTTGCTTAAAGTTAGGTATCTGCATCAGTATATATTTTGAAACTTTCAACTTTTCTATGCCAGCATATTTTTATGTTTTCATCTTCAAGTGAAATGCATTTTTTGATAGCATCTTTGATAGCATTTTCCAAACAAACTCTATTTTTAAATCAAGCCATTTAATTCTTAATTTTAACATCTTTGTGCAGTTTTTAAACGAAAGTAAACTTCTAATTAACTAAACATTATTCTAATTGAATTTTAATATTAAAAAATAGGAAATTCTGTAAAAAAAAAAATTTTTTTTAGTTCTTAATAGAATAAATTAATTTAGGGAATTAAAATCCCCCAAACCCCATCTGAGCTATTCTTAATACATTTATTTATATGCTTATATATATATTAAAGTTATTATGTTAACTGCAAACACAGGAAATTTTTTCATGTTGTCCTAATCTTAAAAAGGGCAGGAATTAAATCTTTTGCCAAGAGAATGATGCATAAGCCTTCATCTTATTATACGTCTAATAGTTGAAGCTGCTTTAATTACATAATAATATCTTAGTTTATATTAGATTAGCTAAATTATTTTACTTGTTGAATTTCTATAAAATTCTGGTTGAGAATGTAAAGCAGTTTATTTATTACTATGGAAAAATAAACAGTAAGTTTAAAATAATTAAATTTTATCTTAATTTTTTAAATCATCTGTTAAATACAATGTGTCACAGTACTGTAGGAGCAAAGTAAAAATTAATGGTAATGGAAATAGAAATAGTCAAAATTTTCTGTGTACCAACTCTTCATAACACTGCAAATGTCTGTCCCAATTCATCTTGGCCACACTTACTGCATCATACTTGGTTGAGGTGAATGGTAACAGTGGCTATGCATTCTTTCAAAGGTTTTTTTTTTTTCCAAAGCTAATCAAACTCCTGAGCCTTAATGTTGTCTCAGATGAAGAATACACCCTCAGTTAAACATGATCATAGTGTTCAGACAAGTATGGTAATTTATCATTAGTTACATGCCCAATCCATATTAGGGGATTTCTCATTGAGATAGTGCTATATTTTGAAAGTGAGAATAAGTACTCTGCACAGATGAGAGAGAATGTGTAAATAAAGAACTCACGGTAATTTTCATTGCTTTCAATGAATATGAGCTATACTTTGTTTTCTACATCAGCATTTGTTTGAATTTAATATAGTCCTTTTAAAGTGTTAATTCTTTTTGCTATATAGGCAGTAAGTTTAAAAATAAAAATTTCTACAAGTATAAAAAAGAGTAGGAGAATTTGAAACTCTTCTTATAAAAATATTTAAAAGGAACTCTGTATGCTACATATTATGCTGTAGTTTATGAAGATTAGGATTGAATATGAATACACAAGTATTCACGTAACTTGGGGGGGGGTGATAAAAGGAAAAAATGAAAATTCATTTTAAAATCAGGAAAGATACTTTTATCGAACACCAATTGATAAATTACTTTTTGATAAAAAATTCTATCAGTAGAAATTTTCCAGAGATGTGTAGGATCCAGAACTGACAAAATATAATAGATATTCTTTAAAAAAATTGGAATGCAACATACATTTAAAACTTCACTTTTTGCATTTCCTTCTAGATTTCTTTCCTGCTGATCTTGGAGCAGTGAGCGATGAGCACATGATGAATTGTTTCATCAGAAAATTTTTTGTATTGAATAAAGGTATTATGGCCATTAATGTCCCAAAATGTTTACTGACTTCTACTAGTAAAAATATTTTTCTTGGTGTATTCTGTAGGGCCAGTAAAAATTTGATTATTTCTCTTTCCACTGTCATTGACTACATTACCCTTTTTTCCCCCAATTATGATGTAGTTGTGCACAAAATTACAGAAATTATTGTGATTTACATAATGAAAATTCATTTAAATCAATGACATAATATTTATATATACATATGCATGAAAATGTAGGTTTTTAGAAAATCAATTCTTATTCTCTTGTTACATTTCATACTTCCAAAGGAATTGAATGTAATTTTTGTTTTGCTAGGTATAAAACATGTTCACTTTTCACAGGTACATATAAATTTTGGTTTAGTTTCTCCGATTCAACAGAAACAATTGTATATCCTTTTAAAGTGAAGAAAATAGTTTTAAAAGTAATCTTATATTTTGGTGAATGAGCAAAAATGATATCTAGTATCTCTGTAATAATAGTTAAAATTAATTTTATAAAAAATATAATCATATCTCACTAATTTTTATATTTATGAGGAACAGAAATAAGTAAGCAATAAATATGTAAATAATGTTTTAGTTTTGATACTTCTTGTGGTATTTTAAACCCATTATCATGGTATTTTAAAATTATTAATTGCATAATTTATTAAATTAAACTGTTGAGAATGAAAACTTAAGAATGCAATTGCTTTCTAGGTGCTGTCTCCAACATTCCTCCTCCAAGTTACTCCAAATCCAGTCCTTCCTTTTTAAGGAAAAATATTGAAATCCCTTCTTATGCCACTTCTAGGGTTGTTTATCCAAGGGAATGTTATCGGCCTTCTGATAATGTATCTTCATTTGAAACTGATAATGAAGATTTTCAGATTGCAGAGATTGATGATGATTCTACTGAAAGGAGTGTAACTCCCCCATCTTTAGCTTCACTACCAGAAACTGGTCGTGCTGTATTCACATTGGCTGATGGGTAATTGAATTTAAAATACTTATTATTTTAATGTGTTATAATTTAGAGGTAATTAATATATTTTAATATGTTATAATTTAGAGGTAATTAATATTGCTCTGAGGAAATTTAATATTTCTTCAAAAAGAAACATCTATAAGTTACAAAACATTTACTTTTTTTAAAAATCTACATTGGTTGCCCCCCCCCCAAAAAAAAAAAAAGTATTTGCAGGAGGTTGTATTTTTGTTGCTTACTGTGTGATTTTGCTACTGATAAATTCAGCAATTTTCAAACAATCGAGAATTTTTTTCTTTTTTGTATTGTTTTAATTATGAATTGAATACATCGTTAGAATTTTATATTTTGAAAGAGAAGCTAATGGAAATTGCAGGGACAAACTGACTACTTTCAGAGATTGGTAGATATTAGGGTGCAGAATGGAAAGCCCCCTGGTGGTTATATACCAGGGGTTCTCAAACTTTTTTGCTCCGTGTCCACCTTTCACCACTGCTATATGATCATGCCTCTTCCCTCCATTCCAAAACTTGAAAAATACATACACATGTATTTAAATTTCAATTATTTCTTAATGTGTTTTATAAATTAAACAAGAAAATCTGCGAAAAATATTGATAAATTCCAAAACTTGAACAAAAGTAGAATTTTATATTTATGAACTAAAACTAAATAATTGACAGCTAAATGCTAACCTCATCCCCCTGAAATTGCAAAATTTCTCCCTTTGTTGAGAACCCTGTTATATACTTTTTGTAATATAACAATAATCAGTATATGCCGACCTCATCCCCTGAAATTGCAAAATTTCTCCCTTAGTTTAGAACCCTTTTATATACTTTTTGTAATATATGAATAATCAGTATTTATTTATGTATTTTATGTTTTATAAAGAAATTCAAAAATAAATGCCAAAGTGTTTAAAACTCAAATTTTTTATTATTTTTATTCAAAAATGTTTATTTAATTTTGTGCATTGGTAAAACACTATATATAATTTTTATTTAAGAAGAGAAATAAAACATTTTTATACTTTATAGGTTTTTAGTTTTCATATTTTTAGTATCCTAAATTTTTTAATGGTAAACTTTTTGTATGTTTAAGACTGAAATCTGAACTTATCATATTGCAAGTTTTTCCCTACTTTTTATAAATAAAATTTAATAAAAAATTAAAACACTTAAATATTTTTTTTTAAATTTGCTAGGAAGTTAAAATGTTGAAAGTTCTACCCATTTTTTCCGGAAGGAGGGAGCAGAGAACACAAAAAGTGAAACTACTATTTCATTTAATTGCCATCAATATGTAATGCCTTTAATGTCTGTCTGGTTGTATGAATAAAATGATCCTGATTTAAAGTCAAAAAATCTTGTTAGGCTGTTTTCACGTTCTCTGCGTCACTGAGAGCCGGGGAGAAAAAAAAAGTTTTACTTATGATTAGAGGAGATGGTATTCTATAGGCTAAGTTTGGGGGTTGATGTTGTTATGGGCTAATACTTCCCAACAAAAGTTCTTGTAAATTTTGCTGTATGATTAAAGCAGCACTAGGTCTGGTGTTATCATGAGAAAAGATAATGCTTTGACAATTGATGAGTGCTAGTTGCTTAATGTCAGTTCTTTTCTTTGCCTGTCTAACTGTAGAAATCAACATTTATTGTTTAATTACATTCTTATAGATTGTTCTCTTGATATCTCACTGTGCACTTAACAATATGTTTTAAGGATGCAACCCTTAAACACACACAGTCCTTCAATACATTATGGTGCAGTATTCATTTTTCATCTTCTCTTAAAATTCATTCCAGAAATGGCGGACTTCTGCAAGAAAACAAAGTAGTATAGATACTGAATTCCTTCTCTTGTTTCTTCACAGAAAATTGGTTGGAATCCACTGAGCAAGGTTCGTGTGATGAACCCAGATATTTGCGTCTGTCATGTGACTGCTGTTCTTTGTACTGGCCACATTTCCCTAATTTGTTTATGGTAATGATTCTTTCTTTAGGATTCCGGGACTTCATTAGAAACCACTGATGGACATTCAGAGCATGATTGATTTTTACATCACCTGTCTTCATCCTAGAATTTCTGAAACCAGCAATGACATGTTGTTAACGTGAACCTCATGCTCTACGTGCACTGGACAGATACTAACAGCAAGCTGCAGCTGCAATATTGCCTTTGCATAACATAATAAACAGCGCCTGAGGTGTAGTTCTTATAACTTTTCATTTTAAGTCATTAAATATGTAAGTTAATACAAAAAATTTTAGTTGTTTGTTAATGATTTTGTTGGTAAAAGGTTTCATTCAATCGGTGTTATTTCCATGTACATCATTTAGGTAGGAATGTTGGTCAATAGAAAGAACTTTTGCACACACCCAATATAAAAATACATGAGTACATAATTCCTTTATTATATTGCAGATATTCAATTTATTTCACTATCATTATAAAATGAATATAATTTTTTTGCCATTACCATCAGTTAGTAATAATAGTAGTGGTAAAGAAGTCTTCCTTTGTAATCATGTTTCAGTGATCATAGTGCTAAAGTTATTCTTTGCCAGTTATCACTATTGATAATATAATAATAGGGGCTTCTTCATTCTGGAATAAAAAAATCACTTATTTTTTCCTTCTTTGCCAGGTAATCTTTGCTATTAAAACAATATGTGCTTCTGAAAAGAAGGCATAAACATTTATCTTTATAATTTTCAATAACGTACCACTTAAGATTGAAAATTAAAATTTAAAGCAAATCTAAGCAGGTATTATGTTTGTTCTATAATTATAGTGATTTTTGTTTCCTAGGACTATTGCTGAAGGATCACTGTCAAAAGGCAAGGATAATGTGTCTATGAGTTCTGTGCAGTTATCAGCTGAGCAATCAAATGGCAAGATGGGAGACATTGTGCGAAAAATTAGTGCTGGTCTTTTAGAAAAGAAAAAGAAACCTGGTAGTTCAATAGTTGAGGCACTCAAAAAGAGTTCCAGTTCCTCAAACATTATAGATAACACTGAAGGGGCTGTCTCTTCAGAATCATCATCCAGTGTTATCACTGAGGACAAACACAAGAAAAAGAAATTCTTTCCACATCTTCGAAATAGAAAAGCAAAATCCTGATTTTGTTTTCAGTCTTTATAAAAGAAATCCTTTATGTGACTTTCCCATAAATGTGAAAAAAAGAAGAAACTTTTATTGCAATTACTGAAAAGGAACCAACTCACTGTTGCCAAAACTTAGATAAAACTTTATTCTCTATAGTACTTTAATAGTGTATAAAATATCTGTATCTCACATTAGGTATTTAATAAAACTTTGTAATTTGTAATGTGAAGAAAAATGTTTTTGGATCCTAATATAAATAAGAACAACTTTTCAAATAATTGTTGTATTTCTATGTGTGAGTTGGTTCAGTTTTGTTTCAAGCTTATTTAATTTTTTTTTTTTTTTTTTTTAAATTTTATTTGTGCGAAAGAAAGATTGCTTTCTTAAATGGTGAAAGGGAGCGTGAGTTTACTGTATGAATGAACTTATTTATAAATGATGGTTAGTTTAGATTATAGATAATAATTAAGGAAACAAAGCATTAAATTTGCTAGTTTTTTTAATCATTATCAATGCTGTGTATTTATTTCTGTGTTGAAACCATATAATTCTGTTATACTGATTTGTAAGATTGCTTTTTCTAATTTAAACATCCTGTGTATTATACATAAATTCATGAATGAAGACAAAAAGGACTGGAAACTTAAGACATTGATATACTGATAAGAGATTAACATTCCATCTGATGGAGAAGTGATTATAATCCATTATATGCAATAAATAGATATTTGAATCATTGTTTAAATATATTTTTACATGCTATATCTGATTTAGTGTCAAGTGAATGCTTTTCATGCCAAATGTTTTCTAAATGTAAATATGGGAGAAGTTATGTGTGATATGGTCACATATTTCAACAAAGCTCAATAATTAGAAAATATTACTAACACTTCTCATGTATAATTTAAAGAATTTAAACTTCTTAATACTTATATTATGTCATGCATAATTTATATCTTTTTTTTAATTATGTTTATTAATTATAATTGACTTTTAATAATGTTTAAAATTTTCAAGTAAAAGCATAACAAAATAACACTCAATTTTAAACCTATAAAAAATTTTGAAAGCAAAAATACGTCATTTTTTCTTTGCATTAAAATTGTCTCATTATTTTCATATCTTGAATTATTGCTAACAGTATTTTAATGTTTAAATTACTTTAAAAAATAGTGCAGTTGAGAAGACATAATTTAAAAGTAAAAAAAAAAAAAAAAAAGAATACTTCTCACTCTCATAGGAGAAAATAGTAATGGAAATTTCTTTTTTCATTTTTTAGAAATAATAGCAAAGAAATTTTTCCAGGATTTCAAATGTATTTCTTTTTCTGATAATATAGTTAATAGTTCTAAAAGAAAAATTAAAATTTATCGACATTTTAAGTAGTTATTCTAAGGATTGTAAAATTAATAGAAAGCTGAAAATTGATCAATATTCTCAATTTTGAAAAGCATTTAGTTTTTTAAAAGTCTGATTTTTAGAACAAGTTTTTGTAATAAAAATCTTCATACATTATCTGTCTTTTTTATTTATTTATTTTTAACTTTAAGTAAAGTACAATCTAGGCAAACAAAGCAGTAATTAAAATTTGCTTGGTTTCTCATTTTGGAGGTTGATTAGAATAAGTGATTAACCTCCAAATGACACTTATGCTAAATACCTCACTTCTGAACTTAGTTTGAATTGTAATATGGAAGCTACTATAAATAATCTGAAAATCTTGCACTAAATTTGTTTGTATGCATTCTCTTTAAAGAAAAGTTCAGTCTTTTTAGAAATTATATATTTTATTATATATGTTTAAAAAAATTCAATAAGTCGTCAAGTAAATTTGTCAAATTTAACAGCTGATATTATTAGTTATTGATAATTTTGATTAAATAGTCACTGTAATAACTAACATGATCTAGTTTAATATATTTTTAATAATGTGTTTATTATTGAGAGGAGTATTGCTGTATATTTTTAACTTTCAATTGTTCTTACCACCATATTGTAAATGAAAATTATGCAAATTAAATCTAGTTCATATGGGTAATTTGAAAAACTATTTCACACCTTTAATTAATTATCTCCAGTATCATCTCCTAAAGATGCAATAAAAGGAATGATCTACTAGAAGTTTTTTCAAAAACTTTCAGTTTAAAATTGCATAAAAATAAAATCATACAAAATTATTCATGTTACCATTGCAGAATTTGAATTAATTAATATACATTCTATTAATATTTGAAGGGGATTAATTAATTAATATTTGAATAAGCTCTTAATCAAAGTAGTTAAAACTCATTTTGACTACTCAGAAAGGTTGTTTGGAAAAGAAGCTATTCTTAAAACTCAAAATTTCATTGCCACAAATTAAAATACTTAGTCAATGTTATTAATGATTCTGACAAATATTAAATTTTCCAAATTTGTTTTATTATCGCTCAGTTGAGCAAAATTAACTAAGTAATGTATAGGAATAAATAGTGAATTCTTTTTAAGTGTAAAATCAAGAACTCTTTTATATAGGAAGTAAAGCTAAGGAGTCATGCTAAAAAAGGTCAGTACTTTTAATTTTTATGATACATTAAATTGCAGTAACAGAACTACTGTAATATATAGCGAGACCTCTAAGAAGATCACCTGTGTTTCCAGACATTTTGATCTTCTATGAAAGTGGTATTCTTTAGAACATGATTATCAATGATGTTTAATATTGCTATTTAATTATGTTTTCAGCATTATTGGTCTTCATCTTTAAATATTAAATGAAAAACTATGCATATTCCAATATAATAAGATAAATTAGTATACATTTACTTAATGGGATAAAAAAAAGCAAGAATTATAATTTATTCAATAATGAAAAGCTGCCTCATATGAAAAAAGCAAATATTGAGCAAAAATAGGAAATTAATCCTGAAATCAAAAGCAAATTGAATTAATATCTCTTTTGGTCTTCTTATTTTTAAATTTAATGAGTAATGTGTTTTCTATCGGGAAAATAGGAAGTGGATATGAGCAAAATCACGTATCTGATAATGAGAATTTTTTTATCAGATAATTCTGGTTTTGTTACTGGTACTTCATTCATTTTTATAAACTAGAAGAAATATAGATGTTAATATGGTACATACAGACTTATTCTTTATTAAATAAATTGAGGGATTTTATTTTTAATATTGAATTATGTTCCTGCAGTTAATTACTTTTGAGGTGATATCGAAAAAGCTTTTCACTATATATAAATATTTAAAAAAATCTGCTAATAGGACAATTAAAAAAATGTTTTAAATTATGTACCATATTTACTCACATATTTTCTTTCCTGGTATCATTTTACTAGCTTGATAGTTGCCAGTAGTTGAATACTTTTTATTTGTTATTTTGTACTGTACATAACAAATGCTGAAGCATTTGTGAATAAATTGCTAGTAATTATCAAGCTGGCAGAAAGAGGTGAAAGTACGTGAGTGTATAAAGATAAAGCAAAGTCTAATTTAATAAGCAGTTTATAGTTTTTTGGGGGTAGGGGGGACTACATGAACTGTAAATTAAAGTGAGAATAAATATAGATTCAGAATCATGTTCCCTGAATTCCAGACTTCAGCCTCAGTATAAATAAATTGAAATAAAAGTACAGTTGTATGTGTTGAAAAAAAAAATTGCTTTAGAGTATAAACTTGAATTGGGGGGGGGTTAAAAAGAAGAATATTAGCAGTATATTGTAATTGAATATGTCATTATCATTTTGTGTGCATGAATTACGGTTAAAGAAAAATTTGAATTTAATGCTCATTTAATATATAGTGTAGATATAAAATTTAAAATGACAGTTTTTCTCATGTGGTTTATTCTTACATTATGCTTATGAGAATTTTTATCTTTTGTTGTCTTTTCCTATGGCATTAACTAAAAATGAATAAAATTATCATATCTGATAATTATTTGAAACAAGTGGTGATTGATATTAATTAAAATAGTTTAGTAAATTACTGGAAAGTCATTTATGTTTATATTGGATTTTCTTTTAATCAAGTACATATGATGGTAATCTCTAACATTATATGCTCCCTTTTTTAAGTAAGTTGATAATAATAGAGTGTAATATTTATCAGAATTGATAGACATTGTTGTTGCCTTTAAAATAAATTTTGTTGATATAAATATTTTTTAAAAAATCTTTCAGCAATAAAATTTTGAGATGTATTTCCTAGATGTATTTTTACATTTTATAAGAGCGTTGCCTTAAGCCTACTTCTTAATGAATTGCTTTGTGATTCAGTCTACATTCATATTAAGTACAGAATTACACACATTTTAAATGTAGTTATTTTGACCAAGCTTTTACAGTGCCAATATTATGGTTTTATTAAGTATTAGGAATGGTATTTCAGTATGATCTCAAATGTTGAATGGTGTTATTTTGCTGTGACCAGTACAATTAATTATAATAAATATTTTTTATATATGTGTTTACTTTTCCCGCATTGGTGTTTTATCATTTTGATTTTAATTACCAATTAAATGTGGTTATCCATTCAGTTAAAATTTCATGCTGATGTTTCCCACTTTTCTTTCTTATCTGAAACTCGTATAGAATCAGCATATTTAGACTTCTACTTTATAAATAAAATATAAATTATATTTTAATTTATTAATAAAAATATAAATTATATTTTAGTTTAATAAGTATTTCTTTTTGTTTGTATAGAATGCTTGTCTATGTATAGAAAATTTGTGTGAAGATTCTCAGAAAAAAAAATCTGTCTTTGCAGTTGAATATGTACACAATGTCTTATTTAAATTTGTATTTCTCATTATCATGTTTTAAGTCTCATATATTTCTCTCATCATGTTGATGACTAGTAATGAATATCATAAAACTTACGAAACTGGAAGTCCATATTATATTGACTATCAATGATAATCTTGAAAATTAAGTATATTACCTCTCCCCTGTTCTCTTTTTCTTTATTAAAAATTGGTTGATTATTATCAAGAATCAAATTTTAATAGAAATCTTTCAGCTTTTATAAATGTAAACTATGCAATACAATTATATATTTTTAATACCTATAGTTCAAAATTTACCTTATTTTTTTATTAAAATACCTGCATTATTTTTAGAAATGTATGTATATGTTATGTACATAGCTTAGACATTTTTTCCTCTCAATGTATAAAATCTACATTCTGATACCTTGAAATTTTTCAGTAATGAAAGATTTTGTAAAATAACAAAATATCAATCAAAATGTATAAGCATTGATCCTAGTTTTCTCAGCATTGTAACCATCTGTTTGTTCACAAAGTTACTTATTCCTGATGTTTTAATGTTGAATATATCAAATAAGTTAATGTGGTGTAAATGATATTTATATGTTGCTGTTAATAATGATATCTTTAATAGCGAAATCATAATAACTCTGTTATTAGTAGATGAATGTATCAAAAATATGTTTCAGGTACTCATATTTGAAAATTTAACTAAATTTAAAGCAAATTTAGAATGCTGCAGCTATCTTGTTATATTAGATGATGAAAAACAAGCCATTTGCTCTTTTTTTTTTTTTTTTTTTTTTTTTTTTTTTTTTTTTTAAGACTTACAATCAGAGTACTCTTATATGTGAAAATGTCATTTCGTGTAGGATAGAATTTAAAATAAAAGTGCCATTTGTCATGTAATTTTCATGTTGAGATTCTCATGAATCTAATATACTTGTTGTTTTAATAAAAATATAATCCATTTTCAATCCCAGAAGTCTTTCCACTGTTTGTATAATAGAAGAGGTATTTATGATAAATGTAGGGAGAAAAAAAAAAAAATTGTTACACCTTTGAACAAGTGTATATAAGGCTGTGTATTTTGATGAAAAAAGTCAAATAAAAAAAGTGCATGACAAATTCTTATTTGTTTATTTAAGATGTTGTCATTTCACCCCTCCCAAAACTAGACAACGTAAAATCTTTTCATTTTACATTTTACAAAAAGTGCATGGGTTATTTGTGCAGCAAAGTGAATCATTTAAAAGTAATTTGTGTACTTAATGCTATTTTGCATCAAATAATTATTCAATTCATACATTTATTGAATTTAATAAAAAAACATATTTAAATTCGAATATGATATGCTTTCATTATGATGTTCCTCTCTAATTCTGCTAGCTATACATTGTTCATATCAAAAGTAAAGTCTAGTATTAATTATAAAATTCTATAATATAGATTATTGTTGTTTTTATTGAGGTTGCCTCCATATGAAGTTATAATTTTTCCTTTTTACTGACATTTTACTTGTCTTTTAACATGCACAATAAAATGCAAATTTGTAGTTTTAAAGATTATGAATGCTATTGTAAATAACAGTGATCCATTGCAAAACTGATATAGAAAAAATATACAAGATAAAAAATGATGTTTTACACAAGGACTGTAATTAAACTTTATATTTTATTTAACAACTTTATTTTTATTAGTTCACGACCACTCTCAGCCATGACTTCTCTCACAAACTCTTAGCACATACATTCTCTCATAAGAAGAACATCGAAGAGCGAAGCTCATATCAAAGAGCTCTTGACACGTGCACAGATGCAAGTATTAAGATGTGCACGCAGATGGAACATACCACCCTCCTTGATATGTTATTGTCATTCAAAATTGTAAACTTCACAATGAAAAATTTTACACAGTATCTTAATATAAAATGCAAGTAAATAATTGTAAATATCAACATAGCAAAAAAATTGTTCACAAACTCTTTTTTTTTTTTTTTTTTTTGTGTGTTGTTGTTGTTGTTTAATTTGTGATGGGTGAAACACAAACTTTATTAATGAATCTCCTAAAGATACCGCTTTTTGTTTTCATTGAAACTACCCTCACCTTATAGTCTTTACCTAGAAATATCTCTAAAGTTCTGCCAAGAGGCCAGTTACATATGGGAATGTTATAAAATTATCATGATTCCAATTTTAAATATTTTCTTTTTCAAACAACCACTTAGTTCTTCTTTGCATTGCACTCAAATAATTATTCCTACAGTACTTCCATACCGTTTGCACGATTTTAGTCAATTTTTCCTAGCCTTTTTAATTTGTTATCATTAACATTTAAAATATTAGTTTCTGCAATAGCGGTGATAGATCTTGTCTATCAGGAAGTGGCTTGGTATTAAGATGTTAAAGTCTTCTGGTTCAGATGTAAAAGATACAAGGGCTAAAAATTCAAGATTCCCTCAATCTGAGCAATTACTGTAAGAAATTTCTCAAAGGTTAGTTTCAAATTAAATTTAATAAACTTGATGTCTGCATCTCAAAGATGTTTATAATTGATAGCTCTTGGGGGTGTCTCGATAAATAATTGCCTAATTTGTCTTCTAGTTTGCTGACTAGTCTATTCAATTTAGGAGGGGTGATCCAAAAAAAAAGTTTACAAGCCAAATGAAAAAGTATTTATTAACAATAGAAACAAGATACAAATGGGAATCAAGAGACACATCTGGCCTTCACTTTTCCACATAGTCGCTAAACCTGTTTAGGCATTTGTCAGAACGTTCGACCAACTTGTTTATCTCGTCTTGGTAGTAATCAGGGCCCTGCTCATTGAGCCATTTCTCGGCAGCTGTTTTCACTGCATCGTCTGAGGTGAACCGTGTTCCGAATAAGTATCGCTTCAACGCCGGAAAAATGAAATAGTCACTTGGAGCCAAATCGGGGTTGTGTGTGGGGGGGTGTTTCCAGACCTCCCACTTGAACCTTTGTAAAAATTCTTGAGTCTGGCGAGCTGTATGGGTCCTGGCATTGTCATGCAGAAGAATGACACCTTTGCTCAGTAATCCAGGCCGTTTGTGTCGGATGGCTTTACGCAATTTCGTTAAGGTGGCACAATAACGATCGGCCTTAATGGTATGGCCACTCTCCAAATACTCGATTAGGATAACACCAGCTGTATCCCAGAAAACGGTCGCCATCACTTTACCGGCAGAGGGTGACCATCACTTTACCGGCAAACTTCTTCCTCGTCTGTGATCCAGCGTTTTTCCGCTCCATCGTGGCTCTCTTGGATGTGGGGGTGAAGTGATGAAGCGATGTTTCATCGCTGGTAAAAAATGCTATCAATGAAGTGTTGGCAATCTGAATGGTATCGCTGAAGAAATGTGAGGCTGCACATCATTCGAGTGGCCTTATGCTCTGCGGACAACGCACGTGAAACCCAGCGGGCACAAACTTTGGAATATCGCAACTCATCGGTTATGATATGCTGAACGTTACCATAACTCAGGTCCAACTCTGAAGCAATATCACACACAGTTACTCGTTGATCCCTTTGGATGATCGTGTTGATATCCGTCCTAGAAGAACTTGGACGGCCGCTCGCTTCCATATTGTGGTTTTCCACATGCTTCCTGCCCGCTTGATAAGAACAACAGCATTTCGTTACCTGTTGTCTACTCATTGCTTTGTCCCCGTATACCTCAACGATTTGTCTGTGAATTTCGGATGCAGCCACATTCTTGGCCCTTGAATCGAATTACGGCTCGTACCTCTATGCGAGACCACTTTTCTAGACGTCGTGCCATTACTGTCGCTCTTAAGTGTCTGCGTACTGACGCTACTTAATCGTAGAACCGCTGTAGGACAACTAGCGCCATCTGTCAACCACCCTGGCTGGAAATATTCGCTACACAATTATTACATTTCAAATGCTTCTGCTTGTAAACTTTTTTTTGGATTAACCTACGTATTTAATTCTGCGTTACTACCAACAAAACTGGTTGCATTATCTGAAAATACGTGCACACACTTGCCTTTCTTGTTGAAAAAAAATGTTTTAAAGTTGCAATTCTTCACATATTTCTGTTTATTTTTTGGAATGGCTGTTCCAACATTCTGTATTTCCCAGCTCCTCTTGAGAGTTTGATCTAAATCACTGTCCTCTTGAACAATTCGGTGAATTCTGTTATCTTTTACTGATGACTCCCACCGGAAACCACAAACCCAAACATAATATTTTGATGAATAATATTTGAATCTTTTAGTTGAAATTGCCCCAGTCGTAACAATTCATAAAATACTTCTATACCCAAGAGCATATTCACTCGTTCTGGTATGTGAAACTTACTATCCGCTAATTTAACAATATTAAAACTCCTGAATACAAGTGTCAGTTTTCCTAAATAGAGTTGCATCTGTAGTTATTTTCCGCACAGTTAAAATGCCCAAATTTCTAATATGTTTTATCCTGACTGCTTACCGATGTATTTACTCTGCATTTCACTGTTAAAGACACATCGTTTAAGCCTGATACAATTATCCGCACAGTTAAAATGTCCAAATTTCTGATATGTTTTATCCTGACTGCTTACCGTCACTGTTAAAGACACATCGTTTAAGCCTGATACAATTACATTGGTTTTCTCTTTCCTTAATTGTAATAAATCCATACACCTCCGCGATAAAATGTTTCATTCAGAACCTCCGACAAATACATGTCCTAAATCATCTCCTGCCTAATTCGATAAATAACAAACTGCCGTGCTCAATAAAATTGTCCGCGAACGGGCTGGCTGCATGGGCATTTTCGTGGTTTTCCCCATGTGTAACGTGTATACGAGCCAGTTTCTCTTAGAAAGTCCTCCATGAAAGCATCCCTCCCCTTAGGCAGATAGCCCTCGAGGCTTTGCCGTAATCACACACACAATAAAATTGTATTTCTTTTTTGTGAGTTATGACTCATGAAAGGTAAGCTTTTTGGTGCGAACACTGCATATGAGATCTTCCAGGTCTGCGTTTTTCATTCGAGGGTAGCCCTTGCATCTCTACTAGTGTCTAAATTTTTTATTTTGAATTGAAACGCAGTTACTGGCGCCGTCAAAAGACAAGTTCTGCTTCGGGAAATGTAAAGGGTTATGATGTCGCCGTTTACAAAAGCAGGAAATTGTCGAATGGCAGTTGGACAGAATGCGAATTTTGTTAGGTTTTCAAGGCGACCATTCACCGGTTTCAAGTAATCTCGGCATTTTACCAAGAAGTGGTGTTCCAGACTTTAAGCCCTTTTTATTGTAATCGCGAAAATTTTCAGGCAGCATATTTCAACGAAAATATCCATTTTGACCGTTATCGAATGCAGTTTAACGATGTTTTTGCGTGACATCTGTACCTAAGGACAGAATAAAAGACTCTTTTCCTCCAAAAAAAATATAAAATTGATTTAAAATGAATTCTGACGAGATTTTTTCCACCTTCAATAAGTTTCATAGCATTTCGAAAAAGAGCTGCTTGATTGTGTACAAAATCTGCTCAAATTTTTGATGATTCTTTATCAAAAAATTCTAAAATTCTAAGACATTTATAATGTGATAGAAAGTAGGATTTCAAAGGATCGTATATTTTCAAAATTCTTTCGACAGCTGCCAAAAGAGCTAACCAGCGCGTTTTACTGTATCTAAGTATTTTATGATATTCGACTTCTGCAGTTTCAGAAAAATCTTTAAACATTTCAATGCGCACAGTGTATATTCTAAAAGAGGATGACAGGAGAAAATATTCTGCCATATTTCTAATAGAGGATGACAGGGAAAAATATTTTGCCATATTCTAAAAGATTTCTACTTAATCCGACTCGAACTAATGACTGAAAACAATAACTTAGCTCCGTGAGCAAAATTCCTTGTAATGTTCGATTCGACGGTGTGGGAATTTTCCATCAAGTTTGATAACAGTTTTAAATCCCCTCCCATATAAAAAGGCAGATTCCTTGTTTATAATATGTAGCATATGATTTGAATTTCACTAGTTGGGCTGTTGTTGTTGATAATAAACATAATAATAATTTTTTTTTCACTTTCAGCTGAGGGATTCCCTAAGGGGTCTATGGACCCCCAGCTTAGGTTTTTCTATGTCGAATACGACATCTTTGTCTAACATGACGAAATTCTTTGTTGATAACGTTTCCGTAGGATTCTTCCTTCACAAATCGGGTAGTTGTAGTTGACAATAAAGGTAATGAAGATTATCTTATCCTAACTTACGGCTTCCTTAGGGAATGCATGGAACCCAGGTTAACATGTTCTGTATTAACTCTGTGAAAGATGGCGAATTTCCTGTTGATAACGTTTCGCATATGATTCCAATTTGGGTAAATAGGTAGCAGTATTTGATAAATTTGTAAACGGAATTTTCGTGAGAAATCCTTAGTTTGTCCACAGTGTAGTGACATTAGGTATTTCGGAAGCAGAAAAGATGAAAAATATCGAACCACGGACCTCTGGAATACGCGCCCAGCGTGCAAACCACCACACCACGAAGGCATGCCAAGAATACGGGAGAAATACCTTTATATACTCCCCCTCTTAAAGGACGACTGGGATTTTAGTGGACCCAATCGCCATATCCTGGATGTGAAGAATCATCATATAATACCCTTTTAGTTGGGGCGCCACTTGTAGAGACAATACATATTTCGGAAGCAGGAAAGATGGAAAAAAAAAAAATGAAACGCCTTCGCCGGGAATCGAATCACGGACCTCTGGAATACGCGCCCAGCATGCAGACCACCACACCACGAAGGCATGCCAAGAACGCGGGAGAAATACCTTATAAGGGTATTTTTTTACGTCTGTTTTAAAGATAATGTTTACTGCAAAACCAATATCTATCTAAAGGTTGATCTTTACTTAATTTTAAGCAGCCCTGTATATTTGCTTATCTGGTTGGTGTTAATACTTTAATATTAACATATTAACTGACATAATTAATTTATTAGATTTCAATAAAACTGTCAAAAATCATTTCTGCAATCGATTTTTTTTTTTTTTTTCCTTCCCAAGATTCAATTTTAAATGCTTCTAAGTTATTTCATTCTACTACAATTCTACTAACTTTATCTAGGAGACAATATACTTAATAAACCATTAATGAATAAATTATATATATATATATCAAAATGAAATATTTGATGTATGTAATTTCACGGCATAAGAAAAAGTATTTAGGTTTTCATGCTACGAATAATAAAAGCTTTACCGGTTTTATGAGAACTTGAATTCTTTATTAGAGATTGTATTCTCACGAATACCCATTAAAATTGATCACATTTTGAGAAGACAATTAAGTTCAATCTAAACAAGTTTAACTTCTTTACCGAATGTGTTGAGTATATCAACAATGCTCCTTCGATTCGTGATTGATTACACGTCAGTGCAATCTATTGATTCCCATTGACGAAAGAATAGGAGTGATAATGAATTCCTATTTCTCCTTCAGTGAAATAATGTGAAAGAATTTTGATTTAATCCAAAATAAATCGAAATTCTTTCACACTCTATTTATTACTTGCAAACAAGAAGAGGAGATAAAAATGTCCTAATAATTTTTATCGTAGTATAATTAAAAAAACATAAACAAGCTTCTGAAGTTATATTGTTTAAAATAAATACACTAAAATGTAAAATGTAATATTTTTAGTCATATGAGACAAAAAATAAAATCGTGGGATTACAAGTAATTGCAGGTTTTAAGTTAAAATCGTAAACGAAAAATTTAAGTTAATTGAATGTAATCAATCGCTCTTATGTATGTCGTTTCCGTGCAATTACTTTTATCGTTCCTTGAAATTCTTTTAATGTTCTAACATAATTCGTATATGGCGTTACGGTCACCAGATCGTCTGCGTGTCTGTGAGATCTTATTTCGCATCGCGCAGTTCGCATTGCGCAGCTCGCATTTTTGTAAACGCTAACTGTAACTTTCATCCATGCTTTCACGTTTTGTGTGTTCTTGAAACTGCTAAAATTTACAGTCCACAATGCAAATGTTGTATTCTTAATGTTTATTAATTTAAGATACCGAGTCGCAACATATGGGTAGCCCCAATTTTATTATGGTCGCATATGCCAAGTTTACAACAATAATTAAATGAGTACTTTTTAATATTAATACATTTAACCCTTTGCACAAGAGCTTTTTCGCTAGGGGAAACCAGCAACTCAAGACGATTTTCCACTATTTGATGAATTTCTTATACCTAACAATAAAATGATTCGACGCACAATTTAAAGAAATCTAACGCTTCTTTTATGTCTGAAGATAATTGATGTCCTTCTGCTCTTTCGCCGGACATAAACGGTATTCTTTGCAGTATTGCTTCGGATTTTGTGCACATTAGCCATTTTGAATTTTCTACTTGTTCTGCGGAATTACTGTCGCTTTCACATTCAAAATCTATTACCCTGATTTTTCGACTTCATACAAACACTTACTTCAACGTTATCTTCATCACTGCTTCCCTCTTCTGTACCGTCAAATAGCCCAGGCATAGACGTAAATATCGTTCTTCATCAACGAAAAATCAAACTCATCTTCCTTCATCGTATTCCTTCCTTATTGGGCTTCGTAACTTTGAAAATAATACCCCTGTTGCCACAACTGTCGATTTCGAACTAACGTCGAAGGCACATTTATAACAATAAATCTAAAACATGTATTTAAGATTTAAGTTTGGCAGTTGTTTTACACGCATGTATTGTTGAATATACTCATGAAGCGATATTGCTCAAACCTAGCCTAAATAAGTATCGGACTTCTCGAACTATTGCGTCAAACCGAGTGGTGATCGAGAGTTACCGCATCAAATACATTGGTGACCGAAAGTCAGCTCTCGAGTTGCCACATCAAATCAAGCAGTGGGCGAGAGTCACCTCTCGAGTGCAAAGGATTAATTAACACTAATTTAAAAGGTTTTTACATTTTTAATTTTATAGTAGTTTCAAACTCAAATTGCATTCGGGCGCCGAATACTCGATCCGAAAACAACTGACCGGCTCCAAAAAGAATATTTTTAAAGCAAAATGAAATGTTTTTTTTATCAATAATATAAAAAATATTTTAACTAAATTTTGAATTTCGCTTACTAAATATTCATTAAAACATACATAAACAATAATAATAATAACGCAAAAAGGGAATGTATATATTCTTTATTTATTATTTATATATTTATTTATTATATATAAAAATTATGAATACTTTCTAAGTAGGACAAGAATTAAGGATAAATAATAACAACATAGTATTTCTCTTTTATTTATTAAATTTCTCTATGGCACATAAATTAAAATACATGTATTTGTGAGTAAATAATTATGAACTTCTTTATTTCTTGCTACAGCTTGGCGGTTGATAACCTTTTGAATGGGACACAGTTTGTAGCCTTGAAGAAAAATTAAAAGAAATTATCTTCATAACGGATTGTAGATATTCATACGTCAATCGGGTTCTTTCCTTGTTAATTTTCAACCAAAAAAAAAAAAAAAAAAAAGGCTGCTCGGATATAAATATATTCCAAAACAAAGCGATTTTTCTTAAACAAAATTCGTAACTGAGCATATTTATTTTTATAAAGTGCGAATGAAAATTAATCAAATCTGTGTCTTCAAATCTTTGGATGTGATTTATATCACAGCGTAAATTAATTAGCTGTGTTTATGGCTTTTCTTGGGCTTTATTCACCTCCGCTTTTATTGATAATAAAAAATAATATAAACTCGGAATTCAAATAACTGAATTCTTGAAAATCTTTGCAACATATACATAACTGAAATGCATTCGCGAGCTGCATAAAATTGCTTCGGGGACCGCATGCAGCCCGTGGACCACTAGTTTGAGTCGGGGGGGGGGGGAAGAACAGAAATGCAAGGAATTGCGTGGTTTGAGACCACTGGTCTATAAATTTCGGAAAAAAGTTACCGTCTCTGAAGTTATTCCATTCAATCGGTCTAGCAACGAAGTAAGCGTGATGACATCTTTTTTTGGTGGTCTTCTGATCTATCTGATAGTTAAAATTGCATTCAATTTATTAGCCCAAAGGGTCATCCGTTTTGGGACTAATAGCCCAGAAGGGCTATTAACTTCGTTTTGGCATTTTGTGACGTTTCACTAATTAACGGCGAATTACTTTTTAAATTGTTGTTACCAAGTGTTATCGCCCTGTATTACATTTAAAGAAACTAAGTAACGAAGCATGCATGAATATTATTCTGTTTTATAGTTCGAATGTTTTTATAGCTCTAATGTTTGGCGCATTGTGAAAAACAACGGTACAGCAATTAAATTTTGAAAAACAAAATCCTCCACCCTAACATGAGCTTATGGAAGCCCGAAACTTCAATTTGTTTTATTGTCTATTCCATATTTTGTAAAACTTTTAACTAATTTTTAATTAACAAACGTAACGATTTTCAAAGCTAGCAATGGCAACACTATACGGGAAAAAACATTTTTATCTCTTGCGCGCGAGACTGTCTATCGGAAATTTTAAAGATATGCTGTTTTTGAATATTTTGTGATATAGGTGTTGAATTGAAATTTTTGTGGTTTAAGTGCGAAGAACAAGATATTTAATAAATAAAGGTAACAAACAAAACGTTAAAAAAGTGCCCTTTTCGGCGTAATATAAAATCTGAAAATTCGCAGATTTTTCTTTAATTATTTATTTCTGTTTAATTTAGTAAGTCAGTCTCATAAATCATGAAGTTGATAACAATGAAGAATTAAATCTCCTGATTTAAAAAAACCATTATTTTTTAACATATGCACGATAGCTTTAAAAATAAAAAATAAATTTAAAAGAATCTCAAAGTTTTCAGATTTTATATTTTGTCCAAAGGAGCTTTTTCTAACCTTTTGTGTGTTACCTTTATTTATTAAATATCATATTCTTCGCACTTAAACCATAAATTTCAATTCAACAGCAACATCATAAAATATTTAAAAAGAGCACATGTTTAGAATTTCCGATATACAGTCTCCCTTGCTGGAGATAATTTTTTTTTCTCTCGTACAGTGTTGCCATTGCTCGCTTTCAATTCATTGATAAAAAAAATCGTTAAATTTTTAATTTGAAGTAGATAATAAAACAAATTTGAAATTCAAAATTCGGGCTTTCCAAGTACCTATGTTTGTTTGGAGGACAACGCTATTCAAAATTTGATGGCTCTAGGTACAATTGTTTTTTCCCACTGCGAGAAACATTCATACATTCATGCAGGTTCTTCATTATTTATAGTTTCTTTAAATATAATACACGGCGATAATATATGGTAGCAACAGTTTGAAAAGTGAAACTCCGTTTTGTAGCGGTTGACGCAAAATGTCAAAACGAAATTAATAGCTCTGCTCGCCAAATTACCTCTTTGGGCTAAAAAAAGATTAGTTTTAAAAGTAAATAATATTCGGCAATGTTTTTGGATATAGAACGGTGCAAAATTCTGCGATAATAGTTTGAATATTAAAGAAAGGCATGTGAGAAGCATTCAACACCAAGTATAAAAATCTGTATCAGTTTTTATTTTTTAGCCCAAAGAGCATTAGCCCAGAAGGGCTATTAATTTCGTTTTGGCATTTTGCGTTGATTCATTATAATTGTCGGTTCACTTTTTCAAATTGTTGCTACCAAATATTAGGGCCCCGCATTATATTTAAAGAAATTAAATAATGAAGAATCTGTATGAATGTATGTATGTTTCTCTCGCTGCGAAAGAACAACGTATCTAAGGACATCAAAATTTCAATAAGGTAATCTTCTATAGAATATGGGCATGTGGAAGTCCTAATTTGAATTTGAAATTTGTTTTAGTATTGATTTCTTATTTTGTAACACTTCAACGAATTTTTGATTAACAAACTCAACGATTTCAAAGCGAGCAATGGCAACACTTTACGGGAGGGAAAAAAAAAGAAAAATTAACTCCAGCGCGCGAGACTCTGTAAAGGAAATTCTAAAGATATGTTCATTTTTAAAATTATTTTGCGATGTTGCTGTTGAACAGAATTTTATGTTTTGAGTACGTAGAACATGATATTTAATAAATAAAGGTAACAAACAAAGAACTTGCTATTTAGAATATATCTCGGATTCCAAGGAACTTTGTAAGCAACAGACATACATTTTGCTAAAGCCGATCCGCTCTACGCAGCATGGAGCTATTTTTATAAGATCGCAACAGAAATACATTTTTATTAATTAAATAATCACATGTGCCAAGTATAAGTTTTAAAAAGCTTGGTTGCACTTCCGGGGAAAACATTTGTGAAATATGTTTTGATTTTCTATTATTGCAACTGCGTTTTCTGCTCAGTAAAACAGACAGGCCAATTAAATCATCTTAGAATTTCAAACTTTAAAAAATACAACAAGGTTCATCTTCTGCAAATAAATAAATAAATCTGAAAGGTTTCAGATTTTAAATTACGTCCAGAGGAGCGTTTTTTAACATTTTGTGTGCTACCTTTATTTATTGAATATCATATTCTTCGCACTTCAACCATAAAATTCAGATCAAAAGCAATGTCGCAAAATAATTTTAAGTTGAGCATGTCTTTAGAATTTCCGGTACACTGTCTCGCGTGCTGGAGGTAAAATGGTTTTTCTCTGTATAACGTTGCCATTGGTCGCTTTGAAATCCTTGAGTGTGTAATAAAAATGTGAAATCGATGATAAAACAAATTAATTTGGGCTTCCAGATGCCCATATTCGGTGGAAGATTACGTTATTCAAAATTTGATGGCTCTAGGTTTTTTTTTATTACAATGCGAGAAACATACATACATATATGCAGATTCTTCATTATTTAATTTCTTTAAATATAATACAGGGCACTAATATTAGGTGGCAACAATTTGAAAAGTGAACCGACATTTATAGTGAACGAACGTAAAATGCCAAAATGAAATTAATAGCCCATCTAGGCAAATTGCTCCTTTGGACTAAAAATATTTTAATTATTTAAATTTTAAAGGATTTTAAAGGAGCAGTTTGCCTAGATGGGCAATTTTATTTGCTAAAAGTATTTTAGCAAATTTACTTGATGATAAATTATTTAGTGGAACATATTTAGACAAATGCATAGCAGCTAAAAACTAAACAAGATCCAAGAATAAACTTCGGCTGAAATTAATGGACTGATTTTTTTTTTTTTTTTTTTTTTTTCTTCAAAGTAATCGACTCCTTTCAAATCTGTTAGCATTATTACTGAGCTGTGCTTTTTGAGACCAAATTTTGATAATAAATAATGTGCGAGCAGCTAAGAAGACAACTGAATTTAACAGTCTGAAATGGGCATGATAATCCCGAAAGGAATTGCATAAAGCGTAATTAATTTCACAACGTCTGAAACCCAAAAAATTTATTTAACCAATCGATAGAGGAAAGAGGAATTCATCAAAGAAAATCTGTGAGTGGGTAAGTATTAGATAAAGTCTATGAGAAGTAGTGGATTCTGGCCACCAAGACTGTTTGGTTATTTTTTGCAAAGGAATATTGATAGATAAAAAATTTGTGCATTAATTTTTTAAAGTAATAATATTACTCCTCAAACAAAATTTTTATACCTCTGAGATGTGTTGCTTTTGGGTACTACGTAAAATTCATGTCCTGGCAATATAAAGTTACTACATGCGATCCTACTTTGGAAAATGAAGGAGGAAAACAAGAAAACAAGTCTAAGAAGCATTTTCAGCATCGCGCATAATATAAGACTAGCTGGATTTATTTCTGATCTGTCATTGTTTAAGAACATTAAGTAGTTTTTACTTCTTGAATGAAATATCTAGTAAATTAAGTACAATTAATTTATAGTATACCGGGTGACCCCAAAGTCCGCTAACATTTGAAAATTCAATAATTCATGAAATAATGTAGGTAGAGATGTAAAAATTGACACACATGCTTGAAATGACATAAAGTTTTATTGAAAGCAAAAAAAAAAAAAAAAAAAAAACGAAAGAAGGGGGGGTATGGCGCTGAAGAGCAAAATGTCAGTGACGGGTGGCATGAGAATCGTGTATGAAATGAATCGTGTGCTGAATGAGGCGTGTATGAAACATATGGCGTGTATGAAATGAATCGTGTACTGAAAGAGGGAATCAGTCTGTTCATGACTTCGTCACGTTTCTATCCTCGCCTCCGAATGTTGGTCACGGTGTGATGTGGATCAATCGTGATCGGATCCTTTTTCTGCGTGGTTCTGCTATTCAAACTGATGACTGGTGTGACGGGTGCGAGGTGCTCTGATGTATTAAGAGGTTATCACTTCTAGCGACAGTCCCTGCTAGACGGGACTTTTCTGAGAAACGAGATTGTGGTAGCACTAGTTTAAACGGGAGGATTCCTAGCAAAAAAAAAAAAAAAAAAGCCTCGCTGGAAGAAGCAAAGTCCCACCTAGCTACGGAAACGATGTAGCGGCTACACGGGATTTTTTCAAACCTCACCAAAAATGTCTCGGCTGAAGCTCTTTTCCTAGTAGGGATCGACCAATTCGACGAAAGTTCTGCTTTTCAAGGATCACGTGATCCTAATCTGAGCGATGATCGATTACTGTTTGGCGTTCACGTCTTTGTAGTAAGTGAAAATGGTAACCTAGTTACGTGGGTTTTCTGGAAATGTGCGTGTTCTGTGAATCGTCCCTTTCGACGTCCAGTCCCGTGTAGCCGAAGCATAATGTGATTGGGACATTACAGAATCGCATCACCCCTAGTCTTACTGATAAACACTTGTTGGAAGATATGAGTTATGCAGGATGACGCTCCACCCCATATTGCTACGTGTATGAAAGATCTCTTGTATACATCGTTTGGTAAGGATCGCGTGCTGAGCCGCCACTTCCGTCATGCTTGGCATCTCAGATCCCCAGATCTCAATCCGTCTGATTATTGATTATGGGTTTACCTGAGATGGGAAGACTACTGCGATCGTCCGTCCTCACCGTCCTCATTAGGGATGCTAAAAGACAACATTCGGCGGCAATTTCCCACCATACCTATAGATAAGTTTTAGAGTGCCGTTCACAGCATTGTCTTTTGACTACGGGTACTATTGTTAATGAATGACGGCCGACATGTTGAACATTTGTTATAAGGAACATAGTCTTACCTAAATATAAATTATTGCTTTTGTTTTATATGAAGCGCCATCTGTTGCCGTTTAATTTTTTTTTTTTTTTTTTTTTTTTTTTTTGTTTCCAATAAAACCCTATGACATTTCAAGCATGTGTGTCTGTTTTCACATCTCTACCTACATTATTCAATGAATCATTGAATTTTCAAATACTAACGAACTTTCGGTCATCCGGTTTATCCACTTGATAATTTTTATGGGCCTTTGTAATTTACTTTGCTTGATAAAAGATGTTTCCAAGGTCGTATGTTGCATATTGATACAAAATTGGCGTGTTATTGTTTCAACCACTCATATTTTTTTTTAAAAATTAAATTTTCAACGATAAACTTTTTTTTAAGTGTTATGTACTATTCGAATTTTTTATTTTTTTAAAGGCGCGACTATCTTATCCCAGAAGGGCTGTGGGCCACTTTATCATAGTGTTGAATTCTTTTGAGATCAGCTTCGGTGCGTTCTTGGACAAAAATTGAGTACCGTTCAGATATACTTCCAGCAAAAATTTAAAAAAAAAAAAAAAACTATTTTAATTACTTCAACAGTAGAATTTCATATGTCACTATTACAGTACCTGTATTATAATGTTTACACTGTTTTCGTAGTGGAATTTTTAAATATATCAAGGTCCATTAGTTGCCGAGTGGATAAGACTATTGAGTAATTCGACAGTTTCAAATTCTTGAGATTGGCTGCATGGCTGACTGGATAAGACATTGCCAAACCGTTTGTAAGGGTTTTCCTTAGTTTACTAACCAGTTATTTTAATTTTGGTATATCTTCTGAATTCTCCATTTCCCCTCGCATTTCTTCGTCAGGATGCAAATTAAGCGAATGAAAGAGAGTATTTAAACGGCTGAAATGAATAGTTTAGACAGAGCGTGATTTTGCAAGTAGAGCACACGTTTGCTGTTTTTGTCCTCCATCTGTTAACTTAGTAGTGGCTACGCATTCTGGCCGCATTCACGCCTGTGCGAAAAGTCGCCTGGCTAGACTTTTGAAATCTAGACACTTTGTATGATAGCAAAGAAGGTCAGATCCTATACCTTGTAAGTTTAGTAAAATTGAGATCCTCACAAACGAGCTGGATGTGTAAGCACTTTTTGCGTTCCTCCTCCCCCATATTTAGTGTGCGGATATGAGGCAATTTCTTTTAGCAAGTTTTTCATGATATCATGAAATGACTCCTTACACAAATAACAGAGTGCTTTGTCGTAATCTAACAAATTCAATCCAATCCATACATAGCAGCCAATTTCTATTTAAAAGTCATTTTCGAAGTGCTTTGCCATAATCAAATAATTTCCACAGATGTTTTAGGAGATTATAAAAATTCTGTTGTCATTCCCTTCTTTCCATCAATTAGCTATAAAGTTGCACATATTTTTCAGAATAACTTTCGGGTTGTTTATTCTCCCATCAATAAAATTCCGAGTTCCATACTCAAGGACCCCATTCCGGATATGAATTCCTGGGGTATTTATAGGATTCCTTGCCAGTGTGGTTTAATTTACATTGGCCAAACTAAGAGAGCCTTAAAATTTCGCGTCAAGGAACATGAGGCATATGTTAGAAAAAAGGAAACACAGAAGTCTTCTCTTACGTAACATTGTTGGTCCGAAAATCACACTTTCAATTTTTCTGCTGCCAAAATTATTCAAAAAACATCTTGGAGAAGTGGATTTTCTAGAGGCATTTCACATTCATAAAAATCTTTCTGTTCTAGTTAACGATCCTAATTCCAATCCAAATTTGCCTTCGCCCTTTAAAGAAATTATGTTTTAGTTCTGGTTTCACCAACAGATGGCGCCACTTGCCTGTTCTTGTCCAGGCTTTCTTATCTTATCTAATCATTTTTCCCTATCTTGTTCATTTGCGGTTTTGCAGCTGAGGATGGTGGTTCGGTAAAACCATCCAAACTAGTCACTGTGGAAATTTTGTAAATATAACGCTGATTTTTGTTGTTTGTCTTCTGAATTAGTATTTATTCGGCGTGTTATTGTGTCTTAATTATAATCAAATAAGCTAATCTAATTTTAGATCAAGAACGTTTGAATCATCTTAGGTATACTTTGAGAGGAATTACAGACTTTTCTTTCCTGTCTGTAATGCAGAAGCACCACATCCCGTTAACAAGTAAAAGACTTAATTTTAAATCTTTGCGAAGATACTATCGATTTTTAAAGATTTCCTCTTCCAAAAAGGTCTAATGACTCTTTAGCTTCATTGTGTTTTTATGGAAGAATCGAGGCAAACAAACACATTATGCAAAACCCTTAAGAATTGGAGCATATTACATCTCAGAGTTTCCGTAATTGTATCAGGAACAATGAAGGGGGCGCAGTGAAAGGATATGGGTTTTTTGATGAAGCAACAAGGACATTCTGAGGCCCACACGGGAGCGATGTGAAAAGTTTTCCTGTAAAATTATAAGAAACGGGTCACGCAGGTTTAAATGTCATCGCTTTTAGATTATACTACTTCCGGATAGAATTTTCCTGGTCGCTACTTAACTGTACCAAGGAATAAGTAAAAATATTGCTAGGGAGTTTTAAAGTTCTAATCGCAGTATCTGGTGGATTTACTCATTTTGGAAGAGTTTTGTTCGCATTACTTCATTTGCATTAAACGTTTGTGCCACTTTTGAATATAAACTGAAAACATTGCAATAATTTCTTTTGAAAAAATGATACGCATGATATTTCAATTATATTATCTTGTAAAGCTTCTTACAAAATTGCAATTACGAGGTGTTTTCAGATTTTTGAAATTTCGAATGTAATTATTGCCTCTCTCTGTCCATTATTTCCGAATCAGTAGAGATTAACGACTTTTCAGAGATATAATTCTCACATAGAAATGGGTTCTTTATTTACCCTTCTGCACCGTCAATTAAATTCCCATCATGCGAGGTTGGAGAAATTTTAGTTGAAAAACTTCTGAACTGTGAAGCGCGGTGGGATAATTAGAATCATCCGCAGGTATGGTTTTTTATTTACATTTAATCGACTTATGATAACGGATATAAATAACTGTTGCATAGTTCATTTCTTCTAATGAACTGATATCAATTTTTTTTCAGTCAAATTGTCTTGACATTTGCATGTGAAATTCGCATTTTGCCATAATGAACATATTTGATTTGTGGCATTCGATTTAACTAAGAAGTTTTTAGAACGATTGTGAAAGGAAATGACAGCTGATTTGCATCATTACTGATTAAGGATAAACTTCTGGTAGAACTTTCTAATTTTGTTTTGTTAGAGGAGGTAAAATCGATAATATTTTGAATCAAGAGACACATCACATTCACATATTCGTGATCCAGTTTTAGCCTTATTATATTATGTTGAACAATAAAAGCAATTATCTGGCAGTTTATCCCAATCATCCTCCAATAGTTCCAAGGCACGCAAATTCTTCTTTAAACACATTATCAAATCGCACAGATCCTTAAGTGCTTCATGATTCAGTTTAAAATACCTCATAATATTTTAACTATGAATATCAATTTGTTTCTTTTGTTTGCATGCCTTTCCTTTATCTCCTTGAACAATGATAACAGAAGTATGATCCGCAGATAAAATTTGCTTTGCTTTGTCTTTTGAACATGCACACAAATATGCTTTCTGAATTAAACGAAAGTGCATTATTTGAAACTGGATTTTGAAACGCAGCTTTGTGTGGATTAAAGTATCCATAACATCAAGTAAATTTAAACAATGGAACCTAAGACGGAGGAATTTCTGTCATTTCACTTTTTATCGAGTCCTAAGTTTAGGTCATTAGCATTTGTTAATTATGCCGAGTAATAAGCTTTAAACATTCCAGCTCGTTTCTTTACTTTTTTTTAACACCTCGCATAGGCGTTATTGTTTTCAATTAATTTCTTGTCCTAGTAAAATAAAATCCGTTGATACGATTATGCTTTGAAAATTGATGAACTAAAGGATGTAATATCTGAGATAACTGAAGGATCTGTGTGATTTGATATCATTCACGAGTGTTGGCATAAGACCTTTTTTAACTTACACAAGTTCTCGCTCGTAGCCAATTCTAAGAATATTGCCATTCTGTAAAGCATAAGATTTTTAATTTACTCTTTAAATTTAATCGATTTGTTTTTCAGTAATAAACTGGACGATTTAAAAGCAGTAAACGCACTTTTTAATAATATAAAACTTCATTTTGCTTTTTAATATCATATAAATTAATTTACTTTTAATTCGTTATATATAATATGTATTATGAATATTTGCAGTTCTCCCGTAATTAACAAAATATGTTCTAATGCCATACGTTACGTATTTATAATTTTAATTGTTTTTAGTTTTCAAAACTTTTTAAAATTTAAAATCAATTCTTCTTTGAGGGGTTAGAATGTATCCTAAAATTTTCAGGTTGCATTTTTGAAAAAAATATTGAGCCAAAAAGAAATAAGTATATAAGGTTATTATTACATAAAAGATACAAATCTATTTTTTGCGAAAATTGTTTTAGTTCTTTTAAAACTCTAATTTTCTCAAAACAACGATTTTGCTGGTCGGCAATTTTGACATAATTCAAATATTACACAAAATAGATTATTTAGCTCTTAGTGCTTAAATGGTTGCTCTGTCGCAATGGGTTTTAGTTATTTTTCCTTATAGAAGTTCCCCTTATTTTTGCTTTGAAAGTTTTTCACGGTGACATCTTTCCCTTTCGGCAGGTGACTCTCAAGTAATTTGTCATGATTAATGAACCAACCCATCATTAGAAAGTTCTGGAATAGTAGCGTCTCCCTTGGTTATCTTCAAAGGCAGGACAAACAGCATGTTAGTCTAAGCATACTCTTTCAATCTTTTATCATCATCTTTAAATCTTTCAGTCTTTAATTAAAAATAAGTAGGTATGTAATAAGATGCGGTAAGCACCTTATTACATACCTACTTATTCGATAGCCAAACGTACGATGCCGATGATGACCTTCCCGAGATTTTAGTGGACTGCACAGAGCCAACGTTACTTTTGCTTCGCTTGTCTGTGGTGGAAGAAACCGAAAAAGCCCGAAGGCAAAAAGCGAAAGCAAAATTTCCGCATCTGGAGTACCTGTGAAGGGAAATCGGTGGGTTTAGGAAAGTGGCTCATCATCCACCGAAACTCCAGTGTCATCAATCGAGGTCAGTTGCAGTTCACCACTGAGTGGGTCAGTGGGATGAAGGTTGCCTATTGGGTAACCCGCCAGACCATTCCGTTCTTTCCAAGCCGTCATCGTCGGATTCAAATCGTTAGTAGATGCCTCAGCGCTAAACGCCTCGTGGTTCCGACTGTAATTTCATCTTCGCAGCCGATATGGAGGTAAGCTGGATTAACATTTTCTCCACTTTTTTTTTTTTTACATCCATTGTAGTGAAGGATTAAATGTATCATGTTTCTTTTTTATGAAGGTAATGAAGATAAAATTTTTAAGCTTTTGAATGTCGTAATGAATTAATTCTTCAGTATTAAAAAGGTATCAAAACTAAAAGTTAACGACATCAATTATTGAAATGTGACGTTTAAAGCTGAGTTACCTTTTCAATAGACATCTTCTTGTCCGTGGCATCAACATATCAACATACAACGTTATTAAAAAATAATAATAATAAAAATAAATAAAATCTGAAAGCTTTCAGATTTTATTTATTTTTATTAATATAAAATCTGAAAACGGCCAAAGGGGTGTTTTTTAACGTTTTATGTGTTGCCTTTATTTATTAAATATCATGTTCTTCGCAATTAAAGCATAAAATTCAATCCAACAGCAATATCGTAAAATATTTAAAACAGCATATCTTTAGAATTTCAGATACACAGTTTCGCGAGTTGGAGATAATTTTTTGCTTTCCCCTGTACAGTGTTGCCATTGCTCGCTTTGAAATCGCTGAGTTTCTTAATCGAAAATTCGTTAAAAGTTTTGCAAAATATGCAATAGATAATAAAACAGTTTCCAAATTCCAAATTTGGGCTTCCAGATGCCCATATTTGGGTGGAGATGTACGTTATTCAAAATTTGATGGCTCTAGGTACAGTTGTTTTATCACAATACGAGAAGCATACACACATTTATGCAGATTCTTCATTATTCAATTTCTCTAAATATAATACAGGTGGATATTATTTGGTGGCAAGAATTTCAAAAATGACTTGCCCTTTATAGTGAATCGACGGAAAATGCCAAAAAGAAATTAATAGCCCTTCTAAGCTAACGCTCCTTTGGGGTTCCAAAAAAAAAAAAAAAAATTCAGGGACAGAATTTAAATTTTGTGAATAAAAATTATTTAGATTTCATGCATATATAGAAGAATATTTTTAATATTCAAATTGAAAATAAATACTACAAAAAAATCATCGATCAATACATTTGCTATTTTCATCTAAATCAGCTTTAAGCTGTTCAGGGCATTTAATCACAAAAGATATTGTGTAAAATAATGATTATACATATGTTAACACCACGCAATATTCACATATCTGCATTTTTTGTTGTTTTCATCTAAAAACAGTTCTTCAAATCTTGATTAAATTCGCCATTAAAGACTTTTCTGTGCATAGTTACTTGTACTTCGGCTTTGAACTTATAAAAACTAAAATGTTTCGCAAAAGATTCACATCCGGTACTTCCGGACAGAGAATGCAATAGCTGTTCAACTAAATTCAAACAAATGATCAATTAAAGATTAAAAATCGGCTTTCTATGCTAAGGTGCCTTCTAACGTAATTACAGGTCAAAACTAAACTCACCAATAAACAGCAGAGCAGTACTGCATGCAGGAATAATGTTATAGTGCTCCTTTTCTAATTTGCTATTGCTTTTTCACTTAGTTTAGATCCTCATTCATTATTTAAACTCATTAAATTTTCATTTCTGGGGGGAGGGGAGTTGGCAGAAGTGCAGGAAACTTTTAACGATATTATAAAATTTTCAAAGGATCACTATACTTTTCACGAAAGGCTCCTTATACCCCTTTTTACTTACAAAGGTTCCATATAATTTTCTGTCTTTTGGTTATGTAAAGAATTCATCAGCACATCCTTAAAGGACTTTCATGTATCTTATTCAGACTTTGCTTTCAAATTTCGAATCACTCATTTTTTAGCTCTCCTTACTTTTTTTTTTTTCCCTTATTACTTGCTCCGCACTTAGGCACTACACGGAAACAAAGAGATGCCCCGTGGAGGTCTTTTTATGGGAAACTGGTTCATATCTACGTTACACATGGAAAAAACCATGAACATGCCCATGCAGCCAGACCCATCGCTGGGCTGTTGAACCCCGGACCGAGTTACCAGTGCTCAGCGGCTTTTACCGCTCGGCCGCTAGTGGACCCGTCGCCTTACTTTAAAGACCACCCCAACCCCCCAAAAATTTCGTCTTTAATTGGAAAAGCAGATGTCATTTTTGAATTAATAGATTAAAATTTAAATAAATTTGATTGATTTATTTATTTTTAGAAAAAGAGATTCCTGGAAGTGGAAAAAAGCGTATATTCTGAAGATGTGCAACTAAGGAGTCAAAAACCTTGTTAGGTTAATCTAGCCGTTTTTAATACAATATCACAATAATGTGATATTTCTTTTTATCCCTGCTGTTTCATTCACACGAAATGCAGAAGTATTTTATATGCATCCGCATCGTAGTGCTAAGAGTAAAATTGTTTCTTCCCAATTCCCTCTCCCCGACAGTTATAAGAATGATTTTCGAAATTTATACTACTCAGAAAAATATTAAATTAAGCATAAAAGCGTTATGCCATCTGTGTGTCATTAAGCAAGAGATACTGACAGTTAATTTCTATTATAAAGTAAAACTACATTTAAAATCCCTCGGTTAGTCTACGAACAGCCTCCAATGATAGTATCAATGTTTTAATTAAAAACTTAATTTAACCTTAAAAATTTAAAGTAATGGGTATGCATCATTACTATGCTAAAAATGGCCTTCTATGGACGGGGGGAAAAACGATCGTTTAAATTAACTGTATTTGGCTGTAAAAAAAAGCATCACAGTTGTGTGCCTTTTTTTTTTTTTTTTTTTTTTTTTTTTTTTTTTTTTTTTTTTTTTTTGAGAGAGAGAGAGAGAGAGAGAGATTCTTTTCCTATAATATTTTAACTCAAAATACTTCTTGAATATATATCTAATATTATGAAGAATTTAGAAAATAATTATTATTTAATTAATTAATTATCTTGTTAATATTTAAAAAAGGGGAAATATACATCTATATAGTTATTTACATGCCGTAATAAAAGATATTGCATATCTCGCATGTGTACTCATCTGACATACGTAAGCCTTAAATTCTAAATTCATCGCTCTGTATTACACTTTTAGCAATTTAAATATTGAAATTTTACACTTAATACGAATAAAATGCGTGTCATTATTTTCCAAACCAGATATTCATCTGAAAATGCATCTCTATAATAATTTATTTTCTTCCGCGAAAATGTTTCTCAACGAAAGGAATGAACATAAACAAATTTGGTTGAATGATCAGATAATTATATGGAGATTATTCTAATGATAAGTTATGAGGACTGTAATGAATTAAACGCCATAATTATTTTAATATATGTTTATTCTTTATTTTTGTTTACGTGTATCCTTTATTAGATCAAAATGGCGTTAGCTGGAAAAGGCAGTCTCGAAACAGATTTTGCGTCGTCCGCTATAAACAGCTGTATCGCTTTTCAAATGGTTGCCAACACTTACTGTTGTTATTATTTTTAAAGAAATTAAATAATGAAAAATTAGCATGTATGTATGTCCCTCGCACTGCTGAAAAAACGACAATAGGACCAACAAATTTTGAATAACGTAGTTCTCCACACGAGTATGAGTATATGCACCTGGAAGTATAAATTTTGAACTTCGAATTTTATATTTCATATCTGGTAAACCTTTAATAAGTTTTTGGTTCTCTACGATTTGAAATTCAGCACTGGGAGCAGCGCGCGATTGTATATCGAAAACTCTAAAGTTATGCTGTTTTCAAATATTTTCTAATTTTGCTGTAGAATTAAATTTTATGTGGTATAACTACAAAGAACAGGATATTTAATTAATAAATTTAACACACAAAACATTAATGGTAAAAAGAACAAAAACGCTTTGCAAGCCATCTTGCTAAGAAAACTCAACATTGATGTGATGACCTGATAAAAGACAGGAAAAAAAAAAAAAAAAGAAAAAAAAAGAAAAAAAATAGAAAAATTTATGCTAACACTTAACATTGCATCAAGATTTCTAAACATATGCTGCTTTTAAAATTTTTGAATTTATTGTTGAATTGTATCTGGCGAAAGTGTGAAGAAAATGGCGCTTAATAATATAGCTAAAAAGAAATACGTTAAAAGACGTGAGCACAACAGCAGACTAATAGACTGCGAGCTCAGTAAACGCGTTTAAAAAATAATAAAAATTTTAAAAAATAAAGAAATCTGAAATCTTTCAGATTTTACACTCCAAATGGTGTAATGTTCTTTAAAATTTTGTGTGTTGCCTTTATTTATTAAATATCATGTTCTTCGCACTTAAACCATAACATTCAGTTGAACAGCAGTATCACAAAATAATTTTAAAATGAGCACATCTTTAGAATTTCCGATGCACAGTCTTACTCGCTGGTGATAAAAATGTTTTTTTTTCTTTCCCCCCCTCGTACTGTGTTGCCATTGCTCGCTTTGAAATCGTTGGATTTCTTAATCAAAACTCATAAATAAAGGAATAATGTTACAGTGCTCCTTTTCTAATTTGCTATTGCTTTTTCACTTAGTTTAGATCCTCATTCATTATTTAAACTCATTAAATTTTCATTTCTGGGGGGAGGGGAGTTGGCAGAAGTGCAGGAAACTTTTAACGATATTATAAAATTTTCAAAGGATCACTATACTTTTCACGAAAGGCTCCTTATACCCCTTTTTACTTACAAAGGTTCCATATAATTTTCTGTCTTTTGGTTATGTAAAGAATTCATCAGCACATCCTTAAAGGACTTTCATGTATCTTATTCAGACTTTGCTTTCAAATTTCGAATCACTCATTTTTTAGCTCTCCTTACTTTTTTTTTTTTCCCTTATTACTTGCTCCGCACTTAGGCACTACACGGAAACAAAGAGATGCCCCGTGGAGGTCTTTTTATGGGAAACTGGTTCATATCTACGTTACACATGGAAAAAACCATGAACATGCCCATGCAGCCAGACCCATCGCTGGGCTGTTGAACCCCGGACCGAGTTACCAGTGCTCAGCGGCTTTTACCGCTCGGCCGCTAGTGGACCCGTCGCCTTACTTTAAAGACCACCCCAACCCCCCAAAAATTTCGTCTTTAATTGGAAAAGCAGATGTCATTTTTGAATTAATAGATTAAAATTTAAATAAATTTGATTGATTTATTTATTTTTAGAAAAAGAGATTCCTGGAAGTGGAAAAAAGCGTATATTCTGAAGATGTGCAACTAAGGAGTCAAAAACCTTGTTAGGTTAATCTAGCCGTTTTTAATACAATATCACAATAATGTGATATTTCTTTTTATCCCTGCTGTTTCATTCACACGAAATGCAGAAGTATTTTATATGCATCCGCATCGTAGTGCTAAGAGTAAAATTGTTTCTTCCCAATTCCCTCTCCCCGACAGTTATAAGAATGATTTTCGAAATTTATACTACTCAGAAAAATATTAAATTAAGCATAAAAGCGTTATGCCATCTGTGTGTCATTAAGCAAGAGATACTGACAGTTAATTTCTATTATAAAGTAAAACTACATTTAAAATCCCTCGGTTAGTCTACGAACAGCCTCCAATGATAGTATCAATGTTTTAATTAAAAACTTAATTTAACCTTAAAAATTTAAAGTAATGGGTATGCATCATTACTATGCTAAAAATGGCCTTCTATGGACGGGGGGAAAAACGATCGTTTAAATTAACTGTATTTGGCTGTAAAAAAAAGCATCACAGTTGTGTGCCTTTTTTTTTTTTTTTTTTTTTTTTTTTTTTTTTTTTTTTTTTTTTGAGAGAGAGAGAGAGAGAGAGATTCTTTTCCTATAATATTTTAACTCAAAATACTTCTTGAATATATATCTAATATTATGAAGAATTTAGAAAATAATTATTATTTAATTAATTAATTATCTTGTTAATATTTAAAAAAGGGGAAATATACATCTATATAGTTATTTACATGCCGTAATAAAAGATATTGCATATCTCGCATGTGTACTCATCTGACATACGTAAGCCTTAAATTCTAAATTCATCGCTCTGTATTACACTTTTAGCAATTTAAATATTGAAATTTTACACTTAATACGAATAAAATGCGTGTCATTATTTTCCAAACCAGATATTCATCTGAAAATGCATCTCTATAATAATTTATTTTCTTCCGCGAAAATGTTTCTCAACGAAAGGAATGAACATAAACAAATTTGGTTGAATGATCAGATAATTATATGGAGATTATTCTAATGATAAGTTATGAGGACTGTAATGAATTAAACGCCATAATTATTTTAATATATGTTTATTCTTTATTTTTGTTTACGTGTATCCTTTATTAGATCAAAATGGCGTTAGCTGGAAAAGGCAGTCTCGAAACAGATTTTGCGTCGTCCGCTATAAACAGCTGTATCGCTTTTCAAATGGTTGCCAACACTTACTGTTGTTATTATTTTTAAAGAAATTAAATAATGAAAAATTAGCATGTATGTATGTCCCTCGCACTGCTGAAAAAACGACAATAGGACCAACAAATTTTGAATAACGTAGTTCTCCACACGAGTATGAGTATATGCACCTGGAAGTATAAATTTTGAACTTCGAATTTTATATTTCATATCTGGTAAACCTTTAATAAGTTTTTGGTTCTCTACGATTTGAAATTCAGCACTGGGAGCAGCGCGCGATTGTATATCGAAAACTCTAAAGTTATGCTGTTTTCAAATATTTTCTAATTTTGCTGTAGAATTAAATTTTATGTGGTATAACTACAAAGAACAGGATATTTAATTAATAAATTTAACACACAAAACATTAATGGTAAAAAGAACAAAAACGCTTTGCAAGCCATCTTGCTAAGAAAACTCAACATTGATGTGATGACCTGATAAAAGACAGGAAAAAAAAAAAAAAAAGAAAAAAAAAGAAAAAAAATAGAAAAATTTATGCTAACACTTAACATTGCATCAAGATTTCTAAACATATGCTGCTTTTAAAATTTTTGAATTTATTGTTGAATTGTATCTGGCGAAAGTGTGAAGAAAATGGCGCTTAATAATATAGCTAAAAAGAAATACGTTAAAAGACGTGAGCACAACAGCAGACTAATAGACTGCGAGCTCAGTAAACGCGTTTAAAAAATAATAAAAATTTTAAAAAATAAAGAAATCTGAAATCTTTCAGATTTTACACTCCAAATGGTGTAATGTTCTTTAAAATTTTGTGTGTTGCCTTTATTTATTAAATATCATGTTCTTCGCACTTAAACCATAACATTCAGTTGAACAGCAGTATCACAAAATAATTTTAAAATGAGCACATCTTTAGAATTTCCGATGCACAGTCTTACTCGCTGGTGATAAAAATGTTTTTTTTTCTTCCCCCCCTCGTACTGTGTTGCCATTGCTCGCTTTGAAATCGTTGGATTTCTTAATCAAAACTCATAAATACTTTACAAAATATAAATTAGATAATAAAACAAATTCCAAATTTGGACTTCCAGAGGCCCATTCGAGTGGAGATGTACGTTATTCAAAATTAGATGGCTCTAGGTAGCGCTGTTTTATCACAATGCGAGAAACATGCGTACTCGCACTACATTTACGCATATTCCTACATATGCCTACATTTACGCATATTCTTTATTAATTAATTCCTTTAAATATAATACAGGGCTTTAATATCTGCTGTCAACAATTTAAAAGTGATTAGCCGTTTATAGTGAATCAACGCAAATTGCCGAAACGAAATTAATAGCCCTTCTGTGCAAATAGTCTCTTTGGAATAAAAAAAAAAAAAAAAAAAAAGAGTCTGAAAGTTTTCAAACCTTATATTACTCCCAAAGGGGCATTTTTTAACGTTTGTTTGGTACATTTATTTATTAAAAATCATGTTCTTCCCACTTAAACCATAAAATTCAATTCAACAGCTATGTCACAAAATAATCTTAGAAAATATTATAGGAATTATTTATAATTTCCGATACACAGCCTTGTGCGCAGAAGATAATTCGCCCCCCTCGTGAAGTGTTGGCATTGCTCGCTTTGAAATCGTTGAGTTCGTTAAAGAAATTTGTTACATTTTTACAAAATATGAAACAGATAATAAAACAAATTCCAGATTCCATATTTGGGTTTCCAGATGTCTATATTCGAGTGGAGGACTACGAGATTCAAAATATGATATCTTTAGGTACCGTCGTTTTTTTATAGTGCGAGAAACATACATACATTCATGCTAATTCTTCATTATTTGATTTCTTTAAATATAATACAGTGCTCTAATATTTGGTGGAAACAATTTGTAAAGTGAAATGTCGTTTATAGTCAGCCCTTACAATATGCCAAAACGAAATTAATAGCCCTTCTGGGAAAATTGCCGCTTTGGGCTTAAATCCTTAACAGACCCTTTTTGGGCGACCGTTAAAAATCTGAACCCTTTCAGATTATTTTCCCTCTCCTTTTTTAAACAGAGTAATTGTTACAATATACAAGAGAATATCTTCTCAGCGATACTATTACTATCAGGATTATTAACAAGTAAAGATAAGGAACGGAAAGTGAATCATAATCGGTTTTATGGTTATAAATAGGATTCAGAGTTTTTGAAATATAGAAATAAACTGGATTTTGAAATTTGACTTTTCGGCATTTTTGCTATGAACAGAAATTTTTTTGTTTTGTTTATTTTTGCTATTTGCTTCATGTCTTTCTTATAAATGGTATTTGTAAATTCAGATATGCAATATAATTTTCGATTTCTGTTTCGATTCTGAAAAGATTATGGAAGTACTGACTCTGATGATATAGCAAATAATCTAATGTCATAAATTAGTATCAGAAATTGCAGTTCTTTGAAAATGAGGGATTTTTCAGAGATAAATCTCAATAACGTCTTTAAATCTTTTTCTAAAAGAATTTGAATAAATCTGAACAGATATAATTCTAAACTTTTAAAGTCTTTTGAGTGTTTACTTACCTTGTTTGTTTACCTTGTTTTACTAATTAATACGAGAAAGAAGGGAATTTTCTAAACTGATATCCAACGATTTTACAATTAAAACTACTAAATTATTTTTAGTATTAAACGCAATGCAATGCCTGAAAACTCTACAAATGTCAAGTGTGACATTATATTATCGTTTTTCTTCGGGGTGGGGAATTATCAACGGGAATCATGAAAAATGGCCATAAAGAAAACATTTTATCCATTTTTTCACCTCTTTATAACCACCTTCAATTATAATTAGTAATTATTTTTAGCATTAATACGAAAACGTTAGAAATTAAGCAAGACTAAAGTTCTATTATCTTTATTAACCAGCATAAAATGGCTATGCAGATATTTAGATAAGACGAAGATAACGAAGGGGTAAATAATTTTGAAAAATATAATAATTCTTCTTAAATCAGTTCTCTGGGACAGCTTTTTTGTGTTTCAGTTTTATTTAGAAATAAGTAAATTAAAAAAATTAATTGCGATTAAAATTTCCTATTACTGGAAGAGTTGTCTTTAAAAAAAAATAAAATTTAAAAAAAGTGTGTAGATTTTTTTTAAATATAAAGTTTTTAAAAACTTCAAATTTTTAACCTTTAATAATTATTATAGTTTTTGAAATCTGCATTCAAAATTTCACGTCCAGATTCCAATTTAAAGCCTAAAATAATTTTAGGCTAAATGATTGCTGTAGCCTAATGGGTTAATAATAAATCCAGAAAGAATTCAAGATATAGAACACAAAATCCGACATTTAAAATGAACGTCCACAAAGAAATACCAGAAATATTTGCTTTAATATTATTTCCTCCTAAATTAACACCATATGTATAGCTTCTTCATTAAATGAGAAAATATTTAATTATTTATGACGTAGCTGTGCATATATTTCATCGGATCGCTTGCGCATAGGGCTAGTAAAAAAAATCTGATGTGTACACCACATGACTTCCTTGTACGGAATATTAAATTATACGCATTTTTTCTTGCATTTTGTTTAAACTTATTGGATTTAATTATATCTACTTCGCCGACAGCGCATAAACCACAATAGAATAAGTGCATTCTAATGTACTCTGTTTGTTTACCATAGCGACACTCTGGAGCTAGGTTCACTTAACAGTATTATATTTCGTTCATATTATAACTCAGAATGCACAAAATTTGTATCATTTAAAGAATTATCTAATCGTTGCCACATGTTCTATTCAAGTACTGTAATAAAGCTAGAACGATGTATAAAAGAAACTAAGCAAAAAAAAAAAAAAAAAAAAAAAAAAGTTTTTCACAGACGATTGAGTATTTCTCATTCAATTAATTCAGTTCTCACTTCGCGACAAGGCAAAAATATATAAAAACTCAAAATATCTCTACTAAAAATTACTAATTATTAAAAATTAAATTATTAAAAATTAAGTAAATCTTAAACATTTAGTTCCTCGAAAAAATTCCAGAAGGGATTAAGCATTATTTAAATCGTAATAATAAATGAAGGTGTTTATCTTTGTTGTTGCGAAACTACGTTTCTCTAGACTGGCAACAAATTCACTACTCAGTTGTTTCAAATGTAAACAAGCAATGGCCGCCATCAAAATAGGCTTAGCGGCACTTAAACAACTTTTAAATTGTTGATGATTCTAAAAATATTGCATACAGATTTACTAAAGACATAAAACCCTTAACCGGAAGATAAAAACAACATAATTCAATCATTTTTAAAGAAAAAAAAATGTACAATTTACAAACATATAAGAGTAAAGAAACTGAGATCATTGAGCCGGGTAACAGAGTGGATATATTTATAAATATATTTATATACGTTTGGCGCGGCCGACTAAAACCAAAATACGAGGTGCACATCAACATGTTATAGTAGTCCTATATACGAAATTTCAACGTTCTGAGGCTACTCGTTTTTGAGTTATGCGAGATAAGTACGTACGTACATACGTTCGTACAGACGCCACGAAAAATTCTCTTCAGAATTCATTTTAAAGCAGTTTTTTAGTTTTTTTGGAGGAAAAGAGTCTTTTATTTTGTCCTTACGTAAAGATATCAAGCAAAAATATCGTTAAATTGCATTCGAAAGCGGTCAAAGTGGATATTTTCGTTGAAATATGCTGCCTGAAGCTTTTCGCGATTACAATACTTCCTTTTTACTTCGTACACGGAAGTAAAAAACAAAAAACAATGCTTTAATTTTACCAGGACGTGAAATCCGCTTATTTAAAACACTGAACGTCCTGTCATAGCCAGAGCAGGATTAAAGTGTCGTTATCAGTGTGTCATCTAAAACTAAGCGGAGCGATCCAAAACTGTGTTCAGAGATGAATGAAGGTTTGTCCTAGACTCCGATAGTAAACTTGTAATGATCTGGAAAGAAAAGAAATGCATACCCTGTCCAATAAAATCGTTAAATAGCATGTGTTTAGTCAACGAAGTTGGATGTTTGTAGTTGCATCTTCACTGGGATAACGCACGGCGGGAAGATATCAAGGTCAAGTCCTAGGATCTTAAATGAGACTTAACGTTGCCTGAATCAGTCCAAATTACTTTTTAATAGACTTTAATTTTCTGACTCTCATCCACATGGAACGAATTTGCAGAAAAGATGTGATCATACTCTCCGGAACCCATTCTTATCAAGAATCTTCAGTTTACCTCATCCTCTCGGCTTGTCTACCACGTCCGATTATGCTCCTGGTGTTGAAAAATTTCCCCTTTTGTAAGAATAGTAATTATTTCCTTCTGCTGCTTTAGATAATTTGTTTGAAGATACGAATCGTCTGTGCGAAATTTGTAAAACAAGTTCTGGTAAATGAACACTTTATATAAACGTTTATTAATATTAGTTTTTTATTATTATTATTGGACTTACAAATAACTGTTTTCTTGCAAAATTTGTTAAAATAAGAATTTAGGAATGTACCTGACTCATTGTTCTTTATTTAAGAAAAAAAAGAAAAATTAAAAAAAAGAGCCTACTTTAAATCGCATATAATAAACAACAGAAGATTTCTCATGCGTGATGTAAATGACATTAACACATCATTTTACGACCTTAAAGGGCTGAGAGAACACTCATTTATTGACTTTTAATGCTTTGACATTTGAGAAACGCTAAGGCAGAAAAAACAAAAAGAAACCATAATTTTTTTTTTGTTTGTTTGTTTGTTAAATGCTTAAAAGACATTTCTAAGAAAGCTTAAAACGATAATATTTGTTGTTATCTAACATAAATTTATGAAAATAGATTTAAAAATTATGCTATATGAATTTGCGAACTATTTAAATCTTTAATTTTAAATTTCATAGGGTCTCTGTCTTCTTACCATATTAGCTTGAATAATTTTCTATATCTAAATCTCAGTATTTATTAATTCGAAATTCGAATCGTATATTTTACATCGTTAATGCAGAAGAATTACAGCGGTATCGTTATATCTCTTGTTAGATGTATTATTCTCAATCTAACTTAACTGGCATCGGGTACTTCCGCTAGTACAGTATATTTTTTTAAATAAATAGTAGTCTTCAAGCTCATCAGGCAAAATTTGTCAATTCAATAAAATTCAACTTTTGTGTCACGTTAATTTCTAAAGAAAGGATTTGAAGCATGTCAAGAGAACAACGCAGTCTGTTTTTTTACGTACGTAAATTATTTTGCCTTCATCAGAAAGAAATCGCTGTTTAATTGTCCTGCCCCCGAAAAAAAACTATGTCGTTTGTCTTCTGAAACGCGTGCAATCATATCAATTGAAATCAATGCAAATAAGCGCTGAATTCGTCTTGCACTTTTGTAGTGCCAATAATTTCGTATTGTACTTGATCGTATTTAAATGAAGGCAGGCGCTAGTATTTTCTTACATGTAAATAGCAGCCTATTTACATGTAAGAAAGATTACATGTGTATTTATATTACTATTTACATGTGTCTTTGAGAGTACTTTCACAATAATAATATACAGGTATCCGTTAATATATTCAATAAAAAATTTTGAGACTCTATATTATGCTACATAATTTTTGTTCAATATTATGCTACAAAATGTTTAATTTTCTAAATAAGTTCTATGTCAAAAATAAAATATAATGATAATTACAAAATTTTGTAATGTAGCAAATATTGATTGCAGTTCTTATTATCCCAAAGAAGCATTAGCCCGGAAGGGCTATGAGTCTCAAAACGGCATTTCGCGTTGAATACTCTAAAAGTCTGAACCACTTTCCAAAGTGTTGCCACCAAATATTATCCCCCTGCATTATATTAAAAAAATAATGAAGGATCTGTATGAACGTATGTATGTTTTTCTCATTGTGAAAAAAATGACGGTATCTAGAGCCATCAGATACTGAATTACGTTATCCTCCACCCGAATATGGCACGTGGAAGCCCGAATTTTGAATTTGTTTTATTACATAGTTCATATCTGGTAAGACTTAACGAACTTTAGATTAACAAACTCAGCGATTCCAACGCGAGTAATGGCCACACTGTACGGAAAAAAAAAACATTTGTATCTCCAGCGTGTGAGATTGTCTATCGGAAATTCTATGCTGCTATGCTGTTTTTAAATATTTTGTGATACTACTGTTGAATTGCATTTTATGTGCTTTAAGTGCAAAGAATATGATATTTAATAAATAAATAAAGGTAACACACAAAAAGTTGAAAAACGTCCCTCTGAATGTTTTATAAAATCTAAAAACTTTCAGATTTTTTTAATGTATATTCTTTCTTTCTTTTAATTTTAATTTTTATTTTAACAATAAAAACTTGTTTCTATATTAGAAGGCCTCAGTAATGAGTTATTTCTACTGAATATTTTTATTAAAGCGCATGTAGTGTACATTTTTATTACATATTTTTCATTTTATTATTCGTGAAATATTCTGATTTTAATTCCTTTTGTATTGCATAAACCTTTCTAGGTGTATATCTCATCAAACCATGTGGTATTTCATCGTGCGCTTGTACAAGAAAAATTTTAATCCATTGTTTCCTCCTATCCGTGTTTAGCATATCAAAATCCATGCAAACTGAATTTGATTGAAATGCGAGTATTACGAGTATATTACTTAACGCGCGTTAACGCGAAGCAAGTAAATATGAGCACTATCTTGTCTAACCCATTTGCATTGTTTTTTTAACAATGAATAGATGTAACGTATTCTTTATTAAAAATACTCTGCTCTCGCGAACTGTAACGTAACGTAAATTTATTTTCCGGTCGTAAGTTCTGTGCTAAAGGAACAAATTCATATTATTCAGTTTTTGAAATAAAGCTATATTAAGTTTTCAACAAATATATCTTCGGACTTTTAATGAAGTCCGAAGGTACCGTTATAAGTATCGATATTTCTTTAACTATTTTCTTTAATGATTTCAGATATGTGTACTTCCGAGTAGAAATATCTCTTTAAAAAATAAAAAATTAGGTACAAAAACACTCTCACTGTGGTTAAAACTTACACTCAACATTGTGAATAAAAAAAAATTAACAGAAATAAGGTATAACATTTTATATTACCCAGACTAGTTCAGCTAAACTTCTCCAACTTACTTTCCGACTATGCGTGCAAAAATATTACCTGAGATATTTTTAAGTAAAAATTTTTAAAGCATTTTTTAAGCGATATATTACGGTGTTGGTGTATTTAATTATGGCAAAGCACGCGAGGGCTATCTGCTTAAGGGGAGGGATGTGGAGGACTTTCTAAGGGAAACTAGCTCGTATACACGTTACACATGGGGAAAACCACGAAAACGCCCATGCAGCCAGCCCGTTCGCGGGATTCGAACCTCGGACCGAACTACCAGTGTTCAGCGACTTTACCGCTCGGCCGCTGGTGGGCCCGATATATTACGTATCTAAACTAAAGAATTTTTTTTATTGAGTTTTCAAATTTCGTGTGTTTAGATAGCCAAGAATTATTGGAAATCCCTAGTAAAACTCTTTTGCGAAAAAGAAGATATCCAAATTGTTCGCTTGCGAAGCGGTAACAGGAAGTTTCTCGAAACAATTACGAAGTGTTGACCTACGACGATTCCGTTCTGCATAAACAAACTTGCTCTGTAGGGTAGCTTGCATAATACGGATCATATTATTGAGACTTTTACCCTCGAATATTCTTCCAACGTCATTATCATAATATGTTAATTTCGAACTCTCGAAAAGAACTAATTCTCGATCAGCCCTCAGGCGATGATTCAACAGATAGGGAAGTGTTCTCATAAATAAATGTGTAGAATGGGTATTTTAATAGTTAGATTTGTTATTTTTTTACGGAAATACTTGAAGCTCATACTTGCGCAAATAAATTTGGGCCTTGATACTCATTCTTGAGCAAATAAATTTAAATATAACATTAAAAATTCTGAAAGGTTTCAGATTTTAATGATCGCCCAAAATGATTTGTTAATGTTTTTTTACGCTCTCGTTGAGTTTGCAATCTACCAGCCTGCTACTGCACTAACTCCTGCTAACTCATTTCGTTTTGTCTCTTTAGCTTTATTATTAAGCGCCATTTTACTATTAAGCTTCACCACACTTACGCTATACGCAATTCAACATCAAAATTACAATTTTAAAAGCAACATAGCAGTGTACTATATTTAGAACATCCGATGCAGTGTTGAGTGTTGTCATACTTTTATATTTTTTTCAGTCTCTTGTCAGTTTATCATATTAAAAAAGTTTTGCAAGCCATCTTACTAATATTATTAACATTTTATGTCTTTTCTTTTTTTATTAAATATCATGTTCTTTGCACATCCGTCGCACAAAATTGAATTCAACAGCAAAGTCCCAAAATAATTAACAAAATAAAAGAGTATATCTTTAGAATTTTGTGTATGGAGTCTCGTGCGCTGGAGATAAAAATGTTTTATTTCGTACGGTGTTGCCACTGCTCCGTATGAAATCGTTGAGTTTGTTAATAAAAAAATTCATAGAATTTTGCAAAATATAAAATATAAAATTCGAAATTCAAAATTAAGGCTTCCAGGTGCACGTTTTCGGATAAAGGGCTACGTTATTCAAAATTTGGTGGCTATAGGTACCGCCGTTTTTTTTTATCATACATACATATACAGGTCCTTCCTGACTTCATGTCTTTAAAAACAGTACAGGGCAAAAATATTTGGTGGCAGTAATTTGAAAAGTGATTCGTCGTTTACAGTGGACGACGCAAAATCCCTGTCGAGACTAATAGCTCATTCGGGATAACGCCCTTTTGAGGTAAAAACAAAAATCTTTGGAAGTTTGGGTTTAAAATCTCGTTAGCGGAATCTGTCCAACATTTTTGGGGGATTATGTTTTCCATGTGTTCATTGTCCACAGAGCTTCATTTGCAAAAGAGGGAGCGAGAGTGCCTCCCTCCCTCCAGGTTTCCGCTTTCTCCATATCCTTTTATCGAACTTAAAATACCTGAAATTAAAAAGAAATTTTTTTTTAATTCTAGGTTTTAAAGATATAAAACTAGAAGCAAGAACAAAATTGAAAATTTTTCATTTCAACTTTTTTATGCCTTTCTTCGAAGAATCTAACTCTTGGTCCGAGTCTTACATTTTTGTTGGCTATTTTTCTCGTTTAGCGAAGCCTCGTTTGATAAACATAATGCTAATTTGTAGTACCGATTCTTGCTACTATGTGATCAAGATCTTTTAAGTTCTTGATGCCACACGAACAAAAGGTTCTTTTGATTATCGTAAGCATGGTCTTGTATTTGAAATTAATTTCATAAGCAATTTAATTGATAAACAATTATTAAATTGATAACATTTTAATTTTCGTTAGTTTCTAATTTAGTTAATTAAATATATATATATATATCTATATCTATATATAGATATAGATATATATATCTATATATATATATATATATAGGCATTCAAATTATCATCAATCACTGTTTGAACGCAATCAAATTTTTGTTTTGTTCAAGTTACTTGATAGCACTCATAGTACATCGTTGAGACAAAAGGAATAAGGTTTGGTATGTTTTATTCGATTATGGTAAAACACACGAGGGCTGTCTACCCTAGGGAAAGGATGTCTTCATGGAGGAAAGGGGAACTTACTTGCATATCCACGTTAAACATGGGGGAAAACACAAAAACGACAATGCAGCCAACCGGTTTGCTGAGACTGGCAGCCCGAATAGAGCTACCAATGTTCAGCGATTTTATCGCTCGGCGGCGACAAAGAAATGAGAACAGCATAATTCGTTTAAGAAAAAAAAAAAAAAAAAAAAAAAAAATCTGAAATGTTTCAGATTTTAAATTACGTCCAAAGGGGCGTTTTTTAACATTTTGTGTGTTACCTTTCTTTATTAAATATCATGTTCCTCGCAGTTAAACCATAAGATCCAGTGCAACAGCAATATCGCAAAATAGTTTTAAAACGAGCATATCTTTAGAATTTCCGATACAGAGACTCACGCGCTGGAGATAAAAATGTTTTTTCTCACAACGTTGCCATTGCTCGCTTTGAAATCCTTGATTTTGTTAATCAAAAATTCGTCAAAGTTTTAAAAAATAGGAAATCGATCGTAAAACAAATTTCAAATTTCAAATTTGGTCTTCCACATGCTCATATTCGTTGGAGGATTACGTTATTCAAAATTCGATGACTCTATGTACCGTTGTTTTATCACAATACGAGAAATATACACACATTTATGCAGATGTTTCATTATTTAATTTCTTCAAATATAATGCAGGACTCTAACATTTTGTGGCAACAGTTTGAAAAGTGAACCGACATTTATGAGTCCGACGCAAAATGCCAAAACGAAACTAATAGTCCTTCGGGATTCAAATCCCTTTGGACTAAAAAAAATATTGTCACAAAGTCTTCTTAACTCTTTCATGTTTTCAATCTTTACGTTTTATGTCTAAAAATTGTGCCAAATTCCTATCTAACTTTCAAAAATTTTTTTTAAGTCATAAAAATCTCAAACCACTACAACTTTTTATCAAAGTGCTCGTAAAACGCCTCTGGGTAATCTTTTTTCCATCGGTAATAAGGAATCCAGATACATAATTATCACAGATCTTTCTTAAAATTCGTCAACTTCTGATGTTTTGCTGCACTTAAAACTTCGAGATTTGCAATTCAGTGCCATTGTTTTGAGCTATAATACACTTGTAGAATACACTTGTATTTGAATTACACTTGTATTTGACATAGGATATTCTCACATAAAGTATCTGTTGCTTTAGGAATTTTTTTTTTTTTTTTTTTTTTTTTTTTTTTTTTTTGCAAGTTTTTTTGGACTAGACGAGATATAGCAGTATATTCAGATTTTTTAATTATAAAGGTTTAGCAAATGATAACACAAACTTGATACAGGTAACATTTATATCAGACCCACAGTTGAAGAATTCGAAGTGCAAGAATTCGATGATGCACACATTAAAGCTTTCAGCGACTGTTCGTATTCGAAAGATTCTCAATAATTTTCAACGATTCTAAGAAATTTAACGGACAGCTAATGATTTTTCCTATTTTAGGGGAACTTAAATCAATTTGAAAGAGAAAATGAAAATTAATATATATATAATAATATACTTTTTCATAAAAATAATGACAGATTTGAATCAACAGTTAGTACTCTTATATAAAAGGAATTAATGCATTTAATTCTGATTTGTTTTGATGTATTGAATTGTCATTCTGATTCTGATCAGTTCTAATTTGGAAATATAGGATATCTTGCTTGGAACAAAAGAAAACTAAATATTTTCAATACCTACTAGACATAAAATCAAGCTTCTTTGTCTGAACTTTTCTTGGATATGGCTGTTCCATGTGTACTCTCAGTGGGATCTCAGCATCAATCACTGTTCTTGGGATTGCTCCGTGAATAATCGTAGGGGATGTGATCGCCTTTGCGCTGCAGACGATAACTCTCTTAACTTCCTCAAAGTTAGTCCTCCTTCTCATTTTTTCTTCAGTTATAATTCTGCTGAAACCTTGGACGTTTCCCTTGTGTGTGCTAACATCTACCTGTATTGCCAGTGGTTAGTTTCGTTTAACATTGGTAATGATCATTTTTCAATCTTGACTGGTATAAATAAAAATGCAAAAGAAATTCTAGTCGAAGGAAAATTTCTAGAACTTTCGTAAAACTGACCGACAAGCCTGATCAAACTGAACAAGACTTCTATTCTTCACCTCATAGTAATAATCTCGATGACAATTGGTTTTCTTTTAAAAAATATTGTCATTTATAATGCCAAACTGACAAGCCTTAGAGGCGAATATAAGCGCATGAAGACCTCTTTTTTGCATAACGGTCCCAGCTTAAAGCCTCTTATTGAAAAGCGGGACAGGGTATATCGGGCGTTAAGAAGCACTACCAGCAGTATTGTTAGAGTTTTACAAAACTAATACCGAAGTTAAATGTCCATATATAATGAAGAAAAGGCAAATTTGGAACTAATTATGTAGCAAAATTAGTGCTAGAACGTCTAGCTCCAAGTTATGAACACTAGTGAAATCACTTTGCAAAGAACAATCCCAAACGGAAATTTGCAATACCATCTTAAATTCAAACGATCAAACTCCAGACGATTTCAAATCTACTGCTGATATCTCGGGCAACTACTATTCAGAGTATCAGTAAGCTGACGTTTACTAAAAACGGCAAATCTATTGGGCGACACTGTAGAATGCTGATTCACCAATGTCAAAGCTCTGACTTAGATGACTCGATTTTCAGAGCTGGTTTTACCTTCCAACGAATTAAATGATGTTCTTAATGATCTCGACTCTACAGCATCCCTCGGGCCAGATTATATACATAGTTTCTGTTCCTTTAACTTGGTCTAAGAGGCAAACGACGACTGATGGACATCTTCAGTTTTGGAAGTGCGGGCACCTTCCCAGAGAGTAGAAAAGGGCCATAATTATACCCACTAGGAAATATGGGAAAGTTGCTAGCTCTCCTGAGAGCTATCGCGCAATAGCTTTGGCATACATTCCATGCAAGTTTATAGAGAATTTCTTTGAAGAATTCTTACCTTTTACCTGGATTCAAACAACCTGCTCCCAAAAGAGCCGTCTGGTTTTAGAAAGAGACTCTGTGCCACACACCAAATTTTATTCTTCTACTAGAGAGTTAGAAACCCTCAGAATTCTAAGCTAACAAACCACGCTGCGGCTGTATTTCTGGAATAGATCAAGATATTTTATACAGTTTCGCAAACAAACTAATTACTAAACAGTTTGATTTTGGTGTTAAGGAGAAAGCTCTTTCTTAGTCTTCAGATTTCCTGAGGGCTAAAAGTTATTAGAATCCCTGTTTAAAAATTTTAGACTCAATCAGAATAATCCGCAGAGTTCGCTCCTTAACAAATTTCTTTTCCTGTCGTTTGTGGCTGGATTGGAAAAGATCTGAGAGATGCAAGGTTGGTATGCCTGCTGATGACATTGTCCTCTGGCATTGAGCAGTGACATCAATCAGACTCTCAATAAAGCGAACGATTTTGTCGGAAGGTACAAGTTATTTTTAATGCTTCTAATCACTGAGAATTTTTTATACTACTAATATGCACTTATATAACTACCAGCCTGCTATTTTTATAAGCAGCCAACCTTTACTTTACGTAAAAAGCGCAAAATACTTGGGTTTTAGTATGTACCAAGCCCTCCTTAGTAACAGACACATTGAAGAACTGGTGGCAAGAGGCAGGAAACGACTGAATATTTTTAAATACATCTCTGGACATGATTGAAGGACGGATGCTTCTACTTTTAGAACAACGTGTACACGCTTAATCAGGCCTATTTTGGAATGTGCATACTCTACTTATTTTTTAGCTTCAGATACTGATCTTAAAAAGCTCGAAAGAGTGCAATTTCGTGAAGCAAGTATTATCCCTGGTCTGCGTTTTAGCTTTCCGAGTAATATTGCTCTATATGACCGTGACCTTCAACCCTTGAGTTTGAGACGAAATTCCTGTCTTGTAAGGTACTACAATAAACTACTTAGCTACGTAAAAAAATACAGAGCCTCTTTCTATTTGAAATGTTAGAGCAGCAATCAATGACTGAAACTACACTGGTGTGCAAAAATTAAGGACGAGAAGGTTTTTTCAATATAACTTTGTACAAAAGCTTTCCAAATCAACATATTTAATACCGTAAGATCCTCAATACGTAAGGACATGAGTAATGTAAGCAACACTTACTAAAAGAGAAATCAGAGGGATAAAAAGAAGCTTTATTGAAAAAGTAGCATGGAGCGCAATGCGACTGAAGGCCGAAACATCCCTGTGATGGGTGTCCAGCAAGAAACATCCGGTCTTTAATAGGGGATATGATCTCCCCTGACTGCTAGGTAGGTTTCACAGCGTCTGCCCATGCTGAGAATGAGGGTGTCAATGAGATGTTGAGGCATTGCTGCCCATTCGTCTTGCAGCGCCAATCGAAGCTCCGGAATCGTTACTGGTGGTGAGGTACGAGCTGCCAAGCGTCTGCCTAGAAAATCCCATACATGCTCGATGGGATTGGGATCCGGAGATCGTGCCGGCCAATCCATACGTTCAATATCCTCACTCTTTAAGAGCTGTTCGGCAGCTACTGTGCGATGACATGGTGCATTGTCGTCCATGAAAAGGAACTGCGGACCCATAGCGCCTCTAAAAAGACGCACATATGGAAGAAGAATCTCGTTACAATAACGGGTCCCGTTGACTGAACCTGCGTCGAAGATGTGAAGGTCTGTACGACTACCAAGCATGATGCCTCCCCAAACGAGAACACCGCCACCTCCATACCTGTCCCTTTCAATGATGTTCGAGGGATGATTGCGGCTTCCCCGCTCTCTCCAGATGAGTATGCGATGAGAATCGCTACTCAGACTGAATCTGCTCTCATCTGTAAAGAGTACTCGTCCCTATTCATTGTCTCTCCAATTCCGGTGTTCCCGGCATCACAGAGAACGCCTTCTCCGATGGGCAGGCGTTAGAGGTACACACCGTACAGGGCGTCGTGCAAACAGACCACCACCGTGCAGTCTTCTGGCCACGGTAAAACGCGATATCGGTCGTCCAGTCGCCTATGTTGTGTGTCTAGCGATTTCTCCCGCTGTCTGCCGCCTGTTTCTTCTGGCCTGTAAGGCAATATACCGGTCATCTGCGGGTGTGATTCCTCGTGGACGACCACTACTAAACCCCCGGATAGCTGTTCCTTCCAAAGTCGTGAAACGATGCTGTGAGCAATTCCGAACTTGTCACACTTGTCACACTGCGGCCTTCCTCCAACTTCCCAATGATTCGACCTCTGGTAAAAGCATCCAGATGTCGTGTAACAAATTGATTATTCGCCATTTCTCACTGAGGCAGCAACTCAGTGTGATTTTAACTGCTATACGACGTGCAATCTCTTTGCCAGAAATACTGATCTTACATCGACAACATGCTTTATACTACTCAGACACTTCCCCCATTATGTCTACCTGCATATCTGCGCATGTGCTACCGTACATCACCTTACTTAATCTCCTGATTGGTCTTTCTGTCCGCTCTGCCTCTTCGTTCAGCTGATATGCGAATTTTTCGACTTCGTCCTTAATTTTTGCACACCAGTGTAAATAGTCCCTTTTCTCTGCCTACTCCTCAGGATATGGTTTTCTGAAATGTGGAACAATATACTGTTAAGAAAGGCCCAGGCACGCTGAGATAGCTTTCCCGCAAAGCAGTTTTAGGGTTGCCATAAAATAACAAGGATGGCAGGGTTGTCATATTTGGCGATAAATCGCCCATTTGGCGACAAAATTGACAATATGCCATAGACGAATGGAGAACCTTCTGGAACGAATTCTTACCGGTTTAGCCCAGAATGTTCTCGAACACAAGCCGAAAGCTATATAAACCCTGCTGATCCGCAGTTAGTTAGAGTGCCTCGTCGAGAGGGCGAGTGAGCCTCGTCAAGTGCGAGATAGTTAGTATCGAGTTGGTGTCTCGTCTAGCGAGTTAATCCCTGCGGAGTCGATCGAGTTGACAGCCGGGCAGCGAGTGCCGAGTGAGTCGTCGAGTGCACCGAAAGAGTCTCGTAGTTTATCGCGGTTAGTGCATCGTCAAGAGAGCGTGTTGAGCTCCGAGAACGACTGAACCGAAGAATCGGGAGTTGTGCTCTGTGTGTCGTCGAGTGCATCGCGAGTTGTAGCCTGGAGAATCTCAAGAGTACGTGGAGTTCCGAGAACGACCAAGCAGAGTCGGAAGCTGTACTCTGGTGCTTTGCTGTGAAGCTGTCTCCACCGTGATAGCCTGATAACGTGGAGGCTGTGTCGCTGATCGTGTCAGCGTGTTTATAGTAGTTCATCGACGACTGTAAAAACGTGTTTTGGAGTTGTCCTGACAATACTGGCCAATAAAGTGTGTTTCGATATTCCATTAAGTGCTGTCGTCGTTATTCACTCCAAATCTACAAACCCCGTACGAACGTGAAGGCAGAAAAAAATAACGTAACAACTGGTGTCAGAAAAGATGTAACCAAACGAGGAACCACTGCTGTAGCTTGTACAGAGAAGTCTTATGTTTATTCTCACGCTGTATTCAAGAAAATTTATTCAGGAAAAATATTCAGGGAAAATTTCTGCTTGACGGTTAGTATTTATATATCGACAGAATAATATTAGTCTTAGCGATCAGAAAGTCTTGAACTCTCCCCTCTTTATTTTCAAAGTTATAATTTTCCGTTAAATTTCTTTCCATATCCTCATACTCTTTCTAGAATTCTCACTATTCTCCTTGTACTGCAAAAAAAAGAGTAAATAAAGAATAGTACATTACACGTATAATCAGGGCTTAAACTAAGACGGAGAATGGCTGAGCAGCTTCTCCTGCTAAGTGGAATTGTAATTCCAGCCAGTGCCCCAAATAAGACAAGATCCGATGCTTTTTTTTTCTATTTAACTATTTGAAATTAATTTAATAATTTATTAGCTTTCTCTTTATCTCTTTACATTTTTCATAATTTAAATTTATTTTTTAATTAATTTATTATTTATTTGTTTAATTAAATTAAATCAATTAATTATTCAAGTGATTAAATTAATCAAAATTAATCTTAATTCAAATTAATTATTTAATTATTTTAATTTTTAGCTATTTTATTTATTTATTTTTTTTCTTTCCTTCCTCACTCTTCCATAGGTCTCCGGCACTACTAATTTTAGAAATTAAGCCCTGGAATCCCGTATTTGATCAAACTTAGGCTGTTGATTTACTGCTATAGAAACATGAATAAACACAGACAGGTAGATCACTGCTAGATATTGAAACTCTGAAGAGGAAAACATATAAGCTCACCAAATTTTAATTGTGTATGGTAAAGAGATTCTTCGGTGACCAAAGAGAAACAGGTTAAAAACTTTTTGCACAAAGTACTGTAATGAAGCATAATAAGCGACTTCATTTATGCATTGTCTGATGGCAGTAGGCAGGTAATCGTTACCTGCCTATGGAAAGGTAGGCATTCGTGAATGTTTTTCTAAAGGAAACTGGCCTTTCACGTTATATTTGGGGAGAACCGTAAAAGCAACCAATATTTCAAATCTGGTTAAGGTACATAAAACTTTATCTTATTTACTCGGCCATTGAAGATCTAAGAATATAAAAAAGTTGTAGCCTAATTACAAATGTGAAAATTTTATGAAAATAGTTTAAAATCATATCAAAATGTTAAATTTCATTTTTATGACTTTTTAGCTCAAAGATGTAATTTGCCCAGAAGGGCTATTAATTTCATTTTAGAGTTTGGTTCTCTATAAACGTTTCACTTTGCAAATTGTTCCCACCAAACATTAGAGCCCTGCATTGTATTTAAAGAAATTAAATGATGAAGAATCTGCATGAATGTATGTGTTTCTCGCGCTGTGAAAAAAACGGTATCTAAAGCCATTTAAATTTCGAATAACGTAGGCCTCCACTCGAATATTGGCATCTGGAAGCACAAATTTGGTTTTATTATCTATTTCATGTTTTTTAAAGCATTTATGAGTTTTTGAGTAAGAAACTCAACGATTTCAAAGCAAGCAATAGCAACACTGTACAGAAAAATACATATTTTTATCTCCAGCGAGCGAGACTGTGTATCGGAAATTATTTCTTTTAAAATTATTTTGCGATATTGCTGTTGAATTGAATTTTATGGTTTAAATGCGAAGAACAGGATATTTAATAAATAAATGTAATACACAAAACGTAAAAAAAAACGCACCTTTGGTCGTAATATAAAATTTGAAGGCATTCATATTTTTTTTTTCCTTTTTTTTTCCCCTTTCATATTTTTCTTTACAAAGTTATATTTTACTTTTGGTTTCTGTGTTTAGTTTTTTAATTTTTAGTTTAGTTTTAAATTTTGAAAGCAGTTTGAATCTTCTATCCACCGGAATTTCTTCTTGAAAATTTTCACATATGTATTAGCGATGTCAGTACAATATTATACTTCGAAATATTTCAAAAGTCGAACTACATTTTTGTATTTCGTATTGATATTTTTCTTTATCCTTATTTCAATATTTCTTTTGATCTTTGTTCCATTGAACTGATCTTAAGATATTATATTAAACGAAAAGTTTCTGGAACTTCTAAAGAAATTTATCAAATTCTGGCGGTTTTTTGAAAAATCATTCAGTTGTTTTAACTATCGCATCATTAACAGTTCGGATCTTTGAATGGAAAGATTTTATCTTTCTTTGTTAGCAGCTGTTTAATTTTTAAGTGATGGACATCCAAATTATACAAAAATTTTAATTTTAGCAGGCATTTAAATTGCCTATTATTTATAACAGATGTCTCGGAAAATTTTGCCACGTCTTAAATATTATCAAGATCATTTTTCGTATTTTTCTATTTTAAGTGGTATGCATTCATACGAGAACATGGAATTCTCCGATTTGCATTTTATTTATAGGGCTGCTGTTTAAATAGCAGCTATCTAAAGGAGTTATAAAGAATGATTCCCGACTAGCTCTTTTAAGCAGTTGCTCTATTTCCAAACAGTAAACAAAGTGCATACCAGAGAACTTCATGTTCATGCAGCATTGCATATCTCCAAGGATATGTGCGGGACAATTCGTACGCCCAACAATTTGCACCAAGGATGTTTTTACCTAGTGCTCAACAGGGCCTCGTACCACCTCAACGCCCCACATTTCATTACAAAATCTGCTTTTTACAATCCCGTCTGTCTGCTTTTATATTTCTTGATCAGCCTAACTGATACTAAGTTTAGTTAATGACCAATTTCAATCGTTGTTTGACAGGATTGTATTCCTTTCGCATTTTTGTTATTTTTGATGGCAATTAAAGCACATAAGATACTTTAAGCAGATATGTAATCAGCCCTATTGCTTCAATACGCGTTTTCTAATTTGTATCTAAAATTTTCTTTGAAATCTTGGAAGAAAAATTCTCCAAAATATCTTTCTATCTGTTGTTGATGATAATACTGATAATATACGATAATACAAAAATTATACAGTTGCTGTATAATTTTTGTATTATCGTATATTATCATGTTCATGTTAAATATCATGTTTTTCGCACTTAAACCGCATAAAATTCAATTCAATGGCAATATCAGAAAATATTTAAAAACAGCATATTTTTAGAATTTCGCGAGCTGGGGATAAGAGTTTTATTTATTTATTTATTTATTTGTACAGTGTTGCCATTGCTCGTTTTGAAATCGTTGGTTTTTTAATCAAAAATCCGTTAAAGTCTTAGAAGGTTTGAAATAGAAAATAAAACAAATTCGAAATTAAAAATTCGGGTTTCCAAGTGCCCATGTTCAGATGGAAGACTAAGTTATTTCAAATTTGATGGCTCTAGGTACCGTTGTTTTTTCAAAATACGAGAAATATTCATGCAGATTCTTTTCATTATTTAGTTTGAATATAATACATGGCGATAATATTTGGTGGCAACAGTCTGAAAAGTGAATCAACGCAGAAGGTGAAAAGACGGAAAATGCCGTTTTGAACCTAACGCCCCTTCGGTCTAATTTTTTTTAAAGGTATCTCGTTGCATTTAGTTTTATTTTTTATTGTAAATTTCAAAAAGTGGTATGAACGTAATTAAAATTCAGTAAATGCCTTTACGCTCCTCTATTTTTTCCCATACATATTAGCCTCACTGCGATTTTTTCAATCACATATATCATTTAAATTTATTTCAAAATTACCAAGTTTTTCGAATATTTTCTGAGTTTTGATTTTTTTACAAATCACAAGAAGTTTGCGCTTTTTTTAAACTAGAAAAGCCGAACGAGATGGCCTGATTACTGCCTCGGCCACAAGGTCTAAGCTTGAGCCCATGTTTTAGAGGGCCCCTAAATTTCTCGTGACTGCTTTTTTTCTCTCTTCTTAGAAATTTGTCAGTTGGGTTCCATGAACAATAACTGACATTTGTTCTGATTGACACTGGACCAAGTTACCGTTTGCGTTACACCGGCCGTAGTTACGGATAGTAAGCTGCAAGTATCAGGCGATTTGGTTTAGCAAGAAAAGTTACCTGGAGAAATAAGATATAAAAGCTTGCCTTTAAAAATATTTTTATATCCGCCATCTCATTTACAACGCTAAAAATTAGTAATTACACTAAACTCTTTTGAGGTGCTTTAAAAAGTTGCTTTTAGATTAACTGACTGAGGAGTGAAATAGAAAACAAAGCTCACTAAATTTCATATACATTTTAATAGTGTAGAAGAAGATGAAAGCCGAAAAATTGTTGAAAGCAAGTACGAACATGAAAAGCTATGCTACATGGCTAGATCAGGGACTTGCATCGTACATATGACCGTTCTTATAGTCTGATTGAATGACCAAAATTTGTGAATCTCATGTGTAAGTGATTTTCGAAAGCTTCAACGCAATTGTTTAAAGCATATGCTTTTTATAACTATTTAACACTAAGTGCTTTGCCACACTCTACAGCCAGAATATCTTAATGAATGAAGTTAAGGCGAACTTGCAACAATTTCCATGCTTTTTTTTTCATTAAGCCTACAAAGAGATCTGAAACTCTCAAATGGCCATGGCCATCCTGGTCGTAGGCCCACTGGGAACACACCCAGGGCCCTCCCCCACGATCATAGGATCCCCATGCTAATCCATTTACCATTCATTTCTGTGAATTGTTTTCGTAGTAGCCCCACCACACTGGTTTGCCTGTAATGTTGTTAACAGGCCACTGGCATAGCTCCTAATTTTCCCCTAATAAGCTTGTCTTGTAGCCCCGCCAAGGGTACTGAAGAAATTATACATTTGGCAGCCAATAGGATATAAAGCTAATATTGCCTACTATATTACCAGCTATTCATCGTTATCTTTTAAGGTGAGAGTAGATAAAAGGCTATCCCAATTCAAGTGATAGACCGACTGTTGTGTATTTACATAACAAAGTCGGAGAAAGATTAAAACTGTTGGTTCTTGAATTTTTGCGCTGAAAATAGGTAAACAGAATATTAAGAGAGAGAAAAATTTTTTTCGGCAGGTTTCGCTAGTTAATATCTTAGCAGGAAAAAAAAATTCTTTAGGGGGGAAGGGATGCAAGTGGACCTCCCGGCACCCCACTTGCTACGCCCATGAATTCTATGTTAAATTTTAAGGACAAATATCCTAAACGATCCAATAAAGTGCTTATTGCGAATATTGTAATCCCTTTTTTCCCCTCATTACACTTCTCTAATTTCTTATGCCTACAAACAGTTAGAAGTATATTTGTCTATGATGAACGTCTTTATTTTGGATAAAAAAAAATAAATTAAACTCCATATATTAAAAATTTACTTTTGACTAAATTTTTAAATTTTATTTTTTGTTTAAAATAACTAAGATCTTTTCTCTATTTTTTATATTAAAAACGCTCAATGTCTTATTGAAAGCGGAATATTTGTATAGCGGAAGTCGTAACAGTCGACATGTAGATATATGATAAAGAGGCAGATCCTTAAAATGGGGAAGGGAAATAAAGACAAATTTTATTACTTTATATTTTCTTATATTACTGATTTATAAAAATAAATGACTTTTTTAATTTTTTCCCTAACAGGATATTTGATAATGCATATTGTCCTCCGGGCATCCATCCTTCTTCCTATCATCATCTTTCTTCATATACCTGGTTCTCAAGGGCAATTATTATATAATGAAGACAGACCACCTTTGATAGACCAAATTCTACAAGTGGTCTGGGAGCCTAGCAGTCTAATCCGCTGGTGGGTTGGAGCGGACCAGCTCTTCAACATCGTCAGGAGTTGGAGGACAGTCGCCGAGAATGTCGTCACGCTGCCTTTTCGAGAAGGACGTGCCATGAGTCACGTAAAAATACAACAGCCTCGCAAAGCAGAGGCTAGGATCAAAGTTCCTCATATGAAGTCAGATTTGTCTCACTGGGAAAGATTTAACCTCGTGTATTCAGAGAGCAATGCTGTCCCAAAAGTTCCTTACCCATTGCACAAGTTAACTCCTCAAACATTGCCCCCTCCGTTCCTATTTCAGCCACAGGAAATATTCTGGGATTATCCCATAGAAGACAAATTTCAGCAAATGGTATCTATGAAATCTGTTCCTTTTGCAAACAGAGATGATGTCCAGAATGCCCAACGTACTCTGTTAGATCCATATTTCTTGAAATACCAGAATCGTAAGAATACTGGGAAACCATCTACGTTTGCTGATGAGAAATATCTCAATGAAAATAATTTGGCCATTGCGATGAAAAATATTCCATTGTACTCCAATCCTCAAATGAGGCTACATGGTTTTCTGAGACTGTTAAAAACTTTAGGTGAAATGCATGTTAATACTATCAGTTCTGACAAACCTTCAAATAGTGGAGTAAACGAGATGGATTTGTGATTATCATATTTATTTAAAGAGTGTTTACTGCAATATGTATGTATTTATCTGTTAGTGTATATATGAGAAAATTCACATGCATTCTCAAGAACCTTTTCTTGTATTTATAAATTTTCATTTGCGACATTAAATAACAATGCTGTAAATACTCTTTGTCATTTCTCTTAAACAGCACTGCTGCTTACACTATTATAGCCCAAAGTTTGCTCGTACTATAGTAATTATTTCTTCAGAAATTTTATTATTTAAAAAATTTGATTTTAAATCACGTTTAATACAAAAGAAATAATTCTTAAGCATGAATTTTCACAAACTTCACACATAACTGCCAGTTTTGAAATATGAAAAAAACCGGGTAGGTTTTTCACTTTAGAACTTCAAATTGACAAACTAAACTTGAGGCTGTTTATAATGCATCATTCGAATTAAAAATCTAGTTTAGTTATAACATGATTCTGAGGTAAAATATATTAAAACTTAGTAAATATTTTATTTATTGTTCCAAATTTTAATTTTATTTTATGATTTTTTGGCTATCGTTCAATTTTGTAATTTTTTAAAAATTTTATACTGTTGAAAATAGAAAAAAAAATTAAGCTATTTTTATCCTTGGATAAAAAATAAAATTAATACATGTACAACGAAGTAGATGAACTTTGAAACATTAATTACTATTTTATCTATTAAGCGCTAGTTAAGTGTTCATAAAGTATTTTAAATTCTCTACGAAGGACTACAAACAAATCATTTCTAATATAGATTAATCAGAAAATTACGCTGAAAAATCCATTGAGATGGAATTTGAACAGATTTAACTTTTCATTAAAGGATGGTAACGTTAGGTTCTTTTAATAATTTGCCAAACTTTTCTTCGTAGCATTTACTTAATTTCGACACTGAGTGATGAATAATTTTTCTAAAACAATATTTTGAAAGAAATAAACTAAATTTAGATATTTAAAATATGAAAGATTTTGAAGATTCACTGGGATCCCGAAAGATAAGATTAAAAATCGGAAATACCTTGGTTTTACCGGTTGGGAGTTTGAGAAATTTATTCATATGTTTAAGCAACAATTTACAAAAAAAAAAAATCTGAAATGTTTCAGATTTTAAATTACGTCCAAAGGGGCGTTTTTTTTAACATTTTGTGTGTTACCTTTCTTTATTAAATATCATGTTCCTCGCACTTAAACCATAAGATCCAGTGCAACAGCAATATCGCAAAATAGTTTTAAAACGAGCATATCTTTAGAATTTCCGATACAGAGACTCACGCGCTGGAGATAAAAATGTTTTTTCTGCACAACGTTGCCATTGCTCGCTTTGAAATCCTTGAGTTTGTTAATCAAAAATTCGTCAAAGTTTTAAAAAATAGGAAATCGATCATAAAACAAATTTCAAATTTCAAATTTGGTCTTCCACATGCTCATATTCGTTGGAGGATTACGTTATTCAAAATTCGATGACTCTATGTACCGTTGTTTTATCACAATACGAGAAATATACATACATTTATGCAGATTTTTCATTATTTAATTTCTTCAAATATAATGCAGGACTCTAACATTTTGTGGCAACAGTTTGAAAAGTGAACCGACATTTATGAGTCCGACGCAAAATGCCAAAACGAAACTAATAGTCCTTCGGGATTCAAATCCCTTTGGACTAAAAAAAAAAAAAAGTTGAATCTTTACGATACTGTAATAGAATAAAGTTGAAGTTACAGGTTAAAAAAATTTTGATTTAAAGAAACATGAATAATCAAAAATCAAAGGCTATGAAAAATCCAAGGGAAAAACTATCAGAATTAAGAAATAAAAGTAAGAGGATGGCAATGAATTTGGAAATAAAACAATAATAGAATTTTAAGAAATGTCAGGTATTAGAAAAAATTAAACCCAAGCAAAATGCTATATGCATATTTAATTTTAAATAATTCACTAAATAAATATTCCACTTTTGTGCTTAACTAATTAACTTAATTAACTTAGTTAACTAATTCTTAATGTAAAATATAAATTACCTTTAAAAAAGAACTAAATATTTATTCTAAATATAGCAAATTATAATATATAAACTTAATAATACGCGTACTTAATATTATTCAAATATAAGATTATTAGTTTCTATTTTTTATGCCTTAAGCTGACTGTACTAATCTGCAGGCTAAAAGACGCTGTAGTTGTAAAACATCAAACTTATTTCCAAGTTGAATTTTTAAAAACTGCCTAAACTCTAATTACAGAATATTTTAATTTGACTTCTTGTGAGATTATGGAAAGTAAACCAATATTGAAATTATTTTGTAATTTAAAAAGGTAGACTGTCTCTAGTCTATCATATATGAACAAGAAACAGTAATAAACATGAATATTTAATTACACGCGTTTTCATTATCCTACTTAAAAGTTCAAATGGGGTTTAAGCTTCAGTAAAGTTACATTAATAATTATAAGATTCTATACAGTACATTTCAAGATATATAGAACATTTCCGTATTTCTGAAGAATCTGTGAGGAAATGTGTTCTAAATTTAGAATAATTTTCTGTCAACTTTCGTGTTAGGTTTAATATTAAATCGCCTTGCTAAACTTAAACAATATATAAAGCCTTCGCAAAGGATAATACTATGAAAACCAAATTTCGTCTGTCGAGCTGGAAATTTGACGTCTACAATAAAGCAATACAAAAATATCCTAAAGATCTTAATAATCTTTTGTGCATGAAAACTGATGCCTCTTTAAGAATTGCTTACTTATTGTTGCTTGAAAACACAGCATCTATTGTCACGCAAAACCGGAAATAGAACGAAATGACCATGACCTAGAACTTGTTTGAAAAATCTAAATTTATGGCCAAGTATATTTTAAATTTGTCATAGAAAACACGCATAAAATACAGAAATTACATTTGAAAATGAAGGTCATGTGGAAAAAGATGCGTAAATTATGATGTGAAATCAGTCGTAAAATATGATGTTTCTTTAAGTATTCCAAACTTTGGTCTTCTATTAGTACATATCTAATCATTATCTTGCTAGCAAATGGCCAAGAGAACACAAGTAACGGTTCTTTATTGAAATTTTTAGTCAATATCCATTATCACAACATTTAGCAAACACAAATCCGAATTGAATATAATCTTAAAAGTTAAATATATTTTTTCAAATAAGAAATTGGTTATATGACTACATTTCATGGATTTAAGATGACCTTTTTATTAGTTCAACTCTAAATTTAGAATAAAATCATAAACTGAAATTGAAAAAATTTGCTAATATGTTTCTAATGATGTATTCAAAATAGAATAACACATTTAATAATACATTACATTAATCCTTTATTTTATAACTATTTTAGATCCATAAACAAATAATATCCAAGCTCAATTTTAATTGAATTGAAATTGGTTATAATTTTCCTTTACACATATGAAAAGTATATTTTTTCTTTATATTTTTAATACCGTAAAAATTGCTTTTTATTAATTAATTTGTTGATTTATGCCGAATTCTCTTTTTTTATCCCCCCCTTTACGAAACAGATTTTCTTGGAACTTTGTACACATACTTATTTGCAATGACAATAAGCTATTCTATAGAGCTTTTTTTTTTTTTTTTTTTTTTTTTTCCTGAATTTCGACACACAATTTTTGGATTTTGTTTTGAAGAATTTTTATTTTTACACGATCGGGTAAATGGTAAAATAATCTTACACATGAAATTTGTTCGGAATCAGGGACATAATTTTCAATATTTGGCGACTTTTTCAATATCGATTCATGGGCTGCTAACACGAAAGGATTATTAAGTCAAAGTTGCCGAAGAAAATTCAGATAAACTAATCGTAATCTAAGACTATCGCATAGATTAGAAAATTCGGTGAAGATTTTGTTTAATGAACGTGCGTTGTTGATATGCTTTTTAGATACATTTAAACTTTATTAATCTTTTATTATTATTTTTCTATCTATGAACTAAAATTTTGAACTGAATGCATAACTCCTTTTTGAGTTATTGTGGTGCGGTTAAATGTACTAAAAAGTTAAGAAAAAAAATTTTTTTTTTTTTTAGCGATCACAACATTTTTGTACATCACTAAAAGTAAGATTTCGAGGATTCTGTAAAAGAAATGTATTTTAATTCAGGGATTCATGGATTTTATATATATATATATATATATATATATATATTATGGGACACTAAGAGAATTTTTAAGATTAGAGCTGATAGCACAGAAATTACATAAATAGGAATAATTAGATTTTATTCACTTTATTTTCTTAACTAATTTTCGTTTAAAACCATTATTGTCAATAGCTTCTCCATTTTGCTCTTCATTCACATATGGCCAAGAGTACTGTGATAATTAAAAAGATTTTTTTTAAACCTTTTTAGCGCATTTAGGTAAACTGTATAATTTTAAATATTTTTTACAGACATGTTATTTAATTTTGCTTTATAGAAATTTAAATATTTTATTTTTATAGCTGCATCCGTTTTTGTTGACATAAATATGATGGTCATAAAGTTTGGTTTGGATTATTTAATTATAGCAAAGCACACTAGGGCTATCTGCCTAAGAGAAGGGAGGCCTTCGTGGATAACTTTCGAAGGGAAATTGACTCGTATACACGTTACACGTGGGTAAAACCAGGAAAACGCCCATGCATCCAGCCCGTTTGCGGGATTCGAACCTCGGACCGAACTACCAGTGTTCAGCGACTTTACCGCTCGCCCGCTGGTTGGCATGATGGGCATCAAACTAAAATTCAATGGCAGTTTTGTTTATAGAGAAATGATAACCCAATGTTTTGACAATCCCACTGACCTGCGGTCCCATTTAATTTGGATATTTTAAATCCTACTGCAATTCCAAATGCATTCTGATAATCTCCCCCTCCCTTTGCTGTAGAATGCAAAATTATTTTTAAAATAACAATTACGAATTGTTAACTAATTCCAAAAGTTTTCCTTTTTAATATATACGTACTATTTAGTTGTTCGAATCTTATTCATACAAGAAAATATATTCTTTTAGTTCTCCCTTTTATGCTTAGGAGAATTTTCACTACGGTATACATTTGTTTCGAAATAAAATAAAAACTATCCAAATAATCATTTCTCTAGGTGTATAATATTCGACATAAAAACTTCTTTTAGCAATTATTAGAATGCTGAAAATATGCATCACTTTTTGTTTGTTATATTACAAATTTAATATATTTTAAATTACACGGATTGGATATGTTATTAAAAAACTAAATTAAATCAAATCGGTCTCTACCGAGTACATAATACTCGTATATGTACCTAGAATACTCAAACTTATTTCGAATTTCTAAATGCTAGAAACAACTTGATGTATTTTACTTTATAAACAATTAGGCATATTATTATAATAAAATACCTAAATGCCATTTTTATGCTAGAATTTTAATTAAATGCACTAAACGTTTTAAAATATTTTTTTAGCTGGCACAACCCTGTTACTGCAAACGATGTTGGGGTCACAAACCATGGCGAATTCTAAACCAGAATTGTAAAGAGCAATTTAACGTAATTAAAATTAATAATTATTATATGCGTCATTAATACACTGTCACTACTACTGTTTTTTTAATTCGATTAATATTTTAATGCAGTTCGTATGTGGGGATTCCAAGATTTTACTTTTAATATCAAAAGGTCAAGAATATGATGATAGTGAAGTATTTCTTATTTGATTGCATTTTATTAAAACCTTATAATTTAAAGAGATGTTTTATGTATTTATACAGAATGCGCGAAAATAATAATAACTAAAAATCGTTGCTTCTAACTGTAAATAAATTATTCTTCCTAATCTGGCATAATTACATTCATTTACATGTCTATTTGATTTAGAAATCCGATCACGTGATCACTTAAATCCTGAGGCTATTAAGAATGTAAGATTAAATATTTTTCTATAAAAATACGTTATTAGTAGCAATTTCATAATAATTAAAAATATCAAAATGGACTTTTGAAAACTTTTGGAAGACAAAATTTGGAAAATTATGTTAAATTCTGAAAAACTTTAACGTGAACAACCATATTTCGTGGTGCAAAAATTAAAATTCTGCAACAATTCATTTAAATAGAGATTTGAGAGAAAAAATAAGATTTTCAGATTAATCTGAAAGATTTCAGATTTTAAATTAAGTCCAAAGGGGCGTTTATTTAATATTTTGTGTGTTACCTTTTCTTTATTAAATATCATGTTTTTCGCACTTAAACCATAAAATTCAGTTCAACAGCAATATCGCAAAATAATTTTAAAACGAGCATATCTTTAAAATTTACGATACACAGTCTCGCGCGCGGAGAATAAAACTGCTTCATTCTGTGCAGTGTTGCCATTGCTCGCTTTGAAACACTTGAGTTTTTTTAATCAAAAATTCGTTAAAATTTTGGAAAATATGAAATGGATAACGAAACAAATTCCAAATTCGGGCTTCCGGGTGCGAACCTTCGCTTCCGGGAACGAAATTAAAAGCCGTTCTGAGCTGACGCTCCTTTGAGCTAATAATACGTTTCGCTTATTAAATATGCCTGTGAAATTGTTAAATGCAAACTGAAAAAATTTCTTTTACGATATTTGACAATTTGAATTCAATAATTTAACATCACTAAAATCCCGAAAGAGCCGCATTATGAGATCCTTGCTGTGCATTTGAATGCCTATTGTGTTTGAATTAAACTTATATTCAGGTGGAGAACTACGTTATTCAAAATTTTATGGTTCTAGGTACCATTGTTTTATCACAATGCGGGAAACATAAATAAATTTATGCAGATTCTTCATTATTTAATTTCTTTAAATATAATACAAGACGATAATATTTGATGGCAACTATTTGAAAGTGAAACAACGCTTTTATTGAATCGACGCAAAATGCCAAAACGAAATTAGTAGTTCTTCTGGGAAAATTTCCCCTTTGGGCTAATAAAAAATATCTACACCGAATTTTGAAAATAATATGTATGAAATAATATAATATCATCGAAAATACCTATGCGTGAAATATTTCAAGAATTTCGGGCGATCGAAGAAATTCGAAATGTAACCCACACAAAACAGAGACACAAAATTAAGTAAAAGTGTATAAAATAAAATTTTAAACTACTAAAACTATATTTATTTCATTTAAATCGCTTAGTTTATTAGGCAATTAATGCTAATAAACTAAGTGATTTAAATGAAATAAATATAGTGTTAGTAGTTTAAAATATTTAGTAGTTTAAAAATATTTAGTAGTTTAAAAATATTTAGTATAATATATTAAAATTAAATATAAATAAAATATTAAAATATTTAGTAGTGTTAGTAGTTTAAAAATTTAGGCTGCATAAAATCTGAAAGATAAATTTAAAAATCTCACATTTTTCTAAATGGCAATATTCTGACAGCTGGTTCAGTTCGAGACACTTAAAAAATAAATATGTATGGAGAAATCCTGCCAGTGATATACCGATCGTATATAGGTGGATGATGTATCAGTGGCAGCGTAATGTAACTTAACGATCCAAAAATTTGGAAAAGATTCCACTAACGACATTTCTAATATCAGAAAGATTTTTTTAACAGTTTTCGCTTTGTTGAATAGCAGTACCCTGAGAAGAGGCTCCACAGAAGATAAATTTATGATTTTACTTTTCGATCAATGGTAATAGCCGTTAGTATGAGTCGAACGGGTGATAAATATATTATAAATACAAGGAATGCAGAGGTCCGAAAAGTTCACAAAGACTTTGTTAAAATATTTTCGAAAGTTAAAAATTCCGATTCAAATTTTTATTTCAATTGTTCAGTTCTTATTTATTCGAAGTATCTACAACTGCAGTAATTTACCTCTATTACATTTAATTGTAATAAAAATTGATGTCTCTCTAGAATTAGAAGAGAATCATGACTAGTATTTTTCATTCTTTTGGGGATCGAAATATGATGAAACCATCAACAAACACGTTTGCAGTTGAATATCTTCATGATTTCGCGCACTTGGATGGTTTGAATTAGAGCTTAACGCAGTAACAATAGTGACTTAGTAACGGTCCTTTTTCAAATCTATTTAAAGCTGATGTTCATTTTTTATTCGTTTGTTGTTTCAAACATTCAGACTGCTATTCTATTGAAGATTTACAGCCAACCTCCATAAAGAAGAATTAAATTATTTCTACTTTTGCGCTGAAAGCAATCCGGTTTACAGAAATCGATGACCTCTAAGACTATTTGTTTTCTTAATATATTTCCTTCACTGGATTGGTTAGGTCATTTTCATGAAGAAAGTAGGAGGCAATTTGACGGAAAAGTTTTAACCAGGTAAAGCTATCAATAGTAGTCGAAGTATGTTACTATGTTACCCTGTTAACAACATATAAGAAATCTTTTACAGCGTTTTCTGTCTTCGTTTTGGAAAAATGAATAGAAATGCATATATATAAATATTAGCTTACTTTATGTAATGTTTCATTGAAAAAAAAATTTTTAATTAAAAATGCAAATCTGAAAGCTTTCAGATTTTTTTATTACGCTCGAACGCACGTTTTCTTTCTTTCTTTCTTTCTTTCTTTTTTTTTTTTTTTTTTTTTCGTTTAATTCGAGGGCATTTGTGTTAACGCTACTTTGGGCTACAAACATTTGTAAAGAGTATATCTTTAGAGTTTCCGATAGACAGGCTCGTGCGTTGCAGACAAAAATATATTATTTCCTACAGTGTTACCATTGCTTTCGTTGAGTTTTTTAATCAAAAATTTGTTAAAGTTTTACAAAATATGAAATAGATAATAAAACAGATTCGAATTTCCTTATACGGGTTTTCAGATGCCCGTGTTCGGTTGGACGGCTACGTTATTCAAAATTTTATGACTTTAGGTACAATGTAATTTTGTTTTTTCACAATATAAAAAATACATACATTCATGCATAATCTTTATTATATTAGTTTCTTTAAATATAATATAGGGCGATAGTGTTTGGTGGTAACAATTTGAAAAGTCATAGATCGCATTAAGTGATTAAACGCAAAATGCCGTTGTGTTACTAATAGTCCTTCTGGGCTAACGGCCCTTCGGGCTAAAAAGAACAATTCTGTAACAGGTACGGGAAGATGACATTATAAATATCTTTTATTAATTATACATAATACCGAAAATGTTCGTTAAAATTATCAGTTAGATTTATTATATATTAAATGTATTTCAATTTATATCATTAAATACGTTACTCTATTTTATGGATACGAATCTGTATTTTATGATTAAATCTACATGATTTAAATCTATATTTATGGATATAAATCTATATTCTATTATTTAAACTACTAAGAAACGCCTTTGGTATTTTTAAATCACTTATTTTATTTAGAAATTACATGTTGATTGAATTTGGAAGACAAATTAAAGATATTTTTGTTTTGCCGAATGACAACACTCAGAGAACTGGAAACGCTCGAGATAAAATGAAAGCTAAAGACCTTAGTGATCTTAGTAAGTTAAAGAACGTATAGTGGCAACTCCTGCTCAAGTAAGCGGATGATATACTGTGATAGCGTAACTGTGATAGTGTGAGCATAACCGAACAAAAATTTTTGAAAGATTGCGTTGAAGATATTTCTCATGTCGAGCTAGCTGTTGCTGCAGGTTACTTGCCACATAAATTTGCAGAACACCTTTTCGGAAAAGGTTTGTTCTCTCCGATATAAATCTCTAAATTGATATGAAAATACCTTGGTAATGAAGTTATGTAGTTAGAACACAATAAAATTTCAAGCACTGCTGATAAGTGTTAAATAAGCTTTAGTCATATTAGTGACTTAAGTACACTCAGAATCCGCCTTCAATACTTTTCAGGTTTCGAGCGAAATTCCAAGCGGAGTTCACTAGAGCCGTAAGTAAGATAGCCTTTGGTCCTTTGTTGAATCCGAATATAAGAAGAAAATTCTGCTTATTAATGCTGTATGTGTTTTATGGTTAATAAAACTGACCCTAATACCAGCTCCTGAATCATGGCTTGTTTTTTTTCGAGGTAAAATAAAATACGTGATGAAACTTGAGCATGTGAAAAACAAATTTTGCACTTCGGAAGGCTGTCGGCTGTCTTTACGTTATATTTATGGGAAAATAAGGGAACAACAATAATGCAGTAAAAGAGTAAGGAAACAATTTTATCTGATCTCGAAAAATTAGTACTTGATGGTTTTACATGGTGAGCAGCAATTAATCGCCAAGTTTGATGGTGCTTATCGCAAACGATGAATTAAACGGAAAAAAAAAACCGTAGTGATTAGCAAGTAATAAAAACTGATTTTTTTTTAAGCCAAAATGAATGTTAGTCCAGAAGGCCTATTAGTCTCAAAATAGATTTTGCGTCGAATCACATGAAATGTCCAAACCACTTTTTAAATTGTTGCCATCAAATATTATCGCCCTGCATTTTATTTAAAGAAGTTAAATAATGACAAATCTGCATTAATGTATGTATGTTTCTTTCCTTGTGAAAAAACAACGGTACCTAGAGTTATCATATTTTCAATAACGTCTCCAATCGAATATAGGAGCCGGGGAACTCGAATTTGGAATTTGTTTTATTGCCTATTTCATATTTTGTAAAACTTTTACGAACTTTTGATTAAAAAACTCAGCAATTTTAAAGCGAGCAGTGGCGACTCTGTAGGGAATAAAACATATTTATTTCCAGCGCGCGAAACTGTCTATCTGGAATTCTAAAGATATGCTGTTTTTAAATATTTT